>NC_136065.1:511783928-513088081 GCF_964261635.1 Lissotriton helveticus
GGCATCTCTATAGCTCCTTGCACTGTCAATGTGGCATTGCAGTTTCTTAAGTAGGTCTCACACATTTACGCTAATAATTTACTAGCAATGCCAGAAACATGAACATTTGATAAACTATCTATCAGATATCTGAATTACGTCTTATCGGTTGACAGTATAGCTTTGGATCATGGAAAAGTAAAGGAGGTTATGACATCATTTTGTTGCTTTTGACAGTAAGACTTTTGCACACAGAACAGAAAGGAACAACGTAGGATAAGTAGACATTTGTAAAAAATACTACATAAATTATGAATATGATCACTCTGAGGCTATGGATTGAATATGCAGGGACACCACACCTTTAAATTGCTTCAGCAATCTCTAGAATTAAATCTCAATGGCAAGGATACCTCTAATTAAAGAAAAAAGATACAGAAGATGTGATTATAAAACTGAAGTGGGCGGCTATGGTAGCGTGAGAATGTCTTCTTAATTTATTAAACATGTCTTTCTTATCGAGTCTTGTTCTTCTGGCCAGATTAGAGTAATACAACAAGCACTGGCAAAGCCAATAGGTCATGACTATGTGAGATCTATTGGCTTTGTTCATGTTTTTTTGACATGTAAAACAGCACAAGCTGCTGTACTACATGGATTAAAGTCAAGGGGAAAAAAGTGCTATCACACAACCAGCGTTGAATAATGCTTTTTTTTAAAGCCATGTTGTGCAGCGGCTCATGCTGCTGTGCAATAGGTTAAAGAAAGCACAAGGGAAGGCACGCGACATGAGGGAAGTGCGAGGGAGAAGGGAGGGAAGGGCAATAATGAACAGCGGGAGAGGGAGAAGCAACACAAGGGAGTCGCGGGGAGAAGGGTGGTAGCAGCAAACACAGGTGGGGAAAACGGCACTAGGTAGGTGTGGGGAGCTGAGGAAGCAGCAATAAAGGACAGCAAGAGCAGTGGCATAACGAAACTTGAGGGGGCCCCCCTGCAAAGTACATGGATGCCCCCCCCCCATTCTCCACGCCACTCAAGATATCTCAGGCCAGCCACCTGCCATACTGCAGGGGCTATTGTTACTCCACTGGTACCAATAGGGCCGTTATAAGTAACCCTGAATGGTGGAGTTACAAGTCGGGCTTAGTCTGCCTGCAGTCTATCATAGGTGGTGGTCTATCCACTACAGGGTCCCTGCCATCAGTACGCAGGGGAAGTTTGCACTGTTTTAGGTGGGTTTCCTGATGCAGACTCCTGTTAGGATATGCAACATTGGCCCCACTCTTCGTTCGGTTTTGCCAAAAGTGCATCCACTGCAACTTCTCTTTCACACCTCCTTCCTCCCTCTTGCTTTCTATCTTATCCATTCCATTATTTCTAAGCATCCTATCTTTTCTTCATTGTCATCCCATCCTGTTTCTTTCTATTCTCTATCACTTTTATCTCCAACTTTTTCTCTCCCATCCCATCAAAATCATTCCACTATGCTTTTCCTATCTCCTGTGCAGTATTTCTCTCCCTTTCTCTGCTCTTTTTGTGCTATCTGCTTTGTATTCCCTTCGTCCATTTTCTCACCCCCTCCATTCCCTACCTCTCTTTTCTTCTTTTTTACCCCATTTGACCTTGTCCCTATAGCACCTTGTGATTTCTTTCCTTCATTCTTTCTCGCTGGGTCCCTTGATTAGCGCTTCCAGAGCATTCTTATGCTCTTCATCAATCCTGTACAGACCCTATTGCCCTTCTTCTTTCTCATACTCTCCGAGAACCCCTAGCCTCAAAGGTTGTATTTGTTTACTCTAGAGTCTTCATATGTGTCTCTATAGAGGCCAGATGGTGCCTGTTCCCCAGTACTATTTGTCCTGGCTCCCGTAGTGCCCTCCACCACAGCTGATTAATGTATTGGGTGACGACACAGAAAAAACAGACACTGCACCTTGCCACACACATTAAATTGTCCAACTACCTTTCGTAGCAAATCAGTGCTGTTTGATTGCATTGTTTGAATCTCTCTCTCTCTCTCTCTCTCTCTTTCTCTCACTCTCTCTCTCTCTCTCTCTATCTACATACACTCACACAAACACCCACCCACACACATACTAAAAGGCCACTGCTGAAGGAGAGGATTTTGCTGGAGTGGGGGACACATTCTTACCTCTGGCCCACCACAATCACTTTTTGTTTAGGACCATGTATAATAGCCTTGTTCAAACCCTTTCACTTCCCTTATCACTCATACAGCATTCTCGTTGTATTCGGTACAGTGACATAGCAATGTTGTTGTTGACTCTTATGCAAACAAGAAAAAGATCCCCCACCAGGTCAATACCTCATACCCAGAGACATCCACATGACACAGCTCCCAAAACCCCCCGGCATATTCCAACATAGGAAAAGGTAAAAAAGAGTATATTGCATGAGGTGCATCTATTAGGTCAGCACATTGGCTTAAATGGGATGTACACTTTTCCCGTGGTCATAGTTCGTTTGTCAACATTTTCCATCACCTGTGACATTCTGACATTAGTAAACCTGGTCTTGGAATCTCACCCTGCTGCCTTTTAATTTTGCTAATTCATTGGTGTTTACACTCTGATAATAAATTGGAAAGACCAGGTAGGGCTAAAGTTTTTAACACATGCAACTGTCTGTTACCATTCTTGGACAGATGTATTTAAACAGTACATTGTTGTATTTCCTGGCTGCTAACTACTCGCTCTTCCTGCTTTTTCAACCTCCACGCCAATACCATTTACTGATAAAGCACCACTATCGATCAAGGACAAAATCACCCCAAAAAATAAGCTATGTTCCAACCCCCACCACCTTCCCAATAACTCACTTTAAAATACTCCGCAGAGGTCTGATCCATTTAATGTTTGACAACAGCCCTTGAAACAGTCTTCCTGTAGAGCATCAATACCCATCCAATCTACTACTGTTCAGAGAACAACTCAAGGATCTCCTGCCAACACCCAACCTACCAACTCAAGACTCATAAGTTTCCCCAACTCCTGCCTTGTCGATCATCAGCCCAAAAGTAAAACCTACCTCTTTCTTCAACCTACTGTCCTGCAGAAACAATCCAAGGTGTCTTCCCCAAATTTCTCTAAATCGATAGACAAAGACAACCAGTCACAAACATAACCTTTCACACTGCAGCTTTCTCTTCCAGGGTGTCTGAGAGACTGACAGACAGACACACGTTCACTGTAGAGTGCGTCCCAGCACTTCTCTTGTCAATTGACAGAGACCATGCATTTGATTGAGAGCACAGGCCTTTTTCTGTGGAAAATACTAGATAAGGTGGGTTTGTGTACACAATTCAAAACATGGGAATTGTGCAACTATTCTTGCCCCGCAGCTCGGAAGCTGAGCTGGACTTTCACTTCATCATAAAGATATGGACTGACATCCTCCACAAAGTGCACACCTCCTCATTCTGTGCCTCAGGAAAAGAAGCAATGATTAAGGTGACACACTATTCGTACTACATCCCAGCCAGAAGGTGAAATGGAAACTCAACAGTCTTAATGGCTGTTAACGAACTTCGGCCACCCAGACACACTGACTCGTGTCCTCTGGTTCTGTCCCAAACTCAAACGCTACTGGTAGGCCATCTGAAAGATATCAATGAAATGTTTGCAACAGATATACCCTGTCTTTCTAGCTACGTCCTATTGAGCCTCACCAATGCCCAAACACACCCTCTACACTCTAGCAAAGGGAAAGCAATAATAATGGGTTTTGTCTTTGTGTGGGGCTAAACATGTCATCAAAACCAAATGGGGCACAGATACATTGTTGTCTCACTTTGACGGGCTGCATAAACTGTGGGACCTCACAGCGATGGACAAGCTTACTGCTTCCCTGCAGGACAAGTTGCTACACTTTGACAAAATGAGGGGCCCATGCATCCAATATCTGGTACAGGACTTTTGGGAGCTTACTAGTCCTCTTTACACCAGCCTACAGGATGAGGGGACACGCCTGATCAGCAAGACAAAGACTGACCACAGTGGGTATGACGCACTAAAAGACCCAGCCTGTTGACACTGAATACGTTGTGAAAGAGCTAATTCTGGCGAGAGCGACTATGATTCATGGGTGACAACCCCTGATATTTTATTGCTTCCCTCTCGCCTTTCCCAGTCCCCCCTGGTATCCTCCCTTCCTCGCCTTCTATCTCCTTCTTCTGTTCTCCCACTGTTCTACCTCATCGGCCTTTGGATTTAGGTAAGAGTATTTGTTCCTGGATAAATTAATAAAAGACCTGAACCATAAAAGATCAATGGGTCAGCAAAATATTTACATTTTAACATTATTAATATAATATTCCATCAACGCAAGTCAAATTCAAAGTGGTGTACTAACTCGCAGCTGCTGTCACCTCCGTCTTTCAGAACTACGTGCCTGCTATTTTTGAGAACTATACCACGAGCTTTGAGATTAGGTAGCAGTGGATAGAGCTGAACATGTGGGACACCTCAGTTGAGAGAGCGTTGGCATCCTGTCATGGTGGCAGCCCCACAGTGTCATGGTTAGTGTGTGCTTCAGCTAAGGCAACAATGACATCCGGTGTCTGTGTGTACCCAGAGGGACCCAAAGGGGATGCCTATCTGAACCAGTACTCCATTTTTTATTCCATTTTGACTGCCTGGGAGACACCCCCTTTTAAAAAAAACTATTTTGTTTCCTTCCATACCTCTCCAACCATACACCACTAGGATAGAAGGGGTTAAACTGAGTCTCTGATGTCAACATATCAATGCATTGAATATAACAGGAGGCTCCTCGTTTTACACAGAGTAGAAAGAAGCCTTCAAGTGCCCAGTCACATGCAAGCTGTGCACCATGCATGTGACTGGGACCCAGGAGGATGAACACGGACAGTGGAATGTAGAAAAACATCTGTGGTCATCCCTAGTTTACACAGGTTCATCTGTGGCCCTGGGAGTTGTACCCAAAAGCAATGAATGCAGAAGACATATGTACACGTGCACACGGGGCTCAGAGACTTGTACACATAGAACTGTTACATTTATTTATGTATTTATTTATTCAATTTATAAAGCGCACGAACACCTAGCAGGCATCCTGGCGCTAAAGTTGCTCAAGGGGGGAGAGAGGAAGCAGGAACCGGCCACTAAGTCTTGGGGAACAGCCAGGTTTTTACACTTTTTTCTATTCTATTCTATTCTAAGGTTTTGGTAAAGCGCAAACAGCTACCCCAGCGAAGGGGCGTCCCGGCGCTAAGTAGAAACCACAGAACCACAACTGAGCTAGGAAGTGAGGGAAAAGGTGAACTAGACAGTGGGAAAAAGATGAGTCTTAACGGCCTTTCGGAACATGGGAAGGCTGTCTAGGGAGCGGATATTATGGGGTAGAGCATTCCAAAGCTTGGCTCCCAAGACCCTAAAGGAGCGTCCACCCATGCGGCATAACTTAGTACGGGGAACGGTCAGTAGGAGCTGGCTTGAGGATCGCAGATCACGTCGAGGAACATATGGAGTGAGGAGAGATTGTAGAAGGGTAGGGCTTCCTAGTTTGAGGATTTTGAAGGTCATGATAAGGGCTTTGAAGTGGATTCTGGAGTTGACGGGTAGCCAGTGCAGTTTGCGGATAGTAGCTCTAACCGAGCATCTGCGGGGGAGGCCAACTAGTACTCTTGCTGCAGCGTTTTGCACGCGTTGGAATCGTGCTATTTCTCTTTTGTTGGCGCCTAGGAGGAGAACATTGGCGTAGTCTAGGCGAGAGAGGATTGTCGATTGGATTATAAGTTGGCGGACTTTAGCATCGAAAAAGCCAAGAATAGGGCTGAGACTCCTCAGCAAACCAACACAGGTGGCAGCCACTTTCTTGGTATGCGTCTGAAAGCTAAGAGTTGCATCCATCCAAACTCCCAGATTCTTTACTAAGGACTTGGGGGGAGGGATGGGGCCCAAGGATGAAGGCCACCAGTGCTCATTCCAGTGGCTGGTGTTTTTACCAAGGAGCAGCACTTCCGTTTTTCCCGCGTTGAGCTGTAAGTAGTTGTCCGTCATCCATTGGGCCACTGCCGCCAGGCCATCCCTGAAACTAGAGGCCAGGATGGAAGGGCCTTCCGTGAGAGTAATGGCCAGCTGAGTGTCATCGGCGTACGACACCAGCGTCAGGCCCCACTCTTTGGCCACTACTGCAAGTGGCTGCACATAAAGGTTGAAGAGGGAGGGGCTCAAAGCCGATCCCTGAGGGACTCCCTGTGCAATGGGATGAGGTTTGGATAGGAATGGGGGGGCTGACACCCGGAAGGATCTGTCCTTTAGAAAGGAGCAGAACCATGTCAGAGCAGGGCCGGAAACTCCAACCGTCTCCAGGCGATTAAGAAGGATGTCGTGGGATACCGTGTCAAAGGCTGCGCTGAGATCAAGGAGAATCAGCGCAGCACTTTGACCGGAATCTAAGATCGTCCGGAGATATTCGGAAGTGGCCAAAAGGGCAGACTCCGTGCTGTGGCCCGGTCTGAACCCATTCTGAGATGGGTCCAGGATGTTATTCTGGTCCATGTGTTGGGAAAGGACACTATTTACGTGGGTTTCTGCAAGTTTGGACAGCCATGGGAGCAGGGATATGGGTCGGAAATTTTCCGGTTTAGATGGATCTACAGTGGGCTTTTTTATAATGGGTGAAACCCACGCTTGTTTCCAGGCTGTCGGGACAGTAGCTGAGGAGAAGGAAAGATTGAGTATGGCAGCTATGGAAGGCAAAAAGAAATTGAGTGAGTCCACGAAATGACTAGGGCTCATAGGATCTGCAGGGGAGCCTGATTTTACTTTCCTGCACAGTTTAGTAAGGTCGTCAAGGGTGATGTCAGGGATGTGGGTCAGGAGGTTACAAGTAGGGGTGATGTTGATGATGTTAATAGGGTTGGGGGAGAGCTGAGAAAATGATTTGTAAATATTTTGAACCTTCTCTATAAAGTATATGGCGAGGTCCTCACATTGTTGGGCAGACGAGATACTGGGGGGGGGGGAGATCTGCTGCTCTGTAGTTCCTGAACTAGTTTGAAAACTATTTTGGCAGGGTTAGGGCTCAAGTTGATTTTGTCTGTGTAAAACGCTGCTCGTGCAGCGCGGATAGCTTTGTGGTACTGTTTTTGTTTGGATAAATAGTTGATTTTATCCCCATTATTGTACTACCTTCTCCAGAGACGCTCGGCATGTTTGCAGTCCTTGCGCATGGATTTAAGGGTGTCATTGTACCATGGATTGGAAGGTGCGGTACGCCCTTTTGTCCATTTAGCTGGGATGAGGGCGTCTAGTCCTCCAGTGATCCAATCGTTGAACGCACCATAGGTCATATTAATATCCTGGTTGGCCTCCCGGTGGAATTCACCAAGGGTGACATGAAGATCACTGGTGGATAGTTTGTGCCATGGTCTTTTAAAGCGGCGTGTTGGTTCAGTTTTATGGACTTGACCGTTGACTAATATAGTCAGTTTAATGAGATAGTGGTCCGTCCATCCCATAGGTATAGGCTTCTCAGTTTTTGCCTCCAGGATGTTGGTAAAAACCGGATCTAAAGTATGTCCGGCTGAGTGAGTTGGGGTCTGAATTAGGGAGATAAGTTGTAAGGCAGAGAGATCAGCAAGAACATTTTTAATAGTAGAGTCGCTAGACAGCTCACAATGAAGATTGAGGTCACCCAATATGGTGAAGTTAGCAGCTTTAGTCACTAATGAGTTTGCTGCCTTTTTCTGAAGGGAAGCAGCTCCCTGATTTGCCTAATTTCCCAAGGGAGTCTGTTCCACAATTTTGCCGCTGCCACCCCGAAGGATCTACCCCCTGACCTGACCTTTCGAAATCTAGGAACCTTCACCAATCTCGCCGACGAGGAGCGCAGAGTTCTTGTCGGGATGTACCAGTCGAATTTTTTCCGTATACAAGGCAGAGAGATTGAAATTGCATTCTCTGTCTCACGGGAAGCCAATGAAGTTCTGCCAAGGCTGCAGAGGCAGAAGAGCTTCTCAGCCACCCTAAGACTAGTTTGGCAGCTGCTGACTGGATCCTTTGCAGTCTGTCCAACAGGAAGTTCGGGGATTCCAGCAAGAGAGCGTTACAGTAGTCAAGGCTACTGAGAATCGTACATCTTGCTACTTGTGCGGGTACCTGAGAAGGTAGTAGCGGATTTTTTTTCCGGAGGGATCTGGTGCTCGCAAAACAAGAGGCAGTTGTTTTTGTGACCTGAGCTTCCAGAGTAAGCTTATCTTCAAATATAATGCCCAGATTGTGGACCGTAGTTGCCGGCTGAACTGCGGATGCGGTACCCGGAGGCCAAAAATTGCAGGGAAGAAGAGGAGAGATCCTATTTGCCGAGCAGATGGATCACCTCAGTCTTTCCTGCGTTAAATTGTAAAGAGTTATCCTTCAGCCAGCGGGCCGTGTCCTGCAGGCAGTTGTGAAACGTTTCCACTGTAATTGAATCATCACCCTCAAAGGAGAGGATCATCTGAGTGTCATCGGCATAATTTATGATGTCAATATTATAAGCCTTGATGACAGCAATCAGAGGTTTTAAATACACAATAAATAGGATAGGGCTGATTGCCGATCTCTGAGGAACACCATGCAACACGTCGGAGAAGGCAGATTGGAAGGGGGGAAGAGTTACCGCCTACTGTCTATCCTGCAAAAAGGATCGAAACCACTGCAAGGCATAGCCTTTCACCCCGATCTCGCTCAATCTTTTTAGCAGGATCTTATGGTTGACCGTATAAAAGGCGGCAGACAGGTCAATCAAAATCAGTGCAGCTGCCTGTCCCCTGTCTGCCCGCCTCTGAAGCTCATCCATGACGGTCAACAATGCCGTCTAGGTCCCATGAGCAGGCCGAAATCCAAACTAGACCTCTTCCAGCAGATTGTGTTGTTCAAGGTGGGAAGACAGAGTGATACTAACAGCCCGTTCTACGTTTTTAACAGGGAACGGCAGCAAAGAGATAGGTCTGTAGTTTTTAGAGCATTCAAGATCAAGGGAGGGCTTCTTTAATAAAGGAGAAACTAAAGCTTGCTTCCATTGTGGGGGAACTATACCACTGATAAGAGACTGGTTACAGATCAGCCGCCAAGAGGGGAACAGTTCTTCCTTGCACTCCTTCCAGATCTTATGTGGTACCGGATCCAGGGGTGATCCAGAGGAGATACCCTGTGCCAAACTGCTGAAGTCCTCCACCGTGAGGGACGTAAACTCACAGAGTAGTTCAGGAGCTTGACAACTGGTTCCTATGTAAGCATCCTCCGCATCGCCCACCTCTTGCGCTACAATGCACTCAGCCGCCAGGACTAGGTTCCCTGCAGCTTGCTGACCACCCTTAAGACCATCAATAATCAGCTGGATCTTGTCCCGAAAGAACCTGGCCAGGTTCTCACAAAGTTCAGGTGAGGGGGTTATTACATTCTTGGAGCAATCAGGACTGATAAGCCTGTTCAAAATGTTAAAAATACTTCTGGAGCTGTTGGAAGCGTTACAAATTACAGAGGAGAAGTGATCAGCTTTAGCCCTTCTTATCTCGTTCTTATACGCCACGATTTTAGTTTTCCACAGCAGCCTGTCAGTCTCCTTGTAGCCTCGCCTCCATCTCCTCTCAGCCTGCTTACATATTAGTTTAAGATCAGTTAATGTGGTGTTAAACCAAGGGGCAGAGTTTCTGCCTTTACACCTTGGTTTTTCAGAGGGGCGCAGGAGTCCAGCGTAGAGGTGATTTTTTGGCATAGTGAGGCATAGTTTTCCGAGACTTGCATATCAGAAGAGAAGCAATTCCCAACCTTGAATACAGTGCCAGAGCACCTCAAGCGTGTCAGAGCCTTCCAGTCTCTGCTGGTATATTCAGTCAGGGGGCGAGAGACCTGAGTCAGTGGAGTTTTAAGCTCAGCAAAGAATGTTATCAAGAAATGATCTGTCCAATCCATCGGCATAATTTTGCCAATATGCAGAAGGAAGGGTCTGGAGAAGATATGGTCACATTCACCCCAAGACTACACATGCAGTTGTTACCCTGCATGTTCAACACAAAGCCGGTAAGGGGAAAGGGGCAACTATCCCTCGTGTGTACACATGCTTGTGGATATACAGAGGTCAACAGGAAAAGGACCTTTGGGCCTATCTCAGCCTTCTCCCCACTCTCCTCACATTTCCTTGCATTAACAGGAGGTGTTTTAGAGTGTGACATATGGGTGGTGTATCTCTTGTTCCCTGAAGAGATAGTAGGAAGCTATGGTCATAGCAGCTATAAATTGACCCCATTACAAAAGACCCCTTCAGGCATCCCTTTGGGTGTTGGGACTTTAGGTCTGCACTCAGCTGAAAGCCTGTCCTGGCGGCCTGTGTCAAGCTTTACTGGTCCATCATGGCATTTCCAATAACTCATGTTTGGCACCCAGCATCCACTGTGTACTCTGGGCGGCAGAGGTTGTGCCTTCTCACCCCCCTCCTCCCTAGCCCTGCTATACTAGGTGCTCAACTGTCAGCATGCCACTGACTTTCAGCCTGCCCTGATTTTTCCAACAGTGCCATGCATGCTGGATGAATAGCCTGACTCTGAAACTTTAACCTGGTTTCGTAGACCCAAATTAGCAGCATAGCTCTGCTTTTTAGGTCAAGCTTAGAGTCAGAGCGCTTTCCACTCGCTCTCTGCTGTGCCAGTGAGAAATGCTGGCCCCCTTTTGGTGGACTGCTTTCCAAAGTCCCACCCCAGGCTGCTTGGTTGATGCCCAGGCGATTTCACTAGGAGAACAATGTTGTTGGCCCTGATAGTACTTTCATGGTTCCTCCTGGTACAGCGTGTAATAGTCCCTCCTCTTATCTGCATTGCGTCTTGCTAAAGCTCCTCCTCCCTTGCTCCTACCACTGTTCGTGCAATGGAATTCCGTCACCATAGTTTTGAAAAGGTTACTACGTTGCGCTATGTTTATGGCAGATTATTCACAGATAAATATTGAAGCTATCTCTTTAAAAACAAAGAGTGCTAGATATCATGAGGACAGTTTATGTTTTTGTATGTAGCTTGACACAATCCCACTCCAAATAATTCCAGGACACTTAATATCACATAATTACTATCCACATAATTCCACAGCACCCATGCCACATAATTCCAATACACAAATTCACACCACACCACACAGTTCCAAGCCACACAATTACACAACTAACTAATTAAATCCAACCCACATGATTCCACAACAAACCACATGCATACGCTCTATAACAAATAAGTAAAAAAACATTGCCATTTACAATGCAAATAGCTCCAACACAAACTAATGCGAGGACTAATGAATTTCCAATGCTTGTTTACCTTCCAATGCGTCCCAGCAGAGTCCTATTCCTGGAGCTGCAAACCTTCTCCTGGCCAGAGATGTTTTAAGGCATGGGCAAAGTGGGCTCTGGCCCAGGGCCCCGGCCTTTCAGGGGGCCACATACAGCTAGCTCTTTTCTGCAGAGTCTTGTCCTGGTGACAATGAGTAATGCTTAGACAGTTTGTTTTATATACCATTTTTCTTTAATTTATTTTTAATGTGGGTGATGTGGGAAAGTCTATAACAGACATTTTGCAGAGAAATGTGTTTATGTTTAATGCAAAATCCATAAAAAAAGGTTCTTTTAGATCAAAAGGACCTGAAATATGAGAAATGGGAGGGTGACACAGAGGTTATTTGTAGTACCATTAGTGAGCTGCTGCTGTGTTACAACATTGAAAACACAAGTTACTATCCCTTAATACTAGATGTAAACACATTTAGAATTTGCAATAGTGTGCTTGTGCACTGTCAGTGACCTGGCCAAAGGGTGCATGAAAGAGCTGAAATAGGATCATAAATTCAAAGCTGTTCCAAACAGGAGCTCTCAAAATAATTTGGCCCAGGGCCCCCAAAATCCTTAAAATGTCCCTGCTCCTGGCCCTGTCAGCTCTGTGCTGCCTCTTCTCAGAAGAGCAGTGCTCTGTGGGGAATGTTCTCTCAGGGGCCCCCACACCCATCCCTTTTCCGGCCTGGCTCTGACTGAAGAGAAACAATGTAAGTTGTTAATTTGTTTCTCTTTAGTCCTGGGCCAGCGGGTGTTGTGTTTACTTGTATTAATGTGCCATGCAATGTATTAGCACGTGCGCCCTGCCTTAGCACGCGCGCCCTGCCATAGCACTATGACGTCAGTGTGTTCGACCTGGAACGCTGGCGTGTATGACAGTTTAGGTGACAGTTGCTGCGAGAGGCTCTTGGCAGTAGACGTGCCTTGGTGTCAGTGTGCTTACTTAATAAAAGCAGTTATCCACTTACCTGGACCACTTGTCATCTTTACAGCGGGGATCTCAGAGAAGGCTGCTTTAGAGGGAGAGAGGCTTGCTTTAGAGCAAAGCAAGCCTCTCTCACAGCTCTCATCGAAGAGCTAAGGGGGCCCCGTTCACCTACTGAAGACTGCCCCCCCCCGCACCGCGGGGGCTGTAGGAGTGTTTGTTATGCCCCTGAGCAAGAGAAGGAGAAGTATGAGGAAACCAAAACGAGTGGGATGTGGGGGAGACGGTGCCAGCAAAATGGAGATGGAGCGGGTTGAAGGGGAAAGAAACCCCACACACAAGGAGGAGTGGGAGGAGGTAAAAGAAATAGTACCTCAATCACAGCACGAGTAGCAGATGGGCACTAATTAAGTTGAATCAATCTGTGCTTGGTCCATGCTCCACAGAAAGGAAAGGAAGTGATGCTTGGCATGCACTGCCCAATCAGGAGTCATGAAAGAAGAGTGACAATACAACAAATGGTAAGCAATGGTCAGGCTCCAAGCCTGTAAACAGGGTGTGAATGTGCATGTGCCATCACAGGCTCGATCTAAAAAGGCAAAATGTAATAGTAAACCTACCTAGGTTGGTGGCAGCAAAATGGAGATGGAGTGGGTGTTAGTGGAGGGAAAGGGAAAAAAGCCCCACACACACAAGGAGGAGTGGGAGGAGGTAAAAGAAATAGTACCTCAATCACAGCACGAGTAGCAGATGGGCACTAATTAAGTTGAACCAATCTGTGCTTGGTCCATGCTCCACAGAAAAGAAAGGAAGTGATGCTTGGCATGCACGGACCAATCAGGAGTCATCGAAGAAGAGTGACAATTAATCCAACGAATGGTAAGCAATGATCAGGCTCCAAACACTGTAAACAGTGCATGAATGTGCATGTGCTATCACAGGCTTGATCTAAAAAGACAACATGTCATAGTACACCTAGGTCTGGAAGGTCATAGTCTCAGAAAAAGGCATGCTTCTCAATTGAGGACATAGACACAAATAAAAATCAACAGAAATTAAAAGAGGTGGACATGCCACAAGACCTGTGGCCAGCTCAAGTTAAATGGAGACAAGGAATGAAAATCAATATAAAATAAAGACAACACAATTCAGTAACACTGGGGATGTAGTCATAGCTAGTAACAAATAAGCATTGGAAAGAAAAGACTGCAGGAGGGGGGGGGCGTGGCTAGCAGCCGGAGAAGATGGTCGCAGCCTAACGAGGCTCCCGACCCCTCGCCCAGTAATCCTGAAAATGTATCCTGTATCTGACCTGGGATCACCGCGAAACTCCGGGTGATCCCGGGCAATACGTCAGCGCCTGCTCCGGTTTGCTCGGCACATCGGTGGCCGCACCGCGGGACGCTCGCTCAGAGGGGAAGGAGCGAGTGCCCGGAGCGCAAGATGGCGGCACTCGCACAGCCGGCGAATAACTGAAGGCTGCGCCTCTGGCCCTGACGCCCGACTGCGGCGGACCGCCTGAAGCCTGGAAGCCCTAGGGAGTGCGGGACCAGCTGCTGAGAGTCCCGTCTCCTCCTGCCGACAGCGCTGGGGCCGCGCTCTGCGATCAGGTGCTCCCGGCGAGGCTCCCGGTGAGGCTCCTCCCTGCCTGGGAGACAACAAATCGACCTCCCGGCTTCCCGAGGCCTTTTATTACTGGGAGTGCTGAGGGGCGCTCCTTTCCGGCGATCCGACCGGACTGAGGAGGCAGTACCGAGCCTCCGGCGACAGAGTCTGTGGTGCCGGACGTCCCCGGCGCCCCCTGGAACTAACTCCACTGCGGGACGGCGACCTTGGTGGTGGCGGCCATCTTACTTTCGCCTCCCACAGGAGAGGACATACACGGGCTGAGGCCTGGAGTGCTGTGTGGCCCGCCGGGCCCGCCTACCCCCTATGGGGTCTACTGCCGCCCGCTCCATCTGGGGAGGGGGCGCTCCTCGGCCACGTCGGTGCTGGTAACTGGGGAAGCCCTGTGTCAGGCTCCGTTGATATACTCCTCGGGACTGTGCAGAAAAGCCCAAACCCACACCCACACAACAACTCCGGAGCCTGAATTTGTACACAGACTCACGGAACCATTCCGCGGGCGCGGGAAAGGAAGGGGACAGCGGGGAGGGAGATCTGTAACGACAAAAGACACTACCATTAGAAGAAAACCCCCCCCTTGTGACCTCCATGGATTCCTATCACTACCAAGTCGCATGCAATCACTATTCTCACATAAACCCTACCTGAAAAGGAAAATACGGTAGGCGGTGTATACAGGAGAGATAGGTGTATGGTATTACCAAAGACTGCAGCCAACTACAAAAGGAACAATAAACAGGATATAGCAATTCAGTATATTCATAGGGTTACATACACAACTTCTTTCAGACAAGACCTACCACGTAATGCTGTGTTCCGACTTGGGCTGATCATGTGCTCAGTGTAATACCCCCCAAGGAATGTTCTCTCCTGCACCGGATAAAAAGAATACAAAAAGGTTGTGCACAAAAAGAAATGAAAGAGGACACTGTAGGTTGAAATCACCACAGTCCTGTCTTGCTTCACAAAATGACCGTGAAGCGGTATGAATCCTTATATATATTTATATCTAGTCACTGTTGCACAAAAGAGACGATGTGAAAGTAATACCCTTTGTTGAGGATATCTCCTTGACCAATCAAAGCAAAGTTTCAATTGTTCCCAAAACTTAGGGCTTCAAAACGGAACACTGCCGTCTCCTTTTCTAGAGTTCCGAATTATGTTCCCTGCATGAGAGAGCCGTCGCTCATCTCGTCCAACAGGGAAACATACACAGGCTTTACCCGCGTAAAACTAGTTCGTTATACCGGGCTTGAAACACAATCTCGGACCTGCTGGTTTTCTCTCAATCTGTGACACCCAGCCGGGCGTCACACAAGGCAGTCTAACACAAGGAGGGATCTTTGTACTCACGGATACGCTGATATCCTTCTTACGGACCAAGGCACCTTCTCAGATAGAATTATCGGCGTCTTCCTGTGCTTCCGCCTCTCCATTTGATTCCTCGTGAGCGTGCGTGACGGACGTCCTTCCGTCACGTCACCGCAATGCTGCTGGGTACCGTAGTTCGGTCCGGACGGCGTGCCGTTTGTCACGCATGGTGCGGACGGCGGCACTCCGAGGACAGAACCCTGACAGTACATCCCCCTTCACAAGGGACGCCGTCCGAGAGCTGGTCTGTCTGGATGCAGGTTATGGAAACGTGACACAAGTGGAGGTACATGCACCGAACCCGACGGCTCCCATGAATTCTCCTCCTGACCATAGCCCTTCCAGGATATTAGGTACTGTAATCTGCCCTTCACCCACCGGGAATCCAGGATCCTCCGCACCTCATATTCGCATTCACGCTGCACCCACACCGGCAAGGGAACACGACGAACAGGGACAACAGAGGGCTTCAACAGAGACACATGGAAAACGGGATGGATCTTGAAGTGAGCAGGCAAACGTAACTTCACAGCCACCGGATTCACCCGTTTCACCACCCGATAGGGGCCTATGAACCTGGGATTAAACACACTATGTTTCCGAAATCTAATGTGTTTGGTAGACAACCACACCAGGTCACCCGGTTTATACACAGGGCACTGCCTGCGATGTTTGTCCGCCTGTGCTTTGTACTTCCCCTTGGCCCCCACAAGATTCCTACGTGTTTCCAGAAGTACTCTGCGAATGCGCACCAATCTTGTCTTGACATCTGGCAACCTTACTGTGTTACTAGGTAGTACTAGGGGATTGACTCTGGGGTGATGCCCGTATGAACTGAAGAAAGGTGAATGACCAGTGGATGAGTGTTGGGTGCTGTTGTATGCCAGTTCCGCCACCCACAGCCAATCGACCCAGGAATCAGTATCAGCCTGAACGTAACAACGGAGATATTGCTTTAAGGACTGGTTGAGTCTTTCCGTCTGGCCATCGGACTGAGGGTGAAAACTAGTGGATAAGGAAGAGGAAATGTGCAATGCCTCACACCAGACCTTCCAAAAGCGTGCAGTGAACTGGGCCCCTCTGTCAGATACAATGCACTTCGGAAGACCATGTAACCTCACCACGTGTGTTAGTAGGAGATGGGCCAAACGACCTGCTGTAGGGACCTGGTCACAAGCTATAAAATGACCCATCTTTGTGAGAAAATCCACTACAACCAGAATGGCTGTTTTGCCTTGGTCCTTGGGGAGGCCAACGATGAAGTCCACAGAGAAACTCTCCCAAGGTGTTTCAGGAGTGGGTAGAGGTTGTAAATAGCCTTGAGGCTGTTGCCGGTCGGATTTCATGCGAGCACACGTCACACACTTCTTTCCCCAAAGACTCATATCAAGGCGTATGGACGGCCACCAAAACTGTCTCAAGGCCTTTTCGAGTGCCTTCGCCCACCCCATATGTCCAGCACTAGGTGTATCATGACACCATTGGTACACAGTTTTTTGCAAAGCTTTGGTAGGTACAAGGACCTGTGACCCCTTCATGGCCACTCCTTGATTCATCCTCCACTCGGGATGTCTGCGAAGCCATGTTCTCCAGACACAAGACTGTATCCCTGAATGGACTGCCTGCAGGAAATCTCTTGACTGTGTGACCCCTATCACTTTAGAGGGATCAATGATGGATCGATGCGGAGTTATGGCATGCATACCGGGGTTTTCTTGCCGGGTCAGAGTGTCCGCCTTTTTGTTGAGTACTCCGGGTCTGAAGGTAACGATGAACCGATATTCTTCAAAGAACATCATCCAACGTAGCTGCCTGGGGGTAAGATGACGGGCTGCCCTGATGAATTGCAGATTGCGATGGTCCGTATATACGGTAACCTCGGGGGCCCCTCCTAAGAGCCAATGTCTCCACTCCAGAAAAGCATCCCTTATCGCAAGTAGCTCCTTTTCCGCTATGGTGTAGTTGACCTCTGCGGGACTAAGTTTCCGAGACATGAAAGCGATGGGGTGCAGCTGACCAGTGGTCTTGTGTCTTTGGGATAGTACAGCCCCTACCGCCACTTCGGAGGCGTCTGCTTCCACTATAAAGGGCAATTCCGGGTTGGCATGGGTCAATACTGGTGCCCGTGTGAATGCTTCCTTCAATCCATCAAAAGCGCTTTGTGTTTCACCGTCCCAGAGGAAAGGAACGTTCTTTCTGGTGAGACGGGTCAAGGGGGTAACCAAAGCAGAAAACCCAGAGATGAAACGTCTATAAAAATTGGCGAATCCCAACAGGCACTGGATATCCTTAACGGTGCATGGACGTGGCCAATCTCGGATGGCTTTAACTTTTCTTTCTGCCATGACCTGACCGGACGGAGTGAGCATTACCCCCAGGAATTCGACGGTGGTTACATGAAATTCGCATTTCGTGATCTTGCAGAAAAGACGATGACGTTCCAGAGCCCCCAACACCTTACAGACATGCCCGCGGTATTCTTCTGTTGAATCGGAATACACCAGAATATCGTCGATGTAGACGACCACAAAGATATCCAGGAATTCTCTCAACACCTCGTTCAGGAAATACTGAAAGGCGGCGGGGGCATTGCAAAGCCCGAAGGGCATCACCAGATATTCGAAGAGCCCGTACCGCGTCTTGAAGGCTGTTTTCCATTCATCCCCCTTTTTTATACGAACCAGATGGTACGCGCCTCTCAAGTCAAGCTTTGTATATATTTTTCCTGCTCTGACCTGTTCCAATAAAACCGGGATCAATAGAAGTGGGTATTGGTTCTTTATGGTAATGGCGTTGAGGGCGCGATAGTCGATACAGCACCTCTTCTCTCCATTCGCTTTGGGGATAAAAAACAAAGGAGAAGAAGAGGGCGATCTGGACGGACGGATGTACCCAATGGCCAAATATTTGTCCCGATAAGTGCGCAGATAGACGTTTTCAGGCACTGGTAGGGCATATAGCCTTCCATTCGGAACGATGGATCCCGGAATAAGGTCGATCCGACAGTCAAAGGGCCTATGTGGAGGGAGTTCTTCGGCTTGTATGTCACTAAACACTTTGTCAAAAGCGGCATAACAAGAAGGCAATTCCACATCCTTCTCTGCGGCCGTGGCGACCTTATGTAACAAGGCCAGATTCCGTTATGGGCCATCCTTTGTTACCATGCATTGCTCTTTACAGAAATCAGAAACAAAACTGATCGTCTTGGATGTCCACTGAATATGCGGTTCGTGTTTTTGGAGCCAGGGCAAACCCAAGATGACCCCATATTGTGGGGCTTGTATGATGTTGAAAGAAATCATTTCTTGATGTGTGTTGTTGTGCACTAGTCTATACTCCGGAGTCTGATACTTTATGGGTCCTGCTATCAACTCGCTACCATCCACAGCATACACTAGTTCCGGCTGTTTCTTGGTGATGAGCTGTATGCCCAATCTTGTGGCTTCTGCGTAATCCATGAAGCACCCCGTCGCCCCGGAGTCCACCATCGCGTTAATCTCTTTTTCTCCCGAATCTACCATCAGGGACATGGCCAAGAACACGTGGTTCCTTTCTTGGTCACTACCAGGATTTATCGAAGGAATAATGTTCTTGCTTCGGAGACCCCCTTCGTTCTCTCTCAAGCACTGGAGTTTTCCGCTCCTTTGTCAGATGCTCCTGCGGCTGTTTGTCCTATCTTGTATTTTCCGGTCTTGGGCTTCACCGGACAATCCCTTAGGAAATGTCCTTTTTTGCCACAATATAAGCAGAGACCGTTCTTCCTACGATATTCTTTTTCGTTGAGTGTTAACGCGGCCCTGACTGCTCCTATTTCCATGGAGTCAGAGGACGAGGTGGTCTTTTCTCCTCCGCCTCTCTCATAAGCCGCCACGGTTGGTTCTTTCTTTTTCAATTCGCCTTTTCGTTCTCTAATCCTGTGGTCCAGGTGAAGGGCAAGATCA
The DNA here is from genome assembly GCF_964261635.1 of Lissotriton helveticus. Classification (NCBI taxonomy): domain Eukaryota; kingdom Metazoa; phylum Chordata; class Amphibia; order Caudata; family Salamandridae; genus Lissotriton; species Lissotriton helveticus. The sequence goes on from NC_136065.1 coordinate 511,803,108, forward strand.
ATAAGTGCGGAACAAGTGCGAGGTTGCGGGTCGATGTGTGCCAACACATCTTTCATTTCATCGCACAAACCCTGGTAGAATAACGCTGACTGTTTTGCTTCTGGCCAATCTGTTTCTGCTACCAGGCGACGGAAATTGTTCAGGTATGTCACCAAGTCCGAATGGCCTTGTTTAAGGACCAACAACTCCCGGTCAGCCGAAAACGTTTCGGCTCTTCGATCAAATGTTTTCTCGAACTCGATTCTAAATTCATCCCAATCATAGAGCAGGGGGTCGTCTCTCCTAACCACTGGCACAGCCCATTGAGCCGCCTCCCCCCCAAGGTAGGAGATGAGAAATGCCACCCGTGCCTGGTTAGTCGAAAACATCTTTGGTTTGCACATGAAGTGCAATAACACTTGAGTAAGAAAGACTTGAACCTTCTTGACGTCCCCATAGAACCTCTCAGGGGGAGCTAGTGGTATCTGAGTGGGCATTTCCACGACTAAGGAGGGGGGTTGGGTAGCTTATGACCCTACATCGAAGGGATTCCCCTGCATTCTATCCATCCTAGCCCGTAATTGAGCGTTCTCAGTTCTAGAAGCCGCCACTTCTCTATTGGAAGCAGCCAACTCCGTTTGAACCAACGCCAAAGCTGACAATACATCGTCAAGCGTGGCCATTTCTTTTCAACACAGCCAAGAGGAGGATAGTATTCTTGGGCCGATAATTCTGTCAGGCTCCGTTGATATACTCCTCGGGACTGTGCAGAAAAGCCCAAACCCACACCCACACAACAACTCCGGAGCCTGAATTTGTACACAGACTCACCGAAACATTCCGCGGGCGCGGGAAAGGAAGGGGACAGCGGGGAGGGAGATCTGTAACGACAAAAGACACTACCATTAGAAGAAACCCCCCCCCTTGTGACCTCCGTGGATTCCTATCACTACCAAGTCGCATGCAATCACTATTCTCACATAAACCCTACCTGAAAAGGAAAATACGGTAGGCGGTGTATACAGGAGAGATAGGTGTATGGTATTACCAAAGACTGCAGCCAACTACAAAAGGAACAATAAACAGGATATAGCAATTCAGTATATTCATAGGGTTACATACACAACTTCTTTCAGACAAGACCTACCACGTAATGCTGTGTTCCGACTTGGGCTGATCATGTGCTCTGTGTAATACCCCCCAAGGAATGTTCTCTCCTGCACCGGATAAAAAGAAAACAAAAAGGTTGTGCACAAAAAGAAATGAAAGAGGACACTGTAGGTTGAAATCACCAGTCCTGTCTTGCTTCACACAAATGACCGTGAAGCGGTATGAATCCTTATATATATTTATATCTAGTCACTGTTGCACAAAAGAGACGATGTGAAAGTAATACCCTTTGTTGAGGATATCTCCTTGACCAATCAAAGCAAAGTTTCAATTGTTCCCAAAACTTAGGGCTTCAAAACGGAACACTGCCGTCTCCTTTTCTAGAGTTCCGAATTATGTTCCCTGCATGAGAGAGCCGTCGCTCATCTCGTCCAACAGGGAACCATACACAGGCTTTACCCGCGTAAAACTAGTTCGTTATACCGGGCTTGAAGCACAATCTCGGACCTGCCGGTTTTCTCTCAATCTGTGACACTCAGCCGGGCGTCACACAAGGCAGTCTAACACAAGGAGGCATCTTTGTACTCACGGATACGCTGATAACCTTCTTACCGACCAAGGCACCTTCTCAGATAGAATTATCGGCGTCTTCCTGTGCTTCCGCCTCTCCATTTGATTCCTCGTGAGCGTGCGTGACGGACGTCCTTCCGTCACGTCACCGCAATGCTGCTGGGTACCGTAGTTCGGTCCGGACGGCGTGCCGTTTGTCACGCATGGTGCGGACGGCGGCACTCCGAGGACAGAACCCTGACACCCTGGGAGTCCTGACTGCCAGCACTGGCACGACGCACGTGGCGCAGGAAGGCCGCCGTGGACGCTGGACGGAGCTCTCCCCGCCCGGGCACTGTTAAGCGAGCCCCGACCTGAGGAGGCGACTGGGATTTGCGAAACGGCCGAGAAAGACGGAAGTTTCGGCCTGTGCCTGCCCTAGCTGCTGATCGCTCACCGCAGCTTCGAGAAGTCGGGGCTGGGTAATATTCTCCTGTGTGCTGGCCCACCATCGCTGTTGCCGGACCGGGGCCGCCCTGCGGACGTGCTGGTGGTGAGACTGTGGGGTGGACACCTCCACCAGGCGCCGGGTGCATACCAGGGAGAGGTGTGGGGACACACACCCCCACGAATGCTGAACAGCGCTAGCTCGGACGAGTGAGATCCCTTGAGACCCAAACCTTCCGGGGGGGCGGCTTCCCCTGATCCTAGGGGTACCGACCAACTTGACTTCCCTGACCGCCAGACTGAGAGGCATTGGTGCGTGTGTAAGGACACAAGCTTGTAACCACTGACACCTGGAGGAGCCCGGATCACACGCAACGGCGCGAGATGGGGAAGCCCAGGGGTCCAAAAGGTGAGGGGGGCCCTAGCTCGGAGGTGCCTGACGAGACTTCACCACCCTCAACGGACCTGCAACAGATGCAGGATCGAATCCTGGAGGCCATTGCTGCCACGAAAGACGCCCTACACCAGGATATAGAGCAAGTGGCGACGGGTCTGGGCCTCCTGCGCGCAGACCACTGGAAATTATCTGTTAGGGTCAAGACAACCGAAGTCGCTCTAAAGGACCTGGTGCCTGCACACAAATCCATGGAGGGTCGGCTGACTGAGGCGCTTGACCGCATACAGACTCTGGAACGGCGAGCGGAGGATGCTGAAACCCGCAGCAGGCGCAACAACGTGCGCCTGGTGGGCCTTCCGGAACAAAAAGAGGGCCCTGATATCGTGGAATACCTAACCAACTGGCTGAAGACGGTGGTGGCGCCGGAGGGGCTTTCACCATTCTTCATGATTGAAAGGGCGCACCGAGTTCCAGCCAGGCCACGTGCTCCAGGACTACCTCCTCGCCCAGTGGTAGTGAAACTGCTACACTACAAGGACAGGGACTGGCTACTGCAGAGGGCGAGGGAGGTGGGTCCCTTTCAGGTGGACAATAGCAGGGTGACGCTGTTTCCGGATTATACCTTTGAGACTCAGAAACAACGCGCCTCTTTCTTATCCATCAAAAGAGAACTGAGAACGGAGGGCCTACAGTACTCGCTCCTCTTCCCAGCCAGGCTAAGGGTGGTAGTGGATGAGAAATCACTGTTTTTCCCTACTTCGGCGAAGGCGTGGGCTTGGTGGGACACTTATAAAGCTGGCACGGACGGTGCGAGGATGAGAACGGAGGAAGCACGACACCAAATACCGGTGAGGAGATCGCGGAGGGTCCGGAGACGACAGCAGAAAGCCGGTAAACCAACGTTCTCCCAGACGGAAGAGGAGCGGAAAGCCGCTCTACAGGCAGTAATGGACTTATCGTCCACAGCATTAACTCACCTGGGGCGAGCCTCGGGTTCGGAGGATCAAGCAACGGGCTCCGAAACTGAACTATCGGAACTTGGCAGCACGAAGGGCCCGGAGGTCACGCCACAAACGTCGGGAGAGATCATTGAAGGCTGAGAGCGGAACGTTGCCCCTATGCTAACTATCGGCTCCTGGAGCTTGCCGGAGCTGACACTGGAGCAAGCAACATCTTTAATGTGATATCGTGAGTTACGAAATGAATTGCGGGGCGGGGGGATGGGACTGTGATTCAGGCCTTTAAAGCTAGTTCACGCTCCTTAGGGCCCTTAAGGCCTCCGTAGTGTAGACTGCGGATTAGGTGGGTTGTAGAGCACGGTTGCTCACACACGGTTTGGATGGGAGCGGCTTTTGAGAAGTTAGGTCCTGTTCTGGGGAGGGGGGGCCTGAGGAAGTTGGGGGGATCTGAGGCACAGTTGAGGGTGGGGGGAAGGGGATAGTTTTTCAGGGGAATGGGAAATGTTCCACCACGAGCGCCCGGAGCCGCTGCGAAGCTGCGATGTGTCGAACACTATGGGATAATGGCTAATGCAGGAACGTTAAAATGTGTGACTTGGAATGTGAGGGGGCTCCACACCATGACACGGCGACATAAGGTTCATGGTTCGTAGAGGAGTCCATATCGCGCTGCTGCAGGAAACACACTTGACGAAAAAAGAGGGAATAGCGCTGCAGCGTAGGTGGAGGGGACACCTGTTTACTACCACGTACTCGGCCTTTGCCAGGGGGGTACTAATTTGGATAAGGGGGGTATACCTTTTCAGGTGATCAGACAGATAGTGGACCCGGAGGGGAGATTTGTGGCGGTGGAGGGGAAGCTCAGGGGCCGACACATAGTGCTTTGCAGTGTATACGCACCTAATGTGGATCAAGCAGCATACTTTGCAAAACTGTCGGGGGAATTGGCTAGTTACCTTGCAGGCCCTATCTTGATGGGAGGGGACTTTAATTCGGTGGCAGATATAGCTCTAGACAGGTCACACCCACCACTACACGCTTCCCCGATGCGCAGACTAGCGAAGTGCAGGTCAGACTGGCAGGAGCAGTGGGAGCTTGCCGACGCTTGGCGCACACAACACTTGAGTGAGCGGGATTACTCGTTCCACTCCAGCCTCCATGACCTCCACGTCCGGATTGACGCCTTTCTGTGCTCTCCGCTGGTGCTCCCGGCAGTGGCCCGCACCGAATACCTAGCGCGCACGCTGTCAGATCATAACCCCCTGCTGTTATCACTTGATTGGATGACCGAAATTTCCCGGGTCCCGACGTGGCGACTGAGGCCGGACACATTGGACGACCCGCCGTTCCGGGAGGTGCTGGGGGAAAGAATTGACCAATACTTCGTGGAAAACGAAGGCTCCACTGACTCCAGAGCGGCGGAGTGGGATGCCTTCAATATAGTAGTGAGGGGCCATTGCATAGGAAAGTACGCTGGGGCCCGTAAAACCTTACTAGATGACCTGGATGGAGCGGAGCACGCACTACGCGAGGCTGAGCTAGCACGCCCTAATCGGCCCGAGCTACAGGAGAGCCTCTGCGAGGCGCGGGAGGCGCTGGCGGTTGAAATTGAGCGACTCCGCAGTTATGATTATAAGGCCTACCTAACGAAAACACATGCTGAGGGAGATAAAGCCGGAACATTGCTGGCTTGGCTGGCCGACCCCGCCAGGCGTAGTCACCCGATCCTGGCCGTCTCGGAGGGAGGGGGCCGCATGAGTACCACACAACCGGAGATCCTTGGTAGCTTCAGGTCCTACTACAAAGAACTGTACAAAAGTGCGCTGGGTGACCGGGGAGAGGACATAGAAGCGTTCTTGGATGGCCTGACTCTACCGCACCTGGACCAGGCGCAAGCGGACGCCTTGGGTGGCCCGATAGATCTGGCTGAAATCAGGGGAGCAGTGAAACACATGGCCCGCAATAAGACCCCGGGACTAGACGGACTGCCAATAGAGTTCTATGGACGATATATAGAACAACTGGCCCCGCGGCTCCAAACGGTCTACAACGAAGCCAAGGACAAGGGACGGCTGCCGCACTCTATGCGCGAAGCCCTGATGATTCCCCTATTAAAACCGAGAAGGAAGAGCACCAGCACGGCATCATACCGACCGCTGTCGATGCTTACAACTGACTATAAAATCCTAAGCACCGTGCTGGCGACCAGGCTGCTCCAACACATGCAGGACCTGGTCCACAGGGACCAATCTGGGTTCATACCCACGCGAAATACCACTCACAACATCCGCAGGCTAACCCGATTGCTGAGCGACCCGTCGCCGGAGGCTAGAGCGCCCCTAGTGCTGGCAGTTGATATAGAAAAGGCCTTTGACAGCTTAGAGTGGGGGTACTTGTACAAGGTGCAGCGGCGCTTTGGCCTCGGAGAGGGCTACATAGGGTGGACGAAAGTGTTATATGCGGCAGCGAAAGCGAGAGTGAGGGTGGGCACCCTAATATCGAACCAATACGACGTGTGCCGCGGTACTAGACAGGGGTGCGCGCTATCCCCGCTGCTATTTGCCCTAGCAGTGGAGCCTCTCGCGGCGATGGCCAGGAAGGGCGAATACTACAGAGGACTGGAACACAATGGAATTTGCAACTTTATCTCGCTGTACGCGGACGATCTCCTCCTCTTCTTGGAGGATGCCGACGAGGCTGTGGAGGGGGCGGAGAGACTACTCGCGCACTTCGGCGAGCTCTCCGGCCTGAGGGTCAACTGGGCCAAGACCTGCCTGTTCCCCCTTCGGAAGGGCGAATTACAGCCCTCTACCCGCCCACTGCTTAGATGGGAGCCTACCTGCTTAGAGTATCTGGGAGTCTACATGTACCATGACGCCGTGGACATGCTAGAGGGCAATGTGGGCCGTTGCCTCCGCGCCCTGAAAGGTAATATGTCCTTCTGGACTACTCTCCCGCTCTCGGTGGCTGGCCGCAATTCTCTTTTAAAGATGATAGCCTTGCCCAGATTGCTGTATTATTTCCGGACACTGCCTATATGGGTGCCGAGTGCGATATTTAGACAGTTGAAGTCGATGGTGATTTCCTTTCTGTGGGGCACGGGCAGACGCAGAATAGCGCTGGCCACGTTGACCCGCCCAAAAGACGAGGGAGGCCTAGCGGTCCCCGACTTTGAAATCTACTACCTGGCGGCCCAGCTACAGACCTTTACACAAGAGATTGCGAGGGTGTACCGTGGCCCAGAGCAGGAAAGAGACGGTAGCACCCCCCGGCATGTGCTGGCTTATATCGCCCTGCAGCAACGATTGACAGTCAGAGACTTATCCATGGAGGAAGGAACTCTCCGTCTTTGTTGGAACCGGTTGCACAGGCGAGCGGGAGTTAAACATCCCTACGCACCCGAGATCCCACTGGGCATGGTGACAGCACTCCCGCATGGTGGGGATTGGTCGCACCTGCAGCACTGGGAAGAAGCGGGACTGCAGATGGTGGGGGACTTATACGATGATGGGGCACTGACCCCATACCAAACGCTGCAGGAGCGCTACGACCTGCCGCGGGGGGACTACCTGCTGCACGCGGCAGTAGTGCGCGCCATCCAAGCGCACTGGGGCGAGGGACTGGTGGAACCGCCAACATCGCTGGCATGCCAATATACTATGATGTCTGCAGGTACCTACAAGGCGGTCACATGCCTCTACTCTAGGATAATAAACGAAGCCTTGCAGCCTCTAACTGGGCTGAAAGCCAAGTGGGAACTAGACCTGCAAAAGGAGATCCCAGACACCACGTAAGCACAGCTCGTAAGGCGTGCTAGAAAGAGTACGAGGAACGCACGATTCCAGCTGATCCATTTCTATATCCTCCACAGGGCCTACCTTACCCCACGAAAAATAAGGGAAGACTTTGGAGAGGAGGAGGCGGCCTGCCCGCGCTGTAATAGAATAGGAGCGGACCTGACCCACATGCTCAGGGACTGCCCTCATCTACAGACTTACTGGGAGGAGATAGGCGACACCCTAAATGAGGTGGCAGGTAGGAACCTCCGCTACGATATAGCAGTCAGTATATTGCACTGGTTCCCACATACGCCCAAGAATAAGATATCGAGTAAATTTATTGACATGGGCCTCCTATTAGCCAAAAGGGAAGTGACCAAGGGATGGAAGTCGAAAACGGGCCCCACGCATCGGAGGTGGCTGAATGAGTTTTTGAAATGGGCGGCGAGCGAGAGCACAGTCAGGTACCAACTGGCACGTCGGAAAGGAGACGAGAGGGCTCAGGAGGCGGCAATGGAGTGGGAAATCTTAGTGCAAGCCCTGCGAGATAGCTCAGTTGAGGAAGAGGTAGTAGAGGAGGAAGAGCCGGACGACGCGACCGGCTCACCCGCAGCGATAGCGCCCTCACCAGGCACACACACCTAAATAAACGATTGCATCTCCTGCTGGTCACTGAGCAACCATATGTAGGCTGGATAGGCGCAAGTGGGGACATTTGGGGGGGAGGGAGTTGGGGAAGTTGGGGGGGGGTACCTGGATAAGGCGGTGCATAAGAGGCGACCCTATCATGAGACACCGGGGGGGAGGGCTGAAAACTCAAATGCAGACAGCGGACCTCCTCATACGACGCGCACAGCGACTATTGGATGTAAAGATTTTCTTGATTATGTGTATTGCCGCCCGGCCTCCGGGATGTGGGCTAAATGGCTGTGTTTGAAGGATGGACGTACAGACAAGGGGATGGGGATCCTACGCTGATGTAATGATACCTGTTTAAGATGCTATGCCTTTGGTTCTGCAATAAAAAAGGTTTGACAAAAAAAAAGAAAGAAAAGACTGCAGAATCATAAAGAGATGTTGCTACATGCTTAAATCAAACTTCACAAGTCAAACAGAGAAATCTAAAAAATGGTTTCTTGAGGAATTTAAGGGAACTTTGACTTAAAGACAGTGTTATACAAATTCCTGGTAGAATTTTAATTCTTTTTGGCACAATCTTCAGAGAGTCTCAGGAAGGTATTTATTAACTAATTGGACATTGGGAGGCTATTGTCTTAATGGCTAGATTTTGAGACAAAGAGTTGAGTGGGGGTAAACTCCAACCCATTTTGTAATTATTTAAAGGATTTGTAATCCAGGAAATTAAGTGTCGCATAGAGACACTGGACCATGACCCATCCAAAGGGGCCTTGCCTAGCATCAAAGATAAAGTGTGCAAACAAACATATACAACAATTTAAAATGAGCAAAACAGCATGGGGCAATTCTTCAAAGTAATCAATTTTCAGAAGTATAATTACCTTAACAGTTAGACGAGACAAGATGTTAACAGCATTACTTTTGCATTTTATGTTACTGCGGCGTGTATATATCACCCCTAACAAGTTACATTGCATTGGCCCCGCGCGTTCAGACGCCTGCCCGAGATGCAGTGCCCCGAATGCGGACTTTACGCACATGAGGTGGACGTGCCTTAAAATAGAGGACTGTTGGAAATCAATTTTCCGAGAGATGTCTAAGATGGTTGAGGTGGAAATAACTGTAAGAGATGTGAACTTGAGGTGCACTCTTAACTGAGCTCAAACTGTTAACTAATCTCTATTGCAATGTAATCTAGGGGTGCTACACTACGTACTTGTGTTGGCTACACAGTTTAGTGAATACTGGAAAGATGCAGACTGCAGCCTGCAAGCAGTGTGCACTGGTCCACGGAATCTAAGATTCCACAATTATTTTGGTCAGTTAGAGATAATGAACTATAATCTTTATGTTTTTAAACTTTCTTTTATCTCCCAAAACCTTTTTTGATACTGTATTAAGTAGACAATTCCATAATTACTACTTATAGTGCTACATATATCTGTTGATACATTCAAAAATATTTTTTTCTGTACACATAAATGCATTAATATGATACAATAATCATGAAAATATGTAATCACTGTTACAGAAATATAAGGTCAGGGATGGAAACCATGTTGATTTGATGACAGGAAGTCCAATGCCCAATGCATTTCGGTAATCAACTTTCCCTTCGTCAGGGGCAATTTCCTAAAACAAAAAAATACATCGTATATATCTGCTTACTGAGAAATGTAATTTAAAGTAGACACATCAGGGGGTGTCCCTATCGATAATATCCTTAAAAAGCAATGCTGTGCCTTTCATCATTGTGAATATACATGCAGTTATAATGTCATGATATTGTGTTATCGATGAATGAGCAATCATGAGAGGAACCAAACAATAAACCCGCGTGCTTTAGAAGCTGCAACAAATGTACGTCCAGATAGTTACTAGTACCTATTACCATATAACGTTACCCATGTACCTGTGGTATGAGCGACTAAATCTCACAATACCTGTCCTGGATGTCCAATGCCGTACTTTGAGTAGTAAAATCGTCAGTACTAATCCTTATACTTCTCTCACCTAGAAAACATAGGGTATAAACACTGTTGCGTAAGGAACCACAGTAAATGCTGTTCTAACTGTGTAAACCTCATAGTAGTCTAGAAAAGAAAGGACCTGGATAGGAGAATGAATGTAACCCAGTACCTTGAAACAACATATTATTGAATGTGTAAAACCATTGTGCCACTCTTTAAACACTATGTGTGCTGTAAGCGTCAGCACGGGATCACAAGTATTACCCTAAAGCTAATGTCCTTCTTCAGAACACAAAAAAAACACTGAAGAAACACTGACCTGTTGGTTGGTGTCAAGTGGATATCGACATTGTTCCACAAAATGTATTGTACGTTAGCAGCGCATGATTTATGACTATGCAACCATCTGTGAACAAATAGTAATGCAAAAGTGCTGTAAGTGATCGACTCTATGTTGCCTGTTGTAAGTAGCCATAAATATACTCATTACATACCTATGGTTGTAATGGTCATGAATCACAAGATTAAATCAGCATAATGGTCTATCGCTGGAAAGTTACGAACATCCTGCAAAGATGCCAAACAACTACCATCACTGAATTTATTATGCAAGCATCATCAAATGTACACGTAAAAGATCTTTCACGTAGCTACCCTGTAATATAACGTACCTCTATAAGATGAAACGCTATGATTCTCAAATACGTGCGACTCGCTGGATACCAAACGCTGAGTGAATGTAGGCGGAAGAATACCATACATAAATAAAAGAGTTCTAATAACGTGGCGGCTAAACGTAGACCCTGGCCTCATGGAAATGTTACTCTGGAATACACGTGTGACCGTGACAAATTTCCTTCCAAGATATGCGATAAAGAATGCTATCACAGGTGGAAATACCGCCATCACCCCTCCTTGCTCTACTGGGGTATGTCCATGACCTCTCTAGATCCCAGCGTCGTTTTGTAGCGATGGCTCTCTTGCTTGCTAAACGCAAAGAGGCCCTTAAGTGGGCATGTAAAACTAGCCCTACACTTCACACATGGTTGCACAGCATGACATATTACAACACCACCAGTGATACGTATGCCCAACTACAGCCGCCCGCCTCTAGACCGGTAGACCTTTGGCACCCCTTATTGTCATACCTACAACGTTTGCAAGAGCTAAATGCTACGCCTATGCAGACACCAGAGACACAGTAGGGCCTAGGGGCCTAACCCGTGCAGTACCTCAATCCTTCATATGTGGAACAAGTAATGCTAAATGTAGCTGTAGAAGCTAAATGTTTGCGACGATTACTGTGACTTCAAAGCACTGTATGTGTGGATGTATGTCATTGACCCATGCTACCTGTATATTGGATAACAGAGATATACCTATTATAAGCCATTTGACCCTTTTGCTAACCGTACAATGCATTTGCTATAACTCTGACCAACTGTTTTCCTTTTTTTGTAAGCAAAACAGCTGGTTTGAACTGGGCTATGCATGGAGACACCAAATGTACCCCTCAGGCAGACTGAATGGCACTGGCAAGTGCACCCACTCTGCCCCAATACACTAAATCCTGTCTGGGAGGAGGCCACACCTCCCTGTGACAGGAAGCCTACTGTTCTGCCTTCCCCTGCTCGAGCTTGTCTCAGCAGCAGGAGGTCAGAATCATGTCTCTGGTTGGCAGCAACCATTTTGTGCTGTTCAGGTGTAGAAGACTGGTACCGCGGACATGGAGAGCCTAACGGAGAGCTCCCAGTGTTTGGAATCACAGGTGTGGGCGTATGATTCCAACATGTTTGATACCAAACATGATAGGATTCGTTGATGCCAGTTTCGAGATGGCCATCGCGTAATTACGCGGTGCCCCTCTATATAGTGTATGGCTGCTTCACTTACAACCCGGGAGAATAGACATCGTAGGCGGTAGGGTTGTCCTGCTCATGTAGGGGCACCCTCACACTTAGAACCAAGCACCCGGTTTTCAGCATTTCAAAAGGTCTGCTATAGGGGTGACATAGGTTTTAAGTGCAGTGTCCCTACATATAGGAAACCTTTATCTTTAGTAAGTGGTAGTAGCACTGGCTTACACAGGTTGCAATGGCAGGCCTGTAGTTACAGTTTGAATGGTCTCCCATATACTAGGGAATTAAAAGGGTACCTCAGTATCCAATCTGGGATGTACCGACGTACAGAACAAAGCAATTTAAGGGAGAAAGCAGAGAGACTGTGGTCCTGATTAGCAGGCTCTCAGTCAGATTAGTCAAGAAACAGCTTAGCACCAGGAAGAAAGTGGGGGTAACCATAAAAGCAGACCCTACTTTCCTACACTTACTATGACCAATGCATAGGCAGTCTTGGACAGTTACCTCAATAGCAAAATACCTCTCTTTCCACAGTTTCATTTCTCACTTACATCATTCCTAACTCTTACTGCCAGTATCTGTGCACTGAGCAACAGTATGTGAGGGTGCAGATAGGGCAGCCACCAACCAGTGACCTATCCCAAAGACAGTCACTTAGCTCATAGGACAAAATATTTGTGAGGTCCACTGAGGAGTGATCTGTAAAGGATACCAAGAGTGTTACTCAGTGTGTTCAACAAAAAGTGTTTGTGAGGTTCAAACAAGAAGTACTTTGAGCAGAGATGGTAGTTCAGTTTGTGAGGACAAAATATTTGTAGGTGAAATTCAAAGGAACGCAGAAAATTACTAAGTTCCTGGTAAGAATCAGGAAGGTACTGTACTGAGGGGCATATTATCAAGAATGGCGTTACAATTATCACCGCTTTAGCAGCAGGAAACTGCTGCTAAAGCGGCGATAATGGGCTTGATACTATGCCTTTGTGAATACACACAGAAGCCCATGTTCACACCAGAACATGGGCTTCCATGGGAATTCACAAGGGCATATCATCAAGCCGATTATCGCCGCTTTAGCAGCAGTTTCCTGCCGCTAAAGCGGCGATAATTTTAACGACGTTCTTGATAATATGCCCCAGAGTTTTTCTAAGTTATTTTTGGGTTCACATAACAACCAGTGATACTGTTAGTTACTCAATTCCCAAAGCATTTTGGTGGTGGGAACCCAAATGTTACCTGTGGGAATGTGGAGAATTATACCTGCTCCTTTGTTGTTATTCATTATGTAGAATATGTATTTTAGCTATCTCAGTTCCTGGAGTGTCTGCTTTGTGAGTTGAAATACCAAGGTTCCCAGAATATAGTTAGTTAATTTACCCTGTTTGATTCACATGGTTTGCTTTGTCATATAATAGCTATAGAATAGTGCTGAATAGAGTTAGGAGCACGCAGTTCATTACCATCCCTCCTTTACACAGTGCAGTTGACAATATGTCCAGTCTTCTTGTTGAAAGCGGCATGCTGGAGCATTGCAGTGGCAGGGATTCAGGCCAAAAGCCTGAACAGGCCCAAATAGAGTTGTTTTTTTTTTACCTTGGATGCCCTAGCCCAATGAGACTTCTTGAGAGGTTATTATACATACATAAGAAATTAGCTAGCAAGAGGTCCACTGAGGTCATGATCAATGGACCCTAATAGCTAAGTCTGGTTTAGTCCCCTAAAAGGGGTTCTGAATGTGAAAACAACATTAATCCAGAACGTTGTACTGCTGTGCTCCACTTAGCGTGAGCATGCCATGTCACACAGCTAGGCATAGCTGGGAGAAAGGTAAGGAAATATAGCCATGGCACAACAGTAACCACTCTGCCTGGACCACCAAATGCTCCCACAGAGTCCTCCCCATCAAGACCAGCAGACCCACCAAACATGCCTACTGGTACACACCAGAAATCAGGACCATGAAACGCAACTGCAAACATCTAGAGAGACGGTGGCAAAGATCCCATAGACAGAGCCACCTTCAAATCAGCCCTCAACAAAATCCATCAACGCCTAAAAGGCACAAAAAAACGCGCCCTGGCAGACCACATCAAAGCCTCTTCCAACCACAGCAAGGAACTCTCCAACATTGTCAGAGAGTTCTCATGCCCATCAGCCACAAAGAACATAATCTCCCCATCCCAGGAACTCTGCAACACTCTGTAGACTACTTCCACAAAATATCCACCATCTACAGTAACATCGAACCCCAACCCACCGACTTCTAGAGCCTCCTAATGCCAACTGACGCCACTCACAATCCTTTGCTCACCGCATACGAACAGCTCACACACAGAGTACCATGGCCATCATGTACTCTACCCACTCCGGAACACCCACGGACCCCTGCCCCTTCACTTCTTCAACCTTGGGAGCAAGGAAATCAGCGGCAAACTCACCTCCATCCTCAACATTTCCATAACCACAGCCAGCTTCCCATATCAATGAAAACACACAGAGATTAGACCCTTCCTCAAGAAACTTTTCGCCGACCCCGGCAAACTCAAGAACTACCGCCTCATCTCTCTGCTTCCCTTCCCCACCAAAGTCCTTGGGATGTCCATCAACTGACAACTCACCGAACATCTGGAGAACAACAACCTGTTGGTTACCTCCCAGACCGGCTTCAGTGCCAACTACAGCACCAAGGCCACCCTGACTGCTGCCACAGATGACATCAGAACCCTAATAGACAGAAGAGACAGTGGCCCGATCCTCCTCGACTTCTCTGAGGCGTTCGACACTGTATCTCACCACACCCTTACACCCTTATCAAGAGACTCTGACTCATTAGGATCCAGGGAGACGCCCTCAAATGGATCGCAAGTTTGCTCACAGGACGAACCCAGAGAATCCGCCTACCTCTCTTCGCGTTGGAACCCAAGAGCTTCATCTGTGGTGTCCCTCAAGGTTCATCCCTCAGCCACACCCTGTTCAACACCTATATGACGCACCTTGCTGACCTCGCCTGAACCCATGGCCCCAACATCATCTCCTATGCAGATGACACCCAACTTATCCTCTCACTCTCAGAAGACCCATCCACCACCATTATGAACTTCCACAACTGCATAATGAGCGTCCCCAGCTGGATGAAGACCAACTGCCTGAAGCTCAACATGGACAAAACTGAAGTGCTGATCTTTGGAAACAACATCTCCCTGTGGAACAACACTTGGTGGCTGTCTGAACTTGGACCCACACTGACAGACCAATCCTGCAACCTTAGCATCATCCTGGACAGCAAACTCAGCCTGAAACACCAGATTAATTCAGTCTCCTCTACCTGCTTCCACCCCCTTTGTATGCTCCGAAAGAACTTCAGATGGCTCCACAATGAAACCAGAAAAATCATCACTCAAGCCCTAGTCACCAGCTGACTCAGCAACGTGCTCTAAGCAGGAATCAACAACCAACTCCTGAAAAGAATCCAGATGATACAAAACTCAGCTGCCAGACTCATCCTCAGCCTCCCTAAATGGACCCATAACACCCCCACATCAGGAACTTCCATTTGCTCCCCATCCAGAAAAGATGTCAGTCCAAGATACAGCAAGGCCTTACACAACCAAGGACTAGTATACATCAATCACTGCTTGAACTACCACGAACCCTCCATACACCTGCCCTCCACCTCTCCCTCGCTCACTTCCCTGCATCAGCCAGGGCTATAGCAGAGATTTAAGTAAACAATGGTCCTTAGCATGAGAATATATGAAGGAAAATTATGATATAGACCAGGATGGGTGCTATATAAGTCCTATGTCCAGCTGGACATGGAATTTTAATGTGTCATTGTATTTAAAGGTGACATATAATATGCAGGCAACAGTAAAACGGGACGCAATCCTGAGGGCTATAGCAGAGGACACTCCTTCTCCTACCTCACCGCCAAGTCCTGGAATTACCTTCCCCTCCACCTCCAATCCTCTCCCATAGAATTCAGAAAGGGACTCAAGACCTGGCTCTCCAACTGATCGCAGCAGGATCCCTGCGCTTGGATACCCTCACAGGTGATTAGCCAAGCTCTACAAATCCGGATTAATTGACTGTGCGGGATCTAGTCCTGCTTGCATGACCACTGACCTGTTCGACTGCAGAACACTGGGGACAAGACAGCCCTGCACTGTCTCAGCCTGGTTCTTCATGTGTACATCAGGAGCTGCAACTGCACACCATTGGCACTGCTCATGCACTATTCCTCTTTAGGGGTGTCCCACTTACCATTAAGGATGCTTGTTCTACAATGCTTCAGCAGTGAGACCGGCTGTTCCTTGCAACAATAGGAGTGAAGGAAAACAGACAGATCAAGAAGAAGCCAGAAGAGGTGCGAGTGAAGAGATTTTGTTTGGGAATAGAAGACAGGAGCCCTAAGGATTAATGCAATAATATCAGCAAGAGAAAAGAGTGAATGTAAAATAATAGCCCCCAACT
Source organism: Lissotriton helveticus (assembly GCF_964261635.1). Lineage (NCBI taxonomy): Eukaryota > Metazoa > Chordata > Amphibia > Caudata > Salamandridae > Lissotriton > Lissotriton helveticus. Next base: position 511,819,266 of record NC_136065.1, read on the forward strand.
ATTCTTTTGCTTCATCACACAGCACCAACAAACAGACAAATGAACAAAGACACTACAACAGCCCATGGCTCTTTCCTTTGCACCAGTGCACCAACTGACCTAAACAATAGAAATGGAATGCCAAAAAGAGTGGCAAGCTCAGGCAGAAATAACCATGGGAATGTAGTCTGATGTAGTCAGCTCAGTCAGGACTGTTCCTATTGCAGCAGGACCACGGCTGATTTGCAAATGGAGGCTTCCTATTTGAGGTGAAATAATGGGCAAAAAAGTGATGGACTGGAATGTGGCTCGAGTAAACGCCAGTGGCTGACATGAATTTCATTTTCCTTGCAGATTTGGCCCAGACCCTCCAGTTGATGCCCCAAAGCCACATCATGTAAACTGACAAGGAATAAATACTCTTAATCTCAATCATGGACAAGGCAGCAAAACTAAGAAGATCAAACTACTGCTCCAAGTCCTCCAAATCATCGCACTGATCAAACTGGTGCTTCAGGTAAATGGCATGGAAAATAAACAATATCTCCAGCTCAAACTAAAGCCTAAGGTGGCAAGAATGCATATCTACATATTTGAATGTCATGAGCTGCTCCTGCTGGCGAGTATGCTTGTACCAAATGTACATCACGGAGACAAGTCAACGTGAAGTTGTATGTGACCAAAGGAGGTGTGGAGACCACAATAAGCCTCTGAAACAGCCAGAAGACCTGTGCTTTATTCTCTTTGGAAGAACTGTCGCCATGTGAAATCAAAGAGCTGCTGTATGAGTTTAGTTTTAACACCCTTTCAATGGAATAGGGTGCATCAAAAACAGGCAGATGAGGTACACATAAACTAAATGGTCCTAAGACATTGACACATCTCTTTTCACACGCACCTTCTTGCAGTAGCTGAGCGCAGAAAACTGGAAGGCGAGGGCATCATTGAAAGGTCTAGGGCTCTTCATCCTCGGTGTTCCTTACGGTGGTCACTAACACATTGACAAATTTGGAGCCAGTCAGTATCTGCATTATCTTCATGATTCATAAAATTTTAACAGACTTGAATGGGCTAGAAGATTGTTCTCTAAACTGGACTATAATGCAGTGTCCAGATAGAAGATTCAAGCTGGTACATGGTAAGTATTTCTATCTATGTAGTTCTCCCACACTTCGTGAGGCTGTACATTCGCATCTCATCAGCTGCTGAAGTATTTCATAATGCCACTAGAAAATGCTGAGAGGGTCCAAAGGGTTACAAATGTATGAGTCAATATCCTAATGTATGCCACACATATCCAACGCCACCACAGAGTCTGTGAGTAGCCTTAGAGTGGATATTGGACTGCAGACTAACTCTACCCAGTGTGAGTTCCTAAAAGACCATTAACAATTCTTTGCCTATTGTCTTCCAGACAAAGGACTAAGGGCCTCATTAGGATGGCGGACGGACCAGCGTCCGTCCGCCACCCCCGAGGAAGAGGGACTGTCCGCATGTGCAGCGGCGGTCCCTCCATGCAAATTAGGATGTGACCGCCACCCTGGCGGTCACATCCTGTATCTTTAAACTTGCGGCGGGTGCTGCTTGAAGCAGCACCCGCAGCAAGGTTAAATAAGCATGTTTCACATTTACATGCACAAAGCGGCAGGCACTGTGCGGTGCCTGCCGCTTTGGGCATGCAAATCCAGGGGTGTACCATAGGTACCCCCCATGTGCACCCCCCCCCCTCTTTACCCTGGGGGCCCGCAAGGACCCCCCAGAAGCAAAGGCCCACATGCTTTTTCACGGCAGAAAAACCGCCGTGGAAAAGCATGTTTACTCATGCTTCCTAATTTGGCTGACGGTGTCTTGCAGACACCGCCACCAAATAGCCCGGCAAAACCCGCGGATCAGCGGCGGACGGACCTGCCGACCGCCGCTGGTCCCACCACATTCCCACCGCCATCCTAATCTGGCGGTGGGTGTTTGATGTGGCCGCGGCGGTGAATCCACATCCTCCGGGCCGGCGGTGGCTTCCGCGGGCCCGGAGGATGCGGATTCACCGCCATCCTAATGAGGCACTAAGTGTAGACCCTCACTAAATCATGGTCATCAAGACAGATGGGCCCCTCAAAACACCACAGAGCTTGAAAGCATTCTTGGCACAGCCACCTACTGTGGCATGTTTATCCTCACTAAATAAACAAAATGCAATACAACATGGGTACGGATGAAGGCATTTGGGGACACATTGGATGCCATACTTCAAGTTGTCATATTGCAATATTTAGCCATAGCCAAACACTCACAATTTGTGGTTGATGCCAGCAATGCAGATTTGAGGTAGTTGTAAGGCAATAATCGTAATTATGGGGTCAAATCGCATTTGCCAGCAGGGCTCTTACTGTCCAGGTACTCTCAGTTTGAGCGAAAGGCATCAATGGAGGATACCATCACTTTCAACTATACCTATAAGGTCATCAGTTCAGTGTCATTGTAGATTACAAGCCACTCTTACCACCATTTCAAAGAACAGCCCCTCAACCATGAACTCAGGTTTAGAAGTGGGGTCTACAGATATACCAATACTGAATCAACATGCACTTCCGCCCGGGGTAAACAATAGGACGAAGGACCTGAGATCACCACAAGAATCCAAATGACACCTGATGTCCAGCACTAAACAGCTTGATAACCTAACAGCAGAGCAGACCACTTAAAGACCAAAAGGTTTGAATTAAGTAGGAGGCTACCAACAATGACAAATGTATCCAGGCCGGTCTCCCTGCTGCGAGATGCATCTCATGGAAAAACTTGCTCAACGTACACAGCCTTTTGTAATTCTGTGGTTAGTTCATCATGAGGTCTGTGCCATGAAGATGGTGTTGTCCTGGTAGCAGGTCCAGGATCTTGATGAGAAGGTTGAAGACCTTGTCAGTGGGTGCTACCTCTGACAGGCCACAGCAGAACAATCAGCCCTAATATTCACAGACGACAAGTGCACAGACGTATGGGTGACCAGGGTAAGCCATCACATCTGACAATGGGCCCACCTTTCAAGGAAATGAGTTTTAGAAACACCATCAAGCTCTCAACATGGAGCATTGGAAAATCACCCCTGGATGGCCCCTGGACAATGGAAAGGTGAGCAGATACCAGTCTAGATAACACGAAAGAGGGCAGTGATTGGACAGTGAGAAACAAAATGAAAGATATTCTCCAACTTTGTCATTGCTTAGGGAAGAATATTTTAAAGGGAGAACAGATGTCTGTCAACTCTACTGCGTTTTTGCTGTTAACCTTTCATTTTTATTTACACTTGAACCTCTGACAATCAGATGAACACAAAGACTCAATTGTATATCATAATTGTTAGCAAAAAATAAGAACATGATATGAATATCACATTCGGATCACTATGACACCATTCTGTGACCACCACAGTTAACAAAAATATTAATTCACCAACTACAGAACAATATAATCATTTTTATGCAGGATATTGGTTGATGAAAGACTAAAATTCAATGGCCTTTTGATGCATTTGCCAGTTCAAATGTTTCCGACAAATGGGAAAAAGTGATGCTGTGTAGAGTTAAGGTTTACTGTTTCTGAATATGACTAGCGGAGCTGACTCTGGGAGAATAGTTTCCTCTGTTCGAAATTCCTGCACCAATCGCTTTGAAAATGTTCTCAAATGTAATCTTCCAAAGTGAAGTGTAATGTCTTTTCTACCTTGGCCTATTTTACAGGTCTTCTCAGGACAGGAACTGAACTGGATTAATGTGATCATCTAACTTGTGAAAAGACTCTTGAAAGTTGTGCTCACCCATTGGATGCCTGTATGAACACCTTGTGATTTTTAATGATTGTCTAGGCTTATTGGAATCCATTGTGGGCAGAGGCATGTGATGATGCAGAAGTAGTACTGTAACTTGTCAAGTATTTATAATTTCTACACCAATAAGATTTTTTTTTAATCTGTTTTTATTAGTTTCATTTACAACTTCGGCAAACATATCATGGTGTACGTAATCACATGTTACAGTTAACTCACACAACCATCTTAAGAAACCATGATTAATTCTTGCATTATTCTGGGTGATTGGGGTTGAGACTTCAGACAATCTACTGATCATAGTCCCAATACACATCTTAAAACTCATCATCAGAACTTTCTTCATCACAATCTGGTATCGGCTCACATATATCCCCCCTGTATTTATTCCACTCTTCCCATATTTTGGTCCATTTCTGGGGGCATCTCCGGTTTATGAAAACCGTTCTTTCTGCCATCATAGCCAGGTCCATGTCTTTACACCAGGCCGCCAATGACGGCAATTCCTCGGCCCCCCCATTTTTGCGCTATATTATGCTTTGCCATCATGAGCCCCAGTGTGACCCACGTTTGCGCTGGACGCGTAAGGTCATTGGGTTCCCACATATTTAGCAAGCATCTGCGCTCGGGACTAGCGACACCCCTTCCGTCTGTGACATCGTTCTTAGTACCTTTCTCCAGTAATCAGTTATCTTGGAGCATTCCCAAATTGTGTGAAAGAAAGATCCATCCTCCCCACATCCTCTAAGACAGTATGGATGCTGTGCCCTGCCCATTTTATATAGGGTGCACCTAGTATGATATGTGCGATGTAGTATCTTGAGCTGTACCAGCCTGAGCCACGATGGTATACCCACTTCACCAATAAGAATTTTGATAGATCTCTGGTGCCGTACCTTTGTGGTCCTTTTTAGAGAAGGTTATCTCTACCTGATTTCAGACTTCAGAGGCCACTGGAGTCAGTGTACCACGTTATTCATTATTCCCTAATTGTTGTTTGAAAATCACTTCAAGGAAGCCTTACCTTACAAAATGAAGCCTGCTAATTCTGGCATTAGTCCAATTGAGTACGGTATCCCACCCTGCCATCTTGATGGTAAATACCTTGCTGTGCGTCCTTGTGGCTTGTATCAATGCTAAGAGGACATGCACCGTTATGGCATTTGTGGACATCCCTTACATTCTCTGTGCAGTTTTGGATAAAACATGGAAATATTGGTATTGAACTTTTAGTAAATATTTAGCTGCCATAGGGGGAGAAACTAAAATTCACCAGAAAGTTTGCTATATTTTTTAGTATTTTGGTAGTGAAGGACTAAATGTCATATACCAGAATATGAATTTGACGGAGACTCACAAGTATTGAACATTTAGGATTAGCAAGTGTTTAGATTGCAAAAACGTTTTGTAACATTACTAGTAGAAAGAAGGACATTTCTAATATGGTACCAACAGGCACAGGTGTTAAATGCACAATATGTAGTAGAATTAGCATTATATGTACTATATGAGTTGTGAGTATGAAAAAAAAATTGACCAAATTATTAGGGATCAAATTGTATGTCAATCTTACACAAAAATACAAGAAAGATTGCTGGCTTTCAGGATTCACACTTTAAAGAAGACTTTGAAATAGTTAACTTTAAGCAATCTATGGAGCCATCATTGACTGTGAATGAAAAGAATGCTGAAACAAGTTTAACTCTGACAATTTTGTAACCAAGGACCAAAAAAGGTAATAAACGGAAGCAGTATAGGAATAAATCAAACATTAGAAAGTCTACTGAATAAAACAGATTATATGACAAGTAGGATAAAGTCACCTAAAACAACAGCGTGAGAAAGTGTCCTGCTGATGGACAGAAATGTAAAAATTGAGGACTACTGGTACCCTTGGCTAAGATTTACAAATGCAAGGGTAACAACATGGTGTTCATGATAAATGATGAAAAAGTGGAAGAAAATGTAGCTAATTTGGTTTTAATTGTAGACAAAAACAGCAATGATTAGCCCATGTGTTCTGTATGCATGCAACATAGATGCATTGAATGCATCGTTTTTCAAGGACACCAATAACTCTAAATGACAGAGAAATATTCAATAATGAATGGTCTGACAGCAAGTTAAAAGACTCTGTCACTAACCTGGTAGACATCAGAAAAGGAGGATTGTACTTTATGGTTATTGTTGGCCAAAAATCACATTCCAGCATAACAGTACTATTGGCAAGAAGATGAATGTCACAGAAGACAGAGACAATATCATTGAGAGGTGAGACCTGAAAGTACTGACACAAGCAAAGATGAATAACTTTGTGTGGACAGAATTGCTAACAGACAGAGACCTAGAGATAGTCGAGCACTGTGAGCCGAGAGAATGGATTACTTAGCGCCAAACAACCGCATTACAAAGTAAAACAAGCATTTGCAATGCAATAGGTCTCGCATTTGTTAAAGTTAGAGCTGTTGGCGTTGAAAATAAAAATATTTTTTTAGCATTTTGGTTATATTTGCATAGCACTATTGCCAATGGTATAAAAAAGCGAAAGTAAAAAACATTGTCATTTTCACATCCAACAGCTCTAACTTTAACAAATACCAGACCTCTTGCATTGGAAATGCAATCAGTCTTGCATTTGTTGGAGTTATAGTCATTATAAATGGTATATTTTTTATCTAGCCATGTTGCAGGGTGCAGTACCAGATGTGGCCAAAAGAGGTCCAATGGACCTCTTTTGGCCACATATGGTACTGCACCCTGCAAAGTTGGAGTTATAATGCCAATATTTTTTACCTAGCCATGTTGCAGCCTGTAATATAGTGGGATAACAATTCACTGTTGTAGACCCTTTGGCTTTAGCAAATGTTTTTCAGAAAAAAGCCAGTCCTACCTCCTTTTGCATAGTTTTTCATAATAATCAGATCAGACCTGTAGGCTCTGGGATAACTTGCTACACACCAGTCAGGCCTACAGCTGTTTTCAGTGGATTGCCGCCATAACGAACTCAGGACTAATACTAGTGAACGTATGCTTTCCTACAAGGCAGTCCTATTTACCAAAACTCTTGTCTACTACGTTAATCTGAAATATCGATCTGTAAGCTTTAATATAGAGTAATAACAACCCACCCTTAAATGCCTATTTACCTTAACTTATGCTTTTCACAATATATATGTCTGCCGTACTGCCTCGGTTGTACCATTTCATAATAAACAGATGTCTATAGCCTTGATCATTAGTTTGCCATCGTAAACAAAGCAGTCCTTCTGTACTATCCGCTGTGCCACAAGCCATAGAGTGGAGAAACAGAAATATGGCTCAATCAAATCCTGTACTCAGGGGAGGAGCTTCGCGGGCTTCCAAGATCGTCGCGTGAGTGAGGAGCTCCCGGGACCCGCGCCGCCCTTCGCATTTATCCTTTCTAAATCCTGATTTTAGCGATGGGCTTTTGAAGACAAGCTCAGGCTGACTTCAACATTCTTCGAAAAATCGAAATCGGACGCTTGGGTCCATTTCTACATCATCTGGAACTTTCACGGCCCGACCCGAAGCGACACCGGGGGCTCAGTTGATTTGATGGCCGGGGAGTAGTTGAACAACATCGGCTGAAGGGGTTTCTTCCCCTGGATGGCCTCTGTTTGACTTTCGGTTTCACTTCCTACTCCCGGCGCGGATTGACTGTATTGCGGCTCAGATCGCCTCCTGCTCCAGCCTGGTTTCGCAGCACTGTTCCAATCATCCCATCTGGCCACCGTGCCCTCAACGTTCTTGACATTTGCGCCCATTTGGTCCAGTTTCGTGGCTTTATGGCCTCATCACGTTCGGCCATTTTCACCAGGTCGTGCGGACCCCTCCGGGGTCCATCTACCAATATGGCCGCTAGACATGAGCCGGAGAAACGTAAGACCAAGGCACCGCTTCGTGGGGGCCCATCCCAGACGAATATTATGGACCATTATTCTCAACTTAAGGGTTCCCCCGGCAGCCAATCGCCTGTATCTGCCGCGACGGACATATCGTTGCAGGATGTCATGGGTGCCATCACCAGCCTTAAGACCTCCATGGGACAGCAATATGAGGCGCTCGCCTCCAAGATAGACACGGTGGCTGTGGATGTTACGCTAATCAGAGCGGACTTGGCGAAGACCAATGAAAGGGTTAAGGAGTTAAATTTGAAGACTTCCAGTCTGACTACTGATGTTATAGAAATCCAAACGGAAATCGGGAACCTGCGCTCCTCTCGTGACATGATGGCATGTCGTCTGGAGGATTATGAAAATCGGTCCCGTCGTAATAACGTTCGCATTATTGGCGTTCCTGAGACGTCCAAGACCTCTGCTACTGACCTCCTAGTGGAAGATATGGTCTCGACCCATCTTGCTCCCTCCGGGCTTACCAAATTCTTCGCGGTTGAGCGAGCTCACAGGGTCCCGGGAGGGAAGGCTCAGCCCGGGGCTCCCCCGAGACCTATTGTTGCCAGATTGTTCCACTTCAGGGACAGGGACGCTATCCTGCAAGCCTCCCGGGAAAAAGGCCCGGTGAAGTTCGAGAACTCCACTGTAAATTTCTATCCCGACTTTACTCCATTCGTTCAACGGCAGAGGATGGGGTTTCAGGGTGTCAAGAGACGTTTGCGGGACCTGGAACTCAAATATGCCATGTTGTTTCCGGCCAGGCTTCGTGTGGAAAGTGGTGAACGAACGCTTTTCTTTGATCGACCGGACAGTGTCAGTGACTGGCTTGACTCTTTGCCCAAAAGGGATGATCAAACTGAGCACCCCGGCGGTGCGGAAGGTGGCGTGTCGGAACAGGAATGATGCTGTGGATCCTGGCATCTGAACTGTTCTACTTTTCGGCTGAGTCAAGACATTGGTTCTTTTGTCTTTATTCTATTGCTTGGGCCTGAGGGTGGCGGGGGTTACTGGGGACTCTTTCTCCTCCTGGGTTCTTTTTGTAGAGTAGTTTCACTATGGGGCGACAGGCACACTGCAAGTTGGGGTGGCTTCTGAGTCATACGCAGGGGTGCAGGGTGGGGGGCGTTATGACGGGGTTCAGTTGGGGGGTGGTTGGGGGGACTGTGTGTGTTTCTCTTTTGTCACAAGGCTATATATTGATTCTTCTTTCTGCTCGTGTCATTTGGGTTCGTGTGTGGGGTGCCCTGCTTCATTCTCGGGGATGGGGGGTGGTGAGTTGAGACTGTTGTCCTGGAATGTTAATGGGTTGGGAGACAGAATAAAGCGGGGGGTGGTCTTGCAGTTCCTCAGACGCCATTCTCCCGATGTTGTTCTCCTACAGGAGACGCATCTGATTGGTAACGTCTGTCAAGCCTTGAATAGGCGTGGCTACCGCTTAGTCGCACACTCTGGTTTCACTTCTGGCTCCCGGGGGGTGGGCATTCTTATTCAGTCTTCTCTCCCGTTCGAGATCGATGAGGTGATACTTGATGATAGAGGGCGCTATGCAGCCCTCACGGGTAGATGGGATGGGAAGACTCTCTCTATTCTCTCGATCTATGTCCCTCCGGGTCTACAAGCCCCTACTTATTCTGATCTGGGTAAGGTTCTGCTAGGGCTGCCTGAGGGTCTTCTTATCCTTGGTGGGGACTTTAACTCCGTTATTTCTGGTACTACTGACCGTCCCCCCCCCCCCCCCCCCCGGGAATTGGTCAGATCTCAGATGTGGCTTAATGAGCTGCTCGAGACTTTTGGGTTTGTTGATAGCTGGAGACTAATGCATCCCACACAGCTCCAATACACCTTTCACTCCGGGGCGCATGGTAGTCTCTCCAGGCTAGACTATTTTCTGATGCCATCGGCCCAATCCTCCTTCATTACTGAGGTTTGTCATCTTCCCAGGGGTATATCCGACCATTCTCCTTTGTGGCTTCGGTTTCGGGTTGGAGCTGGCAATGCGGGTAGGGTGGCTCCCATCAACCCTTGGTATCTCTGTAATCCTAAGACTCGTGCTGAAATTGTGAAAGCTATTGACCACTACTTCAATGACAATGTGGGGTTTGTTTCTTCTTCTGTTTCACTGTGGGAGGCTTTCAAGACGGTTATCCGTGGGCAGTCCCTGTCACTTATTGCTGCTGCAAAGAAGAATAAAAATGAGGAAATTGTGCGACTTGAAGCGGATATCACTGCACTTGAGAATGATCTTGGTTCTGGAGTGACACGTTTTGCGTCGCATTCCCTCAGTTTGAAGCAGGCTGATTACAGAGCCCTCGTTACTGATGCAGCAAAGGTGATGTACAGTGAGCAACAGGGCCGGCTGTATGACGTGGGGGATAAGGCTGGTAAATTGATTGCGTGGCTGGATAAGAAAGAGAGAGAGAATCGTGTTGTCCCTGTGATTGAGAGGTTGGATGGTGAGCGTGTTATTGAGCCAGTTGGGATCGTCGATTGTTTTGTTGACCACTTTCAAACTGTGTATGCCTCGGTCTCTGTTAGAGACGAGGATGACTCCCGGCTACTTCTCCGGGACATTGCGTTGCCCTGTCTTTCGGAGGACGACAGAGACCTCATGGACGCGCCCATCACGGTAGACGAGATCGCTGGTGCGATCCGTTCCCTCCGTTCTGGTAAGGCAATGGGCCCCAATGGCTTACCCATTGAATTGTATAAGTTGCGACCTGACACCATGGCACCCTATTTAAAAGGGATGTTCCTGGAGGCTTTGGACTCTGGTTCCCTGCCCGCGGATCAGCGGCTTGCTACTATTGTGGTTCTCCACAAGGAGGGTAAGCCTCGTGATCGTTGCTCCTCGTATAGGCCCATCTCATTGCTTAACGCCGAGCCCAAAATTCTTGCTAAGCTGTTGGCCAATCGCTTGATTACGGTGATCGGAGACTTGGTCCATCCGGATCAGTCCGGTTTCATTCCTCGTCGTAACACCGCCCTTAATCTGCGGAGACTCCATGGAGTTCTCGCGAGGGCTGCGACTCTCACTGAGTCGGACATTTTAGTTTCCCTTGATGCTACGATGGCTTTCGACACCATTGAGTGGCCCTACCTTTGGGCGGCCCTCTCGAAGTTTGGGTTTGGCCCGGGGTTCATCGCTTGGGTTAAACTTCTGTATGAGAAGTCCCTGGCTCAGGTGGTGGTTAATGGTAGGGTGTCCGGGGCTTTTACGCTTGGGCGGGGTACCCGGCAGGGCTGCCCGCTCTCACCGTTGCTCTTTGCCCTCGCCTTGGAACCACTGGCTGAGTGGCTCCGTTGGGAGCCTTCCATGAGGGGCATTCGATGGACTCCCGATTTTGAGGATCGTATCTCGCTGTACGCGGATGACATCCTTCTGTACCTTACCTCCCCTCGGAAGTCTCTTAATGTGCTGTTCGATGTTCTGACCTCCTTCGGGAAGAACTCTGGTCTCGTTATTAATTGGACTAAATCTTGTGTCTACATTTTGGCTGGAGGCCTTCCCCCATTGCCCCGTAGATTTCCGATTCAAGTGACTGAGACCGGCTTTAAATACTTGGGGATCTACGTCTCCTTGGATGCCGCTGTGTGTTATGAACGTAACTTGCTACCTCCTCTTCAACGGCTGAAGTTGGATGTTGCTCGTTGGCGTCAGTTGCCCTTGTCCCCACTGGGTCGTGCGGCTCTTTTCAAAATGATCTCGCTGCCCAGATTTCTGTATGCTCTCCAGAACTCGTTTGATTTTGTTCCCTCTCGATACTTTCGTGAGGTGGAGGGTCTGCAAAGGCAGCTGATCTGGGATGGGCGTGTGCGCATTGCTCTGTCTAAACTCACGTTACCGTGGTACGATGGAGGTATCGCCCTCCCTGACATCAGGCGCTACTATTGGGCTTCCCAGCTTAGTGCGATTAACCACGCTACGTATGCCCCCGGTCCGGCCCCGGCCTTTGCTATGGATAAACATCTTTTGCCGGGGGAAATTTCAACAGGGCGCTCTATTCCCGGAAGCTTTGTAGACCGCTGACAGGTCCCACTAAGATCGCGGTGCGAGTGTGGCGTGACGCGAATGCGGCTCTTGGATAGCATGACAGGCTCACCCGTGCGACCCCCCTGTATGATTCTGAATGTTTGGGTAACCTGTGGCGAACGAAAGGATTTGATAAATGGGACATGATTGGTATCAGCAAGGTGGAGCATCTCTGGTCCAAGGGAGATGTTAAGTCCTTTGCGGTGCTGCGGGCTGAGTACGAACTTGGGGACAGGGAATATTTCCGATACGCCCAGGTCCGACATGCCCTTTTGTCGGTTTTCACCGCGGGTACAGACATTCCTGAATCCTCCCCCTTAGAGGATCGTATCCTTGACGGACATGTACCCGACAGCACGATCTCTCTGATTTACAAGAAGCTCATAAATAATAGAGCTAATCTGCTCGTGCGCCTCAGGGCTTCATGGACTGCTGACAGTTTAGAATTGGACGATGAGGACTGGCAATCCGCCCTATCCTCGCCTAAGGAGGTCGCCATACCAGCTCGCCTTCGATTCGTTCAGCTTAAGATCCTCCACCGCGTGTATGTCACTGGTCCGAGTCTGGTTCGCATGGGGTATTCTATGGATGATAAGTGTAAACGTGGATGTGGCAGGACTGGCACCTTCCTCCATATTCTGTGGGAATGCCCGGTGGTGTGTGAATTTTGATCCCGTGTACATGCCGTAATGGAAAGGGTGACTGGTGTTGCATTATCTCCCGAAGCCAGGCGTTGTCTCCTTAACGTCTGGGAACCTAATGACTACAACACGGCTCAGATCAACTGGGCGACCCTGGGCAATATGATTGCGAAAAGAGACATTGCACAGCTATGGGGATCCGACAGGTCGCCAACTGTATCGTCCTGGAAAGAAAACATGGACTGGTGCATGTTTAGGGAGAAAACTTTTTATCTGTCTCAGGGTCGCCCCAAGAAATGGTGTAGAATCTGGTCGCAGTGGAACTCCTATCGTGGGAATGTTTGCACCCCCCCACATGCTTTACTTCCCGATGTCACTTTGTCCCCATGATTGACATTCCGCATGTAGATCTTTTCATGTATTATCGCTTGTCTCCTCGCTGCCCCCCCCCACTTAATGTGGATACTGTATGCTAAATGCCGTTACGCTGGTGCGCCTTCTGCGCGGGCCCATGACGATTGCTCAATTGTCATCATGCCTTGTGATGTTTGTTGTGTTTTTTGTGGATTTTCCATAAAAAAAAATAAAACAAATTTTAAAAAATCCTGTACTCAGGGCAACCCGCATGTGGGTGGAGCCTAAGCCATTCTGTCAGTAGTACTCTGAAAGCGTTTTGTTGTATATCACTTAAGGTCTGGCGAAAACTGCATTGCCGACAGACCTAAAATGGGTTCCAGCAAATTCACTATGTTGCAACCTCCAGTCATACATGTACCCTGGAAGTACACTAAGGCCACTTACAGGTGGTTAGAAGCATTTTTCAAACCAATAAATAAAAGATTTAGCCTCAATAGACTAAAGTAGTGGATTTTACTCCCCTGATGTGCCTCCTGTTTATATGCACAGTAAGGCCTTTTGGGTAGTATGTCCACCTCAAACAATTCTGAGAAATATTCACTTACGTTGTTGTTTGTTTTTTCACAGCCCTTCAGCATTGGTATTGTTTATAAAGTCCCAGTGTTCCCATTCAGACATTTTTTGTGGATCCTTTCAAATTGGCTCACTTTAGCAAAGGAAAGGATTGCGGAATGTAGACAGCATGGAACAGCTAGTCGCTGAAAGCCGACTGGTTGGGGTCGTTCTAGCGTCTCATGTTTTCGACCCTTGATACACCATGGAATGTCTTGTTGTGTCTGTCCGACAAGAATGCTGTGTTTCACTTTCAGCGCCTCCTGATGACTGACGGTCCATACACAAGTAGACTCCATGCCCTTCGAGGCAAAAGGGAAAGTGGCCCTTATAAATCCTCCACTTTAGTAGGTCTTTTGTTCTTGGTTTCCCACAATTTCACATGAACACACAAGTGCCTGAGTTTGCTGTGGGAATTATGATTGTGTTTTTTTAATGTGATGATTGACTTGCAATGTAGGAAGGGGACCCTTACCATTAAGATATATCCACGATTGACAAAAATGAATTGTCCCCAAAATAGTTGGTGTGAAAGGGTTAATAAAACTATAAAGGAAACCTAGCAGGAAGAATCTGCTCAATGTTTTATACTTTTTACCTCTTGTTTAAAGATGTCTCCTTTAAAGACTGTTATTTGAGTAGTGTTTTTTTCTCTACCTGCAGATTTGCACCAGTCTGTATTCAGCTCACACTTTTAATGAACAGTGTGTTCACACTGTGTAAAAGCTGCACACTAGCGCTGGTCTTTTTGTGGTTATGGGCCGTCACGTTTTGCCCAGAGATACAAGTTGAAATCAGTGTGGCACTTGTACTTTGGTGATAGGCACACATGGACAATGAGCTGCACCTCACTGGAGGCCAAAGTTGGCTAAAAAATGCCCAGTGTTACGTGTGATCCTTTTCTGCGAAGACGTCTCACTGCCGTTCAGGATAGACTGCCTTTATGTAGTGAGCCAAAACTGGTTAATATTTGGTTCGCCCTTTCTGCAGTGGTATAGATGAACTAAAACCACTGGAATGGAATTTGGATCAGAGGAGTTCCAGTTGGTTTAGCACTAGGATGGCCTCAACTGATCCCAGGGGGACGCCAGTCTCTGGTCAAACTTGCATTTTAAAAACGGTAACAGAACTTAACTGCAATGTTTAAATAAGTCTAGATATATTTAAATATTGCCTATTTAATAGAATAATCGTTTGATGACCCTCATGCTAGTGGCCTTTTAGTAGTACTTGGTGCATACAGAGCTCGAAGTTAGTTTAGGGCAAACAACTAAAAAAAAAAAAAAGCGCTAATGATGTGACCACTTTCATTACTTTTGTTTAAGTTGTTTTTGACTCAGCTTCCTTATCATCAACGTGTTGTTGCCACCCCACCACGTCCCTCCCATGCAGCCTTCCCGTATGTATGGTGGAGGTACACAAAAGCGCGGCGGCTTTGCCCTTGCCAGCCCTGGTGCCCGTCACCTCAGCACGGTGGAATGTGTGTGGCCAGACCAGCTTCCTGCCTGTGTCGCTGATGCCAAAGTGAGAGATAAGAATGATCTCAGAACAGATGATTAGGAGCTGTTGAGGTGCGCGTGCGCACATGTTCAGTGTTTTGAAGGCGCCAGAGCATATTGGAGGAGCTGGCAGTAGTGAATCAGTCTCCAAACACTGCTATTGTCCGCATGTCTTGCACGGGAGGGCGAGTCCGGTCCAGTCCACTCTGAAGAGCTGCTCATGACTGACTCCAGTTATTGTAAATCCCATATTATATCAATGAATAGGTATTGAAACAGCCACATGCTAGAGCGCTTTCCAGCGCAGATCTGAAATATATTTTATAACACACTTACTTGTTGGCTTGAGGGTATAACACTAACTTGCAGGAAAGGAACAGGATGGTGCAGAGGGGAACAAGGGATATGTAATTTTAGTTCAATCTGCAAATTTGAGTGCAAAAGTGAACTTGAATTTTAGGGCAAGGCAAGATAACACACATTATTATGCAGTGTGAGCCTATTAATGGTGCACGGAGAAGTCCACTGATATGCCGCCTGTCCTTTATTAAAATGTAAGATTTCTCTGTATTGGCTAAGAAAATCCCAAATGTGCCCTGCAGATTGAGAAATATTCTGTAATGACGAGTAATGGTTCTCTTGACGCCTAGGTCAGAGTCTCAAAAAGTGCACAACGGTAACCACTAAAACTGTATTTGCAAGAGCGTAGGTTTTATTAGCTCCCTCAAATCCAGTTCCTCTCCAGAGCAGAGCTCTGGTTTTTCTCTTGTGCCTGTCCTCGTGTGCTTGGCTTCCACTTTCCCATGCAGGTTTCCAAGCTCTGTGTGTTGTCAGCTGTTTTCCTGTCGTGACAAACCTCGTCCACTCTCCTCTCAGAGTTTCCTGTTTGTTATTTTTGCCTCCACACACACCCCATGGTGTTACGGATTAAAGCTTTTGTCAGCAGCGCATGTATTTTATCTAAATATAGTTTATTTATACCTGATACAAATGCACTCTAGCGTTTCTGTTTCTGCCCCGTGGTCTCATGGAAGATTTTAAAGGCATCATTAGCTCGCAATTGGCTTCTCAGTGGAATTGTAACTAGATCTTGTGCCGAAATGAAACCACAGTAAAAAACAGCTAATTAGAAACAGATGGCCCCTCTAAAGATAAGAAATTGCTTCATGACAGCTGAGAAGCAGACGATCCAGTCCGGATGGGCTGGACGAAAAGGGGAAATGGCAGCAACCAAAAAGGCTCAGTTCCAATCGGAGTCCAGCGTTTTACATAAACAATGACGGCGGCCAATGAAATTGAGGTGCGGGTTTCAAGTCCCCTTCTGAAATCTCCTTGCTCACAAGGGGTCTCACAGAGCGAGCAGCACGTTGCGCTGCAACCCTACGCGAGACCTAAAAACAGGCCAAAGGCCCACCAACAGAGAATGGTCAGGAATGCAGGAATGTTACATTAATTGCACTAACTAGGCTCAGACATAAGTTGAAAGAGCTATCAAATACTGGACATGTTTGTCTTTCCTCTGCACATAACCCCTCCTTTCTATCTTGGCCCAATCGTCTCTCACCATTCCCTTTCCTCCCACAAAATGGAGGACACCCCTGCTTAGCTTTCATTTGTTTGTTGATTTGCTGACTGCTAAAAGCGAAAAAGGACACTTATTTGCTGCTAACTTACACTGGAAGCAAAACAGAACTGAGTGGCTAGCCAGCATACTTTAAATTGAAGTTAGAATCCACACAGCCCATATGTGCTGCAAGACCAAGGCATTTGTTTAGCAAAAACAGTCATTTTAATTTATAAACAAGTTTCAAAAATTCATATGAACATGTCTTCAAAGGAAAGCACTGTTGAAAACAGTCAAATCAAAAACAAAAACAAACAATTGTGTGCACAATGAATACAAAATATGCATTAATACTGAATATTCAAACAAATTACATAACACCAAAATGCAACTTAGAGCACAGTACATACATTCCAAATCAATTGTGATCAAAAAACATTACATACAACATAAAGGAAAAAGCCAGTCCTTTGACTAAAATACCAGTGGACAGGCGGAACTGAAGATGGAATACGACTGCCTGCCTGTTTCACAAATCCTGTGACTGTATCTTTGATCTGATTGCAAGCAAGGGCCCACGACAGTGGAGTTAGTTAGTCCCTAGCTGCACCCTTCTTTCTTGTCACAGGCTGGGGGTCAACGCGTTTCGAACCAAAACAATTAAAGGTTCTCCTCAGGACAGGGACTGGGTAACATCTTAACTGTGAAAAAAATGTAAAAAGGGTGGTGTCAAACTGGTAGTGTCACAATTTAAAGGGCCTCTCTGTCTTACCACAAGAACATGAAAGAAAATTACCTGCACCACGAGCAAAAAGAGTGCTGGAGTGGAGGTAGACTGTGAATCGAGGAAAATAATTCTGTGAAAAATAAAATGAAATGAGTGGCATTCAGGGCGATTGAAATTACTACTTGGGCGCACTCACCAAGCTTACTGTGTTTCTAGACAGTCAAATACCTGTATAGTGTTCTGAAGATGTCAGGACACAGGGCGCCCGCGAAGCGGTGCGCTGTTCGATCGTGAACAAGGTTCACATTCTTTGCATCAGCTGAAGAGGAAAAATAACCCACATCAGACCGAGCAGACCAATTAGGTAGTCACGCATCAATACATTAGTTTGCCGCGCTTCTCCTACCTGCACGCCGTATCCCGAGATGAACGGCTGATGCCAAAGAGTCTTTCTTAATTGAATTTTGTTTGTTTTATTTCGAGTCCCGCGGGAATAATTCAACCGCACGGAGCCGCTGAAAGAAGGAGAAGAGAGGCGCGTTGACATTGCCTGCTGCAGCGAGTCTTTGCTCTGCAAGGGAAGGCTGGGGGCCTCAGAAGTAGAACTTACGTGTGCACAGGGGATTCAATCCGTTCAGGAGCCGAAGGCGTTTAGGAAATCCTTAGCGCGGGCTCGTTTGAATGCTTCTTAATACTCACACGGTAGAAACACAGAAAGCGAGGGAGGACACAAGGAGGTTCTAAGAATGCTGGTACTTGGAGTCCCACCAGGCAGACTAGTGAATTAAGGCCATAATATGGCATTGTCTCACAGAATCTATGAGCATTGCATGAAAGTGTAAAACGTTGAACAATGTCTTTTACACCATGGCACCTAATTGCGAGTGTACCTCGCATTTTGTTTGCACAGATCAAATAGCCAATGAACAAAAGTCTTGAATAAATCTGCCATTGTAATTGTTATGTACAAGCTAAAACACCGCATCTAAACACATTTATAGTACCAGGGGACTGGAACCTCATCAGTGCTATGAACACAAGGAAGCCTGAACATCGCCACCGTTTGAAAAAATGCCAAGCAACATAAACACTAGTAAGGTGGCATGGTGAGTATTACAACGAAAGTTTTTTATCAAAATAATACAGTTCTTTAGCACAATAGAAGCAGCACGGCTAGAGGGCAGCTCAACACAGAAAATTCAGAGAATTACAGATTGCCGAGTTCTGACATTTCATTAAGGCTAGAATTTGAAGTGTCAAATTTCAAAATAAGGTACGCCTCTTTTTGGGAGAGGCGTGCATCCGGGTCCCCACTACCACCTCTGATGACAGCAAGCACAGTCCATCTAATGTCATTGGCGGAATGTTTGTATTGTATGAAGTGGGAAACCAATGGTGCTGTTAAGGTCTTGTTATTTATTCTGGAGCGGTGTTGAATGATTCTTTGTCGAACCTCCTGAGTGGTCTTCCCAATGTACACCTTTTTGCAAGGGCATTGAATGGCATACACTGTGTTTTTTGTTTTACAATTAGTATGTTCGTCATGTCGCCAGAATTTATGGCCGTCTGTGAAGAGAGAACCCTCCATAGTAAGATCGCAGACTCTACAGGTCCCACATTTCCGGTGCCCCTTGACTGGATTAGACCCGAAGATGGTACTTTGAGTATCTCTTTTTGCAGGGGGCCGTGTCGAGGTGATCATCTGGCCGATGCTCCGATTTTTTTTTAAGAGCAAACAACGGTGCTCCCACATCTGGTAGAATTTCCTCAACCAAGTGCCAACACTTCCTGATGGTTTTTTGAAGTTGGTTGGTATGGGGGCCAAACGTGGATACGCACACAATCCTTTGGGTTGCAGGTCTCGATCTTTTTTCCAAGAGGTGCTCCCTCGGCGTCCATCTAGCTCTTTTCATAGAATGCTTCAACAGCTTACGGGGATAGCCTCTTTCCTGCAATTTGGCCATCAATGCTTGTCCATGGAGATCGAACTGCTGTGTAGACGAACAATTTCGCCTCACGCGGAGAAATTGTCCGTATGGGAGATTATCCCTCAAACTCCTTGGATGGTAGCTCCTGTAATGGAGTGCGTTGTTCTTATCAGTTTTCTTTTGATACAAGGAGCACATGAGTCCGTCTGTCTTGGCCGACACCTCCACATCAAGGAAAGGTAATGTTTTAGAATCATAGCTCAGACTGAATTTAATGTCAGGGCTTCTGTTATTGAGCCAGACATGAAATTCTTCAAGTAAAACAGAGGACCCGTTCCAGACGCACCAGACATCGTCTATATAACTTACACTGAAAGGCAGTCCACGTCCCCCAATAATGACGATGCCCATGAACTAAAAAGAGACACAGGGCTCTGTCCTTGCCAAAACCAGAAAGAGGACTCTCTGCTGCCTGACAGCTTTCATCTGGAAACTACTAAGGAGATGGCCATCTTGGAAGGGAGCCCTGGTTTGTTACTGTTTACCTGAAAAAATGACCCATCTCACTATTCATCTAACTGACCCTCTTACTGTAGTGGCTGCCACCTTTTGCACATAGTCTGTTAGTTTCCCCAACCCCAATGTCCTGGCTCTCGTATTTTTATTCTATGTGCCTGTTTGTGATAGTTGGTTTTGTTTATGGGTTGCTCCTGTTTTAGTGGTGCACCTCTCCCCTCACAAACGGGCAAACTACTAATCCCATGCTCATGATGGCTGTTCAGTTGTGCAAGGTACTTTAAAATATATTCTTTGAATTAATCTAATTAAATCTCTGAAGTGCTTGTAATTGATGGTATGTTGTTATGCCCCCACTTTTGACTACACTGTAAGCTGACACATGTCTGGCTTACCCCCCCCCCGTATGTCTACCCTCCTTTCCTTGTTCATTTCCCTGCCATGAGATTTTTTTCTCCTGCTCCCTGCTAACCCCTCTAGAGTCCCTTACCTACTCTCCCTATATTTCCCCCGCTCCCTCCACCCAGCATGGATCCTACTGATGCCGGAAAGCTGAGCACCCTACTATCCCCTACTGGAAATGACTCGTTTTTAATTAACTACGAGCCCAACCTATCTAAAAACGCCAAAAATCTCAAATAAAATATCCTCAACCTTAAGAAAGAAACTCTTATTATCAACCCCTACTTCTGCCACACCGAGTGTACCAAACTGAATGACCTCATCTTCTCAACCAATTGGCATGCCAAATGGAGGAAAGTCCTCTCTTTCTCTCTGAACTCCACTATCACAGAGAAAATACCACATGGCCACAAACTTACTATTGCACCCTCCTCTATATTCAACGGTAATGCCATCCTTTCCATCTAAAACAACAGCACAGTTCTCATTCAATCTTTAGTTCACAGTCTGGAACTTTTCAGCTATCTCTTCTCCTACCTCAAGAACAAAATTGACATGACCACTCCCCCTCCTGCCTCCTTGCTACCCCCTCTAATTCTTTCCCTTATGATAACCAGGCCCGGGGGCGAACTCCGCTTTGCTAGCAGAGTTTGTGGGGTTTTGCCAACTCCGCGCTCCGTTGGAAACGCGGAGTTCAGGCAAAACTCTGTGATGGAGCGGAGTTAGCCCCTGCCGTCCCCACGCCCCTGCCCACACCCATAGCAGAAAATAAACACACTTACCTGCTCTGGCTCTGGCGTCTCCAGGCTGCTCTCCTCCTCGCTATTCTCCTCCTTGCCGGTCGCAGCATACCCCTACATTGTACGTCTTTGGAGGACTGCACATGCGCAAACGTGTGCACATGCACAGTCCTCGCAAGACATACAACGTAGGGGTATGCTGAGACCAGCGAAGATGAGGACAGGGAGGAGGAGGGCAGCACGAAGATGCCAGAGCAGGTAAGTGTTTTTATTTTCTGTTTATTGGGAGGGTGGAGCGGAGTTCCACAGAGTTTTTTTTAACTCTGTGGAACTCCGCGGAATGCCACTCCATGTACTCCGCCAGGATTAATGATAATCTCCTTTCCCCCACCCACCACTCTCTCCCCTTGTTTTGGGGACCATTACCTGCAGACTGGTTGTCGTTGTTAGGGAACCCTCTGTTGACTCCTCTGTTGACTCCACAATTTAAGCGGCCTCGAAGCCTCTGGACCTGGTAGGGTAAAACCCTGCTGGGGCTGGATCTTGGGCGTAATCTCCACGCCTGGGGTTGAATCCAGGCTGAGGACCTTGCTGGTTGAAGCAGCTGGTCGAGTGTCCTCTGCCACGACCAGCCCTGCCAGAAATGGGATTGAAGACTCGTTTTAGCGAACTTTGCGAATTATCCAGGGAGTTGGATGTATTGACGTACTTGGTTATATCTTCGACAAACCATCCCCAAACAACTGGCCTTCTGCCAGTAGACCCAGTTCTGCAGTAGCCAGTTCAACTAACTGAGGGTCAATTCAAAGAAGCACGGACTTCTGGCGTTCTGAAACTAACACCCAGTTAGCGTTGCCCAAGAGGCAAATAGCCCTATGGGTCCAACCTGCTAACACTTCTGGATGAATAGGAACCCCTGTCTCCTGGCTTGGTGGGCCAACTCTATGATCTTAGCTACGGGGCCAGAAATGTCAAGGAGTTTGTCTTGACAAGCACCAAGTGCTCTATCAGTACCCTATTTGGGGTCTTTGTTATACTTCTCAAGGAAAGTCTGCATGGAGGTATCAATATCTGGGGTGAGGATAGTTTTGTGGGGTAAATCTGGGCACGGCCATTCAGAGCGTAAAAGGGGCCTGACCTATTTATTTATTTATTTATTTTGTGTTTTATAGAGCACGAACTTGACCCGTGAGGGTATCAGAGCGCTTTACAAGGTATACAGTGGTGAACAAAAACAAAGTTTAAAGTACAAAAAATACATAATCAACAGATAGGATGGCTGGGGGCTGGGTGCTAAGAACAAAGGGAAAGAGGGGGATACAGGTGAATGGTTCAAATCACCATTAGAGTCAGTAAAAATAAAGGTCCCACGTGTTCTCGGCGGGGAGAATGGTGATCTGGGGCAGAGGCGATAGTCTTAGATTCATCTGTCCCAAAGTGGTGGATGAGGGCAGGCCTTAGATGAGGAATTTACCCATGAGGATCCTTGTCAAAACTCTTATGCAGATTCAACTGCATATACTCAGCCTCTGCTGGGGCAGGGGACCAATCGGAGGACCTGGGGTTCACAATGTCGGAAGGATCGAAAGTGAAAGGAGACACATTAGAGGGAGAAATGGAGCGTTTGTGCTTTTTTGATCGCTTACATGCTAGGGATTCATGAGAAGAGGAAGTATCTGTATCCGTGTCAGTGGCTGCGGCTGAGGCCGATGGAAAGGAAGGAGTGTGTGGGAGGGGAGAGAGCCCCCACTGTAAGCATGATCCCGTGAAGCCCCTTCAGTTACTTTCACAATCATCTTCACATGTGGTCATGACTGGGCAGAAGGGGAAGAAGAAGGGGGAGAGGGGTTACCTGAAGGAGGTGGGTTGGAAGCGCGCCCAGCAAGCTTATCCAAGCGTTGAGAAATGGGAAGAAGTGCTGAAGATAGAGCCTTATCTAGATTTTTCTGAACAGATTGATCAATTATGGCTTCCATGACCTCAGCATAATAATATTTGTCTTCTTCTGGGCCGTTAGCAGCCAGATCATGGTCAAAAGGTTTGTAATCAATGGTGTGGACAGATAATTGTGTTGAGGGCACGCGACGTAAGGGTCTCCTGGTACTACTATTTTACTCATGGCAACAGAAACTGAGTTGTTCAGCGCCGGAGCTGATACTTGGGACCCCCCAAGGTCTTTGGTATCTCCTTTGACGCTGATTTCTTGGAATGAAGATGGACTGGGGGATAAAATAAAAAGAGGATTGGTGCTACCGTATCTAAGGCGTAAAGCACCTGCGGTGGCATTACTACAAGAAACACACCTGGTGGGTTCAGCATGTAAGGCTATGAACCACTGGGGTTATAAACTGGTAGTGCACTCGGAGTTCTCTTCAGGCTCCCAGGGGGTAGGAATTCTGATACGCAAGCAGTTCCCGCTAGTAATACATCAGTCGTGGGCAGATGATCAGGGACGTTTTGCAGCAATAACCTGTCAGTGGGAAGAGAAGTGCTTTAATGTGGTGTCAGTGTATATTCCCCCGGCCCTCCAGACTCTGGCCTTCCCGGCGCTCAGTGCATTCCTTTTGAAATTATCCGAGGGTGAATTGATTTTGGGAGGCGACTTTAACTCAGTCATTGATGGTGCTAGGGATCGCTACCCAAGTAGAATGAGTGGAGGGGGTGGGTCCCAGTTGAGGGGGTTCATGGATGCGTTGGGCCTTTCTGACGCCTGGAGGTATGGAAATCCTAATGTACGGAGCTTCACTTTCCAGTCAGGGGTACATAATGGTCTCTCCCGAATAGATTATTTTTTCATCACGGCTGGTGGGCTGGCCCATTTAGCGGAGGTAGTGATTCA
Source organism: Lissotriton helveticus (assembly GCF_964261635.1). Taxonomy (NCBI): domain Eukaryota; kingdom Metazoa; phylum Chordata; class Amphibia; order Caudata; family Salamandridae; genus Lissotriton; species Lissotriton helveticus. The sequence goes on from NC_136065.1 coordinate 511,842,831, forward strand.
TCCCCGTGGGATTTCTGACCACTACCCAGTTTCCCTGGCCTACACCATGCCCAACAAGGCAAAGAAACGTATTTTCCCCATTTTCCCGGGATATTTCCAGGTCCCCAAGATCCGCCAGGACATTGTTACAGCCACAAGACAGTACTTTGTAGAAAACGTGTCTTCAGTGCAATCCCCCTGTGTATTATGGGAAGCATTTAAATCAGTGGTTAGAGGGCAGGCAATAGTCTCTATAACAGGGTATAAACGACAGTCAAGGAGTGAATTGGAGGCGCTGGAAGTAGATTTGGCTGAGGCACATGCCCGGCATGAGGAGGGTCCCACCTTACAAACAACACAAAATCTTCGCCTTGCACAGAGCGCACTCACCGAATACCAGCGCAACCAGGTTAAAATGCGGCTACCAACCACACGTCATACCATATACGAGATTGGGGATAAGGCAGGCAAGCTCCTGGCGTGGTTGGATAAGAAAGACCAGGCTCAAAACACGATAGCACAACTGCGCACTCACAGGGGCAAAGTGGTGTCCGCCCCAGAACATATAGTAGAGGCATTGTCGGGCCACTTCAAACAGGTGTACACCTCTAACTCCAGTATGACAACAGAAGTGGCACAAACCTACATCACAGATATTAAGATGCCTACCCTGTCTGAGGAAGAGGCTTTAACACTAGAGGCCGATATTACAATTGATGAATTACGAACGGCTATACAGGCACTACAGTCGGGAAAAGCTGTGGGACCCAATGGCATCCCAATAGAACTCTATAAACGCACATCTGACTTGGCGGCCCCACATCTCTTGCAAATGTATACGGCTAGTCTGGAGGAGGGGAAATTGCCCCGGGATCAGCGATTGGCTACTATTATTGCGATACCAAAACCCGGCAGGCCCCCAGATGAGTGCACCTCCTATCGCCCAATATCTCTAATAAACGCTGAAGCCAAGTTCCTGGCAAAATTGCTTGCCACCCGCCTAACTCCGCACCTCGAACACCTGATTCATCCGGACCAGTCCGGATTCATGCCTAGCAGAAGTACTGCACTTAATCTCAGAAGGGCGCAGGCAGTAGTGGCGCGTATGACGTGTCTCCAAGAACCTGTAGTTATCCTCTCACTTGATGCCCGTATGGCCTTTGATATGGTGGAGTGGCCCTACCTATTCACGGTTCTCAGACATTTTGGGTTTCGGCCCCAAATCCAGAGCAAAGGTGAAATTGTTGTATACGTGCCCGCTGGCACATGTGGTGGTGAATGGTTACATTTCTGGAGATGATTTTCCGCTGGGACGAGGCACACGCCAGGGGTGCCCCATGTCCCCACTGCTATTTGTGTTGGCTCTGGAACCGTTGGCGGCCTGGATCCGATGGGACCCTATGATCCGGGGCCTTCACTGGACAGCAACCTGGGAGGACCGAATCTCCCTTTATGCGGATGAAGTGCTGTTGTTCCTGACTTCACCACGACGCTCCATATTAACACTCTTAAATATCTGTGAAATCTTTGGCCGGGCATCCGGATATACTATCAATTGGTCTAAGTCAGAATTATTCATTCTTAGGGGTCCGGCCCCATTGCTTCTGGTGGAGTGTCCACTTACAGTTAGGGAAGACTCTTTCAAATACTTAGGTATCTGGGTGACACCTGGATTGGATGCTTTCTTCTATAGAAACTTAGACCCCCTAGTCGAGAGATTTAGGCTGGATGTGCATCATTGGCGAGGCCTGCCTCTGACCCTCCTGGGCAAGGCGGCCCTTTTTAAAATGATGTTGCTCCCCCGATTCCTTTATGTGCTAGAGAATACCCCATTCCAGGTCCCATTAAAATATTTTACAAATTTGGCTGCAATGGTCCCGGGCCTCTTATGGAGCAATAAACCTGCTCGTGTTTCTAAGGATAAATTGATTCGAAGCTGGTATGACGGCGGGATAGCCCTCCCAGATATTCAGCTGTATTACTGGGCAGCCCAATTGAAAATAATTAACCAATAGTTGCATGCACCCCAAACTGAACTGGCATTTCAGGCAGATAGATATGAGCTGGGTGAGGCGGGAATTCTGTCCGCATTGTATGATAAAAGACGCTCCACTTCACTTTTAGGGCCGACGGCACATACAGTCAGTATCTGGTACGCGGCGCAGACACGTTTGAAATGTAAAGATATTATTACTCAATTTACCCCTCTATGGTCTGCGCGGCAGCTGGGCAAACTCCGTAATAGCAGAGGATTTGGGGCGTGGGATCTTATAGGCATCTCCACAGTGGGAGACTTATGGAAGAACAGTGCGGTTGTGCCCTTTGTACAGTTGCAGACTCAATATGACTTTGCGCCTGGCGAGAAATTTCGATATATCCAGATCAAACATGCCTTGGAATCGGTCCTATCACCGGGCACGGAGATACCTGAAGTCACTCCTCTAGAGGACAGATTGTTAACTGAATATATGCCCAAGAAGGCGACATAATTTACTTATCGTAAATTAGTCAACAATACCCCGGACCCTACACTGAAATTGAAGCTCAAGTGGGCCGCTGATGTAGGTGACATTGATGAGGCGGACTGGCAGACAGCATTGTCCTTCCCACGGGAAGTGGTGATACCCTCTAGACTGCGGCTGGTACAGTTGAAACTATTGCATCGCGTGTATTACACGAGGGTCACACTGCACACTATAGGACGGGCGGAACACCATTTTTGTCTGAGGGGTTGTGGGGAGGTGGGAACATTCTATCACACTTTAGGGCAATGCCCCAAGATCATGGGATACTGGATTAAAATTATGAGAACTCTATCTCAGGTGGTCGAGGTGACACTCCTCCCGGAACCCAGATGTTGTCTCCTGAACCTGTGGGAACCAAATGATCTCTCCCACCCCGCTCAAGATTGGGCGACGCTAAGTATGATGTATGCCAAACGCAATATAGCTAGATGCTGGGGGGCGGAGGGGATACCAACACTTAAGGATTGGTGCATGGATCTAGACGCAGCCATGATGGCAGAAAGGATGGTTTATTTACATCGGGGCTGCCCCGGGAAATGGGAGAAAGTCTGGGGGGCCTGGAACAAATATAGAGGTTATTTGTGTGAACCACCTACAATGGAAGAGGGAGGTGAAACTGAGGAATGATGGTTGGGCGGCAGGGATCCAAACAATGTACCACTGAAGATGTGCACCATGCTGCTGTTTGTACAAAGAGATTTATTGTCGCAGTGAAGTATTGCTCAATTCTTTACGCATAATGTCTGTACCCATTGATTGCCCATTGCCCTGTATTGTTTTCAATAAAAACATTATTAATAAAAAGGCTTGTAATCAGACATGTCCCAAGAGGGTCAGTGACACCTCAATCAAAATCCCCAGAGGGAAGCATAGGTCAACCAAGACTAAAGGTATATATAGCAGAAAAAGGGGGTGGGAGACCAGAATCACAATTGTTGCAGCCCTGCTCAGCCTAAAGTCAGGACGTCAGAGGAAGCAATCACCTGGTAGCAGGATTTCATAAAAGGTACCCGAAGTATGTAGCAGGACTTAATCAGGAAGACAAAACAGCCCTGGGAGACTGAAATTGGAAGCCTTAACAATTACCAGCTCTATTAACTAGAAAAACTTGCAGGATCTCGTCTTATTGCAGCCTGGGGAGAGGTGGGTCCAGCAATGCGTAGAGGTGCACATGTGTAGTTCAATTGGGCTGCACCGTGACCTCGCTCCTGGAAGGGGCTGAGAGTTAATGTGCGGCTGCGCAGAGAGTCCTCGAACAGAATCGGCGAGTACTCCGAGGGTAAAGACGGGTATTTGGAAAAAATCTAGAGTTTTGGTCGCTAAAAGGGAAACCATTACAAGGTGCAACACGTGCCGAAAGAAATACAGTGGAAGTGACTGAGCAGCGGTCTGCAAATCAATCGAGGGCAGAGCACCATCTCAACCTAAGCATAAATGGTTAAACAAAATACACGCGGAGAAGCCGTCGGAGAGCTGGCATAATGCACATAAACAGCGATACACAATCAAAGAAGCATAACAATAATACAGTCAGTGTTTTACAAAATAGAGATCTTTACTTATGCATGAGGTACATTTTACTCAATAATCATGACCTCAAATTTGTTTTGGTAATGATTGAACACAAATGTTTCGTAAACTTTCACATTTGGTGCGATAAAAGTAAGGAAAATCCATATTCAACTCGATTAATGTGCCACCTGTGGCAGAACGATGTGATCCAGAGGGAGCCCTAACAAGCTTTTGTAAAGGAATCACACTGGGCTCCAGAATCCCCTTCTAAACAAATCAAAATTACAGAGACTCACAGAAGAATATGTGCAATCCAGAAAAGCCTGTCCTGCTTCTTTGATTTGCTGCACGAGTACAACTCCCTAATAACCTCGACAACTGATTAGTCAGAATCAAAACCTTTTGTTGTGCCCCCTAAGAATTCACCAAACCTTTGTCCTAAAGAGAACCCCCAAAGAATGTGTGTGTTTGAAACGTGTAGACCGGGATCAATTCATTTGTCTAAAGAAACTATTGGAAGGTCATATTAGCTACCTCTGGATCCTTTATACGTTTCAGTACTAAGAGCACTTTCTGTGAATGCAATGCTCTGGTCTTGTAAAATCTGAGATCGGTGAAGATGCAATTTCAGCCTAATTCATGTATAAATTTTGTGTTAACACAATATATTTTTGATTTATCTTTTCATATTTCACACATGGTTTTTTAAATATTTGTCACTATATATCCATCAAGTTGAATGTGGAGATCATAATTATTGAGTAAAATGTACCTCATGCATAAGTAAAGATGCGTTTAAATCTCACAACCACGTGATTTTGTTTTGAGTATACAATTGTCTAAGGCCCAAGGTGGTTGTAGGTAAGGACCAAATCCCCCATTTCACACATAAATTACAAAATAGAGAGTCACTTATCTTAACTGCGGAGCAGCAAAGAAAGAGGCAGTAAGATGGTGCCTCTGTATTTTGTATTGGATGACCACAGATGACTGCTGGGTTTTATAGAGGCGTGGTTCAAAGCCTCACAGGAAATGTAGTGTTATGTTTACTGTTTTTTATTGGCTGCTGTTTTTTACAAGTAATAAAGATTGAGAAGCATAATGGGAGCCTCCGGTTCTGCCATAGAATCCAAAACAGCCGCTCCCTGTGTGGTGTCAGCAGCCCCAGAACTACATATCCGTGATTGCCGGTATGCCTTGACACGATCTGCATTCCTTACTCCTTTTTACCATTTCCCCTTTACCTTCCATTTCCCATTTGACGAGTGTCCTCGTTATTCTATGAGCTAATAACGGATGTATGACGTTACAACGCATACTTTTACAACGCCTACCTTTACAATGCATTTTTTACACCGCAACATCCATTACAACGCACACCATTACAACGCATGCCATTACAACAAATTCTTTGAAACTACCTTTACAACGCATTCCACTACAACCCATACTACATTTATAACGCATACCATTACAACGCATTACATTACATTGCATGTACGGTAAGTGTTGGATAGTGTAGGGGTAAAAATTACTATTCTAACTCCAGGGGGTGCAACAGTAGGGTAAGTGTTGGATAGTGTAGGGGTAAAAATTACTATTCTAACTCCAGGGGGTGCAACAGTAGGGTAAGTGTTGGATAGTGTAAGGGTACTATGTGTTGTAATGCTATGCGTTGTAATGGTATGCGTTGTAATGACTGCGTTGTAATGGCATGCGTTGTAGTGGTGTGCGTTGTAGTGTCGTGCGTTGTAATGACTGCGTTGTAAATGCATGCGCTGTAATGGATGATGTGTTGTAAAAGTTTCGTTGTAATGGTAGTGCGTTGTAAAAGTTGCGTTGTAAAGGTTGTTTCCCGCTAATAACTCTTGTTCATTATGTAATCACTGTTTTTCTCCTATGTTCATACTGGGCTCCTGTAACTGATGTTAATTTTGTAACCGGTAACTCGCTGATCCTCATGTAAAGCGCTCTGATACCTCCGGGTCTAGCCAGCGCTATATAAAACTCTGCAAAAAAAACTAAAATGCTGGAACAGGTGACATCATCACCCAAATCGCGCATAGTAAGCTAGAGGAGCCATGTTTAATCTAAAAATATATATATATACTGCTAGCATATGCCACAAAAGAAAAAAAGGAAAACATACTGCTGCCTAAATGTAAGGCCATATGCTTGCCAGAAAAATGTTAACATTAAAAAAACACATAACCAGCAAATTACTATTTTAATATATCAGAATGGGTGTTTCCCAGGGGGCAGGATAGAGCAGGTGTACAAACCCTTGTTAGTTTTAATGTACCTCCAGGAAATTATGATTCTTGTGGGCACAAAAAAGGTATGGTGGCTTTGAATTAGTGAAAAGAAGATGTAGTTTAAACACATAATTTCTGAAGAATAGTAAAAGAGAAAAAATTACAAAGAAATGACTGGAAAAACATTAGCAAGGCAAAGAATTGGCCCACCAAACCTTTTGAGGCAGATATGCACATGTGATCGGGCAAAATGCTGTCACTTAAAATGCAAGAGAGACGGTTCCTGAAGTAAGCTGATCCATTGCCCCATTCTGTATGCTGTAGTGGGTGGGAGCAAAGTGTGAAGCACAGTTGGATAGACCACCTGAAGAGAACTGGCCCAAGCTCTTCTGTGCATATGTATATGTATACTTTAAATATATATATAAATATATATAAAAAAAATTATATATATATATATATATATCTATATATATATATATATATATATTTATATATTTTTTTTTTTTTGATTTCTTGAACTTTTCACTTTATCGATTATGCTTTCTGCTGAGATTTTGTGAGATATTACAGGTTATGTATATAGCTGATTATTAAGTTGCCATTCTACAATTGATATGCCTGTTTCTTATGAATGTACTTTAATCGTGAAATTCGATTATTTAGTAATATTTTGTACTGATTCCTTTTTGAGCACTTGCACTTTTAAAATGTTAATGAATTTATTGCATTTTTCACCCACTATAAGATGGCCGCCACCTAACTGATGTCTGGTTGGTAGAAATTATGTCCATCATTGGTTTCCATGGCTATGGAATTGAGGGGTGGGTTTAAAATGGTTGTAACACTGAGGATTAATCAACATTGAAAAAGCCGCGAAGGCGAAACGCGTCTTTCGAACTGGAGGGGAGAGGGACTGAAAGCACCGAATAAAGCATATATATATATATATATGTTTTGGTTACATAAGGCTTGCGAAATAGCTAAAACTGCGTGTAGGTCAGAGGTCAAAAGGAAGCAAGGGGGTGAACGAAACATATGAAAATAAATAAAAACGTACTTCGAGTCAGGGTGCTGATCCCAGGAGTAGTACAGAGAGTGACTTTTGTCAAGAGTTGAGGGAGGGGAGGCCCACCTAAAGAATGGCTTCAGGTGTACCAAGGATATGCAGATAGGGGCACCAGGAATAGCCTCATGGGTCCAAGCCATGGAGTGCAATATGAATGGACGTTAAATGGATAATTGTATTTGTAATTGCATTTATATAGCGCTTACTACCTCTGGCGAGGCGTTGAGCGCTTTTTTGACAAGTAGCACGCTACTCCGGAACCCAAAAAGGATTAGTGGTGAATTAGTAAAGGGAAATATGAAATTAATTTGAGTGGTGGATATGTTAGTCTGTTATTTGGATTGAAAAGTATAGTGGGGGATAGAAAAGAATAGGGGTTTGCATTCATATACTGCTTGCAACCCCTGATGAGGTGTTGAATCTGTTATTTGGATTGAAAAGTATAGTGTGGGATAGAAGAGGGGAAGAGTTTGCATTCATATACTGCTTACTACCCCTTATGAGGTGTTGAAGCACTTTTGGGCGGGTAGCACGCTACTCCGGAACACCAACAGGATTAGTTGGAAATTAGTATAGCGGAATATAAAATTAATTTGAGCGGTGGACATGTGATTTTATTACTTGTAATGAAAAAGGATGGGTGGAGGGATAGAAGAGTGATGGGTATGCATTTATAATGCGCTTCCTAACCCTGCAGAGGTATTGAAGCACTTTTCATTAGGTAGCACGCTACTACGGAACTTAGACAGGATTCGTGGGGAATTAGTATAGGGAAATATGAAATTAATTTGAGTAGTGGACATGTTAGTCTGTTATTTGGATTGAAAAGGAATAGTGGAGGGATAGAAGAGAGAAGGGTCTAGAAAGTTTGGTTTTTTGGGAGTTCATAGCAGTAGGAGAAGGTATGGGATGAATAAAGGGGAGGTGGAGGGGGAAGAGTTAGAGGGAAGAGTTTAGAAAGTTTTTTGGGGAGATCTGAATAGTAAAAGAGGTATGAGATGAGGCAAAAATGGGTAAAGGAGGGAAGAGTCCAGAATGGGTTATTTTGTGGATCATAATAGTAGGATGGGGTTAGAGATGAGTGAGAGGGTGGAGGTAGAAGATATATTTAGAGAGGTATATGGTGTAGTAGAAAGAGGTTTGAGATGAGTCAGAGAGTTGAGTTAGAGGATATATTGAGAGAGGTATAGGGCTAGGAATAGGGTAGTGAATTGGCGAGAGTAGTAGAATGAGGTTTGAGACGAGTCAGAGTGGAGGTTGAGGATATATTGCAAGAGGTATAGAGTGACATATAGGGTAGTGCATTGGAGATGCTGAATTGGAAACAAAGTAATAAATATAAAAATACAAAAGTACATGGAAGATATATATGTATAAGAAAGGTAATATATGCAGATTGATTTAAGTTGTATTTAATAAACTCAGACTTTCGAGTACTTTGAGTTAATTTATTTGTTTTTATATTTTTTTTATTTTTGGTTGTAATTTAATAGTGAAGCAATTGTAGATAAATAGTTATGATAAAATATTTACTTATTTATGCAGTCACCTATATGCATGTTAACCATAGAATAATATACCCGTAAGTATTATGTACATTTGTAAAGCAGAACTAACTAATATCTATATATATTTTACAAAATATAATTATTATACATGTTTATACAAAGCAATACACATATGTAGATACACATCTGTAGTCCAAATAAATGCTTATATACAGAGGGACATGCTATCTATGTATACTTTAGTATGGTGGTTATGTGGGGAAGAGCCAACTCTTGAGTAGTCTTCTGAAGACAAGGTAGTTATCCGTAGATCTTATGTTTGGGGGTAAAGAGCTCCATAGTTTGGCTGCTTGAACAAAGAAGGTTTTGTTCTTGTATGGTGGGATGTTGAGGCTAGGTGCCAATCTAGAGTGGAGGTTCCTTTGTTGAATGTATTTGGTGATTTTACTCCTAATGAAGAGAGGCCCTGTTCCATGAATTGCTTTATGGGTGATGCAAAGCAGCTTGAATGTGGATCTTCTATCAACTGGTAACAAATGTAGGGCTTTCAAGGCAGGAGAGATGTGGGCTTGAGGCTTTATATGTAAGAGTAGTCTGGCTGCAGAGTTCTGAATCCATTGTAATCTTTTCATGATAGTTAAAGATGATCCGTGTTAGAGGCTATTGGCGTAATTGAGTTTAGCCAGAACAAGAGAGATAGTAGCCTGGACCTTGTGTGGAAATCCCAGGAAGATGCGTCGCAGAGTTTTTATAGTAACAAAGCTTAATCTTGCTAGTTTGTCCACTTGGGCATTCATTGTTAGCTTGGAGTCCATGGTAATTCCGAGGTTTTTTACTTCCTTTGATACTTTAGGTGGTGTTCCTAGATCATCAGGCCAGGCGGTGAGTAGTTCATAATTTTTCCAATCGCCATACATGAGTATTTCTGTTTTGGAAGCATTCAATTTGAGATGGCTCCATGTCATCCATTGATCCACAGATCTGAAACAACTGAAAATTTGTGAGTTTCCAATGTCTTTGGGGCTTTCCAGTTTAAGGAGTATTTGTGTAATCTGCATAGTTATAGCATGTGAGGTGAAATTGATTGATCAGTGCCAGTAATGACTTCATGTAAATGTTGAAAAGCATGGGTGAGATGATAGAGCGTTGAGGGTCCCCTGCTTTTGTGAAGTATGGTTTGGAAGAGAAAGGGGGGTATGGATGACATTAGTTCTGTTGTGAAGGTGGGATGTGATCCAGTTGAGAGCAGTCCCCTCTATGCCGGCTTTGCAGAGACTTTGAATTAGAGTGTCATGCTGCTCAACCGTGTCAAAGGCAGCTGAGAGGTCCAAGAGAAGAAGTGCAGCAATTGTGTTCTTAAGGTAATGCCAGATGGCAACAAGGGCAGGTTCTGTTCCTCTTCCTAGACGAAATCCTGTTTGGAATTCTGAAAGTATGGAATTATCTTAGATGAATTGTGACATCTGGGCAAATGCTGCTCTTTCTCTCAGTTTGCCCTGGAAAGGTCCACTTATAATCGGTCTGTAGTTGTCGCGATTGTCATCAGGCCAGCAGGGATGCCAGGGGACTAAATGAGTGACTGCTGGGAACCTCATGACGTCATGTCACCTATGCTCTTTTGACAGGATAAATGGCTGCAGACGCCTGAACCGAGCATTTCCGAAACAGGTACTGGCCCCTTTAATTATGGCAAGATAGCGGGAAGCCCCTCCTCTAGAGATGACGTCATAAGCTGGGACCCAATAAGGGACAAAGGTAGCCGGACCTGGGTGTACACGCATGCCGAAGACCAGGAAGAGCGGAAGGAGACCGAAGAAGCAAGGAGTGAGGATTTCGTGGGAGACCCGAGACCTACAGAGAAGAGAGCCAGCCTGAGAGGAGAAGAGAGGCGAGAACTAATGGAGAAGCCAGGAGACCAATGGGGACACGCTCCACCGAGCCACACTCTTGGAGGAGTGTGGCTGTCACAGGTACGGGAGCGATTCTCTGGCTGGGTCGGCAGGCGGGAGAAGCCAGAGGGTTGATTAAAGCACCGCTAGCCAGCCTCGTATACATAGTGTAAATACCCCCCCTTCCCATCACCTTCACTCCTCACCGTCTCCCGTTTGTTTCTTCACCGAGTGCACCAGAGTGCTCCCTCACACCCTTTTTCCTCGCAGTTTCAGGAGAGTCGCATACTGAACCCTGCCTTTTTTTGTCATCTTTTATTTGTTTTGGGGACGCCAGAAGTCAAGCATCTTCGCCTTACCTGAAGAAGAAAGACGAGTACGGATGAGTAGAACCCGGAATAAAGTACCACTGATTCCCCCACCACCTCTTTGTTTATGTACAAACTGGCTACACGTCAGCAATGTGACTATCTAAAAATAAAACCTTCTTTGCCCAGACGCAGCCTCTTGCGCCTTCCTTCCGTCACAGGGATTAAACTGGTTCAGGGTTGTTTTCTTTAGTAATGGGGGTATGTATGACTTTTTTAGTTCTTCTGGAAATATTTCTGTAGTTAAGGAATTGTTGATGATTCTTCTTACTGGTGTGGCAGCAGAGGTAATTAGAAGAATTTTCTTGAAGGCTTGTGCTGGACAAGGGTCAGAAAGACTGCCGGCAGGCCTGCTTGCTTTGCCCAGGTCCATAAATTCATTGTGTGAATTTTGTTGGAAGGAATGGAGAGGCTGGGTTAGTGTACTCTTGAATTGTTCTTTGGAAAAAGTTTGTTGCTGATGGTTTTTCTTTGTTTTAAATAGGAGTCCTGTGTGTCTCCATTGGTCGTAAAATTATTTGGCAGTTTGTCTGTGAAATCTTGAGTAATGGGATCAGCTCTTTCTAGTCAATTTGTTTTACAAAATTCAGTGAGAAGTTTATAAAATTCTTTATTTGTATGTTTATCATTTTGAATTCTGTCTGAATAGTATTTTTTTTAGCTTTTTGATGGCTGACTTTTATAATCTGTTAAGTTTCTGTAGGGGAAGTTTGTCTTGATTGGTGTTTGTTTTGAACCAGGCACGTTGTAGCTTTCTAATTTGCTGTTTTATCTCGTTTAGTTCTGTATTTCTCCAAGGTGCCCATTTTCTTTTGTTCTGTTGTGTCATTCTTAGTGGTATTAGGTTATCAAAAGCCTCCTGTAGCCACATATATTTCAACAGAATTTATTGTGTCTAGATCTGTATTGGATGTTAGTTGTGTTTCTAAGTGTTCAAAATAGAGTTTTTTTTACATTCGATAGGTGGATGCACATAAGGTGGTTTTAGATGTGTTGCTTTGTGTTGGTTTATATTGGAAAGCAAGCAAATAGTGGTCTGATCATGAGACTGGAGTCATTGTTTGATGGCCTTAGGCTTGTTACTGGTAGTAAAGGGGGAGGAGTATGGGAAAGTAGTATAAAAGTGCAGAAGGGAAAGGAATGAAAAATATTAGTGAAGGACGAATCCTAGTAACTGCAAACAAGTTGCTGTTTATAAGGTGAATCATGCTAGCTTTCCCATAAGCCTATTTCTAAGCACTTCTGATTTTGCAGGCACATAAGTGAACTGACTGAGGCACTCTGATATAATGTGATCTGTCCAGCACAACACAAGGAAAGGAAGGCAGGCTTGCGACTTTGGCCATTTTATTATTAAGGAGATAAATTAGCTACCACATCATACTTTCGGGGGGAAAAGAGTAATCAATGGCAACACTTAGACATGGATTTCAATGAAAGCAAGTAAAGATTAAAAATCTCACAATACAATGGTTTGTTAAATGAAAGCTCAGGTTTGGGGACATAGTGTCCTGTTGCCAAAGAGTAATCTGTCTACCCTATATTTTTGTAACCAAAAGACAATTCAGTTTGTGAATGGGCGCTCTGTGTAAATATCATTAATAATGTCATGACAGGGAGTACAGAAAGAGTAGCTGGAGGTGGCGTGGCTAGTCTGACAGCATGAGTAAATGCTCATAAAAGATTGGAAAGAGAAGCCCAAGTTTCTAATCTGTGCAATGTAAGGTAAAAGCAGATACTAATGTTAAAAGACATGAAATATACACAAATTGCCCTGAGAAAAATCCAGCAGAAGGGAAAAAGATGGTGGGGACGGGAGATGAGAGACTTAAAGGTGGTTGAGGGAAGCAGGTCTGAATGCAAGCTATGTACCACTACACATATCCTCACCCTGTCAGTACACACTTAGCGATACATCCACTGCTAACACACTATCTCATCTAAAACAAACTGATACCCGTGTCATCGGATTCAATACCAAGACGACAGGATGAAGGAAAAAATGGGAAAGTACACTGTAAATCATTGAACATGCCAAATTCTTATACATTAATGCGGGTGACATGGTACTGGTGCGAGACTGCAGGTGTCACAAAGATGTTTCTAACTACAATCTTCATCCATATGTCACTGCCACCAAACAAGAATTGGTTAGGCCTCTTCTCTTTTTTTTAAGTTTTATTTTTCAATGAGGTAAATACAAAGATATGACAATTTCCAACTCCCACCCCCACACCCCCACCCCCTACAACTACAAAATAACTAAGTTTCAAGGCCACAAAGATATATTCCATTAAACGAATTGGGTTCTTAGTCACAAAAAAAAGAACATACAGTAAAAGGGAAGAAATGACAAGGAAAGATACAAAGTAAAAGATGGAAGAGATAATAAGCATCAGAAGAAAGAGAGGAGGGAGCGTCGGCAGGCCTTTGGCGGACCATGAACTACCCCTTTTCAAGCAGGGTGTCTCTTGAATGAAAGAAGAAGGATTAGCCATTTGACCCAGGTTGTTCCAGCCAGGTAGTAAAAAGTCCCCAGATGTCTAGCCCCTTCTTTCGGCCTTTTTTAGCATATACAGCCTTCTCAAGGTGGTAGGTCGCAACTAGCCTAGCCAACCATTGAGAGAAAGGAGGGGGTCTGTCTCTATCCATGCTGAAGCAACACAGATCCTCCACACGGTCATAACAATGAAAATAAGCGCTCCACCTTTTTTCCTGTTAGCCTCCTCTTGGGTCCCCAACAGGATGGTTATGGGAGTCAGTACTATAGCCTGGGAAATAACCCTCCCCAGAAAGTCCTGTACTTTAAGAAGGACTGGAGTAAGTTTTGGGCAGGTGGCAAACATGTGTACTGCGTCAGCGCCAAACTCCGAGCACCTAGGGCACAGCGTCCCCTTGCCTGCTCTCCATTTGACAATATTGCTTGGGGTAATATATAAAAGGAAGATGATTTTAAAGAGTTGCGCCTGTAGTTTAGCTGACAGCAAGTCGCTTTGGGAAAGTTCCAGTGAGTTGTAGAACATGCTATGTGGGGCTCCAGTTTTGTGCGCCAATTGTCTGCTATTCAAGGTAGATCATCTGGGGTTTGGCTATCAAGTGCAGAGTATATAATACCTATCCGCGGGGTCACTGGGGCCCATAACATTTTGATGAAATCAATTTCTGAAAACCCTGCAGGTCCCCCAGCCTTTCGAGAAAGAAAGTCACTAATAGTAAAATATTTAAAGGCATCTTGGTTTTTCAATCCATATTTGCTTTGTAGTTCTGTAAAGGATTTAACTCCTTCGCTGGAAATTAGGTCTCCTAGCTTTGTGATACCAGCTTTACACCAATCTAGTAGATAGGAACTGCCAAAGATAGCAGGCAGGTTGCAGTTTGCACTGATAGTGTCAGGGACTATGTGGGGAACATAGTCAGGGACTTGGGCAAGGACTGGGCACTGGGAAGAAAACTTACACAGGAAGAGGAGTACAGCGCTGCCCAGGATCATACAGGAGTCAGAGGAGAAAAAGGGATCCAAAGGGTAAGCCTGTACAAGTGAACAAGATGGGTAAGACTCAGAAAGGAAGGGCACTCACAAGGCACTAACTACACCCAGGACGGACGTGCAAGACATATATATAATACAACATTAACAATAAAGGGGGGTGTGGGGTAAAGCACTCAGGAGCTCCTCATGGTAAGACTGAAGCTCAGTAAGTTTCTTACCCGCAATTGCTGTTACAGATACTGACTGCAAATACCCACATGTAGGATATGCATGCAAAGGCAGGGTCTGTGGAGCTTATACCTATAGTGATGTTATAAATGTAACTCAAAGACAAAACTCACAGTGAACAAGAAACACCACCTAGGTAGTCAGCTGAGCCCACGGATCCTGGCGATCAAACAGGAACGCGCAAGGCAGTAACAACAAAGGGGTAGAACTAAACACAAGCACAGTAGACAAGGAGCTAGCAAGGAGGAGTGCTTAACATGAAAGGAAGGAAATGACAGGGCATACTTGGCAGAAAGCAGGTAACAAACATACAAGGTAATAGAAGTAAGAGAGCAGAATAGAAAGGCAGCAAACTAGAACTGGAACCAAGGAAATGGGAAGCAAGGCAGGGACTGGAAACGGATATACAGAAGGGGAGGCTACAAGGGTATACTAGAATAGTGCATGTTAAGGAATCAAGAAAACAAAGTCGCATAGAAGGCAGTACTGGGGCAGGAACAAGAAGTGGGCTAAGGCTCAGGAGTCAAGGCAGCACTGCAGACAATACTGGTTCAAGGAAACAGGACATAGCTACAGCTCAGGAAACAAGGAGTCAAGAGAGCACTGCAAGCAGTGCAAATTAGGAACAAGAAATAGCTAAGCCCAGGAACAAAGAATAACTATAGCTCAGGAACTCAGGAAACAAGGTAGCACTGCAGGCAGTGCTAATTCGGGTACAGGGAATAGCTATAGCTCAGGAACTCAGGAAACAAGGTAGCACTGCAAGCAGTGCTAATTCAGGAGAAGAGAAACTGCTGCAGTTCAGGAACAAGGCATCATTAAAGCTCAGGAAACACTGGAAACAAGAATAGCAAAAGCTCAGGGAACTCTGGAACCAAGGATTGGTCTCACCGGTAAACAGCTACAATGACCAACCTTTGCCTGAAGGGAGCTGGGGCTTAAAAGAGCTCACAGTAATGACATGCAGCTGGTGTGAGCAGGCTAGCAACATCCAGCCACAGGTGAGCTGAATTCCTCCACCCATCCTTGGCCTGCAGGGGTGGAGACAAAGCAGTGAGCAGGGAATTCTGGGTAATGGAGTTTCAGGCATGAGTAGGCTGGCTTTAAGTCTAAGCAGGCTGGCTTTCACAAAACCCGGCATGGATTGGGAATGGATGTCAATTCCCAAATAGTGTCCAAATGGCTGGAAGTCAAGATATGCATGCAGGGGAGTGTCAGGAAGCATATTAGAACACTGGGAAGCCCCACAATTCGGCTCCCTGGTGGTGGGTACGAGAACACAGGGAGCGAATCGTGACAGATAGGGGAATAGTAGTTAAGTCTTCCCAGCCCGCATATTCTGCGAATATTGCGAAAAACCTTAAAGGAGTTGATCAGGGTCTTGAATCTGACATGTTTGTAGTATCCAAAGGATACCTGCCTGAGAAGACAGCCGCGGGTCTCCTCTCCCAATAATAGCTGAAATGGTGAAGGAAGCCAGGTCGAAGGAGAGAAGGAGTGTTCCTTCACCAGTTCAGTACTGTATTGCAAAACTGAAGCCCAGTAATAAAGCACTATGGTAGGAAAAGCCCATCCACCCTGCTCCCTGGGGAGAGACAGTTGCTTTAGTGCCCCCCTAGGTTGTGAATAAGCCCAAATAAATTGCGTAAAGAGTTGCTGAAATTTCTGTAGCTTGGTTTTGCTAAATTCCAGTGGGATGGAACAGAAAAAGTAGAGCAATTTCGGGAAGTAGGTCATTTTAATTACAATGCATCTGCCCACAAGGGTCAGGTGCAAGTTGTCAATTTGTTTGAGGGCTCTCTTTGTTTCAGTGGCCAGAGGGAATAGGTTCTCAGTTACAATTTTGTCTATATTAGTAGTTATAGTTACCCCCAAATAGTTGGCCTTCGCGACAATCCGGCTATCAATCCAATTCATTTCTTTGTTCATTATTATTTGGGTTTTATTTTTATTCAATGCGTACCCCGAGATTTTTCCAAATTTTTGTGCCTCCAATTCCAATGCCAAAATAGCACTCTCGGGTTCAGGGGTGGTTATGGCCAAGTCGTCAGCGTAGGCCATAATTTTAGTATCTCTTCCCTGCCTGCTTACTGTCACGATTGCTGGATTTCTTTCAATTTACTTAATTAGGGGATCTATGTAGAGGGCAAAAAGTAAAGGGGAACAAGGGCAGCCTTGCCTGGTGCCCGAAAGATGTTAAATTGCTCAGTTAGCCTCCAATTAATCGACACACAGGATGTCGGGCTCTGGTACAGAGCTTGTACAGCTTGTGTTAGTTTTGGCCCGAAGTCCATCCTCCTCATGACACACCACAGAAACCGCCAGGAGACCCGATCAAATGCTTTTTCAGCGTCTAATAGAATCAGTGGCATCGGGTCGCCTGCTACTTGTGCTGCGTCAAACAAAGTGATGGCCCGCCTAATGTGTTCGGTGGTACTTTTCTTTGAGATGAATCCGTGTTGCCAATCTGACAACAGGGACTCAACTACTGAGGATATTCTTATAGCGAGAATTTTGGAGAAAAAAATTTGGAGTCCCCGTTTATGAAAGTAATTGGCCTATATGAGCCCATCTCTAGGGGTGACTTGTCTTTTTTGGGGGAATATAGAAATGTTGGCATTGGACCAGGAGGCAGGAGGGGAGACCGCATTAAATATGGCAGTTACTACAGCAAGAAAGATGGATTTTATTTGGGGAGCGAAGATTTTATAAAATTCCACAGGAATGCCATCCATTCCTGCGGCTTTCCCATCTGGCAGGCTGGCTAAGGCTTCTGTGATGTCATCCCAGGTCGGGGTAACATCCAACTGCTCGCACTTGTCCTGGCTGAGCAGCCTTAGATCTACCTCTTTTATGTAGTTGGTGATCTCGGTTTATCCTGAGTCGGCTGACCTACTATTCTCTCCTGCATATAACTCAGCGTTGAATTCTTGAAAACCCTCTTGTATTTTAATAGGATCACTGGTCTCTAATATCTGTTGACAGTTGGATTGCAAGTATTTCACTGCTTGTGGCCTGCTGCCTGGTTTTAATAGGAAGATGATGACCTATACAGTCGCTACACACATAGTTTTTTTCCCGCATTGCCGCCCACTTGGCTGCCGTTTCTTCCGCAAATACTGCCCCTATTTCCGCTTTTGTCAATATTACTTTGTTTTGAATGTTCTCAGTATCCATTCCAGTTTGAACCATGTGGACTAATTTCATTTCTGCATTTTTTTGTTTTTCCTGGAGATCACACATTAACAATTTTTCTTTCTTGTTTTTCCTGATTGAGAACCTTAGAGTCTATCCCCGAATACCCGCTTTTAGCGTATCCCAAACTTTTATTGTCGGGCCATTCCTGTGTTTATTTCCAGAAACTCCTGAATCCAAACTTTAATGTGAGACCGATAGCCCGCATCTTGCAATAACGCTTTCTCGAAGCCCCATCTCGGTGTTTCCTTCCAGTTACCCAGTCCCCCGATGTTTAAAATAAGTGGATTGTAGTCCGACATGAAGCGCGGAGCGGTGTCTATGGTGTATTTGCCTAGTAAAGAAGATGAAATCAAAAAGTAATCTAGTCTAGCAAATGACCGGTGTGGGGCAGAAAAGTAGGTGTAGCCTGGTTGAGTGGAGTTTAGATTAGACCAAACGTCACTAAGCCCATGAGTTTGAGCTAGATTAATTAAGCTTGGTACACTAGGGATTTTCTACCTTTATACCTCCACTTGCTCTCCATTTTTCAATTACAGGGCAAATTGATGTTAAGATCACCACAGGTAATTATTGGAGTAGGCCAGTGAGCTAACTCCCCAGAAATCAAGTTAATGATACCTGGGTCGTCTGCATTACTTCCATAGATTGAACACAAGGTAAAAGGGGGATTAGGGGAAAGGTGGCATTTGGAGATTACCCATCTACCGAGTGAATCGGATTTAACGCGGGGACTTTTTAAAGGAAGTCTCCTTTCAGCCATAATTCCTATCCCTTTTATTTTGGCGCCCTGTGTAGTAGCCCCTACAACCTTAAGCCCTAGTGAGTTTAATAAATATTTTTGAGATCCCTCTATGTGAGTCTCCTGAAGGCAAATGATATCGCCCCCCAAAGAGCGCAAACCTTGCGCTACTTTTTGCCTTTTTGAGGCATCATTCAGCCCACAAATATTAGCAGAAATAAACCTGAGAGTGTTTATCTTAGCCATTTGGGTATTTTAAAAAGATTTAAGCCAGAAATTTCTTGATTCTTTGAGCGCACTTCATTTGGTGAGTTATTTAACCTTGCCCAGTGTCTAAGTGAGTGATTATGTGTAGAAAGGTGTCCTTGGTTCCTCTGTGTCATTCTAAATACCCCCCTCGCCCCCCAGCCCACCCCCCTTTTTTTGAGCAATCAGGAATAACCTGAATGATGGTAGTCAGTAGTGAGTCTCAGACGCTGACCACGCCTAAAACATGTTAAGTATGCATTCGTCTAGATCCCCCTTAAGAGTTAAAGTGGAAAATTGCTAAATTGACAGACCTTAAGCTGTACATAGAACTAAACTGATGTGAGAAAACCCAGGGGAATTAGGAGTGAGAAGGAGCAAAAGAGCCAAAGAGGAGGAGAAAAAAATATCCCTCCTTTGCTCTCCCCTCCCCTGCCCGTGTGGTAGTCTCTTGGGCTCTTCTTAGACTTAATCTCGTCCACGTATTCCCCAGCCTTAATTTCAGAAAAAAAGATTTTGGAATCCCCATTAAAGATTACTTTAAGTCTGGCAGGGTTCATTAGGTACACTTGTTCTCCCAGCTGCTAGAATGGGGAATATAGTTGGCTTAGACGCCATCTTCGCTCTACTGTCTGGTGGCAAAAGTCGGGCTTCGCAAAAATGTTATTCCATTAACCCCCTTCTTGGAGTTTGGGCAAGCCTGGTCGTATATTAGTTGCCTCAGAAGGAAGTTCCCGAAGTACACCAAGAACACCCTTGGTTGTCCACCCGCTGCACTGCTGCCGTCGCGCTGTCGCCTCAGGTTGAAGGGGAAGCGGTGTCCCCTCTGCACCTCACGGTTCCAATCCCAGTCTGGGTGTTTGGGGAAGGATTCTTGCAAGAGCTTTACAATGAAGCGCCTGGGGTCTTCGCTTTCCTCCCCCTCCGGGATTCCAAGCAAGCGAAAGTTGTTTCTGCGTTGGCGATTTTCCTGTTCCTCCATTTTAGACATTATTTCCACTAGACAGGCGGTGTTGGTCTCGCTCTGCTTTTTGACAGCCGTGGTCTCCGTTTCCAGACACTCGGTGCGCCCCTCAATCATGGAGAAACGATCGCTTATGTCAGTGCATGTTTTGTTCAGTTGTCTTAAGCCTCCTTGCAGCTTTTTAGCAGCCTCTTTGGTTGCGCGATTGTATACCCGAACCTCTTCCTAAAATTCTTTAATTGAGGCTAGGATTGAAGCTAGTGAGGGTTCGGCAGTGTCCGCTGTCAAGCTCCTTGCCTTTTCCCACTTTGTCATGTGAGAGTCGTCTTCATCCAAGGGGCAGCACATCTGCGAGTCTGAGTAGTCCCACTTGAGTTGGCTGCGCCTTTTGCCCTTACTTCTTGCTTTCTTGGGCCGCTGCACCGTTCCGGTGTCTTTGATAGATTACTCGCTGTCATCTTCACTTGTGTCAAAGCCCTCATCGGAAGAGGTCCCTGAACCATCAGATACTGAGTAAAAGTTCTCAGGCCTAGTTTCTGAAGTCCATGGTGCTTGTGTGCTGGCGGCAGCTTCCAAGCCCTGAATATAATTGACAATACCAGCCTCAGAAGTTATGGAAGAATTACCAGGACCACTCGTAGAGGAGCAACCTTCTGCATTCTGAGCTATAACGGCTAGAGTTAACTAGCTTAACTGCTCGGTTGCCCCCTTAGCGGAGTCAACAGCAAGAAGACAAGGGAAATTGCCCAAGTTCCCAGCAGAGCCTTGTGGGCCCGCAGTGGTTCCTGCCTCAGCTTGCAGCGCTTCCACTGGGGTTGCTTCTACTGAACTAGTCTCTTGCTGCTGACTTGGTGCGGGTAGTTGGGTGATTAGCAGGTCCAAGGGAGCACTCTCGGTGGGAGGAGTGTGTGTGGAGGTCTTAGTGTCAATGGCAGAAGGCTGTCCTTTAGCACCCAAAAACATTTTTGCTATCGGTGGCTGAGCGCCTACTCAGTCTTTAGATACCCCACCTTCCCCAGGCCTCCCTAACAGCGTTTTGCTCCCACTAACTTTGTGTCTAGATTTAGTGGTGCTTACCATAGGAGTGGCATCTCTGTACTCGGTGTTGGCGGGGGCCGTTTTCAGCTTGCTGCCCTTCTTGGCACCCCTGCTGCTCATGATCCAAGGGCTGCTCTGATGCTGATGCCGCCGCCGATTTCTCTCGTGTCCTGGTAGGCTGAAAACCGGGAGGGCTGAGGCGGGGAATGCGGCCAAATCCGGTGCCAAAAATGCAATAATCCAAAAGATCAGGATATGGAGCGGAGACCTCCAGCGCCAATCGGGTCGCACACAGGGGTCCACAGGGATTGAAAAGTAAATTGCTGCTGTATCCGCGGATGCTACTGTATGCCGCTGAAAACGCGAACCTGGCGTCTGCGATCCTCCCGCTGACAATCTCCGCGTCTGTCTGTGCATCGCAGGGCACCTAACCGATCAGCTATGTGGCTGGCGTGAGTGGCCGATCAGCGCGAGTGCTCACGCTGACTCCATCTTGCTCCTACTGCTCGCAAGTTTCACTTTTCAGGCCTCTTCTTCTCAATGCAACTTGCCTCCTATTACTTCCTCTCCTGTTCAAGACTCTTATTTATTTATTTATTTATAAAGTTTTATATAGCGCAAACTTGACCCATGAGGGTATCAGAGCGCTTTACATTAGGAACGTTGCGAAACAAGAGCACACTAAGGTACAGTACACAAAACAAAGTTTCAGGAATTCGTAGGAGGGGGGAGGAGTAATAGCGGGGAGACGAGGAACTGTGCCCAATGTCCGGCTGGGTTGGTGACGGTCAAGGGTGAAACCAGGGCCAATCTCCTCATTATCTGTCTAGCAGCTCCACCGGTCATCAGTCATAATGTTCAGGTCTCAGCGTTCAGGAAGACCAGTTTTAGTTTACTGAATTGCGAAGGTTATATAGCACTGTCTAGAGCCGGAGGTATGAGAGCGCTTAACCAGAGTATTGTTGCATTAAACGGTACATCAAAAGGATTATATAGTGCTAGCTAGACCTGGAGGAATCAGAGCGCTGTAACAAAAGGGACATTGCTTTACAAATTACGTCAATTACAATAGCGTAGTAAGTTACAGTAACCAAACAACGAGGTTGAGAGAATTTGTTAGAAAAGGAGGGGAGGAGGGAGCCATAGTAAGGAGACGAGGAAGAACTGTGTCCAATGTCCAGCTGGGTAGGTGATGGTCGAGAGGGAAACCAGGGCCAATCTCCTCATTAGTTGTCTAGCAACTCCACCGGGCATCAGCCATATTGCTCAGGTCTCAAAGTTTGGGAAAAACTATTTTGAATCGATCCATAGGCTAGGAGGATAGAGGTAGAGGAAGGAGGGGGGGAGGGAGTGAAAACAAGCCAGAGAGGGAGCTGGGGCTACCATGTAGGCCGATGGGATCAAGGTATGGTCAGAGTCCGGTGGTAGGGAAAATTGTGGGAGCCATCTTGGGGTCAGGCAAGGGATTTCTTTGTAGTTAGATCCAGAGTTAGAAACATCCGGTCACCATTTGCCATTAACTCTGTGCAAGGGTGCCCCCCCCACATCTATATGAATCCTCATGGGCCGATTTTAAGCCCCCCCGCTCACCGGTCGTTAGGAGGGTGACGTCCCTCATGGAGGGCCTCCACCACAGTGCTCACAGTTCTGACACAGTACCCTCAGGCCGATGCAACTAGCTGCGCTCCAGTCACCAGTCCTGTACGCACATAAGGGAGGGGGTGGCCTCCTCTGAACCGCTAAGACCAAGTGGAGTTGACCGTCGTTGCTTAATGGCACCCGCCTGTAGTTGAGATGACGGCCGCCATTTTGCACTGCTCCTCCGCTGTGCTTCCAGACCTCCGCTCAGCCCACCGGGGTAACCATTCCATGCCGTGATATGCGTAGAGGTGGAGGGGAGCCGGTAATGGAGCCTCAGGTGGGAAATTTTCAGCTCAATCAGCTGCGCAGGTTAAAAGAGGCGCACCCCCATCTTAGCTGCACTTGTGCTAACACGCTCTGCCGGTAGGTACCTTGTATTGAGGCAGTGGGCTCCCCGATCGGACTCTGTAGAGGCTTGTGTAAGTGTCTCTCCGTCTAGGTTGTCCCCTCTAGGAATCGTCCCACGCTGCGTGTGTCGGCGAGTGGAGGACGCCATTTTTGGGGTCAGGAGGAATCACCCCGCGGCGACTGGCAGACCCGTGAAGTTGCAGGGGTTCCCCTCGGGCCCTTAGCAGCAGGTGATGTGTCTGGTTTCCCAGGGTGTCAAAGGCTGGAGGGGGTCTCCGCCGCAGGCGCCGGGATGCTTCGTACCTCTCTGTTGGTCAGTATCGGCCGCAGCAGGGGGACGCCAATCATTCAGACATAAGCACTCCTGCACACAGGTAAGAGCACGTGAGAGATTATTTACCACAATAGAATAGCTGTCCTGAGATCAACTTGTCTCTTTTTCTGAGTGCGATTTGGTACTACCCCTGAGCTTGGGAAGGGATACGCGGATAGGAGGATCTGGGAATGTATTTAGTTTATTTATTTATTTATTTGCAGAGTTTTATATAGCGCTGGCTAGACCCGTAGGTATCAGAGCGCTTCACATGAGGATCAGCGAGTTACCAGTTACAAAATTAACATCAGTTACAGGAGCCCAGTATAAACATAGTAGAAAAACAGTGATTACATAATAACAAGAGTTATTAGCTCATAGCATAACCAGAACACACGTCAAATGGGAAATGGAGGGTAGAGGGGAAATGGTAAAAAGGAGTAAGGAATGCAGATCGTGTCAAGGCCTACCGGCAAAGGGGAAAGTACTTCAGGGGGACAAAACAGACAAAGTGAAAGACAGAAACAAACCGGCTGGGGGTCAACAATCCAAAACATCCTGTGTGTCGGCGAAAGTATAAGGTGGGAGGGTTGTAGGCGACCTAAGGAGGGGGGAGGAGGCGGGGAGGGAAGGAAACACAACGGAGAGATGAGGAAAAAACGATGTCCAATGTCCGTCTGGGTAGGTGCCGACTGAGTGGGTGAAGCAGAGCCAAACTCCTCTATAGCTGCCTAAACAGCTCCATCGGGCATCAGCCATGTTGCTCTGGCTCCTCGATCAGTAAAACATTCAAATAGTTTCCGCCCGGGGGGCATCGTCATAGATTCCATCGGCCGTACCAGTCCTGGAGTTACTGGGAAGCGCCGCTCGCCTCATCCTCCAGCTCAACCCCAGGAGAGCCGAGCGCGCCTCTGTAGTTCCTTGGTTTAGGCAAGGGGAGCTCACCGCCGCTATCAGAACGTGTAAAAGCCAACGAGTGAAGCTGAGTCAATCACAAGTCAGGTGCGACTCGGATAAGCTTGTCTGCCTCCCGCAGAATCTCTCACATGTCCCCAATACCTTGACTGTTGGTGTAGGCCGGCCCTAGAACGATTGCAGCCTAAGTAAGAGTAGATGTAAGATGAGGTGCATACTTGATGCTTTTAGGTGAGACAATTTAAGGTCAGGTGATCTAGTCCAACTACTGCACTTCTGGAACTCGTTCATTTTCCGTGGTCGTCCGCCATCTTAGGTATAGGCAGCAAGGTCAGGCAAATCGGGGAATTGCAACAATGTGGATCGAAGAATGGCCAAAGAGGACTGGACATATTAATGTGAGCTAGGGAATGGGACAACAAAAGGTGCATACTTATCAGAACACGCACTTGTCTTAAATTTACTTGCCCAAAGCGTGCCAACTGCTTGGACTGGGAGCGATGTGGTCCCTAGCGGACTCTGGTACTCCTCGATTGACTCGTCTCTACTTAATTAAATCTCGCACATTAGAATGAAGCTGTAAACAATCTCAATAAGAATGACAGACAAGGACTAAAGTTAACTCACAGAATATAAGTAAAGAAATATATAAGCTAGACCATCAATCAATTAAGCACATAGGAATATAAATAATAAAGTATGAATGGAATTTAGTAAAGTTCTGCTGAAAATCCGGCATAGATTTGCCTTCTATAAACAGGGAAGGCAGGCCTTTTTAGGTCTCGCACCTGGCGATGCAGCGCGAATCGCTGTCGCCAGCGAGGCCTACTGTCGTCGACCAGGCTTTCAAAGGAGACAGAAGATGGGCACGCGCAGGCTGCAGGCCGGACTGGATCTGTGAACGCACTCGTTCACCACGTACACTCACGCGCTGTGCCCATCTCCTGTCTCCCTTGCAAGCCTCAGGCAGTTACTTTCACATTCCCTCCCCCTTCCGCTGTGGGCTCTACTACCCGTCAACGCGCACAGCACACCAACACAATTACATTTTACTCGCGCCTCTAAGACTGGCTCCCCGGCACGACCAAGCCCCCCCCTCATCCCCGCCAAGAGGAAACAGGCAAACTCACCCGGTGTGGCGGCTGGCTGCGGCGCGGTACTGGAGCACTCCAGCTCCTCCAAATATCTGGCAGCACGATGCGGGGCTTCCTCCTTAGGCATGGGAGCCCTGCACTGCTATCTGCTGCTCTCCCGGGACACACACAAAAAGGAGGTGATGCACATTGTTTTGCATACCATACTTCCTACACTTAATTTTAATAGCACCAGCTCGGGGGCCCAATAAAGATTTTTGTTACCCCACGAGCCAGGTACTTTTTAACGTCACTTAATAAAACCCCACCACGCACTCACATAGAAAGTCCTCACTCACACCACACATAGTCATTGTAAGTGCTCCTGCGTAGTCGTAGGTTGCAGCACGCCGCACCCCGTAGAGGGGTGCGAGGACCCCAATGATGAAGCATGACACCAAGGGGCCTGTTGGTGTGTGAGGGGTATCTAAACAACTAGGGTGTTCCCCACCACTGGAGGATACACCTGCCACCGAAGGAGTGGATTCTCTTTGTTCAAAAACATTAGCCAAGGGAGAACGAATCCATTTTCGACCAATATCTCTCTCTCTCCCCCCCTTTGTTATTAATAGTACACATCATTGATGACACTTGGAATGTTATAGTGTCATCAATGATCAGTTGATCCAGCACGATTACCAGCTTAGGTTACTTATATAAACTACCATACTCACCTGGGCCCATAAACATTCACATGTAAGCCGAATAATCACTGCTGCGATCAAGATTTTATAATTTCCTTCGTGATGAATTTAACTTTACACCAATTCTTACCAACCCTATCACCTTGGATCTTAATTTCCTCTGGTCAATAGATCAGGTTGTTAGCAGAATAGGGAGAGATGACATTTACCTTTATTTCTTTAAATGACCACAGACTCGAGAGAGTTTTAAAAGTTTTATGTCGTGAATAATTTTGTGAGTCAGATATCAATACATGTCATACACCAATTTATTTAAGGAAAATGATCATGAGTAAGACACAATGACTTAGTTAAATCTCAAGAAGATGGTACCTGGAAAGGGTGGAATCAGAGAACAATACAAGGACATACTACACAGAATTATATTTACCTAGAATGCTGTGAGGACCAATCCCTGGCCAAGAAGCTGGAAAAGGGACTCCCGAGTAGTCAGGAGCCGACAGTGCAGGACAGTTTCAGGACAGGATAGGTGACCTCTTCTAAGTGCAACACCAGCATCGCACCCCTCTCTGGCACTTCTCTCCCTGATTCTTCCCCCTTCTAGATGGACAGGTTCATCTTCTTCAGCAGTTTCTCCGACTCTTCTCTCTCGATTCTTTTCTCAGAGTGCTCAAACAGCATCTCTGACCTCTGTGGCATCTGCTGTCTTCTGCGTCTGATGGGTCTGTGTCAGATTGGTGACAAGTCTGACATCTAACTAACTAAACCTACCTTAATTATACTATTCTATGTGTATGTACCACGCCCCAATGTTTCAATATTCGTGTAAGCCCCTATTCTGATTGGACAATGGGATGGGGAGAGGTCATCACACTAGACTAATGTAATGGTTTTCTTTTAGTTCTTTGTTCAATATTATCGCCCCTTAATTTTACTTTCCCAAGCTTTATTCCCACCCGCATTTCACATTAGAAACATATACAATGTAAGCGAATTTTGTCTTTTTTTCCTTCCCTTCTACGGGTTGAGAGGTGAAGTTCCCAAGCGCTTGTTTTGCTACAGCGTCCTTGGCTGGGTTTCAATAATACATCAGGTTTCATGGCGGACTTTGGTGCGCTTGCGCATAATCATGCGGGCTTCAAAAAGCAAAAAAGTGATTTTTGAAAGGGAATTGCTACTTACAACCAACTTGAAGTTGGTGGTAAATAGCGATTCCTTAAGGCTGAAGTGCACTGTTTTTAGTGCTACGTACATTGCATTTAAGAAATCGGTATTTCCGATTCCTTAAATGCAAGAGCAAAATAAGGAATCACTATTTGGCGATTCCTTATTTTGCATGTAGGTTTAAAGTCACCTACATTGACCAAATACGGGTCGGTGACGCAGAAATTTAACGAATTTCGGCGTTACCGACCGGTATTTAGCCACCTACATCTGGCCCTTTATCTTTTCGCATTAGCAGTTTAATTAACATGCAAGGTTTAGTTTAAGCATGGCATGTGCATTAACATGTGAGTTTCAAGCGGCCATCTTAATGGCTACTGCGCAGCTGCAAAGATTTCCCTCAAAAGCAAAGGACCCCATACTACGTAGATGCAGTAGACGCATGCGCAGAAGATTCCCGCGTTTTTGGCAGCCATCTTTAGACACTTGGGTTACCTATTAGTATAACACATAGGCAAGCTTCTCTCGGATTGTGTAAAAAAAACGTGATGCAATTATCTATACTACTATTATAAAGGAAGAACTTTGAACCTTTGAGGCGGGTAAACTCGGGAACCACAGCGCCAATCCGCACACCCGATACATCGTTGTAATCGTCAGGGTGTGCAGATGGACATAGGCTATATAAACTTAATAAATATACGTTATTTACCGGAAAAAAAGTAGTCCCTTGGAAGAAGCGCCGGCCGCGACGTGCGTGCCCGATGTGAGGAGCGCGGGGAGGAGCGGCGTCCAGGAGCACGAGGAGGACCAGCGGACAGGGCGCAGGGAGGAGCGGTGAGGAGCGGCGGACAGGCGGTGAGGAGCGGCGGACAGGCGGGGAGGAGCAGTGAGCGGCCGATGAGGTAGGTTATTTATTTATTTATTTAGGAGCAGTGAGCGGCGGAAAAATGAAGCAAAAATGAAAATCGTGAGCAAGAGGAAACAAACGGAGCATTACAAAAGTGAGCCAAACAGTGCATTACAGGAGGAAACAGTTACTTGTGCAGGTTACAAAAGCGTACATCGTGAGCAAGAGGAAGCAAACGGAGCAATACAAAAGTGAGCCAAACGGTGCATTACAGGAGGAAAAAGTTACGTGTGCAGGTTACAAAAGCGTAGAAAGTAAACATAGAGGTATAGGAGGAAAAAGTGACGTGGGCAGGTAGCAAAAGGAAGCAAACGGAGCATTAAAAAAGTGAGCCAAACGGTGCATTACAGGAGGAAAAAGTTACGTGTGCAGGTTACAAAAGTGTACAAAGTAAACATAGAGGTATAATACTGCAATATATGGAGGAAGGATCCGGGGGACCCACGGACAACTTCGGGGCGGGCGGGGGCCCTGAAGCCTAATTGCTCCCGGACAACGTCGGGACGGGCTGCTAGTTAGTATTTACAAACATGTTGTGTAGGAAGGTGGATACCTGACTATGGTTACCCCATATTTTTTGCCTTGTGTTTAGCTGGTTTTCGACTTAGTTGGCCTGGGATCCTGCTAATCAGGGCCCCAGGCTATCTGCTCTTTCTATAAAATGGACTCCATGTACCTTAGGTACATACCTAATTGGATAATGGGTCACCTTATGAGCCCCTGTACAGAGTACTATAGGTACCCAGGGCATAGGTGCATCCAAGGCCTACCAGGGGCTGCAGCATATCTTTTGCCACCCCTGGCTGGCCATCCAAACTGACACAACTGGCTGATCACTCAGCTGGGGCAAGGTCGTGTAATCACCCCTTGCTTAGATATAGTATACCTATGTCTAAACCTATATCTGGACACATATGCACCTATAAGTCACTCCTATGGCAGGCCTTAACAATCCTGGAGGCAGAGTGCTTGGTTTTATGTGAGATGGTGCTCTAGCATGTGCTGAGCCTGTCTGCAGCTATCGGAACCATGTCCTTATAGCTGTTCCAGGGTATTGCCATACCATATACTCTTAAGTGCATTATAATCCTCGCGGTTAGATGCTATCTTTGGTTTGGCTCTATCAAAACATGTCGTGTAAGGTGTCATACGCTTTGGAATACTACCCCCTCGCCAGTTCTGGCGACGGGGGTAGCATTCCACACCTCTAGAGGGAGAAGACATGTTACTTTCCTTAAACACGGTTAAAACTAACCAAAGCCTCAGCATCACAAAATGGATGCTGCTGCCACAGACACAAGTCTGGCCTCCTGCTGCTGACCGAAACTCCGGCAGGGGAGGCCTGGACAAAAGGTTTCCTGTCACAGGGAGGTGCTAACACCACCCCAGACAGGAGATAGTGGATTGGGGCAGGGAGGGCTGAATGAAACTAGACACTGCCTGGGGCACACAAGGTGTCCCATGCATAGCCCAGTTCAAACCGGTGCTGGGGCACTCCAGCCCCAGCTCTGGCGCGAAACTGGACAAAGGGAAAGGGGTGTAACCCCCCCCTTCCTGGGTCCCACCCATAGGAGGGACCTAGCAGGTAATCCAGCCCCTTGATTTGGAATAAAGGTAGGAGCTGTGTAACTCTGGACCCTTCGACATCCTACTCGACGTAGAAGACTGAAGAATCTCCCTTGTGGTCAATGAGTGACCACCCTGTGCAAGCAGGCACCATCAGCGCTCAAAGGTTTTCTCTGTTGTTGCTCCCGCCGGAGCTCGAACGACAGAGATCGACAAGAACCAGACTCCCAGACTTCCAACAGCCCGATCCACAGCCACAGTAAAGCAGAGACCCGTGGAGGCGAGGTGAGACGTGGGACCGGCCATCTTGGAATGCCAGCGAAGTGCTTCCTGTGCAGCTTCCGAGGCACCCTCGAAGCTGTGCATTGGGGATTGAGAAGCCCCAGCCCCGAGCAGCTTTTGCACCGAAGATCACCTCTCCACACTCACCGAGTGCTGCGTGGGGCCCTTTTGCATTTTCCTGCTCGACGCGTTGTCCGGTCACTTGCCCGTTGGCTGGTGGCCTCTGTGACGACGAACCTACAAATTTTCACTGCTGGTCTGGTTGCTCCAGACTGGCTCTTGCTCCCCTGAAAAGGAGCAGCCCACCAGACCTTGCTGGTCTGATCCAGAAGCCATCTTCGATTACTGCGTGGGTTGCATTTGCCATGGCCTGTTGACTCAAATCCGGAAGCCGACACCGCCGACAGCGAGAGCCTTCGTAGGACAGTCCGTGCCCAGCTCCTGGTCATCGTCGATACCTCCTGGTCCACGTGGCAGCGGAGACAAGCTTCACGACAACCGCCTGATTGCGCCCGACATCGCCTGGTTCCTTCCTGGTCACTGGCTAGTGACCCAGACTCTGTCCCCTCTGCTTTCAGGTACTCTGCATCTTCGATCCACCCTTGGATCCAACCGGACTCTTCTCTCCTGGTCGCCTGCAGCATCTTTACCTCCAGGCTCCATAGAACACCACGACGAAACCCGACGCACTTTGACACCTATGCACCCACTTCCTGTGGGTGAGGTAACGCGAGTACTCTGGTGCTCCTGTAGTGGTTTATACCTATAGTGTCCTAGTTTTAAGTGGTTAAGTTCTAGTCCAGTCGGAAGACTTCCAAATCTGCAACTTTTTAACTTTTACGCACCATTGACTTGTATTGGTGCATGCGTGTGCATTTAGACACTGCACCCGCATCCTGTGGGCCTCCCACGTCCTAACTGCTGTTAGTCCAGTGTAGCCCCAGCGATTCCTAAGGCCCTAGGCCTTACCATTGTTCGTGACGTGGTTCTTATACCACTATTTTAGTATATGGTTTTAGGGGCCACCGGGCCTATCTATATTTGTGCAACTTTTGTATGTTATATGAAGTTCTTTGTTTAACGCTTGTGCCTCTGCCCTCATAAAGAGTACAGAGGATTATTCTAGTAATAAATACATATATTTTATAATATATAACGTGTGTGGTGTCCTTTCATTTGGTATTAAAAGGATTGCATATGGTAAAACAGCTGGCTTCACATGCACTCTTGAGTTTAGCCTAAGACTGCTTTTGTCCATGCTACCCCTAGGATAGCTGGTCTATAAGGTTGACTTACAACAAATCATCATAAGGGTTGTTTGGACTGGTACAAGGTGCTCACTAGAATGGTGAACATCATACACCAGGCCAACTTCTCACATGTTGGTTACGGGAAACATCATTTACCACGAAGGCATTACAACTACTAACGTTTACCACGTGACACTTACCACGCAGGGTGCCTTCCACGCAGGGTGCCTTCCACGACGTCTTTACCACGGGCTGGGGGGGAGACGTGGTATTCCTTCAAGTCGTTCTGCGTGGGCTTGGGGGGCAGAGGGGGGGGGGCTCTTGGGGGGCTGGGGGGGGTCTCCCCCCCCAAAAATAACAAGCAGGTTACTTTAAAAAAAAAACGAACATAAATTTAAAAGAAAAAGGAAAGAGCCTCCCCCAAAGACGTGCCGTGTACGTCAAAAAAGCAGTCCTTTTTTTATTTTGGTATACGTGTTTTGACGCTTGTTTCAATGGAGGATGGAAGTAAGGGCTCGTAGAGAAAGACGTGCAGGTAAGACGTTTCTAGGCGTAGTAAAATCCTACGTTGTAAATACCAGCGTGGTAAAGCCACTTGCGATGTAAAATTCGCGTGGTAAAGCCATGCGTGGTAATTGAAATCGTGGTATAATCATATATTCGTTGGTTACAGTATTACATGTTACTTGAGCGGATTGCATCCAAGCAAGTTTCTTTAGTATGAAACCTTGCCCCATCACCTAGTTACCAGAATGTATACACGTCATTGATGACACTTGGAATGTTATAGTGTCATCAATGATCAGTTGGGGGAGTTGCTGTCGTTGGTACAGTTGTGCTTACCTCCATTGGAAGAAGAAACTAAATAAATACCCTGTGTATCAACACAACGGTTCCAGGAATTTACTTAACAGTGGTGCTCATCGAAAGCGCTCCAATACCTTCGGGTCGAGTTCGCGCTGTTCGCGGAGTGTATGGTTTGCCCAAGATCAGACAGTTTCTCTGAACCAGAGAATGCAACACAGTCAAACGTGCTGCAAGGGCTATACATTTGCCTCCGCGGTACGTCTTGGTGAACATGACAGCTGTTGACGACTTGCTTTTCTAAAAGAAAAAAAAACACTCGCTTGGGCTCCTAAATGCTTTCAAACTGTTTTCACGTATATCATATTACATTTATAAAGCGCGAGCTGCCCCGGAGGAGGCATCATTAATGAATGAGTGTTTACATTTATTCCGTTCTATTGGAGCTCAGCAGCGACGGACACAACAAATCTAAAGCAAGACATGAAACAAACTCCGCAGCTTCTCTGATGACTCAGCGCGACACTTGCTCCTGCATTGTCGCCTGTCTTCTCTGCTGCATCACACGTAGAACTCCTGGCCCCGCCCCCAGAGCCGGGCTTCCGGGTTCTGTCTAAAGATGGCGGACAGCGACTATGAGTCTGTGCTCTGCGTGAAGCCAGAGGTGCATGTGTACCGGATCCCTCCGAGGAGCAGCAACCGGGGCTACAGGTGAGAATTAGGAAGTGAGTTGTGCAGACAGAGGCGTCTGGGGCTGGCTGACACAACAGGCAGGGGGACGCCCAGGGAGGATATCTTAAGCTCCTGACGAAGTGTGACAGTTGAGCAACAGCAAAGTTAAGTAACTGGACTACAAGGGACAGGGGGAAGGGGCCACCACGGGGGAAGGTAAGGGGCAGTAGTAGAAACGAAGACAGCTGATTGAGGCCACAAAGTGAGATCGGGCAGCTTCTGCGGGTTGGTTGGGCGGAGGATTTAAGTAAAACTACAGTAGTGAGGGGTTAGTAACGAATGCTGTTGCAATAAATGTCGGGCGTTGAGACAGTAGCTTCTGAGTATTAGGGAGCAGGCAGTAAGTAGTGCAAAACAGCAGACATTCTACTTCCCTCCCTTGGTGCTGTGACTGCGTCCCCCCTCCGACCCCACTTAATGGAACTCTGCTCTCTTGGTTTTATGGGTCTTGACCTGAGAAAATTACTATTTGTATATATATATATGTATATAGAGATAACTCTAACCACTAGTATATGTAGTAGACCTTTGTACTCTCTACCATTCCTTTGTGACTCTTAGGGGCATATTTACGTCTTCTGGCGCATCTCTGCAAATCAGCAGGGATGCGCCAGAACAGATGCGTCACGTAATCCCCCCCTTGCGCCACCACAGATGCGTCACATTTACAATGCGGCGCACCATGGTGCAAGGAGGGGCAGATGCGTGACGCATCTTGAGGCGCACAGGCGGCGCATTGCTGGAGTCGCGGCGCAAGAGCGGCGCAACTCCTGCAATGCACAGGTGCTGCCCATACTCAACATGGTGCCTCACTTCTTACGCCTGCTTCAAGCAGGCATAAGGATTTGACGCAGCAGCGTCGTAAAACTGACTCAGTGAAATCTTGTAGATTTCACTGCGTCAGTTTTACTGGGCTTTCCTGAGAGGGAACGCCCACCCTGCGACAGAACGCCCACATGAAACCTGACGCAGGTTTCATGTGGCGCAGGGCTTTACAACGTGACGCATCTGCCTAGATGCGTCACGTTGTAAATAAGTCACAACGTGGTGCATGGTTTACGCCGCCGCTGCGTCACAAAAGTGACGCAACGGCGGCGTAAAAGTGTCACAAGGGGCTTGTAAATCTGCCCCCTAGAGTTTATCCATTTGTATCTCTTCCTTGAGTGACTTTACAACTTGTACATTTGCAATTTTTTTTCTCTTTTTATCCCTTCCTTGTGTGACTCTACAACTTGTACGTTTGCAATTTTTTTCTGTTTGTATCTTTTATGTAACTCATGTAATACATAAGGATTTAGGATCGCAACTGGTTCTTATGTAAAGCGCTCTGACACCTTCGGGTAATGTTCGCGCTATATAAAATCGCATAAAATAAATAAAAACAGTATCACCATTGGCAGGCGCGCAACACCCATTGGGCATAACGGGCTTCACCCCACCCCCTGTGAGCTACCGTAGGCTGGCCTGCCGCTTCGAAAGTATTCTCCTTGCCTTAAAACACGTCTGTTTAAAGTCAGACATACAGTCGTTCTTTACCTTTTCATTTGCCTGCTGTTTGCTCTGCTTAAGCGATCCCTAATAGGTCCATGAAGCAGGTGTGGAAGCATTAGCAGGGATCAAAACTGATGTTATCAGAACCTGCCCATTCCCCAAATACACAACAGGGGTGCCCCGGCAACACTCTCAGTGCAATAAAAGCTGCACAGTAAGCGCCCATCACTGGGCAATTCAGACAAAGATAATGATATGCCTGAAGGATTGTCCATTGGGAAGAAAACTTGCAGGAAATTAGAATTGTGCGTGGCATTACAACATAAATATTTGTAGTCATTTCTTTTATTTTCTTAGTGTCCCGAGACCAATCATAAAGTGCAGTGCAACATGAGTTAAAACAAATATTAGCATCATGACAAAAGCAGTTTGGAGTGCGATCTAAATGCAATAAAAAAATGTCAAAAGTTATTATCTTGATATAGATACTTTTTACCGAGAGATGGTCGAGCCAGCAAATTAACAGGAAGAGCTGACCGAGCCAAGGATATGGTTTGTCTCTAAGACCCTGTGCACGAGTCACGCAATTAAAATGCTTGCCATTTCAACGGTATAGCAAAAAATAATGCAAAAATATAATAATGCCATCCAAAATTCAAAATAGTGCAATTCTTTAAAACGCAGAAGTGTTTCACCTTTGTACATCAGATAACATCACTGCATTAACGAGTATTTATTACAAGATATAGTTTTTGTAGTTAATTTTGAAAACAATCATGCCCCTCCACCCTAACGGCAATGCCATTAGTGAACTAAGGGGCTCATTTAGGAGAGCCCTATGTCACTTTTGCACCAAGGAAGTTGGTACAGTGGGATGCAGGGCTCTCATTTCGATTTATGATGGCATGCAAAGCCACCTTGCGTGGCTTTGAGTGACCTCATAAATCATGAGTAACACGACGCAGTGCAAATTGCTGCGTCACCTTACTCTGTGCCCAGGAGGCATTGCAGTGGTACAGCTTTAAAAGCACCATCAATGATGCTTTTCAAAAACATTTGAGACATATTGTTTAAGTGTTGTAGTTTTGTATTTTCCATCTTTGTACCATGCTTAAAACGTTGTGTTATGTGAACTTGAGTGGTAAAGCCCCCGATTGATGTTTGCCCTAGTTATTTCAAAATGTATGGTAACTCCTGGTACAGCGCATTTCCAAATCGCAAATCCCACAACATTTTTTCTCAGGTAAATTTCAACAGGTTTCCCTTGCCAAAATGTGACTGGGAAAAAGTTTGCTGGGGTGTAAGCGCCTTGTAAATAAGAGAGCATGCAGGTTGTGGTGCAAAAAACACTAAAATCTGAATCTTATGTCCCATTTTCAGACAAAAATCATAATTGATTCTACTTATCACTCCCGAAAAATTGAGACCCACCCCCCTAGTACGTAATTTAACATGTGCAATAGATATCACACTCTCTCTCCTCCAGGGCATTTGTAATCCGGGCTGCATTACAGTTACGTAGTGCACATTATGGAATTGTGCATTCCTAACAAGCATAATTTTCAATGTGTTTTGGGGCAAAAATATATTCAGTCAATATTGTTAGATGTAGTTAAACTTGGATTGGAACCAAGAGGAGTGAAAGATGTGAATACCTACCACCAGTTCATAGCTGACTGACTCAACTTTGTGGGGTTGTTAAGATTTGGGACTGCTTTGCCGTAGGGGTGTCTCCTTTTACAGAATAACCGGGTCTTTACTGCATCCCTACGGCCCCTCGCGGCGGGATGCCTGGCTTTCACCTTGTGGACACCCTGCCGGGGTTTCTCACAGGGGAATACCAGGACGGGTTCCCTAAGCAAGCGCCGGGACGCTTACGGGCAGCCGTGCGCTTTACAAATCCAGCACATTTACATTTACATCCCTGAATCTGAGGTGCTTTTGGATGTTTCTTATCTTTGCAGGGAGTGAGTTTAAAAACTTTGCTTTGTGGACAGGAAAGGAAGTTTTATCAGTGTGTAGCTTCCTGAAGGAAATGCCTGGGGGCTGGGATGCCAGTTTTGAGGCCAGAGTTCTAGTCTGTGTGTATCAGTGAAGCTTTGTTTAGATTCCCATGTGGGCAATGAAAAGTGCTTTGGTAGTGGATCATCTGACCAAGTATTTTGAGAGCAGGAGTTACTAGGGTATTCCAAGAAGAGTCACTTCGAAGCAGGAGCTGCCCTTTTTAGGTCTCGCTGGAGTTAGCATCCGAAGGATGCGTCCAGCTAGGAGACCTATAGCCGCCCGTCTCGGGGGAATTAGGTACAAGAGGGTGTTACGAGCGTCTTTTGCAGATTTGGCTGGATTTGGCTACGTGCACGCGCTTTTGTTACACAGCCTTCCCCCAGCCTGCAACCAAACAACAGGATTTCAGCTGCGTTTTCTCGACTTTCGCTTGCTTTTCTTATGTACTTATTTATTTAGGCATAACGGGATTTCAGCTGCGTGCTCCCGACACGAAAACAGATTACAAAAGCAGACGTTAAGTTACATGGAAATGGGGGCACTATGGCCTCCTGGGCTTCAGTGCACAGCCTTCCCCCAGCTTGCAGGCATTTACGCTAAGACTTCCTTTTGCACTATCGATGCTCACTGAGAGTCTGTGTACTGTTATGCGTGTTTCTGAGCCCCCATCATCCCCATGCCCCCTCCCAAGGCCGATCGAACACCCAGAGCATTCCCATGCGCAAAGACACTCACACAGCCACACTCACGCATGCGCACATACACAGACACACGCATACACAGGCACACACACACACTGCATACACACACGCCCCCTTAAACAGACCCCCGCGCACACAGACAGACAGACAGACACACGCACAGACACACACAGACACGCGCGTACACCCCCCCTCCTCCCCCTCCACTTACGGGCTCTCGCGCACACATACACACGCACACAGACACACACACATATCCCCCCTCCACTCACCGTGCTCTTTTGTCACGTCGCCTCGCTGTGCTCTCCAGGCTCCGCACTCCTCTGGTGTTTTCTTCGGTGCATCACCATACGCGGGGCTTCCCTCACGCTTGTTTCATCTTCTGATCTACTACGGCGCTGACGTCAGTACGCCCAGGGCGCGTGCACGGGCGCGGCCTAGGTGTTTCCTGGTTTTCTATAGCGCACGATTTACCCCATAGGGCATCTCGGCGCTGCCATCAGACACAAGCAAAAGTGAATACAATTAAAACAAAGATGATTTCAGCCATTTCCTGAATTTGTAATTAACAGTTCAGAACTTCTTTTTCTTTCTCCGATTGCTCACGGGCGTTGCAGACATCATGGTCAAGAGTAGAGCTCTGCAAAAGATCCTCACGTTGCTCTTGGTTTTGACTTTTGAGCCTGTAAAGATCTCTGCGCAATGAGCAGTGACCTGTGACCTGCAGCTGCGCGCGAGATGCCATGGAGGGGCACGAGGTGTGGGCCCGAGTGTCGGCTCGGTGGGTTTTTACCTACCTGGGCCAATGGTAAATTTGCCTGTTCCTTTGAGTAAACAATCCAGGTTAGTTCTTGAGCTACTAAATTGCTATTGTAAAATCTCGGATCGCTGTAGGGAGGTGTAGGTTTCACAGTCGTGCAGATTTATGGCGAGCTGCAAGATGGAAGTAACTTTAAGTATGGGCGAAAGGGGAGGGTTCTACATTAGTGATGCGTTAAGAATAACTTGTCATGTGTATAGCGCTTCATATTGCTTGTCTGCCGCTTCAGAGTGCTTTAATTAACAGGTAATCTAATTTAACGGAACACAATTTACCAAACACGGAAGGAACACATTCTAGCCCGTATGTTGCATATGTCCCCATAAGTCTCCAGCGAGTGCTTACTCATCCTGCTCTGAATAAAAAGTGTGAGGTGGGCAGATGGAGACAGTTAATATGCCAACATTTGAGTGTAATACTTGAGCTGATGCTTCTATGTTCCAGTGCTTAATTTGTAAAAAAGAAAAAAAAAGTACAGAAGCCCAAAGTATTTCTTGGGAGCCCGCCTCCATCACTGCCAAATGCCAGGTGTGACGATTACTGCGTGGTATTGATTTCCCCTCTTGCCTCTTTCTTTCACAACTCTACACTTCTTCTGTCTCTCATCTCACTCTAGTAAGTTCTTTTTCATCCATGTTGTTTCCCCTTGTCCATGTTTTCCTATCTTTCTCTTCCTCCTTCTTTTGTTTCTGCCTTTATTTCTTTTTCTCTGGGCCAGAGTTTTACAAACAAATGTCATGGCCTCCCCAAAATGAGTGCCAAATCCTTCCCGATCTGCAACTGCTCATGGCATTGGCCAAACATATAACTGTGCTTTCATATTCTGTAGTGATCCTTAAAACAAATCCTGATTTAGGACCATGATAATCCTGGGGTAGACTCACCCTGCCATGCCACTATAATTCTAGTTAGTGTACCTTTGTTGTTCTCTTTCCCTAGACCCGCCACTGCTATATCAAGAATATTTATAAATTTTTATTTTCTTCAACATTGGATACATTTGTCTACCTTGCCTTGACATCTTAAATTTGTAACACCTTATACAGTTATGCAGGTTTCATCTGCTTTTTTTTAAAATGTCGACGTGGCTTGGTTCTACTCGCAAATATGTTGTAACATTAACACTCTTTGTGGATAGCAAGTGGTAGTTTTCTTTTTTTGTTTTATTAGCTGCTACAGTTCCTTAATACTGGTGGCATTGGTACCCAGAGAACACTCTGATCATTGCTTTAATAAGTTGTTTATTTTTACCTTTAATGTAAATTCACATGTTTAGTTCCCATGTCAAGTTGGTAGTTTAAACTAGCTTCTGCTTAATGTTTGTGTTTAGAGTTTGTTAGACCTGCCTAAATTATGCTCTCCGCTGATCTAAAACGTGAACAGCACTTTACCTTTTACCGTAGGCAGATAAGTTGTAGCTGACTGATTGGAATTTAAACGTTGGTAAATGAATGAGGCAAAATCACAAAGATATGTACCACTAACTCTTGCAAAGTAATATTTTGCACAGGCATTTTCTACTTTCACTTGTTGTGGAAGTGCATTATTACCTGTACTTTGTCTCTAATTGTAGTAATGAGTTCCATAAAGCTAAGACAAAAAGTCCCAATGCTCGAGGCTAGACACATTATCACTCAGCACCACCACATTATCACTCAGCACCACCAAATTATCACTCAGCACCACCACAGCATCACTCAGCATCACTCAGCACCACCACAGCACCACAACAGCACCACTCAGCACCACCACAGCATCACTCAGCACCACCACAGCATCACTCAGCACCACCACAGCATCACTCAGCACCACCACAGCATCACTCAGCACCACCACAGCATCACTCAGCACCACCACAGCATCACTCAGCACCACCACAGCATCACTCAGCACCACCACAGCATCACTCAGCACCACCACAGCATCACTCAGCACCACCACAGCACCACCACAGCACCACCACAGCACCACCTCAGCACCACCACAGCACCACTCAGCACCACCACAGCACCACTCAGCACCACCACAGCACCACCACAGCACCACCACAGCACCACTCAGCACCACAACAGCACCACTCAGCACCACAACAGCACCACCACAGCACCACTCAGCATCACCACAGCACCACTCAGCACTACCACAGCACCACTCAGCACCACCACAGCACCACCACAGCACCACCCCGCGCCATCACAGCATCAATCTGTGCAACCATTCAACAACAACTGGTTCAAATATGTTCTCTCAATGTTTCAAGCTCCACTCAGCACCACAACAGCACCACCACAGCACCACCACAGCAGCACCACCACAGCACCACCACAGCACCACCACAGCACCACCACAGCACCACCTCAGCACCACCACAGCATCACCACAGCACCACTCAGCACCACCACAGCACCACTCAGCACCACTCAGCAGCACCACTCAGCAGCACCACTCAGCACTACCACAGCACCACTCAGCACTACCACAGCACCACTCAGCACTACCACAGCACCACTCAGCACCACCACAGCACCACCACCGCACCACCACAGCACCACCACAGCACCACTCCGCGCCATCACAGCATCAATCTGTGCAACCATTCAACAACAACTGGTTCAAATATGTTCTCTCAATGTTTCAAGCTTTATTACAAATGTCACAAAAAGATGTTAATATTTCACTTCTATTCTTGGATTTTCATCACAATAAAATACACTGAACATAATCTTCACAAAAGTTATTTACAAAAGTTTAAGCTATTGCCATTATAAATTACAATCACTTTTATTTAAGTATTAATTATTTAAAAAAATTAAAAGCCATTGTTATTTGGAATATCAATACATCTAAGTCACGTAAATACAAAACATGTTGCATTACAAATGCTATAGGTGTCACATTTGCAAAAGTTATAACTATTGGCATTGTAAATGACAAAGCTATTAATTTAGCTATTTTCAAAACCAACACATAAATAAAAAAATTGTCATTTACAAGACCAATAGCTCAAACTTTCATAATGCGAGACCTATTGCATTGCAAATGCTTGTTCTAAATAGGCCCTCAAAGCAGACCTCTCATGATCGTCTCTATAATAGTTGCATTTAGCTGAGGAGACAGCAGGAGGGAATGTGGAAGGGAGGGATGACTTCTTTGAGAACAGAGGCCAGCATGGTTAGGGATTTTTTGTCTTCAGCAATAGTTTATAGGGAATAAATCTATGTTAAATGGACAATACTAAGTGAAGGTATTTTCTGTCTCTGCAGTAATTGCTTCCTGCTCAGATGAGCCAATATGTTACTTCAAATGAGGTTGGCATTAGTTTTGCAGGGTCTATTGATTGTGCCTAATTTCCTGCCATCCACAACAAGGTAGAGACTAGTTTGTCTGCAGCCCAGTCTTGTTCTCACACTATGATTACACCAAAATGTTTTATAATGTTTCTAGTTTATCCCCATCATTCTTATAAAACAACAGTCTTATGCATCCAAAGGTCTTTCTGGGATTACTTCGTCATACTGCTACCAAGCTTCCACCCCAAGAAGTTTTATTTCATAAGTCATTTGCTTCACACAAGAATTCAATAGAAATCTGCAAACATCGTTATCAGCAAACACATTCTCATTTTCAAGTGCTGTTGCAAATTATTTTTAAGAATGTTATTGCTATTTAATAATCTGCTCCCATTTTTGTTCAGGGGTACTTTGCAGGTTTGAATGTCAGCCCTCAGCAGCCATCGTATGAATTCACTAAAATGGCAGCAATAGCTGTAGTGGCATCAACTGTTGATCCCTTTACCCATGGGTAGCGCCACAGCAGCTAATTATTTGCTAGACAGAGGGACTAAAATGTTGAAAATACATAAGACTTTTAAAGCTCTGTTTATTTTCTGATCCTTTCACTTAGACAAGGGGGAACTGAGTGCAGTACAATGAGTACCAAATGGAAAACGAGGTCAACATCTCTTACCCTTGGTAATCCCAGATGGACACCCATGTGTGGGGGTATCCTTCATAATCAAGCTTGTGGGCTCAGTTTTATCCTTAATGCATGTTATTAAAGCGAGTCATATCAAACATGGGTAGTGTTTCATGCTAAATGACTACCCAAGCATATCATATACCCAAATATTTGGTGGGAGTTGTCACAAAGTACCAAATAATATATATTCAACATTCTAAGTGCTATAGACCTAGCATATGTGGCAACTTGCCCCAAACAGCAACAAAGCAGTTTACTATACAGAAAGTAACATACAAATATTGTGTGCAGGTAAATGAAGCATGAACAGAGCAGTAATTAAATAAATGTGCTTTAACTGCATTATTTGCTCCCAATTTTCAAAACCTTCATTTGGTGGAAGATTGCGCAAATATCTTGAAAAATATTTTTTAAGACCAGTTAGGTTGACACAACTGGCCCAGAGTGTTTAGAGTATACGACAGGGCCCACTGGAACAAAATTGTTGCATATCATTATTCTAACAAAGTAGGGTGGGGTGATTTCTTTCCTCGTACTAGGGTCCATGACACACTGACTACTCTGCTGAGCAGCACTGTAGTAGCTGGTGTTAAATGTGCAAATGAATCTGCTGGTCGATTGCCATGATTGATATAGGGGCGTGTGAGCTTAATGTCATCCGAGTTTCACAGCAGCAGAGAGACCTTTTTCAATATACTCCTTGTTGCAAATTCCTGGCAGCGTTACAGACCCCAGTCCTTTTGTTGACTAACATTTAAATATGAGTGGGCTAGCCAATTAATTAACAAGAGACGGGGGGGAGCCATGTATGTAGATTGGTTCTAAGAGACCATGCACGAGCTGAACCTTGAACATGTCTGCCATGTTACTCATGCAACCAATATCAAGTAAAAATGTGATAAAGTTGCTTCTACATTTCCAAAAGTGCATATCAAATTTATTTTTTAAAGTTTATTTCTTTAACCGCATCGCTGTGCGCGGCGTTTTAAAAAAAAAAAGCTGTGTTACATGACGAGCTCAGCTCGTCATGAGCGTGCGAGCGTCGCAACTCTCGTCATGAGCGGGGAAGGGGTTAACATGCGGAAGCGTTTCAACTTAGTACATCGGATTATATCACTGCATTTAGAGGCATGTACTCAAAATTATCGTTTTTAAACATTATTGCACTCCCTCCCCCATACCTATAGTGTCACTGGGGTACTAAGAGGCAAGTATGTTTACCTTATTTGTGGCTTAGATTCTTTTTATGTATGACAA
Source organism: Lissotriton helveticus (assembly GCF_964261635.1). Taxonomy (NCBI): domain Eukaryota; kingdom Metazoa; phylum Chordata; class Amphibia; order Caudata; family Salamandridae; genus Lissotriton; species Lissotriton helveticus. The sequence continues at coordinate 511,885,792 of NC_136065.1, forward strand.
ACATTATAGTCTTTAATCAAAATCAAGAAGTGTTTGTACAGCGCACATCCTGAACTCACATATTCAAAGATCTTTTTTTTTGTGATAATAAAGAAAAAGTTGGCATTGTGAAAGAAAATAATTGCATAGGATCACAAAGTTTGGTCTAGCAGGAGCCAGGATTTATCCCACGTTTTCTGGTTGCATTACATTGTGCAGTATAGCCACTAGATGGGTATTCCTTTCTTTCTCCTTTTTTAATATCAAAGATCACTGATTTGTTTTTAATTATTTGTGCCTAAGGTTAGAGCGTGGGCGGCAGGCAGAAGCCACATGAAAGCTCAGCTTGATTTGGGCTCGAAAGTCTCGACAACTGGCTAGAGGTTTAAGTGGGTCACCCATATCTTTTTGGAAATGAATGCACATACCAACCGACCTGCTCCGTCTTTGCAACTGAATAGCTAAATGCAAGTTATCAGGAATACAAAACACGCATATACCTGGTAAAATCTCTAATTTTTGGGAATATAACCAGGGCCACTGGAATTATGCGATTTTGAGGCCGCTGAAATTTTCGCATAGTTATAAATTTGTCGCATTTGCCACATAATGCTGCTGCTGCATAATCTGAAGATTTTAAGAACAAAAAAATTGTCTCCAGCTCAAACGGTTCAAAAGTTACTCAAAATGCAGCAACACTTGTTGCTGCGCAGTCGAAGGCCCATTGCAAAGGTTGCCAGGTCACCTTTCTGTAGCTTATTGCTGTATTTGTTAAACTGGTACTATTGAGTTGTAACTAATGCCCAGACAGTCTTAACAAGTTTTAAAATTATTATACAATAATGAACTAATACTATCCCAAAATGTGCTGCATAATTTGCATTTTCTTGCTGCATACATATCTCAGCCCTTAGGGCATGTATGTGTGCCACATGGGCACTCATGCACATTTCAGGGGTGCAACAGGGTGTCCTTTTGACACTCTGACACCCTTGAAATTGCAGTCTCAATTTGCAATTCTCTAATTGAGAATCGCAAATTGAGAATGTCTTCCCACTCATTCCTATGGGCCTAGAATGAATGGGGAGGTATTCCTTAATTGCGAATTGCAATTTGCGATTCGCAATTAAGGAATATGTAGGATTCGCAAAATTATTTGCAAATCCTACATACATAGCATTTTGCGATTCTTAAATAGCGATTCTCTAAAAATCGCTATGAGAATCGCAAAATGTAACTTTCATACATATGGCCCATTGTCATTTACAATGGCAATAGCTCAAACTCTTGTAAATGCGAGACCTATTGCATTGCAAATGCTTATTGAAATGTGGGTCTAATAAACCTTTATTTGTCTTTGTTAGTGCGCCCTGCTGTGAGATGCTGGAAACTTTGAGTGACTAGTCCCAAATGAAGGCATGGATGTATGGCGTCACCATTAGCTATGTCATTAGAGCACTCAAAACACTACAATTCAAAGATGCAGTTAATTTATATGCAGTTATATTCCTTATATTTTCACCATGTCCACTGTTGTCAATAATCTAGGCAAACACAACTGGCTTATTATTTTTTTAATTTGTTTATTGATTTTTAAAACAAACAAGCCGCGTGAACAGGGAAGGGGAAGACATGCAAATGCATACAGCAATTACATTTGACTTATCCGATCAAATGTTGCAGACAATAACCCCACTGTGTTCAAACAGCTCTCATATCACTAGTAATCTAAAAAATATTTCTTGTTAATGCCTGTGCACAAGGATTCCAAGGGTCCGCTGCTGATTTGGGTGCGTCCTTCATGGCTCCTGCTTGCTCATCGTACAGCAAGATAGGTACTCCAAGGGACCCAAATATCTTAGGCCGTGAACGGTCTGGCATAAGTTCCTTGTACACCATCAGCTGCTTATGGCAATATTCTGCATCCTGGAACCAGCCAACCTTTAGTGGTGGGAGCAGGGCTCTGGCCCCAATGCATAGACACCTGCCTTTTAACCAGCAGCAAAAGCATTCCAGTCAGTCATCTGGTCTAAGAGGGGTCTCATTTTTTGTTAGCCCAGTAGGGCCACCTGTGGCGTGAACTGTGGGTGATGGCCTGTAATCTGGGATACACTGTTATAAACCTTCATCCAATATGTCACTAGCACAGGGCAAGATCAGGCAATGTGCAGAAAAGCAGACGAGGATTCCACACCACCCGCAAACCCATTTTGTGCATTTGAACAGGCGTATGATGTGTCGTTTGCAGAAAATTGAAATGTATCAAGCTAAGTCTATAATTCGGCAAGAGGGCACTCGATTGGGTCAAGCAGTATCGCCATTGTTCCTCTGAAATGAGAGGGGACGCATCTGCCTTACAAGCAGTGCATTCCCCAGGGGCACATACAGGGGCCGTGTCCTGTATTATGGTGTACAGCCTCGTGATCAACTTCTTGAGAGATGGGTTTGTGAGTATTAGGCCTGGGCTGTAAATTCCGTTCAGTTCGCGGAATTTGGATAATTTCGCGTTCCGCGGAGAGCGCGAAATTGCCCAAAATTCTGCGTTCCGTGACTTCGCAAAATTTTTTGCTTGTTCGCGTTCTCAAAATGCGTGTTCGAGAGATATTTCCCCCTGGGCAAGCAAACAGCAATTGCGAACAGTACAAAAGCATCGCAAACAAGCAATTCCGCGCGTTTGCGGAACTTCTACGTGTTCGCGGAGATTTTTTACCATTTTGCAGACATTTGCGTAAGGCGATTACGCAAATTCTGCCCACCCCTAGTGAGTATGTGGTCAATGGCATGCAGCATGTTTGGCGGTTTCGGAAGTGTAATGTATGAAATGCAGCGTGAAGTTGGTGGTACAGCAGTTTTTCTAGGGATGCGCTTGTTGGACCATCACGTATGGTTTGCAGTCTGAGGAAATGTTCTCCGAGGTAAAGAGCGCCAAATGTGGCCAGCCCCAATTGGCGGGCATGCATATAGGGCCTGTCATCGTTCATTGCAGAGAACATAGGGTGTTTTGCTGTTGGAACGGCATGTGCTAAGAGGCAGTCTATGCAGGCTCCTCGCTGTAGGCCTCCCCACTCCCACAGCGTGCAAGATACTGTTCAGCGGACACAGGCCACTCTGTCAGCTTCTGTAGCACTACGCTGCTGAAGCTCTGTATGATACAGCCAAAAGTGTGCGAATTGGGCCTGAGTGCAATCGAAATATAGTTATGTCTGGAGTGCACAGTCTAATGGAAGGGTAGGGTCAGTGTTTCCCATACAACCCTTGGTTGTACACTTGCCCACGCCTAAGCCACTAAGTTAGAATGTAGTTGCTTTAAAAAACTTCTGTTAAGGGGATGGGGATCTTGAGGAATAAATATTGAAACTTGGGAAGGATAATCATCTTTACGACTGTGTTTCTCCCTGACACTTATGGGGGAAGCCTAGACCATATTGGCAGCCTAGACCATATTGGTCATTCCGTTCTGTGGGAGAACAAATTAAAATCAATATTAACATGGTATCAATTTTCATTAATTTGTTAATGTTGTTAAAGTAGTTGCATTATGCACATTATTATACTGTGTATGCAAGGAAAGATGTTAAAAACACTTATTGTTTTAAGTTCAATGAAGATAGGAAATGCTGATTGAAATCTTCTCCATATCACCAATACATGAAACATAGAGTTCATGGAAGGACATTGTATTACTTATTATGTAGAGTTTAGGTTTGAAATAGGATGGACTATCTGAATAAAAGCAACTGAACTGTTGATGTATGTTTGAAATACCCAGGGTGTTAGGGTGGCGAGGTTCATTTCATATGCAGTCACATACCTATACTTTAACACTTGGGCTGTGTGCTAAATGTGTACCCGGCTGAAAGTGAGAGTCGCTTTGATAGATGTTTCAAGCTTGGAAAGACGTGGTTAGGAAGATTATATGCAAAGGGAAATGAGCAAGCCACATTAATATTTGTATTTAGTTTCCGCAGCTACCTCTCGCCCTTCCCTGAAATGACCATTGTCCCACTAGAGACTGAAATATTGTGTCAAAACAATTGCACTCTGTTAACAAAGAAGTACATAATATTCCCAACATACACATGTGCTCATGAATTTTGTGTTGTGTGTCTGCACTAACCTAAAAAATATGCTATGTATGCAAGGCTTACTAAACAAGCTTACAAAACATATGCAGAATAATTTTCCATTCTCATACTTAATAGAATTTCTGCAGCATATTTAATGAACACATTTAATATTACTAGGATTTTACTAGTTTAGATTACGTGTTTTTAAACGTTTACTGCTGAATGGCAGAACTGTCCTTATTGGTTAACCTTTGCATTTTGAGTCTCACACCTCACATTTCATGTACTGCCATCTTGTTGCAGATTTGGCTGGTATTGTGTATTACCTAGGCAGTTAACCCACAATCAAAGGAGCTTTCCCTCTATATACTTCTTGACTGGTAGTGGTAAATGGACCATTGCAAAGGAGATATGCATTATCTCCTCTGATCTCTAACCTGCTTGAGATCATTGCTGAGGATTAGAGGCTATTTCCATCAGTCAGGCTTTCCATTATTTAAAATGTCTAAAAATAAAACAGCTTACCTCACTTCTTATTGCCGTGCATATTTCTGAGTAGGGACTAAAGAAAATAGTTTGGTCTTATGTGGTTTATTTTTAATATTGAAATTGTTCACCTACAAACTCTGTTCCCCTCATGCTGACCCCCAATGTGACTCACAATGACATGTCATTTATTATTGCCCTCAGTCCACAGTGTCCTAAGAAGAATACACAATGGTTTCTGAATATAGACTGTCGTTCCAGACACCTAGAGCATCATCAGTGCACCAGCAAGCACTCGGTGTTTGCTCGGAAGCAGTCCTTATCCCCTCTACTACATGGGGTTTGGCCAGATATAATGCTGAAGCAAGTTTGAATGTGGTCCGCTTCACCATTAGTGCCACACTAATTTCTTCTAGTGAAGATTATGATTTCCTTTTTCACTGGTTGATGCATGTACTGTATTAGAGTGGGAGAGCGAGGGATTGCCTGCCTTAGTGTACTGTCACCGGGGATCAGCTGGGAACAAAAGAGAATACTAATGTTTCCCATCTTCCCACAGAGCTGCAGAGTGGCAGCTGGATCAGCCATCATGGAGTGGCAGACTCCGAATTACAGCCAAAGGAAACATGGCCTACATCAAACTGGAAGATAAGAATTCAGGTAATGTAGAAATCTCTTTGGGCTGTTATATTTATTTGTACTCTTTCTTCATGGCATTTTTCTGGTTCAAGTCAATTGGTGAAGGTGGAGCGTTGTCTAGCACTTAGTTTACCATGATTGCATTTAGTTGTAGTTCCATCTCTGTGTTGGCACTACAACACAGTGGACAAACACACTCTATCTCTGAGTCTCAGTCCGTAGGAGCACATGGAAGTAGAATCGCGCAAGAAATCATTGTCCACACCTCTTTTAGGAGCAAGAAAGGCCACTTTATTTAGGACAGGTGCATCATAAATTTCATGAACACATTCATTATTTATTTATTTACATAATTCAACTCTACAGTGAGCCTACGAAACCTAAATCCCAAAACCCCCGAACAAAAACTCCTGCCTACTACCCCTAGCCTACCCAACGCTACCCTCCAGGATGGCCAACCCGCTCCAGGCTGCCCACCCCCACTACCAAAAACCCGCCTCTAAAAGAACAAAGGCACCCATCCTAACAGTGGCAAACCTACAGAAACGTGCAGCACCTAGAGCACCGCAAAAGAAAAAACCCACCCAAAAACGAAAAGAAAAAGAGAGGGAGGGTGGGTGGGGCAAAACAAACCTCCCTTCCAGCCTCCCGCCACGCAGTTACCAACCGCCAGCCTGTCTCCCTTATATCAGCTCGCTAATCAGTCCCCACCTGATTCTCGCGCGAACCTACCCAGGAAGAGACCGGCTCGCGCCTGGCTCTCCCTGGGTCCCCCCTCGCGCAAGAAATCATTGTCCACACCTCTTTTAGGAGCAAGAAAGGCCACTTTATTTAGGACAGGTGCATCATAAATTTCATGAACACATTCATTATTTATTTACATAATTCAACTCTACAGTGAGCCTACGAAACCTAAATCCCAAAACCCCCGAACAAAAACTCCTGCCTACTACCCCTAGCCTACCCAACGCTACCCTCCAGGATGGCCAACCCGCTCCAGGCTGCCCACCCCCACTACCAAAAACCCGCCACCCAGGAAAACCTTTAGCGTTTTCCTGCCCCACCTAAAGGAAATGAAGGAGCACACCACAATTGTACCTAAAGAACTTTACTAATCAAATCCCTGAGTTCCAGAAGGTAAAAAGAGATGCCCAAAGCAGATAGATGCACACCGTCCTCACAAAATAAATGATGTTCAGAGACTTTTAAATGATAATGATCCAAACAGTAGATACCCAAATGGTGACAAAACAGTCGCATTGCCCTGTTCACTTTCCTTCTAGCCTTTTCCAGGGCGGAATGGTTCCTCGCCCCACGCCATTGCAAACGAGGCACAAACGCAGTCCAGACCAGCATGGTGCTCACCCATGTGGTTTTGATGATTTCCAGGTCTTGCTTCATTAGTTTTAACAAAGTCAACCCAGAGAGAGAAACCAAGTCATTCTCGCCCAAATGTAGCACCAGGAGATCCGGAGGGCCCCCCAAACACTGTGAAACCAAAGCAGCCAAAGCGGGAAAAAGCCCACCCCAGCGCATGCCCCCTGTTCCATGCCAGGAGACTTCGTGGGTCATGCTGTTGAGACCAAGTGATCTCCCACAGAGCTGAGTGGCAGCGGCTAAAGCTGCTCGTTTAACAAAAGAGTGCCCCAGTATCCACACCCTCCGTTTGCATCCGGCGACTGATGGCCAAGGACCTAGGAGAAAAAGAAATGTTAGACAAGCAAAATTGCACTATTTTCTCACATATTTTTCACAGCACTTGGAACGCCAACGACCAATGCGACGAATCTGGGACCAGTCCCACCCCAACCGAGCGGCCTCCGTCGCCGCACCAATTCTGAATGAATGGGTACCAAATTGAACAGGATCCTTCCCCAAGCGCAACAAAACCTTGCGTAATACAGCCAACAATTGAGATGCAACTATGGGACTACCATCCGCATGGCAAAATATGGACCCCTGGAGAAAATGTGGAGAGGACACAAACACTTCCCATTCCCCAACCGGGCAACATGCAGAGACACCACTCCTGCCAAGGAACACCCACTTACCCCTCCCCATCTGGTCGGTTTTGGATGCCCGCAGCCACAGCCGCACTCTGTCACTTTCCAACACCACCTCACCGCTGGTCATACCTACCTTGCCCCGTAACCCCAGCAACTCCGATGCCCGAAATGCCCCAAAGAACAACCAAACAAAACACAAACGAAATTTGGCACACTCAAAAGCATCATGACAACACACCTCCAATTCCGGCAACAGCAACTGGAGCAACTCAAAAGTCACTGGCTGCCGGAGCTGCTGCCCACCAGCCCGAAGCCTAGCCAAACCTTTCAACGCTTTACGAACCAACACCCCCCCAACAGGATCCCTCCCCCACCAAAGCTGCCCATAAAAAGAAACCCCAGCCAACTTGCCAGAAATGGTAGTGGGCGATAGGCCTTTGTCCGCCAAATGTAAAACAAACTGCAAGATGCATTGTTCATCAGACCAACCAGCCCTGATCGACCCCATCAAATCCTTACCGAACTGCAGAAACTCATTCCAGGCCTTCACATAACCCCGCCTTGTGGAGTCAGCCACAGAATTTTCTACCAATTGGTGAACCCTCAATCCCCCAGGTCCCATACGTACTGTGGGATCGCTGTTGGTTCCAGGTCCGCCCCAGGAGCTAACTTGCGGAACTCGGACCACTGAAAGCGAGACAAAGAGTCAGCGATGCAATTAGAAGTACCAGGAACATGCCGTGCTTTAAAAACAATATTTAATTGCAGACACCGCAGCATGAATGCGCGCAGGAGCCGCAAAACCCGAGCCTTTTGGCGATTGACAAGGTGTACTACTGCCAAATTGTCCACATGAAACAAGACTGAGCGATTCTGAAACTCATTCCCCCATAGATACAAAGCAACCAGCAGCGGGAAAAGCTCCAGAAACGCTATGCTGCGACCCTGTTCCTTCCAGTGCGCCGGCCAGCCGGCCGCGCACCATCGACCTTCCCAAAAGACACCGAAGCCGTGGGCCCCCGACGCATCAGTGAACAACTGTACCTGCCACACCATGTCCTCATCCGCAAAAAACAAGGACACGCCATTGAACTCTTGCAGAAAACGAAGCCAGACAGTCAAATCGGCACGCACAGCGGTGGTAATGCGCACCCGATGATGGGGAAGGCTTGCGCCGGACATGGACAGACCCAGACGTCTGCAGAACGTCCTGCCCGCCCGAACAACCCGGCAAGCAAAATTGAGGTACCCCAACAACTTCTGAACAGTTCTCAAAACTACTTTCCGCTCCCCCAACACCAGATGTATGAAAGCAGACATTTCCTTCACTTTAGCCTCAGGCAATCTCGCCACCATAGACAGAGTGTCAATTTCAATCCCCAAGAAAGTCAGGGACGTACAGGGACCCTCTGTCTTGTCCGGCGCCAAGGGAACACCCAATTCCTCCGCCAGAGCCTGAAAGATGTTCAAAGCCGACTGACACTGCCCAGAGCGACCTTCTCCAATGAAAAGAAAATCATCAAGGTAATGACAGACCAATACGTGGCCACTAACAAAAGTGAATCGCCACTGCAGAAAGGTACTAAAAGTTTCAAAAAGGGAGCATGACACTGAACAGCCCATGGGCAACACCCGATCCACGTAGAAACTACCATCAAAATGCATACCCAACAGACTGAAATCCCAAGGATGGATGGGCAATAGCCGGAAAGCCGACTGAATGTCGCTCTTTGCCAGCAAAGCCCCAACACCAGCCGTGCGCACGAGCCGCAAGGCATCGTCCACCGAAGCATAATTGACAGTTGAGTCAGCCGGATCAATAAAGTCATTAATTGAAGTACCCTCGGGCCAGGACAGGTGATGGATAAGCCGAAACTCCCCTGCCGCCTTCTTGGGCACCACGCCCAGGGGTGATACAATCAAGTCAGGCAGAGGACAATTCACAAAAGGACCAGCAATCCTACCCGCCGCAAGCTCGGCATCCAGCTTTTTCCGCACAACATGGGGACTCTCCTTCGCAGACTTCAAATTGTCTGACCACCTGCCGACCCTGGGACCCTGATACCCAATCCGAAAACCGATTTTGAAACCCCAAGACAAAGTCTTAGCGGCCTCAAAATCTGGATAATCCACCAGCCAGAGATCGAGAACCTCCTGCCTAATAGGAGTAGGAGCCCTTGTAAACAGACTGCTGCAGCTGTCCCCTACCCCCTGAACCTCTTCCCTGATCACCCAATCGCTGTCCGGGGAAACACTGAGTGAGGGCATGCTTCCCTCCACACTGCGAACACTCATGTTTGTACCTGCAAGCTGGTCTGTTACAGGAACCCCTGTTAAAATGCCAGCATGTGCCAGAGGCGGCTGATTGACCTCTGCCCCAAACCCCCGCCCCAGACCGAGCGGGGCGAGCCGAAAAGGGCCGGTAATACACCGGCTGCCCGCTAGCCGTGTGGGTCGTAGCAGGGGGGTTTGCCGATGCCATCCATTGCAACCATAACTCGGAATCAACCTCACCCCACGAACGCTCAGGGAAAGCGCTCATGCGCGCCCTGAATTCGTCATCGTAGGACAACCATGCAAAGCCGCCAAAATAACTGTGAGCCTTGCGGATGACATCTGCATATTTAAACATGTCTATTGCTTTCTCAGGATGACGTTGACAATAAACGCTGGCATAAATAAGAAAGGCCGAAGTCCAATTCTCTATGGACTTCGGAACACGAGGCCTCCGAGCCAATTCTAATTCCTCCTCTTTCGACCCCTCTTTTGCCTGGACATCCCTATGGAGAAGTCGAAAAACATCCACAAATGCCCCAGACCATATCAGATTCTTTGTTTTTTCGGACAAATGGGACCCCAAAGGCATCCCCACCCCAGAATAAGGCAACTTTTTCGGTAGGATACTATCCTCCGTAACCCGTGCGGCAGCCACCCCACCATCCCCCGATGTAGAAAATTCTTTTGCAACTTGCCCAATAGAAACATTCGAAATTACAGGCCGCTCAAGCCTCGGTGCCAGAGCGACTCGCTCAACCACAACCCCATCCCCCGTACCAATAGATCTTGTACTCTTGACAGGGAGACTCTCCCTAGGCTGCCACACAGACCACCACCCATCCTTACCTCGTGGCAACTGCTCCGACTGAGATTGAACAGTCACTCGATCCCCTTGAGTAGGTCCAGACCTCACTGCCCCTCGTACTGCTGCACGGTCCGCACGAGACGCCTGCAAAACACGAGAAACAGTGGGTTGCCCCCACCCACCCCCTTGGGCCCGTGCTGCCAAAAGCCCAACATCGTGGCCTCTCAACTCCCCCTCTTCCAAATCATCATCATGAAAACTCCCACCGAAAACTGCATCAGAAAATGCGACTTGCTCGCTGCCACTGGGCATAGCCCCATCACCAATACCCCCATCATAAAACTGCCAGTCAATGTTCTGAAAGCTGTGTGGACCGAAAGCTGTAGAAGAGCTATCCGCTCCAGATAACTCCCCCGAAAGCCCACCACTGGAAACAGCCGGGAGGACAGTTCCCGGGCCCGTAGAAACAGCCAACAGCCGCCCAGCCGGAGGCGCAGATTGAAAACTGCGGCCGCTCGAGCCAGACGAAGTGTTCGCAACCACATGCTCCCCGACAGCTGAACCGCAATCACTCCCCAAAGGACGACCCACCGACGCCAGACCAAGAGCACCACCTGACCCAGACGGAGGACCACCCTGGAGGCCACCTGGCCGACCCCTAGGGACCGGGAACAGGGCCTGCCCGGGATACGTGGGCGCCCCCTTGTGTAACAAACCCCTCTCACCAGGATCCAAGGGCGTGGGGGTGGCAGACCGGGGGCCAAGTACACCGGTGGCCGCAGACTTAGTGACCGGGGGGGGCAGCAAGCTGGGTGCAGTGCCCACTGAAACCACGACAGGGGCAGGGGAGGGGGTCTCTGGGGGGGGGTGAGCCGGCAGCGCGGCAGTGTGTGTCCCAGCGGCAGCGCCACCGACAGGTGGGTGGCCAAAAGCGAGGGGGGGAGCAGGACCAGGCCCCGGCGTGGCAGGGGAGAGCATGAAACATTGGCCATTTAGCCACAGATATGGAGAAACCCTTTCCGGCAAAGAGGGCGCTGCATGTAAGGAATCCACAGGCAGCACAGCAGGGGGAGGGGTCAGCGAGTGCCCGTGGAAATCCAGGCTCCGCCCCCGCTTGGGTTTAGGGCCCGCCTGCGGCTTCCCCGACTTCCCCGGGACCAGTCCGCCTGAACGCGGAGCCTGCCGGCCCACAGAACGCCCCCGCCTCCCCCTGGGCGCCCCACGTGAACCAGCGCTAAAGAATGGTAAAGCACATACCTGCTGGAGGGCGCCCGGGTCACCCGGCGGGGGCTCCACAGCTGCGGCGGGCAAAACGAGCATGGGCCCGTCCGCCGGCATGGCCGCCTCGCCGTCTTCCTCCTCCTCCGTGCCCAGGGATAAACACGCCTCAACAGCCCTGGAAACGCCCTCCGAAGCCTTGCGAGGGGGGCGGGCCATTCCTACCCACGCCTCCGCCGGGACACCCGGCCGCAGCAGGTCTTCGCGCCCGGCCTCGCAGAGTATCTGCACGGCCCTCCTGACCTCCGCCGCTTCCTCCATGTGACCCGTGGAAACAAGGTACACCAAAACGCGCGCCGCAAAACAAACCTCCCTTCCAGCCTCCCGCCACGCAGTTCCCAACCGCCAGCCTGTCTCCCTTATATCAGCTCGCTAATCAGTCCCCACCTGATTACCTGATTCTCGCGCGAACCTACCCAGGAAGAGACCGGCTCGCGCCTGGCTCTCCCTGGGTCCCCCCTTGCACTACACAATGTGATGCTTAACCACTACATTACAAAATGGATTCATCACAACTGCATGAGGGTTATTAAAAAAATTAACAAAGAGCACCAAAACATTACACATGGATAAAGATGTTGCATTGTGTCACTGTGTAAGGATGCTAAAATAAAGTACACAGCTAGAGGAAATTCATAGCACTTACTCATTAACCTGCTAATCCTCCCTGAAACATGTACCTCGCAGAACTGACTGCATCTGCAGTCAGTTGCCATTAATGGAGCAGTTCTATCCTTCACCCTTCTAACACATTTTTTTAAACCATCTTAATTGGGTTTTATAGCATTCTTAATCCAGGTTACAGAACAGTTGCGCTGACCTTTTTTACATGTCACGGCATATTGATCCCACGATAATCAGTGTACATATGTTATACTTCTCCGGGTTCATCAGGAACTTCTGGTTCATTGAGTTATGAAATCTGGAACATAGTAAATAATAAGCCATACCAGTAGCAGTCTTATTCAGTAGGAACAAAGGACAGAAAGTCCCCCCCCCCCTGCTCAACAACGCATCTGCCCTGCACAAACCCACTCCCAGGGAATCACAAATCTTGGGAAGCACGACCCTACACCCCATGCCCCTTGTGCACTTTCAGACTTGCCATTAGAACGAACTAACATGTATGGAGGGGGTGGGGGGAGGTACACCTCAGCGTGGGTCACTGTGTCAGCAGGGTAAGTGTCTCAATCCTGTGCAGGGAGTTCCTACTGAGGCACCTGCAGGTCCTCTGGGAAACTCTCACAGTCCGCTGCTAGTGGCATCTTCTGCAGTCCTTGTACTTCATCCCGCCGCAGCGCCACCACCTTGGCCCTGCCCACTTGAGTGTTGCCACACGCCAGTGTCCTAACCTGGACAGTGCATTAGCCTTCCAGTGCATGGCAGTCAGCCTACGAGTTATCAGCATTGCCAGATCTATGAAGCGGTTCGCAAAGCTCCCTGCTTTCCTACATCTAAAGAGCCCCAAGACGCCACTCGCCTTGTTGTTGAGGTTAGAATGTTTATGTCAGCTGGAGTGTTCGTGACCTCACGCCACAGGTTTTTGGCCATGGGACAGTTCCAAAACATATGTGCCATATCAGCGTCGAGCTCACTACAGTGCGGGCAGGTTGAGGCAGATCCAAATATTCTATAGAGTCTCGCCGGTGTGAGCTAAGGCCTGTGTACAATGTTGTGTTTGATATATTGTAATTTGGCGCTGCAGCCGTGGGTGGAGGAGCGCCCTATCCCAATCCTTCTGTGTCATCTCCTGACCTCTGTACCTCTCCCAGTTCCTACAACTTGCTGATAAAGGGTCCTGCATGGTGTGTGAGGGCACGCGTAAGCCATGTTATCAGGTGGTGGCCTTCGCCTATGGTATGAAAGGTGTGTCCCAAGCGGTGCTGTCAGGTTGTTTGTTGACAATTTGCCACAGCCAACTCTCCAGCGTCCACCCAGCTGTAAGCTAGGAAATGTCCAGCTGGGAGGTAGTTGTCATCACCAAATTACTCAAAGTGGATAAATGCACCATCATAGAATAGATCACCCAGAGTCCCCACGCTGGTTGTCTCCTGTGTCCTCAACCATTCTCCCCTGATCAAGTACCAAAACTGTCGGATGGATCTAAGCCGTATCCCAGGCGTGTATAGAGGCACAGCCGGCATAAGGTGTAGACTCCTATGGAAGCTATCATGGGTGGCACGCAATAAGTCTTTGACCCCCTGCGGGGTCACCCTTTGCGGCAAGGTCTCCTGCACCATCCGTTGCATCCAAGCCTCTGAGGGCATGTCAAGCTCCTCCATACACAGCCCTGCCCTCCATTGTAACTGTGCTGCTAGATAATAATGCTCGAAACAGCCCAACATGGCATGCAGACTGCCAAAAGTACAGCAGGGTATATTCACCGCAAAATTTTGTAAGTAGTTCAATAGATGGGGAAGTATCACCATTTTTGACAGTGACACCCTGCCTTGTACTGAAAGCTGGAGTGTGCTCCAGAATACCAATTGGGGAGGGAGATAGGCAGTAGCTCTAATTAGGTTGCCATCTATGAGGCTTCGGGAGGTATGGGTAGATGTTTATGCCTAGATATCGAAAGGAATGTGGCTCCCAGTGGAGGGTGTGAGCGTCCAACACAAATTGTTGTGGCGGGCAGTCCGGGTGAAGCGGGAACAAGCATGTCTCTGACCAGTTCTCCCCCAATCCCGAAACAACCCGGAACTCTGTTATCTCAATACCCTCTTGTATGTCGCGGACATATATCAGGGTACCCTCCCTAACAGGGACTTGGGGGATTTCTCTCTTTATGTCCATGGCTGTGGGTGGGTTGCCTTTTTGGGGGTTCCTTTCGCTTTTGGGGGTAGGACCATATCTCACTTCCACCAGCCCTCGGGTCAGACTATGGGTGACTTATTGACCTACAGATTCGTTTAGTTGTATATTTCAGTTTGGTTGGGGGGTTGTTGCCTTATTGTCCTGGGACGGGGGTGTTGGATTATTATGTTTATTGTTAGCGTTTATTGGGGTTCTGTGGCTGGCTGTTCTTACTTCTCTCCTGCCTGGGCATGGATATGCAGCACTCTCTTGCAATGCCTGTTGTATGTCGGCTGTGTTTGGGGTGTGATGTTGCTTGATAGGGGATGGTACATGTATTTACAAACTCCTCTCCTGGAATGTTCGGGGTCTGAATAGCTTGATTCAACGATATAATCCATGTGGCTCTACTGCATAAAATGCATTTAATTGTTAAAGATGGGGCTGCCCTTCCAGGTTTTTTTTTTATTTTTTTTAACTGTTTATTAGCGACTGCGAAGAAAGTATAGTATCACATTACAGTGGTATGCAATATCAAAAGTTTACAGTCTTTTCAGTTTTCTCCCCAATAGCCCTGCAATCCCACGGCCATGAAAGTTATAATCATCATACAGCAGGACTGCAGTATTCTATACACACGATCAATTCACGCCCATACCAACAGTGTCCCAACAGACCTCAACAGTTGTGTTCCCCTCCCTCCCCCCCGGTGGTGTGAGTGTGCATAGTCATGTGGATACGTCAAGTGTTGCGTGGTCAACAGCCACGGGTCAGCCTCCTGAAGGTGACCGCAAATGGGAAGCGCGCCTCTTTGTTCCTAATCATCATCTTCATGTAGCGGAACAGATACTGTCTGCGTTAACAACTCCCATGCCCTCGCATGCTCCAAAATCTTTTCCTGGCCTGAATGTTGCGCTTGCCTCAGCCTGACCGCGCTCTCACACTTCGCCCATTTGATAAGGTCCGCCTTCCATCGCTGGTAGGACGGGCCCTCCTTGACTTCCAGTGTAATGTTATCTCTCTCTTCGCTAGGATGAGCCCCAGATCTATAAATTTACTAGTTATTTTCGTCTTAGGTGTATTGGGGAACCAAAGCAGCAAACACGTGGCCATATCATAAGTGAGCTCCCTACTGGTGACTTCGTTTAGCAACCCTGCAAGAGATGATGGGGGCAAGGGGTGTACAACATACTCTGCCTTGGCCCAGGAGACCCAGATATGGGTGAAACCTGGTGTCCTGTTTCTGCATGCTAGTAGTACAGTAGATATGTAGGGGCACTACTCTGTCTTTTGCGGGCCAGTTGGGTGGTCCTTTTGTTACCACAGGCTCTTATTATTGGTTGTGATTTTAACTGTGTGGCCAACATGACTTAGATTGCTCACACCCCCACTCCGAGACTCCCCTACAGTCTGCTTGGCTGGGAAATTTTACTACTTGGTAAGGTCACTGGGGCCTGGTGGATGGTTGGCAGCATTGTCGCCGCTGGTTAGGGACTACTTTCATTCATTGAATCATGCATGAAGTACATATGCACCTTGACACCTTTTTAATGCTCTTCTAATATCCATGGGGCTATTGCATTCATTGACTACTTAGCCCGAGCCATCTCCAACCATAGTCTTCGGTAATTGTTCAGATGTGGTAGGATGTGCACCTCCATTCCTGGTTGGCAGCTGAAGGCGTGAGTTTTGAGGACCTCTTATTCTGTTAGACAATTAGAGGTGGTGTTCAGCATTATTTTGATGAGAACACCTGCTCTGCTTCCTCTCCTCTTGATTTTGTCGCAACATGCAATATGTGTGCTATGACACTCGCAGGACTTGCAGAATTATCGTTACCCATTGATGGTGAAGCTGTAGATCCAGCCTCTTGGGGGAGTTATATTACTCATTTTCAGTACATGTTTCTTATTCCCTTACACAAGGCTCTACACAGACAACACTCAATTTGCAAGACCTGAATACGTCTCTGTTTGGGGATGAAATGCATTGGCTAAATCAAAATAAAAGAAGAAACGTTTAAAAAAAAAGATGATCTTGTATAAAGAAACCGTTTTAAAGAAAAGCCAAGATGGAGTCTGTGCATTATGTTATCCAAGTGTCACGTAACAATATAACTGCATTTAATTTACTTTTGCATTTTCTGTGATAAGTGGTGGGTGCTGACTCATTTTTCCTGACTCAATTTACGGAGTTCTTCTCCTGTGCGAAAGATTAAGTGACTGGTGTTCCGGACTCATGCACCACTGTTCTCCAACCGTAAAACCCACTATAGTTATAAGTACGTTTTGATTGCCGTTGTCTCTTCTTGTAAACAGGGCTGGCCCCTCGCTGGCTTGGTTGACTAACCCCTCTCACCACAATTCGCCAGTTCTGGAGTTGGTGACAACGGACGATACCCACCAATCTACTCATGGGGGCGATCAACCTTTCCTTTGCAGACTTTTACTCATGTGGCTAGGAGGCGCCATGGGACTGCACCGTTCGTGAATGGTTAACTGCTTTACCGCCTACTGGGTTGACCCAGGAGATTGTAGACGCCCTAGGGGAGGATATTACGGAGGAGGAATTCCGGGCTGAAGGCCGAAGCAAGTCGCACGTGAATGTTCTGGGGACGGATGACCTCCCAGTGGAGTTTCATGCCGCTTATCTTGACCTCCATACCAACACGCACTCCCCTTTAAAACGTTGCCCCCCCATCCCATGCTGGAGGACACTTATCGTCCTTCTGCTTAAACCGAGGAAGCCTGCAATGGACATGACTGCATACCAGCCTCTGTCAATGCTGAACGTTGACTAGAAGATCCTTTGGGAAGTGCTGGCTCAACGTTTACTTCCCCATATGACCAGGTTAATTCATACTGACCAGTCCGGGTTTATACCGGGCCTGTGTTTGGCTCTTAATGTTAGGCGACTACTGGTGATCCTGGAGGAGGGTCAGTGGCTGTCCTAAGTGAGTTGAATGCATGTTCGGGATCATTGAGGAGGCATTCGATAGCCTAGACTGAAGCTTCCACAATGCTGTCATGCTTCAGATGGGATTGGGACACCGTTTTGTTTCTTGGACCTTATAATTATTTGAGTACCCTGTTGCCAGGATGCATACTGGTCGCACGATCTCAGGGCAGTGTTTTGTGGAGCCCGGCTCCCGTCAAACCAAATTATCTCCTGTGGTTTTTGACTTCACGGTAGAACTCTTGGCGTGCGGGGGCCTACACTTGCTGGTAGTCTAATTTTATCTCCCTCTATGAATACGATGTGGTGCTTTATGTGCGCTACCTACGCACGGGGTTTGGGGAGGGCACGTTGTGGAACACCGACTGCTCCATATTTGCTGCTTCTTGTGTGACACCTGTAACACCCGCTATGTGGTCTCAAATTTGTAAAACATGCTTCGGGAGGATGTGTGTTTCACTCCCTTGCGGTGCTGAGACCTCTGGTAGACAGATCTGGGTGCCCCCATAACGGACAAGGCTAAAATGTGGAAAGCGGCACATAAGATTTCCCAGGATGCCGGTTTCAGACTTGTACATTTTTATCTCCTCCACCAGGCATTCCTCATGCACCTTGAAGCTTGGTGTCTATTTTCCACCGACCACACCTGATTGCCTGTGCTGCCTTGTTTTCACCGGATATATCTTCCACATGCTTTGGGGTGCCCTCAGTTGACCTTTTATTGGAATGAAGTTGTGCGCCTTTTGTCAGAGGCTGCATACCGTGCACTGGCTCCCAAGCCACGTTTTTGTCTCCTGGGCCTCTACCCTCGACCTGCTAAACACAAAGTCACCACCTGGTTCATTGACCTGGCCTTTGTGCTTGCCAAGCATACATTCACGATGACTTGGAAACCTACTGATTGTCCCCGATTAGAGGGCTGGATAATGGATGTATTGTGATGGGCGACATGGGAAGAGGTTGCTTTGCTCTGCAGTGCGTGCCAGGGTAGGAGACTCATGGAGTTTGCACGGGCGTGGGACACCGTACTGGCTGACTTCCAGGGAAGAGAGGGCAAGAGTGTGGGGCATGTTTCTGGTTAGATGTTCCACAAGAGTGCTGTCTGGCTTTATTTAGGTCCCTGGTGAGGTGCTCTCTGGCTAAAGAGATAGCGTTTATAATCCCCTGGGACAGAAGTGACCATTGCGGACGAGCACGAACTGCGAGGCACTAGGTGAGGGCAGCCTTACTATTGTATTGTTTTCAGGATTCCTAATGGTGGGTGGCCGGGGAGAGGACGCTGCGAAAGGGGGGGAGATGTTTTTTGTTTTCCTTTTTGTTATTGGTCGCTGTTTATAGACTGAGCTATTTGTGGCTACTATCATTGGGCCTCAATATTAAATTACTCTATTGTGAGAGATATTATGGGTTGATCCAATGGCATGTTGATTTGTGTACCCTTGCTTATTTCAATAGAGCTGGGACCTTATTAATCAACACTGTAGATGGTCTATTTTGTATTCTTGTTTATCAGTCACTCAATAAGCTATATTTCGACAAAATTTGCCATAACAGCAATATTACAATGAATACATGCAATATATCATTTAAAGTTTGTAAAAACATAAAACATCAGTACTAGATCTTCCTTGTGTGATAGCCGAGTCATAGCAGCATACAAATAAATTGGTTGCTAGTTGCACCATATTCGATCAACTTATTTCCTTTTAAAAAGATCAGAAAACATTACTAAAAGTCAACCATGCTGAACAATTGATTACAGTAAAAAGAAAAAAATATATATCCAACGCAGACACTAGTTGATGCCAGTTGCTGCTAAAAAGGGGATAGGACAGCTCAGCTACAAAGAGGAGCCCGATTCATTTTCCTTGTGCTGGCTCCAACGTTTTGATCAATTTATTCACCACAGAAGATGCTGTGGATTCTATGTGTAAAACAACTGTAAGTAGACCCCAGTAAAACAGCCGAGCACATTTTTTAAGATGATTAATGCTTTAGATGCTATTTATAAACAGAACTGTAATTAGACCCCCAGATGGAGTCCAAATGGATTATTTACACATCAGGTGTGTCACTAGTCTCCCTTAGAATATACATCATAGTTCTTAGTACCTACATCCAACCCAAGAACTTGGCTACAGAACCTGCATGCAATGGCTGGGGGTCAGATCTTCGGATTCTAAGTGCAGTGCAACTACTTCTAGTCCCCAATAGTTTACAGAGAGGTTTGATCCATTTTAGGCGAGGTCCAACATAACCAGAGCAAGCAACAGGAAATGAACAGCAGCTTCTGCAGAACTATTGTAGATGGGACATGTGACACCTGCAATTGAAGTCCATTTGTTGGTAAACGTTTTCAGTGGCAGAGTACCAAACCTGAACTGGAAATAGAGTTTCCTATCTAGTGGCACAGCTATGGAGTCCGAATAAGGTTCCAAATGGCTGCAACATTTAAAATCTAGGAACCTCCCTGTCAATGCCTGTGCCTCACATTGGGAGGTCAAAAGCCAATAATGTTTTTTCAGCAATTCTGCTGATGACGAGTTGGATTTTCGCAAAGTTCCCTCATTCCTATATCGGATAGTCGTTTTTTGGTTTGCTGAAGCTACTCAGTTTTATCTGTCAGTATTTATGATGTCCTTTAAGGCCATGGCATAATGAGCTAGTTCTGGTGTAGACCATAGCCTTCTTCAGTATAGTAATAGGCACAATCTAACTTTGCTGGCAAACGCCTTCCTACCCATATCCAGCATGAAAGGTTTCAGCAGGGAGCTGGAAGGGAGTCGAGCCAAACTTCTCAGGAACTTGCTGTCTGATTTTATTAAAGAAGACATATTAGAAAACCTCTAGAGTTCAGAAGCATATAACACTGAGCCCATGATTTTAGCATAGTAAATCTGTAAAACTGGACCAATTGGTCGAAAGCGAGCTATTATGTTCTTTAACTAAGGCAACAGTAATCTGCCTATGTTTGAGAGAGATTGTGTCCACATGAGGTTTCCATGACATTAATGAGGACAGGGTAACACCTAAATAGTTAGACATCTCCCCTTTCAAGTGGATTGTCTCCCAACATTACTGTTCCCTTTTACGATGTATGTTGTTTGAACGACATATACTTCATATTTACAGCATTGATCTAAAGTCCTTGCACTCTCCAGAACTCCTCGAAATGGAGCAGAGTGTGCTACAAACCGCCATGAGTTTTTGAAATCAGCAGTGCCGTCTGCAAACAACAGTATGGGTGTTTTTATGCTAGCCAAAGTAGGCGCATCTGTAGGGAAAAGAGAAAGAAAATGGACAATATCATCAAGAAATAAGGAAAATAAAGTTGGGGCCAAAACACAACATTGGCGAACGCCTTGATCAATGGAAACCCAATCAGTAAGTTCACCCTGGCCACCCCATCGAACCTTAGCATAATTGCCTTCATGCAGGTAAATTAATATAAATAACCGATCCGGTTGCATACCCAGTTCTTGAAGAGCCAGCCAAAGCTTCTTGTGGGGAACTAGATCAAAAGCCAAATTAAGATCGGCAAAGACAACATACTGATTTGCCGATTTCCACTACCCTATAGTATAAAAGCAAGAAGCAGAAAACCTTGTCAATAGTTTATTTTCCCCCGGAAGCCTGCTTGGAAGGCTGAAAGGATGTCATTTCATTAACCCATTCCTGTATTCTGGCCTACACGAGATGTGAAGAGATTTTTGGGACACAGTCGATCAAATTGATCAGCCTGTAGTTCCCTGGCGAGCATCTGTCTCCTTTTTAGGTCTCGGCTGGCGTTGGAGTGCATGCGCTCCTCGCCTTGAGACTTCTAGTAATCAAGTTACTTTTGAGAAGGGGACTCAAGCCCTGCCCCTCTTTTCCATTGGCTGGCATCACCGTTTATGCTAAACGGTGGCCAGCAATTGGAAAAGAGCTTTTAATGACGTATACTTTTCTCTTTTTCTGCTGTCCCACTTGGACGGGCTTGTCTGCTTTCCTTCTGAAGTAAAAGGTTTCTTATCTTTATGAGGCCATGTGTTTAAACACATGGCCCTATAAAGACAAGAAATCGTCGCAACAGAAGGAAAGCAGGCCGCATGTTTATTTTTGCATCAAAGAGCCGATTCCTGCTAGGGAGATGGTGCAGTGTATTAAACCCATTGTCTGTGCTAGGGAGTCACTGTAAAGAGCTGATCTCTGCTGGAGGGGAGCTGTGCAGATTATCCTGCACTCCGCGGGTACCTGGGCTTCTCGTTGCCCTTGCACATTCCTGGCCGCCTTTCCACGCTCCTTGCATTCTTCCTGCGTTGCTTGGTGACAGCCCCCCTCCTGGTGTTTATTATTCCAGAAGACGGCTGCCCAGGGGCCTCCTTCGGCCGCTGTTGAGACGGCAGTGGCATACATGGGTTTAGGTGACCTCATGTGTGACCCCTTCACTCTCACAGCTGAGCGGTAGATAACACTTCACTCGACCGTAAAGCTGCAGAGAGCGCCCAACAGCAGAGCCTTCTGGGGTAATGGCGGTTACACCCCAGAGGAAGTGAGGGTGCTAGCTGATTGGAGTGAGCGGAGACTCTGCACCTGCGATGACGTGGCGTCTTGCATTCCAAAGGAAGTGACGTTCTGCGTGAGTGATGGTACCTCTGCTGCCGAGAGTGAGGGCCCAGCAGTTGGGAGTGACTTAGAAGCCGCACCTCTGAGTGAGTGAGGGTCCCTGCGCCCCTCAGAGAGCGAGGTCCTCTGCGCCTCTCAGAGAGCTAGGTCCTCTGCCTCTCACCAGGTGCAAAGTATCCAGGAGTCCAAAGTGAGTGAGGTCCCTGCCCCTCAGGGAAAGCGAGCACCCCGGCGTCCCAGATGGGTGCTTCCGGCATCTCAGAGGGGGAAGGTAAAGACGCTCCTCAAAAGTAGCTGGGGCCTCTGGAACTCAGAGGGAGCAAGATACTCGACACCTCAAAGGGAGTGGCATGTCTACCCTTAGGAGAAGTGCGCTCTCTGCCTCACAGTGTGAGTGTTGGTTCTTGCACCTTAGAGGGGAGTGAAATTCTGCCCCTCAGATGGAGCCTTCTGGGCCTCAAGAATTTGTGACTCACTCGACGTCACACTGAGTGGAGAGCCCTTTCGTCTCAAAGTAAGCAAGGGCCTCTGCCCTTCCCAGGGAAAGAAGAACCATGCAGTTTGGCTGGGTTGAAGTGCCCTCCACCCTGTAGGGAGTGGGGACACTGCACCTAAGAAGGGTGTATGCACGGGGCAAGGCAGGCTCAGAGATGACCGCCCACCTCCAGTGTGAACTAGGGCCCTTCAGCTCCGGAGAGGGGGTGCGACTCCTTGGAGGGAACGAGGTACCCTGCTTCACAGGCGAATGAGGGTTCCGGCACCTTCATATGGTAATGAGGGCCCATAACTCGGGCAAGGTGTTGCGGGTGTAGACACAGATAGTTTGTGGGGATTCCTTCTTTTGGGCTGAGTTCTGTGCCGACGATCAGCTGTACGTACTCTCCTTTCCTAGATTCTCCACAGCCTCCCTTCTTCAATACAGGTGTTTGTAGCTCTGTTAGGTGTAAGTATCTCACTCTGACCCATTCAACACCCTGCCCTTTGAGTGCCTTACAGACCCCTTCTTAACCCCTTCCATGCTGATGACGAGCTCAGCTAGTCATCAGCGTTACCTACCGTGCGCTGATGACTAGCTGAGCTCGTCATTTAACGCGGTAAATCAAAAAAATAACGCATACAGCGGGAAAAACGGCCGCACGCATGCGGTTAAGTGTCTGCACAGATTCGCCTAACTCCACAAACCCCTGTGTCCCCGAATGCCTGTAGATTCACCCTTTGTTCTTGGGTACCTGTGCGCCCCCCCTTGTCCATCAGTGTCTATATAACCTCCATTTGCCCCTGGATGTCTACAGAAACCCCCTTGTGCTTGAATGTCTGCACAGACCTTCGACTTCCACAATGAATGTTCAGACTTATGAGTGTTTTTTCACCTACCCATATCCCATTGGACAACCCCAAAGCATGTATTCCAGGGCAGGATTTCTCAGCGCTGCTTCTTATTAAAAACTTCAGAAGCGAGGGACTGCCGGGGTCCCGGAGAGGCCAAACCTTCAGAGGGGGACTTTATGAGCCTGAAAAATGCCTTATTTTAATTGCTGAAGCCGGGAGCTATTCAGGGTACCCAACATAAGTAGTGACACAGAAGGGGGCAAGCACTACAGGCGCCACCAGGACTCCGCGGCCAACTTCCTGCACTCCTAACACGGAACCCCCGGGGGAGCAGTGACACCCAGAGACCATTGACCGTATGTTTTGTTGGCAGGGAGGAGGTCCTGGACGGAGCTGACCTGGGGGAAATAGTGACACCCAGTGGTCAGATACATTATGACACCTGGAGGTATGAGAAATCTGTGAAGCAGAAGCGATACCCAGTGCCGAGCCACAGTATGACATTGACTAAAGGCCTGGAATAGAGCGTGCCCGGAGACAGCAGTGACATCCAAAAACTGGTGCGTGTGGGGCAGACACTGGTGCAGCGACAATGCCCATTTGTTGATCTGTGTCACTGTGGCATTGGCTGTAGACCTGCAGAGAGCAGGGCGCTCAAGCCCCGCCCCTCTTTTCCATTTTCTGGCGTCACCGTTTATGGTAAACGGTGGCCAGCCATTGGAAAAGAGCTTTTAATGACGTATACTTTTCTCTTTTTCTGCCGTCCCACTTGGACGGGCTCGCCTGCTTTCCTTCTGAAGTAAAAGGTTTCTTATCTTTATGGGGCCATGTGTTTAAACACTTGGCCCCATAAAGACAAGAAATCGCCACGACAGAAGGAAAGCAGGCCGCATTTTTATTTTTGCATCGCGCTTTCACTTTAAAGTGAAAGCAAGATGCAAAAATAAACAGTGGCTGGCTGGCTGGCTGGCTGGCGAGCGTTTTTTTTTTTTTTTTTGCGTGCGTTCTTTCCTTGTTACAAAAGGCCCTCGGTAGATAACTAGTCAAACTCTAAGAGAAATCTAGCTTATTCTCTTCGCTCCGTGTAATTTAAAGTAATGCCCCACCACTTTCAAAGGTGGCTAGCGACCACTGCTAAGCAGAGGTGGAGGGGAGCAGAAAGGGCAGTGTATGAGTGTACCCACACACGCAGAGCAGGAGTAACAAATTAGCAATTAAATTAACAGGATTGCCCCCTCTTAAAATAGATAGTATTGTTTAGATTTCACAAGCAGAAAACCCCGCCGCACTCGCATCCTGCTTGCAATTCTTTCCAAAGTACGGTCAAAATCGGGACTGATTTAGTTAATCCGGCTCCCACGCCTCTACTTATCTCAATGTGGTGACCACTGGATTCCTCCTCTGTCTAGGCCCAGGATAGGATCAGGTACCGGATCATGTACATAAAAGCACAGTGGTAGGAGGGGTTAAGGGGAACAGGATATCATGTCTCTATTGTTAGGTCAGGCAGCGAAAGGAGCTGCATTGATAGCCATGGTGGTTGAGTTGCAGTCCATCCTCGTCGCTGCCCAAAGCAGCCACAGTTCACTAGGGTCATGTAGTTGGGCGGTGGAAACCAAAGGATTCTGCACAAGGAACGAAAGAAAGAGCAGCCTTTCCAAGGTCTCTGCTACAGGCCAATATGCAGTTCTCCTAGAATAGCACCAACAAGCAAACAGGATGCAATGGCTTCCCAGCACCAGGATTTAGTGCTAGGTCCAAGCGCCTCATCTGTCGGGCTGCTCTTGACAGATCCAAGAACTGCTGCTCTCCCAATACAGATTCTCCTAAGTCTAGGAATGGCAACTCGGCAGACTTCCCTTTCTCCGATGTGTCGGTAATCTGCACACATGCTAGGACTACTTTGTCCAAGCACAGGAGGGTTTTCCTTGTCACAGCAAAGCAACATACATTAAAAAAAGATCACACCTGAAATCATGCCCCACCTATCTAGGACCTTACAGCTGTGAAATGGATTAAACTCTAAGACTATGGCTGAGTTTTGGCATACAATTAATTTAAGAACTGCGTTTAGAGACCAAAAAAGGCACGGCCAGAACAGCTGTGAATGCTGCAACTCTCCCTTCGTCTCGCGACCTCTGTTATATATTCTCTGAAAATGCCATAGGCGATGAACAAACACTACTGCATCTCAAAAACAGCAGCCGCATCAGGGATCGAGCAGCCAACAGAAAAAAAAAAAAAAAACACTGAGCATTGGCATAGCCAATTTGTCTAGCGATGGCTGCCAGCCTTTTGAATTGGTTAATTCTGGTTTATTTATCATGGTTTTTGCAAACCTTTATTGTTGAGGAAGCTGCTGTGCCATCATCAATCTATTCAGAAAAAAATGGTAAAAAGTTATTTTGGTCTCAAAAGTCATACAATGCTATAACAGTTTGTGCTCAACCATGCCCCATGCTGTATGTCGAAGTGGGCAGAATACAAGTGTGAATGGCAATAGACTAATGAATGAAGACAGCTTTCTAAAATCCCCTACAAGTTTATTATACGTATCATTTAAGTCCGACCTACAAGATTCCTGAAAAGTCCATCCATGCTAACCAACAGTTTGAAATACCACCATATCCAGGACTATGAAGACTCGTGCAAAGAATCCCAGGAACAGTCTTTCTATATGGCTTGACAAAAGAGTAGTCTTGCTACTGTCTTCAACCATAAACCCCCACTCCTCTCAAGTCACAGTCCTACCACCACTGCTCATCAACAGTGTCCACTGCCACCTCCTACCAGACACCATGTGTCTTCTACACCACTTCACCAACCGAAGGCACTGTCACTTTTCCTCAGCGACAGTCCCCTGTAACTGCTTGCCGTCTGCTCCCTCAGCACTACTCGCCAACAGTAACCAGACTGCCACTGCCTGCCAATGGCTGTCCCCATCACTGCTCACCAAAAGCAGTTCTCTGCCCATCTGCCAATGGCAACCTGCCTGCGACTCACCAACAGCCCTGCTAGAACTTTGCAACTGCTGACTCCTTCTCTGCGATGCTCACCAACGACAGTACCAACTTCAGTCTCGCTGTTGCTAGCTAGCAACAGTTCACCGCCTTTGAGTGACACTATTACTCCCATGGATGATCACTAGCAACAGGAGTCCCACTCCATGCCTGCTCACCAGTGCCAGACAGTCTCACTCCATGGCTGCTCACTAGAAGCAGTCCACCACCACTACTCATCCTATGGAGCGTCGTGTAACCACTTGCTAGTGGATGACCGTTTCAATGGCTTGTCTATTATAAGGCCTTGTCAATGACTGACCCATGACACTGTATACCAATGGCCATCCCTTGTCATTGCTCAAAAATGAATGCTGACTCCGCTAATACAAAAATTGTCTTTGCAAACAAGACACAGTTTGTGAAGGCTGAAGGAACGCATCCACATCAGAGGTAGACACTGCTAACATTCTGGCCCATGCTGAAATGTTCTTTATAAGTCTGATGCAGATATGTAAGCAGACACCCATTGTGAAATGGCGTGGGAAGCGTTGTCATGACATGGGGTTCAGTCAACACTGATGGCCAGAAACCATAGTGACTGTAATGTTATGGAATCTTTTCCTCCCTTTAGCAAACTGGCACTAAGTGGCCGCTTGGGCGTTAGCTCTGTGATAACAAATCGGCACGTCACCTCGGGTATCAATATCCGGTTGCTCAGACCAGAGATACTGTGGTAAACAAGAATGGCCATGTGAGTAATGAGCATTGGTAAGCAGAAGTGGTGGGAAACAGAAAGGACAGTGTATGAGATTGGGGGGGAGGGGGTCAGTCCCCCAAGAGGATTTGTTAATAGAGTCTGTTGTTCCTCTACTGGCACAAGTTAACAATCATTGGCACAACCAACAGACCTCACCTTTAGGCCTATGATTTTTATCCATGCTGCTCAGTATCCATGAGGATAAAGAATTATAAAAAATAAAAAAGTCTAATATGTCCGCCTACGTCTTTTTGTACACATGCGCTCTACACACACCTAGAAAATGATGCAGCCACTACACACAAGTTGGATCGGTAACTAAAAAGATTTTTTTTTTTTTTTAAAGAGTGAGCAAGAAGCAACACAGGGCATGGGAGGAGAAGCAACAGGTGAGCGAGCAACCCGAAGAGGGCAGGGGACCAGCACATCAGTGAGCAGGCATTGGGGGGGGGGGGAGGTGTTGTACAGGGATGAGGAGGAGAAGCAATGGGCGGTGCAAAGAGAAGGGCACAAGTGGGGGAGAAGCAAAACAGAGGGCAGGGTGGGGAGGATACACACACAGGAAACAAATCAACGGTGGGGAGGAGTACAGAAGGGTGAGCGTAACATGGAGGGGGTGGGGAGAAGCTCACATGCAACAAGGACCAACAGTTTAGGGGAAGAGAAATACAGAAGGGAGACCACTAGAAATAACATGCACTTTGATAAGAGTACTTAGCAGAAAACCAAAAATAAGCATTGAAAATGCAATAGGTCTAGCCTTTTTTTAAAGTTAAAGCAATTTGCTTTGCTAATGGTATTGTATAGCATAGCAAATGGCTTTAACTTAATGAAAGGCGAGACCTATTGCATTTTCAATGCTTGTTTATAGATGGGAACAAGTTCAGCGCCCTTCCAGGAGTCCGGAATAGGGGCTCAACCAATAATAGCATTTGCCAGGATTAATATGTACCTCGACCAGTTTGCTCTATTCTGCAGAAATGTCAGCGGGATGCCGTCTGGTCTTGGTGCTCTAGCTCTAGTACCTGCATCTAAGATGAGGGAGACGTCCGCTAGCTCATATAATCACACAGTCGCGGCGGGAAAATCGGATGCAATCGGGTCACTCAACTTGTCTTCCACTGAATTACGAGAGGAACCCTCGGAGTAGAAGCGTTAAAAATGGTCAACCCAAGTAGAGGGAGGAATGTAATTATGGAGAGGGGGTGCTTGTCCACCTCTACCCCACGTAACCAAAGAACCAGAATCTTAGAGTCCTTGGCAGAATAGGACGCTTTAAGTTCTTGCCATCTCTCACCTTCCCATTCTCTTTTTGCTCGTGGCTGATTTGATTTATACATCTTAGTCGCCAAATGGACCTGCCTCATATCCTTGGTTTTTATCGCCTTAGCCAATAGGAAATGCAGTTGTCTACATTCTTTATGGAACCAAGTTTTTGGTCCTGGGGGACGTCTACAAATAGTTGATGCAGTAATGAGAAAACATGATTTTTTTCTTAAAAAGCTTGTGAGTCAGTAATTAACTCTTGGTCCACTGCGCATGGCAACCTTGTGTACATTTCTGCTAAAGAGAATGATAGATCCCCAATAATATTGGACAATATGTCGGGGGAGTCAACTACCTGAGACCATTTAATGCGCCACACAATGATGATTGTATATCCCTGGTGATGACCAGGGTATGGGAATTGGCCGCCTTGATACCACAGAAAGGCTCCATAGTGAGGTAGAGGGGATTGTGGGCGCTCGCAAACCACTTATCAACAATCATATCCCTGAGGAGTGGCCAGAGGCTCCGATCTAATAATATATATGACTGGAATTGAGCAGAGTATTATTATTATTGGCTCTGATTCTGTCGAATTTGGACCTTCTATTGATTGCTCTGAGCCCCAGCGCCAAAGACAGTGCCTTGAGTTGTAAAGCAGCCTCTGTCCATCTTTTTATAGCAGGCAATTCTAATTGCCGAACGCCCCACATCTCATCCTCCTCCGTAGCAAGGTTGACATCCTCACTACCCAAAGGCTCAAAGGTGGTATTGATGCCCTCTGCTATTATCAAGTGTGAGTGCCTGTGGTTCTTTTTCAAGGGTCGACGATCAAAGTTGTTTAATAGAGCAGTGGAATCGCTTGTTACCAGGTTGTCATGTAGATCGCTCAGAGCATTTAGAGTGGGAGAATATGAAATCCGGTCAGAGTTAAAGAAGAGTGGTCGCCAGTCTGTATCACGCATGGAGGGATCCATTGGCTATATGGGGCAAAGGAGGACACAGATCAGTTTGACAGCTGTGCTCCAGACGCTTTATTTGAATCGAATGTTGATGTGGAACAAGAAAGAGAGTCGAACATCAAAGGCCATAAGATTGTCAACTAAATCCCTCTTACCAAGAATTAATTTTATACTATCAAACTTGGTGCCATGTTTCAAATGCCTTCTAGCTCTAAGAATGTTCTCCTGTATGGGTGAACGACATCCCCCCTACATCACGAACCCAGTGAATGGTTTTATTTATGAATGCATCCTCACCATCTTTATATGTGAGATGCACAAGTTTAGGGTGTCAACGAGAAATGTAGAGCGGCTATGATTAGGAGCCATAGATTGCAGCTGAGTGGTAGGTTTTTGGATAGAAATTGGGGTGTGCCTTGGAAATACAAACTCCCTGTGGAACTGATCCCTACAGTAGCTAGGTAGTTGGGAGGAACTAAGGGTCTGCACAGGTCTATGCTCATTAGTATATTCTGGTCTCCTGTTCCCTGTAAGTGTTTCTACAAGGAGTCGCATTGGTGGAAATATGGAATGCTGCTGGATTACTAGTCTCAGTGGGCCTATGTTTGCCAATCAAAGGCTGTTTATTCAAGGAGTATGAGGTACATATGTTTTTATCAACGGGTTGAGGTACACTAGTAAGTACTCAATTGAGTGTGGTAGGACTGTGTAATACCAGTACTTTGATTCCCCACCTCCCCCCTGAGATCTTTAATTTGCAGGCAAAGATGGGCTATGTCTCCCGGGGGAACAGGTGGTGGGGGTTCCAACCTTCTGCTTGTCAAGAGCATGAATCTGTTCAGCAAGAGTCATGTAGCGATTGCTACAAGGGATGAAAAAAGACAGGCTGCTGACCTCATGAGCCATTTATCGGTGGACCTGAAGCAGAATGGATGTTGGGGCTGCATTTGCTACTGGATTGACCTGTATAGTAGCTTGAGATGGTGTGAGCTTCTTTCTTATGAATTAACCCTGCTTCATCATGGAATTTCCGAGTGGTCTACTTTTTGAGAATAGTTCCCGGATTAGCTGGGGCTTAATAATAGCATTTTTGTTTTTTGAAGTGGCCCTGGGCTCGCTTTTGGAAGGTGAATCTGAGCTAATGAGCGATTCACCCTCCTCAATTAGTACAGTTATCAGAATTTGTATAACTTTTGAGGTGTTTTGATATGCCATGGGCTTGATCAGATGCCTTTCGTTTGCCCTTGTTGTAAATAGAAAAAAAGGTCCCTTTATAAGGCCCAGTGCTCCTAGAATGTAAAGTGCAGTGCACCAATATCAGAGAAGCATGATATGCCCCCAACACACAATTTGTTAGAACATAACTAATATGAACATAGGAACATCACACGCCCCAGCTCATAATTAGATATAATCGGGCTGACATGAAGAAGACCAGGCCTGTAGAATAGTTACATGGATAACAGTACCTTATGTGGGCAAATGCTCGAGCCAAGAGGTTGGACCCAGCCCAGCCTCCTCCAGGCTCTGACAGGCCCGCCCTTTGCCTGGTGTGGCCAGTGCGCATCCCGAACAGTGGGAGTGCAGCGCACTTAGGTAGCGCCATTCATATGTAGATCAGGTGTGAATTCTGCGCTGGATTATGGAACTTGTGGTCCCCAGTGGCCGTAGCAGTCTGCAGCAGCGGCTCCCCGGCAGCGAATTAAATGCCAAAAGTAGGGTAATAGAGCCCCAAAACCACAGGGCTGCAGGAATTGACAGCTGCTTCCGCAGCGGCAGATTGGCATCGTGAGAGTACTTGGCAAAAGACCCAAGGCAACGGTACTGTAACGCCCTTAAGTAGCACCAGTGATGATGTAAATCAGGTGTGAATTTTGTGCAGGGTTATGGGACTTGTGGTCCCCAGCAGTGGCAACAGTCGCCAGCAGCCGCTCCCCCGGCAGCGAAGTGGATGCCAAAAGTAAAGTAATTGAGGCCCCAACATAACAGGGCTGCAGAAATTGACAGTGGCTTCCGCAGCGGCAGAAAGACGTGAGAGTACTTGGCAGGAGCCCCCTGTACATGCAATAGTATAAGTTTATGGCAATAAAAATCTGTTTTAAAAAAAAAGGCCTCTTACTCGAAATTCCAAGTAGACGTTGCAGATAATTGCCCCTAAATGCTCTTTAGAGTTCTAAAGCATGCTTCAATCCTCATTCTCCCCAATACATGACCCTCTGCTTAACTAGGAGATGCCAGAAATGTGCTGAATTATATGTATCAAGACCATGAACTAAATGACAGCATCTTCATTGACACATGCAACAGTACCTACTGTTAAATGGTTCAGATCTGGCTCTTTCTAGCAAGTGTCCTTAAAAAACAGTTGCCTGTTTCAAATCGAACAGCTGTGCAGTGCATCTATTCCCAGTATGTCAGATAAAAGAATCGTAGTGAAAGCTTGTATCACCTGGGTCTATGCTGGCTGTTGTGGAGCTCCTCTGTAAAACAACTTGAACTCAGTTGACTGGACAATAACCTTGCTATCAAAGAAGTCAACTGCATATTCCAGTGATCTTAACTACTGCTGCCCTACCACATGTTTCTAATGTTTGGCAATACCCTTTGAGTGCTTTCTGCATCACAAATATTGACTTTTTTTTATTTTTTTATTTTTTATTTAACTTCCCTAGATTTCCCATGCTAGAACCTGGCGTTAGTACCTTAATCCCTGTAAGGGTTTAGTCTATAACTAGACATGCATGCCTTGAATTCGTCATCTTGTGCATTTCTGGCCCTGAAACCTGGCAAGTTCACTTAGGAAGGGTTTCCTCTTCTAAATCCCATCCCTCCTGCCCTCCCGGAGTTTGTCACCACACGTCACTCCTCCCCTTCCTCCTCTGATTCATCCAGTTCAGTCTCCGGCAATGGGTCACATATCTCACCTCTATACACATTCCATTTAGACCAGATCTTATTCCATTTCCCCGGGCATGCACGGTTGGAATATACCGCCCTTTCTGTCACCATCACCTTATCCATATTTGCGCACCAGTGCGACTTGGTCGGTACTTCTGGCACCCCCCAGCGCTGCGCAATATCTCTCTTCGCCACCATCAACCCCACTGCAACCCAAATCCGTCCGAATCTGGAGATATCTGTAGGTTCCCACACATTAAGAAGGCACCTCTTCGGGTCAGGCAACAGTGTAGTTTCCAATGTCTGTGAGATCGTGCGAAGTATCTGTTTCCAGTATTCTTGGATTCTGGGGCAGTCCCATATAGTATGGAAGAATGTACCCTCTTCCCCACACCCACGAAGGCCGTAAGGGTGCTCTATCCTGTGGATGCGGTGTAGCATTGTTCTAGTGTAGTATACCCTATGCAGTATTTTCAATTGTACCAGTCGTAATCTCGCAGAGATGCCTACCTCTCTAGGCGACGCCAGTGCCTCATTCCATTCGTGTTCATCCATCTCGCTAGTGTCTTCCTCCCACTTTATCTTTAACGTAAATGTAGGGTCTGGGAAATTGTTTATTAGTTTGCGATAGGTGAGGGATGTTGCGCGCTCGACCATGAATTCTGTAAGAAGGCGATCCTCCAGTGGGGACGCTTCAGGCAGGTCGGTGTCTGCGGGCAAAACTGCTAGTAAAGCATGCCTGATCTGGACGTATCTATACAATTCCCTCTCACTGAGATCATACAGTCCTTTCAGTCTGTTGAAGGGTATTACCCCTCCCTTTTCCCAAAGATCTCCCACCGTGGAGATCCCTATAGTGTCCCAGTGGGAAAATCCTTTGCTGTTTCGTAGGTGCCCGAGGACTCGAGAGTCCCACAGTGGAGTTAACTTGGTGATTTTCCCTTTCCAGCCCAGAGCAGCGGTCGCTGTGTGCCAGATTGTGACCGTTAACCTGGTGGGTCCCACCAAAGCGCAAATTTTACGGCGGTCGTATAGCGGAATCAACATGTTGACCATGCCCAGTTGTCCCCTGTCAGCCTGAAAGGCTGGCTCGCCTTGTGAAGCGTGAAGCCAGTGATTGATGGGCTTAAGGTGTGCTGCCCAGTAGTAAAGCTTTAGGCTGGGTAGAGCAATGCCACCCTCAAACCAACCTCTATGTAGTTTCGATTGGGCGATGCGAGCAGGGTGGGTCCCCCATAGGAGGTTGGAGACCAACGCTGCGACTGTCTGAAAGAATTTAGGGGCCACCGGGTAAGGCGTGTTTTCTAGGACATACAAGAATCTGGGCAGAGCCATCATCTTGTAAAGTGCAGCTCGTCCCAGGAGTGTTAGTGGAAGTTCCGACCAGAACTTGACATCACGCCTGAGCCTGTCTAAGTGGGGTTTCAGATTTTTGTCAACGAATTCTGCGGGGTCCCTAGTGATGTGAATGCCTAAATATTTGAACGATGAGCCTGCCATCCGTAGAGGACAATTCAGGTCGAGGGCTGGTGACTGCCCCTTCAGAACATAAAGTTCCGATTTATTCCAATTCAGGGTGTATCCCGAGATCTTGCCATGAGCGTCGCAGAGCTGTAATAGGGCTGGCACTCCATCTTCAGGATTAGTTAGATAGATCAGCATGTCGTCTGCGTACAGTGACAGCCGATCCTCCCAGCCCTCCCTCCAGCAGATGCCCTTAAGCAAAGGGGAGGTCCTAATGAGCGTGGCGAGTGGTTCCAGCGAGATCGCAAATAGCAAGGGGGAGAGGGGAAATCCCTGTCTCGTACCTCTTCCCAGCGGGAAAATTCGCGAGGTATGGCCATTGGCTACTACTCTTGCCACCGGGTCAGCATATAACAGTCTGACCCATGCAATAAATCGGGGACCAAATCCCAGGCGGGACAGTGCCTCAAACAAGTACGGCCATTCCACCAGGTCAAACGCCATCTTGGCATCAAGGGCTAATATCACTGCCTGGGACGGTATTGAATCCGCTCTGGCCAGTACCCCGTGTAGGCGTCGCAAATTCAGCGCAGTGTTTCTGTGTGGCATAAACCCTGATTGGTCCAGGTGTATCAGAGAGGACAAATGGGGAAGGAGTCTCATCGCCAGGAGTTTGGCGAGTATTTTTGCCTCTGCGTTGAGCAGTGAAATGGGGCGATACGATGAACAGTCATCCGGCGGTTTGCCCGGTTTGGGGATAGTCACTATAGTCGCTACTCTCTGGTCTGGCGGGAGCGTGCCATTTTTCTGACATTCTTTAAACATTCCCAGCAGAAATGGACTGAGAGTCTCCGGTAGTGCTTGATACCATTCCACCGGTATCCCGTTAGGCCCCATAGCCTTACCCGGGTTCAAGGCATGAATAGCCAACTGGATTTCTTCCGCGGTGATATCGGCCTCTAGTTCACCGGACACCTCCGAGGACAATGTTTGGACCTCGATCGGCGCTAGCACCTCTCTGGCCATTTCCGGGGTGATTACACGGTCAGGGGTATATACCTGTTCAAAGTGGTCTGCTAGCAAATCCACAATTTGGACTGGGTCAGTATGTAACGTTCCATAGTTGTCCCTTAGATGTGGGATTCCTCTAGAATTTCCTTCCCGTTTGTCAAGCCATGCCAGTAGTTTCCCGGCCTTATCACCCACCTCATAGATCTTGGTCTGGGTGTCAGTCAGACACCCCTTAACATGCATACGTAGGTGGCCATTGTAAAGCTGTTGTTGCAGAGTCAGTGCGTGTAGAGTGGAAGGAGTGGGGCCCTGTTCGTGTACCTTTGTTAATTCCTGCAAAGTCAGGTCTATTCCATCTAGTTCCCGAGAACGATCGCGCCGGTAGCCTGTGATCGTGTGTATGGCTTCCCCCCGCAGGACCGTCTTATATGCCTCCCACAGTACCTCGGCGGAGCTTACTAAGTTTACATTTTCAGCGAAGTACCTCGTCGTTGCCTTTTTAAGAGCTTTACGGACTTGTGGAATCTTGAGGTAGGTGGCCTGTATGGGGTACATGCGCCTGTGCGTTCGTGTCCATGAGGAGAGTGTAAGTGTAAGCGGGGAGTGATCTGAGATCCCTCTAGGGTGAATTATCATTGTATCTATCTGTCGGAGACCGTCCCCCAGAGTCAAAAAGTGGTCAATTCTCGACAGACTCCCGTGTGCTGTAGAGTGAAAGGTGTATTGTTTGGCGCTGGGGTGGAGGTGTCTCCAAATATCCGTCAGGCCGAAGGCTGTTAAGAATTGTTGGAGGCGGGAGATTCCTCCCGTGGGGGCCCGTATGGGGAACCTGTCGAGTTGGGTGTCTAGAATCGCGTTGAAATCCCCTCCCAGGATAATGTCCCCTTCAGGGAGGGTCAGAATAAAGTCACCCCATTTAGGGAGTTGTACTGAGTGTAGTGCTGGTGGGATGTACACTGAAACCAGGTTAAGTAGTTTCCCCTCCCACTGCCCCTGAAGGGCTGCAAAACAGCCTTGGTCATCAGTTTTCGTAAGTAGGGAGATAAAGCTTGTGTTTTTCTGCATCAGGATACCGGTCCCCCTGGATCCCGACGTGAAGTCTGAATGGACTACCATCTTGTATCCTCGTCTGTCTAAGGCTTTAACCGTACCCCCTGTTAAATGCGTTTCTTGTAGCAACGCTATCGTGGGTTTCTGTCTCCTGATCGCGGTAAGGACCAACCCCCGTTTAACCTTGTCCCCCAGCCCTCTCACGTTCCAGGACATAATACTCAATGCAGGGCAGCGTGTCTCTACATCTACCTCATCCCTTTCCGGCAGCAAAGCATTCGCCATTGGAAATTCCGGGGCTAACAATGTAGTGATGGGGAAGTGTGGTGTGGGTGCCGGGTGTAAACATGTCCCCAAGTGATTTTGAAGGCCATATGAGATAGCCATCCACCCGTCTTCTCTTCCCACCTCGGGTAGATCCACTGTCTAATGTCCCGCTGGGAGTCGTACCCTCCTGCTCGTTGCTCTTGCCTAGTCCAGATTCATATGGGAGTCTAGGTACCTTCTGTGACCGTGAAAGTGTGTTCCTAACTGTAACAAAATTCTCCCCTCCCCAACTCCCCCTCCCTGCCTAACGGACTTTCAACTGCCCGCCTCCCCAACTGAGCAGAGCGCTTTACCCATCCCGCAACCAGAGTACTTGCGTGTAAGGGGGAGAGTGTCTCCCCGAGCAGGCGGCATCCCTGCGTGCTTCCGGGATAGTGTCGCCAGAGTCCAAATGCAGCCGTAGAGTGATGTGTCGACGATCAGCAATCTTCACCAATGCCTTTTTCCGGGTAGGGGTCATTCCTCACCGCCAGTTCCTGCAAATCCATGTGAGGGTGATCCCTCCGCTCCACCCCGACTGGAGGACTGTGAGCCTGACCCGGTGTTCCCTCCACATTCGTGATGTTGTCTCGGTGGTTTCCTCTGTCGGTCCACAGTATGCCATCCCTCCAACCAGTCCCGGGCAGCCTCGGGGGTGTCGAAAAACCACACTTTTTGGTCCGCCACTACTCGCAATCGGGCTGGAAATTGCATCGAGTATTGTAACTCCTTGTCCCGCAATGTTTTTTTTACCTCCAAAAACGTCTTCCTCCTCCTAGTGACCTCCGCCGTGTAGTCTGGGAAGAACGCTATCTTCGAGTTTTGGACCTGGATGGCCGGTGCCACTCTTGCGGCTTGAAGGATGGTGTCGCGGTCTCTGAAATTGAATAGTCTAGCCAAAATCGGCCGAGGTGGCCCTCCAGTCTTAGGCTTCCCCCCCGGCACCCTGTGGGCCCGTTCCACCGAGAAGAAATGTGAGAGCCCCTTAGGTTGTAGCCTGGTTTTAATTAGTTCCTCCACATAGAGGTCTATTGCCCCAGTGTCTTCCGATTCCGGTACCCCCAAAATTCGGATGTTGTTGCGCCGAGAGCGTCCTTCCTGGTCATCCAGCTTGTCACGAAGCAATTTATTGTCCGTCTGCAGACGCTCCATCGCTGTCTGCAGTTCTGACACATCCTCGACCAAGGATTTAGTAACAACTTCTACCTGCTTGACCCTTTTGGATATTTTGTGGAGGTCCGCCCGGATCAGGGTGACTTCGGTAGCTGTAGCCCCCACTGTCGCTTGCACCTGTGCCAGAGCCACTAAGACGTCTTCGATAGTGGCCTTCTTAGCCCCCTCCGTCTCCGTCATTTTCCCGGCTGTCTTGCGTTGTTCCTGGGGCGGAGAGTGTCTTTCATACGCGAATTTGTCAAGTTTGGCCTGGGCGGCATTTTGTCGGGGGCCTCTGTGCGTCATTTTCTGGAGCGTATCCTGGGCAGGGCAACCCGATTACGCCTCGAATAGTATGGCCTGTTCTGAGGATATATGGCGATTCCACTCTTGTCCGTGACTGCTGGCCCCGTCCACCGCCTCCAACCTGGGCAATGCAGGGCGCCACGTCCACAACAGCAGTTGGCGCGAATTCTTTCCTCACCCCTGAGCAAGGCCCGTTATTTACTGCTCCTGCGGCCAGCTGGACGTATTGGATCTGAACTGGTGTTGGTGTGGGATCCCGAATGCCGTTAGTAGGAG
Organism: Lissotriton helveticus; assembly: GCF_964261635.1. Lineage (NCBI taxonomy): Eukaryota > Metazoa > Chordata > Amphibia > Caudata > Salamandridae > Lissotriton > Lissotriton helveticus. Next base: position 511,923,461 of record NC_136065.1, read on the forward strand.
GCGTACCCCCTGGCGCGTGCACCGCCGACGGATTCAATGCCCTGGATAGAGTCTTAGTAGAAGGGAGGGGGTGGGGGGGAGTGCTCGGCCCCCGCTGTTCGCGGTCTCTGTCGTTCTTCCGCTGCCAAGGGTGCGATAATCGGTGCAGCGGAGCCTTGTGTAAGTGCCCGCGATCCCTGCCCGACCACTGCCAAGCTGGGGCTGCTGCCACTGGGCCGTGACTCACTCCTGGCGTGAAGAAATGGCGGCGCCGTTTAAAAAAAAAAAAATAATTTTTTCCTGCGGCTCACGCGGAGGCCGTGGGTCCGTTGTTACCGCCCCCTCGGTCGGCGCCGGCGGTCGCGGGGCTCCGTCCAAGTCACTGGGTTCCCAGGGTGAAGGCCACGTAGGTCTCGGCAACTCTCCCGACGAGCCGGCACTCCCGGCTAGGTGCGGCCGGTGAGAGTCAATTTCCGGTCGGGCTACGGGAGTACCACAGCTCCGCTGCCTCCCGGCTGTCGTCAGGCCCCACCTCTCCTCAGGCCGTGTCCGTCCTCCGAGTCTGCCGCCTCGCCGGATCCGTCTCAAAATTGCAGCGCTGAATGCTGCAGGGACTCCGGGTCTCTTCCACCCCTTCTGCCACTATTTAGATCAGGATTGGTGATCCGGATGAGTGCGGGAAGCCGCTACTGCTCGGGAGCCTCTCTAGTCTGCGGCCGCCATCGACGAGCGCTAGCCACGCCCCCCAAATATTGACATTTTAAGCAAATATCAAGAGTCTAGGTACATTCCAATCTAGCTTCTGACCATGTTGTGTTGCTGTCATGTGTCCAGTGGTAAGTGGTGGCTTTTTGAATCTTAGACAAACAGGATGTCTGGCTACTTACTGTCTACGACTTCTCAGTTGTGTTCAACACTAGAGCATGTGATATTTGTCAACATCTTTAAATCACAAGTGGCATTGATGGACAAGTCATTATTTACCTTCTACCTTGATTAATGCACTCAGTTTGTGAAAACAAACTACTGAGCATATTTCCCCATTGCCAATGCTATGGGATACATCTATTTTTAAATGGATTACTGCTACCTGGATCTGTGGCAAGAGATGTTTGGTACAGTAGGCTCAATATTCTGAACATACACAACTATGAAAATATCCCCCAAGGAAGATTACTGAAAACGATTCCATCTAGAGATGTGACAAGTAATTATTTCAGAGTCGATGTATTGCTCCTAGTTCCCCAATTTAAGTTATGTTATGTGTTATGTTATGTTATGTTAGTGATATTTGTACTGCGCACAGCTGCTCCAGCGAAGGAGCGTCCCGGCGCACCGACAAGGTGGCAACACAACACAACAAGGAGACCGAAAATATTAAAAAAGGGGTTTAAAATTTAACATAGCTGGGGAAACAAAAAGGTTTTAGCGGCCTTGCGGAAAGAGAGCAAGTCGCCAAGAGTCCGGATTTTCAAAGGGAGAGCGTTCCAAAGTGCGGCTGCCCGCACCCTAAAGGAGTGACCCCCCGCCCGACTGAGTTTGAATCGAGGGGCTACTGCTAATTCTTGGTCCAAAGAACGCAGAGAGCGGCCCGGGATGTAGGGGCACAAAAGTTGATACAATAAGGGGGGCGACAAGCCCTTCAGAATCTTAAAAGACATGCACAGCACTTTAAAATGGATCCGCTGCCTAACGGGTAACCAGTGCAAAGCTCGCAGAGTTGGAGTGGCCGAGCAAAACCTAGGAAGACCTACGATTGCTCTGGCCGCTGCGTTCTGCACTCTTTGGAGACGAGTCAGCTCAGCCTGGTTTAACCCTATAAAAAGGGAGCTGGCATAGTCCAGCCGAGCCAGAACCGTCGCTTGAACCACGAGTTGACGGGTTGCGGCATCGAAGTACTTAAGAGCAGGTCTCAAATTGCGCAAAATGCCGAAGCAGCACGCCGCCGTCCTTTTGGTGTGGCCAACAAAATTGAGGGAGGGGTCCAACCAAACCCCCAGATTTTTGATCTCCGCAACCGGAGTGGGGGTGGGACCCAGCTCAGGCGGCCACCAGATGTCTCCCCATAGTTCCGTCCGTTTACCAAAGACCATCACCTCCGTATTTTTGGCATTTAGTTGGAGACAGTTGGACGTCATCCAACCAGCCACCGCCCGAAGTCCTTCTCTGAATCTTGGGGCATCCACCCCGGAGTCCCCGCTGATCGTGACCGCTAGCTGGGTATCATCTGCGTACGACACCATGGTCATACCACAGAGCTTCACAACCTCAGCCAGCGGCCTCACGTAGATGTTAAACAACGTGGGACTCAGCGAGGAACCCTGTGGGACCCCAAGAGACAGAGGATGTCGTTTGGACTGATACGGCGGGGCAGCCACACAGAAGGAACGGTCCATGAGAAACGAACGAAACCACTGGTGTGCAGTGCCGGTCACCCCTATCTCCTCAAGACGCTGCAGGAGAATTTCATGGGAGACTGTGTCAAAGGCGGCGCTTAGATCTAACAAAACAAGCGCCGCTGATTCTAATATGTTAAACACAATTGATTCCCACATATTACTTAGACATTTCTCAATGTCCAACTCAGCCGGCGGTCACATACAATTTTCTTTCCTTCAGTGCTAACAAAATTGACGTAGTGAAGTATAATTTGCAAATGCAATCCTTTTCGTGTCAATCTGTACTTTATTCAACCTTTTCAGTTGGATAATTTCTGGCAACAGTGCTCAATAAGTGGTGCTGTAGTGGTGTTTTTACACCCTATCCAACATCATTTGTTCAGGATAGAGGAAATAGTTTTTCCAATTGCTTCGTAAATTGTTTGCTGTTGCAGGCTTCCTATCTATCCCTAGCAGTGGATGTAGAGTGAGTTTAAGTGTCACAAGGCTCTGTTCAGTTATACGATAACTGCTTCTACCTTTATTCCTGGTGCCTTACGGCTGTGTGGCTTGCATGTGTGCTGTCTATCCTTCTCTGTTTGTTTTGCTCCTGAAAATAAAAATGTCTTTGTGCCTTTTGTATCAATCTGAATGAGATTTTGGGAGCAACAGATAAAACGGTTTCCTGCCTAGATACTTCAGGCACTACACAGCTCATCTGAATGAGATTTTGGGAGCAACAGATAAAACGGTTTCCTGCCTAGATACTTCAGGCACTACACAGCTCATCTCAGCCTACTAGAGGAAGTGTTCCTAGGTTAATCTGCTTGTCCTTGTCGTGTACATGGTGGGCAGGATTTCCGTTTGCATTCTTGCCCTCTTAATTTGTGTGTGTCTCACTCTGTACAGGAGAGCTGTTTGCTCAAGCCCCCGTTGAACAGTTTCCTGGCATAGCAGTCGAAAGTGTGACAGATTCAAGCAGATACTTTGTCATTTGCATCGAGGATGGCAATGGTAAGCAAAGAACCTTCTTCCCAATGGATGGTGTGATCATTACAGCGAAGCTAACCTGTATTCTTTAGTTTTGTGCAACTTGCTTTAATCCTTCCCCTCAATTCCATTTTTCCAATCTCATCCTCTCTCTCTTCTTAACACAATTAATCGTTCTTCCCTTTAATTATGTCCTTGCTACTAACCTCAAATTTTCTTTTACTTTTGGCTAATTTCCTTAGTCCTTTTTTCACTACCTTGTCGGGTGGGTGCTGGGTGCCAGGCTCTAGAAGCACCTCATGGTTTCTTTTATTGTTTTTTGACGTTCCTGTACTCTGTACAGTGTGCAGTCCACTTTTATGCATATCATAAAACAATGTCTCAAAAAGGTGTAAATTAACAGTCAGTTACACGTAGCACAAGGAGTTGCTGAGAATTAAATCAAAGGGGGAGAAAAACCAGGGAGACAAATAGCTTATGTAACAAAAATTGTATTTTAGTGAATATACACATTTGACATATTAAGCTTCATATAACGAAACGTATGGAAGGCACTGCGTTACATTGAATGACATGTAACCTGTGGGATACTGTGCACAAGTGCTTGTGAAGGATTGTGACGGCGCAAGTGACATGTGAGGAAGTATGCACAGCGATAGGAGGGGGCGCAACAAGGAGCAAGTGAAAGTAAAATTTACATAGTTAGAACACCCACACAATAAATGGTCAAAAATACAACTTAATCTAGTAGGGTGTCTTTGAGGAGAGCGCCGAGAATTCCACTGTAAAAAGACGACGGCGTTTCAGCCTGATGAAGTATTTAGGCCATCATCAGGACCAGGTTACTTTTACTTATATTTCAGTGCTGGCGAAAGTCTGAGAACTAACTAAAAAATGAGCTCAAGTAGGGTTGGGAGACAGGGAAGAGATGGGTCGCGGCAGACCATTACCGCATGACTAGGCTCAAGGAGAAGAATGGTGCGAAAAAATGCGCTGGACCCAATGAGGGGAGGCAACTTACGCGGGCGGACTGTCAAGAATCAAAATGGAAGGCTGTCGATTTTCCCACGTGGATTCTTGACAGTGCACCCGCCTAGTCATGTGGTAATTGTCTTCCGCGACCCATCTCTTCCCTGTCCCCAAACCCTACTTGGGCTGATTTTTTATTAGTTCTCAGAATGTATATATATATATATATATATATATATATATATATATATATATATATATATATATATATATATATATATATATATATATATATATATATATATATATATATATATATATATATATATATATATATATATATATATATATATATATATATATATATATATATATATATATATATATATATATATATATATATATATATATATATATATATATATATATATATATATATATATATATATATATATATATATATATATATATATATATATATATATATATATATATATATATATTTTTGTGTAATAAATTGTGAAACCGGATACCAGTGTGCCAGCCATTCTTTTTTCTGGAACCCAAAAATTTGGGCACAGAAACGTGCGTGTGTGTATATATATATATATATATATATATATATATATATATATATATATTACCTACTGGCGGTCGCCAGTAGGTATATATAGTTAGGATTTTTTCCCTATGGGATTTTTGAAAATTCTATGTCTAATAACTTTGGCGTTTGTGGACGGAATTGGCTGAAATTTTCAGCAAAATGGAACATTTTGTTTCTGAGCAGCCACTGGAAATTTGGGGGGAGTTGGTCCAGGGGGGGCCGAGAAAAAAGGGGGGTCCCAAAACGTGTTTTTAACATTGAGTTTTCCATAGGGCGGTTAGCCTCATTTTTAGCCCGAACGGCTGAATGGATTTGCACGAAACTTGGCAAATTTGTAGGGACTGGTAGCCCGATGTGCCTTTTGTAGGTCTCAATATATGTGCTCCAGTGGATTTTGAGAAATTAACGTTCAAAAAAAGATATATATCCAGAGCCGCGCCTGGAGCGCTCCCACGTACGCGTACAGGGGAGCGCTCCAGGCGCGCCACGCGATCTGCGCACGGCAAGCTGATTGGTTCTCGGGTGTCTATAAACATTCGAAACAGTCCGCAGCGGCCGCCATCTTGTGTCTCGGTAGGATTGAGACACAAGAGGTGGCAAAAATCAAAGGGGGAAATGAGCAAGAGGGGGCAGGGTACACACCCCCTGACCCCCTAGGTTACATGTGGGGGCCATAAAAGGCTCCCGCGGGTGAAAAAAAAAATAAAAAAAAATTCGATTTTCGCGGGGGTGAGCGCCCGGTACGCGCACCGGGGAGCGTACGGGGGAGCGTACCATGGAGATTAAAAATGACAGACTTTAAAAAAAATAAAGCTTCTTTTTAAAAATTGGAGGTAGTTCTGAAAAGAACTTTTTTTTTCATTTTGTTGTTTTATATATATATTTTTTTTTGTTTTTTTTGTTTTATATTTTTTTAGACTTTTTAAAACAATTTTATATTTTTTTTGTATTTTTTTCAAGGGAAAAACAAAAACAAGGATTCCAAAACTGCTCAACAGGAGCAAAAAAAATTGAAAATTTAGGGACTGGAAGAGCAGCGGTGTTGCTGTTTCTTTAGGGCAATCAGTTCAACACTCTGCTCCCCATAGCAGAGCAGTTCGTCACACTCTGCGCACAAAAATTTGATGCCCGCAAACACCGGCTGAATGTTAGGGATCATTCTTCCACGGGGTGGTCCCGAAGGTGTTGCTCCACCAGTGGAGGTGCTGCCGCCATCTGTTGGTACATTCCGTGCCAGCTCTCTGACACTCTCCCTGGCAAAGTTGTTAGGGTGTCTTCTTTTGACATGCCGGATCAAATTGGCATTGCCAAAACTATATTTTTTCAGAGGATTGCCTCTGGATAAACTACTCCCACATATTTTGCATGTTACTTTGGGAGCGTTCACTTTTTTCTGTCCTTCTGGGATGTCGTAAAATTTCCAAATGAAATGGGTTTTTTTCTTTTGCTGAGGAGGGTCCTCATCCAAAAATCCCTCTGAATCACTGCTGGATGACTCTCTTGCAGCCATTGCTGGAGATCAGAAAAGTAGGAGATAGAGTAGACACAACAGCTCTTGCTCTCTCCAAGTACAAAGCAATAGTGAGAGAAATGGGTGGGTTTCACACAATTTGGAAAAAAAAAAGTTCTGAACCAATGAAAAGTGTTATTTTAAAGTCACATGGTTTAACGCGCTTACGCTACGCGCCCGGGGCGCGTCCCGGGCGTGTATCGTAAGCGCATCGGGGCGCTTACGTTGCGCGATCGTATGCGCTTCCGGGTGCGCTTACGCGGTGCGTCATAAGACGCATCTCGCGGCTACGCGATACGTGTCTTATGACGCAAGGCGTGGCGGCTACGCGATACGTCACGATGTTGTTTTCGTTCTCGACAATAGCGCTTCCGGGACGCGCATTAGTACGCGCCTCGGGGCGCGCCGCCGCGCCGCCAGATTGCGCTTACCCGTGCGTTCACCTGTCCGCGCCCCGGGAGCGCACTAAAAATAATATTAAAAAAAAATAAAAAAATTATAAAATATAAAATTAGATTTAAAATGTATTATTTTTATAAAGATTTGCTATTAAAAAACCTATGAAATTCACTGAAAAAACCATAGGTTATAGACCATATATAGTTAGGAATTAGCATTTACAAAACCTTGAAAATTCACTGAAAAAACCATAGGTTATAGACCATATATAGTTAGGAATTAGCATTTAAAAAACCTTATTTTACTCACACAAAACCATTGAAATTCCATATATAGTTAGTTGCAGTAACTATATATCGCGCACCCGCAATCCACTGCTGATCATGTCACATATTACATCATTCATGACATGGTCAGTGACATCACTGATGACATCACTGATGACATCTCAAATGACATCACTGATGACATCACTGATGACATCTCAAATGACATCAGTGATGACATCATGACACACCAATACCAGTTACTACATACGCACTCACTGATTCCTACGTCTACACACACATTCACTCATTCACCCATACAATCACTCATAAATACAGTCACTCATTATTACAACACTATCATATGCACTCATACACCTAGTCAGTCCTGTGAAGAATCAATCACACTTCGATTTCCTCATCTATACAGTTAAACACAGAACACCATACTTTTCACACATAAACTAACACATACTTACTCTCTTATACAATCACTGATACAAGTACACATTGATATGCACAGTCACACACCTCCCAGCCAGCCACACACACACTCAGTCTTCCATACATCCACTCATTCTTCAATATGTAAAACATATTTAAACTTTACAAAAACACACAGACACTAGATGATGTCATCAGTGATGTCACTGACCATGTCATGAATGATGTAATATGTGACATGATCAGCAGTGGATTGCGGGTGCGCGATATATAGTTACTGCAACTAACTATATATGGAATTTCAATGGTTTTGTGTGAGTAAAATAAGGTTTTTTAAATGCTAATTCCTAACTATATATGGTCTATAACCTATGGTTTTTTCAGTGAATATATATATATATATATACACACACATGCACATAAGGGGAGAGGTGTGGCGCCAGGGCGACTGACGCTGGAATCTGGGGACCACGGTTCGATCCCAAGCTCCGGCGGCAGGTTAGCCCAGCACCATGTGACTCTGGGCAATAGCTCACTTAATCTTCCCGACGGCCCCCAGCGCCTAGAGACCCTTACGGGTGATTGTGCGCTTTACAAATGTGGACTTTACTTTACATGCAGTAAAAGTAACCTGGGCCTAAACGCCGTCAACTTTTTACAGCACAATTCTCTACGCGCTCCTCTCAAAGACACCGCCTCATGGGAACTTTTTTCTCTCATGGCAGCCAATAAGATCTCGCAGGACTGTGTTAGGAACTTTGGAATCACAGTTCCGGAAGGGACAATACAAGAAAATTATCCCTTGTCCAATGAGAATCCTTTTTTGGGGGGAGATTGTGAATCCCAAATGGCAGAGATTTACAAAAGTGTTACGCCTTTGAAGCACATTCGGAAACTTTTACAAACACATATCTCAAAAACTTCATGAATTCATACTAAACAAACAGAAACACTCTTTCTGTGTAAAGTTTTACTTTCATGCCAGGTTTAATGTAAATCTATTCAGCAGTTTGGGCTGTAGGCAAGCGCAACAATTCTTATGCATGATAAAATGGGAAAATATAACTTTTTTTCAACCCCCATAATGTTTCCCCCTGCACAGATTTTCATGAAACTTGGTCTGCTGGACTTTAGCTGACTGTGCCGAGCAATTGTTATAGCAAATTAAAAAACGCAGTTTCAATGTAAAGTGTGACTGGACCTTAACTACATAGTGGTCACTGTGTTATATTAATGTATTTATATTTTCTATGTGTGTGTATATAGATATAGATATAGCTATATTTTCTTTGGTTGAGTTGAAAGCGCGATGGGAGACCAGCATAGGTAAACAAATCCCGGACACCGTGTGGGGGCAAGTGTTACACAGGACCTGGAAAGGGACGAGGAACGCTAGGTTTCAGCAGGTGCATTTTTTCGTGCTACATCGGGCATATCTGACCCCGGAGAGGCTACGCCGTCACTTCCGGGTGCTAGATGCCAGGTGCCCGAGATGTCTAGAACCAGAGGTAGATCTGGACCACATGCTGTGGGGGTGCCCGAAATTAGGGGACTATTGGCCGGTGGTGGGAGACCTCCTGAACACGATTACGGATAGAGAGGTGGACTTTGACAAAGCTGCATGCCTGCTCCTTTGGTTCCCACTCACCAAGAGGACCAAGGTGACGAGCAAATTCATTGGGTTGGGATTAATACTGGCACAGCGTGAAATCACTTGGCATTGGAAATCTAAAGAGGGGCCGTCTGTGCGGAGATGGAGGAATGAATTGTTGAAGTGGTCGGGATGCGAGAGTGTGCTTAGGATGCGTCAGGCGACTAGAACTGGTAATGAGAAAAGCTTGGAGTTAGCGCGGTCCTGGGAGCTGGTGGTACAGGCTTTAAGGGACCACATCACTGAAGGCGAGGGGGAGGATCAGGAATAGGAAGGGATTCCATGGGGCTTACGTGATTGTCTGAACTTCCTGGTGGATGTCATACTTCGGAGCAAGAAGGACTGTTAGGACCCGCATTAGCAGCAGTTGGAGGGGGGGAGGGTAATGGGGGGGAGTCGGAGGAGGAGGGGGCTTGCCGCTATGCGGAAGCTTCCCGGAACCGGGTGGCCCTGGGAGGTAGTACTAGCGCTTTTTGAGACGTGACTATGGAGTGGCCTAGGGCTAGATGGAGAGTGGACTGGGTTGGTTGTTCTGGGGTAAAAGCGGAGACGATGTTATAACTGACCTGTGGCCCGAACTGGTTGATTGAAACGCCGCCCAGCCTCCGGGATGTGGGCTAATTGGCTGTGTATTGGATTGTCATGTTATTGAATGTTGGGGGCCGCCAGTGTGTAGGTTGGCTTATTGAATAGTTTATTTCTGATTCTGCAATAAAAATATATTTCAAAAAAAAAAAAATAGATATAGCTATATTTTTTACTCAGGTGGCGATAGCGCTTGCATAGTTATGGTTTGACCAGTGTCCATGAAAGAGGAATTTTTTTATTTTATAACTTCAGCACTATTCAAATCTGCAGAACACTTCAATAAAAGATAATCAGATCCGAGTTAGGCGTGGGAAGTTTTGGCAGATCCGTCAAGCTAGAGGACTAAAAATAGAGCGGGTAGGTCAAAAAAGTGCTACTCCTGTATGATTTTTCTGTCTGATACAGAAAAAAGAGCTGAATGGAATTAGACCAAACTTGGCAAGAAAGTTGACCTTTACTAAAAGAAGAATTTTTGCCTGCTTTTTTTGTGTAAATCCATTCAGTATTTCTGAGAAATTCGCGTTTACATTTTTCAGTATCTAATTGATCAAGGGAGTTTTTCTTCTACCATCTGTTTTTGGTTTGCAAATCCAAAATTCTCTGAGTGGCTGACAACTTGAAGAAGATTTGTAGCGGTGCGTGGACTATGTACCCGAGTCCTGGAAAAAATACATGAAACAAACCATAATGCAGCACAAGTAGCCACTTAAAGCGACCCCCTCCTTTAAGTTTAAGTAATAAAAAAAACAAAGTCTGACTTTTTCAGCTGGGTTTATGGGCCCTTAGGTCCACAAACCTAGACCCTTCAGTGGGTTGAAAGAAGAGTGGGGCGTGTGCAGCAGGGGTCAGCCGGCTGAATTGGATGCAACAGGGTTTGACTGTCAACCACCACTGCTGCTAATGGCTTTTGGCTGTACGCAGCTGAGGCTGCCTGTCTGCTGTGTGCGTGGTACATGGCCAGAACATAGGCTTGGCTCTGCTGCCAATCCCAGCTGCCCACAAAGACTGTGTGCTGCAGGGGTTGGCCCCCGCTGCAAGCCAAATGGTACACCAATGCCAACCATAATTAGCACTCCAAATGCAGTGCTCTTAGCATCACCCTCTGTAACAGATACAATTACATGGGTTGTTTATAATCTTACAGATGAGATTACATATTAAATTACCCTTAAATATTTGTTAATTTAATTACGTTGTGCTTTTAGATGTTCATGGTGAGGTGAGGTTGTAAGTGTTCCATTTAGTATGTGATTTGTGGCTGTAGTGTCCGTTTAGGATCATAGCCTTAGCCATAGTTTGTGTGAATTTGAGCGTTTTTTTTTAATTGCAAGTCGTCACCATAACTAACCCTAACTGTATTTTTTCAGTGATTTTCTGAGGTTTTTTTAAAGCTACGTTTAGATTTTATAACCAAAGTTAACCATAACTTCATTTTATCCTTAGTTTATTCACTGTATTTTATTTTATTATCACATATTCCAACAGGCCATAGACTATAGGTTAGGCCACAGCTTTCCAAACTTTTCATGATGGTGACACACTTTCTAGACATGCATAATTTCGCGACACGGTAAAGCAGCGTAGCGAGCAAACCCAATGCACCTAAGGAGGTTCGGGGTGGGGGGCTTCTCAAAGTACTGATGTTACATGTGAGGTACAGTCTACTAAGGACTAAATCAGGTTACCTTGTTTCAAAGCTAACATTTCAGGTAAAAAGCACCAGCCTCCAAGATCAGCACAGCCTTCTAGCTGTGCCTCTTACTTATTTTTGTTTCCAAATATTTTATCTGCATTTTATAAACGAGAACCAAAAGTCTAGTCCAGAACAGTTCAACAAGTACTGCAGAGGTGAATGGCCAGCAAAAATAGCAGAGGCTGCTGAAATGAGACCAACCAGCATACCGTCTGGTAAGGCCTCAGACAAGCACGTGTGACGCCACAGCCAGACAGAGACGGAGAAAACAAAAGGTGGAGGAGCCAGAGGTCTGTGGACATGGCAAACAGGACTCAGGCTGCAGAGAAAGCTCTGGGAATTATCTCCTGCTTTTTAATGACAGCTCTGTGGGTATTCTAAACATCCCCCATTAGCATTTCTAAAGACAAAAAGACAAAAAAACATGCAGCAGCATCGCCATCAGCCGCACTTCAGAGGCTCCCGTAAAGTATTTACTGAATGAAGTGGAATCCTTTGTAGTGCGCGGCAATCTGAAACCTTGGCAGCTAAGCATCATCCAGTGACACACCCACACATGGCAGGTGACACACTACTGTGTCCCGACAGAGTTTGGAAATCTCTGGGTTAGGCCATGTCGCCAGCGCTCGCAGGGCATGACTGAAGACTGTGCGAACAAGGGATCTTCCTGATTGCAACAGGTTGGAAAAGTTTGGCTGTGTGCTATAAAGGTTGGCTTTAGGTCAATCACCCCTGCTGCCCACGATTTTTGTTCATGCACAGCTAGGGTTATCCACAGGACCTAACCTATGGACAGGTCCTGCAGCCAACTCCCACTCGCATACCATATTGGGCAGACTTGTGAAATTCTGCAGTTTGGTTAGCGACACTCACAACACACACCATGACGTGCTCCTACTGTTGTGGGTACATATTGTTATCTTGTTCGCTCTCTTGTTTTTGTTCTGTATCTTTGCCAAATTGGTGTTTTGAGCAAGGTGGTTTGTGTGCGTTATGGCATTTGTTGCATGCGTTGCTAACCATAACTGGTGAATTATTGTGGTTTTACGAGTTTAAGTCAGAACTATAACTCCCTTTTTAATCATGTTTTACGTTGTTTTCATTTAAGCATTATATATATATTTACTTATTCACTAACTTATTTAGTGGGGTGCTCAAACAGCCGTCTTCAAGCTTTAGTATTTTGGGTGTGCATGAGGTAGTGATTCAGCCCACTTCAGCCATGGCCGAGCTCAGTATGAGAGATGGCATTTTAAAGTTGCACAATGTGCATATCAGCCCCCTTCTGTGCCAGGACCAAGTTGTCCAATGCTTGCCTTATCTTTTAACAAAATATTTTTTTCTTTTACTTTTGTTTCCTTATGGCAAGGGCCCGGCAAGTCCCCGAACAATGGTACTGAGCTGCTCACATGTCTTCATATATGCTCATTGTGAGTATACTTAATTGTTTTTGGGAAAAAAAAATATAAAATCGCTACACATGCATGTGCATGCATCCGCACGCATGGGCAGCTGTCTCTAAAAGGTTTTTGTTGCACTTTACAAAAATCCACTCAGAGATGGTTTTATTATTTATCTTGTATTTTACATTTTTGTTTATTTGCAGAGGGCCCAGTACGGCTGCTGCACTGCTAGTGTATTCATATACATATCATTTTTTCTCAAAGCCATACTTAGTTGGCTTACTATGCATCAGCACCCATGGACAACCATATTAGACTGGTTTTTGATGGACTTTACAGAAATCCATTTAAACATGGCCACCCGCACATGTGTGCGCATTCACACACTTAGGACTGCCATCTTTCAATGTTTTTTGTAAAACTTTAATACAGAAAAACTACAGTTCAAGCCGGCTGATCATGCTTGTGTAAAATGAATTTGTCCTCGTAATGCAACTGGTGCTATGTAAAGCGCTCTGATACCCGATTCGGGTCAAAGTTCGCCCTATATAAAACTGTGTTAAAAAAAAAAGCTTGTGCATAGTCACGCATACATTGGTGGCAGTCTTTGAATGGTGTTTGTAATTGTTTTACAAATAAAACCGCTATTGCCACATAAAGCACGAGTCTGACCCCTATCTATGACCATGGGGCAAACTGTACCGACTAAGCCCAACCGTAGAGTTGTGGCCTTTTACTCCTGATGTCCCAGGGCCAAACCTGCTGTGGGTCAAGTCTTACCCCATCCAGGACTTGACTCTCTGTGGTAGAGCGTGTCAAGCAGTCAGAGGCTCTTCAGGGGAGAGGTAGGTGCTAGACATACCTAAGCGCCTAACTCAGAATGCATACAGTAGCAGAAATATGATAATTTAAAAACTACCTTTTATAAAAAAAAGGAGTATTTAAAGTAAAGTGACAAAGCTTGTACAACACACTAAATAATCCACTTAAAGTTAGCATGCCAGCGATATCTGGGGTGAAATCTTGTAGTCCCTCTCTCCGTTCTAGTAGGGATGGGTGTTCCCCATTTGAATAATGGAGGTGACTCCGAGATGCAGCCCGTGCTAATCCCACGCACCACAGACTATGCTTTGCCTTAAGAGTTCACCAGTGCTCAGGGGCCGGAACAGTCTTACCTAACCCGTAGGCAGCCAGCAATCCTTGGAGGACCAGGGTGCTCTTTCGCAAGCTCTGCTCGCGTCTTTCTGAGGGTCAACAACCTCTTGTGGTCTTTCCCCAACGACGTGCCATGACTCCTTAACCCCGATATGACTCATCAGTGTTGACTGTCCTCTTGCGGCTCCAACAGCAACCGGTAAGTGTTCTCTACAGAATCCTGGGCACGGTGTTGACTCTACAGTGGTGGTCCCCTCTTGGCATATGTGGGGTCCCCACCTTCGGCTCCCTTGCTGTGCATCAACCTAGTCTTCCTTGCGGCCCTCTTGTGGCAAACTGGGTGAACGACTACAGCGTGCATGCCTGGGAGATGGTCCCAGCTTCTGCATAATCGAGCAGATGAGCCACACTCCTGCAGCGGTCCCAACCAGACTGGATGTTTCATACCTTGCTCACTTGGATCTACTTGGCAGTATCCCTGCTGGGCCTAGCTTTCTCCAAACACTGTTCTCTTCCTTGCAGGGCTCTCTTCTTTTGGCAGGCAGACTCTAGGTGCTCTTCTCTTCAATGGAGGCGCAGCACTTGACAGGCAGGCAGAAGTTTGGTGTTCCTGGCTTAAGGCAAGTGGTCTAGACTTCCTATATGATGTCCACCTCACCCAGTGGGGACACCTGCAGACCTTGGTCCCTAGTCCTGGATCAAGCAGCAAGAAGTATTATCTACCATCTCCTGATAGCATGATGTTGTTCAGTAAAGTAAAGGGCGTGATGCTCCCACCTGTATAGTCCAAATGCAGACACACGTGATTTAATTTCTTGTCTGTGAAATTTTGGGGGAGTTTGGTGGGGGGCGGGTGGGAGTGTTGGCTCCTTTCAAGTACCTCTCTCCTCTTCACTGTCCTTTGTCAAAAGGACAGTCTGCCATAGCAGGAACGGCTCCAATTTTAAGTGACCCACAACTCAGGCTAAGGGATTAACTGGGGATCACACCTGGCTGTCAGCCTTCACTGAAATATGCCACATAAAGATTCAAAGGACCAAGCCTTCCTCACTATCAAAATTCCCTGGTGGTGCCAACCTGATCAATCCCACCATCTTCCTGACGATGATCCAAGGCCCCATGGAAAAGTAAATCTTCTTGGTATCACAAGCCTTTTGATGTGCACAGAGGATGCTCTACTCCTCTCTCTTCAGTGTTTGTATCTTACCACAACCTTTAGTAATGTCAGCAACACACATCTCCTGTCTGGGGGGCTTGCAGTCCTCACCTCTCCAAGCCCTGGGCTTAAAAAATGTAACCCACAGCTCATGTTATATACAAGCTACAGGCACACACTTGGAACTCGGCACGCACGCACAAGTTCTGCACGATGTCCGGTGCAACACGCAATTTATACAGGCCAAGGATGAGCTAAGTACACAGCCCAGAACTTTCCACAAGTGGGTCAGTAGATCCCACTACAGTGACAGTGACGCAAGTAAAAAGGCTTGTTCACATCACTTCTTCTACTAATCACTAAAACTGGTATGCTGGCACTGCACCTTTCCTGTGTCACTTCACTCCAGGTAAGGGCAGTAGCCCGTTACCGCCATGAAGGTAGCACATGATGCGTCCCTCCCAGTCTAAGCATATATCTTTACTGTGAGTTAGGCCTAAGTCATGGTCCACACACATGATTTGTGTTTGCCCATGCAGAAAAATCAGTACCCGGGATCAAAATATCTATCAATGCACCAGGGCCCTGAGGGTAGTGGTGCATGTCCGTCACCGTGAAAGGGACTTTGCCTTCCCAACACCAGGCAAATTGAATCTCCATCCAGCTTATTCTGCTTTTAAAATATTTTTTTATAGCAATGTCCCTTCAATGAAAGCAGGACAGTGACATTTTACTTGAACAAGTCTAGCCTGATACAGACCTAACTCAATACACGACTAATCACTAACCTGAGAAACATCTGCTGCCATTACCTTGTTTTCCTAGTCTTTCAGACCAGCAGGATTAAATGCTCTGCTTCCTAGGTCAATATAAATTGGAGTCCCTTGTGGTTCAGTGGTTTTCAAGGATGCTAACTTCTTGTAAATGCATGTCTGCTCAATTGATGCTGGATATTTCAGTATTTTCCACCACTGCCATTGCTTCCAAAATGGACTCACAAGTTAAGTTGCAGACGGTGGATTCTGCATAGCCCTGTTCCCACTTCAGGCCCAACTGAGTGTGGTTTTCGGTCCCTAATGGTGGAATGATCTTATCCACTTTTCAAAGTAGCTGGGTAGTCTTTGAACAAACACTAGCAAAGGCAGTAGGTCTTGCATTTATAATCCAATTATCAATCCTTTTGATTTGACTATGCTTATTTGTAACAGATTATTTTAAAAAGTTAAAAGAAAACATTCAAGATACTGGAAGAAAGTGAAACCAATACCTTAAATATTGAATTCAGTATTGTCAATCATTATAAATAGCATGGTGTGTTTAAATACTTTTCATGCAAGAAACTCTGAACAGAATTTAAAAAGCCTGTTGTGCATGATCAGTCTTGAGGACAACACAGGGGACTCGTTGCAGGATCAGTCTTGAGGACAACACAGGGGACTAGTTGCAGGTACCTGAAGGAACATAACAGCTGCCAGAGTTCATGAACAAATAAGTGTCAGAATTTAAGGTAACATACTTGCCAATGCCTACTTTATCTTCCACGCAACCTAGAACTACAACCAATGCTCCTATCATTTTGTGCTCTGCAACGGCCCCAGTCTCTGTAAGTACACTTTCTCCCTCAATTGCCGGCTGAGCCTCCCTCATCCCATAAATGCTGACTTTGTGGGCAATGGCAAAGGGCGATGGACAGGAGGTGGCAGAAAGATTCCAAAGGGGGATGTTTGCTATCGGTGAGTGGATGGCAAGAAATTGCCTGAAGCTCATTTCCGATAAAACTGAGGTGGTGATCTTTGGCAACCTTTTGCCAGCCTGGTCGACAGCTTGGTGGCCATCGGCTCTTGGTGTCCCTCCTACCCCCACCGCTAAGGTCAGAAACCTAGGAGTCACTTTTGATGACAAGCTCAGTTTCATGGCCCATGCAAATAAGGTGGCAGCTAACGCCCATTTTAAGCTCAAAATAATAAAAAAGATTATCCCTTATTTACCAGATTCAGCAGCCAAGACGTTAGTGACCTCTCTGGTCCTGACATCGTTGGATTACTGCAACGGTCTATTGCTCAATGCACAAAGCAGAGTCACGAAAAAACTTCAGACTGTGCAGAATGCAGCGGCACGCGTGCTATCCAAGAAACCCAAGTTTGCCCCCATCTCGGACACCTTGAAAGATTACCACTGGCTATCCATCCAAAATAGGGCTAAATTCAAAGCACTATGCATAGTTTATAAGACCCTGCAGGATCAAGGACCGTGCTTTCTCAAAAAGCTATTAATTCCCTACAACCCGCCCAGAACACTCCGCTCCTCCTCGCTTAACCAACTGGTGGTTCAACGAAGCAGAACAGTCTCATGGGGTGACCGCCGCTTTTCTATCGCAGCCCCCAAAATCTGGAACGCCTTACCGAACCACATTAAAATAAGCTCCACACTCCTCCAGTTCAGAAGGAAACTGAAGACGTGGTTATTTAACCAGTAACCCAGCCACCAACTTTCTGATCAGGGATAGACAGCATTGCATATCAGCGCCGAGACGCCTACGGGTAATTGCATGCGCTCTATAAATGCCATTAAATTAAATTAAATGGCTGTGATTTTAATGCAACATGGGGAAGGGAATGCAGGAGATGAAGCAAAACCAAAGACTGCTCTTAAATCAAACCTCAGCAAAAATATACCTGTAGCAGCACTTTTAATGATGAGCTGGAAAAATGTGGGATCAACACCGACAGCGATTGACTCAGGTGTGAGGGGAAGCAGTGCATGGGAGGAAGAGCAAGAAAAGATCTTCACTCCCATACAGTGTTCAAAGACAAAGAATAAAGATGTGTTCGAGGCATATAAGCTGTAGATCGTACACTTTTGCAATAGATCGCCACCTGGTGTTGGGCCCGGATGATTGCAGGTTGTTGTCTTCTTGGAAGAAGTCTTTGTAGTCACGAGATAGGTGACTCCTCCCTTGGATAATACTGCGCATGGTCATCGACTCCATCCTCAGATTGTTTTTTTCCGCCACTGGGTTCGGATGAAAGTTTTCCGTTTTGGCTAGGAAAGACTTTTCCAGCAACTTCGAAGCGAAAAAACTTTGTAAAACTTTATCGATATAGAATACTTTCGACACCATCACACACATTCCGGTGCGTCGACGAGGGCCGTTGGGCCTATCGGCGCCGTACGGCTTACGCCTCATGGACAGGACTCCATTCAAGAGATGCCCGGTATGTCAAGCAAATTTCCCTCATAGGGACCACCACGAGGTCTGCAACCTCGGTCTGTCGCCGGAACACGACGAGTCAACCTGCACAGCTTGTGCATCCTTCCGATCGAAAAAGACCATTCGGGATCGGAGGGCACGTCGACACGAGATGAGGAGATCAGCACCAGCACCGGAGGCCATATTCGAGGAGGAGATCGTCGAAGAAGACCTCTCAGAGGGTGAAGATCCACTCGAAGACCTCTCCGAGGACGAGGCTCCACTCGTCGCCGAGGAAGACTCGCCTGATCTCCAGATCATATCGGAGGCAGAGGACTCAGATGACTTGATTCCATCTCGTCAACCCGTGAGTACTCTTGCCCCTGCACAACAGACACTACCCAAGCCAAAGGCAACAGTCAGCACTCCGCTCATGGGGCCCAGTCGAGACCGAAATATACCCTCAGACGCCCCGCCCTCGGGCTCTGCTCCGAGGAAAACATCTACGCCTTCAGGTGCTTTGCCACCGACAAGACCACATGTGCCAATTCCACCTCTTCCATCGGCACCGAAGCACACACATCCTTCGACACCGAAGCCAAAACGCCCTTCGGTGCACAAAGACCCTTCGGCACCGAAACCTAAAGATGCACCGGCGCCAAAGCCAAAAACTGTACCGGATCCGCAAAAAGCTCCGGCTCTGAAACCTCCGGTTCCAAAAATAAAGATGGAAAGCCAGAGTCTGACGCCTCAAGGCCAACGAGACCTGTCTCCACTCCAAAATCTCCAACCTCGGTACCAAAGACTCCAAGGCCTGATTCAGAGACACCTAAGCCCTCTACCAAGCCTACCAAGCCGAAACCATCTTCGGCACCGAAAAATTTGCCACGGGACTCGATAACTCCTCCTACAGCAAAAAACACAAAACAACCCCTATCGGCTCTGAAAAAATCGACGCCGAAGAAGGTTGTAGAAGAAGAAGAACTGTTTAGACCAGATCCTAAGCAAAGGAAAGTTTATATCAATCCAAAAACTGGACATGTGGAAGCTATTCCTTACAAGAAGAGACCAGCAGACACACAACTTCTACCTGGGGTCCCTGCTAAAAAGAAGGATTGTGCAACTTCTCCAATGCACCCTTCCTCTCCTTCACCTTCTTCCTCTCCTATCCCTCCTTACATTGAACCTACAGTTTCTCCTGTTCAATCTCCCGCATCATCACACCACACTGATGAGGAGTATGATATAGGTGGGGGGAATGACATACCAGAGCCACATACATACCCTGTAGATGAGGATGTCAATCCAGAATACCCTAGAGATGAGGATATATATGGTTTCCCTCCACACAATGTGCCCGACATCCCTGATCCTCAGTCTTACCCAACAAAACCTTCCCCTCCAGAAGACAGTATTGGGTTTAATCATCTCTTAAATAGAGCTGCCCTTTACCACGGGGTTTCAATGCACTCTGATTACATTGATGAGGATTTTTTACTCGATACATTTGAGCAGTCACAAAGGTCTACACAAATACTGCCCATGATCAAAGGAGTCATTAAACATGCTCCAGAAATATTTAAAGACACGGTACGATGTAGGGTATTAAATCGAAGAATAGAAAAGAAATATAGGCCAGCACCATCTGATCCAGTCTATATTAAGGGACATCTGCCACTAGACTCCTTAGTAGTGTCTAATGCACGGAAAAGAAAATAATTCCCAGACTTCTGGTGATACGCCCCCACCTGACAAAGAATCCAAAGTCATTGATGCGTCAGGGAAACGGATTGCTGCGCAGGCTACAAATATATGGCGCATAGCAAATACACAAGCCCTGCTCTCACGATATGACAGGGCTCACTACGACCAATTAGAAAAACTCATGGAGCACCTCTCAGATCAATATAAAGATCAGGCAACAGAGCTCATACAGGAAGGCAAATTAATATCTAATGCCTCAATTAAATTTGCACTGGATGTAGCTGACACAGCATCCAGAGCAGTCAATACTAGTGTCATACTCAGACGACATGCGTGGTTACGCATTTCAGGTTTTAAAACGGAGGTACAGACTACCATCTTGAACCAGCCCTTCAATCAGAACCAATTGTTTGGGCCAGAAGTAGATAACACATTAGAAAAAATGAAAAAGGACACTGACACAGCTAAGTCTATGGGTGCATTACAATCCACTCAGACTAGAAGTTCTTTTCGCCGCTCCTTTTATAGAGGAGGCTGTAAGCAAACCGGCGCAGATACATCAGCTTTCAAGACGCACACACAGACCTCCTCTAACAAAGGTTACTTTAGAGGAGGATACAGAGGCAATAACAATAAGGGAAGAGGTAGAGGTAACAACAACAACCGCTCCTCTTCCACTCCTAAACAGTGACTTCCCTCTGCCTCCCCTACAGCATTCCACTCCTGTGGGGGGCAGATTATCACAGTTCCTACCTGTCTGGAATTCTATCACAACAGACAGGTGGATGAGACAGATTATCCAACATGGCTACTGCCTAGAACTCACAGCAACCCCCCCCAAACATACCACCCAGGCAGCGTCCAATGTCTACAGACCATATGACTCTGCTTCAACAGGAAGTTCTAGCACTTCTACTAAAGGATGCTATTCAAGTAGTTCCTTTAGAGGAACAGGGAACAGGAGTTTATTCCCTGTACTTCCTAATCCCCAAGAAGGACGGGACACTGCGACCAATTCTCGACCTCAGGCCCCTCAACCATTACATAGAATCAGATCATTTTCACATGATCACTCTGCGACAAGTACTCCCACTACTACAAAAAGGCGATTTTCTTTCAACACTAGACCTAAAGAACGCATACTTTCACATTCCTATACATCCTGCTCACAGGAAGTATTTAAGGTTTATCATACAAGGACAGCACTATCAGTTCAAAGTCCTTCCATTCGGGGTCACAACAGCACCACGAGTGTTCACAAAGTGCTTAGCAGTAGTAGCTGCACATCTCAGAAGACAACAGATACATGTCTTCCCTTATCTCGACGACTGGGTCATAAAAGCAAAATCATTCAGTCAATGTGTCCAACACACAAAGCAAACAATTCAAACACTGCACGACTTGGGGTTTACCATAAACTACACCAAGTCGCACCTAGAGCCTTCGCACGTTCATCAGTATCTAGAAGCTACCATAGACACATCCACAGCTCTAGCGTATCCCAGTCCAGCCAGGATACAGAGCATTCAGACCTTTGTCTCCATTTTTCAACACCAGCAGTCTCTCCAAGCCAGAGTGTTCATGAGACTAATAGGCATGATGGCGTCTTGCATCTTCATAGTTCCGCATTCCAGACTGCAAATGCGCCCACTACAAGAATGTCTAGCACAACAGTGGAATCAGGCTCAAGGTCAGCTCACAGACCTGGTGTTGGTAGACAGCCGTACATATCGCTCTCTGCAATGGTGGAACACCAAATACTTGACAAGAGGACGGCCGTTCCTAGAGCCTGTTCCACAAGAGGTGCTCACAACAGACGCATCCCTCACGGGATGGGGAGCCCATCTCTTACACTATACGACACAAGGCCAATGGAACAACCAACAGAAAATGTTCCATATCAACCATCTAGAACTACTAGCAATTTTCCTAGCACTCAAGACGTTTCAATTGCAAGTAAAAAACAAAGCTGTCTTAATCCGGACGGACAATATGACAGCCATGTACTATATACAAAAACAGGGGGGACACACTCTCTGCAACTGTCCCAGCTCGCACAGAACATTTGCAGATGGGCCATTCCTCCAAAAATACATATGACTGTAGAACACCTTCCAGGAATTCACAATCAGATAGCAGATCTGTTAAGTGACAACAGATTCACGAATGGGAGATACATCCACAAGTTCTTCAACCATTCTCCCAAATGTGGGGGCATCCACAGATAGATCTGTTTGACACCCACGAAAATGCAAAATGCCCAACCTTCGCCGCCAGGTTTCCACACCCACGGTCGGAGGGGTATGCGATATGGATGAACTGGTCAGGCAGATTTGCGTACGCTTTTCTGCCTCTCCCACTCATTCCACTAGTAGTGCGCAAACTCAGACAACAGTCTCTCAAACTAATATTAGTAGCTCCCACATGGGCACGTCCGCCGTGGTTCACCACACTACTATATCTCTCACTGGCTCCACACCAAAAATTACGCCTCACGCCCTCCCTGTTAACACAGAACCATGGAGAAATAAGACACCCAGACCCAAGCCAACTGAATTTGGCGATCTGGCTCCTGAAGTCTTAGAGTTTGGTTACTTAAACCTGCCACCAGACTGTATGAACATAATTAAAGAAGCTAGAAAACCCACTACCAGAGCGTGTTATGCCGCTAAGTGGAAGAGATTTGCAATATATTGTAGCAATAATGACATTGATCCACTGGATGTTTCCATCCAAAATATAATTTGTTACCTTCTACACCTACAAAGGTCCAAGCTAGCTTATTCTTCCATACGTCTGCATCTGGCAGCAATTGCAGCCTATTTACAGAATAGTCAACATCTATCTCTCTTCAGAGTACCTGCAATCAAAGCATTTATGGAAGGGTTAAAAAGAATAATCCCACCTAGGTTACCACCTGCTCCGGTATGGAACCTGAACGTGGTCCTCACAAGACTTATGGACCCCCCTTCGAGCCTTTACACAAGTGTGAATTGCAATTCCTAACATGGAAAACTGCCTTCCTTGTTGCCATCACCTCTCTCAGAAGAGTTAGTGAAATACAATCATTCACAATACAAGAACCATTTTTTCAATTACATCCTAACAAACTGGTTCTTAGGCCTAATCCAAAATTCCTGCCAAAGGTTATCACTCCTTTTCATCTTAACCAATCAGTAGAGCTACCTGTGTTTTTCCAAAACCCAGACTCTGTTGCAGAAAGGGCCTTACACACCTTAGATGTTAGAAGAGCCCTGTTATACTACACAGATAGGACTAACCCCCAGATGCATCAAAGTTATGTTTTGCGAGTCCTTAATAGCGTATTTTAAGGATTCGCTATTAAAGACTCGCAAAACGGGATGCATGTAGGAATCGCAATGTTATTTGCGATTCCTACTGATTCCTTTAGCGAATCGCAAATAAGGAATGGCTTTCCCATTCATTCCTATGGGTCTAAAGGCCCATAGGAATGAATGGGGAGTCATTCCTTATTTGCGATTAGCAATTAGCGAATCGCAAATGTGCCGCAATTTCAAGGGTGCCAAGGTGTCCAAAGGACACCCTGTTGCACCCCTGAAATGGTAAGGACATGTGTGTGTGTGTAATATACAACTTAGAAAAATGCACTAAAGTGCATATTTCTAAGTTTTTGCTATTTACCACGTAGTTTGACTTTGCGGTAAATAGCGGCCCCCAGATTGTGAATTCGCACTCTTGGAATGGTTCATGCATTGCATTTAAGGAATCTCAAATTGCGATTCCTTAAATGCAATCGCAATTTGAGAACTCGCAATTATTTGCGAATTCTTAAATTGCAAGTGCATGAACCCTTGATGCATCTCAAATGCCATTTTTGCGGGCGCAAACGGACGAATTTTGCGATTCGCACCGTTTGTGCTCGCAAAAATGCTTGATGCATCTACCTGTAAGTCCTTCAGAAAGACAAAACAATTATTCGTATCTTTCTCTCCCCCACACAAAGGCAACCCCATCTCTAAGGGGGGAATTTCCAGGTGGATTGTGAAGTGTATACAGATATGCTATCAGAAAGCTAAACGTACACTAACCGTTCCTCCTAGAGCACACTCCACTCGCAAACTAGGGGCTTCTATGGCTTTCTTAGGAAATATACCATTAGAGGACATATGCAAGGCAGCAACATGGTCTACAATACACACCTTCACTAAACACTATTGTGTTGATGTGCAAGCCGAGCAGCAAGCTGCAGTAGGCCAAGATGTCCTTAGAACACTGTTTCAATATACTGCAACGGATACAGGCGACCACCGCTACAGGAGACACTGCTGCACAATCGTTGCAAAAGTGTACGATCTGCAGCTCATATGCCTTGAACGGAAAATGCTACTTACCAGTATGCATCTGTTCTTGGCATGTAGAGCTGCAGAGTCATACACGCCCTCCCGCCTCCCCGGGACTTGTATCCGTTCCAGTACTCATCTTACTTAGATGCACACGCATGGACATCCTTTCTCTTTACTTCTACTAACTCCGTCATTTCCCATCATGGCGAAAAACAATCTGAGGATGGAGTCGATGACCATGCGCAGTATTGTCCAAGGGAGGAGTCGCCTATCTCGTGACTACAAAGACTTCTTCCAAGAAGACAACAACCTGCAATCATCCGAGCCCAACACCAGGCGGCGATCTATTGCAAAAGTGTACGACTCTGCAGCTCTACATGCCAAGAACAGATGCATACTGGTAAGTAGCATTTTCCTTCCTGATGTAAGCCATGGAAATATACAAGTGTACAAGTCAGAGAATGGTAAGTAAGATAGCTTTGTGGGAGGGACAAACACAAGAAGAGGAAGGAAAGTCATTGAATAAACAGCGAGCACAGGGGATTGACAAGATAAGCAATGGGCTGACTGAAAGCCTGGGTCTTTGACAACTGACTATAGGCCAGACCTAAAGAGGATTAAAAGCCTATATTTTTCTCGATCGCTAGGGCAGTTTGGATGCCATTGTCTTGATATCCATTGTTACAGAACTTTATAATTATTCTAGCTTCGACCTTAAATGTTCCCTTGACTTACTTTCTACCTAAGAGGTTTCACCTCTTATTGAGGAGTGGGGTTGTACATCCTTGCTCTCTGTTGGTGACATTCTTTTCTGTATCCTTATCAGTTATTTTGTATACATCTGGAATTGTTTTATAAAACAGTTTGGGAATTTGAAGCATCCAAAAAGACTGCCAGCAGCCAGTACAAAAGCAAGAATCTGGGTTTTACTTGGGGACAAGCTTAATGTTTAACCTTGCTCTTTCCTGTTACAAGATGTCCCTGTCTGTCTCACACTTGGGTTGGTCATTTACTGTGGTTGCAACCTGGTCATTTCAACAAGTTTTCATAGGCTACCAAGGAAAATCTCTGGGCATTTGTCTTCCTTAAAAACCAGGGGATATTTTAATGGATTAGTTAACGTCTTTCCCTTGGGGTGAATCTTCCTCTCCCAGTCTCTTGTTTTGAATTTGAATTTGATTTCATTTGTTTTAGCCTAAACACCTTTTGAACCTTGAACATGTGTGACGTATTTTGAGGAATATCACAACCATCCTTCTTTGTTGTGACAATACATCTAAAAATGAAAATGGAGTTGTCTGTTCTGATCTTCTGACAAACCCTGTGTTGTGTACCTTCAGAAAATGGTAATTCTTTAATATTTCTCCTTATTTCCTTACGTTCTTTACATTTTTCAGGCTACAATTAGTGTTTTCTCTTGAAATTTTGCGGTGCTGAAACAAATGGCACAATTGTTGTCTTTGGGATTTTTTATGCATACTGGGCATAACCGAAGTAAAAAAGATTCTTAAGCCTTCCAATACAACATGCCAGGGTGTCTTTTGTAAGTTGAATGCTGCAGGTTGTTTCCACCTCCTAGTGTATTATGTTCATACAATCCGGACAGTGTCCTTGAATTTCTGACCTCATGTTATTTAGGATGTAACCTGCAATGCAACCACTGGTTCATTGAGAATAATGCCATACTTTCAGACTTCCAAACGGGATTAAGTCCAGTAAGAGACACAGAATCTGCCCTCCTTGCCATCTGGAATGATCCGACGAACACAGTTGACCGCAACGGTGTTGCTGCGCTACTTCTCTTGGACCTATCGGCTGCCTTTGTCACGGTTGACCATGACCCTCTAATACAAAGACTCTACGAACCCGGCGTAAAGGGACCTGCTCCAGATTAGATCACATCCTACCTTTCCAACAGAACTAATGTCATCCATACCTCCCTCTTTCTCTTCCAAACTGTACTTCTCAATAGCAGGGATCCCTCACGGCTCTCATCTCACCCATGCTTTTCAATATCTACATGAAGTAATTTTTTTAATTTAGAGTTTTATATCGCGCAAACTAGACCTGAGACATCGGGTATCAGGGTGCTTTAAACGAGCACCAATTTAGTTACAGATGGACACATTCATTTTTGTTAGGCACGGGGAGATTACGTGATTTGCCCAGGATGTTGAGCGCCCCTGCCGAGACTCGAACCCGGTTCCCCAGCTTTGAGGTCAACAGCTCTAGCCGTAAGGCTACATCCTGCACTGATCAATCAATTTCACCTCACGTGCTATAACTATGCAGATGACATGCAAATACTCCTTTAACTGGAATCCCTCGAAGACATTGAAAAATCACTGATTTGCAGTTGTTTAAGAGCCGTGGGTCAATGAATGATGTAGAGTCATCTCAAACTGAATGCTTCCAAAACAGAAATACTCACGTGTGGCAATTGGAAACAGTTTGACCCACTCGCCATATGGCCTGATGATCTGGGAACACCTCCTAAATTATCAAAGGAAGTAAGAAACCTTGCAATGGACTCCAAGCTGTCAATGAATGCCTAAGTAGACATATTTGCAAGATCAAGCTTTGTTACTATAAAAACTCTGCGACACATCTTCCTCTACCTAGGATTCCCACGCAAGGTCCAGGCTACCATCTCTCTCTTGTTCTGTCCAAACTTGATTATATAACAATGGCCTTCACCACGGATCACCTTTAACAAAAAAGACTACAATGTTCTGAATGGATTCAGAACGCTGCTGCCAGACTACTCTTGCATGTAAAGCCACAAGCCCACGTATCCCCTGCCTTGAAAGCCCTACATTGCCAGAAGTCCACTTTCAAGCTTCTTTGTCTCACTCACAATGCGATACATGGAACGCGGATCGCTCTTCATCAGTAATAAAATCACCAAACCCATTCATCAAAGGAACCTCTGCACTAGAGTGGCACCTCGCCTCAAAATCCCAGCGTACAAGAAAAAAAACATGGGTGGCCCATCCTTCTCTGTTCAAGCAGCCAAATGATGGAACTCTTTACCCCCAAATATAAATTAAAAATATCAATATTACTTAGTTATATTTTTCTATGTTTAACATGCATATAAGTGACTGTATAAATAAGTAAATCTTTTATCATAACTATCTACAATTGCTTCACTGTTAAATTACAAATATAAAAACAAATACATTAATTTAAAGTACAGCAACACTTGAAAGTCTGATTTATTAAATGCAACTTTAATCTACATATATTACCTTCCTAATGCAAATATACCTTCCATGTACTTATGATATACCTCTGTGTACTTTTGTATCTTAATATTTATTACTTAGATTCAAATTCAGCATATCCAATGTACTACCTTATTTCTCACCCTATATAGTCTCTACCTCCACTCTGACTCATCTCAAACCTCATTCTACTACTCTCTCCGAATGACTACCCTATTTCTCACCCTATACCACTATCAATATATCCTCTACCTCAACTCTTGAATTCACCTCAAACCTCATTCTACTACTCTTTCCAATGCACTACCCTATTTCTCACCCTTTACCTCTATCAATATATCCTCTACCCTCTCATTCATCCCAAACACCCATACCACTGATGTGATCCACAAAATAACCCTTTATAGACTTTACCCTCCTCTCCCCTCCTTGCATCAATTTTTTTTTGCTATTCAGATCTCTCAAACAAGCCTTTTTAAACCCATCCCTCGGACTCTTCCCCCCCCCCCCCACCCCTTTATTCATTCCAAACCCCCTCCTACTGTTATGAACTCCCCAAAAAAAGAAGAAAATAACTTTCTAGACCCTTCCCTCCTCTATCCCTATACTTTTCCTTTTCAATCCAAATAACAGACTAACATGCCCACCACTTAAATTGATTTAATATTTCCCTATACTAAATCCCCACTAATTCTGTTTAGGTTCCGGAGTAACGTGCTACCCAACAAAAAGCGCTTCAACACCTTAGCAGTTTTAGCAAGCACTATATAAATGCAAACCCTTCCTTCTTCCATCTCTCCACTATCCTTTTCAATCCATATAACAAACATGTCCACCACCCAAATTAATTTCATATCCCCGCAGACTAAATCACCACTAATCCTTTTTGGTTTCAGAGTATCGTGCTGCTGGTATCGAAGCGCTGCAATGTCTCATAGGGGGTGGCAAGTGCTATATAAATGCAAACTTTTTCCCCTCCACTATCCTTCTCAAACCAAATAATAGACTAACATATCCACCGCTCAAATTAATTTCATATTTCACTATACTAATTTCACCACTAATCCTTTATGGGTTCTGGGGTAGTGTCCTACTCGATGAAAAAGCGATCTGATTCCTCGTCAGGAGTAGTAAACGCTATATAAATGCAATTACAATACAATGTTTTATTTAATTTTATTGTGCCACAGTACAGATTGTTCTCTCATGTTCATTCATGACTTGCCAGTAGTCTGGAAGAAAACGCACGTAGGACTAATAGTCACTGCAGTGACTGACTTGTACTTTTTATTTGAAGCTTCGAATGGCTCGATGTATGGAGATATGTTCAAAGATTTGACCCTTATATGTGGCTCATCAGAAAGTGTTATCTGGGTAACTGTTAAATTCCAGAGCCCTCTCTAAGTGCAACCAGTGATATGCAAAATCTCATAAAAGGTATCTTTGAAGGGATCCTATAATATCTGCACTTTCCTCTGCAGGGCGACGAGCTTTCATTGGAGTTGGCTTCGGCGACCGAGGTGATGCATTTGACTTTAATGTTGCACTTCAAGACCATTTCAAGTGAGTGTCTTTTTTTTCTTTCTTTCAAATCCATTATCCTATGGGTGTTAAACTTTTAGAGACTGATTGGGATATAGCAAGGAGTTGGTCGAGTCGAGGCCATGAGATGAAAAGTATAATTCGCATGGGAGGTAATAAGAGGGGTATGTGTTTTAGTTGTCTGTAGTGGTCAAACTCCAACAATAACAGATGGTCCAATGGAGGGGAGGGAGAAGTATGAACTGTTATATTTGTATGAATTTTTCTCGGGGAAGTGTAAACCTTTATAAGAAGTCTGTATAGTTTTAAGAATCTAGATTTATGCACCATGTCAGCTGCATTTTTCTCTAAAGTAAGTGCCAGACTTTTTACAAGTTAAATGAAGAGCTAAAGTTGAGCAGGAAGTGACCCTGCAGATGTAGCTTTTATAAAATTATCTGGGAAAACCCCAAATAAAGTCAAAACTGAACATGACGGCTCCTCCCTTCTCCTTTTCATCTCTTCCTCCTTTACTTTTCTTCATCTTCACTCTTGAATGACCATATAAGAAATGTAAAATTATATTACATATTAAAGCATATATTATGGTAAATTTTATTTTAAAAGTTA
Source organism: Lissotriton helveticus (assembly GCF_964261635.1). Taxonomy (NCBI): domain Eukaryota; kingdom Metazoa; phylum Chordata; class Amphibia; order Caudata; family Salamandridae; genus Lissotriton; species Lissotriton helveticus. The sequence continues at coordinate 511,953,243 of NC_136065.1, forward strand.
GGTGTTAAAGTAGAATTAGACATTCATGAAAGTATTGGTTTTGTTCATCACAGGATGTATTCTAAAGTTAATGTTAGGTTCAATAGATATTCCTGTATATATGTAGCAGTAATTATGTACAGTAAACCTAGCCTGGAAGCAGTGGAGTTTTGAACAGCTGGGTAGAGCCTGTGGGTACGATTCAGATAGTTTAAAAAAGATAGTAATTTCCCATTGTCTAGGAAGTGGGTAATGGGTATACTTTACTCATGTTCACAATCAAGTGGTGTTGGCAAAAACATGCTGTCTCTATAATACTGTGTTATAGATCTGGATAGAATCACGTGCTCTTTAGCAACATTTCACAATCTCTGCTCGAGTGTGTTCTTCCTCTTGGCCTCCACTTCAGCTTTTTATCTCCCTACTTCTTTCATCCACTCAGTGTCGTTCTCATATGCTACACTATATCAACAGATTTTCCTAGAACATGAGAACAACAGGCTGCTAATTACACCAGCTGGTTCACATTTTGTTCGACTGGAATGCGTCTTCAGTGGCTCTTCGTTGATTAAACATTCTGTGGAATTTACCTAGAGCATCCTTGTGACCTGAGTTTTGTGCCCTCACACTTTCTGTAGGTGGGTGAAACAGCAGACAGAATTGGCGAAGCAGGCCTTGAATCCTGACCCCGGACCCAAGTTGGACCTCGGCTTCAAAGAAGGGCAGACCATCAAAATTAACATTGCAGTAAGTAAAAGCTTCATATAAGTGTCTGCTATAAAATCTGTGTTTTTTAGGGACTGTCTCTTTTTGTTGTGATAACTTTTACTAAGCCTATGTTTTTACATGGAGTGTTGTGCACATTAATATCATGCAAGGTCTACACACTCCAGCATATCTTCGCTTCTGAGGGCATTATTAACAGTCCACTGAGCTTGTACAGACCCATACATCCAGCCCCAATGTTTCTATATTTTGCTTGATTTACTTCTCAGAATATGAAGAAGAAAGAAGGCGTGACTGCAAATACAAAAGCACGTCCTGCAGGGCAGTTGAATCTTCTTCCTCCACCACCAGGAGGCAAAGCTCCAAACCTGATTGCTCCTCCCGCCGAGCACCCACCTCAAAGCACTCCACCAACCGGAAAAAACAACACAACAGGTCTGTTGACAGCTGGTTTAGATCTTCCTCTTTGTTGTAACTTGGCCACACCCTTATTGTTGAAATGCATTTGATTCTAGGGTATTGTCCTTTTAACATCTTGTATGTCTTGAAGCTAAAAGTTGCTAGGCTAAAAGTTGCTAGTTCTAGGAGACAGAATAAGTAATAAAAAAATGCACAGTGTTTGTTCTGAAAGGTCTAAGTACTCTTCTTGTGTTTGGTAACAAACTGTTTTTGTAAAGCGCACTCGGAACGATGAAAGGCTGAGTGGATCTTTCCTGTCACCATTAGATCAAGCACAGATTCCTCAAGTTTGTTGCATTAATCCACTTGGACACGAGGAGTTATTGGGATAGCACTGTTTCAATATGTCGGTAGTTGGGGAAAATGTGTCGCAGGAGGTGTTTGATATTGTATGTCTCGACTAGGGATAGCAGAAGAAAGGACAAGTGATACGGAAATTAATATTTGGGTTAGTGCCAACATGTTTTGTAAAATCAGATGTCAGGGCACGAATAAAGCATTCGCTTTTTTTCTCTAACTGCTCCACCTATAATTCCTGGTTCAAAGCTTTATGGTCTCACAGTTGAGAGATGTGCATACGAAATTTGAATAACGACTAAGTGGACTGTTGTGTGCTAAAAAGACAGTCAATTACTGTGTGCTTCTTCATAAACATTAGAGGACAGTGCAAGCTGTGTGGCTGCAAAAAACCTATTGTGACATTATAGTGGGCTTACAGTCTTTACATTGCTTACCATCAGTTGGCTTTAATTTATTGAAACACCTACGTTTGCATGCTTCTTAGTCAATGGCTTGCTTTCTTCTTCTTTTTCTATTCCCTGGAGCATAATCCTAACAATTCTTTTGACTTGCTTAATTGTATCCTTCCACTGCTCACATATAGGGAACTTGTTTTTCCTTTTATTTTTCATTCAGCACTATTTCTCTCTTTGCCCCTCCTGTTCTACTGTCCCCCTCTGAAATACCCCTCGTCCCCGCTGCACTCTGTTGCAACCTACCCTCTGCCAGCAATCCACATATTGCATGAAAGCACAAACATTGGCACACAAAGGCTTTTATGGTTCTTCAGCAAGGATTATCTGCTGCACTTACTTCGCTGGTATCTAGGGCAGAAGGTGTACTTGGCATTACACTTCCCCTGGAGGTCTGTAAAGCTAGTCCCTAGGATAATAAAGATCACTAAATGTCCTATTAAATTAGGTCATGATGAACATTTGCATTAACACTATGCCACTTCCTTATATTTTTTTTTAATTCTGTTCAGATTTTCCAGATTGAGAAGTATTTGTGATTTTTAAAGATCAAAATCATTGAATCTATATACATTTTGAGATACCATAAGATATGTTTGCTTCTTTGTGTTTTTTTGTTTTTTTAAATAAATGCTTTAGAAACATTGGCAAAACTAACAGCTTGGCACTTCCATTATAGAGGTGATACCTGTTGGCTTTCCCAATTCTTGTTTAGTCTGCAATCTATTAATGGCGGTGTTGGGTTGACTTTTAATTTCTTTGATTCACTAGGAATAATTTAGTGTCTAGTTGCAAGCGTTGGTTGTCTAGCTGTATTGTCAGGAATAACAGTCTGTAATGAGGAAGTGTGCTGTGGAATCTCATGTTTCCGTAGAACATGACTAGGTATTACTTGCTTTGCATCTTTTGCTCCTTCTGTCCTGATATTTGAATGATGAATTAATGCTCTCATCTCAGACAACCATTTTATTAATGTTTTCCAAGGCAGCATTCAGCCGACGTTATGCCCTTTTTATGTGATTAGAGTAATGCAAGGGAGAGTTCCGCAGTTTTGAGCCTTAACAGTAAGCTGTTTCATAAGTTTAAATGCACATCCTACCCTGTTTTCTATTTCTTTAAAATTGTCCCCTTTTGTAAAGCATACCTTGATTAAATGTTTCTGTTTTTCTGTTCAGGATTACATTTCTAGTACTGGCTTTCTTTTTGGTTTCTAGAGCCTCTCTGATCTGACCTGACCTCCTAAACCTCTTTAACTTCTTACTGTGAAGACAGTGATTTATGATTTATAATAGTATTTATTTGTATTTTGATAAGCCACATGTGCTGTAGATTCAGGGTGTGTGACTGTTCTGTGCTACTAAAAGTTTAACTTTTTTCTATTACAGGATTTTAGTCTTTCTCAATTCTTTGTTCTATATTGAGATAGAAGTGTCATCATGTTTTCAGTTGTTTACGTTTTTGTCTGATTTTGTGTACAGCTAATTGACATCTCTCTACTTTTGACACGTGACGGGGGAATGTTAGTCAATGTTTTGCTTTTTAGGATGTATGTTTAATCTTGACTTTTGAAGTTTGCATCTACTAAATCAATGTGGCTCATGGGTTTATCTGATTTTAGACATTCATAGATGAGAAGATTCCAACCGTATGTTTTTCCACAGACATTTCACAGTTGGACGGCAGGTTTGAAAAAGTGTCTGTATCCAATATTGACCAGATGATGAGGCTTGGTTTGTAAACACCGACTTTTGTAGGACCCTGAGTTCTTCTGTTAAGTAGGTGTAGTAATTTAACCCTGAGGTAGGAGAGGGCCTAATTTTAATACACATCGTTTACCATGCTCATGTTTGAAATTGTTTCAGTCCGTTTCTGAGTGTTAGTGCAGTTCTCATCTAGCCTGCGAGAGATGTTCTCTTCTATGTAGGCCAGCTTCTAAGTGGACTGCAGTATTCTAGGTGCCTGAACTTGTGCACAGTATGTTGACATAATACAATGTGAGGTTCACTAAAGCACATATAGCTAATGATGACCCTTTGAGGGTAAAGACCTCTTTGGTCCACAAGTCAACCAAATGTTACATAAATTTAAAAAAATACTGAAATAGCCAAAACATGAGGGCCCTCCAAACACAATCACCAGGGGCTTCTTTCGTAGGCAACCGTATAGGGGTGCAACAAAGGCCACTTCCCTGGAACAGCCCCAATCCTACCAAAGCCTGCCATTGTTTTATCACTGGGAACCAGACAGGGGATACACGCATCGTTCATACAGGAGCACCTCCAACAAAGCCAAAGGTGGAGTCACTCCCACTAAAGGAGCCTCCACTTCGAAACATTGATATGCCATGCATCCTCCGATCACATCACACCTGTTGGGGGGAATGTTACAGCAGTTTCTTCTTTGTTGGGAAGAAATCACTTCAGATTGCGGAGTTCTAAGTATAGTTCAACACAGATATTATCTAGCGCTCCTTTCTACCCCCATCAAACATTCCATCCCATCCATACACCATAAACTCAAAACATTTCCACCACCTTCAAGAAGTGGTGCATGCGCGCCTGCTCAAAGGGGCAATAGAAATGGTGCCCTTCCATTACCCTTCCAATACAAAAGCAAAGTGGTCTACTCCCTATACTTTCTAATTCCCCAAAAATGACAGCTCTTTCAGACTGATCCTCAACCTCTGACCCCTCATGACCACGCTGTATCTGAAGGATGCCTACTTTCACATTCCAATAAATCCAGCTCATTGGCGCTACCTTCACTGCGTGGTAATTGGACAATATAACCAATTCAGTGTGTTACCCTATGGGGTTACCACATCCCCAAAGGTATTTACAGAATGCTTAGCGGTCATAGCTGCCCACCTCAGGTGGGGAGGGGCACTTATCTTCCCCTATCTCAATGATTGACTGATGAAGAGTGCGGGCAGGCAGCTTTGCCCAGTTCACACCCAACACGCCTTCTCCCTACTACACCATTTGGAATTCATAATAAATGCTACCAAGTCCCAACTTCAGCTGCTACAGATTTTGCCCTTTCAAGGTTCAATCCTCAGTTCCACCATGGGCAAATGACTTTGTGGACCTGGTCATCATGATTAGACCTGTTCAGCAGGATGCATCAACAAGTCCATGAGTGGGTACTCCACTCACAAGTCCTACTCCCTACTTTCAACAATGTATTTTTCTGCAAACTGATCCATTCATCAACCACAAAAACACCAAATGCCAAACTTCGTCTCCAGGCTTCCGCACCCACAGTCCATCGGCAATGCACTATTAGTGAACTGGTTGGGATATTTGCCTATGCTTTTTCTCCTTTCTCACTCCTATACGTAGGAAGGAACCTACTGCAAACCTCTCCCAACCTTATTCAGATAGCCCTCACGTGGGCCCGACAACTGTGGCTCTCAAGTGTCCTAGGGATTTCAATGCCCCTGCACAAGAGACTCTAACACAGCGCCAAACTTATCTCAGGAACAGGGCAAAATCAGGCAACTCAATCTAACAATTTGGCACCTGAAGTCTTAGAATTTGGTTGCCTAAGTTTCCCTACAAGAATGCATGGGCATCCTAAAGGAAGTTCGCTGCCCTACTTCTAGGGACGGCTACACTGCAAAGTGCAAATGATTTGTCCGCTATTGTAACTCAAAGAATATAGAGGCACTTAAACCGGGAGTCTGAGACATTGTCTATTTGCTACACCTAGAGAAACCAGGGCTAGAATATAATTCCATACGATGACCTCTTTGAACAATTGCTGTATAAACGCAAATTAGAGTGTTAATCGCTCTTCAGAATTCCCGTCTTTAAAGCCTTTCTGGAAGCCCTTAAGATGATTCCACCTAGAGTGCCATCTGTCCTACTGGAATCTCAATATAGTACTCACAAAACTCATGGGTCCCCCATATGAGCCATTGCATTTCTGTCCTTATCAATTTAATTTTTGCGAATGGCTTTCCTCATAGCCATCACCTCACTAACGTACATAGGTGAGCTACAAGCCCTCACTCTGCAAGAGCCTATTATCCAAGTTCATGCTAATAGGGCTTTTACTTAGCACAAACCTTAACTTCCTGCCTAAGGTGATCTTTCCTTTGCACTTTAATCAAAAAATTAAGCTACCTCTATTTTTCCTCACCCAGACTTTGTAGTAGAAAGGTTGTTCATACGTTATGTGTTAACATAGCCTTAATGTAATACATGGACTGAACCAAACTTTTCAGAAATCTCTATTCCTGTTTTTCAATTTTGCTAAACCTCGTAAAGGTAGCCCTATGTCAAAAGCGGATTTAGCTAGTTGAATTGTTAAGTGTATCCAAACATGTTACATCAAAGCCAGGAGGGTTCACTCCACTCCCCCTAGGCCAAACCCTACTAGGAAGAAGGAACCGACCATGGCATTTCTAAGGAATAGCTGATATCTGTAAAGCAGCTAACATGGTCAATGCCACACCCTTTTACCAAGCATTGTGTCGATAGTCTTGCCCATCAACAGGCTAAAGTCGGCCAGACAATAATAAGAACTCTGTTTCAGACATCTGCACCATCCACTGACTAGCTACCACTTTCGGGAGTGCTGCTTTACAGTCTATGCAGAGCATGTGTATCTACAACCACACATGCTACAAACTGAATATGTTACTGATGGTGTAAGCACCTTTTCATAGCTTGTAGTGCTGTAAATTCATATATGACCACCCTCCTACAGGAGTCAGTCTGTTGTTTCCACATCTCTGTAACACAAAGTAGATCTACTATTTGATACACTATTTACATGGCCACCATATTCTCACTTCTAATCACTCCATACTTACATTCACCAATTGTGCGGAAATCGATCCAATACTGGAGTTGGTGTTCATGCGCATCCCCTGCTATGTGATGAGTCACAGGATACATTGTGACTTGAAGAAACTTCTTCAAACTGAGGAAAATTGAATTTTGCCCTGTTGTGTGTCCCTACGTGTTCCCCATCATATGTTATATGTGCATGATCAATATGCATATTTACCCCCTTGACTGAATAAAGACGCAATTATAGTTGTGTCCAACGTTAGTATGTTAGTTATCCAGTCCCTCCTGAAAGCAACAAGTATTAGGCCTATGTTGTCAACGTCTTTATATTGTGCACGTTAAATCATCTAGTTGCACCCGTTTCTAGGCCTCACAGGGCCCGGACACCAGATTCAAGCCTCAAGTCTCCTGAACCACTCCGAGGAGCGATGCAGCCCCTCCCGCATCCCTGACCCTTCACTTACTTCCTGCCAAGCAGCGCGGTGCCCGGCTTGGCCTGGCCCGCCTGCCAAGAATATGTTATGCCTACAGTTATCAGTTCAGCTCCCCGGCTTCACATTCCTAGCTAACGAACCTCATAAACATATCCATCTACAGTCTAGTCTTCCTGTCTCCATGCAAGTAATTTACTGAATTAATATCCATAGAGATTCATAGCACACGCAATACATAAAGGAATATATGCATGCACTAGCCTTGGTGACAAGTAGCCTTTGCCCTGATGACTTTTAGATTCAAGCAACATGTACTCCAAACACCAGATATCAGATAAGCTATAGGTACAGGTCGTTCTGACATCCCAGACTTTAGTCTCCTCTTCTAGTGCTAGAAGTCAGAGCCCCCAGCTCTCCCCAGTTACACGTCATGACTCGTTTGCGCGCACCAGTAGGTTAAAGGTTCCAGCTGCCCAGGTAGCCCCCTCCATGTATCCACCCACTTATGACACTTCTGTGACGTCTACATCACACACCTCCGTGCACGCCCTGTGCACGCCTTCTTTTTACGCCCATATGTTCTTATCGTTCATTTGTCACTTGTTACGCCTACTGTATTCAATGCAATTATACTGTTTTACTATATATACTGTATGATGTTAATGAAATGCCATTCCATGCCATTCCCCCTTTGTCCTGTGTCTGTCCCTTCCTGAACCTTTGCAGGTGATGGAACCCGATGGTCCATTGGCTCGAGCCATCTGATTAAAGCCTGTATGACTCGGATACCACGGATTTTGCCTCTTATTTATTGAGCTATCCTTTTTAGTTAATGCATAGAAAAATAGTACCGGTAATTATTTATTTATTTACCACATAATGGCGCCCGAACAGGGACGAGCCCCTTCCCCACGCGCCGGCGATGTAACGCAGGCCCCCTGACCCTTCTACAGCCGTGACGGACCCCTACTGTGCACGTGCAGATATTTCTGCTTCAAGTCTCCCTCAGGCCCACGGAGGAGACGGAGACTGCGGTCCGGCATCCAGACGAGGCGGTGAGGAAGGCGGATCGTCCCGACCAGAGCCCAAGCCGAGAGAGAGCAAGGTCCGAGGTATCCGGAGGCCCACCTGTTTCCGAAGCCCGAGGCGCATGCGTAGTGTGTAGCAGTAACCAGACGTCGTAGCAGTCCAGTCCAGTCCGAGGCCTTCAGTTTTGCTTCCCGGTGAGTACCGTTGCTGGGGAAGTATCTAGACGGGTTCATTAATTTGTGCCCGGTCCGACGGGTTTGGGTACACAGATCCGGTCCGACGTGTTCATTTAGGTGGATACGGTATGACGTGTCTCTTTAGGAGACCGGTATGTTCTGTACTGTTTTAGCAGTGCATCCAGTAATTCTAGTAAGTCTGTTCTCGAGAAATTCAAGTATTATGTTTTCAATGTATCAGGTAGTATCTGTTCGAACTGTTGTCAATGTATTTTTAATGTCGTGGTATGAATGATTTGTTTTGCTAGTCATTACTGTGTTCATTGTGTATTGTGTTCAAGTTCAAGTACGGTTCAAATATGCCGCTGTTTTCCAAGTTACGTCAGATAAAAACCAGAAAAGGGTTACTCGAAGAATCAGTTCCTGTCCCTCCTAGGGACAGTCCTGGACATTTCATGTATCATAAGCATGGCTTAGATGCCATACTGTATCTAGATTTATGGGTGGACTACACCAAAGATCTCGAAGAGAAATATAGATGGCCTGTTTCAGGAACATGGGATGCCGAGTGCATCATGAGAGTAGAAGAAGCATTATGGAAAAAGAAAGCCAGACAATCCCAGAAAGATGCCATAGAATTGTGGCGTAAAGAATCGCATAAAAGAACGGAAAAAGAATTCAGAAAAGCAGAACTAAGTAGGGAATCCTCAGAAAAAGCCCAAGAAAGGGAACTACTAGAAGAAGGTGAACGAGTCAGAGCAGAACAATCAGACAGACAGAGAAATGCCCTTATAAAAGGTATGTATCCCCTTCTCGCCTAGGGCCTGCCTAAGGCGACCCCGGAAACACCCTGTAATTTACCGCCACCATTAGTCCCGACTAAGCTACGTCATAAACCGACAGCAGCTGAAATTTTCCTTTCTTCCTATTTAAACGACACTGTCCCAGAATATGCAAATCCGAATCCTACTCCGCCTGTTCAACCCCAGCACCCTGTTAATAACGTAATAACTGTGCCTCCAGCCGTGGGTCCCGGGAATCCTGTCCATGTGCCAGTACCCCAGGACCAACCCACATTACGTACACCTACTTTACCAGTCACGTTACCAGCAACCGCACATTCAGTATTAATTGACGATTCTAGTTCAGGAGGAGCAGGGGGAGGTATTCCTGTCACCCCGCCTCAAACAAAGCGCCTGACACTAAGAGAAGCAACATTACAGCGTACGCCAAAAGTGGCCACGTACGAAGCCCTCAAGAAGTACCTTACTGATTGTAGATATGATCCAGTGCCAGGCGATGATCACATGATATTATATTCCGTACGTTTACGACGAGTAGCAAACTTTTTAGCTACCATGCCCGATATGAAGGAACATTTAGATCGAATATATCATTTCATCCGAACAGGGGAGAAACCAGAAAGTATTCACGAAGCTATGGCACACAGGAAAGTGGAGATTCAAAGTATGATTTTACAATTTTTGATAAATTGTCTAATAAGAGAACAAGACCATCCTGATAAAAAACAAAGACGAGATGAAGGTCCTGACAAGGTGGAGTGACAATATAGCAGACGGAAAACACAAGACACAGAATAGTATAGAAACCATGTACAGAAAGATTCGTAAAGAAATTCTAGACATACACGAGAGGGAGAAAGCAAGAATAATAGCAGAGAAAGAGAATGACTCTTCAGACGAAGATGTAGACAACGAGAATCCAAGCAGAATAGCGTATGTAGGTAGGACGAGACCTTTTGATAGACACACACGCCTAGACTACAAGAAAGCTTTTCCTCCTCCCGCACCAGAACAGTGTTCTCTTGAACAATTATTCCAGGCTACAGATAAAGTTCTGAAACAGAGAATAGGTTATAGAGAGTTTGGTACCATGCATGAACAAGAGCTAGCCCGGTCAGCAGTTCGATGGACTAGTGATTCTACCACATTTCCAGACTAAGTAGTGGCTCAAATGTTTCTGAAGCTGCCCCCAGCCGAGCAGCGACTGGTGGGTATGTACATGATCCAGCACCTCATTACACTGTACGAGAGTCAGCATTCTGATCCAGGTTCATTATATAATGTATTGAACGAGTTACTCCTAAACCGATGGAAAGGTCTAGGTACCGATTTGATTAGTGTCATTTTAGAACAACGTCACAAATACAGAACGTTCCTGACTCCGCATTTTGTTCCTGTTCCACCCCCATTCTACATAGATAGACAGAATCCGTTGCGAGAAGTGCATCCTGTTAAGGGAACGGGGGGTGAGCTCGAACGAGTATTTGTTTACACCCCTTTAACGAAAATAGAACTATTAGAAATGAAGAAGTTAGTGCCCTGTCACGATAAAGATCCAGCAGGGTTCCACCGCGAGTTAAAAGACATGCTCCGTATGGGAGAATACACGTATCCTGATATCATTAAAATGTTAAAGGTCCTGTTGCCTGCGGGCATATATGAAAAACTTAAAGAAAAAGAATGGGAGGTGGGAGAGAAAAAGATTGACTGGACAGCATTAGAGAACGAAGATAAAACACGAGTTCCAGGTACTGGTCTTGGGGATAAAGCCAAAGAATTGCCCGAGTTGTTAATACAAGTCTTGCCAAGATTACTAGCCACGAAAAAGGAAGACTGGGATGCCATCTCAGCCTGTAAACAGAAACAAGACGAAGACACTAGTGATTTTTATTCCAGATTTGAGAAATGTTTCATTATAAATAGCGGTTTGAAGACAAGTAGTGAGTCGTATCCCCATCTCTTTGTTACCAAATTAGTAGAAAATTCTTTACCTCAAGTGAAAAATAGAGTACTGAAAGTCGAGAGTACCTGGCAAGCTAATACCCCGTCCCAAATGCTACAGATGTTACAGTATCACCAGAACCGAATCAGAGAAGAACAAGAACACGAAAGGAGACGTATGAAAGACACGAAAATGAAAGTACTAGTTGCACAGTCTGTTCCAGCAGATAGTCAGAAGAGGGGTACGAATCAAACTAGTCATTCTGCAGCTCCCGTTAAAGGGACATGCAATTACTGTAAACAGCCAGGTCATTACATAAACGAATGTGCAGTTCTGAAACACAACATAGCTACTGGTAAGACGAAAGAGAGACCGCGTCCTCCTAGACAGGAACATGTTCCGCAGAATACGCAACCACCGCAGAACGCACACCAGACAGTAACAGTACCGCAGCCTATAGCTGCCACACAACACGTTACACAGCAGATGTACCAGTACGCACAGTCAGATTATCCAGAATATCAGCAGTATTCATGAAACAGCCTAGAGAGGGAGGTTGGCTTGCCTCTCATCGAGGTTCCTGTAGATCAAGAGGGTCCCTATGTACACAGTCAAGTATTAGGGAAAGATAGAAAGTTTCTGATTGATACAGGGGCAAGTAGGACTACCATCAGTCATGACGAGGTTCCAGGGGCTCCACTCTCAGGCTCAAGAAATGTTTCCCTGGGATTTTCAGGAAAGCCTATTGTTAACGAAATATCGAAACCAGTTTCTCTAGAAGTTGGTCCATTGTCCCGAACTACAGACTTGTTACTTACGAAATCATGTCCTGAAAATTTACTTGGTATTAAAACATTGAAAGAATTAGGAGCTGTAATTTGCTGTTCTCCGGAAGGAGTGAGATTGTTTTTACGTGATTTTAAAGGACATTATGTGTTAAGAGATTTTGATCCAAGATTACTGAATGTACCACAGCATTTATGGGCGCAAGGTCCAACTGATGTAGGTTGTATGCACATTACACCATATCGTGTCACCCTGAAACAAGGTGTTGTATTACCCCGAATCCGACAATACAAGTTACCACCTGAGGCTGTAGCAGCCTTATCGAAAATCATTGACGAGCTCATTGCTCAAGGAGTGGTTGTAGAAACTGACTCCAATGTATGTAATTCCCCGATCATCCCGATTCTTAAACGTACTGACCCAAATGCACCTCCAGTTTATCGACTAGTAATTGACCTCCGAGAACTTAATAAATGTATCATACCCCAGTACCCAGTTGTTCCAGATATCTCTTCCCTATTGACTGCCATTGATTCTGAAGCTACGTTCTTTACTGTTCTTGATCTCAAGAACGCTTTCTTTAGTGTCCCCATTCATCCAGATATCCAGTTCCTTTTCGGATTCTGTTTAAATGGAAGAAGCTATAAATTCACACGTGCACCTCAAGGGTTCACAGAAAGTCCCAGTATTTACAGTCAAGCACTGAAACGACAACTAGACAGTATTCACATGCCAACTGACACTGCCCTGATCCAGTATGTCGATGATTTATTGATCACAGCCCGTACAGAACGTGACTGCGAACGTGCGTCACTGACAGTTTTGTATTTCCTGGCAGACATGGGGCACAAGGTGTCCCCTTCCAAACTGCAATTCTGTGTCCAGCAAGTGGTATACCTTGGACACTTACTGTCCAAGAGGGGTAGGCAGTTGACACCTGACCGTATCCAGTTAATAGCACATCTTCCACAGCCCAAGACACAGAAGGAGGTACGAGCTTTTATCGGCCTCACTTCTTACTGCAGACAATGGATCCCTCAGTACGCATATCTAGCCAAGCCACTGATACAGTTGACAACACAGGAGGCAGCGACATCGACTGTCCTCCCTTGGACCCAGGAACATACACTTGTTTTCAATGAATTAAAGAAAGCTTTATGTCAAGCCCCTGTGCTAGCGACACCGAACTACAGTAAGCCTTTTACACTTTTTGTCACTGAACGTGATGGTACAGCATTATCTGTTCTCACACAAGATCAAGCAGGACAACACAAGCCTTGTGCTTATTTTTCTAGCACATTAGATCCAGTAGCCCAGGCTTTGCCTGCGTGCCTCAAATCAGTTGCAGCCACAGCTCTAGCTATCAGACAAAGTGATTCCATAGTGTTAGGACACTCCCTGACAGTACAAGTTCCACACTCTGTGGAAGTTCTTTTAAACCGAACACAGACTCAGCACTTGACAATTGCACGTTTAACAGGATATGAACTGACACTATTTCAGCCACACATAGAAATTAGACGCTGCAACATTTTAAATCCTGCTACACTGTTACCCTCGACTGTTCCAGATCCTGTAACACACGACTGTGTGGAAGTTATTAATATCATGACAAAGACAAGACTTGACGGACATTGCATTACCTGACCCAGACCTGACACTTTACGTGGATGGTTCATGTATGAGAACAAGTACAGGAGAGTTAGTAGCTGCATATGCAGTGACTACTGAAACTGAAGTTATAGAAACACATCGTATTGATACCCTGTCTGCTCAGGCAGCAGAGCTCATCGCTCTGACCCAAGCCTGCATACGAGCCAAGAACCTGAAAGTAAACATATATACAGATTCACGTTATGCATTCGGAGTCGTACACGACTTTGGAGTCCTCTGGCAAGAAAGAGGTTTCATGACCTCTCATGGAGCCAAGATTCAGCATGGCCCCCTCATTCAAGCTCTGTTAGAAGCAATACATTTACCGACAGCCATCGCCATTATGATGTGCAAAGCACATACGAAAGTCACTGACACCATTTCCCAGGGTAACGACCTGGCAGATCGAACAGCCAAGCTTACTGCTCAGACTCCAGACACTCCAGTTAACACGACAAAGACAGACGTTCCAGACCCGACGACTTGTATGACAGTTAAAGACCCTACACAAGATGTACTAGACATACAGACACATGCTACCCCAGACGAAATCAAGAAATGGTCTGAACAAGGAGGGGTCCAGACAGATCAAGGATGGTTGACGAAGGGAAAAGCCACATGGTTTCTCCCCGACTCTATGGTTCAAGTCATTATTAATACAGCACATAGTCCAGCGCATTTAGGAGAAAAAGCCATGTTAGACAGCATCCAGAACCTTTGGTTTAACAAGCATTTACGAGCAGCAGCGAAGCAGAAAGTGCGTACCTGCATGATCTGTTGTCAGTTTAATCCAGGTAAAGGTGTTCCCGTGGAACAAGGTGGATTCCATCCTCCTGACCACCCTTTTGAAGTCCTCCAGATGGATTATATCCAGATGGATCGATGCCGAGGTTTCAAGTATGTCCTCGTAGTTGTATGCGCTTTGTCCAGATGGACAGAAGCATATCCAGTCCCAGATTATACTGCCGCGACCACTGCCAAGCAGTTGGTTCGTGAGTTCTTCCCTCGCTATGGTTTGCCCAGGGTCGTGTATTCAGATAACGGACAGCCATTCTCATCCGAACTCATGAAACAGGTATCACTTCTGTTAGGGTACCAGTGGAAATTCCATTGCGTACGACACCCCGAGGCAGCTGGCCTCGTCGAGAGACCTAATCAAACTCTGAAAATACGTATTGCGAAGGTCTGTGCCGAGAAAGGCGTAGATTGGATGGTAGCCCTGCCGGTTGCCCTTTTCTACATGAGAATGGTCGCTCACTCCCGATCAGGTCTGTCACCTTTTGAAGTTGTTTGGTCGTCCCCCAAACATGTGGGGTACACCTATGCCTCGTAAAATCACCGATGTTGACAGTAATATGCTGACAGATTACCTAGCTTCCTTGATGTCTGCACTACTCTCTTGTCGTTCACAGGTCGCGGCTGCCTTTCCAGACAACACCCAGGTGAAACCGCACGAGGTCGTTCCAGGCGATCTTGTTTTGATCCGCAACTTCGATCGTTCAAGCCCCCTGGAGCCCCGCTGGAAGGAGCCGAAACTTGTTCTGATGACCACAAGGACCGCTGTAAAATTGGAAGGACGAAAGGGCTGGCTACACTCCAGCCACATCAAGCGTTTCCATGGACTGCGTCCAAAGACTTTTTTCAAGGACTGCCCCGATACTGACTCTAAACTTCCCCTGTTAGAGAAAACTCCGCAGCAGGAGTATAAAATCAAGTTGAGGTCTAGCAAGTCAGACAGCGTTTAATTGTTTAAGTCCCTCTCGGGTGAAGCGGTTAGACAGGTTCCTGACATGTATGAGATAGACCCACATAGTGAGAGAGATAGAAACTCCAAGAAAATACGTTACTGTAAGAATCTGCGCAGCAGATGCATTGTTACGTTATTGTTTATGTTATTTCTGAGTCTTACGATCACAAGTATAAGTTATGTTTTACATGTATTTTTTCCTCCTCTTGATTCACATGTACATCTTTCCTCTAATGATACAGTAGAGCACACCTTTATTGAACTACCCCCTCACGAGTTATCCTATCGACTTGCAATGCGCAACAATACTTTTATCCGTATGTTACACTATTCGCATCAGACCAGTAATGCCACTAATTGCTGGGTATGTGGTCAACTCCCCCCTTTCCAGACAGTGAAGGGAGTTCTGCCACTCTTTCCCTATCCGTTTTCACATAATGGTTCGTGTGGAGCATGGTTTACGTTAACATCATCCTTAGACGATAAGTCCCTTTTGAATAGAACATGTGTCCCAGACAAGGAAGGTCTTCCCCATAGGACAGGGTTAGAACTAGAAAATGAAGTATATGATCTAGGTAATTTTTCCTCCAACCTCATGGTTTTGAATGTTCAGTCCGAGACCACTCCAGACTTGCCTTCCATAACAGTCCTACCAGTGAAAGGCGAATTATGTGTTAGAAAGAATGGTTCAGTACACCTAGGACACAGTGATTGTACTACTGTGGTCGAGTATAGTGACAGTGGGAAGTCTACTTTCAAAGCTTCACGTCATTCTTATTTTGTATGTGGTCAGACCGCATATGTACGTTTGCCCCTAGATTGGGATGGAACATGTTACATTGCCTTCCTACTGCCCCCAGTTTTCCTAGCCCCATCTGATTACCACCGAAATACACATCTAGTACACGTCAGACATAGAAGGGAGATCGAGTCCCCAATTGTCGATCAGACTGAAACTGCATTAGAACAGTATGCGGATTTCAATAAAGGTTTCATTTTCTTCATAGGTCCTGTCCAGAATAGTAAATTAATACGCAGATTAACCAGAACCCTTGAAGCAGTAGTGAATGAGACTATTTCCGCTCTAGGTAACTTAACAGAGGAACAGTCCGCTATGAGATTTGTTGTTCTTCAGAACCGCCTTGTTCTTGACGTCATACTGGCCGATAGGGGCGGAGCTTGTAGAGTCATCGGATCTAGTTGTTGCGTTTTCATTCCTAATAACGCACCGTCCGTGTATTCAGCAATAACTAGACTTCATAAAATAGCTCATCAGCTACACCAGAATCCAGGCACCTGGACTTGGTCCGGTTGGCTCTGGAGTATAATATCTGCCTGGGGATGGAAAGTATTGTCATTCCTAGGAATAGTAGTAATGATCATATTCAGTTGCTGTCTCTGTTTACAATGTGGCCCTGCGATTTGCGGCTTGTGCGCTACCTCTTGTATTTCAAGTCCAAAGTCCCATTCCCAAAAGATAAGAGACGAGCAAATGATGCTGTATGAACAGATAGATGGTATCATGAATATTGATGTTTCCTGAAGGAAACGTAGGGAACAAGGAGGGAATGAGGAAAATTGAATTTTGCCCTGTTGTGTGTCCCTACGTGTTCCCCATCATATGTTATATGTGCATGATCAATATGCATATTTACCCCCTTGACTGAATAAAGACGTAATTATAGTTGTGTCCAACGTTAGTATGTTAGTTATCCAGTCCCTCCTGAAAGCAACAAGTATTAGGCCTATGTTGTCAACGTCTTTATATTGTGCACGTTAAATCATCTAGTTGCACCCGTTTCTAGGCCTCACAGGGCCCGGACACCAGATTCAAGCCTCAAGTCTCCTGAACCACTCTGAGGAGCGATGCAGCCCCTCCCGCATCCCTGACCCTTCACTTACTTCCTGCCAAGCAGCGCGGTGCCCAGCTTGGCCTGGCCCGCCTGCCAAGAATATGTTATGCCTACAGTTATCAGTTCAGCTCCCCGGCTTCACATTCCTAGCTAACGAACCTCATAAACATATCCATCTACAGTCTAGTCTTCCTGTCTCCATGCAAGTAATTTACTGAATTAATATCCATAGAAGATTCATAGCACACGCAATACATAAAGGAATATATGCATGCACTAGCCTTAGTGACAAGTAGCCTTTGCCCTGATGACTTTTAGATTCAAGCAACATGTACTCCAAACACCAGATATCAGATAAGCTATAGGTACAGGTCGTTCTGACATCCCAGACTTTAGTCTCCTCTTCTAGTGCTAGAAGTCAGAGACCCCAGCTCTCCCCAGTTACACGTCATGACTCGTTTGCGCGCACCAGTAGGTTAAAGGTTCCAGCTGCCCAGGTAGCCCCCTCCATGTATCCACCCACTTATGACACTTCTGTGACGTCTACATCACACACCTCCGTGCACGCCTTCTTTTTACGCCCATATGTTCTTATCGTTCATTTGTCACTTGTTACGCCTACTGTATTCAATGCAATTATACTGTCTTACTATATATACTGTATGATGTTAATGAAATGCCATTCCCCCTTTGTCCTGTGTCTGTCCCTTCCTGAACCTTTGCAGGTGATGGAACCCGATGGTCCATTGGCTCGAGCCATCTGATTAAAGCCTGTATGACTCGGATACCACGGATTTTGCCTCTTATTTATTGAGCTATCCTTTTTAGTTAATGCATAGAAAAATAGTACCGGTAATTATTTATTTATTTACCTAGTTGCACCCCTAGTTGCAACTTGCTAGGTCTGAGCCCAACACTAAATTGCATGAGTATGCAGAGCATGTGAATCTACAGCACTACAAACTAGGAGCAGATGCTTACAGGATATGTAAGATATTCCTTTCTTTTCATGAGTTCCTGTCGCAAGATGAGGGTTCTAAGCAACAGTATAGACCAGTCTGCCGCTGACTCGCTCGGACCTGAGCAACGATAATTCCTCAGGGAAGACTCTCCCGTATATCTTGGAAATGTATGAGTGAATATATGGCAGCATTACAATTGCTGAGATACCACGGATGTGGGCTATTTACCTTATAGATCACGCAAGAGATTAACCGTTCCGGGAGGACTTTTCTGTGAGTGCATTGTAGTCGAAGAAGGTTAATGAAGACTCAATTGAGACCAGCATTATCCATTATTTTGGACACAGTGATGCCATTTACTTTTTATCCAGGCTGAAAATACAACCGGAATCGAGGACTGCAAAAAGGACTAAGGAAATCAAATAGCCTTGATGAAATCGTGGAGATACCACCCCCGCCTCCCACGCCCCGTTCTCCCCCAAAATACGACAAAACAAGTGTTGGCTAAAGTTCACAAAATTTCATAAAGAAGAGGTCGAAGTAACGAACAACAAGAAACTTTTTTTCTTTGCCTTACAAACTGAGGCCTCGTTGGCACCCAATACAAGAGCAGATTGGATAACCATTACCGGCAATTACAGTCTTACTGTTAATATATTGCAGCACAAGTCTCAGCCTTAGAAAGTATTCCAGGAGCTTGTCATGGATAATGCACACTTTAAAACAACTTAGTAACTTGCAGAATGTACCTAAATGCGTTGCAGCCACTGGTTTTAACAGGCTTTATACTCTCAATCTATGTTAGCAATAGTGCCTGGTATGTAAAATGCACTGACGTGGTAGATGGTGAATCTGTTGGCTGTTAAAATACTAAACCATGTTATTGTAATATTTTAGATGGTTTTCTTCCCAGGATTTCACTCTACAAGAGTTTCAATGATGCATCTGTGAAGTGATAGATGGCCCTCAATCTGCTCTGATAGGTTTGCCCAGGGAAGTGGCTATGCCTCAGTCTTTTTACCTAGTTCTCTATTTTATTTAGAGATTGGTCTTCTCTTTAAATTTCTTTTATTTTGTCCTTTTTTTCTAAAGTATTTAAATAGGAGTATCTTTATTGTTATCTTCCAGCGCGCACGGTGCATAATTGTTTTCTTGCAACAGCTTAGTTTTGCTTTTGGTGTTGTGGAAGAAAAGTCTTTCTCCAGGTTTTAGTTGCGTCTGTAAATATATTTAATGAAAAAAAGCTGCAAGTCTCAGGAAAATTGGCGAGGTGAAGCAGGTGTTTGAAAAATTTGTGTGATTTTTCCTTGTGCTAGTATGTAAAATTTGGGGGTAATTACACAAGTATGTGAGAGATGAAATCTCTCATTTTGTGCTATATTTTAGTTCAAAACGCATCCCGAATTGTGCGCTATAAATAGCGCTAAAATGGTCATAATACATGACCTAGTGTAATGGTATAATTTCGAGCATTTTGTGTAAAAAGTATAACACAAAATACTAGAAATTAAACGAGATTGCACCAGTTTAACAAAAAACGTGCCCAAGCTGAATTATGCCCAAATACAGAGGTTTCTAGAATTGGTTACTTCGCACATTCAGCTACTAATGTGCACAACTGCTGAGCTAAGCTCATGGAAATGAAAGTAGATAACATGCACTATTGATGATGTAGTTGAAGGTAATCAGCAGACCCCCCAACTTTTGAAACCATTGCGTCTAGTGTCAGGGGCACTTTGGGCTCTCGGTTGGGGGTAATGGCCCTTCCGGTTAAAAGACATAGAAAGGAGATTCAGTCGGTCATAACAACCTCCTCTCTTTTTATGCTTTTTATTTCGCTTTACTATGAATGAATTCATTTCCTATAAGATATAATTGGATTTTTTAAATATTTTCACTTGGACAGTGCTCAATTTATTTAATTATCAATGTGTATTTTTTCCAGTAGTTGATGCATAAGGATTTGCTTAATGCATTTCTCTACTCCTTTTTTGATTCTTTCTATTTCTCTCTTTTTTTCTCTCATATCTCTGATTATCTCACACTCTTACATAATTTCTCCCTTACATTTTCTTTCACACTTTCTCTCACTAGGGTCTACCTACTGTACTTGCATAATGAGGCAGCTGTGCAGATACAGATGAACTATGTAATATCTTTCAACTGTTTCAAATATTTTCCTCATGGCGGAATAGTCTTTCCAACTTTTTTGTTAAAGTATAATAACACTCGCACAACCATTGTTGAAGATGAATAATGGATTGCTTATTACCAGAAGATGTTATGCATTTACTTCACATATTGCGTTAAAGCTTTTCTTGGTTATTTTTTCTCTGCAGGGTTTCTCCTTGATATCGGTGCAACGCCGTTTGGAGAGCAGGCCAACATTGCCGCCACAGGAGACATCTGGGGAGACTTTGCCAATGCTTCAGGGTGAGCAGTCCATTTGGGAATAGTTTTAATGTTGCTTTTTTGCAGAGAAGAGCCTGTGATGCTTTCGTTTTTGCTCTACATTCCTAAGTCCCTTGTATGTTTAATATGCTGGCCTAATGCAAGTTCACTGGCATGAATTGTGGTATGAAAAGTACTGGAATGCTAAAACTCCCAATAGTGTAGCCAAGCACTGTTTCAATAGAGACATCTGGTAAGGTTGTGTTCGGCGAGCGATGGAGGATTTTGAGTTGAGTAACTTAGATGCTTCTGCCTTCCCCTTTTTTTCCTCTCTTCCTACCTGCATCTCCCTCTCTTTTATAAGTGTTCTGTCTAAATGTGGGTTCTACTCTCAGGCCCTTTTAGGTACCTAATTGGTTCACTCTCTGTGTACATTGAGGATTTATTACTCCGCTTTTTGTTATGTCGCCAGGTCAGTGGCTGCTCTCTTTCCCTTTTCTCCAACCTGCGGCCATATAGCACTGCCTTTCAGTGTGTCCCAACGTGAGACCATAAAGTGTTTACTTTCACTATATTTAACCTGGGACCATGTTGCACTGTCTTTCACTGCATTCCAACGTGAGGCCATGAAGCATGTCCTTTCTCTATGCCCAACCTAAGGCCGTGTTATTAGGTCTCGCCTAGCATTGCAGCGCATGTGCTGCTCACTTTACGTGGCATGCTGTATTAGGGTATTTTTTAGAAGTGGTGTGGAAGCCCCGTCCATATTTTTCATTGGCTGGCGTCATCATGCATGGTAAATGCTGGCTTTTGATTGATAGTGAGGCTTCTTAGTCCCTCCTTGTTACCGCCCTGTCTCCTTTTGTGACCGCCCATCAGGACTGGATCTATTACTTGCGGCGTTATACTGTCTCCTTCATTTAGTCAGTAAGCACTATGTTTTTTTTCATTCTGCTTTGGCAATGGCGACAGCTTTTGTATAAAGCGCATGCGGCAGCCATGCAACTTTATTATTACATGCGCCAACAATATGCTTTTCTTTTTAAATGTATATGTTTTTATAAAGTGTTGCACACCAAGCTTTGTATTCATGGCGGCTGCACACGCATCTCCCGCTTCGGCGTTAGCCACGGCTCTTCCCTGGCATTGGTTAAGACAGAGGTGGGGACAACGAGACTAACAAAATTGTTTCGCTACCTATTTAGAAAAAAAAATTGCAACTGCCCCCTATCGACTGATGATTCGCTCCTAGCAACCAGCGAGGAGAGCTCTCCCAGGGAGGGAGGGACGCCCTTCACCTAGTCAGCACGGAGCGTCACGCTCTAAAGGGAAAAGGGCAGGGACGTACCAGCAAAGCGGGCGAGCAGGGGATCCTTTCTTGTAGGATTGGGACCCCACTCACTAAGCAGAGGGAAGAGACTCTCGCATTAAAACAAGGACACATGCGACCTAGAGTGATGCGTTGGACAGCCACACCCTCAGGCAACATGGCCTCGCACATAGGGAGTAAGAGGAACAGCCACCCCAAAAAGCACCCTTCAAAAGTGACGAGGGCGCAGCAGTTCTAGCCTTGTATATTAGTCTCCATCTAGGACAGCGAACAAGTTAGTATTCCAGCACGCCATCCGCCCTTCCACTTTAAAAACAGCTGCCATCCATTGCAGCACTCGCCTTATAAAGGGAGAGCGTCTTGTACCTCGTAAAGCCCGACAGAGAGACTGCTCCCATCGTGGACAAGTAAAACTCACGTATGTCAGACAAAGGATCTTTCATGCAAAGTGTACCTCAGAAAAATGTCGCCTACAAGATAGGAATGCCTTTACTACCCTTTTACCTGAGGTGAAAAACCTTTTACTGTCCTCAAAATGAAATTTTTACCCCTGACAAAACCCAACAACTGCCTGCATTTAAGGAAGGAGAAGGCAAGACGTGTGTCTGTTGCCTGGCCTGTATGAACTCTTTGTTGGGATGGCAGGGATGCAGTGCGAGTTTGAAATTGTTGGAGACCACAAAGCACGGCTGGGATTGTGGAGTCATTTCAAGTGAAGTGTCATAGGCTGCAGCCCCTGGCCCAGGCTGCAGCCCCTGGCCCAGGCTGCAGCCCCTGGCCCAGGCTGCAGCCCCTGACTCAGGCTGCAGCCCCTGACTCAGGCTGCAGCCCCTGACTCAGGCTGCAGCCCCTGACCCAGGCTGCAGCCCCTGACCCAGGCTGCAGCCCCTGACCCAGGCTGCAGCCCCTGACCCAGGCTGCAGCCCCTGACCCAGGCTGCAGCTCCTGACCCAGGCTGCAGCTCCTGACCCAGACTGCAGCTCCTGACCCAGGCTGCAGCTCCTGCATCATGGTCATCCCCCATCTCCGGCACAGCACCACCGAGAGCATCCCATATAGCAAGAACTGCTGGTAAATCGATTGTGAGCTTTAAGTCCTCAAAGGACTGCAGTGGTCCTCCAACATATAGTTCTCCTAGCGTCTTGATACCCAGTGTCATCCAGTCCATCACTTGCAGAAGTACCAAGATCCAACCGAGGGGCATCCATGGGGAGTAGGGAGTTACCGTTTTTAGATTTTTTTAGGTATTGAATCAGTGTTTGGCCACATCCTTTGGCTAGGAAGGAATATGCAAACGCTGGCGTAACCAGAGGTGTAAATGTAACACCTGTGGGCATCCCTTTTGTTGGATGTATTTGCCTCACACACCCCGAAGGATGTCATGCTTCATCATCGGCGGTTGCTCCTCGTCGGGGGGGCGGTGCAATCCCCGACGGGCACACCTCAAAGAGGGGCACTTTGGCGGAGATCTTTTGTATACAACTGCCCTATGGTGAAGTGTGGGTGTGTGGGCGGGGAGGCAACTGAGCCCGAGGTGAAGGTTAAGATGCAGTAAGAGGTACCGGAAAACAATTTTATTCTGGTGGTCCCCCTATTGCAGTTAAAATCGTGAAAGCAAGCTCACTCAGTGTCACCTCGTTAGGTAGAGTGACCTATGTGGAGCTCTGAAAAACAACAAGTGGTCAACATGTTTCTCGCAAATGGATTACTATCCTGCGATTCATCAGGACCTTAAAAAGTGAAAAATAATAAAGAAAATTAACTCAATAACATGCTAGTGTCATGTATATGGTGTGGTATGGGTATACAGTTTACCTCAATGGAAAGTCCTATGCCTAGAGTATGAGAAAGAAACCAAATACACATTAGTAGTACATTTCTCATTAGAACAGCAAGGATTGCCAACGCCAGAATGTGAACATAAGGAAGCATGCTTGGGGCAGTGTAGGAAATTGTCACTACCTCTTCATGCCAGGTGGTTTCAGCGTGCAGTGTGGTGTGCACACACACTCTAAAACTATATCGGTGAGGGGGTAAAGAGTTAAAAACAGTTATAAAAAACAGCAGGCAACTATACAAACACCATGTTGGCTCAGAGCGGCATCATGAACCTTGATTGAGTGGCAACACCTAACACTCAGTGTGCGCTATCAAACCTAAGTGGCTCACATGGTCATGAAGTAATTAACGCCGGACTCACCTAAGGGTTAAGGGCTAAATACCACATGAGTGATCGGCGGGTCAGTACATCGGGGTAAGCCTTCAGACTTGGCTGGAAAATAGACATGTTACAACAGGGGTAAAGAAAACGCTTCGCAAAGTTCAGATTAGGTTATAAAGTGGAAGCGCTGCACAAGATTTCATACAGCCGATATTGAATTGGCTGGGAAGTAGGCATGTTACACCTAAGGTCTGGAAAACACTTCGCTATGTTCAGGTGTATTTAAATTTATTTTATGTTACAACGCAAAAGCGCGGCAAGAAGTTTGGCAAAAAAGATAGGAGAAAAGAGACAATAAGCCGGTATTAGAGCCTCCACCAGGCCAGGTCTCGTGGTGTGTCCACATATTATAAAGAGGGGAACGCTCCGCTTTGCTCAGATCAGATTTACAAATGGACGCCCTGACAAAATAATTAAGGAAGTCGGTATTAACCTAGTTGGGAAGTAGACATTTTACAACAAAGGTCTGAACAACATATAGCGGTGTTCAGGTACGGTTTGTAAAGCGGAAGGGCTGCACAAGGATTTCAGGAAACCGGTAAAGCAGCCTCCAACCCGTCATGTCTCAAAGCGTGCCGGCTCAAAAAAGGGGGAACGCTCCGCTTTGCTCAAATTAGATTAACAAATGGACGCGCTGACAAAATGATTAAGGAAGTCGGTGTTGACTTTGTTAGGAAAATAGACATATTAAAACGGAGGTCTGAACAACATGTAGCGGTGTTCAGGTACGGTTTGTAAAGCGGAAGCGCTGCACAAGGATTTAGGGAAGCCGGTATTGCAGCCTCCAACCCGTCATGTCTCAAAGCATGCCAGCCCAAAAAGGGGGGGGTTCGCCTCTTACCTCACTCTGCCCGTGTCCGCGAGGGATCACCTACCCATCTCCGCCGAGCTCGGATAGATGGTGTAGCACTCGCGGAGTGTGTCATATACCATCTACATGGGACACCGTTACCACCGACGATATTGATGAAATCACGTGACCATTTAGCCTAATTTAATACTATAATTACATAATTTTATACATTAGTTAGAAATCACGTGACCAACTAGCCCCTTGCCGTGTACATAATTTTATATATTAGTTATGAATCCTGACAGATCAACTTAAAGTTTTACCTGGGCGCCCATCAACATTGCCTTTAAATTTTAAATTTTGACTTAACACATCTGTGCGGAACAACCCGCGGGACATCAGCCTTAACCATGCCTATATTCATTATGCACACGGACTCTACACAGTGGTATTCCCATTCTACAACCCACACGTAGTTTACATGCACTTGCACTTGCCCCATGGACTTCGTACAATACGGTCCCTGGTAGTACCTTTGCACAATCTGTTTTCTGGTAAATCCAAGAGTAGTTGATATTCAGTGTTCTCAGGAACTAATCATGAATAACCTGTGAATATAACATTCTGTCCCCATATAACCGATGGAATAAACCTTTAATCCCATGCATGCTAGCTTTCCACATGATTTACGCGGCCCATTTGACTATTACATCATGGCCGACCCATCAACCGCCCGAGTCACATGATTTTGGCGATAGGCGGGTCCCTAATCGAAACCCCCGAGCCGGGCTTCAATAAAAACAAACTCCGCGAGTGCTACACGATCTATCCGAGCTCGGCGGAGATGGGTAGGTGATCCCTCGCGGACACGGGCAGAGTGAGGTAAGAGGCGAACCCCCCCCTTTTTGGGCTGGCATGCTTTGAGACATGACGGGTTGGAGGCTGCAATACCGGCTTCCCTAAATCCTTGTGCAGCGCTTCCGCTTTACAAACCGTACCTGAACACCGCTACATGTTGTTCGGACCTCCGTTTTAATATGTCTATTTTCCTAACAAAGTCAACACCGACTTCCTTAATCATTTTGTCAGCGCGTCCATTTGTTAATCTAATTTGAGCAAAGCGGAGCGTTCCCCCTTTTTTGAGCCGGCACGCTTTGAGACATGATGGGTTGGAGGCTGCTTTACCGGTTTCCTGAAATCCTTGTGCAGCCCTTCCGCTTTACAAACCGTACCTGAACACCGCTATATGTTGTTCAGACCTTTGTTGTAAAATGTCTACTTCCCAACTAGGTTAATACCGACTTCCTTAATTATTTTGTCAGGGCGTCCATTTGTAAATCTGATCTGAGCAAAGCGGAGCGTTCCCCTCTTTATAATATGTGGACACACCACGAGACCTGGCCTGGTGGAGGCTCTAATACCGGCTTATTGTCTCTTTTCTCCTATCTTTTTTGCCAAACTTCTTCCCGCCCTTTTGCGTTGTAACATAAAATAAATTTAAATACACCTGAACATAGCGAAGTGTTTTCCAGACCTTAGGTGTAACATGCCTTCTTCCCAGCCAATTCAATATCGGCTGTATGAAATCTTGTGCAGCGCTTCCACTTTATAACCTAATCTGAACTTTGCGAAGCGTTTTCTTTACCCCTGTTGTAACATGTCTATTTTCCAGCCAAGTCTGAAGGCTTACCCCGATGTACTGACCCGCCGATCACTCATGTGGTATTTAGCCCTTAACCCTTAGGTGAGTCCGGCGTTAATTACTTCATGACCATGTGAGCCACTTAGGTTTGATAGCGCACACTGAGTGTTAGGTGTTGCCACTCACTTAATCAAGGTTCATGATGCCGCTCTGAGCCAACATGGTGTTTGTATAGTTGCCTGCTGTTTTTTATAACTGTTTTTAACTCTTTACCCCCTCACCGATATAGTTTTAGAGTGTGTGTGCACACCACACTGCACGCTGAAACCACCTGGCATGAAGAGGTAGTGACAATTTCCTACACTGCCCCAAGCATGCTTCCTTATGTTCACATTCTGGCGTTGGCAATCCTTGCTGTTCTAATGAGAAATGTACTACTAATGTGTATTTGCTTTCTTTCTCATACTCTAGGCATAGGACTTTCCATTGAGGTAAACTGTATACCCATACCACACCATATACATGACACTAGCATGTTATTGAGTTAATTTTCTTTATTATTTTTCACTTTTTAAGGTCCTGATGAATCGCAGGATAGTAATCCATTTGCGAGAAACATGTTGACCACTTGTTGTTTTTCAGAGCTCCACATAGGTCACTCTACCTAACGAGGTGACACTGAGTGAGCTTGCTTTCACGATTTTAACTGCAATAGGGGGACCACCAGAATAAAATTGTTTTCCGGTACCTCTTACTGCATTTTAACCTTCACCTCAGGCTCAGTTGCCTCCCCGCCCACACACCCACACTTCACCATAGGGCAGTTGGATACAAAAGATCTCCGCCAAAGTGCCCCTCTTTGAGGTGTGCCCGTCGGGGATTGCACCGCCCCCCCCGACGAGGAGCAACCGCCGATGATGAAGCATGACATCCTTCGGGGTGTGTGAGGCAAATACATCCAACAAAAGGGATGCCCACAGGTGTTACATTTACACCTCTGGTTACGCCAGCGTTTGCATATTCCTTCCTAGCCTTCCCCTTCTCTTCCCACTCTTTGCAGGAACAGTTCAGCCCCCCGCTTTGTTAGCATAGACCACCCACGGACACATGCTGTAACTGGACCTTCCACTCCCTTAAGTGGTAACTAGTGTCCGTTGATCTATTGATCTCTCTCCCTCCTTTTGATAAACACATCCTTTGGCTCCCAGCCCTGACCTTCTTGGGTTCTAGGATCAGCTGGGATAACCATGGAGACGTGGGTGCATTCGCATCCACCCCGTACCACCCTAAAATCTCTCCGCCATCCAACAAGTCACCCATTTCATCTGAGCCGCCAGATAATACAACTCTACATCAGAGGCTGCAAGGCGTCCTTCGAGGCTAGGGCGATGAAGTTTTACGAGTGGCCCTTATTCCAAATCAGTTTCACCAGCAGTGAGTTTAGTTCCCTAAATTTACTTCTGGGTATTTATTATGGGTAGGGTAGCAGAAATAGAGTAGCCTGGGTAATGCTTCCATTGTGGTCACCACCATTCTACCCATCACTTCTGGGGGCGGGACATCTTCCAGAAGCCCAACCCAGCTCGGAGCGCCATTATGATCACTTTCCCGACATTACACTCAAGGATTGTTTCGATAGAGTTGAACTCCAAAGTAAATAAACGAGGACTGTTCTCACCTAGGCCCCTCGGGGTCCACGTCACGGCATGTGCTCCCATGGGTCGTAAGGGGAGAAGCAGGTTCTCTGGCAATTTCCCTGCTGCCCAGACAGAGCCCAAAGCCAACCGAGAGGCCCTGGCAACATCCCTGTACCTATCATTAAGAAAAAGGAGCATGTCATCTGCGTACAATGCTATATGGTGTATCTGGCAGGCAGGCACTTTGTGGGCCCGCTCCAGCGCAAAAAAGGGGGAAGGACCCTCTGGTTCTGCAGGCTCTTTCAGCCAAGATCCTAAGGACATGATGCTGCTGCATTTCAGTGTACCACCCCCTGAGGCCTCATGACTGCCACCTTTCCCTGTGCCTCCCACAGAAAGGGGTGCTTCGTGGAACGCGATGTACTTCCACTGAGTGTTTTCTGGTGCTCTGCTGCCTTCATTTCTGTATCTCTGTCAATGTGACCTATGTGCATTGGGATATGATGCATCTGAGTTGTTTCTGCAGTCATTGTCTTATATTTTATCCCACCAAAGTCACTCGTGGGCTTCAATGAAGCAGAGTACCAGGTTTCGCTGACAGGACATCACGCATCATTTGACGTCCGATGTCATCACAAATTTAATTAATTGTACAGTACTTAGGAGCAGCTGAGGACTACCGGACTGAGAAATTAGGGTAGGCAAGGAGTGGAAACCCCTGAATTAATTGAGCTTTTAGAGCCCTTGCTTTCTGTTCTTTCTGCTTCTTGCATGAATCCTTGAGAAAAGGGGGCTCGACATGCAAACCAGTGGTCGTAGCTCCTGTTCCTGGCCACCCTAAGTGAAGTCCATGCAATTGCTCCAGCTGGAAGCTGAACTTTCTGTACTAAGCTTGGCTTTGGTGCCAGCATTCTGCTATCCTCATTTCACTGTCTGATCTGTCTAATGCTTCTTGCGTAAGGCCACAGTCTCTTCTGCATTTTTGTCTGAATCCTGCCAGAATTTCTCTGATCTGAATATTATGTACAAATGACGATTGTGTTATATTCCGGTGTTTCTTTTTCCTTCGTCTCTCTCTTCCAAGGTGTAGGTTTGGTATTTTTTGCTGTTGAATACGTCGAATTAATGGTGATTCTATTTAGAGTTGTGCCTTTGCTTCTGGAATGTATCTTTTGCTCTAGTATCATTGCGGTACGTGTTGTGCTAATGCTAGTTTTGTTACAGCCTTTCGGCCAACCTGTGCTAATTCTGGCTGTTACTGTCCTTTGTTTCTGCTGCATTCCTCTATGTTCCCACATCTCCCTCCGCTGAATAGGCTGTGCTCTTAGTGGTCTCTTTCACAGAGAATGTCTCTTTCCCAGTGTTCTCTTCGCTCGAGTGTTTGTGCTGGGGCTGCTAGTAACTATAGACCTTGCTACCTTCTTTTTCATGTGCCTCACTGTCACTGGGTAGACGGATGCATACCTTTCGACATTATGTGAACACAAAACACCCTTCAAACTAAAAAAACACATGCCTGATTTTGAAACTCGTGGATAAATTAAGAGTTGACTGATCTTCCTGTTTTTTCCTAGGACGGCACCTGGGCAGACACCAGCCAGCACAGAATGGGTGCACTTCTAAATTGGACTCTTGTGTTCCACACCATAATGGCCTGCGCTGATGGAAGATACAGTCTCTTCTTTACGGACCAAAAGCAGGAGGGAAGTTACCCAACCTTCTCCAGTGATGGCGGAAGGACGCAGCACTTCCTTACCTAACATTCTTTTAACATTTTCGGGCATTCATGCAAATTATATTTTTTGGGGGCGGACTTGAAAGTTTCCACAGTATGAATCCAGAAAGCACCTTCTTTCAGAGCGGTACCCACTGCCATGGTTGATAATTTGATTAGTTTCTCCCCTTTTGCTCAGTTCCCACCTCTGTAACTGATGGAGAATATCGAGCTGTTAGAGATATGCAGGCAGGCGGAGGGGATCAGCTCCTTAATCTTGTCTTTTGACGGCCACTAAAGTAAAGGGACCTAGGCTGGCTTGACAACCTGCTCTTGGTGGAGGTGAGGGGGCTGTAATAAGGATATGATGGAGTGCTGACTTTGTAAATTAGTATTTTTCATTAAGTGGACGCTCAAACAAACCTAGGATGTAGTTGAGTCAACCCTAGGTGTGGCCTATAGGGCAGAACACTGAGAATGTTTTAATAAAACTTTATATAGTGTGTGATATTTTATAGGTTAGAGTGGGGCTGGAGCTAGCTCTAATGC
Source organism: Lissotriton helveticus (assembly GCF_964261635.1). Taxonomy (NCBI): domain Eukaryota; kingdom Metazoa; phylum Chordata; class Amphibia; order Caudata; family Salamandridae; genus Lissotriton; species Lissotriton helveticus. Next base: position 511,983,620 of record NC_136065.1, read on the forward strand.
TTTATGCACAGTCCTTGCAGTGTCAACATTTTAAATCCGATTTTTATAGAACTCACTGTGGTTGCGGTGCATCCAAGTCAGCGTATACCTCTGTCTCCTAAATGTTGGAAGAGATGAGGCATCAGAAGTGAGTGATACCGTAGCCTCTATGATTAGACATTTACTGATATTCTGAGGGAATTACTTTGTCAGTGTGTTAATTAGCCACTTGAACCTAACTTTAGAGGGCCCAGGAAGAGTGGGAGTTAAAACTGCCTGAAAGGACTTTATTGCAGACCTTTGGTCAAACAGACCCCAGGCTTTCAACTTGATCCGTGCCTCATGTGGGTCACACCATACATAAGACCATTTTCAAGATGAGGTGCAGTGCATATGTTAGGAAGTCCTTTGTTTCGGGGATTTACGTTGGAATTAGACTGTCATGATGCTCATGATTCTGGGTCTATTTAAAAGGAGTTGTTAAATTGAGACAATCCTTCTGATTTTTGTTTCCTGACCCTTTTCTACCCTGTAACCTTCTTATTTTTTTATTTTTAAAAGACTAGAACAAATCTATGCAATATTAAATCTTGTAGTTTGTATCCTCATTTTTGAGGTGCAGTTATGCAGAAAGGTTACTTAGGGTGGGTGTAGACCAATTGCCTGTAGCATCTCCGACCACACGGGCTGTTAGCTGTGCTGCTGTTTTGTAAATTAAGGTGGATGATCTTCAGAGCTTCAGTAGGCCTGGGACAGTGGCTAGCTCCTTGGTGTTAGATGAGTCCGGCAGCTCAGTATATGATGGTCCGACTAACAAGTCGTGGTTTTAAATAAAATTCTGTTTTATTGAACTGGGGCACATTTGCAGTCCTGATGACAATAATTATATGGAGCTGGAAATAGTTTGACCGGGGAAAGTTTACTTCGCAGAATTCTTTTTTGATCACAGCAAGTTGAGTCACTCTTCTTCCTTTGATTCTTGTCTACAGATCTGCATGTGTGCTTGTCTGCTACATTCTGCACTGGCAGAATGTAGTGCAGTGGCGGCTCACCAGTTTATTAGCTATGATATGCATTTGTTTTCCAAGATGTCTGGATCCCAGGGCTTGTTCAGCCAAGTGGATCCTCGTGTAATCTGGAGTAAACTGGTGAGACTACAGTGATGCTCCTTGGTCCGTTCTTTGAAGAACACCACCTTCTGATGATCTAGCTACGGCCATTTTGAAGGAGCCTTCTGTGCGCGTGGCTAACAGTAACGGTGTCAACTAAACCAGTATGAGGCATGATTTTAGAAAGTAGCTGGCAGCGCATAGACACAGCTGCTTTAATTGGCAGCATTTAAATGGACCAAAGAGGTGTAGGTGCTAATGCTCTGTGCATTCCCACTCCAAAAAGTGCTCTGCTGCATATACAGAAAAAAATCTGAATTGTCATCAGTGCTAGAGTCAAGCAGCCGGTGTCTTCAGATCAAATATCCGAGTCGGCAAAATCATAACAAGACATGTAAAAGTAAATTCTGCAACTCCAGTTAGCCTCTATCATCAGTTTTTATGTAATTACGTATGAATATTTATTTTACCCTGGCAGCTGGGAATTATGAGGCTGAAGGGTGGTTTTTATATATTTTTTTGTGCAATCTGCAGGTTATAATGCCTGACTAAACTTTTGATAATTGTATTGAGCTGTGTGTTGCATTCCATTATTTTCTCAACTTTTCAGCTAAACTGGAAACACTTTTTGGTTAAATAAGCAAAATAGCAGTGGACAATGGATTATTTGGCAACTGTGCCTAATCCAAATTTACACTGAGAATTCAGAGGTTGTGGTATCACAGAATTCGTATGGTTGTAATTGTAAGTGCTGACCTTCAAGATACTGCGTTCAATGTATTAAAAACTGGGACTTGTTGGAAGGACTTCCTTGTGACATGGGGCTATTTGTCTGCTATGTACTAATGAGTAACCATGAGTACGATTTGAGCCCATGTTCAGTCAAGGGTAGATGGGGAAATGGGTAGATTGATTGGGGCTGTCACAATCGGAGGTCCCATCTGGAATTTTTGGGCCCCCAACCTATCTATTTATTGGAATTTAAATTCCCCATCCCCTACAAAGCACTTCTATTTTGTAGTTTATCTAACATTAATTGTGGTCTACTTCTGTCAGCCATAACTCCATAAAGCTAAGGGGCTCAGGAATCTTTCCTTATGATCCAATGTGTTGTGTCTCAGGCAAGCTCAAAGCAATAGAATACCTTCCTTCTTTTGGTGGAAAAGAAGAAGCCTTCAAAAGTGGTCTTCTTTTAATTTCGTTCCATTGTTTTATTTTTAACGCTGATTTATTTGCCTGATCCGTACCATCTAGCTTATATTTTTGGAGAGATTTGGCTGAACCTAAAACCGTCAATATCCAGCAGTGCAGCTGTAATTTGGTATCCTCTTTCCTCATCTTATGTTGCAGGAAAGAGTTGTTTTTGCAGCAGCAGTTAGTCACAGACTCCTGTTGGGATCTCTTTGGGGTGGATTTAACCTGTTAATTTGTTCGCACAGCCCTGCCATCTCTGCAACTTGTATTTCCCTCTTTTAGCACCCTAGTTTGTTCACCAAAGTGCCTTAAACAGGGAGTCCTAGTTCTCCTTTTGACAATCTCTTTAGCAATATGTACATTGGAGTAAACTGATGTGTATCAATTTAAATCGCAGTAAACCCAACAAATTGGTAATCGTTAGGCCTTACCAATGTAAGAAATGCTGCTAAACTTATGTGAAATCCAGAATTTAAGCAAACGTTTACATGTTTCTGTCTGTAGGAGCAATTATTCATGAATTTGGGTATCAGACAATCACTCTAACAGCTTAAATGTGCTATTTATTGGTGGGTGATCTTTAAAATGTCTTTAGGAGCTGGTGTGGGATGCTGACATATGTTTGATAACTCAATTTTTGCTACTCAACTTTGTTATAGTATTGATTATGTATAAAGTTTTTATGCCACTAGGAGTAGACATTTTATTCCTTATGTCCTAATGTCAGAGCTCCCGTTGTCCCTAATACACTTGCCACAATCATTGATAATTTTGTGACCCATTGCTGGAGTTTTTAGATGTCTAATTTCTCCTTCAACTGGATACTCTTATTATTCTTCTGCAATTTGCTGTCGACTTTAGGCTGTAATTTTACATTCATTTTTCAGATTTCCGCTGTCAGTATGGAGGGGAGACACCTTAAACCGGTCATGATTTCCAATGTGCATTAGAATAGAGAAGTGAAAATGTGTTTACCTTTCAAGTCGCAAACTCACAGCTACAATATGATGCAGCACTTGTTTCCAAAGATGATTGTAATATGATGGGGCCCACAGCTTCTTATGCTACTCCAAGTTTTGCAAGGCCAACAAGCCAACCATGTATTGTACGTACAATAAGTTGTCAAGGCAATTTGACAGATGGGTTAGCAAATGATGGTGCATTTAAGAAGATTAACCACAGTGAAATAAACAAAGTACAGTTATTCATGGCTAACACAGCTTTATTTTATTAAACTCGAACAGTTTTCTTTTGTTTCATCTCTCTTTCTTTGACAATTTGCCATATGCCTATTCTCCTGTTGTTCTTTCACTGTCTTCAGTGGAGCTGGCTGAGTGTGCCACGTTTAACAATTCGGATGCTGCTGGCAGTGAGTAGATAGAGCACAAGCTGCAGCTCTGAAGGTAACTGCCTTTGTATTTTACTGACTTGTCTCCTCCTTACCGATAATTTAGTCATCTCAGGCTTCCTCATACATGGGGCTTGCAGTGTTCGATTTAACCAAATACTTTTTACATAGCCCATTTGTCTGAGAGATTTCGGGACAGTTGATGTTGTGTCCATCATCTGTGCATCATTAAACATTCCAAGCTGATGAACAAAGTGGCTTTTATTTATGTGTTTAATCCTCGAGCTAACCTTCTCAAGCATGACCAGCAAAACTGAAAGGTCACTCTTACGACCTCATACAGTACTGATGGGAGATTTGTCCAGAAACATAAATGCTGGTCAGCCTCTCCTCAGCTGTGTCTGGAGTTCCATGATCTGAACGAAATTACTTAATGGGAACGGATACGAGGTCCTGTTGAGAGCCCCTATTGAGTGGTGTCCTAACTTCCTCTCAACACTTCTTGACCCTATACAGCCTGGCTTGCAGTAGAGGGCTGTCCACATTAAATGTTTATATCATTGTTTTACCTTAGATGAGGCATTCTGTGGTGGTCAGCGGGCCATGATCTACATTGCAACATCTCAAGGTATTTTCGGCCTGTTAGTAGCAACTTCTTCTTAGACTGATAACTGTTCATGCAAAAACTGAAACTCTTGCCATGGCTATCCATGAAGAGATATTTTCCCAAGTGTATCTTGTTCGGACGGATTTCCCCATGCGAAATTTCCTGTATGCGGTAGTAGTCCACTGAAGAAAGGAATGTCACCTGTTTACACAGAACGACAACCGAATATTTCATTTTCCTTTAACCCCAGCACAAATGTGCTAATAATGCAAAAAGAAACCTAATTTTCATAACTAGTGTTGCCTTTCTATTTTATTTTTCAAACCTGCAGCGTGAGATTTTGCTGTTTGTCATTTACCTTTTGGTGTCTGAGTTGTGAGGTTATCTACATTTTTTTATCTGGAAAAAAGGAATTTTTTTTTTGCATTTTAAAGAACAATCAGGATATTGAAACGGTTAGTCTAGGTTAATGTTTTAATACAGTACTTTTACCTAAAGCTCTTTACAAAGAAAAATAAGTTCAGAAATTGTGCCCAGCCGAAATTGGGATCTCAATTCATTACTTTGCTCCTAAAGTGAGGAAAGGCCTCCCAGTCCACATCCGAGCCTATTCCTCGCTTCTTGAATTCCACAGGAAGCTGAAGACCTGGCTTTTCAATTAACCTACCTACCGTAGGCAGAGCTAGGCACACACCTGCTCAGCACCAGGATTCCCTCGCTGGTGATGGTGTGCTTTACAAATACACCTAACATAAGAAATATTATGGTCCCATGAACAGTGAACTGAGTTGTTCTAGTCCAAATTGAAGCCTGCAACCAGAAAACCAGATAAAGGGGTAAATTATGCATCCTATCCCTCTGCCTTTCACCCTGGCAGCATTCTTTCTCATTTTCCTTTATTAGGGTCACGTTAACTTAATTTAGCAGTATGTGGCTAACCCGGGCATTCAATTTCTTTGGGTATTTTTTCAAATCCAACTGGTCTGCTTTTTGGATGCTACAGCATCTTTTAGAAATTCTCTGAACAGGACCCGAGGCATTAGCGGCATCACCGCTTTTGGAGTAGCTTCAACAAGCAAACCCGATTTAAAAATGTAATTGAAGAGGGATTAACTCATATAATGCAATTTTCTACCAATAAGCAGACAGCCACTTCCATCTATTCAATCCTTAAGGCTGCCGTATAAATTGGGTAGTGTTTTGTAATTGAAATTTGTAGTGCAGTCACATGAGTGCCAGTGCAGAGCTACAAAATTTGCTGTCAGGAACCAGACTTAGGCTGACCCACTTAGTGGGCCAAGCCACCCTCCAATATCGTCAGGTGAAGATTCAGCAGTCCTTGCTCACCCATATTTCATTGTTCCATATTTAATTCTAAGCAGCATGTAAAAAAGGTGTAGGCAATCGAAAAATTATTCTGCAGGACTTTGTCTGCATCATTAGTGTTTTGTCCAGGATTCCATGCGTATGTTTTTTCCTACAATTCCTCCGCGTATACCATAGCTATTATCTTCCTGCTACTAAACGCAATTTAAATAGTGCTGTTTTAAAATGCAGTAGATTACTCTCATGGGATTGTTTGCCATAAAACCATAAATAAATTGTACAGCCTACATTTAAAATCGTACATAACCACACATAAAGATAATGTAAAAATGAAAACAACTGACATTATAAAGAGTTCACTGTTCTCCGAATAGGAGCGCAATACAGAAACTAAAAAGATGGTAGTCACCTATGGATAGGTAAGCAAATTGTTAATTTCAATCATGATATCACAATAAAAACCCTTGCAAAGAAACCACCTCTATACTATGTACAGGGCATATATAACACCTAAAAAACTAGCTAAATTTTCTAACTTGGAGCACTTTTGCCCAAGATGTAGATACCCAGCAGCGGATGACGTTCACATGTTCGTAGACTGCCCTGAGATAAAAAAAACTACTGGGTCAAGATTCAGGACTTTTTGGAAAATGCTCTTCAACTGCCGTTGGAGATCACCACAAGAACTATTTTTACCGGATTGGTCTCTGAATATAACATAAGGGATCCCTCTACAAAATGTATTTTTTATGTCATCCTCCTAGCGAGACGTGAAATATGTAGAGCATGGAAGGATCCAATCCCCCCACTTTTCAAATTGTTTAAAACATATTATTTTTACGAGTTCATCTGACATGGCATGCGACCCCACAAGTTTGGATTAAAATCTGGGCGGCCCTAGTGGCCTGGCAAAACAGGTGACTGGTTTTTCCTATGATTTATCCTGGGCCCTGTCGGTTCCCTTATCTCCAAAGTAACACAGGGCGCAAACTACGGTGCGAAATGGTGTGGATAGCAGTGGCAACTTGGAGGACTGGGCTTCATCACCTTGTTATTGGTCGGAAACATCAGGGCCAGATCAGGATGACCAACTACTAGGAGGTGGCCAGTTCCCTTCAAGATTCCAATAATGGTATATGAGGGGAAAAAACTATTAAAACCCTTGCACTTCTATACCTTTAATGGCAGCATATCAAAATATGTTTGTTCCAATTATGTGTAATTTTCATGCCACTGTTCTAGCACTAGGTAAACAATTCTAAATGAACACTGATTCATCCTCGGATAGAGAGTCTTTTAAGGTAATTATAATGGCAATAACGCTGTAGGTGATTAAGGTTCTGTCTTTTTTTGTTTGTCCTCTATGCAATATAATATCAGGGTTACCAAGTACTTTCTTCTACCACAATATTGCATCCTGTGTCCCCAGTTTTGGAAAGGGTTCATCCATTTAGTTTAAAGACTGTGGGACTCCTGTCCAGCATCTAGAGGACGGATTAGCATGGAATGGAAAAGAATGTAAACATGCTCACCAGCAGCGCTGCATTAGATGTATGCTTATTTCCATTACATTGTGTTTGTTCCTGGAATTTCATGTTCTCTTTTCTACCAATTTGCTGCACCCAAATTTGATACTTAAAAGTGTGTTTTGGAGCAATGAAAGCCATGTACAGTTTGTTTTTCTGGCGTATCTGTCTTTGGTGGTTGTGTACTATTTTACTGGAAGACTCTGCTGAGCAGGTGTATCTGAAAAGTACCTACATTTACAAAAGCAAGAGGAAAGGATGTAACAACGTTTTTAAGAAGCTAAAAATTATGTTTTAAAATACATCACAATCCTAAAGAAAATTATTATGTTGTGTTCAACAGTGGCTTCTTGTTATTATACCGATTTTGAACACTCCTATAAACACCTGTGTAATGTGTTTCTTAGTCCTACTGTTGGGTCGGTATTTTTGAAAGGACTGATGCTCTTGTATTTTGTTTGGTGGTATTGGGTGTGATCAATGTCTCTGATCCCTTCCTCTGATCTATTTCACAACCCTTTGAGACGTTTTAGTGGCTTTCTCAGGAGCAGCGTTGCTGATATGATGACCGATATTCCCGAATGCTTTCAAACGATAAAGCAGCCACTAAATGAATGAATGAATGAATGAGTGAGTGTTCATCGCCTGCATGCCTGGAGTGGGGCATCTGATCCCATTTTGTTGTTGATACAACAATCCTGCTGTGAGAACTATTCACACTTTGTTTATCACTTTGATGCCAGCTTGTTTCGGATTAATTAACCAAGGATTAAAACATTTTTGTCAGGTGGACAAGGTGTTGGAACTCCTCTCTATTTTATTTTTTATTTTATTTTCATGTTGAGTTGTATTTAGTAGACAACATCTCCTGGAGAACTGGCCACGATCCAGTCTCACGTTGGTCCAGTTTTGGTGCTTCTGCTGATGAAGCCCTCATGTCTTAACTCTATTTCACTGTCCTTTCGCAATCAACTTGAGCCCTTATTGCTAGGAAGCAAACCTCCCCTTCCTTTCTCCTCATACTGTCTGTATAATGGTGATGAGTTTACAGCAAGGAAAGACCAGCTTAACAATGTTTTCTGAGAGGAAGGGGCAAATAGAGCTTGTTGAAGACATGAGTAGAGCTACTGTGGACCTGATTTACAAACTGCACTTTGTAGCATGTTTTGTAGTACTACAAAGTGCTACTCACAAACATGTTGACTTCTGTCTCCACATTGCCTATACTTACGTGTTTGGACTTCTCTGCCCTGGCTGTGGAGTCTCCGCACATGGAAGTATACAGTTTAGTGGTAAATGTGGGAGAGACTGGAGGAGTGTGTAGAAAAAGGGACAGGATTAGTACAAAAGGGGACTGGATTATGGCAGAGTAAAATGGGTTATTGGTGGGAAAGGAAGGGGTTTAGGAAGGGACGCAACCCACCCAGACAAGTACGTCATTTGCTTGCACCACAAGGGGGAGACATGTCACTTACACTGTTGTAGTAAATTTACCCTCTGAGTTTTTGAATACCGAAAAGTAGTAAACTTACTTCAAAGTGGTAATTTACTTAAAAGCTTACATTCTTTGTGAATCAGGCCCTGCATGTCTAACTAATGTCCAGTGCTTATGAATCTATGCAAACTAGTGACAGCGCTGTGGTCTGTGCTGTAAGCATGATTCCAGCCAGGAAAGGTTTATAAAGTACCTTTCCTGGAATAAATTAAATTAAATTCTAATATCCAAGATATCTACTGGAAATATGTGTACAAAGCCTAATTTGTGAGCCTGTAGGCTGTCTGCAACCTTCAGACAATGCACATACATCTGCATTTACATCTCTGTGGTTAAAACAAATCTTACATTTTGCACTACTACTGACAGTCAAAGGCAAGAGCTGGCACTTTCTTTTGTAATGAAAGATCACTTTCCTAGCTATGGCTTGAGCTTTTACGTGGCAGAAGCGTGTGTGATCTTTGTTACCTGAGAAAATTATATACTAATGCGCCTTCTATTGATGTTTGTGACTGGTTCAAATACCGGCACTTTCCTCATGTACTAAAACTTACTTGTAAATTGTTGTGATGTGAGATCATCTCTCCTATAATAACCCACAACACTGAAGCAAATCTTGCTAACCTTATCCATCAAATTATAGCATCCCTAATCCATAGATGGGCACTTCCTCTGTCACACTTAAGTGTTTAAATTGAAGGGCATAACACTCCTTATCTGCCCTCAGTTTCGTTTTTTGTTTGTAAAATAGTGATTGAGGGTTCCCTTTACTCTGTGTTTAGACTGGTGTGCTGTCTGTCACCGGGCTTCCTTGAACTGATGTGGTGAAGACTGGTGTACAGGGCAGTACCATGGTTTACCTCACAGTAGTGACATCACTGCAGGCAGTGGATGTGGCACTCTAGCTGCAAAGTTTGTAAGATCCCAATCTGACATTGTTTCTGTTTTGGGGAATCTGGAGTTTCCATTTAAAATCATTTTACTGCCTTAGTGTGGTTGCTTTGTCACAGATTCAGTTGAGTTCTAGGCTCATTTTAACTGTAAGAGGATGTAGGATGCTTTCAGTAATTACTTTTTGTCAGGGCTTTTAGTGAGACAGAGAATGTAACCAACTGGTTTTCAGCTTTGAATGAGGCATCAAAGCTATCTCAGGGTTCAAATGATGTATAGCCACAAATCTTTTGACCTCTCTTTGCATTCTTGTGTGTGATTTTATTTTTTGTGAACATGCAAAGTTTATTTTCTCCTCTGTGTGTACTCATTTTTGGTTTCTAATAATAAAGTGTTATTAAACTCAACTCTTGCCTTCCTGTGATTGGTTTTGTTTTCCTTGCCTTGAAGCTCAGTTCTTTGTAATGTTCATTGCTATCTATCATTCAAGTGGACTCTAGTATGATTTCAGATATGTTGCGGTTTGCCTTTGAACAGTGACTGGTTGAGATGTCTGTAGTTGGCAGTAGTCCTTGGTTGTAAATCAAAATATTCTGGTTATATGAAGGGTACCACATGGTAGTGCACAGCCTCCTACCCTTGGACAAAGAAGTAAAACAAACAAATAAGCTGTGTATGTGTGGCGTGCTGGAATATGAAGCACAATCGCATATTAATAATAAAGCTTATAAGAATAACAGATTGGATTATAGGGAGATTTCTACAAGTGATTTTTAGTAAGTACACCGTCGCTAGTTGGTTGAAGTAATACCTCATCATAATTAATATTAACAACTTATATGTTTGGACATACTTGCCAACTTCTGTTAGAGAGGGTGTCACCTACAATCAACTTTCACTTTCCTATGGTTTATCATGTATCTGCTTCCCCGGGCAATGTCACCAACCTTGTGACTACTTCCTGGGGAAGTGTGGCATCTAACTATCCCAGAATACACTGTTCTGACTACTACCACCATGGTAGTGTGGAGCTCCCTAGCCTACCACAGAGGTGTAGCTACCTGGGGACTACACGCCCCATTAGGATTACTTCTAATCTAATTAAATTGCAACCAGCTTGACTGGCCAGCAAAGGAAACTAGCCAGACACGGGCTCAGTGCAGTGCTTAGTTTTTAAGTGCCAGGGCCCTGACCAAGAGGCCACTGCAGCTTGCACCATCCATTGCCCGTCATTGCTGCCAGTGACGGTACCAAAACAACCACTAACAGTCTCTTTCACGTGAAAGTGCTACGGTTAAGATTATTACAGGTCTCCAAAGCTAAATGAATGGCTGGGAAGGCAGGGATTAGTATTTTTTTATGTATATTGTAGTCATAAACAATCGTTGTTCTGCTCATCTCTAAATTAGTTGAGCAGCGCCACCATGTGGCAGAGTGTCATAAGTATGGATATGACCATTAAGTGCCGTGCCGAGCACCAGAAACCACTGGCTTCAAATTAAGTATTGGCTCAGTGTAGGAAGGTGGCTACCTGACTATGGTTACCCCAGATTTTTTTCCTGTGTTTAGCTGTTTTTTTTTTAATTAGTTGACCTGGTTCCCTGCTAATCAGGGCCCCAGGCCATCTGCTCTCTCTGTAAAATGGATTCCATGTACCCTAGGTACATACCACAATTGGAAATGGACTCCTTGTCAGCCCCTGTATGATGCACTATAGGTGCCCAGGGCATAGGGGCCACCAAGGCCTACCAGGGGCTGCAGCATATCTTTTGCCACCCCTGGCTGGTTCTTAAATTGACACAACTGGCTGATCACTCAGCTGGGGTAAGGTGGTGTAATCACCCCTTACTTAGATATAGTAAACCTATATCTGGACACATATAAACCTGTGAGCCACTCCTATGGAAGGCCTCATCAATCCTGGAGGCAGAGTGCGTGGTTTAATGTGAGATGGAGCTCTAGCATGAGCTGAGCCTGTCTGCAGCTGTCGGGAACAACTCCCTAAGCTGTTTCAGGATAATGCCATACCATATACTCTTAAGTGCCTTATAATCCTCGCGGTTATTTAGCAACTTTGGTTTGGCTTTATCAAAACATGTCGTGTAAGGTGTCATACGATTTGGAATACTATCCCCTCGCCAGTTCTGGCGACGGGGATAGCATTCCACCCCTCTAGAGGGGTAAGACATGTTACTTTACTTAAATGCGGTTAATTTCTAAAAGGACCTTGGATCCACAAAATGGATGCCTCTGCCACAGACACGAGTCTGACCCCCTGAAGCTGACCGAAACTCAGCCAAATGGGGCCTGGACAAAGGGTTTCCTGTCGCAGGGAGGTGCTACACCCCCTCAGACAGGAGATAGTGGATTGTAGCGGGGAGGTTTGAAAGAAACCAGACACTGCCTGGGGAGCACAAGGCTGCCCCTTGCATAATCCGGCCAAACCGGTTCTGGGGCGCTCCAGCCCTCGTGCCAGGGCGGCCTGGATCAAAGGAAAGGGGTGTATCCACCCCCTTCCTGGGTCCCACCCATAGGAGGGGACCTAGCAGGTAATCCAGCCCCCCAGATTCGAATAAGAGTGGGAGCAGTGCCAATGCACTTCAGATTATCCTGATGAAACATAAGAAACGAAACTCTGGACCCTTCGACATCCTATTCGACGTAGAAGCCCGAAGAATCTCCCTTGTGGTCAAGGAGTGACCACCCTGTGCAAACAGGCACCATCCAGCCATCGACGTCTGCTTTGTCGCAGTTCCCGCCGGAACTCGAGCGACAGAGATCGACGAGATCAAGCTTGCCTGCCTTCCAACAGCCCGATCCACAGTCCCTGCAGAGCTGAGACCCGTGGAGGCGACCGGAAGCGTGGGGCACGCCATCTTGGAAAGACCACGAGACGCTGACCGTGCAGCCCACGAGTGACCCTCGAAGCTGTACACCGGGGTTTGAGAAGCCCCAACCCTGAGCCACACTTGCACCGAAGTTCAGCCCTCCACACTCGACGAGTGCTGCGTGGGGCCCTTCTGCTTCTTTTGGCTCAACGCGTTGGCCCGGTCACTTGCCAGCCGGCTTGTGGCCCCTGTGTCGACGAAACTTGAAATTCGACCTGCGATTCTGGTGGCTCCAGATTTGCACCAGCTCCCCTGAAAAGGAGCCCCCACTCTGACCCTCCTGGTTCGAGTGAGAAGCAATCTCCCGGTTCCGCGTGGATTGCTTTTGCCAAGTGTTGTTTGCTCCAATCTTGAAGCCGACAGCGCCGACGGCGAGAGCCTGCGTGGGACAGATCGTGACCTGCTCCTGGACGTCGTAGATGCCCCAGAGCCCACGTGACAGCGGAGAGAAGCTCCTAGACGACCACCTGAATGCGCCCGACATTGCCTGGTTCCGTCCTGGTTCCACCCTGGTCACTGCTGAGTGACCCAGACTCTGTCCCCTCTGCTTTCAGGTACTTTTCGACTTGAGTCCACCCTTGGACTCCACCGGACACTTCTCTTTCACCCCGCCTGCAGCCCTTTCAGCTTCAAGCACCAAGAGCCTGCGTGACGAAACCCGACTCAACTTCGACCCTGTGCACCCGCTTCCTGTGGGTGATGTAACTTTGCTCCGCCGGTGTTCCCACACTGGTACACATCTCTAGGGTCTGTGTCTTAAGTTTTGTTCCTCTAGGTTCAGCGGAAGTGTCCTTAAACTTTAACTTTACAACTTTTACGCACCATTGGTTAACATTGGTGCATGCGTGCGCTTTCCGCACTGCACCCGAATCCCGTGGGCCTCTCCCGACTTCAGCATTGCTTGTCCCGACTGCTCCCAGCGATTCCCTAGGCCCTAGGCCTAACCACTGTACGATTGGTATCTCTTATACCACTTGTTTAGTATATGGTTTGAGTGGCCCCCCCGCCCTCATCCATAATTGTGCAACTTTGTATGTTTAAACTGTGCTTTTGATTTAACGCTTGTGCCCCTTTATTCATAAAGAATACTGGGGATTGTTTTTAGTAATAAATACATATATTTTTATAATATATACTTGTGTGGTGTCCTTTCATTTGATATTACAGGATTGTATGTGGTAAAACAGCTCGCTTAACACGACCTCTTAAGTTAAGCCTTTAGGCTGCTTAGTCCATGCTACCCCTAGGATAGCTTGTCTAATAAGGTTGACTTACAACCAGACACCATAAGGGATTGTTTGGTCTGATAACCGGTGGTTCCAGAATTGGAAACATCACCTATCAGGCCAACTTCTCACACTCCGTGACATCTGTTCTTGGAGAGCCAGCTGGCCTTGGAAGTGTAATTATCCTACTAGTCCCCTCCACAGCCATCCTGCTACAGGAGAGTAAACCTTCTCCCAGCGGAGTTTCAGAGAACACTTGATTCCTAATAACAGGGCAGGCCTAGCAGCTGTAAGTTGCTGGGTCAGTTAGAAAAGGCTACCAGTGGCCTTTTAGGCAATTTAGAAAAGTAAAGCTTCTAAAGCTACTTTTCTAAAATAGTTATGCCAAATCAGACTTTTGGAAAAACGTTGGGTTTCATGTAACATTTTCACACCTTGAAACACCCTTCTGCCAGTTCCATTGGGAAGTTATGCTTTATTTGAATTAATAGGTCATCCGATGTAATCCAGTGGAGCTACCAACTTTCCACTAGGAAAATTGACTTTGGAGATTTTCCACTACGAGGCCACGTGAAACAGTTTGAACAGAGCCTGCCATAAAGAATCATTGAATCATTCACCCTATCCTCTGGGCACTTAGAGTAGACTTTAGGGGGTGACTTATAGGTAAAAAATAGGGGAGGATTTGGGGCTTGTCAAACAGGTTATTTCGACATTTCAAATTTGACCGCAGTTCAACTGTCATGTTTTCATTTGCCATTTTAGTGGTGGCACAAATAGTGCTGCAGTCCACTACAGGCAGCTTAACTTATGGGTCCTAGGTACTATGAGTGCCAGATAGCTTTTTACTTGCCTTCTAGGCTGCAGCACAGGACTAGTGCCGACTCTTTACTTGCCATTTTAGAGGTTACGCAAATAGTCCTGCAGTCTAATAAATGCACCCCGAAGTACACGTGTATTTATTTTATTTTTATTTGAAACGTTTTTTAAAGCGCAAACATGACCTGGCAGGGTATCAGAGCGATGTACAACGTAGCCTTCTGGTTAAGTTATAGCAGGAAAACATAATAGATAGCTATGCATAAACAGCAGAAGCACATTGGAGACACAAATAGACTTATAAACAGTTAACACGATGCAGATTGCATAGTAGATAAGGGAGGACATGGTTGTAAGGTCAATTCAAATAGTTTGTGAGCCTACAGTACTATTGTTGCATGTAGCTATTTTTTTTAATGTAGAGGTCGAGGGGATGGTTCTGATTTCTGGCGAGAGAGCATTCCATGTTCTCAGTACAAGACCGGAGCAGCCGAGGTTTTAGGTTCTCTTGTTTTTTAACTTTGGTGGTTTCAGCAGCTGAGTGTTTGAACTTCTTAGGGCCCAATTCTCACCCCGATGGTTTAAGTTTATTTGCCAGGTAAGTGGGCGTTTTCTGATGCAGTGCTTTGTGTGTCATGCAGGCTATCTTATACTTGATCCTTGAATCTAGGGAAAGCCAATTTAGTTGGATTAGATCAGGTGTGATGTGGTCATGCTTTCGTAAGCCCATTATGAGTCTGGCTGCAGAGTTCAGAGTGGTGGCCCTTAAAGGGGCCAATTTAGCTTTAAGCAGCCCAGCCAGGGTCGCAATTCCATAGTCTAAATGGAAGATAATAAGGGATTGGGCAGCTTGGTGCAGGTCAGTGGGTTGTAGGAACAGTTTGATTTTACTGCATGTGCAGAGTTGGTGATTGGCTCCTCTTGTTTTGGCACTGACGTGATCCTGCATATTCAAGCATTTGTCCAGGATTAGACTAAATGATCTAGTTGAGCTAACATGTGGGGTGCAGTTGAGGGCTGTTAGTTATTTGAGCCAGTTCTGAATGGGCGCAGTATGATTGTGGGGGGCAAGCAAGAGAAATTCAGTTGGGAGTGTATATAGCAAAATGTGGTTGTGAGATAACCACTGTTGGGTTTTTAAAAGAGAATAGTTGAGCGTAGGGATGTTGTCCGGTGAATAACTTTTCATATACAGTTGAGTATCATCCGTGTACATAAGATATTGTATGTTAGTCCATTTCAGAATTTCGGTGAGAAGTTCCAGATACAGGTTAAAAAGAGCTGGTGAGAGTGCGGATCCTTGTGGAACTCCAATTGAGACCGGCTTACTATTGGAAAGGTCGCAGTTGACTTTGATTCTTTGAGTTCTACTTTGAAGGAACGAGGCAAACCAATTTAAGACTGAACCTAATAACCCCATCCTTGTTTCAAGAGGTCAATTAATTTGTCATTTTAGACCTTGTCAAACACTGAGGAGAGAATCAGCAGTATAAGCAGGCAAGGTTCGTTCTGGTCAAGTAGTCTTGGAGCATCGTCCACAATGTGTGTTAAAGCTGTTTCGGTACAGTGTCCAGATCTGAAGTCCGTGGTACTGGTCAAGGAGTTGAAAATGTTCAATGCGATTGCATACTTGTGTATGTACATATTGCTACAGTAGTTTGGATAAAGTCATGATATTAGAAATTGGTTGGAAGTTTTTAGGAGAGTTGCAGTTCTAATTCGATCTTTCCTCTTTTTTTCAGTGAAGTGGGCTGAGAACTCCTCAATGCTTTGGATTGAGTCTTTAAGTGTCAAGAGTTGATTAGAGGGGTGGTTCGATTGATGATTTTGAAAAAAGTTTTAGGTCTGTTTTTGGACTGGTCAAACTGGTATCTAAAGTGATCAGACTGATGCTGTGTATGTTTGTTTTAAGCATTTCTTGTCTTCCTTAGCTGTTTGAAGTTGGCTAGGGAGGCAGAAATTCTCCAAAATTTTACAGCAAGCCTAAGTTTACTTTGCTCCGTGTTAAGGTAGCCGTTGAACCAAGGTTTTGAATGTTTGCTAGGGATTCTTTTGAGATGCAGAGGAGCAAGAGCATCGAAAATATCCGTCATGGAGTAAATGTAGTTATCAGTGAGTTCATCCAGATTTGTCATGTTAGAGGGCAGCGGAAGAAGATTATTGCCCATAAAGTTAAGATCATTTACGTTGATGTTTCTCAGATCTCAAGACCATTGTTTGTTTTTACGAGGTTGTCCTTGTCTAATCAATACTTTTTCTATGATTCAAAAGGAGATTAAGAGGTGATCTGACCAGTTGCAAAGTGCTGTCTCATCAAGTTGTATGTTGCTATCTTTGGCTATGATAGGATCTAGGGTGGAACCTTTGTTATGTGCAAGACTCGGTGAGGTTGAGGTCGGATAGGAAAGTCTTAAAGTTGCATAATAATGGATAATTTTCGTTGCTCCAATGTAAGTTGAAACCCCCCAAGGACGATATGGTTGTGAAATTGGTCCACGTTCACTGATATGGTCTCCATCATTTGTTCGGTGAACAGAGGATTATCTCCAGGGGGATGGTAGATATTAAGGAGTGTACATATTATCTTGTCTTTGTTCAAGATTTCGAGTTCCAGGTGTTTGTAGGAGGACATCTGTGCCGAGTAAATCCGTCTCAAGCAGAGAATAGATCGATGAATGCTGGCAATGTTCCCTCCAACTTTATCTAGTCTGGCCATTCTAAATATGTCCTAGTCAGGGGGAACTAGAATGTCCAGGATTGGTGGTGATGTGTCCTTGAGCCAAGATTCAGTTAGGATCAGGAGGTCTAGTTCATGTGAGAGTATGAGGTCCACAGTGTCAGTTGCATGGCTTACAGCAGATCTGCAATTAATAAGCATTGTTTAGATGTGAGATTTGGTTACGACGGTTTTGAGGTGTGATGTTTGGACAGATAGTACGTTTTCCTTGTTCATAGATCTGCGGTTGAAACTGGGTTCCATAAACGGATTGGAGGGAATAGTTTGTATATTGAATGTAGAGGGAGCAGATTTAATGTGATCTGATTTGTAGGATAGTAATAGGGTATGAATGTCCACATCAGTCAGGTGATCGGTAACCCTATTTGGTCTGGAGTTAAGGAAAACGTTGCTAGTGGACCTGGAGAAAGCGGGGAGCCAATTGGGGGACGTGGAGAGGAACCGACCTGGGAGGCCCGGGGCACAGACTGAGGTATCGGAGATTAAGAGGCAGTGGCGGTACAGGTGGAGAGACTGTGCTCCTTTGATTATAAGAATTATAGAGCACAGATGCATGCGAAGGGGGGACAAATCGAGCACTCTGTTGGCGTGGTTGGCCAACCCGACACCCAGGGGTGAACCGATCGTGGGCGTGATGGCGCCCACAGGGGAGATGGTGAGCACGCAGTCCGGGATTAACAGAATGTTCCTAGAATATTACGCTGAGCTCTATAGTACCCAAGTGACTACGGATGCCGGGGGTATAGAGTAGTATCTTGGGGAGATGACCCTGCCGAGCTTGAATAAGAAGCAGGGATATTTGCTGGGCAGTGAGATTACGTTGGGAGAGATCAGGAGCGCGATCAAGCACAAGGCCCGTAACAAGACACCTGGGATGGATGGCCTTCCCATAGAATTCTATTCCAAGTACGCGGACTGTCTGGCTCCGTGCCCACAAGTGGTTTATAAGGAGGCACATAAAACAGGGAGGTTGCCTGAGACGACTAGGAGGCTATTATTATTCCCCTCTTGAAACATGGTAGGGAAGCCACGGATATGAAGGCTTACCGCCCACTCTCAATGTTGACAAGTGACTACAAAATCCTGAGTAGGATTCTGGCATCTCGTCTGCTTCCATACATGCCGCAGTTAGTGCATCGGGATCAATCGGGTTTTATACCTAGACGCAACACGTCTATTAATGTGAGAGGTTTATTGCAAATTTTGGAGGAATGCCAGGATCTGACATTGACGGCCTTGATTCTTTCGGTGGACATAGAGAAGGCATTTGATGGCCTGCAGTGGCCATATCTTTTCCAGGTAATGCGCAAGCTGGGTTTGGGCGAAACGTTTGTGAGGTGGACCCAAATACGATATGATTCAGCGACGGCCCGTGTACGAACTGGAGGGACGGTATCATCGCCCTGCTCAGTGGGAAGAGGGACGCAACAGGGCTGCTTACTGTCGCCACTCCTGTTTGTGCTGGCGATTGAACCGCTGGCGATGCGAGCTAGGTCAGGGAGCCACTATGCTGGGTTGGAGGTGCGTGGAGAAGTGATTACATATCGCTTTACACAGATGATCTGCTGATGTTTTTGGCCGTCCCTGACGAGGTGTACACGGGAGCGACGGAGTTGTTGCGGACGTTTGGGGAAGTATCAGGGTTGTGTTTGAATTCCCGGCGTGTAGGGCAATGGAACCTCCTGATAGACTGGAGAGAATAAGATGGGAGCCCTGTTGCCTGCAATATTTGGGGACTAACATCTACCATGATTCATAAAGGGGGTGGTGATGGACAGAGTATCTGAGTTAATCAGAACACTCCTACCCAGTCAACAGATCAGGGCTTGATCCATCACCGTTTTTTAGCTCACTGCACCATCCCAGTTCAGAACCTGGCTATATGCAAATTAGTCTGTCCCTGGCCCAGTGCATCATGGGAACAGGGCAGACCAAACTACCAAGCCAATTCTTCACTGGAAAGGAAACAAGCTTCCGGGGACCGGTTTCTGGCATTACAGCCGTCTTCGGCCCGGCTTGCTTGAATCCTGATGGTGCAGTGAGCAAGGGACTCATGTCTGAGCATACCCTTCCACACTCATGGTGGCTAAAACGATTCATAAAGGGGGTGGTGATGGACAGAGTATCTGAGTTAATCAGAACACTCCTACCCAGTCAACAGATCAGGGCTTGATCCATCACCGTTTTTTAGCTCACTGCACCATCCCAGTTCAGAACCTGGCTATATGCAAATTAGTCTGTCCCTGGCCCAGTGCATGATGGGAACAGGGCAGACCAAACTACCAAGCCAATTCTTCACTGGAAAGGAAACAAGCTTCCGGGGACCGGTTTCTGGCATTACAGCCGTCTTCGGCCCGGCTTGCTTGAATCCTGATGGTGCAGTGAGCAAGGGACTCATGTCTGAGCATACCCTTCCACACTCATGGTGGCTAAAACGATTCATAAAGGGGGTGGTGATGGACAGAGTATCTGAGTTAATCAGAACACTCCTACCCAGTCAACAGATCAGGGCTTGATCCATCACCGTTTTTTAGCTCACTGCACCATCCCAGTTCAGAACCTGGCTATATGCAAATTAGTCTGTCCCTGGCCCAGTGCAGCATGGGAACAGGGCAGACCAAACTACCAAGCCAATTCTTCACTGGAAAGGAAACAAGCTTCCGGGGACCGGTTTCTGGCATTACAGCCGTCTTCGGCCCGGCTTGCTTGAATCCTGATGGTGCAGTGAGCAAGGGACTCATGTCTGAGCATACCCTTCCACACTCATTGTGGCTAAAACGATTCATAAAGGGGGTGGTGATGGACAGAGTATCTGAGTTAATCAGAACACTCCTACCCAGTCAACAGATCAGGGCTTGATCCATCACCGTTTTTTAGCTCACTGCACCATCCCAGTTCAGAACCTGGCTATATGCAAATTAGTCTGTCCCTGGCCCAGTGCATCATGGGAACAGGGCAGACCAAACTACCAAGCCAATTCTTCACTGGAAAGGAAACAAGCTTCCGGGGACCGGTTTCTGGCATTACAGCCGTCTTCGGCCCGGCTTGCTTGAATCCTGATGGTGCAGTGAGCAAGGGACTCAAACTGAGCATACCCTTCCACACTCATGGTGGCTAAAACGATTCATAAAGGGGGTGGTGATGGACAGAGTATCTGAGTTAATCAGAACACTCCTACCCAGTCAACAGATCAGGGCTTGATCCATCACCGTTTTTTAGCTCACTGCACCATCCCAGTTCAGAACCTGGCTATATGCAAATTAGTCTGTCCCTGGCCCAGTGCATCATGGGAACAGGGCAGACCAAACTACCAAGCCAATTCTTCACTGGAAAGGAAACAAGCTTCCGGGGACCGGTTTCTGGCATTACAGCCGTCTTCGGCCCGGCTTGCTTGAATCCTGATGGTGCAGTGAGCAAGGGACTCATGTCTGAGCATACCCTTCCACACTCATGGTGGCTAAAACGATTCATAAAGGGGGTGGTGATGGACCGAGTATCTGAGTTAATCAGAACACTCCTACCCAGTCAACAGATCAGGGCTTGATCCATCACCGTTTTTTAGCTCACTGCACCATCCCAGTTCAGAACCTGGCTATATGCAAATTAGTCTGTCCCTGGCCCAGTGCATCATGGGAACAGGGCAGACCAAACTACCAAGCCAATTCTTCACTGGAAAGGAAACAAGCTTCCGGGGACCGGTTTCTGGCATTACAGCAGTCTTCGGCCCGGCTTGCTTGAATCCTGATGGTGCAGTGAGCAAGGGACTCATGTCTGAGCATACCCTTCCACACTCATGGTGGCTAAAACGATTCATAAAGGGGGTGGTGATGGACAGAGTATCTGAGTTAATCAGAACACTCCTACCCAGTCAACAGATCAGAGCTTGATCCATCACCGTTTTTTAGCTCACTGCACCATCCCAGTTCAGAACCTGGCTATATGCAAATTAGTCTGTCCCTGGCCCAGTGCATCATGGGAACAGGGCAGACCAAACTACCAAGCCAATTCTTCACTGGAAAGGAAACAAGCTTCCGGGGACCGGTTTCTGGCATTACAGCCGTCTTCGGCCCGGCTTGCTTGAATCCTGATGGTGCAGTGAGCAAGGGACTCATGTCTGAGCATACCCTTCCACACTCATGGTGGCTAAAACGATTCATAAAGGGGGTGGTGATGGACCGAGTATCTGAGTTAATCAGAACACTCCTACCCAGTCAACAGATCAGGGCTTGATCCATCACCGTTTTTTAGCTCACTGCACCATCCCAGTTCAGAACCTGGCTATATGCAAATGAGTCTGTCCCTGGCCCAGTGCATCATGGGAACAGGGCAGACTGGAGGGACGGTATCATCGCCCGGCTCAGTGGGAAGAGGGACGCAACAGGGCTGCTTACTGTCTCCACTCCTGTTTGTGCTGGCGATTGAACCGCTGGCGATGCGAGCTAGGTCAGGGAGCCACTATGCTGGGTTGGAGGTGCGTGGAGAAGTGATTACATATCGCTTTACACAGATGATCTGCTGATGTTTTTGGCCGTCCCTGACGAGGTGTACACGGGAGCGACGGAGTTGTTGCGGACGTTTGGGGAAGTATCAGGGTTGTGTTTGAATTCCCGGCGTGTAGGGCAATGGAACCTCCTGATAGACTGGAGAGAATAAGATGGGAGCCCTGTTGCCTGCAATATTTGGGGACTAACATCTACCATGAGCATGCGGATCTATTGGAGGGCAATGTGAACAGAGCAGTGTGAGGGGTCAAAGGGAGCATGGCGTTTTTGAGTACTTTGCCACTTTCAGTTGCAGGTAGAGTGGCACTACTGAAAATGGTAGCGCTGCCTAGACTCTTATATTACTTCAATACGCTGCCGATTTGGATCCCAGGTTCGGTGTTTAAGACGCTTAGAGCCATGGCAGGGGCATTTCTGTGGGGGAATGGCAGGCGGCGGGTGGCACTGGCCACGATGATGAGGCCGAGAGGAGAAGAAGGATGTGCGGTCCCGGATTATGAAGTGTATTATTTAGTAGCCCAGCTACAGTGGCTCACTCACGCAGGCGGTGGCTCTGGAGTTTAGGGGACCGGATGGCCCAGCAGACCGATGTCTACCGAGGCATGTTCTCTCATTTGTAGTTTGTGGCCAGCGACTGCGAGCCGACTCATTGACGAATGAGGAGAAAACAGTAAGACCATGTTGGAATAGATACAAGCGTAGGGGTGGCATCACTCGCCCATACGCATCAGAGATTTCTCTGGGCATGTACATGGCCTTCCTGCACGAGGGGACTGGTCTGCTCTAGCGGAGTGGAAAGATCTAGGGCTAAAAATTATCGGGGACCTGTATGAGGAGGGAGCCCTCTTGCCTTTCTAGGCACTACAAGAAAGGTATGGTTTGCCTAGGGGCGATTATTTGCTACATGTTTCTCTGGTGTCTGCGATTCAGAAATACTGGGGGAAAGGGCCATCGGAACCACAGACATCCCTAACATGTCAGTATGTTGTAATGGCAGTGGGGACGGTAAAGGCAGTAACATGCCTATGCAGGCGAATGGTAGAGGAGGGACTGCAGCCACTGAACCAGTTGTGTTAAAAATGGGAGGCGTACTTGGGTAAGGATATACCTGAGTCAACCTGGGCCAAAATAGTGAAAAGGGCATGAAAAGGCACGCGGAATGCCAGATTGCAACTTATTCACTTCTATATTATACACAGAGCTTATTTAACCCCCAGAGCAGATAACTAAATAGTTTCATGTGGAATCAGCATGCTGTCCCGGGTGCAACACGAAAGCGGCAGACTTCCAGCATATGATGAGGAGCTGCCCGCAGCTCGGAACATATTGGGAGGAGGGGGTGGAGGTTCTCTGTGGGGTCACGGATAGGTAGATAGAGCCCGACATGGGAGCGTGTATACTGCACTGGTTTCCACATACAGCGCGAACTAAGATCACAAGCAAGTTAATTCATTTAGGGCTATTACTAGCTAAACGGGGCCTAACTAGACAGTGGAAATCCAAGCAGGGCCCTAGTGTGGCACGATGGAGGGCGGAGTTCACAACTTGGGCGACTAGTGAGAGTATGGTTAGGCTCCAACAGGCCAGGAAAGCAAAGAAAGAAAAGGCAATGGAAACTGCGTAGGCATGGGAAGAATTGAGGGCCCTGTTGAAGCTCCCAGAGTCTGATTCAGACACGGATTCCCTGGAGGCCCCTCGGGAAAATGTTGGTGAACATAATACTTGAGTAGATGTGGAACCAGCGGGAATAGGGGAACATCCCAAATAAAATAAGCGGCCCATACACCCCAGCACAATGACGACGATTGATTATCCTTGCTTATATTACTTGGAGCACATCGGTGGAAGGGGTTAGTGGGAAGGGGAAGGGAGGGGCATGAGCCTACAGGGGGGCACCAAACTTTGGAGCCAATTTGCTAAGGGATGGTATCTTGGTTCTGATTAGGATAAGGATGCTATCTCACTTGTGGACAATGAATACTCTTGTAATGTATCAAGGAATGTGCTCCCCACTGACAATGTGCCTTGTAATTGGGGGTTTGTGTGTGTTCAATTTCAATAAAAATTACTTTCAAAAAAAGAAATAAGGCTAGCGATCTGGTTGTCAAATGATAGATCTGCATCAAACTAGATGCTGAGGTTTTTGACTTTCGGCTTGGGAGTCGGTACTGGCCCAAGTACATCTGGCCACCAAGCAGAGGGCCAGATAGATGGTTGTTTCCCTACTAAGAACCTCATTTTTTTCAGCATTGAGCTTGACGCAACTCAGGTCCATCCACTCTGCAAGATCGGCCAGACAGGAGCTTAAACGAGCTGCAGAAGCTCCCTCATCCTGAGACAGGGTAATGAAATGCTCTATGTCATCTGCATACAACACAATATTAAAGCTGTAAGAATAGTTAGGTAAATTTATAATTGTTCAGCCAATATAATAAACAGAAGGCTGATTAGAATTTATATAGGTGTTAGGTAGGGAATAGACTAATTCATTATAAGTCGTAAGGATGTATAATGTGAAATGCTTAGGATTGATTCTAATATTCATCTTATTTTACACATGGTTCTTAAAGGTGATTGATTTACTACATTTCTCGGCAAATGTAAACGTGTATGCTACCACTAACATAGGTAAGGCTGTTTTGTCCTTTAGTACCAGATAGCTACTGATGCTGCGTTCCTCGGGATATTGTGCAGCACCACTTTGGAAAGTGCCTAGATCTACCTGGTCACTGTATTTTGTTATGGCTTCTTCTAAGGTCCAAATGGACCTGGTTGGGGCCCCTTGGCACTGAGAGAAACCCCCAAAAATATATGTGAAGAGTGAAGTGCTGATGTTGGGTGGCACATTTGCAGAGGCCTGGACCTTTTTTCACGTCAACCCCTGTATTTCATGAACACAAGCTTAAATGCAAACCTCTATTTGGCAAGAAACCAATGAACGATTATTAGATATGCACTTGTTTGACCAGTGATACTAGAGAAGGATTGTGGTCATCTACAACCTTTGCAGGTGGAATAAGAGATATTCTGAAGAATACAATCCACGAATGAGCAGGGTCAGACATGCCTGATGACTTTTTTGTTAATTCAGAATCAGCAAGGCCCTCCTAATCATCTTTGGTAGAATAATCCTTCTGCCCCCATGCTTGGAACTTTTGGGCCTAAAAACAATTCAGCATCCATAAAACTATGCAGATTTCTATGCTTGTTTTACTGGTTTTGGTAGAATGGGCGAGGAGCAAGATCAGATTTTGTTTCTCTTGAAACGCTTATTATTATTTTTTTTTAGAGTTAACATAAAAAAATTGAACGCATATATTGATCTACTGTTACTAGGTATCTCGCCATCCTTGCAAAAGCATTTCTCTTATCTGGCTTTATTTTTAAAATCCCCATGGGGAATTTGCATCAAAGTCTGCGAAACTCTCCCGGAATTCAATTAGTAGGGACTTCGCTCATTCTTGTAGAAACTAGAACTTCAACTTCTGGTGAGGTGGCCTGCCCGGAGGAAAATGATAGTAGCAAGACAATTGAAACGGTTTGAGTTCTTCCATGTGAAAGAGTTTTAGTCAGATTAAGGACAGATGTTTTAACTGGATCCATGGAGCCCTTCAATATGTTTGTTATTATGGTAGACTCTGTTGAAAGCTGCTGAAAGAAGCAAAGGGAACAGGGCTGCAATTTCAGCATCATCCTTCCTACAGGAACATCCA
Source organism: Lissotriton helveticus (assembly GCF_964261635.1). NCBI lineage: Eukaryota > Metazoa > Chordata > Amphibia > Caudata > Salamandridae > Lissotriton > Lissotriton helveticus. The sequence continues at coordinate 512,008,980 of NC_136065.1, forward strand.
GGATTTAGATGACCACTGACTGTGCTATGGATGGAGCCTAAAACATATCTGTGAATCAGCCTAGAGCCTATCTTCCCAGGGAAGACTTTGGACAACACATAGCTATTTTGTTTAGTAATAGGTCCATTTACAGTAAATTGAGCACCGAATGCTTCTGTAAGGCAAGGTAAGGTAGAAGTGGCCTTAGGGCACTATTGAGTTGTAGGTGCTAGAAAATTTACGTCATGAAATCTCCTTTTCTGAAAGTTAAAATGGGGGGGGGGTCCACATGTCTAATAAACAGGGCCTGCTAAAACTTGAATTAGTTCTCCAAGGGACCTTTAGGTCTGGCGATCAACAAACGAGATATTTCATAATACATTAGGGTAAAACCAAGCACAGAGAAAAAAATACTGGCACTGGGGGGAAAGGGGACGCAGAGTGGAAACAGCAAGAATACGCAGAAAAGATAAAGACAAGTAAGGAAGGGAGAAAAGAAATAAAGATTAGTAGATAGAAGAAGGAGGAAGGGAAGAAGTTAGTAATGAACACTGGGAATTAAGTAAAGCAACATGGAAAAAAAGTTGAAGGAAGGGCGAACAACAAACTGGGTTAAAGGAAAGAAGAATGAAAGATGGATCAGAGGGTGAAATGATGGATGGATGGACGGAAGGAATGGTGGAGAAATTATGGAAAGGTGAAATAGTGCATGAAAGGATGGATGAATTAACAGAAGAGTGAAAGGAAGGACGGCTAAAACAATATATCGATGGAAGAGTGAAGGGTGGGTGGGAGAGTAAAAGGATGGATGTAGGATGTACTGTTGGATGAGTGAAAGGATGATATATGGGCAGGGTGAATGATTGGACAGAAAGATGAAACGGTGGATGAATGGGTGCAAGGAAGGTTCTAAAGATGGAGGAAAAGATTCTAGATAGGGCCAGACAGACTTCACTTGTTCAGTACAATTAGAGGTATGGTTCGAAGTTGGGGTATTTCAATTCTCAACTTCCTTGTTCTATTGTATTGGAAACGTTTTTTAGTGTATGGGAAATGCAACAGTACACAAAATGATAGTGTGCCTTTAGAAAGTCTAAATCCATGCACCTTTTGCATTCATCATTAAGAGTCCATGTGATGTTCCAGAACTGTCTTCAGTAAGGGAAATTCTACTGCTGTTTTAACATTGCCTGATTCTACCCTGGGGCATGGTGACTAAGAATCTGAATAAACTTTCCCTGGGCAGTGAAACTATATATAAGAAATATATTTTCAACCCACTCTTTCCCAGGAGGTTCTAGTCTAATGCATACTTGACTAATTGGAGATGATCTACTCTGATACATAGAATTCCCTTCCTAAGGGAGTGTCTCATCGGTTACACAGTCTATTTCTCAGCGAGAGTCTCTTCTCAAAGACTCTGATATGTCATCTCACCCTCCTCATGGAGGATCTGTCCTAATATAAAGTCTCCACTCAGCAGGAAAGGTCTAAATACAGAGGCGCAACTAGAGTCAAATTTCGGGGGGCCTAAGAAAATATTTGGGGGGGGGGGGGGCTGAACCTTTAATCAGTATGCAGAGTGGAGCTGCAGGGGCTCTTAAAAGGGGTGAAACAACTGCAAGGCCTAATTAACATTCAAATGGTCTTTTAAAGACCTGTGAAACGTTCGGATGCGGCTCTGTGTGTGCCCGGGATCCGTCTCATCCCGGGCTGCCACACACGATGGGGGGGGGGTCTGAAGCCTGGTGAGTTCAATGGGTGTTGCGCACCTGGTCTAATATGAATAGATCCTTCCTAAGAGGGGGGTAAACTATGTACCAGAAGAAACCTATCCTCTGTTTGAGGGGGGGGTTTAAGTGTTGGAATAGATGCTCCCTGTGGAGTGGAGCACTATGTATCTGTGTAGACCCTCCCTAAGGAGGGGGACACTACGCATCTGGGTAGACTCTCTCTGAGGAGAGGAACAATATAAATCTGAGTAGAACTTTCCTGAGTAGGGGAACATTACATATTTACATAGGCCATCCCTGAGGATGTGGACACTATGTATCTTTGTTGACCTTCCCTGAGGAGTGGGACACCATGCATCTGTGTAGACCATCCTTGAGGAGGATATACTTGCTATCAAAGGATACCCTTCCTGGGGATTGGGAGACTATGGCTTAGAAGGTCATTTGTGGAATTAAAGCTATTATAGATCAGAATATATCTTCCTCCCACTCACAGTAGAGGGCTCTACTCTATATTAGAAAAGAAGCACTTGATGGACGGAATGCTGGACAATGCAAACATTCACCCCCAGGCCCAAGGATCTGAATTTAATCCATCATTCTTTGGCTCACCACACCACCCCAGTTTGGACCCAGCCATATGCAAATCAGTCTTGGCCCTGGTCCTTGTGGGAACAGTCAGCCCGAACTGCCAACCAAGGTCCTCCGTGGACCGGAAACAAGCATGCTGGTTTCAGGGCATCACCCAGGCTAGCTTGAATCTAGTGGTGTAGTGAGCACAGGACCCTCGTCTAGGCATACCCTTCCCACTTAGAGCGACATATGCAAAAGAAACAATTGATGGACAGAATGCTGGACAATGCAAACATTCACCCCCAGTCCCAAGGACCTGGCCTGGCAGTTCGGGCTGGACTGTTCCTATTGGGCACAGGGTCAAGACTGATTTGCATATGGATGGGTCCAAACTTGAATACCATGGTGAGCAAAAAAACAATGGATTTAGGCCCAGATCTCTGTACTGGGGTGAATGTATGACATTGTTCTGCATTCTGTCCATCAATTGTTCTTTTTGCATTTGTCACCCCGAGTGTAACGGGTATGACCAGACGTGGGTCGCGTGCTCTCCTTGGCACTGGAGTCAAGCTATCCTGGCTGATGAAGGCTGAAAGCCCGAAACCGGTCCTAGGATGCTTGTTTCCAGTCCAGGGAGGACCTGGCCTTGCAGTTTGTGCTGGACTGTTCCCACTTGGCACAGGATCAGACTGATTTGCATATGGCTGGGTCCAAACTGGAATGGCATGGTGAGCAAAAAAACGATGGATTTAGGCCCAGATTTTTGTACTGGGGTGAATGTATGACATTGTACTGCATTCTGTCCATCAATTGTTCTTTTTGCATTTGTCACCCTGAGTGCGACGGGTATGCCCAGACGTGGGTCCCGTGCTCTCCATGCCATGGGAGTCGAGCTATCCTGCCTGATGAGGGCTGAAAGCCCGATGCCCGAAACCGGTCCTAGGATGCTTGTTTCCAGTCCAGGTAGGACCTGGCTGGCAGTTCGGCCTGGACTGTTCCCTTTGGGCACAGGGTCAAGACTGAGTTGCATATGGCTGGGTCCAAACTGGAATGGCATGGTGAGCAAAAAAACGATGGATTTAGGCCCAGATCTCCCAAAACCGGTCCTAGGATGCTTGTTTCCAGTCCAGGGAGGACCTGGCCTGGCAGTTCGGACTGGACTGTTCCCATTGGCCACAGGACCAAGACTGATTTGGAGCTGCTGGCTATTCACATCACCTGACCTAAGTGCATTGCTTGTACAGCTGATATATGTATGTATGTATATTAGATAGATAGATAGATAGATAGATAGATAGATAGATATGGTACAACACTAAGGGTAGTTAAGGCACAACTGCATTGCACAGGTTGCTTCCCAAAAGTTATAATCTAATAGTGCTTAACTCCTAGGTGACTTCCCACCAATGATTTCCTATACAAAACGCTTTCTATAAGAATAAAGAATGGAAAGCACACAAATTATATCTTAATTTGAGTATTCGATATGCATTAATTATAATCCCTTTTTTAAATATAGTTCTCTAAATTATGGACTTTAGTCGCAAATATTTATTTCAAGTCTCTCAAAATCATCCAAAGAAAATGGCTCCATTCTTCTTGAGTTGAAAATGGGCTTTATTGTTCAATCTTGTGTCTTCACATAGAAAAAACTCTGGGCAGCTATCTTGTTTCGTCCCTCACTGGAACTTCATCAGGGCTGAAAAAACATATGTGCAACAGAATTACTATAAAAAATATATGCAGTTACACCTTAGACCATTTAAAACATATATACAATTGCCATGAATGAAAAGCTTATCTTGCTTCTTGGTAAACTATTCGTTCTATGTCTTTTTTCTTTTATTGGTATTTTTACATACACAAAATGTCATATTTGTATTGTGACCCCATTTACACTTTTAACTCGTTTTTATGTAAAGCTTTATATTATTCAGTGGATCAATTGTCTTAATTTGTTTTATTTTATATTGTGTTTTCTATTCTGCTTTGATGGTTGAAAACTGCCGAAATAAAGCTTTATTGACTTGACTTGATATATACAATTGTTTATCCAAACAATAAGTCGAAACCATATCACTTGTTACATTCGGGAAACATCACTTACAACGAAACTTTTACAACGCACTACCATTACAACGCGGTCATTCCAACGCAAACCATTACAACGCATTGCGCTGGGGGCTGCTCTAGGATAGGGAATAGGTTAATTTACTATCCAATAATCTTCCCTACTATCCACGGGGACCGGAGTTGGAATAGTAAATTAAACTATTCACTATCCAGCACCCAAAAGCGCTATGCGTTGTAAAAACCGCGTTGTAACAGCATGCGTTGTAACGTCATACATCCGTTACATTCCTCTAAAACCCGTTGTCTTTGGATCACTAATATTACCTCTGCACATTCTACATCATTTTCGAGTATCATCACAATTAATGGTATACTCCATATGAGTTTGAAGTGTCCAATTATTAAACACATAATTTTATTCTTGTATATACAGAGGACCAACCTAACATTTTCAAATGCATCTTGACAGTTTAATTTCATATCCGTTCACATTGTGAACAGAAAAACAAAAGGAACCTACCCTGTACCTATCATACTAATGCGACAATATAAATCAAATCAAATCAAATTGACTTTATTTCGGATATATTGCAATCCATAAAAGTACACACATAAAACAGTTCATAATAAAACATCACAATTATCACAAAGTCAATCTAAATTACATACAACTCAAATGTATCTTAAAAAAGAGTGCATAGACAGAGTCAGAACAATAAAAAGTGCAATAGGGTCCATATACAGAAGAAAGTGCAGTAGTGCCTTGAGCTGCAGTTAATGCACAATTACTCATCCAAACAAATCCTTAGTCTCCTAGTCAATTTTAAAAATTCTAACACCTGGAGGACACTGTCAGAGTACAGCAGCTGTAAATACATAAGGGCGGGTCTGATTTGATTAAAATTTAATTTCTTTAAAAGAGTAACCAGATACCGCTTACGGGGATATTCATAAAATGTACATAAAAATATAAATATATAAAATGCAGCATATCCTGTGGAGACTTCCCGTCGCAGCCACAGGGAGCTGCTGGTTTCTTAAAAACATCCGACTTGGGTCTAATTAAAAGCTGATGAAAGATGTTAAACCTGAAGCGAGTCAGCAAAAATATATATACAACAGATTACCACGTTATATAACCATGTTAATAATCATTCTCATAGAATTGTATACATTAATATGTACACGAATAATTCTTCCTACACATTTCGACAATGTTTTAGAAAAACACTAACATCATTTTACAAATTAGCAATCAATTGGTGCCCGTTTATTATTCCCTCAGTTCCAAGTTTTCAATGTGTTGCTGTTTCTAGCCAGTCATGGGCCATCTGCAGGGAAGACAATTACTGCGACGAGCTATTCTTTCTCTATTATGTTTCCCTTCACCTCATTAGCATGGCCAATCCACGTGCCATCTTGTAAAGGTCAAATAATACCAAATACAGTCATTTAAATTACCTGTGCATGCTCATATCTTTTGATTTCCTCACAATATCCCAACACGATCCCTCCTGATCCAACCGTTATTTTTCCTTATTCCCCTAAATAATATACGTATGGCAATTAATGCAGACACGCCTTGCATACTACAAGTTCACTCATTCTCTGGCAAACTCAATTTCACCAAGCCTATGCAGGTCTCCGGCGATGTTTCAGACTAGGCATCTAAAGACCTTCCTTGGGGCAGAGAGTTGTATTCTTGTCGAGTAGTGGGTTGAAGTGTATACTAGACGAGCGTAAGGTAGGCCGAGTTGGCCCCCATCTCTTCAATGGCTCCAAACCTTCAAGTGGGCACCATTTAGCCTAAGACCAATGAATATCTCTGAGGAGGGGGGCTCCCCACATTCTGTAGGGGCGGGGCATCATTGTGAGGTAGGCAAATGTTACTAAGGCACCCTGGCCGGCGGAGGCCTGCGTCACTCCCGATAAACCTCCATTCGCATGGACGCGCTCTGTAGAGAAATATTTCCGGGGGGGGGGGGGGGGGGGGGGGATTCGTTTGCCCGGGGAGTTGAATTCAAATACACCCTCCGTGGGTAGAATGTCCGTAATGGTGTATGAGCAATATAAGGCTTATTTGAGAGCTAGGAATGTGGAGAGTTGCATTAAAATGAATGTAAAAAAGAGGTTGATCTGTTAATATGCACGGGTGAAAATACTTGTCTCGAGTTGACATTCCTTGACAGAATACGTTCTTCCGGAAGCGCCGGTTTCAGGGTGAAATATTCGGTGGCGAGGAGTAGGGAGAGTGTCCTTGGTAAGCGGGGAGGAGCTACAGTAATAAGCTTAGCGCCTGACTCCCAAAGTGAATTACTGTAAAGCGGGGGGGGGGGGGGAGTATTTAGCGTCCTTAGCTGGTTACCAGGAAGAAGAACAAAAGCGGGTTCTGCAATCACAGGGGAAGTGACCTCGTCGCACAGAGGTGACCGGACCTGCTTGGCAGAAGTCACCGGCGGTTTGGGAGTTTGTTTGGAATTTAGCGCAATGCACACAGAGCCCGCAGTGTGCACACAGCCTGGCACTATAGTAACCCCAGCGTACAACATTAGCCCTGCGGAGCCCGGCTTTGCAGCCGCCGAGGATGCGAGGGACCGCCCCGGGCAGGTGAGTGCACGCTGCCCATGGGTGGGGTGGGGGGGCGAAGAGAGAGCGCACTGTCACTCTGTGCGGATGAGTGCACGCTCACTGCGGGAGGTCAGAGCATGGTTACTGCTGGAGAATAAATAGTGCGTGAACACGGTGCAGGTGAGTGCACGCTCCCCATGGGGTGGGGGGCGAAGAGAATAAACAGTGCATGAACACTCTGTGAGTGCACGCTCTCCATGGGGGGGGGGGAGATGGGCGACGAGAGAGCGCACTGTCACTCTGTGCGGATGAGCGCACACTCACTGCTGACCCCCAGCAGTGAGTGTGCACTCATCCGCATAGAGTGATAGTATGGTTACTGCTCGAGAATAAATAGTGCGTGAACACTCTGTGCAGGCGAGTGCACGCTCTCCATGGAGTGGGGGACGGTGAGAGAGCGCACTATGACTGTGCGGATGAGTGCACGCTCACTGCGGGAGGTCAGTGCATGGTTGGTGCTGGAGAATAAATAGTGCGTGAACACTGTGCAGGTGAGTGAGTGCACGCTTTCTGTGTAATGTGAGTGCGTGATCACACTGTGCAGGAGAGTATAGCGTAGAAGGAGACTGAAAACCTGGTTAGTGTGAGAGGAGCCTGCAGGAACACTGTGCAGGTGAGTGAGTGCACGCTCTCTGAAGGAGGACAGAGCATGTTCCTGCGGGAGGTCAGTGCAGGGATATTCTGAGCAGGGGAGTCCACGCTGTTTGTGGGATGATTGTACGATAGCACTGTGCAGGTGAGTGGAGCTCTCTGTGAGAGGTGAGATCTCTCTGTGAGAGGTGAGAGCGTGGCTATTGTAGGGGAAGGTAAACAACCTTTACAACGCAACTTTTACATTGCAGAGCCTTTACAACGCAACCATTACAACGCAAACTATTACAACGCATTGCTCTGGGGGGCGCTCTAGGATAGGAAATAGGTTAATTTACTATCCAATAACCTTCCCTAGTGTCCACGGGGACTGGAGTTGGAATAGTAAATTAAACTATTCACTATCCAGCAACCCAAAGCACTATGCGTTGTAATGGACTGCGTTGTAATACTTACGTTGTAAAGGCATGCGATGTAAAAGCATGCGTTGTAATGTCATACATACGGAGGGGAATGGCCAGTCCGGCTCTGAAGAGGGGCGTTTAGTTCTCGACCGTGAGAAGTGAGAGCAAAATTTACCAGGGCAGTTATTTAAATGTAAATTTAAAGGTGCACACACTCCCTACCTCAGAGTACCTCATAAGCATCCATAGTCGAGCATGCTATTGATTAATGACTGTAGCATGTTCCTGCTCGTACCCCCCACAAAAGAACCGTAATTTTGGGACAAGTCCACGACATATGAAGTATATCACCTATGTTGCCACAATCTCGCCAGCGATCCGCACTAGCACTAGGGTACTGGTGAACAACCTTTACAACAAAACTTTTACAACGCGGTCATTACAACGCAAACCATTACAACGCATACCATTACAACGCATTGCGCTGGGGGGCGCTCTAGGATAGGGAATAAGTTAAATTTTCTATCCAACACCTTCCCTAGTGTCCACGGGGACTGGAGTTGGAATAGAAAATTAAACTTATCACTATCCAGCACCTCTAAGCGCTATGCGTTGTAAAGGTTTGCGATGTAAAAACCGCGTTGTAAAGGCAGGCGTTGTAATAGCCTGCGTTGTAACGTCATACATCCTAGGGTAATATTTGTGGAGTTTCGCCAGATGTATTTACCAGTCCTACGGTAATTTAAAATGTGCTTCATTGTCAGAAGACTGTGCAGTGCCTTATTTGGTCCCTCCATAGGTGTGAATATTGCTGATCTGTAGGCATGAATATTGTTGATCTGTAGGCACCGCCCCAAACAACGTATTCCATCTATTTGTATATGGGTATACTTTTGATAGTGTCTCTACTAGTAGTAACTGGTATAGTTTGGAGATAATCCCTTTTGGCCTTTAGCTTGCCTAATACATTTCTCTACAGATGTCAGGTCTCTGGAGACCGCGTCCTTGATAGTTGAGGGCAATACCCAAAGCCTAAGCTGTGCACAGAGGAACCTTTCTGTTTCTGCAAGGTAAAGTTCTGTTTGTAATTTTTACACATCTTGACATTCCTATTACTATATAGGTCACTTACCATAAGAGAGTCGCCCTTCCTCCAGGCCTCAAAGGGCTCAGGACTAAATGCTGGTGTAAAGGACTGGCTGAAATGGATGAGTGTATAAGGAAGGGGATATGTGGTTTATGCTAGTTTATGATTGACCTCGACCCAGACATGTAATGTGGTATTTGCTGGGTGCTCAATAGATGTTTGGGGGTCTCTGGGCTTTTGATCGACAGATGAGAATCCACAAATATGGACTGCTACAGCTCTGTCCACGTGAAGCTACGGTTTTGCAGACTCCCAGGCACTCAAGTCTTCTAGGACCTGGAGTTGGGATACAATGGAATAGATGTGAGTGGGGGTAGGGCCAGGCCTCCCTTTTGCTTTGGCCGGCAAGCACCTAGTTTGCTGCTCTCGGTGTCTCTCCCCCCAATATATATTTCAGGAAAACACTTTTTATCGTTGCAAAGAATGTGCTTGGAATGATAAGTGGGAGGGCTCAGAATAGAAATAAAAGTCTAGATAAGACATTCAATTTGAATGCGTTGATGTGTCCAAGCGAGGTCACTGGGAGTGTACCCCATCTCCTAACAGGGGTGACCTTAGGCATGTGCAAGCTGTGCACCTGCACAGGGCCGCCAAACCCCAGGGGCCGCCATGCCAATATATATCCTTAATATAATAATCCTCTTAGGATGGATACATATTTGCGTGGCAAGGATTTGGCGGCCTCCGGCTCTGTTCCACTTCCAAACACCCTGACCCCCCACTTTTCTGGGGCCTTGCCCGGATCCCTCTTCCGGGGCCCCCTACCTAGGCTCCCTGCCCAGCGCCGCCATGAGCCTAGAGCTGCCCCTGCTCCTAAGTCTGCTTTGTATTTCCCCCGAAGCAGTGGAAGTATGTTACTCGCGTAGAGGGGTGATGTAGATGTTGTGATTGTCACCCCCAAGTATGCAATATGTTTGGTTGCCCATCTAGGGTTAGTATTTTCCTTCGTACTTCCACTGGGGAGAGAGTTAGGTTAAGAATTTGGGATTTTGCTTTGTTAACCTTAAAGCTTTCGAATTTACCTAGTTGGTGCTGTAGTTGTGGAAGTGAGACCTCCGGGTTGGTATGGGAGCCGTACGTTTTCAGCAAATGGCATTACTTTGTGATGTCTTGCGATTGCGAAGTGGAGGCCTGTCAGCTCCCTGTCATCTCTAAGGTGTATCATTAGGACACAAAGGAGGAAGGGGGAGAGGGGACATCTCTGGCTGGTGCCCCATTGCATGTGTAATGACGGAGACGGTCCCACACGAGGATGTCAAGGCGCTGTGGCCCGTCAGGAAGATTATACGAGCTATTACCCAGAGTCACATGGTGCTGGGCTAACCTGCTGCCGGCGATCGAACTGTGAACCCCGTGGTCCGGAGTCAGGTACCCTGGCCACTGCGCCACACCTCTTCCACATCAGATTATATCAGTGCACTGAAAAGTATTTTTTAAAGTGCTAGTTTTCGAATATGAATTTAGAAACATTCATTGTTCCTGCCACACTGACAACAATGGCAAGAGTGAACTAAGAGCAAGTCAGTAGTTATGTGTACTATTAGGGTGGCATAGGTTTCTATTATACATGAACAACATATAATTTATAAAACAAATACAGGAGAAGGTTTTGTACAGCGCACATCCTTAAGTCATGTATTTCGAGGTTCTCTTATTTGTGATAATAAATAAAAAAAGGAGGGAAAGCGAAATTAAATAATTGCCTAAGATCACACAATTTGCTTAAATGGGGAATCTGGGATTAATCCCAGGTTTTCTGGTTTCACATTGTGTAATTTAGCCACTAAATGTATATGCTTTGCTTCCCCTATACCCAGCTTAGGGCCCCCTGGAATGCCACCCTGCTGGCATCGATGTGGCCCTCTGTCACATTACAGATCAAAGTTTGTGGCCATTCGGAAAATGGTTACGAGTACCAATGGTTTAGAACGATGAATGCGAAAAAATACTCAGGCCATAACAGCAACAGCAGAAGTTCCCTCCTTGGCCATTCGAGATGCCAGGCGAGGGATATATTCAGCTGTGCTGCTTCTGAAAGGAGGCTCCTGAGTGAAGTGAAAGTACTTCGGCTTTCAGGTGCTAGAATCTTGTACACAAGAAAGCTGAGCGTACCAGTATGGCGTCAAAGAAAATGGGCCAAAGCCAGAATAAAGCCGGTTGCGTGAAAGAACAAGCCTTTTCTATTCCAACAGGACTTTCATTATAAGGGAGGCTCTCTTGAACGTTCAAGGTGTCACTGCAGGTAGCGCACAGGATATTGACGGGATTAGGGGAATTAGTCTCGTTGGCAGCAATCCATGTTCTGAATGAGAAGCACTTCCCGGATGCATATCTATCCTTTATGCACCGGTACAGTGAACTCCTATCTTTCCTACGCAGTGTCATCTTAAGTATTTTTGGTGCCCAGGCAAGACATTTTTTGGCACCCCTTGTTCACAACTACTTTGTATTTTATGAACAATTTTCTGCTAATTCAAGCATGCACAATGTCAAAAATATAGAATTGCACAATACATTTTTAGGTCTCGCCTATCCCATTCGGCAAGGAATGGATAGGGGAGAATTATAGTGGGCAAAATCGTTCTCAAACCATTGAGCGGATTTTAAACAGTTCACGTGAACACAAGCACGCGCTTTTCGCTTGCTCCTGAGCCACCTGCCTCCGAGAGCTTCACTTCAAAGGGCTCCCCCGCCCACTGCTTCACACTTCACGGCCACCAGGCCGTGTCTCGCATTTCTCCTCCCCCCCTCCCCACAGCAATACCAAGAGCTTGTTTCATCTGTAGTTGCTCATGCTGTGACATGGGCTCTCCGAGCAAGCCAACGATCTTTAAATCTGCAAAGGCCGAGAGCTTGTTACTTTCATGACTCTTTTCTTTCACTAATTGCTGCGCGTCTTCCGGGTATCCACTCCCGCGGCTCTCCGAGCAAGCCAACGATCTTTAAATCTGCAAAGGCCGAGAGCTTGTTACTTTCATGACTCTTTTCCTACACTAATTGCTGCGCGTCTTCCGGGTATCCACTCCCCGCTTCTGCCCCCAGCACAACTCAACCTAAGTAACTGCTTACTCCGTCCCCCCTTCTCATCGCCACCACCTTTCATTCATCAGATCACACCCCGACTTTCCTCCAGTCACCCTCCTTTGCCGCGCTCGTGACCCACCCGTCCCCCTTGCCGCCCCCCATCACTACTACACGATTGGCACATCTGGCCTCCGCCCGGTTTCCAATTAGTGAAAAGCTGCTAGTACCTATCCTTTAACAACAATCACCAGTGTCTCTTGTAGTTCAGGCACTAAGTCCTGGACATTTGGTTAACGTGTGTTGTTAGAACCTCGTCATCCACGCGTGACTCTGCTTTGTGTTGTTGTGCAGCCGCTAGCTTAACCCTTATCCTCAATTTTTGTATGCACGTTGTGAAGCGCGATGTTCTGAGTTGTATGTGAACATCGTGCTCCGTATATTTATTTTTTATTTACATTTAAATCATTGCGTCTTCACAAGCACAGTAATTGTAGCGGCCGCCTGTTTAACTTTACTTTGTATGCACGTTGTGAAGCGCGATGTTCTGAGTTGTATGTGAACATCGCGCTCCGTTTATTTGTTTTTTATTTACATTGAAATCATTGCGTCTTCACAAGCGCAGTAATTGCATCCAAGCGTGACTCCGCTTTGTGTTGTTGTGCAGCCGCTAGCTTAACCCTTATCCTCAATTTTTGTATGCACGTTGTGAAGCGCGATGTTCTGAGTTGTATGTGAACATCGTGCTCCGTTTATTTATTTTTTATTTACATTTAAATCATTGGGTCTTCACAAGCGCAGTAATTGTAGCGGCCGCCTGTTTAACTTTACTTTGTATGCACGTTGTGAAGCGCGATGCTCTGAGTTGTATGTGAACATCGCGCTCCGTTTATTTATTTTTACATTTAAATCATTGCGTCTTCACAAGCGCAGTAATTGTAGCGGCCGCCTGTTTAAATTTACTTTGTATGCACGTTGTGAAGCGAGATGTTCTGAGTTGTATGTGAACATTGCGCTCCGATTATTTTTTATTTACATTGAAATATGGCGGACGCGTGTTTTTTGTTCTACACATGTGACAGCGTGTCCATCTCCTCTGTTGCACGAGGGACTAAATAATCTGCGTGTTCATGTGGGGGCACTTTTATCCGTGTTTATTCTGCTCTGTGTGCAGTAACTACACGTTAGTTGTGTGCGCATCCAATTATGTGTATGTCTATTTCTCTGTTGTATGCACAGTTCTCAGCGGGCTGATAGCTGTGCATTTGTTCATAACAGAAGTGTGTGTCTAGTCCTGTGTGTTTCAATATATCTGATTCGTATCAATATGTACCTGGGTCTGTTTCTTTTCTGAATAATTGTATTTTCACTTGTCTATCCTTTTAATTTAATGGGTGCTTTTTCTGTTGCCTCTTCAGTGTCTACATAGTACATGTGTGTGCATAATGAACCATGGGTTTTTGTACAAGTGTTTCCCTTCTCTGTATACGTTTTACTCCTGTCTATGTGTCTTGTTACTTTGTTGTGTGTCTACTACCGCGTTCCTGTGTTTTTAGGTCTCGACTAGCTCTAGGTCTCATCTGCAACCCACTCCATCAGCGCGTCTGTGCAAGTCCTATTCTCTTGCCCCTCACCCTATTTCCATCTCTACAGAATCACAATCTTCGCTTGCCAGTCCAATTTGGTCTCATCATCTCCGTCCGCCCCCCCTTCTTTCTAATCACTCTGCTAGTTTGACCCCTCACTTTCCACTTCTGATCGTCTCTCTCCCACCCCACCAGTCCCCCACAGTCAGCTCGCCAATTGCATGACTGTCAAACCCCCACTTCAATCTTTTTCTCACCGTCAGCTTCTTCCCACTTCCCTCATGGTTGTACGGAATGTATGCATAGTGCTTACTACCCCTAACAAGCCCCTAAAGCGAACCGCTGGCCCCCTCGCCTCACCGTGCAGCAATCCCATCCTGAGGGTGCCACCTTCCTCTACATAAGCCCGGTATTTGTAAACCTCACCCTCACAACCCTCTCACCCTCCTTCACCCTCAAGCCCCCTCACCCTCACACCCCTCACACCCTCACCCCCTCACCCTCACACCCCCCTCACACCCCCTCACCCTCACACCCTCTCACCCTCTCACCCTCACACACCCTCACTCACCCTCACACCCTCACTCACCCTCACACCCTCACCCACCCTCACTCACCCTCACACCCCACACACCCTCACCCCCCTCACCCTCACACCTCCTCACCCTCACACCTCCTCACCCTCACACCTCCTCACCCTCACACCTCCTCACTCACACTCCCTCACACCCCCTCATCCTCAACCTCACACCCCCTCATCCTCACCTCACATACCCTCACACCCCCTCACCCTCACATCCCCTCACCCTCCCTCACACCCTCATCCTCACACCCCCTCACCCTCACCCCCCTCACCCTCACTCACCCTCTCACCCACGCTCACGCACCCTCTCACCCTCACCCACCCTTTCACCCTCACACACCCTCACGCTCACTCACCCTCTCACACTCACACAGCCTCTCACCCTCAAACCCCCTCTCACCCCCTCAACCTAACACACCCCTCACCCTTACATCCCCTCACCCTTACATCCCCTCACCCTTACATCCCCTCACCCTCTCCCTCACACCCCCATCACCCTCACCCCCTCACCCTCACACCCCCTCACCCTCACACCCCCTCACACACCCTCTCTCCCTCACTCACCCTCTCACCCACCATCACCCACCCTCCCCCACACCCTCACCCCCCTCACCCTCACACCCCCTCACCCTCAACCTCACACCTGCTCACCCTCACCCACCCCTTCACCCCCAAACACCCTCTCACTCACCCCCTCACCCACCCGCACCCTCACACACCCTCTCACCCTCACACACCCTCTCACCCTCACACACCCTCTCACCCTCACACACCCTCTCACCCACCCTCACCCTCACTCACCCTCACACCCTCTCACCCACCCTCACCCACCCTCACCCACCCACACCCTCACACACCCTCTCACCCCCTCACCCACCCTCACCCACACTCACCCTCACACACCCTCACCCTCACACACCCTCTCACCCCCTCACCTACCCTCACCCACACTCACCCTCACATCCCCTCACCCTCACACACCCTCACACGCCCTCACCCTGCCTCACACCCCCTCACCCTCAACCACTCACACCCCCTCACCCTCTCACACCACCACACCCCTCACCCTCACACACCCCCTCACCCTCACACACCCCCTCACCCTTACACACCCCCTCACCCTTACACCCCTCATTCTCACACACCCTCACTCTCACACACCCTCACTCTCACACACCCTTAACCTCACACACCCTCACCCTCACACACCCTCACCCTCACACACCCTTACCCTCTCACACACCCTCACCCTCTCACACACCCTCACCCTCTCACACACCCTCACCCTCTCACACACCCTCACCACTCTACCACTCTACCACTCTACCGCACTCACTCGACCGCACTCACACTACCACACTCACTCTACCACTCTACCGCCCTCACACTACCGCCCTCACTCTACCGCCCTCACTCTACAGCCATCTCGCCCTCACACTACTGCCCTCACTCCCTCACTCTACCGCCCTCACTCTACCACTCTACCGCCTTCACACCCTCACTCTACCACTCTACCGCCCTCACTCAACCGCCCTCACTCTACCACTCTACCGCCCTCACACTACCGCCCTCACTCTACCGCCCTCACTCTACCACTCTACCACACTCACTCTACCACTCTACTGCCCTCACTCTACCGCCCTCCCTCTACCGCCCTCCCTCTACCGCCCTCACTCTACCGCCCTCACTCTACTGCCCTCACTCTACCGCCCGCACTCTTCCACCCCACCTCCTTCTTTAACTCCCTGTTCTCTTCTGCTGTGCTGATCTGCTGCTCTCTTCCACCCACCTCCTTCTCTAACTCCCTGTTCTCTTCTTTACTCCCTCTGCTGATCTGCTGCTCTCTTCCACCCCGCCCCCTTCTTTAACTCCCTGTTCTCTTCTCATGTGCTAATCTGCTGCTCTCTTCCACCCCACCTCCTTCTTTGACTCCCTGTTTTCTTCTCCTGTGCTAATCTGCTGTTCTCTTCCACCCGCCTCTTTCTCTAACTCCCTGTTCTCTTCTCCTGTGCCGATCTGCTGTTCTCTTCCAACCCGCCTCCTTCTTTAACTCCCTGTTCTCTTCTGCTGTGCTGGTCTGCTCCTCTCTTCCACCCGCCTCAGTCTTTAACTCGCTGGTCTCTTCTCCTGTACTAATCTGCTGCTCTCTTCCACCCGCCTCAGTCTTTAACTCGCTGGTCTCTTCTCCTGTGCTGATCTGCTCCTCTCTTCCACCCACCTCCTTCTCTAACTCCCTGTTCTCTTCTCTTCTTCTGTGCTGATCTGCTGCTCTCTTCCACCCCGCCTCCTTCTTTAACTCCCTGTTCTCTTCTCCTGTGCTGATCTGCTGCTCTCTTCCACCCACCTCCTTCTCTAACTCCCTGTTCTCTTCTCTTCTCCTGTGCTTATCTGCTGCTCTCTTCCACCCCGCCTCCTTCTTTAACTCCCTGTTCTCTTCTCCTGTGCTGATCTGGTGCTCTCTTCCACCCGCCTCCTTCTTTAACTCCCTGTTCTCTTCTGCTGTGCTGATCTGCTGCTGTCTTCCACATACATCCTTCTCTAACCGCACACACACATACATACAACCACACACACACATACAACACACATACAACCACACACACACGCACACAAACAACCACACCACACACACAATCTCACCCACACACACACAGCCACACACACAACCACACACACAACCACACACTAGACTACACACATCCACACACTCAACTACACACAACCACACACTCAACCACACACTCAACCACCAAACACAACCACAACAACACACACAACCACACACAACCACACACGCAACCACACATACAGCCACACATATAACCACACACACAGCCACACCTACAACCACACACACACAACCATACACACACAACCACACCCAACCACACACACAACCACACCCAACCACACACACAACCACACACACAACCACACACCCAACCACACACCCAACCACACACCCAACCACACACCCAACCACAAACACACCACAACAACACACACAACCACACCCAACCACACACACAACCACACATACAGCCACACATATAACCACACACACAGCCACACCTACTACCACACCTACAACCATACACACAAAACCACACCCAACCACACACACAACCACACACACAACCACACCCCCAACCACACACCCAACCACACCCCCAACCACACACACATCCATACACAACCGCACACAACCACACACACACACAACCACACACACACACAACCACAAACAGACAACCACACACACACAACCACACACACACAACCACACACACACAACCACACACACACAACCACACACACACATCCACACACACACATCCACACACATCCACACACACATCCACACACACAACCACACTCACAACCACACACACAACCACACACAACCACACACACAACCACACACACAACCACACACACAACCACACACACAACCACACACACAACCACACACACATCCACACACACATCCACACACACAAACAACCACACACACAAACACACACACACGCAACCACACACGCACACCCACACACATCTATCTATCGCCCTCACTCTATCTATCTATCGCCCTCACTCTATCTATCTATCGCCCTCACTCTATCTATCTATCGCCCTCACTTTATCTATCTATCGCCCTCACTTTATCTATCTATCGCCCTCACTTTATCTATCTATCGCCCTCACTTTATCTATCTATCGCCCTCACTCTATCTGTCTATCGCCCTCACTCTATCTGTCTATCGCCCTCACTCTATCTGTCTATCGCCCTCACTCTATCTATCGCCCTCACTCTATCTATCGCCCTCACTCTATCTATCGCCCTCACTCTATCTATCGCCCTCACTCTATCTATCGCCCTCACTCTATCTATCGCCCTCACTCTATCTATTGCCCTCACTCTATCTATCGCCCTCACTCTATCTATCGCCCTCACTCTATCTATCGCCCTCACTCTATCTATCGCCCTCACTCTATCTATCGCCCTCACTCTATCTATCGCCCTCACTCTATCTATCGCCCTCACTCTATCTATCGGCCTCCCTCTATCTATCGCCCTCCCTCTATCTATCTATCGCCCTCACTCTATCTATCTATCGCCCTCACTCTATCTATCGCCCTCACTCTATCTATCGCCCTCACTCTATCTATCGCCCTCACTCTATCTATCGCCCTCACTCTATCTATCTATCGCCTTCACTCTATCTATCTATCGCCCTCCCTCTATCTATCTATCGCCCTCCCTCTATCTATCTATTGCCCTCACTCTATCTATCTATCGCCCTCACTCTATCTATCATCCTCACTCTATCTATCTATCGCCTTCACTCTATCTATCTATCGCCTTCACTCTATCTATCTATCGCCTTCACTCTATCTATCTATCGCACTCACTCTATCTATCTATTGCACTCACTCTATCTATCGCCCTCACTCTATCTATCTATCGCCCTCACTCTATCTATCTATCGCCCTCACTCTATCTATCGCCCTCACTCTATCTATCGCCCTCACCCTATCTATCGGCCTCACTCTATCTATCGCCCTCACTCTATCTATCTATCGCCCTCACTCTATCTATCTATCGCCCTCACTCTATCTATCTATCGCCCTCCCTCTATCTATCTATTGCCCTCACTCTATCTATCTATCGCCCTCACTCTATCTATCATCCTCACTCTATCTATCTATCGCCTTCACTCTATCTATCTATCGCCTTCACTCTATCTATCTATCGCCTTCACTCTATCTATCTATCGCCTTCACTCTATCTATCGCCCTCACTCTATCTGTCTATCGCCCTCACTCTATCTGTCTATCGCCCTCACTCTATCTGTCTATCGCCCTCACTCTATCTATCGCCCTCACTCTATCTATCGCCCTCACTCTATCTATCGCCCTCACTCTATCTATCGCCCTCACTCTATCTATCGCCCTCACTCTATCTATCGCCCTCACTCTATCTATCGCCCTCACTCTATCTATCGCCCTCACTCTATCTATCGCCCTCACTCTATCTATCGCCCTCACTCTATCTATCGCCCTCACTCTATCTATCGCCCTCACTCTATCTATCGCCCTCACTCTATCTATCGCCCTCCCTCTATCTATCTATCGCCCTCCCTCTATCTATCTATTGCCCTCACTCTATCTATCTATCGCCCTCACTCTATCTATCATCCTCACTCTATCTATCTATCGCCTTCACTCTATCTATCTATCGCCTTCACTCTATCTATCTATCGCCTTCACTCTATCTATCTATCGCCTTCACTCTATCTATCGCACTCACTCTATCTATCTATCGCCCTCACTCTATCTATCTATCGCCCTCACTCTATCTATCGCCCTCGCTCTATCTATCTTTCGCCCTCCCTCTAGCTATCTATCGCCCTTACTCTATCTATCTATCGCACCACCACAGCATCACTCAGGGGCACCACAACATCACTATGCGCTACCACAGCATCACTGAACGCCACAGCATCACTCGTCGCCACCACAACATCACTCAGCGCCACCACAGCATCAATCTGTGCCACCACAGCATCAATCTGTGCACCCATTCAACAACAACTGGTTCAAATATGTTCCTTCAATGTTTCAAACTTTATTACAAATGTCAGAAAAAGATGTTAATATTTCACTTCTGTTCTTGGATTTTCGTCACAATAAAATACACTGAACATAATCTTCACAAAAGTTATTTACAAAAGTTTAAGCTATTGCCATTATAAATTACAATAACTTTTATTTAAGTATTAATTATTAAAAAAAATTAAATGCCATTGTTATTTGTAATATCAATACATCTAAGTCACGTAAATACAAAACATATTGCATTACAAATGCTATAGGTGTCACATTTGCAAAAGATAAAAGTATTGGCATTGTAAATGACAAAGCTATTAATTTCACTATTTTTAAAAAGAACATAAAAAAAATGTGTCATTTACAAGACCAATAGCTCAAACTTTCCAAATGCGAGACCTATTGCATTGCAAATGCTTGTTAGAAAAGGAGTCATTCAAACATACCCTAAATATATCCAGGTCGGGACCCTAAAATCTCCAAGATGACACTGGCTAGAGAGAGTGTGAAGTAGGGCTGTGCAGATAGAGGGAGTGTGTCTAAGATCAACAAACGTCTCATAGATTGAATGACGACAATAAAACAACAAAAAACAATGAAAAATAACTTACCTGCCGCTTCGCCGCTCTTCTGCTCCTCACCAGCACAGGCTCCGAGAATCCTGTGGCCAATCCTGACTCTGCTCTAATTTTGCTGTATGCGCACTGACAACAGGGCCGACCACCCCCCTCCGTGACTGGCTCACTCCCAAGACTCACCTGGGAGAGAAAAATAAAATGATAATAAACCTGTTTTTTCATCATTTTATTTGTCAATTTGTGCAGCTGCTGGCGAGGGTCGGCGCACTCCCGCCATAGCAGAGGAGCCGCCGCCGCCGCCATCAAAGGCCACTGCATCACTCACTAAATTACAATACTGAAACCACCCCCGCCCCCCGATCGTACAGTGCTAATGAGGACAACCTCTAGCTTCCTAGGCTTATCCTGCTTCACACACCACCCCATTGTCACACACCATTCGTAGAGAGAGAAGGTGAACCCTTAGAGCTCCAGTACCTCGCAATGTCTCTTTTAGCAGTCATATTACCTATTCCAACCAAAGAACCGTCCACGGGCCTCCCCACCGGGTCTTCCAGGATTCCTAGAAAGGCAATTCTTGGTGAAACATCAACAGGTCTCCACAGTATCTGAAGCAGAGCAGTAAATACTACAGACCAATGTTTTGCTGTTCAAAGAAGTCAGTATCAGGACAACAAAAGCATGTAGGCGAGGGAAGCTTACCGTCTCATCATAACTTTTTTGGGGTAAAGTAAATAATATGTAAATATTTTAACTGTATTGGCTGCAGTTCAGCTGACATGGCAAGCACACCTGGTGACATTTTCACTTCCTTCTTGTCGCTTTTGTCCAAGCGCCCACGCAAGCTCCCATCTCTCCCTTAGTGCCTCAAGGGGATTCGAGGCATTGATATTTAGAAATCTATGGATTCCTATCCCTCCTTTTCATAGTGGCTCCAACAGGACTTTATCCTCAAGCATATTGTGGTCTGGCAGCTGGGACAGGGAGTGCATGTCAGAGCTGCAAATATTGATAACATTGAGTTTTGTGGAGTTTAAACTCTAACTGAAGGTCTTTGAATGGTTTTATATGTTACCCCCCTCAGACGTCGCATAATTTCATGATCCCAATCAGGTCACCCCACCGTAGCCTTCTAGTTGAGCACTGTGACTGAGCCTTTCCTTTGCCACAGGGGTGCCCCCAGCATAAGTCGCTAGTCCCACCTGATTCAACGCAGGGCCAGGCTATAAGGAAAAATCTTGTGGGAAGCTGGAGATGAGGGAACCCATACAGCATTCCCATTATGTTGCCACAGCCGATTAAAGAGACTTGGCCACAAAAGTCTGGGTCATCCCATGTACCACTCAGCCATTCAACATAATGATTTATGATGCCCGGTAGTAGTAGCAGAGATCAGCCATGTCCACCCGCCATCATAGGTAGTTTGCATGCGCTTATTAACAGCAATGGGAGGGTTAGGCTTGCCCGTAGGGAGGATCGCTCCTTGCATGGTTGGTCATCAAATCACCCTTGTGCGATTATCAATGGAGCCATGGTAGGACCATCATTTTTAGAAAGGGCAACTCTGCCTAAAATGTTAAATGGAAGTTTGGCCCATCTAATAGGATCTCCCTGTACCGTAGCCAACAGCAGGGGAAGACTAAGATTCCACATGAGGCCAGGATCCAAGACGATGTACCAGCCCAGGTGTTGAAAGCTAAGCCTACGCACCGGCGAGACAGGATTGTTAGTCGGTAGTTTACCTACCGCATATAAGCAAGACCAGGCGTGATAGGACCAATTAACCTTGAGACCAGAGGTCTCCATATATAGATCCAACATATGTGTCAGCCAGGGCCCTTATCCGGGGGTAGGGCAATATTTGTATAAAGTGAAAAACATTCTTCCACTTTGTTTCCCCACTAGAGGCACCACACTTGAGTATCACCCTTTAGCCACACCACCAGTTGTTCTAATCCAAGGGTGAAAAGGAGTGGAGACAAGGGACATCCCTCTCTGATCACTCTACGAATCAAGAATTGGGCTGATAAAATGCCATTTACTTTCACCAATTGGTTGGGGTTTAGCTTATAGGACTTTATCATGGTTTAAAAGAGAGGTCACATCACCAAAGTCCTAACACCCCATTGAGAAACGACCAGTTGAAGGAATCAAATGTTTTTTCAAAATCTATAAGCATAAAGGTGCAGGGGTCTTTGAGCTGTTGAAGCCTTCCCAGGGCAATGTGCGCAAGATGGAAGCAATGTCGGGTACTGCTTTTGGGAATAAAGGCACAATGATCTGTATAGATCAGTGAGATCAATACTCACGGGAATCTCTTCGCCAAACTTTTGATTTCTGCATTTATAAAAGAAATTGGACTGCAGGAGGCACAGTGATCCCGGGGAGGCCCGGTTTATGAATTACCCCAACAGTAGCCAAATCTAGACCAGACAGAAGTCGGACATTCACAATGGCTTTATTGTGCATACTCAATAAGTGTGGTGAAAGGACTGGTTGGGATTTGAAATAGTAATCTATGGGGAACCCTTCTGGCCCTGGTGTTTACCCAGGCTTCATCTCTTTCAGCGCTCCCTCAGTTTCTTCCAGGTTAATAGGCTGTTCGAGCATGGGTCTTCATAGCACCCTGCATTAATAAGGAGAGGCCCTGCCCCGTCCCCACCATCGGGTGGGGAACAGGCGCCTGAGCCACTGGGCGAAATTTCGAACGATTTGGGTGCTCCGATGACTTAACGCCATCGTCTGGAACTTTTGGGCCTTTGGGGCACGTCACCGGGACCTTGCGTGTGGCACTGCCCGCTCTGGAGTTCAACAACAACGGCGAGTGGGACCGGAAGTGCACGGTGGCACTTGATCCACGGAGGTCATGTTGCATCTGCGGGGCCTCCGGGTTCCCCTCTCATACTAGTTTGCACAGTGCTCCCCTGTCTGTGCGGAGCAACCCGCAATTGTCTGGCATTGATTGACTTTGCGACATATTGGCTCGGCCTAGAGCGGTTTGCGGAGGTGGTGTCCGTACAGAATTTGATAATGGCGGTGAGGGGGGGCCCCGAAAGGCCACCTCCGAAAACATCGAGAACTACCAGGCCGGTTCAGTCCAATAGACTGGAAAAGTATAGCTTCTCCAAGGGTTCCCCGGTGGACGAGAGACGCGCTCAAGTGAGTGGCCAGGAGGATGGCCCCTCCGGGGCGGATCCGACACAGAAAGACCTGATGGCAGCGATCACCGGGATCCAGTCTTCCCTCGGTAGGATGGACTCCAAATTGGACACGGTAACCATCGAGGTGGGCTTAATCCGAGCTGACCTAACCAAAACTTCGGAGAAGGTCAAGTCACTCGAGATCAAAACATCGAGTCTCACCGACGATGTGTCTGAACTCCAGCGGGAGGTGAGAGATCTGAGGGTGTCTCGGACTCAATTTGCCCGCAAGCTGGACTAATATGAGGGACGAGCGAGGCGCAATAACGTCCGCATTCTTGGCGTACCGGAGAGGGCGGAGGGACAGGCCCCGGATCCATTTTGATCGTGTCAGTTGACTATGGTGGTGGGGGCGCTGGTTTGATCGGGGCGATCTCTTTTTCCCCATTGACATTGCTAACATTTTTGGGGTTTTTCTCATGGAACTTTGTTGATGGGGTTTGAATGCGGGTTGGAATGGTGGAGGTTGGTGGCCTGTTGTAAGATCCTCCTCCGTTTTCTACATTTAGATTCCGTAGTTAGATCTGGGGAGACAGGCACACTGCTAGTTGGGGATGTGCATAAGTTGCATGCAGGGGTGCAGGGTGGGGGGATGGAGGGTCAAGTTTTTTTTTTTTTCTTTGTTGATTTGTATTTTGTTTATGATCAATGTTTGCAATGGATGTCACGGAATGCTTCAGAATTCTCGGGGGATGAGTATGGTTTCAGCTAGATTGGGCTTGGGAGTGTCCGTTCTCAGTTGGAACGTGAATGGCTTGGGAGACAAGATCAAACGTGCCATGGTGGGGCAACTGATTAGGCGCCGATCGCCAGATGTGGTTTTGCTCCAGGAGACTCATCTTATGGGAAAGAGATGTATGGCGCTGCACAGAGGAGGGTATAAACTGGTTGCGCACGCCGGTTTTACCTTGGGATCCAGAGGGGTGGGGATTCTGGTTAAAAACTCCTTTCCGTTCACCATACAAGCTACGTGGTCTGATAATCGAGGCCGCTATGCCGGCATCTCGGGACTCTGGGAGGGTAGGACTATCACGTTCCTCTCTATATATGTTCCCCCCGCATTGCAGTCAGACACCTTTCGCGACCTGAGCAGGGTGTTTTTGTCGTTGCCCATTGGTATCATGGTAATAGGGGGTGACTTTAATGCTGTTATGGATGGAGAGATGGATAGGTACCCCTCCCGTGTATTATTGCCCTCTCGTAGATGGTTGTCAGATTTTGTCTCTGGAACGGGTATGGTTGATGGGTGGAGACTCCGGCACCCCGGTGACTTGGAGTATATGCATGTGTTAGCAGCGCACCACTCTCTCTCCAGAATCGATCACGTGTTAGTGCCTGCGTCGCAGGCGATGTTCGTTCAGGAAGTAAGTCATTTGGCCATAGGAGTATCTGATCACTCGTCGATTTGGCTGCAACTGACAGTCGGACCAAGTAATGTGGCTAGGGTGGCCCCAATTAGCGCTTGGCGGTTGAGAGACCCCACTACCAAAAAAGAGCTGGTGTGTGCAACCGATAGCTACTTCCGAGAGAACGCAGGGACGGTTGACTCGGACTGCTCTCTCTGGGAGGCTTACAAAACTGTAGTCAGGGGGGAGGCTCTTTCCCTAATCTCTGGGCAGAAGAAGAAGAGTAGGGCGGAAATCGACAGAATTGAGGCGGAGCTGTCAGCCTTGGAAAGGGAGGTCTCCACTACTGGGGATCCGGGTGATATACACCGCCTCGGTCTCCTTAGAGATGAGTACAAACGCCTGGCGCGCGATGGGGCGAGAGAACAACACGCTAACACCGAAAGTAGAATTTATGAACACGGCGATAAGGCCGGGAAACTAATTGCTTGGTTGGAGAAGGGTGACTGGGGATCGCGTCTGGTACCGGAGCTGCAGGCCGCGGCTCCGGGGTCGCGACGGCTCCACAGCTCATAGTGGATGAGTTTGCCCGTTATTACGAGGAGGTCTATACTTCGGTGGGGTTGTTCACGGTGGAAGAGAACGCGGAGGTCATTCGAGACATTCAATGCCCGTTTTGTCGGCCGAGAATAGGGAGTTCTTGGATTCCGTCATAACAAATAACGAGGTCGCGATGGCTAACCAGGGGGTTCACTCCGGGAAGGCCTCGGGCCCGAACGGTATTCCCGTTGAGCTTTATAAGCTACACACAGACCGTCTGGCTCTGTTCTTGAAGGATATGTATCTTGAGAGCAGAGAAAATGGTGTACTCCCTTATGACCAACGCATCGCTAATATTATTGTGATCTATAAAGATGGCAAGCCTCGCTTGGATTGCTCCTCCTACCGCCCAATTTCTCTTTTAAATGCGGAGCCTAAGGTCCTGGCTAAGCTGCTCGCGAATCGGCTGGTGAAGGTCATCTCTGAGCTGGTGCACCCGGACCAGTCCAGCTTCATGCCACGCCGTAACACCGCTCTTAACCTTCGTAGACTCCATGGGGTGGTGGCGGGCGCCGCTCGCATCCATGAGCCAGCGGTGCATTTGTCTCTGGACGCCACTATGGCTTTTGACAGAGTGGAGTGGTTTTATCTGTTTGCGGTGTTGGAGAAGCTCGGGTTTGGGCCGGAATTTATACGATGGATCCGTCTCTTGTACTCGGCTCCGTTGGCCCGGGTTGTGGTGAACAATCACAAGTCCCGTGAATTTCAGCTAGGGAGGGGCACCCGTCAGGGATGTTCCCTCTCACCACTCTTGTTCGCCCTGGCCTTGGAGCCGCTTGCGGCTTGGGTTCGATGGGATAGGTCAATTAAAGGGTTGCGTTGGACTCCGGAGTGGGAGGACAACATTTCGCTCTACGCTGACGATATCCTCATGTATTTGACCTCCCCTGGCAGTCCCTAATTGTTTTTCTGGATGTCTTGGCGATTTATGGGAGATATTCGGGTTTCGCTATTAATTGGAAGAAGTCGGTCCTCTTTGTGTTGAGCAGTGAACCCCCTAGAGTACCAGAGAACTGTCCGGTAAAAGTAGAACTGGTAGGTTTCCGCTACCTTGGAGTTCACATTTCTCGGGATCCTAAGGTACGCTTCGAGGCTAATTTGGTTCCCCCCCTTGGCCAGACTCCGTCGGGATATTGCAAAATGGAAGGAGCTGCAGCTTTCCCTATTGGGTCGGGCGGTTCTGTTTAAAATGATGGCGCTACCACGGTTTTTATATGCTTTGCAGAACTTTTTCGATCCCGTGCCCCCCTCTTATTTCACCGAGATAGAATCGCTGCAGCGTAAGCTTCTCTGGGCCGGGAAACCGCGGATCGCATTATCCAAACTGATGTTACCCTGGTATGACGGTGGGATTGGACTGCCCAACATTAGGAAATATTATTGGGCCTCTCAGTTGGCCCCTATCAATCATGCAGTCTATGGCTCCCCGGCTGACCCCGGGTTTGCCATGGATCGTGGCCAATTGCCGGGGGGTGAGTACACCCGGATTTTGTATGCTAGATGAGGCAGATTTCCTCTGTTGGGTCCGACGTCGGCTCTCAAATGTGAAGGCAAGATAACAATGGCCACGCCATTGTGGAACTCGGAGGCTTTGGGTAGCCTGTGGAAGTCGAGGGGTTTCGATCGCTGGGACCTGATAGGTATCTCGCAGGTCCGAGATATGTGGGGTAAGAACGGGATTCTGACTTTTGAGGAATTGCAAGCCAGACACCGACTGAATTAGAGCGAGCGATACCGCTATTTGCAAATTAAACATGCACTGGCGGCGGCTATCCCTCGCGATGTGAAGCCGCCGGTGGCCTCTCCGCTGGAGGATCGAATCCTGGATGGGTATCTCCCCACCAAGGCGATTTCTCCGGTTTACAAGAAATTGGTCAACCACACTGAAGATCCTCTGGTGAAAGTCCGGGAACAATGGATTGCAGATGGTTTGGTTTTGGATGATGTTGACTGGGGGGAGGCTGTGTCCTCCCTTCGGGAAGTGGCGATCTCCATGAGACTTCGGCTGGTGCAGCTTAGGATCCTTCACCGGTCCTACACCACGGGTCCAGGGTTGTGTCGCATGGGGCTCGCTTCAAATGCAGATTGTCAAAGGGGCTGTGGTGTGCCTGGTACCTTTATGCATATTTTGTGGGAGTGCCCAGAGATTCATAATTATTGGACCAAGATCCATGAGATAATGAGAGAGGTGTGGGGAGTACAGATTGCACTTGAGGCACGCTGTTGTTTGCTTAATGTATGGGAGCCTTCCGACCTCACGAGTCATGGTAAGCTTTGGGTCACTCTCGCCTGCATGATCGCTAAGCGAAATAATGCCCAACTATGGGGCGCCTGCCGAGCTCCTCAGATTGGGAAGTGGATGGAAGACCTTAACTGGTGTATGTTTCGGGAGAGAGCCGTTTATGTGGCCAGAGGGAGACCCCGTAAATGGGGGAAGATATGGGAGGTTTGGAATGCTTACCGAGGGGATATCTATACCCCGCTAGAAACAGATCCAATTTGTGGGGACATTGAGGCACCATGAGCCCATTTTTACACTCATTCATGATTCTGTGATGCTGGAACCTACACTCGCCGATACTGGTTTGCAGACGTCCACGGCATGATGGTCTTGTTATTTGTATTTGTTATTTATGTTTAATAAAAACAATTAAAAAAATAAAAATAAGGAGAGGCCCTTGATAAAGGGGGGGGGAAGAATACTCAT
Source organism: Lissotriton helveticus (assembly GCF_964261635.1). Taxonomy (NCBI): domain Eukaryota; kingdom Metazoa; phylum Chordata; class Amphibia; order Caudata; family Salamandridae; genus Lissotriton; species Lissotriton helveticus. Next base: position 512,037,339 of record NC_136065.1, read on the forward strand.
GTGTGGAGCACTCTGCCTCTGCATATAGATTGTAGTAGCAGCAGCAAAGGCGGACACAATCTCTACCACCTGTGCACTTGCTGGTCATTACGGTCTAGCAGCTGAGGGATCATTCCAAACGCAGTGTCCCTGGTAGCCAACAGTTAAGTAACTTCCTGGATTTGTCTCCTCATTCATATATCCACCTAGTTGGGGCTGTCCAACATTGATAGGGTTTTTCCAAATGTTCTTAGCAAGGCTCTTTCTTTTTCTATTTGATGTTGGATTTGTCCCATAGGATCCCCCCATCTTCACATTCAAGAGCTAGGCTATTAGTGTCTAGTGCAGTCACCTATTGGTCCATGTCCCTCTTTTTAAGAAAGGCCTTTAGCTAGTCTACCCATGGTAGCTTTCCCAGTGTCCCATAATGTGCCTGCAGAGTCTACAGTACTATGATTGAGGTCAAAGTAAATATTCATTTATTATTAGGAATCATGTCCATTGCTCACGCACCAAGCACCACGCATTGAGAGACCGTATTGGCCAACATCCCTCCCAGGGAAACCCAGTCTGGGATATGACTGTGGAATGATCCGGTATGCCTCCAGGGAGAGTATTTGCTGCTGCCGTATGCAACACGTCAGCCGCTGTGATAAGCAATAGTTCAATTCATGGTTTTGTGCACATCTGAAAGGTGAGTGTATTCCCTAGCATGTGGGTGCCACACCCACCAGACATCACATAGCCCCAGAGAGGCGACCCAGTTAGCTAGTGCATTGACCCTTCTTGACCCAGAAGCCGAAGGACCAGTAGAGTCCAAAACCAGATCTAATACGGCTTTGAAATCCCCCCCCACCACCACCTATAATAGCCATTTCCTATTGCAAGCCTAGGATGAATAACTGGTATGTTCCTAGGCTTGGTGGAACTTAGAAACTAAGTAGACCGCATTGTCTACGTTCCAACCAGCTCTCTACTGCCACATACCTCCCTTGCGGGTCAGAGGTAACCCGGGAGACAACCAGGGAAAAGCTCTTATGCCAGAGGATAACCACCCCGTTAGACCCCTAGTATAACTGACATGGAATACTCTGTCATACCCAAATTTACCCAGGAAGGAGCATCTGGACCCTAGGTGGTGTGTCTCCTGCAGAAACAGTGCAGCTGTGCATGTTGCTTTGTGAACAAAATAGCTGCCCCCTTCTTGATGAAGTAATTCAGGCCTTACACATTCCATGACTTAACTACAAAGTCGTTCATGTGGATATAAAAATTTGAATGCCAAAATGCGTCCCGAGTATGGACATCATGGCCGGCGACAATAAAAGTGACAAGGACAATGACTAGTGTGACCAGTGGCGTAAAGTAGGCCCCCGTTGTGAGGGGGCCCACTGAGCTCCAGGGGGCCGCCTCAGCACAGTACCCTGGCCTGACAACTTTTGACTGAGTATGGAGGGGCGCCCTCCATTTAATTTGCAGGGGCCCCCCCCTCAAGTTTCGTTATGCCACATTTAGTTGCACTGCCTGGGTAACCACACTGTATAGAACCATCAACCATCTAGTGTAAAACGTACCTCCCTTCCTACTGCCCTCACCCCCACACTTCTTGGGGTGAAACACCTGTCACCTCAACAGTTCCAATTTAACAATCTGTTAAGACTAGGCGTGGAGACCACCCCTCATTGATTCGTTATGTACAGGATACAACGTTGTTGGCAAAATTGTAGAGTAACTGAAGCTCAAAGTGTGGATCTTGGGCAATCCAACTCCCTGTAAGTACCTTAAGTAGTTGACATCTAAACGATTTTGGGGGCCCCGGGCCAAACATAATTTGGGGCCCCCTGCTTGGATAAACTGAACTTATTATCCCGTTCCAGCTCCTTCACACCTTCAGCAACTATGATCTGATCATTGACAACCCTCTTTTAGGGGTCCCCAGTCCTTCAACGGGGCATCCATTTAGTGCAAAGCCTTGTAATATTTATGAGATATTGAAGATCTGGGCGCTCCCTTTCATATTGTGCAGAGGGTCCCATCATTTTTGTGTTATGTCGCTCTTTAGAACTGTCCTGAAAGCTTAATAATGGATCCCCCAGAAAGGTGGGGGCCCTGGGCCAAAGCCCACTTTGACCATGTCTTAAAACGGCTCTGGTTAACACTGGATCAGTTCAAGTTGCTCCCGCGACCGGTGTCCCCGCGAGGTCTGACGGTTGTGTGTCTGGCTCCTCCCTCCTTGGTTTGCAGATGGCGTGTGTCCATTTCAGCAGTCAGGTGACCATTAGGATGGGCCTCGCTGTCTTCATGACCTCCTGTGCCTCCTCTGCTCACGTGATGCCTATCTCACCTGGGTCCTTGTGCATAGAATGCTTATGTTGGCTGTGACCCACCGTCCCCATGTGATTTTCTTCATGAGATGCATATCCTTTACTGTGTGCCATGTGTAATGGATAAAAATGTCCCCTGTTGGTGCTTGCGCATAGAATGCATATCTCTTATGCGTTTGCCTGTGCATGGGATTCATATGTCCCTTGTTTGTCGCTATTAATTGGATGTGTAGTTCACCTTTGTGTCCTTGTGTGGGGTTGCATATACGTCCCTTAAATGCTAATGTATGAGATGCATATCTCTCTTCAATTGATGCATATCTCCAAGCTGGTTGCCTACATATGAGGGGCATACTTCCCTGTATGTGCTTTGCTTGGATGCCTATCTCTCTTTCAGTGTGGATGCATATCTCCCTTGTGGGCAAAAGTGTATATAGAATGTTTCGCTAATTATTCCCCTCATGTTCACCTATGCATGGGATGCTTATCACACATCCGTCTCTGCGCTTAGCATACACATCTCTCCTGTGTGATACTGTGCATGAGCTGAATATCTTTCTTTTGTTCACCTGTGTATTTCCTGTATATATCTTCTATAGGCACCGGTGCATAGCTTCCATTTCTGCTCCTATGTATACTATTCATATCTCATCTCTGTGTTCCAGTGTAAGGGGTTGTCTGTCAGCAATGGTGAGCTCTGAATCCCTCACTATGTGGTGTCAATGTTCTGGCGCCTTAGTTCAACTAAAGTCTGGGTTTCAGTTCAACCACAGCATGAAAGTTGCAGAGAAAGTGGTTATGAGTCAAAGTGAATGATAATTAGGGCTCCCTGTTTTCAGTTTTTACTGATTTTTACGGATAAATACAGACAGAAAACATTGGGTTCCTGTATCTTAATATTTTTGTCTGTGTAATTTCCTATAACCTGACAGGCATCAAAGTATGAGTGCACGTTTATCCGTTAAATAAATGCGGAAATATACACGTTATCACCTCATCTGTTCACAAAACACACAATAAATATGGATAGATACAAATAAGATGGGCAAAAAAATAAATATGGAAAACCGGGAGCCCTAATGAGGATTAGTCTATTCTCTATTCACACTTATAATGTACTCCTAGACATATGCTAAACAGTAGGGGGTGGTCTCTTTTTAGGTCTTTGGTTAGCCAAGACTATTTCAGTTTACCAAAATTAATAATGTAATATACTTCCAGAGGGTTTTATTCAGCCCCCTTTATCCATCGGTCTGTTATTGTGTCATTTAAATGTAAATGTAAATGTACAGGAATTTATATAGCGCAAATCACCGAGCGGTTTCTAAGCGCTTGCTTAGGGAACCCGTCCTGGTATTCCCCTGTGAGATAACCCCGGCAGGGTAACCGCAAGGTGAAAGCCAGGCATCCCGCCGAGAGGGGCCGTTGTGGAGATTAAGCAAGCTATTGCCCAGAGTCGCAGAGTGTGAGCCCGTAAATCGAGTAGGCACCGGAGCGAGAATTGTCGAGTCCATGGACATTTTAGAACTCAAGACCCCGCCGAGCCGGGAATTGAACCCTGGTCCCGGGCTGACCTCTGCTTCCAGGTCTGCCTCCTCTAACCAGTGAGCCACACTTCTCCACTCCACTCCATTTACATATGTCTTCCGCCACTACAGCATACAGCATGGGGAATGTATGTATGAGCCCACTTCAGATGATGGCTAACTTAACTATGAGTTATGGCATTCTGCTCTTTCAGAAGGAGGGCATAAGCACACTAAGTAGTTGCATTTAGTTCCAGGGACACCTGTGTGTGCTTTTTGAAAGACAAAATCATTTTTGCTTTAGCCAAATTATTTTAATTTTTGCCAAGAGCCCAGTTGCTTTCCCAACAATAAAGGTTTACAAAAAATGATACAGAGCAAAGCAATCATTGACAAAGCCAAAAGGCTATTGGCCTATTGGCATTTCCATTTCTTGATTAGGGCTCCCGGTTTTATGGTATTTATTTTTGGGGCACTTCCGTCTGTATTTATTCATCTTTATTTTTTGGCCATTGTAAAACTGTAAATTTCCGTATCTATTTAACTGACAGACCCGCTCTCATACTATGATGTCTGTCGTTTTTTATCTATTTAAGCTGCCAAATATTACATAACAGTACATCCAATGGTAAATACTAGCATTATACCATACATGTATGTGACATATTCTGTTATTTAAAGAAATGTCATCCTGTTTTTTAATTTCCCCTGCTGTCCATCTGCTCAGCCGCTGGCCTATAATTTATGAAAGATTGCACAGAGAATTACTTAAAAGAAGCACAATTTTCTGTATTTATCCACTTTTAAAAATAAATGCAGACAGAAAACACATTGTTTTCTGTCTGTATGTATCTGTAAAAATCCGTAAAAAAATGAAAACAGGGAGCCTTTATTTAAATATGTTGTAAAATCTCCAAACGAGGTGGTGGACCAAGGCAGTAGCCAAAAATAAAATACTCCCCTCTTCAAAACAAAACTCTAATGACACTGAATGAGAGAAACAGTAAACCCAACACTTCCTAGAGCAGTTCTCTTCACCTGTACTATACATTCATCCTCTCAACCTTCCATCCATGCATTCTTTGTTCCTAAATCCAAACCTTTCATATTCAAGTAATCCATAGGCATTTCCCCCACGTATGCTGCTAAAGCAGAGGTTTCCTTACAGCACTGTGGTTGACTATTCTAGAATGACAGGAATTTCTAAATACACAGACCGTTCATCAAAACGAATAACAGTCGGTCTACCATTTGATTAGCTACACTGAGGTGGGGACTGGCTAGCAACCTCTCACCTTAGCAAATTTACTACCCCAGGATTTTTTCGTTTTGAATATGCGATTTTTGGACTTTTACTGTGCATGAGTTTCAGGGCCGGACTGGCCGTAGCAGGCACTGGGCAATCCCCCGGTGTGCCGCATGTGTGGGGGGCCAGTTTGGGGCCCCTGGGGGCCGTTTTTGTTACAGGGCGTTTTTGCAGTATAGCTGCAAAATCGGGCCTGTAACAAAATCGTCTGAAAACCGTCCCTGGCACAGAGCTCGGTGGCACCCACAACCCCCCCCGGAAGGGGGCCCCAGCCGAGCACTTGCCAGGGCCGGTTTTGGTTCCCAGTCCGGCCCTGATGAGTTTCACTTCCCGAGTGTCACTCGCTGTAAATTCACAGTAATTAGCACCAATCTGGTGCTAAAAATGCACCCAGAGTAGATTTACAGTCTACAACATTCCACATACACTTAGTATAGCACTTGAAGATTTGTCATACTTCCTTGGATCTGCTCAGAAACAGATTCCAGGCCTTTATTCCCCCCCCCTTTTACTGGGCCTACTTAATTACTCTGTCTCAGAGTGAAGGGTTCAAAGGCCTCCCCACACAATAGTGCAAATAACAGTGCTTGACCCAGTTCCTGATCTAACCAGTGGCGTAGCTAGGCCGTAGGTGGCTTGTGGCAGCACCCGCAGCGACAATGTAAAATCGCTGGGGTGCTGGCAATTCCACAGGGAGAGGCTGCAGTTGCACCCTAAACACGTGCCGCCTGGGGTGGACATCCCCACCCACCACCAGCCCCCCCCCTTGCTTCGCCACTGGATCTAATCTGTCACAATGTGTCTATGCTGGGACAGACTGCTGGAGCAAACACAGGAGAGGCTCACCTTTGAAGTTTGGTGGGAAGGGATCTGAAAGCTATGTCATTAATGGGTGGAGCTGAGGCTCTCAGAGGAGCAGTTTTCACAAAGTACTTGAAGTTGCCATATTGGTTTGACCAAGAATGCTGTGCAGGAAGGTAGGGGCTGGGGTGAAGTGATTATGTGGTATCCTAGGATTGGCCTGTAGAGCCATGGCCTCTAGAATTTTCCACCCCTACTTAAAAGCGCATGTACAAGTGAAAGACAGTTGAGAAAACAATGGACCTGGGAGTGACGATGGCAAACGGATACCCAGCAGAAAGGAGAAGCCACCTGATGCCATGCAAGGAGGGCCCGCTGCAAGCTGGTATGTCCCAAGGAATCCGCCTCCTTGGACAATACAAGATACAGGCCAGTCATGTTGCCACCTCCTGCCATTGTCTGGGGGTGTGGGTAACGTTGGTGTGGGGTTCGACTGCTCACGCTACTAGCAGGCTGGTGTGTGTGCCTTGCACTCACCACAGACTTGAGCCAAGATGAAAGCCTGCTGCCTCCCGGCTTGAGCACAAGGAAATGCTGCCAGCTCGTGCGTGACCCCAGAGGACAGGGCTGTGTGTGAAAGCCAGTGAAGTCAGAGGGGCATTGGGACTTCTTGAGCAGCCATCTCACAAAAACAACAAGCATTGGCATAGCCAATAGGTCTAGTTTTTGGGACCTTATAAGTATTTAGTTATGCAGCACAATATCCTTGGTGCAACAACATCAACTGTTGCATGGCTAAACACGTATAAAGTCCCAAAGGCGAGACCTTTTGGCTATGCCAATGCTTGTTTTCATTTGGAATACCTTATAAACTGGGGAGTTCATAATTCAGATTGTTTTCCTTCTAATTCTTATCTATAAAACCTTCTATCTTCGTGTTTAAGCTTTTCAATTCCACCTTTGCACTTCACCTTTTTCAAAAATATTTCCAAAAATTAATGTTTGTTACTTTCCTTCGGTTCTAATCTTTACTTTACTAAGTCCCTTCCCGGCATCTTGAAGTGTCTTCAAATAACACATCACTGCCCTTTGGGTGAGGTGGCTTGTACCTCTTAAAACGAGCCAGGTTTCTTTCTTTTATGACCAAGTTGGATTTTCTCACCATGTTTAATTTATATTTGCCCGGAATTAAAATTTGAGGCACGGATAATGCCCCTTGTATCACTTATATCCATTGGCATTTAATGCCTTTTTTCAGAGATGTGTTCTGGAGTAGTGCTGCTTCTTTTTAGGTTTCGCCTGGCGAACAGCTGCGCAGCAGCGTTTCGCGCAGGCGAAATCTTTTGAGAATAGTATGTGTGTGTTGTCCCGCCTCTCTGTTCCATTGGCTAGCTCCATAAATGGAGGCTAGCCATTGGAAGAGAGAGGCGTCCGTCATTCTGCGAGGCGATTCGTGGGCGTTTCCGTCGAATTTTTCTCATCCCGCCCCTTTGTGACGTCATTCCGGCGGTGGGCGGTGGTTTATATATATTTTTTTAATACGTTTGTTTTGGGTATTTCTTTGAAGATGGCGCCCGGTGGAGATTGAGTTCAGCCCCTGCTCTGTATCCCGCAGGAGAGTGAGCTCTGCCCGTAATGCTTGTTACGATTGTAGCCCAAAAATGTGACGATTTTAAGTGCAGCCAGTAGAGGTGAGATCTGGGAGCTGCGCGAGAGGGAAACGGACGAAAATTGTAATTTCCTCTACATCGACTAGTTGGGAAACACAATGGAAGTTTTCGGCCATCTGCAGCTTGTTGGTCTCAAAGCATACACCCTCTACCAAACCTCGGCAAGGGGTGTTAGCGTTTTTTTTCTTAGTGTAATATCCTGTTTGATGTTTCTGTTTAGAAACGGCTTTAAATAATATAAACTTACTTTGGGAAAAAAGCGCACTTCGAAACGTCTTTTTACAGCGAATCAAAGAATAATATGTATTGTAAAGCCTCTGCTAAATATACCTTCTGTAAAACATAGAATCTCGTGGTGCTGAAAAATTTACTTGTCAGTGGGGCTGTGGAATAAAAGACACCGCATTGTGGTTCGCCTATGTAAAAGGTACCTTTTTGTGGTACTCCGCTGTAGAGTGGATTGCGCCGTGACACTCGGGTGGAAGATGTACCGCGGTGCGGGATCCCGGTAATTCTAGTCTAGAATGTACCACTTTAGTTAATCCGAGGTGGATTTCTGGAGGTGTCCTTGGACTGCCCCGAGTCCTTGCCAGTGACCCACCTGTGGCACGGATTGTAGGAAGAAGTACTGGCTGTTTCGCCGGACATGACTCGAGCAATGTACACGCAGTGCAGCATTTTTCATCAACTTTGGCACTGCATGTCTATCGCAACACAGCACATTAATACTGTGCACTCTGTGCAGTGTGGCGCACTGGAAGCGGCTCTGCGTCTAGACCAGCATAGGCTAGCTTTAACACTGCATCCCAAGGTAGTACTGTGCACTGACTGTGGCTTTGCACACTGGCCGTACCACTGTAGAACGATTGCAGCACTGCTCGGTGAATGTAACACTGCACATAGCCCAGCAGTGCCTGTTGACTTTGACAGTGCAGACTGACTGTAGTGAAGCTTATTGACTGCACAACTGCACACTGCATTTGGCATTGTGCATCAGCTGTAGCACTGTATGTTGGTTGCAGCACTGCGTTCTGTACGGCAGTAAAAGTATTTGTGACACTAAACTGTAAATGGGACACTGCGTCTTTCCTGTTGCACTGCAAGTTGCCTGCACTGTTATGAATCAATGCACACTGCCTGCAACACAGTTTGCTGTCTGTGACACTGTTCACAGCCTGTGGCACTGTCAACTGAATGTCATATTTGCCACTGATTGTAGCACTGCACGTTGGCACTGCACGTTGGCGTAGCAAGAGTCCGTTCCATGGCACTGCAGACTGACTGAAGTATTGTGCCTAGCAGTGCAGACTGACTACCACTGCACACTTCCAGTAGCACTGCACTCTTTGGAGCTCACATTCGCTAGAAGTTCACAGTTTGTGTGGTTGCACACTGAATGCATGCGTTACCTTCCAGCGAATTGTGTAAGGCTGAATTTCCATTACTAAGCGTAACACTGTGTGATGTGTGTAATAGTGCACAGTGACAGGTAAGCACTCTGTGGTGCTACATGTGCGCTCATTTCAATACTGCACATAGAGTACAGCTTGGGGGTGATAACCGAGAGCCTTCGGGGACCTAAAGCGCTATGCTGAGTAGGATGGCGGTGGATGGCGTGAGGGAGCAAACTAAAGCCGGGCTCCCTCTCCAAGATGGCGGCCTCCTGCAGTCCGAGGCACGGGCTACAAACATCCCTTGGCAGGAGCAGACGGTTCAACAGGAGGCCTCAGTATGGGACAGTAGAGCTAGGGGAACTACAGATCGTGCGCTTAATGTATCCTTGTTTTGTGAGGTGTGGAGGGCGGGGTTCCAGTGCCTCGAACAAAGAGGCAGGAGGCGCACAAAGGGGGTGTTGCAAACTCCAGCATCTGTTCCTAGGCCTGGCAGCCCCAAGCCGGCAGAAGGTGGCAGTGACGTTAGCGTACTTCTTATGTTTGCTTTATTTCCGTGGAAATTTTTCCAAGTACCTATATTTTTGCAAAGAAATGAAGCAAAGGGAAACTTTTCACTCCCATCTATTTTGTACATGGTAATTTATCCCTTTTTTTTTTTTTTTTTTTAAACCCTTAGTTTAAGAAGTGTTTGTTAAAGAGTAACACCACTCACCTTTTTATCGAATTGTCTAAAACTATTTAAATATTCATTAAGCATTGTAGATCGTAACATTGGGATTCATGTTTAAATCTTCTCTTCTTTGGAATACTGAACATGGTGGGGTAACAGTTCAATGTTTCTGAAGAAGTCAACAATGATGTCATGTGGCACCCCAATGACCCAGCTCTGATGTAGAATAATGTATGACGTTGATGGTGGCTAGGGAGTGAAAGGCCAATCCTAATACAAATGGTGGCGCCAGCACCTCACCCTGGAAGCCACATCTCCAAACGTTTAGGGTACATTGGTGTTAGGAAGATGCGTAGGCACAGAGTTTGAACAAGTCTTAAGATGAAAAACGCAAATTGAAGCCCTGCATATTACATATATTAATGCTTTATAAGGGCAAAGTGTAGTTTTAGTGTAAAATTGGCGTTTTCTGTTTGGAAGAGGTAATTGAAGTAAATCATATGTTTATTTAGATTGATGTCCTCTTTGAAGGAATGGTAGAAGCCATTTTATTTGCCATATAATTCCTTGGGTCTATTTTAATTTCTTTACAGGATGTAGTGGGCGAACTGTTGAATAGGTGCCACCTGGTGGAAGCTGCACTTTCCAAAACTCCAGGAGCATGCGCAATGTCACTATAAATAAGATAATGGCACTGGCCATCACATGTTGCACCACTTTTGTGTGAATTCGGCCTAATTTATATTTTTACATATGTTGAGTTGTGGTGGTTTTGAGAGTGTGTGTGTGTGTGTGTGTGGCTCTGGGTGTGTGTGGCTCTGGGTGTGGGTGTGTGTGTGGGGCTCTGGGTGTGTGTGTGTGTGTGTGTGTGTGTGGCTCTGGGTGTGTGTGTGTCTCTGGGTGTGTGTGTGTGTGTGTGTGGCTCTGGGTGTGGTAGTAATTGCTGTCTGCTGAGCTCGTCCGTAGGGTACAATAGGTCTCACATTTGCAAGAGATTAAGCTATTGGCAATGTGAATGACAATGCCATTTATTTATCTGTTTTCAGAACCAACACATAAATACAAATTTTGTCATTTACAATGCCAATAGATCTAACTTTTCCAAAGGCGAAACCGTTGCATTGTAAATGCTTGTTTTGGCTTTCCATGTACAAAAATATTTGGTTCAATGGAAGAAACCTCTTCTTTTTGTGTCTGAGGCTGGAAGTGAGCTTTTTGCACAAGGTGCTGAACTTGTTAATACAGTTAGAAGTGTGATGTGAGCATTGTTTCATACTTGTGCCTACACAAGGAGTAAAAGTTACAGGACTGCCCACTTTGTCTCCTGATGACAGCTGCATGTATTATAATGGGGCCTTTCGGAACCACTCCAGACTTTTAGAAAACACAGACTCCAGCTTGCAGGAGCGAGCAGCGTTGGTGCACAGGGTGCCATCTGTTTCCAATTAGCGCAGTCGCTTTCACTTTCGCGGCTGCGCAGCCCTTGTTATGATATGCCAAAAACATAGCATCGAGCCATCAGTGCGAGTGTTTTGCGCTTTCCTCGCATTCACAGCTTCACATTCTGCTACATACACGTACCGCATTAAAATGATTAATACCTAAATGTGTGATATGCATTTTTTTTATAATTTGGTCCCTGCTATCAACCACGTAATGCAACGTATCGCAAAACTGACGCGTGCATTTAAAACCCATGTTAGTTGTGGCACCAAGCGGGCGAACATGAGCAGCAACTGCGTGTGGTTTTTACAAGCAGACGACTGCCAGGGGTCTCACGCTGAAAGCTCTGAGCCAAATGACATGCAGGAACCCACAGCATTTCTGCGGTCGTTGCGGGAGCCAGCATTGTTACAGAGCGTGATGTGTGGGAAGAGAGGAGGGAGTGCTCTCTTTAACATCTACCCCCTCCAGGCTGGAAAAATGCACCCAAGCCTGTTTTATGGGAGAACTGACAACCCTCCTACATCCACTGCTGGCCTCCCGGATCCCGGACAGGGGGCACCGTAGGAACAAAACGTCAGCTGCCGCTGTCCTCAGAGAACATAGCTCATGTGTCGCATTCACAGCTTCACATTCTGCTACATACACGTACCGCATTAAAATGATTAATACCTAAATGTGTGATATGCATTTTTTTTAATAATTTGGTCCCTGCTATCAACCACGTAATGCAACGTATCGCAAAACTGAAGCGTGCATTTAAAACCCATGTTAGTTGTGGCACCAAGCGGGCGAACATGAGCAGCAACTGCGTGTGGTTTTTACAAGCAGACGACTGCCAGGGGTCTCACGCTGAAAGCTCTGAGCCAAATGACATGCAGGAACCCACAGCATTTCTGCGGTCGTTGCGGGAGCCAGCATTGTTACAGAGCGTGATGTGTGGGAAGAGAGGAGGGAGTGCTCTCTGTAACATCTACCCCCTCCAGGCTGGAAAAATGCACCCAAGCCTGTTTTATGGGAGAACTGACAACCCTCCTACATCCACTGCTGGCCTCCCGGATCCCGGACAGGGGGCACCGTAGGAACAAAACGTCAGCTGCCGCTGTCCTCAGAGAACATAGCTCATGTGTCGCATTCACAGCTTCACATTCTGCTACATACACGTACCACATTAAAATGATTAATACCTAAATATGTAATATGCATTTTTTCATAAATTGGTCCCTGCTATCAGCCACGTAATGCAAAGTATCACAAAACTGATAGCCACCTCTCAAACCCCCTGGAGGAATCTTTAAATAACATCAGAGCCGAGATTACGCATGGGGTTTACCAAACCCACCAATGAGGAAGCCTCTGGGCGGAGCAGGGCCTTCTGTGGTGATTTAATGCAATCTACTCGCCCTCTTGAAATACAATTCGGTCTTCATTTACTGTCATGTGCATTAGCACGTGCTGCAGCAGGCACACTCGGTGTAAGATTAATTGCTGCTGCTGGAATGTAATGGACCTGACGTCATGCTGAACGCTGCAATTTTTATTGTTGTCCGTGCGGCCCTCTGTAAGATGCTAAACAAGCCCACGAGCGGTGCGCACATGTGCGCTGTAAGGAATGCAGCTGCCATTGTGCCCGCCGCTGCACTCGAAAGTGAAAGCTAATTGGAAGCCTGATGCAGAACCGATGGCGCCCTGCGCGCTCCCGAGACCCCTAGGCCATGGGAGTGAAAGTTTTTAGGAAAGGTGGGACATGCACCCGTCTTTGGCCATTTGCATGCTTTTAATTATTGAAAGCCACACGCAAAGGCCAATGGGATGTGTGGGAGGAGGCACACCCACACAGAGAAGGCTCTTGGAAGTCTGAAGTGATTCCAAGAGCACTCTCCTAGTTCAGCGCATGCGCGCTGCACTAGGTGAGACCTAAAAAGCACCATGGCATGACGCTGCATTCCAAAGAAAAACAAAGCTGTTCATTATCAAATTCTGAGGTGCCTCGTAATTCCCCACAAGGGGACTAATATACATAATATTAGGCTTCTCTGGTGCCCTATGGAGGGGCACGGTCTCCACCGTTCTCCTGAGGTGTTGTGGAGAGGGCTGTATGATTTGCAGCAACCCACAGTTTTTAAGAGAGCAACCTAAGTCTCCCAGGGCCTTATAATTATAACCACAGGAGAGGTTTGCATTGCATCTAAGCATTCCCAAACCAGGAGTTGTTGCTCTTGGGTTCTCGAGTGTTAGGCCCCATTTTGTTGCTTCTATGACTGTAGTGGCAGTCTAATAATAGTGAAAGAAAGTCTCTGACTCACGTTTACATTTAAAGTGCATAATAGATTATGATGGGATGAACAATACAATGTTTACCATTATATAATGAATGCATTTGAATATGGTTTCTGGCCCCATTGTTTTTAATAGTGGTGAAATGTTGAAACATTACACGTGGTTGCTCTTACTAATTTGGTTCTCACTGACAAAGATGGTAGTTCTACCTTAGTTAAACTGACTCTTATATTGTGATGTTGCATCTGGTATAGGTGGGATGTATTGTGGCTATGGGGCTCAGGATCCACTAGGGGTTAAATGTGATAGTCACCAAAGATATTTCCATCTACCTGGTGTACACATTTGTACTTTAATTAGTAGTATTAAGTAGGGTATGTAATAAAGTACTTTTCCTTTTCATACGAAAAAACACTAACTGGAAAATACTTTACTGAGAATAGTTGTTGCGTACCAGCGAATGGGGGGAGGGTTACTAGCCCACACAACCTTCCCTGAGTAGATCTTGAACTGCTCTGTTGCACTACCCTCAGAGAGTCAAGTGCTACAATGGGATACTTGGCTCTAAGGAAAAAGACAATTGTAGGTTTATTACGTGTGAAGTACTCACTTCGTTCACAACTAATAACCTAATTTCATACAATTATTATATGTCTTTCGAGGGTATATACATTTTAAAATCACCTCCTCTTATTCAAGTGCCGAATAAGTGTTGCTACTAATCCGCCACATTTACTCTACACATTTATTAAATTTAGCTTTTCCCCCTCAATACAACTGATACCATGATTGTACCTTGAGAGAACTATGTGCTGATTGGCCCTAATGCAGTATTCGTCTAAAATTGACCATCAGAAAAGCCACAGTGCCTTGGCAGTACATGGTCAGTTGGGTCCAACCTCTACGTGTAATAATTTTATGCTGGTTCTCAGGTGCGGCCTACATGGATTGGAAGTAGGCGGCTGGGGGCGGAGGACTCCTTAGGTAGGGGGAGGATGCTGGAGGGGGGACACTGAGGAAGAAGTTATGAAAAAATTTAATTAAAAAACGTACCTTCTCGCCAAGCCTCTCCTCCGTAGTCCTCCCTCGCTCGGCCACAGGAAGCACACCCAGGCTCCTAGTCAGCCAATCACAATGCTGCCTTAGCACTACAAGCCTTTTGAATGCCACCACGGAGACGCTGCCAGTTTTTAGCTTGGACCACACCTTGCAGGCCTCCAGAGAGCAGATCCAGACCTACTCCCATTGGATCTACCCAGACTTAAAAGAACTGTAAGTTCTGCACAGAGCAGAAACCGAACAGTCTGAGCGAAAATAACACTATAACAAATCTTTATAGAACAATGTGGCACTTCTGTTGCTCTCTTGCAGCATATTTTTCTCATCGGAAGGAGCCTTGGTAGCCGTTTGGTAATGGCGATTGTTTTTCGCCTAACAGTCACATTGCAGGACACACTCACATTTAGTCAAAGATTAGATTACTGTACCAACAGGGTATACATACTAAATGGCATTGTGAGCTGATGTACATTACATGATCTGATGTGTAAGTGATAATCGTGGAGCTTAGGAAATGTGGTTGATGAAGTAGAGAGTGATGGCCTACATCTGGTAGCCAAGGGAACCGTGATTGAATCACTTTGTCTCAGATATATTGTACTTGGGTATTGATTCAGGAATTTTTGCAATGTTTTATTGACCTGTGCATACACTAGGCCATTGCCTTCCACATTTGGTTTCCTGCTGTTCCTGATCAGTGTTGCTATGGTTGCCGAATACATCAGGAAGTGCAATGATATTGCCTTCTCAACATATCCTTGGACACCCAGGAAGCGCAGTCTTGTGTTGACGGCAAAAATGTTATAATGAATACCTGCATCCAGTGCTGAAAAGTAGGTGGCAGATCCTCGTTCCGGCATCCATTTCTGGGCAAGATCTAGGAGCCGGACAACCCAAAGAAATAATCTGAATTTGTCCTTGTGGGATTTTCCAATACCCAGACATCATTCAGCAGTGCTGCATGTTATCTGCATTCCGTTTGGTGCAGCAACCTACTGGCAGCGAAGGGGCTTTCTTATTTTCACTTCCAGCCTGCCACAAACAAAGTCTGATTTAAAGGCTCATCAGCCCTTCTTTTGTTCAACTATCACCGTGTCTGAGAGCCACCTGGAGCCTAATACCTACATGCAAACGCAATGGAAGGAATCAAAGGCACATAGCTTATCACTTCACAAGTTCTTTAGAGAAGCTACAACTTGGAGACGGGTTTTGTCAACATGTATGAAATGTGCACGCACTGTAAGAATACAGTATTTATCTGTGTGTATGACTAATTACAATAATGATTTAAATAGCACTTACTAAATTATTTTTCATTTAGTTCTTTTATAGCCCTACTAATCCCAATATAGGGTGTCAGAGCGCTTTACATCAGACAGAGAGACATAATAAATCAAAAAACCATGTGAATCAATGTACAGAGAATTTTATGTAAGACAGTGAGGGTTATAAGGTGTAAGAATCACTTATTGTCCTTACTTGAGACATGTGTTAAGAGTGAACGATCAGGAGAAACACAAAGTCAGGATTATAAAATGTAACTTGGTGATTGGGATTGTCTGTACTAACAAGACTTTATTAATTCCAAGCAAAGCCCTTTTTCGCAATCATAAACTAACAGCTTGAGAAAATAACAAATGGGTCGAAACCTATGATGTATAGTTTGCAAGTAGATTCTTGATATCAGTAAATCACTGTGCTATTTTAGAAGGATTGCAACGAATGTACTGAAAGTAAAAAAACTATCTGTGTCAAAAGCAATAGCCCACTTACCTATGCTATTCTATGCTAAGCTATGTTATGTTAGGTTATGTTGTGCTATGTTATGTTGAGTCGATTTGTAGAGTGCTCTAAAAACATGTGAAGGTTTCAAGGCGCTGAGCAGGTGTATGGGCGTGAAGCCCTCACAAAATTTTTGAAGAGTCAGGTCTTCAGCTTCTTTTCAGGAGGAGGCTCTAATGTGTTGTGGGACTTTGTTCCATGTTTTTGGTGTGATTCAGGAGAAGGAGCGACCAGATTTTTCTTTTGTGGGTGTCCGGGGTGTGCGCTATTGAGAGTGAGGCTGAGCGTAGGTGTCCGGATTGTTTGTGAAAGTGTATGTGGCTATTGCGGTATGCGGGCCCAATGTCATGGTGGGCTTTGTAGCTGTGCGTGAGGAGTTTGAACTGGCTGCGTTTGCGGATGGGGAGATAGTGGAGCTCCCTGAGGTGAGGTGGGATGTGGATGCGGTGAGGTGGGTTGAGTCTGAGTCTGGCTGTAGCGTTCTGGGTGGGCTGTATTCTGTTCAGGAGCTGATTTTAGATTTCGGCATACAGTGAGTTGCTATAGTCAAGTCTGCTTGTGTGACAGTATGGTGTTCTGTGGCAGCCACTTAAAGATTTTATGCAGAATCCACAGGATGTGGATGCAGGTGAAGCTCACTGCGTTGACCTGTTCCCGCCATGTTCAGCTTGTCATGCAGGATGATTCCCAGATTTCTGGCATGGTCAGTGGGTGCTGGTGTGGCTCCTAGTCCTGTTGTCCACGGAGTGGCATCCCCTGGGGGAGGCCCTGTTTCCACCAAAGACCACTACTTCTGTTTTGTCAGAGTTGAGTTTCACGCAGTTGGTTCTCATCCAGTCTGCTGCCAAGGTAATGCAGTTGGTCATGGTGGTCCTAGTGGTGGGTGTCTTGTCTGTCAGGGAGAGTATGAGCTGAGTGTCATCTGCATAGAAGATGATGGTGATGCCTTGAGATTGAATAAAGTTCTTGAGCTGTGCCATGTAGACGTTGAACAGGTTTGGGATGAGAGATAATCCCTCAGGGAGTCCAAATATTAGGTCTTTACCCTATGATGTGAAAGGAGGCAGTCAGACT
Source organism: Lissotriton helveticus (assembly GCF_964261635.1). NCBI lineage: Eukaryota > Metazoa > Chordata > Amphibia > Caudata > Salamandridae > Lissotriton > Lissotriton helveticus. Next base: position 512,054,647 of record NC_136065.1, read on the forward strand.
CTTTGGGTTCATTCCATGAGGAAGGAGCAGATTCAGTTGAGTGCTGGTCCTTAAATGCCAGGCTCATGCAGTCTTATGATGTGGGTGTGGTGGAAGACAATGTCAAAAGGCATAGAGAGGTCAAGCAGGACGAGGGCCACTGTTTCCCCTTGGTTTATGATGCTCCTGATGTTTGTGGCAGTGATGAGTGCAGTTTCGGTGCTGTGGTTCTTTCTGAAGCTTGATTGTGTGCTGCCCAGTAGCTGGTGGAGCTTGAGGTGGCTTATAAGTTGTTTGTTGATGATCTTTTCGACTTTTGCTGATAGGATGGATGTTTGCCAGCTGGCTTGGGTCAGCTGATAGTATCTAGAGAAGAGCTTTGACTGCTGCATGCTTCCATGCTTCCGGGAAAGTTACTGTGGTGATGGAGGTATTCAGGATGTAGGTGAGTCTTCTGCTGAATAGTGATGCACTCAGGATATAAATGTGTTGTGAGCAGGGTTCTGTTAGGGCATTTCTTCACTGGTGAGGGTCTTCCTTGCAGTCAAGTGATTGACTGGTTAGTGAGGAACAGGTTGGCGATGAGTTAGCTGGGGTCTGGTTGGGGTGTGAAGTTGCTGTAGATGCCCGCAATGTTGTTGTACATTTCTTGAGAAAGGGTGATAACTATTTACAGAGGATGTAGGTGTGGTAAAATCCTTGAAGATTGAGTGGATTTCTTTGCTGCTGTTGGGGCTTCCTTTGATGCATCGAGCTAGTGCTTTTTTCTTGGTGCCTCTTAGTTGCTGTTGGTATCATCTGAGGGCTACTTAGAAGGTGTCCTTTCAGTAGCTTCGAGACTGGCTCTGAACTTTCTTTCTAGCTGTTAGCAGTGTCTATGGTTTGTCCCGAAGGTTATCTTTGTACTAGCTGGCTTGCTTGTTGGTTATTTTCTGCTAGCTGTGTTTGAGGGGCAGCACGGAGTCTGTGCAGTTCTTGATCCATTTGTTAAAGTTGTCAATAATCTCGTTGATATTGTATGTAAGTTTGGGATGTTCCATGCTGAGGATGTTGAGCCAGTCTGATTCCAAGAATTTGCTCAAACGGCAGCTGAGTAGGCTGACGATGAGTGCATCGGCTTTCAGTGTGTTAACTTGCAAGAGGACTGTGGAGTGGTCGGTCCAAGTGAAGGGTGAGGTGGAGTTGAATTTTATGCTATTGAAGGTGGTGTGAATTGGGTCGAGTGTGTGTCCAACAGTATGTGTGCTTTCTGTGATGAGCTGGGTAAGCCTGATGTTGCCTACAATTTCTAAGATTTGCAGTAGAGCTGGGATCGAATCGGTCTTCCAGGTAGTGGTTGAGGCTCCCAAGGAGTATGAAGGCTTGGGTGAAGGGGGTTATGAAGTCCACGATGAGGTTGGTGAAGCTGGCTCGTGATCTCAGTGGACTGTAGACAACTTTTAAGCTTAGGACATTGGTCATCAAACTGGTGGGCCTGATCCCAGGGAGCATTATGCTGATAACAGGGCTTTGTTTTAAGCAGGAAAAATGAGTTCCACTAAGCCGCTCTGTAATGGGCCTTCACCAACATCTTTTGTCATTTATATTCTAGCTGGGAGTATTTATAAAAAATGAAGGGACTCCAAATATTCTTCATAACCCCCACCCCCAATTCTAATAATCAAACCGTAGATACATTTTACACTTTAGTAAGGCCTGTCTGACTAGAATACTATGATTGGCAATCATGTATTTGGTTGCATTTTTAAAATTGTAACAGTACTTCACTGCAAGTTTGAGTAAGTCTACACATCTTTAAACATTGACAATTTAATGGCATACTTGTGAAAGATTCTGAGGTTGGGCCCCCAATGTTTTTCCCCCCACTGGTGGCGGCAGGGGGGGGGGGGGCGGCAGCGTAACATTAAAAAGTTTGAAGACTAGTAGCTTATGGTGAGGCTGTTGGACATTTGCAGTACGAAGTGTAGATGTTCCATGAAATGAATTGCATTCTCTGTGGTCTTGGTGCACGTGCTGAAGTTTTTGTAGATGATTGCGAACTCCCCTCCTGGTTTCTGAAGGGGATCCTGTTGTGATGTCTTGTAGCCTGCTGGGATTGCTGTGGCAATGTCTGGTCCGATGTTGTATTTAGCCAGGTTTCCATGATAAAGAGGAGGTCCGGTGAGTCGCTGTTCGGCAGTTCCCAGATTTCAGTTGCTTGTTTGCTTAGTGAGCGGGTGTTGAATAGCATGAATGTTAATTAATCTTGGGATGCTGGTTTGTTGGTCGGTGTGGCGCTGCATGGTATTTGTTATTGACGTGGCTGGTGCATGCGAGGTGGTGTGACGATGGTGCTGCATGTGAAGCAGCAATGGGTGCACGGGAAGGCTCTCATTATGTTGTGTGGTGTGGCGTGGCAGCAGGTGAAGGTAGATGCATCTCGAGTCGAGCGAATGAAGGAGTGACACGGGCATCGCGTGAGGGCGGTTGGACCAGGTTTTATTGCACCAGGCGAGGTTCAAGCATGGGCGAAGCAGGTGGGTTTGCCTTTTGGGCCCATTAGGTAGGTCCTGGCAAAGGCAATAAGCGTGGGGGCTGTAGGCGAGGCTGAGCGGGAAGTAGAGAAGACAATGCCTGAGAAGAAGCAAGTGAAAAGCGAGAGGAGGCAGGAGGAAAAAATAAGGAATGAAAAACATGTTATCTACATGTTACAGAGTGTGTTTTGCAGCAGGCACATTAATCCTCAAAACTGAGTCAAAATCACAGTCAAAACTGTGATTGGGCAAACCACTGATTTTTCCCAGAACTGAATTAACCACCAGAATTATATTATTGCTATTATAATCCCTGAAAATTACTGGACACACAAGGATCTCTGCAGCAGGTGTCTTAACCCTTTATGATATTTTAAAACACAGCCTCTTTGCGACCTATTAAGTAATCTAAAACAGATTTGCTGTGGTACGTTTGTCCTTGGTGCCAATTTCTTTGCAGAAGATAGTTTTTGAAATAAATATATACATTGACTGTCAGACTCTGCTTTGCAAGCTCTGCCCCTTATGGCTCAACACCCTTTGGCGTCTGCTGCAGCCTGGGTACCCGCCAATGACTACGCCACACATGGAGCTTAGTTTTACACGTCTTTTTCATCTTTGTGTAATTGCGAACTCAACATTCTAAACCAGCCTTTAATGCATTCTGCTCTAATACTTACGTCACAGTTCGACAGAGTCCCTCAGGAGCCAAACGGGTTCCATCATTTCTAACTCACAAGACACTACAATCTACTCCTCTGTTGAACGATTAGTTAGGTGCCTAAAGTGAGCAGCGTCCCTGATAATAAGACTTCCCAGGGCACTGGGCAATCACCATGTGTCCCTTGGTAGACACCACTTGAAAAGGTTCTGCATCAAATGGAGCAACTGATACTTTTCTCTGCGTCTGTCGTGCGAGCACTCGATCTCCTTTGCTAAAGATAATGTTCTTCACATGTTTTCTTTGTTCAGCATATGTTTTCATCTTTCATTTGTTCACCAAATCTTTCTCATGAGTTGCTCTCTCATCTTTCTTTCTCTGATTGGTACATTGAGGCAACATGGTGTTCATTGCTCTCCCGAAGATCAATGTTGCAGGACTTTTACCTGTGGTCAAGTGAGGTGTTGAACGATAAGCTCGCAAGGTAGATTCAACACAGTTTTCAAATAGTGTACTCATAAACCACTCAACGAGTCAGTTGACCTGCGGCCACAAAGGTGTGCTCTTCCGATGCTTTTTATTCAAATGCTCCACGAAATCTTTAAACTCTTGACTATTGAAAGGCGGGCCATTGTCATACTTCATTGTGGCTGGAATCAGGGGCGTAGCTAGAGCTTGTGGCGCCCGGGGCTATCCCTCAGATTGCCGCCCCTGGGGGGGCGGGGGCGGGGGGGGGTGTTGCTGGGAAAAAAAGGACGGTGAGCACTTGAAAGATGTCCGAGAGACAAGTAGTATTGCTGCTAATAGTTACCTCGATCATGCAAGTTATATGCACATACATGACACGTTCAAAGGCTACTCAGTTGAATACATCAGTGACTGGCAGTACAAAAGGCACACTAGGCAGAATGGCCAGGGCGAGTAACCACAAAACCGCACGCAGCAAAATTGAAAAAGGCAAGGGAATAAAAGCACACAGGTAAAGATGATCAAGATATGCAAACCAACAGGTAAGCCCCAGCAAACATTACGTTACAAGTCAGGAAGGACAACCTCCCCATCCTTAAGCATGACAAAGAAGCAAAACATTAGCACCAGGTAATCCGACTCGATCCTCGAACCAAACATTTGATTACTTCATCGACGCACTGGAAGAAATGACACAAAGATAATCAAATATCTATAATACCTAGCAGGAGATGGGGTCAAAGGGGCATTCAAGAAGTTAGTAAGAAACACAAAGGGGTGCTATCGGTCTATATTGGCTAGAAAGTGTCTGTTTTCTATTGGAAGAGTGTATGTATGAACTATAAGTGTGGAAAAGGGGGAAAAACAAGAAATAGGAAAAGTAAACCCATCAGCCCACCCATTGGCAGAGCATCATCATATGGGATTTTAGAATACAAACTGGTATCCACTAGGTACTTCACCGTGGGAGAGTGTGAGGGAACTCTAGTATTGGATCCACCAGTGATGGAAAGCCAGACAGCAGTATATCATGAGCTGTGGGAGATGAAAAAGTTGCAGTGCTCAAAGAAAGTGTGTGCTAAATAGAAAGTGGTGATTTAAAATTGACTAGCATGGTGCCTAATGACTAATTTTATTCTGGTGGTCACCATGTTGACAAGGTTTTTTTGCAGAGTGTGGATGGATGAAACCAAATATTACCATCCATAGATGAGTTAGTTGGTCGACATGTTTCAGCCTAAAAGGCTTTCTTCAGGACCTATTGTAACACTACTGCAACTGTGAAAAATAATAAAAAGTACCAAGTACATACCATGCAAAAGCAATAAACCTACCATACGTGTGTATACTTTGTGGTAGGAAATGAAATCATGGTGTGTAAAAAATTAATCCGCTCCTAAAACACAAAAAATAGTAAAGACAGACACATATATCAATTGTGTAAATATGAAAACAACATATATGTAATGAGACATATAGCAGCCACAGAGTCATTGCTCAGTTAATGTTCATTATGTAATCACTCACCCAAAATTTACTTGGGGGTGGCCTCACCTCGCCTGGCGCTCGCTCAGGTAATGAGGCCCGCTCTAAAGAAATTGGAAAGAAGGAGAAGAATATCATAACATCAGCTTATGTATGATATGGATCCATTTCATAGATCTCCTGGTGTTCCATAAAGGCAGAAATGCAGAACAGCAGTCCTCGCTGGCCTAGCCAGCCGATGATCAGAAAGGTGTTAAGACATTCATCAGTTCAATTTGTGAAAAGAAAAAGACGGCTTGCGTCTGTAGTTGTTTAACAAACATGGCCTGACAATAGGCTCAATAACCTGAATGGCACCTATTTGGTTAAGCAAATAGGAGATCTGCAAAAACAAGGTAACAGATCTATGGAGAGAGAACTGCAAGTCAAGATAACTAGTTTTTAGTCACTTAGCTTATTAAAACAAAGTTTTGAAGATAAAAATGTGGCCATCAAGACTTAAATTGTAAACCACCTAGCTGTTACAGTATGGGGTTAAGAGTATAAGCCACCCATGTTTGTAGCCTCTAGCACACTCACCTGTCCGTCGGTACCTCAAACCCCTACTGAGTCGAGGGGAAGGTAACTAGACGGATAGGGAGATCCGTGTAAATACAGGTTAGGCGGACCTGAGAGGGAACTTCAATTAAGCACAGACCGCCAGTAGAGAAGCGACCTCTTGATTGGTTTACAGCGTGTGTAAGCACTCGCTATTGGTTATAGCGCTAGCCAATGGGGATGGAGTATGAGCCCCATCGTCCAATGAGAGCCAAGAGAGGCGTCCAAGGTCATGTGTTGTCGTGGTGTTTTATTTTCATACTTGCAAAGTTGCAATTGAGCAAAATTTCAATTGAGCACAGACCATCTGCGATGTATGGGACTCTCCTCATTGAATCCCCGCGGACCGAAAACAAACCGTTGCTCGCGAGGAGTCCCTCAGTAGAAACACAACCTCTGATAGATTTACAGCGTGTGTAAGCACTCGCTATTGGTTAAGGCGCTGGCCAATGGGGATGAAGTATTAGCCCTATTGTCCAATGGGAGCCAAGAGGGGCGTCCAAGGTCATGTTTTATCGTGGTATTTTGTTTTCATAATTGCAAAGTATAAAAATCAAAAGTACGAAAACAATCATTATGAATGGAAACGATGTAAAAAATGAAAAACCATCTTAGAATATGACAACACGGTAAAGGGAACTACCAATGTAGATCGTTAGCAGCGTTGCAAGTGCTAAGGCTCGCTATTGGTTTGGTGGATGGCTAGTGAAGAAGAAGTATTCACACAATGGCCCAATGAGATGTTGATAGTTGCCATTGGAGATCATTGGGAGAGAAAAAGATCGTCATCTCCTTAGTTAGTTGATGGACAGCAAAAGCTCATAGAAGGAAAAAACTTTCATAGAAGGATCACAACAGAGTCACTGACTCTTATAAAACTGTATATGTTGCTATTGTGAGTAGAAATTGTCAATCTATGAAGACTGGATACTCACAACTACAGAAATTTTATGACAGCCATGAGAGTTGCTACAGTTGTCAGTAATTATCATCAAATCTGGACCCACGGGATCTCATCGTTTAGCCCTCCAGTGACACAATTTAGTTTAAAAAGCCACTTTTGTTCCTTCACAAACAAATAGTGAGAAACATCACTAACATGCTGGGGAATGAAAGGTTTTTCGAGTACTACCCACTTCAAATCTTCAATATTGTGCTTCATGGTGAGGAAATGATTTGTCAAGCGTGTTGCCTGTCGATTTCGCCTAATAGTGCTTTTGTGTTCCAGTATCCTGAGCTTTACTTTTCTCGTGGTCATTCCTATATAGCGAAGGGGACAAGGACACGATATCATGTAAATCACCTTTTCGCTATTACAATTAGTGTGATGTTTCAGAATCCAAGGGTGTGCTGTACCAATGTCCACCGTTAAAGTCTTCTCAGTTTGAGGACACACAGAGCAACCCCCACAAGGATAATGGCCCTGAACTGATGGTAGATTCCACAAAGTGGTGATAGAATCCTGTGGGAAGGAGCGAGGCCTGGTATGTACCAGACCATCACGCAGATTTTGGCTCCTCTTGAAGGCGAACAAAGGGCAGGGGATAGTCACTCCAGCAGTGTTCAAAATCCGCCAATTTTTGCGGATTATTTTCTGTACTTGTGTGGAAGCTGAACTAAAAGTAGTTACAAAAGTCAGACTCTTCAAAGGAGGTTTCGCAACTGGTGGGGCAAGTAAGGCCTCGCGATGGTTGTTAGAGGCCCTCTTTCTTGCCTTGCGTATAAGAGCATTCAGATAGTTCCGTTTTCTCAGCTTAGTGCTCAGGTCCCTAGATAGATCTTCATAGTCACACATTTCAGAACAATTTCTACGCACCCTAAGAAACTGCCCAAAGGGCAAATTCTCTCGCAAAGAGCGTGGATGGTGGCTATGAAATTGAAGCAAGGAGTTCCTTGACATAGGTTTGCGGTACAGTCTACTGGCCAGGTGGCCATCTTTCGGAAAGATGAGTAAATCCAAGAAAGGAAGCTCTGTCTCACTGTACTCAAGGGTGAATTTGAGAAATTGGTTCTGGGCATTGAGCCAGGTCTGGAATGCGAGTATAGATGTAATATCCCCACGCCACACTACCAGGACGTCGTCTATATATCTTTTCCACAATATCGTTTGTATAAAAAACGGATTGTTGCGGTCAAGTACAGACTGTGTCTCAAAGTGATGGACGTAAAGATTCGCCAAACTGGGGGCGAAGACGCTCCCCATTGAGGTACCCGATGTTTGAAGGTATAGTGAGTCCTCGAATTGAAAAAAGTTTTCCGTCATGGCTATCCTGTCTAGCTCCATAATAAAGCTAACAGGGGTAATACTTTCAAGATTTTGGGTTTCCAGTAGACCTCTAACTGTCAGCAGAGTCTCCTCCTGAGGGATATACGTATAGAGCGATTCAACATCGAAACTGACCATTATGTCAGTATCGGTGTTGAAATCAACTTCAGGCAGTAGCCGCACAACGTCCTTTGTATCCTGGAGGTAGGTGGGCATAGCACGCACCAAAGGTCTCAGGAAGAAATCGACAAAGGTGGATAGTGGCTCCAACAAGGACCCAATGCCTGAAATGATAGGTCGTCCAGGTGGTGGTCTAGTAGGTTTATGAATTTTAGGTAGGGCGTAGAAATACGGAGTCACTGGATGGCTGGTAACCAAAAATGAGGCTTCTTGTGGTGTAATCCAGCCCTCCGCACTTGCTTCCTCCACTAAATTCTTGATTTCTGCCGTTAGTCTGTTGGTAGGGTCGTCAGTCAGTAAGGTGTAAGAATTGGAGTCACCTAACTGTCTTAAACATTCCGCTCGATAGGAGGTGGTATCAAAGATCACTACCGCTCCCCCTTTATTGGCCGGTTCGATAGTGATAAGGGTGTCCCTAGACAGCGTGTCCATTGCCATTCTTTCAGCCTTGGATAGGTTCCCTGTCCGTCTAGTTACCTTCCCCTCGACTCAGTAGGGGTTTGAGGTACCGACGGACAGGTGAGTGTGCTAGAGGCTACAAACTTGGGAGGCTTATACTCTTAACCCCATACTGTAACAGCTAGGACGTTTACAATGTAAGTCTTGATGGCCACATTTTTATCTTGAGAACTTTGTTTTTAATAAGCTAAGTGACTAAAAACTAGTTATCTTGACTTGCAGTTCTCTCTTCATAGATCTGTTACCTTGTTTTTGCAGATCTCCTATTTGCTTAACCAAATAGGTGCCATTCAGGTTATTCAGCCTATTGTCAGGCCATGTTTGTTAAACAACTACAGACGCAAGCTGCCTTTTTCTTTTCACAAATTGAACTGATGAATGTCTTAACACCTTTCTGATCATCTGCTGGCTAGGCCAGCGAGGACTGCTGTTCTGCATTTCTGCCTTTCTGGAACACCAGGAGATCTATGAAATGGATCCATATCATACATAAGCTGATGTTATGATATTCTTCTCCTTCTTTCCAATTTCTTTAGAGTGGGGCCTCATTATCTGAGCGAGTGCAAGGCAAGGTGAGGCCACCCCCAAGTAAATTTTGGGTGAGTGATTACATAATGAACATTAACTGAGCAATGACTCTGTGGCTGCTATATGTCTCATTACATATATGTTGTTTTCATATTTACACAATTGATATATGTGTCTGTCTTTACTATTTTTTGTGTTTTAGGAGCGGATTAATTTTTTACACACCATGACTTCATTTCCTACCACAAAGTATACACACGTATGGTAGGTTTATTGCTTTTGCATGTTATGTGCTTGGTACTTTTTATTATTTTTCACAGTTGCAGTAGTGTTACAATAGGTCCTGAAGAAAGCCTTTTAGGCTGAAACATGTCGACCAACTAACTCACCTATGGATGGTAATATTTGGTTTCATCCATCCACACTCTGCTTTTAACCTTGTCAACATGGTGACCGCCAGAATAAAATTAGTCATTAGGCACCATGCTAGTCAATTTTAAATCACCACTTTCTATTTCGCACACACTTTCTTTGAGCACTGCAACTTTTTCATCTCCCACAGCTCATGATACACTGCTGTCTGGCTTTCCATCACTGGTGGATCCAATACTAGAGTTCCCTCCCACTCTCCCACGGTGAGGTACCTAGTGGATACCAGTTTGTATTCTAAAATCCCAGATGATGATGCTCTGCCAATGGATGGGCTGATGGGTTTACATTTCCTATTTCTTGTTTTTCCCCCTTTTCCACACTTATAGTTCATACATACACTCTTCCAATAGAAAACAGACATTTCTAGCCAATATAGACCGATAGCACCCCTTTGTGTTTTTTACTAGTTAGATTAGGGGTAGGGTGCATATAGGTATTTAATCTCTTTTTCCCCTCAGACCCTCTATTCACTGTTGTTTTTTGCATTCAAGAAGTTCCTAAAGGAGGAAGTAGCCACATACCAGATGGCAAATGACGCACTCCCCAAGAAGTTCGATCTGACAACCAATATGCACTATGAAAGGTACACTTATAGCAAAACTAGCAAGACAACAGCCAGCCCAGGACAAATGATGCATGAATTCGCAAAGAGGATGGAAACCCTTAAAGACCCACAGTGACCATCTAAAGTGTCACTGTGTCTATCTGTGGTCTTGTGGTATTAATCTACGGAGTCATGATGTCCTTGTGTGCAGCATCATGGCATCCATAGGCGGTGTCAGTGCGACCAATGGGAAGGCAGCTGGGCGCTGCTCCGGAGCCCGGCCAATTCTAAAGGAACTGGAGGAGGAAACACTCCGAGACAGTGGGACCCTGCGGGCCCCAGGGGGGGGCGTCGGGTCTTTCCTTCTGTCACTGGCTACATAGTAAATAAAAAACAAACTCTGAAGCGGCAGACAGCAAGAGCAAAGAGTGTGTGCTGTTACTAATGCATTGCGTGGCGTGAGGTAGTGTGTGCAGTGCTCCTGACCTGAGCGGTAATATACCCCAGGCTGTGCTGGAACACCTACATTCCTGGCTGTACGGTCACAATGCATAAACATATTCTGTGTAATCAATGCTGCGCGCTCGCTCCTCTCAGTACAACTTGACGCACTGCAGGCCTGGGCTGGCACTGCAGCTCTTTGTAAATAAATAAAAAACTAAAACTAAAGCTGCATCATCAATATTTTATTGTACTCATAGGATTCAAGAGTGTAATATAGAACAGTGGAGTGATAGGGAACTTGTTTTTATGTAAAGGGTGGTAAATGTAAGTTACAGCCTATCAGCAGGATTGGTGGAAAATACTTGCACAAAGAAACATCAGCTGTACAGGAGTTGTTTTTTTGCAGTTTTATATAGAACGATTTTGGGCCAAGAGCTTTAGAGTGCTTTACATGAACTCCAGATTACATTATGCAAGGTGAGATTATTTTTTTTCCTGTAGGCTAGGAGAGATTAAGTGATTTGCCCAGAATTGCAGGATATTCAACCAATGTCAAGACACGCACCTGGTTCCCAAAATTCTAAATTGGCAGCTCTCTGAGCTCTGGCCATTAAGCTACATCTCCTCCCAATGTATAAGGCTGTTAATCTTACCTCGTTTTCCCATTACTTGGATGTGTGTGACACTGTGGCATCTAGTGTCAACCGATCTGCCCATTTCAAGTCTGTTCAAGACTCCCACACACCAGTGCCATAAAGAATAATGACCCCGCCCTGCAAAGTGGGCCCCGGAATCTCCAATATCTCACATATCTACATAGGCTTTTGGCTAAATGGTTGCCCAACGCGACGCTGTCCCACACTCCTAAATTGTACATTTGCGTTCCGAAAGCTATTCATCTGATGATCAACATTCCTGGCTTTAAACATCACACTGTCGCATATCTGTAATAATCTGAGGCCAGCAATTGGGAACAGAAAAGATGATTCACTCAAACGGATTGTGCTTAACAGAAACCAAATTTAAAAAACTCGCACTTTGATATAAACAACAGTGAAAGAAACTAGCATGAGGCTGAATTCTAAATGAATACGAAGCTAGACGGCGTGCTTTTGCTTTCCAATGTTGTACAAGCAACAGCTGAAGAACTTACAGGCTGTAGTGATGGCCAGGAAGAGCAAGAGGACAGTCTGCTCTGAGTTATTTATTTATGCGTTTTTCTATAGCGCGGACTTTACCCGAAGGCGTCAGAGCGCTTCACAATAGGAACAGTAATGATACATGAGGAGAAAATTACAAGTGAAAAAATTACAAAAGCAGACGTTAAGTTACATGAGGTAAAAGTGACAATTGTGAGCAAAGCAAACAAAATACGTGAGGTAGCAAACAAGTGAGCAGGTTACAAGAGAAAACAAAGTACAATTAGAGGTATTAGTGTGCCATTCTTACTGCAGTCTCATGGTTCTCTACTTTCACATCCTCCTGTGAGGTGCTCCTCTCCCCGCTCAAGGAGTTCTCGCCTACCCAGCTTGCAAGCCGCCAGCCGTCATCAATAAATAATCTCCCTGAACTCTGAGTGAGGCTGGGACGGCCGGGGAGGGGGGCAACAACGGTCGGAGCGAGCGACTGGACGTGACGTCACTAACGCGGCGGGAGGTACTTAGGCCGCGTTGCACTGCAGCCTGCAATCCTGACCTGCGGTAACTGCAGCACGCAGGCAAAGACACACAGTGCAAACGCGGGACTTTCAATTACATTGCAAAAAGTAAGTCCCGCGTTTGTGTGCACTGTGCATGCAGCGGCAGCCTGCAGCCTGCAGCTACAGAAGCTGAAGCAGGTGGTCACCCGGTCTGGTCACGTCACAGAACTTCTAGGCGGCTGCAACGGGCCTCTAGACAGTGCCGGCCCGCGCGGCCGCTGCCGCCTCAAAAATGGTGCCGCCTGGGGCGGACCGCCCTCGCCACCCCCTAGCTACGCGGCTGGCTGGAATACCCCATGTCGCAAAGATACCATCTAGTCTTTCCAAAGACTCATTCTTGTGTAGTAGATGAAAGATCTTCAAATAATGGAAATCATGAATACTCAGCCATAATCAGCAGCAGGTGATGTCCATTTTCGAGTGGACCGAAATAGTCAATGGCTATTCTCTCCCATGCATGCTTGGTAGTTCTGACATGCTCGAGATTTGGTGAATAGTATTTGTAGAAAGGCAGAAAGGCAGTTGCATAGCAGACAGGCGTATTTCTTTTCAACCTGGTCAAAGTAAACCAGACACAGTCTCAGAGTGCTCGTTTTGCAGCAACAATTCCATAATGTCCCTCACGCCCCTAAGAATTTTGCACATGGGGCAAACACTTCTGTGGCCCCGCCCACACAATGCCACTGCATGGAGAATAAAATATTGAGCCACTAAAAATAATGAACACTTAAAAATACTGACACATTGATTAGGTTGAGTTATTGGTAGGAAGTAAGCTGGGGATATTGAATTGTAATAAAAAAAATAGAAAAAACGTACCTGATTGCCTCATCTCTTCTCAGCATCCCTGGACGTCTCTCCCGACCAGAGCAGTAAGGAGGAAGCACCAGGCTCCCCATAGCCAATTACAAAGCTGCAATGCAGTGCTATGATTAGCTCCCCTAAGACAATCACAACGCTGCAATGCAGCGCTGTGATTGGTCTGAGCACTGTGGTTCGGCTCTCAGTCAGGCAGTGGCGGCCTGGGCATGTTCTCCACCCAGGTTGTAATGCAAACATGCAAAGTGCGCATGAATGTTTGGCTGGTCCGAGACAGCCGGCCAAACATTCATGCGCACTTGGAGTGGGCAAACCACTCCTGCCCCTGCTCCTGTGTGAGAAGCCCCGCCTCGCCCTGCCCGCAAAGCTGCAGCAGCAGGAGAACATAAAATGATAATAACATTGAGTTATTATCATTTTATGTTTCCTTTATTTCACTGCTGCGTCGCAGTAGGGCGATACTCCTCCGCCTTAGCGGTGGAGCCGCCACTGTGTGCGGGTCACGTCCTCATTCCCCATTTCTGATGGGCACTCTCCCAGACACCATGTGCAGCCAGGGGGTTGACTATCACCATCGGCCCTACCACTGACAGAAACTTCTAGCATAATAAAGTACCTATGTTTTCATGCTACCCTACAGCAAAATCCCCCAAAAATTTAATGATAATACTGAACAATTGTTAATACTAGGTCAATGATAATGGTAGGTGACTGTTAATACTGAGCTAATGAGAGTATTAGTCCCTCATAGCAACAAAACATTGTTAGTATGAGCCTCTGATTACACTGATCCACTCATAATACTGAACCCCAGATTATTGTCAAGTTCTAAACTCCAAAGGTCTGTCAAGTTTCCATGTTGGTCACTCGAGGAAAGGGCAGCTCCTCCCAGTAGCCACTGTTCCACCTTTCACTTAATAGCACTTGTGAAAGGTGCCAACCGTCGCATTTATGGTGCCATTTAAGAGGGAATTGTGACAGTTTGCAAATAACTCCTTGGCAGCCATATAGCTTTTGATTGAGTAGATAAGCAGGTTACCAACATTTCCCCGACATCAGTGAAGAAGAAAGCGTCAAGCAAATATATTCAGTAGAAAATCCAGAGTGAATCCAAGGAAAAACAAGCATTTACAATGCAATGGTTTTGCCTTTGTTAAAGTTAGAGCTATTGGCATTGCTCTTGACATTATTTCTATTTATGTTTTTTTTAACATAAATAAATGGCATTGTCATTTACAATGCCACTAGCTTTATCTCTCGCAAATGACACACACAAACACACACAGAGCCCCCCCACACCCACCCACACAGAGCCCCCCACACACACAGCCACACAGAGCCCCCCACACACACAGCCACACAAAGCCCCCCACACACACAGCCACACAAAGCCCCCCACACACACAGCCACACAAAGCTTCCCACACACACAGCCACACAAAGCTTCCCACACACACAGCCACACAGAGCCCTCCACACACACCCACACAGCACAAGCAGGCAACAGGGGCACACGGAGGCACAAGCAGGCAACAGGGGCACATGGAGGCACAAGCAGGCAACAGGGGCACACGGTGGCACAAGCAGGCAACAGGGGCACACGGAGGCACAAGCAGGCAACAGGGGCACACTGAGGCACAAGCAGGCAACAGGGGCACACAGAGGCACAAGCAGGCAACAGGGGCACATGGAGGCACAAGCAGGCAACAGGGGCACGAAAACGGAGGCACAAGCAGGCAACAGGGGCACACGGAGGCACAAGCAGGCAACAGGGGCACACAGAGGCACACGCAGGCAACAGGGGCACACAGAGGCACAAGCAGGCAACAGGGGCACACGGAGGCACAAGCAGGCAACAGGGGCACACGGAGGCACAAGCAGGCAACAGGGGCACACGGAGGCACAAGCAGGCAACAGGGGCACACGGAGGCACACGCAGGCAACAGAGAGGCGTTTTATGTAAAGAGTGTGTGCGAGGACTTGGCACGGGGAGTTGTTGCGGGAGCTGGTTATTAAAGAGCAGGACTGAAGATGTTCTAATGTAAATGAGGTGGGACAGACGGCCGGAGACACGGACAGCGGGAGGGGGGTGGGGGGGTGGGGTGCGGGAAGGAACGGGAACACGGACATTATGGAGCTGGGGGGCCAGGGTCGAGTCTCGGCGTCGACAACATAATCTGTTAGGATAGTAAAGAGGCCATTGTGCAGGGGAGAGAGAATCATGAATCTTAACATTTCAAACAAATACCTTTATATCTATAAATCTCAGAAAGCGAGCATGCAAGCATGTATCTGACAGCTGATCACTTACAAGACAGCGTGCCTTTGGAGGCTAATAATACTTCTCAGCAGGAACCTCTAAAACGAAGACATTCTCGAATGGATCGCGGATTGGAATGTTTGCAGCACTATTTTTGGCTAGACATGCCTGCTAATAGACAGAACGAGGATGGCGGGGATGAAAGGAGTGAGCGCTTGTGCGCCCGGGCCCGCTCACCCTCCTCTCCGGATCCGGGGCGGGTTTTCACGTCGAAGGCAATGCAGAGGGAGTTGCGCCTTGAGTTACACTTAAGATATCCGGAAGGGGCGCGGGATGGGTGGTCAGAAGGGTCGGCTCCTCCACGCACAGCACAAGGAGGGAGCTGCGGGCACACACTGTTCTCTGGCCCCCTGCATCCCTTCGGTTTCTCTCGTGTTTTGCTCTATCTGCCGGAGCCCCCGCCCAGCTGGGGGCGCTGTGTGGGTCCACGCCCCAGAATGTGTGCGTAGAGGCGCTGTAGCCCAGCTGGATGCTGTATGGAGTGGTGCGAATTACATTTAAAGGAGTGGGGGAGGAGGTAACAACACCTGCAGCCCCCGCACACCTCCCAGAGAACACAACTAACGCAGCACTTGTATTTAGTAAACAAACCTAACCTTCACCTTAACCGCAACCTTTCTCTAACCCCTCCAGGGAGCAGCGCCTCCCTCCACGCTCGCTCTCACACATTAACCCCGGCTGTTATTTCTGTCACGTTTAAATAAAACGATGTGTAAAGAAATGCATTATTTCGCACTTTTCAGTATTGAGTGCTTGCTGATTTCTGGAGAAAGGGTGCTTACGGGATTTAATTTGCATGAGCAATAAACGCCTGATTGTTTATAAGCAAAGTTTGGGATGGTGCTATAGTAACAAAAACAAGCAACTTATTTTGTGTGTGATGCTGTTTGGAATTCGATTTTTAACCGGTTATGTGGAAACCCTAAAAAAGCCAAGGAATTTGCATTGATGCCATTTTACGATCATAAAACGATGTTTACACGGTTTCTTCTCTAAGATCTTCTTATATAGTAATACAGATAATATGAACGTCGCGTTGCACGGTGCTGTTTGCCGAAATAAGAACGTCTATTTGCGATTAGCCTCTTGCCAGCATTCCCTTGGACACAAAATGCAACAGCATCAATTGTAATTAAAAATCAACCTTAACAATTGTAAACTGCTTTCCTGTAAAGCAACTGCCCCAATTAAAACATTTCGTTCCAAAATACTCTATTCCATTCGAGAAAGAACTAGAAGGGGCATTTTCAAACGGATACAAGCGTTTTCCCCATTAAATAAAGAATATATGCAAGACTTGAATTCCACACGGCTTCTGCTCCTTACGCTATCTGTTTTGACGGGCGACGCTGTAGTTTTATGCGTTCAAAATATCATTTAAGAATCTGGTATGTTCGGTGCTGTTTTTTTTCCTTGTTTAGCTGTTTTATTAATTGGAAGATAGTTGCAATTAAGTCCGGGCTCTAATTTCGGATCAAGCGCGCCGCTCAATTATGACCCGAGCCTTTAGTAACAGGAGAGTGCGTATACAAAATTGCACCACTGGCATTTTTGTTTGTTTAAAAACAGTCAAATTTAGTTATGCTATTATTAACTAATTAAAGCCCGTCTTTGTATTTAAACGTGCAGCATCGAAGATCCGTGAAAACAATCTTTATTGGATGCAGTGCCAAACATATGTGATAGTAACGCTACTAGAGCTACCGTTTGCTAAAAAAATACATTTTACATTTTAACAACGGGTATACTTCATCATCCAGTGCTGTCCCGAAATGTGAATCCTAAAAACGCCGGCGATGGGCTTTTCGCCGAGAACAGTTGGGTAATAGGTGAGTTCAACTATATATTTACGAGTAGTAAGTGGGCATTAAAAGCAGCTTTTGGCCCTGTTATTTGCTTACGCGTCAGGCCTCCATTGAAATGCGCACGTGGAATAAACACTCGTCACTGTGAAGATGAGAGTGCGGCTAGGGCAGCGATGCAGCTGGTTTTATTGTGCAGTGTCCAGTAGCTGGAAGCGTCCGCGGGGGCAGCAGTAAGACTTGCAGTCGTGGCGCTCCTTGAAAGTAGGGCGGGGCCTCCCCAGGAGCCGGCACTGTGTTTTCCACCGGGACTGATCAGTTGTGCCCTTTAGGGCTCGAAGGGCTTTTGTGCCCTGTAGGTGAATGTGCGCATCGGAGGTGTGCTGTGGTTTGGGGAGATGTGGGAGGGACTATCATAAAGGGGCCGGGGAGACACAGAGAGCGAGGCAGTGGTAGGGGGGCGGGAACGGGGCCGGGGAGACACAGAGAGCGAGGCAGTGGTAGGGGGGCGGGAACGGGAGCCGAGGCAGGGGTAAAAAGCAAAAAAAAAAAGCAAGCACTCACCTGGACTTCTTCCGGGTGCCTTCAATGGCGGACCAGATTCGGGGCGTTCTCGGCTTTTGGCTGACGTAGCGTGACGTAGCCAAAGTGGAAAAATTCTCGGGAACGCCCCCGAATCTGGTCCGAGATTGACGGACAGAGCCCTCTACCAATGGTTAGCCTCCATTTATGGAGCTAGCCAATGGGAGGAGGGGGCGGATACCCGACCCCACATAGAGATATCATTAGATTTTGCTAGCGCATGCGTACTTCGTACGCATTGCCAAGCAAAACCTAAAAAGTAGTAATAGGGTGATGAACCTGACAAACAAATAAGGGAAGGAAAGCAGCAGCGGCCCACGCAGGTAAGAGCGGTGAGGTGAGGCGATTGGGCCGGGTAGGGAGGGGGGGGGGATTTAGACAGACGACGAGGAGGGAAAATTAAATAAATAATTCATTGTCCCTCATCGTCGTCATCATCTGTTGAAATACCCCCTCCCCACCCCCAATCCCCCCCCCCCCCCCGTCTGCCTCACCGCTCTTACCTGCACAGGCTGTGGCTGAAGCAATAAGTTGCGACACATCCATCACTGGTTAACGCCTCTTTATAAATGATTCAAACATGAACTCATTTTCTACTTCATCTTTGATTAGGAATCTTAAGCAGAAACATCGAGATCAGCAATGACCTTGAAAAGGGAAATCCCAAGGCTTGAGCATGCCCCTTTCTTCTAACAGCTAGAGTAGGGGTACTCATAGTACGGACCGTGGGCCGCCAGCGGCCTGGCAAGCCTTCCCTGGTGGCCCGCGGACCTTGCAGACATCTTCTACCAGTGTGACTCTGCTGCTCTGTGGGGGCCAACCATAGTCAGAGTGAAGCTGCGGCGCTAAAAGGTGCAATACAATACAGCCTCATTAACACGTGAATGGTCTTTTAAAGACCTGTGAAGTACTCGGGTGCGGCTCTGTGTGTGCCCGGAAGCTGTCTCAGCCCGGGCACACACAGGCAGGCTGAGATGACGGAGATGGAGGGAGGGAGACTGAGGGAGGGAAAGGAAGGGAGAGAGAGAGGGAGGGAGGAAAAGGGGGAGGGAGGGAGGGAAAGAGAGACAGAGGGAGGGAGGGAAAGGGAGGCAGAGTGAGGGAGGGAAAGGGAGGGAGAGAGAGGGAGGGAGAGAGGGGGAGGGAAAGGGAGACTGAGGGAGGGAGGGAAAGGGAGGCAGAGTGAGGGAGGGAAAGGGAGGGAAAGGGAGACAGAGGGAGAGTGAGGGAGGGAAAGTTAGACAGAGACAGAGTGAGGGAGAGTGAGGAAGGGAAAGGGAGACATAGTAAGGGAGGGAAAGGGAGACGGAGGGAGAGTGAGGGAGGGAATGGGAGAGAGGGAAGGAGAGGGAGTGAGGGAAAGGGAGGCAGAGTGAGGGAGGGAAAGGGAGATAGAGGGAGAGGGAGGAGGGAAAGGGAGACATACAGAGTGAGGGAGGGAAAGGGAAGTCAGAGTGAGGGAGGGAAAGGGAGGAAAGGGAGACAGAGGGAGAGTGAGGGAGGGAAAGAGAGGGGGGAGACAGACAGAGGGAGGGAGGTAAAGGGAGACAGGGGGAGGGAGAGGGAGGGAGGGAAGGGGAGGCAGAGTGAGGGAGGGAAAGGGAAGGAAAGGGGGACAGAGGGAGAGTGAGGGAGATTGAGGGAGGGAAAGGGAGACAGAGGGAGAGTGAGAGAGGGAAAGGGAGACAAAGGGAGAGTGAGGGAGGGAAAGGGAGACAGAGGGAGAGTGAGGGAGGGAAATGGAGACAGAGGGAGAGGGAGGGAAGGAAAGGGAGGCAGAGGGAGACAGAGGGAGAGTGAGGGAGGGAGAGGGAGAGTGAGGGAGGGAAAGGGAGGGAGGGAAAGGGAGGGAGACAGAGCGAGAGGGAGGGAGGGAAAGGGAGGGAGACAGATAGAGAATGAGGGAGGGAAAGGGAGACAGAGACAGAGTGAGGGAGGGAAAGGGAGACAAGAGTAAGGGAGGGAAAGGGAAACCGAGGGGGAGGGAAAGGGAGAGGGAGGGAGGGAAAGGGAGGCAGAGTGAGGGAGGGAAAGGGAGACAGAGGGAGAGTGAGGGAGGGAAAGGGAGACAGAGTGAGGGAGGGAAAGGGAGAGTGAGGGACGGAAAGGGAGACAGAGGGAGAGGGAGGGAGAGTGAGGGAGGGAAAGGGAGGGAGAGGGGGAGGGAGACAGAGGGAGAGGAAGGGAGGTAAAGGGAGACAGAGGGAGAGGGAGGGAGGTAAAGGGAGACAGAGGGAGAGGGAGACAGAGGGAGGGAAAGGGAGGGAGGGAAAGGGAGACATATGGAGAGTGAAGGAGGGAAAGGGAGACAGAGACAGAGTGAGGGAGAGAAAGGGAGGGAAGGGAGACGGAGACAGAGGGAGGGAAAGGGAGACAGAGGGAGAGGGAGGGGGAAAGGGAGACAGAGGGAGAGGGGGAGGGAGGGAAAGGGAGGGAGGGAAAGGAAGGGAGGGAGGGAGACAGAGGGAGAAGGGGACAGAGGGAGAGAGAGGGAGGGAAAAGGAGACAGAGGGAGAGGGAGGGAAAGGGAGAGGGAGGGAAAGAGGGAGAGGGAGGGAGGGAAAGGGAGGCAGAGTGAGGGAGGGAAAGGAAGACAGAGGGAGATTGAGGGAGGGAAAGGGAGACAGAGGGAGAGGGAGGGAGAGGGAGGGAAAGTGAGACAGTGGGAGAGGGAGGGAGGGAGGGAGGGAAAGGGAGGGAGAGGGAGGTGGAGGGAGGGAGGGAAAGGGAGGGAGACAGATAGAGAATGAGGGAGGGAGGGAAAGGGAGGGAGACAGATAGAGAATGAGGGAGGGAAAGGGAGACAGAGACAGAGTGAGGGAGGGAAAGGGAGACAAGAGTAAGGGAGGGAAAGGGAAACCGAGGGGGAGGGAAAGGGAGAGGGAGGGAGGGAAAGGGAGGCAGAGTGAGGGAGGGAAAGGGAGACAGAGGGAGAGTGAGGGAGGGAAGGGGAGACAGAGTGAGGGAGGGAAAGGGAGAGTGAGGGACGGAAAGGGAGACAGAGGGAGAGGGAGGGAGAGTGAGGGAGGGAAAGGGAGGGAGAGGGGGAGGGAGACAGAGGGAGAGGGAGGGAGGTAAAGGGAGACAGAGGGAGAGGGAGGGAGGTAAAGGGAGACAGAGGGAGAGGGAGACAGAGGGAGGGAAAGGGAGGGAGGGAAAAGAAGGGAGGGAAAGGGAGGCGGAGTGAGGGAGGGAAAGGGAGACATATGGAGAGTGAAGGAGGGAAAGGGAGACAGAGACAGAGTGAGGGAGAGAGAGAAAGGGAGGGAAAGGGAGACGGAGACAGAGGGAGGGAAAGGGAGACAGAGGGAGAGGGAGGGGGAACGGGAGACAGAGGGAGAGGGGGAGGGAGGGAAAGGGAGGGAGGGAAAGGGAGGGAGGGAGACAGAGGGAGAAGGGGACAAAGGGAGAGGGAGGGAGGGAAAAGGAGACAGAGGGAGAGGGAGGGAAAGGGAGAGGGAGGGAAAGAGGGAGAGGGAGGGAGGGAAAGGGATGCAGAGTGAGGGAGGGAAAGGAAGACAGAGGGAGATTGAGGGAGGGAAAGGGAGGGAGAGGGAGGTGGAGGGAGGGAAAGGGAGGGAGAGGGAGACAGAGGGAGGGAGAAAGAGTGAGGGAGGGAAAGGGAGACAGAGTGAGGGAGGGAAAGGGAGACAGGTGATAGCTTAGTGCTATATCTTACTGTTGTGTGACTTATTCATTTGTGTGGGAGGTTGATAATAACATACATGTTCAGAAAGTAGGGTGATATGTTATTATCGACCTCCCACACAAATGAATAAGTCACACAACAGTAAGATATAGCACTAAGCTATCACCTTACTTTCTGAACAAGGAACACCTACTTGGTATTCGCTAGTCAATAGGGCACTCAGCCATAAACTAGTTAAAATGGGCTTTTGTATATAATTATGATACATATACAAAGATGTGGCTTATAATAAATGTGGGTAATTCGATAATGGCTTAATCTAAGCCAAGTACAAACTACCACTCCCACAATGCCTCCTAATAGACTCAGTGGGTAGGAGGGTATATAAAAAACAGAAAGCGAAAACGGACTTGTAACTACCGTGATCAGGAACATTTACTGTTCGAAACGCGTAGGTGAAGGAAGTTATTGCTGAGCTGGAATAAATCGCTTTAACCATCCGAGAAGAGTGCGGTGTCTTTTTTCATGTGCTTGAAGATATATATATATATATATATATATATATATATGCCGGGTCTGGTTGCTCAGTGGACGAAGGCGTCCGCTGAAGGGACCGGTGATCAACCTCATGGTCAGTTTTTTTTTGTTGCTCTAGCCCCGCCCCTCCCCCACTGACCCCCGCCCCCACGGGTGCGGCCCTCGGACACAAACCACACTGTAAATTTGGCTCCCGAGACAAAGTTTGTGAGTACCCATGAGCTAGAGGCTACGAAGTCTGCGAGGAAGAAGCCCTAGTCTGGCATCTTTTATCTGATGCAAACTCTGACATCTGACAGTGGGAGAGGTGTGGCGCCGCGGCCAGGGCGACTGACGCTGGAATCTGGGGATCAGGGTTCGATCCCCGGCTCCGGCGGCAGGTTAGCCCAGCACCATGTGACTCTGGGCATTAGCTCGCTTAATCTTCCCGACGGCCCCCAGCGCCTAGAGACGCTTACGGGTGATTGTGCGCTTTACAAATGTGGATTATTATTATTATTATTACATCCCACCGTTGCATTGCCTACCCGACCCGACCCTCGTCACAGGTCACATTCAGGGGCGTAGCTTGAGGGGGGTGTTTGGGGTGTTACACCCAGGGACATCTTAAGAATTTTGGGGGCCCTGGTCTAAACATATTTTGGGGGGCCCCGTTTGGAACAGCTTTGAACTTACGATCCAATTTCAGCTCTTCCATGACCTTTTGGGCTAGTTCACTGACAGTGAACAGGCCTCCAAATTCTTAATGTGTTTATGTCTAATTTCCAGGGATAGTGACCTGTTTTTCAATATTTGGACACAGCAGAAGCTCACTAAATATTACTGCAAATAATCTATGTGACATATGAATATGTGAGGTCCTGTTTTGATCTTAAATAAACTTTTTTATGGATGCTGGTGCATAAACACAACATTTATCTGGAAAATGCCTGTAATGGATTCTCACACATTAACCACAGACGTTATTGAAAACAATCTGTGTAAGAACTATTCAAGGTCATCAGAGCAAGACTCTCTGCAGAGCAGAACTGGCTCTTTCAGGAGGCCCCCCAATAAGGCATGGGCCCTGGGCCAGAGCCCACTTTGCCCTTGTCTTAAAACGTCTCTAATAAATTTGTTGTCTAGTAAATAGTTGGGAACAGGTGCTTTCAGTTAGGTATGGTGAGGTGCCTGTCGGATTTCACCCATGATTTTTACAAGCACACAGAAACATACACAATCATACTCTCTCCTCTCTGTTTTGAAGTTCCTAAAACTGTTCACTATTTCACAACATACTGTGTTTTAGTAACCCTAACAATCAGCCCTGCTGTCCCTTATACTGCCCCATAAGCCCCTCATGCCCTGCATTTTAAGTTAGTGTATTTTATCAATCAAGGGTGATTGTTGTCAAATATGAAGCCCCCCCCCCCCCAATCTTGCTGACCAAGCTGCGCTTCATAAAATCACCATGAAAAGGCATTTGTTATGGTTCCTTTGTTTGACGAGGTCTACTTTGGTTTTGAGTCCCATTGGGACATCATTTACTGGTAAACACCTTTGAAACCTATAAATTAGAATTGAAGTACGTTTTTCTATATGCAAATGCCCATGTCTTCAATCTGAGTAAAACTTCGGATCAATTTCATTTTGATTTATGGCATCTCCTGAATTATTTTCGGGTATTTCATGACAATTTAGAAACTTACCTAACTTAAATATTCTTTTATGAAGCGCTTTCCTCTTTTTTCAATAGCCTTTTGTGTCTATATTCTAATCTGTTTCAACAGATAAAGCAACAAATATACCAAGCCTAATCGTTTAAAATTGCCTGGTTGTGCTCAATTGTTTTCTTGTTCTTTACAAAAATGTGCCTAAAATGTAATGTATGGGTAAGGTGTTTAAGTGAGTTAATACTCATCACGGACATCGCCTATGATTCGCTAACCACAAGTTTGAATTTCGCGAAGGCTAGCTAGCTCAGGCCTTTTGTACTTGCCAAGACTGGTAAATTATGCCCCATCAAATTCATTAACAATAGAATGGTAAAATCAGCTATTTGTAGGGCTAAAAAAATGTCATAAGTGGCGTAGATACAAAGTAAGTAATTTGTACTATTATGGTTAACTAATAATTAAGACAAAAAGTGATATTATATTCTTCTATCTTATTCATTTCTTTGAAGAAGTGATTTATGATACAGACCTAAAGGTGCATAGCTGTCTTTTCAATTAAATTATTCTGGCCAAGCAGCATACATTAATGTAAACAGAGCAGTATGTCTGTCAAGGTATTAAAAGAATATGTGCACTTCTCTCTGTTTTGAGCCTGGTCAGTCACCGGGTCAGGAACACATCCTATGCATTACTAACTAATATAAAAACCAAACATCAAACTAATATTTAATTGATTTATATATGTTTAGCATATTTGTATTTTATTTATTTATTGTTACTAATACATTTATTACTTTATACCTTTACATCGCTAAAGATGGTAACCTAGCCCTTTGTAGCAATAAGGTTCCTGTCCTCAACCTAAACCAAATTATGTATTTTACACCCTTCCCCTTTCTCCTAGACTGGCCGGTCCTCCATCAAGCTAACCGGCTGCTTTCTTCCTACTGATCTTCCAGTCATTCCCCATCCTGTACCTGACAACCACCTGACAACCTGTCTGCATCCTAATCCATCTACTGTATCTCAGTGGTGACCCTTAGAACACCTCTAACCACCCTAACCATTTGACTTCAAATCAAGCAATTCGAATTATTTTCTTAATTAAGTAATTTAAGGAGACCGCCTTTCTCCACCCAATTATTCCCACTCTTTATCCTCAAATTTCACCTTGAATCCATCAACCTCGTCAAATAAAGCTCCATCCTAAGACCATAACGATGGCCCCCGTCTTGCGTAAACAATGGCAAACACTTGAACAGGCTATGATCACATTTAACCAATCCAATGCAAGACAATTTACAAATTCCTGTCACTTCCCTGTTAATGCTTGCATATCATCTTATGGAAAGAGTTTTCTTTTCCCCGTAAATTCTACATGGCAACAACCGTATCAGCACTATGTCCATATAGGACACCTCTACTCCAAACTTCCAAATGGTCTGTTGTTCCATCCTGGGTACCTGGATCTTAGGCCTGATTTTGAGTTGGGGATAATGGAAAACCCTGTGATTACTGGAGGAAGTCCTGTATCTGGAGTAGAATACTCTGGTGAAATGTTCTGGGGGGAGGAAATTTCACAAGTGGATTCTACAGAATCTGGACATTTTTGGCTGCTTTTTGTCTTCCTCCTGAGGGCAACATTTTACAATCGAAATTGAGGAACAAATCATACTACAGTTCTAGAATACAATGGTTTGTACAAGTATAAGCTGAACAAGAGTATGTTGTCACTATTGACAAAGTAAACTAATAACAAGTTTGCTGTCCCTTTAAGAGAGACTGACTCTCCGCATTTAAAGGAATGCAAGGCACGGAGGCAGTTGGGGTTTTGTGATAAGTACCTTTCCTGCCCAGGAATACAGCAAGGCCAATTGATCTAACGTTATTGTGCAAATGCTTGCCAACAAAGGCATGCATAAATGTGCACAGAATATTTGTTCAATGCCTGCCTCTTTCAGTGCCCTATTATTTTTTATTATTCCCAAGTTTCGATAACGTCACAACACTACTACATGCTAGAAGGCCCTGCAAAAATGGGTTGTCTGCCTTAGGCATGCTTATGTTTGCAGGTTTATGCAGTGAAAGCCAGGCCTATTGGGCTTGCCAATACTTGGAATTTGTTTATTGCAGTTATACCATAAGGTATAATGCTCTTTGCACGATTCAAAACATCAAATTAGTTCTGAATATAGTTCCAATAATGAGGCTAGCTGAGGCAGAGTGGTTCAAATGCACCTGAAATATGGAGATTAGTACAAAAAAATAAACATTTCTTCAAGAAATTATTTGTCATTATGAAAGTATACATTACATCATTACCTGATTACTGATGCAAGAATTAGAAAAACTTTAAAATATTGATGGCAAATGCAAAAAAAAAAAGAAAAAAAATGAGATGTCAACCAGGCGAATATCATATGCCTGGGCACGAAATGCATTGCTTTTCAGGTGGATGTGCATATGTGATCAAAGAAGAGGCCTTCACTCTCAGTGTTCCACAACCAATGGTTGAATTGGGCGTACCCATTTCCCAAGCTGTACTCTGTGGTGGCAGGAAAGCCAAATGTGAAGGACACTGGAACAGACCAATGAATGGAGAAGGCAGAGCCCAAGCCCCTTCATTACGTATACTTGTATGTAGATTTTTATTAGTAATTTTTGATAACCTGGGTGTGGTGAGACAGCTTAAGCTGTTTCTTGATAGATTTACAAATTTGAACCTACAATAACAAATGCAACCGATTTAGCTTTTTATAGTCTTTTGCTCTAGTGAAGTTTGTGTGTCTCTGCCTATATAAATGATCAGACTTCAAGCTGCAAAAAGAATGGGGATAGCAGCCTCTTAGAATGTTTAGAAGTAGGCTTTTATCCTTTACAGTGTTAACGTCATTAGATTGGTGGAGGGCTTGGGAGGCTGCAGGCAGCGGTCTCCTTAGAATTGCAAAGGTCATCAAAAATGACCAATAAAAATAAACATACAAGTATACGTAATGGAGGGGCTTGGGTTCTACCTTCTTCATTCATTGGTCTGTTCCAGTTTCCTTCACATTTGGCTTTCCTGCCACCACAGAGTACAGCTTTTGTCAGAGCCTTCCAGTACTTAACTAGAACTGGTGGTTGCAGGTGGGACCCATGGACACTACTGTTTTGGGACCAGGACATATTTTTCAACATCAGATTTTCAACCAGGACAAGAAAGAGCTAGCCATATATGGCAAAATGAAGGTGGAAGAGAAAGATGGGAAAAGTGACATATTGAGTGAGATAAAGGGCTATAGAGCGTTTGGTGGTGGATGAAAGAGGCATTAGGTGGAAGCAAGGCTAGGCAACCACGGTATTTGGTAGCCAGACATTCAGAGATGCTGGCAGCAGGCTTGGGAGAACAAATCTGGGCCTCTGCAATTATACTGCAATTACTATTATTATTTATGACGAATTAAGTATTTGGGCATGCTCTTTTGTTGCCTTTGAGCTGCTGTTCCCAAAAGTCTGGTAGGTGTGAAGGCTTCTTTCCACATTGTATCTGTATTTTGAATTTCACCCAGTGGAGTTTCTGAGCCAAATATGACTCATATAAACGTGTACTAATACCACGCGTGCCATTATAACACACACAGGCATTACTACGTGTTGCAACTACGACATGCCATTACATCACATACTTTTACCACGCATGTGCCTTTTACATGCCATTACAACGCAAAGGCATGCGTGGTAAAGGTATACTCATGGTAAAAGTATGAAATGTAAGTGACACTACCCTGCCCTAAACCCTAATTTAATACCCCTGCACAACCCTCCTCCGACCCCCAGTCTTCTCCCTACATTAACCCTACACAGCAAGACCCCCGACTCTACCCTAAACCCTAAAACACTACCCTGCACTACACACACCACAACACTACCCTAAATCCTAAAACACTACCTCCAGCACGACCCTCCCCCGACCCCCCAGTCCGCTCCCTACACTTAAACACTACCCTGCATGACCCCGACACTAACATAAACCCTAAAACACTACCATGCACTATACACACACCACGGCACTACCCTAAACTCTAAAACACTACTTCCAGCACGACCCGACCCCGACCCCAAGTCTGCTCCTTACACTTACACAGTACCCTACATAACCCCCCAACACTACCCTAAACCCTAAACCACTACCCTGCACTACACACCCACAACACTACCCTAAACCCTGAAACACTACCTCCAGCACGACCCACCCCCTTAGCTCTCTCTCCTCGTGTTTCCTCTCTCCTCTCACGTCGGCTGAGGAGCAGCGCACGTCGTTGTGAGGAAACGGAAGGGCCTTAGTTTCCTCACAACGAGGTGGATCGCCATTACATCGCATGCATTGTAAAAGTGCATGCGTTGTAAAAACATGGGTTGTAATGGCTATGCGTTGTTACATCGCATGCGTTGTCAAGCATGCAATGTAATGGCATGCAGGGAAACCGCTGCATTGTAATGGCTGTTTCCCTTCTGAGCCTTACCCCTCATGAGTACCATCACCTTCAGACAGAGTGCGGCTGACCTGTATGAGAATGGATACTCAAAATGGAGAGCACCCCCTTGAAATACTCAAACTGTCTGCCAGACTAGTAAAAGATGAGGACTGAAATTCCAGGCCAGTGTTCCAGGACTTCTCACTGACCAGGGTAGGTGGCACATTCCAGAGGGTTTTGGAGAATTATCTGACTTCCAGGACTAGTGTCATTCACAGCCTGTCAGGTTTCCCAGAACTTGACCGGCAGAGTCTGATGACATTCTGTCTATATTCACAGGACGTAGGGGCATATTAGCAAGAACCTCATTAAAATTATCGCAGTTTTAGTGGCAGGAAACAGCCGCTAAAACTGCGATAATGGGCTTGCTAATATGCGTTATAGAATTCCAATAGAAGCCCAGGTTAGATGTCCTTCACATCTAACCTGGGCTTCTATTGGAATTCTATATTCTATATTCTATAACGAGGTTCATGCTAATATGCCACATAGTTCTGCCCGTGCAAGCATATATAGCAGAACAAACCCTGGTGTGAAGGGGAATGAAAACGAGAGAGAAAACAAACACATGAAGTAACACAGTCATGTAAGGTGTGCCTTGCTCAAACTTCAGGGGACTAACAGTAATGTTCTTACAGTTACTATAGATATGAGAAGTAAACAAGCATTTACCATTGTTAGTCAGAAGCAATGAGATAAAAGGTGGCTTCTCATTAATATGTTTACAGGCTTCAGATTGGCAGCTGCATTGAAACTAAGCCATTGTAAAGAAAGAACTTTGTTGTTTGAAACTAAGCCATTGTTGAACTCCAGTGTTCAAAGAAATATTGAAAAAAGTAAGAGGAAGCAAGTGACAAACACACAGAAAGACAAGCGAAATCGTAATCCACAAACAGGTCAAAGTTCACGAAATATTCAGGAAACCGTGGGGAATTAAAGGAGCAAAACAACAAATGTGAAGGGCTTGTAATCCAGTGAACGAACTATAGCGAAAGTGAAGGAGTCAGTACAACACAAGATGTTACCAGGTACCTTCTCAAGGGAAATGAACTGCTTATAAAGGATGTGATATAGAGGTTGTGGTGTAACGGCTAGAGCTGCCGACTTTGGGAAAGGGGAACTAGATTCGAGTCTCGGCGTCAGCTAAACATCCTATGACTCTGGGAAAATCACCTAATCTCCTTGTGCCTACCAAAAAGTGAATGTGTCCTCGTGTATCGTAACTGGGGCTAATGTAAAGCACTCCAATACCTTTTGTCAAGTTTCCGCTACATAAAACCGCAAAATAAATAAGAAAAATAAAGCATGACCTGAAAGCCCCACTCAATTTCCCTTAAGGTTAGCAGTCCTTACGCCTCAGCTGCCAAAAGCCAGATTGCCGCAGGTTTGTAGGGGTTCTAGAGCAGATTCTGTCTCGTCTTCATCCCACAGCAAGTCCCCATCTGCACACGTTCTGCTTATTACTGACTGCCGGTATGGGGGAAAACAAAAAATGATGGATTAAATGCTTGAATAAACTTCAACCGGTGGTAATTAATCCACAGCCAGCTTGCCCAGTCAGGTATGGGAACATCACCTGAAGAAGTCTCCATTAATCTGCTAGAACTGCTGGGTGTCTCCATTGGAAATATGTCTGCCTTTCCTGCTGAGTAAGAGGTGCTGGAGGCGTCCTGAGAAGAGCAATCAGCCCACAGGAGAAACTCATTCATAGCTGCCTCATTGTTGTTGCGACCTGACAAGTAGGGACCGAGGACAGGACACTAGGACCCTGTGGGTCATGAGGGAGGTGACCAGGTCACCAGACACCACATCCGGTCAGGGGACAGGAAGAGGGCAGATCGGACTAGGGCGACCACGGGGACGGACGTGTGTGCAACCCGCTGCAACTGTAAAGCAATAAAGATATGTGATTGCACCAACCTGTGTCCTGTGGGTCATTGTGCTGTATGGTGCCCACTGCGTGGACACGACAACTGGCGACGAGGGCGAACTCGGCGTGTGCCCATTCGCGACTTCAACTCAGGAGCCCACCCTGGATCGCGTCGTGAAGAAAGAAGAGGGAAGTGCTTGAAGAACTACATCAACGCGGGAGCTCACCCCGACTGATGCGGAGAAGAAGACTGCTGACTCCGGTAAGCGCTGTGTAGAAAGCGCGAAGTGAAAGAAAATTGGCGCGAGCTCTCGCGAGAGTCTCGGCGGCCATTTTCAAGTCAGGCGCGAGAACCAATCACCGCGAAGAAAAAGACGGCGGCCATTTTGGAGTCAGGCATCGCGCTGATTGGACGCGAAGTCCCGCGAGAACACCGGCGGCCATTTTAAGAGCAGGCGCAGGAGCCAATCAAATCGAAGAAAACGGCGTCGGCCATTTTAAAGAGTCAGGCACAGCGCAAACAACGGAGAAACAAAGGAAATAAAGGTGGAAAGTAGACGAAAGACAGCACACACAAGAATAAAGGGCACCGAAAGAGAAAATAAAGACAAGAATACAAAGAAAGTAAAAAGAAAGCAGAAATAAGTGCCAGAATACCATATATATAAAAAAAGGAAAAGAAACTAAGAAAAGGAGAAGACAAAGAAATAAAACAAAGAGACAAAGAAATAACACAAGGAAAAAGGACAAAGAAAGCCCAGAAGAGGCCAAATAAAGCAAAGCAAAGCAAAGGAAGGAAAAGGGACAAAAAGATCACAGAGAGAAAAGGCAGAAAAGACAAGGAAAGCCAAGAAAAGGCTGAAATAAAATAAAGAACAGAAGAAGAAAAAAAAAAAAAAAGAAAGAAAAAGGAAATAAAAGAAAAGAGCAGATAAAAGGAAGAAGGAAAGAATGGCAGATCCAAAGCCCAGCGCGCAGGACACCACTACCTTTCAACTTATCGGAGCCACAAACAGGAATACGGTTGGAGAAATGGATCAGACGGTTTGAAAGATATGTAGACGATACAGATGTAGCAGATGGAAAGAAACGAGGATTACTGTTGAACCTAGCAGGGGATGACGTTGAAGAACTCCTGGTGACACTGCCTACCGAGGAAACAAAAACATATGACCAACTAAAGAAATGTCTAAAAGACAAATTCGACCCGCAGCGCAACATTGACTTCGAACGATATACTTTTACCATTGCATGTCAACAAGTCGGCGAAACACTAGACGACTTCGCAACAAGGCTGAGAAAGTTGGTAACACATTGCGAGTTTGACAAATTTGATAACGAGCAAGCAATTAGACTACGGATCATAGAAGGCTGTCGCGACACCGGATTCAGAGCAAGAATACTAAAGGAACCGACGTCATTGGAGAAAATCCTGTCTCTAGCGAGAGCAGAGGCGAGAGCAATGGAACATGCCAAAGAAATGGAAAGAGGGAAGAGCGTTGAAATCGAAAACGCACACTTTACGACAAACAGATATCGCACAGACCGATGGAAGAATGACTGGAGGGAACAAAAAGAGAGGAGACGACCTGAAGGAACATGCTACAAGTGTGGAATGGAATTTCCACACAGAGGTCCATGCCCAGCATTTGGCCAGACATGCAGAAGATGTGGTGGAAGAAATCACTACGCCAGTATGTGTCAAGGCGCACAATTCAGAGGAGACGACAAGGGGAGAACAGGAAGACGACAGGAATCGACAACAATACATGTCAGGTATATCGACAACGAAAGGAGAAGTTCATCACGAGGGTCAGGCGAAGAAGAGGAAGAAGTGAAAGTGGAAAGATTATACCACATGTCGGAGGTGCACACCGAGCGGAGCGAGGAAGAAGAAGCAGGAGAGACAACACAGCCAGCAGACAGAAGCACCAGAGAAAAGACGGACCAGGCAAAGATAAGAGTAGGAGCGCATGAAACAGACTTTATACTGGACAGTGGTGCAACATGCAATGTCATGTGTATATCGGAATACGAGAGAATGGAAGTAAAGCCGGCACTGAGAGCGTCCCAGGTAAATGTTTTTACCTGGGGGGCAAGGAAAGAAATAACAAACTTGGGAAAATTCACATAGGAACTGAGATACAAGACACAATAAAAAGAGAGGACATTCATGTTCTACAAGGCGATGTCCCAGGGCCATGCCTGATGAGCAACAGCACAGCCCAAACGATGGGCCTTATAACGATGACATATAACAAAAACAACAGACCTGCTGAGAGCAAGCAAAGAGAAGACTCAGGGAACAAAGAAAGAGGAAGAGAACAAAAAAGAGTGATTGAAGGAACCAATACAACAAAGGGCGGCGGTAGAAAGAAAGGAACGCGAAGCAAAACAGAGGGCAGAGAGCAATGATCAAGACGACGAGAGACTGGCAAAAAGGGAGCAGAAGGAGCACGGAAGAACAGAAGCAAGGAAAAAAGGGGAGAGCAACGACAAAGAGAAAGAGCGGCTGGCACACTGAGAGCAGACGGAGGACAACCGAAAAGCAGAAACAAAGATGATGGCAGAAAACGACAATCAAAGAAGGAGGGCAAGGGGACAAAGAAACTACGTAGAAAAAAGTAGGAATTAGAGACTGGGGAGAAGGGTCGACGAGACTGACAAAACATCTCTCTCTCTCTCTCTCTCTCTCTCTCTCTCTCTCTCTCTCTCTCTCTCTCTCTCTCTCTCTCTCTCTCTCTCTCTCTCTCCTTTTCTCTTTTGTCACCACACCAACACGCAAATGCAGTCAAGGGCTGAAGGGGCGGAAATGGTCAAGAAAGCAGCATCATGAAAATTTTGTTTACAACTAAGGGGGAGATGTGGCGACCTGACAAGTAGGGACCGAGGACAGGACACTAGGACCCTGTGGGTCACGAGGGAGGTGACCAGGTCACCAGACACCACATCCGGTCAGGGGACAGGAAGAGGGCAGATCGGACTAGGGCGACCACGGGGACGGACGTGTGTGCAACCCGCTGCAACTGTAAAGCAATAAAGATATGTGATTGCACCAACCTGTGTCCTGTGGGTCATTGTGCTGTATGGTGCCCACGGCGTGGACACGACAGTTGTGAAGTAGACTGACCCCTGCAACTGAACTGAGAACCCCAATACCAGCAGTGCTGCAAGGAGACCATGGTGAAACGTTGCTACTGGGCACAAGTCTCCAGTCACCCCAAACTAGGCATTGCGGTTTTCCTTCGCCCTCTTCCCTGGCCTTGGATACTTCAGTGGTGTTGCTGGAATGGTCTGCAGGAAGCCCTTATTGCATGCCCCCACTTTTAATCCACCTGGGTCCTCGTGTCCCCTAGATGTGCTCTGCCAAAAGAAATTAAACTGTAAATCTATTGCTGCTGCTGTGGACTCAACTGTACTTCTGACAGCAACGAGTGTGCCCCGTGAACTTTCAACCCCCCATCAATGTGCCCCTGGGGCTCCTAGAGCGTAAGTTGTAGGAACATCTGAAGTACCCCTACAACCTCTTGCCTCACCTTTCTCCAAGCATTGGTGGATGGGCTGTACTCCTTGTTTGGGACAGGAATTTGTTTGCGCCTTACAACCATGACTTATCTGCACCTATCAGAAGTGGCCAGAGGAAGCCAGGGCACTGGTGATATGGTGCTGCAATTGCACTCAGTGGTGGCAGATCCAGAACTGAAGCTCTGCTGCACTGGATCCAGACAAACATGCTCTCACAGAGGACAAGCTCCAGGATTAGGAGCCATTGAACTTGAATGAAACTAGTTCAGCGTCCAGTACAGCCACAGAAGCACTCACTGAATGACCTACAGGGCAAGGCATATTGGAGACGTGCTGAAGCTGACCTGTGAATGCATTCCGCCCATTGCTTACCATGGGCTTTGTGTTTTGTACCTCACATTTGCTTGCTTTCTATTTGGTGGCTTTATTTGTTTTAGGCTGTCCAGCTTGTTTTTGTCACTCCTGTGCAGCATTGCCTGTTCATCAGCTCTCTGAATGTTTCCTTGTGTTCCTCCATGAATGCTCGCTTTCTATAAACTCTTTTCTTTTTTGTGAGGCACTCCCTGAGAGTACTTGTTTTCAGTTGTCTCCCTTGAAAGCTAGTTCAGAAAGCAGTGAATGTGCTGTATTTCCTGAAAGATGTTTCCTGCCTCCTATCGTTCTGATTGACTGATTATACTTCTCTTTGCCACTAATCTTGCATGCCTGTGAAGAACAATGTTCTGTCTATGAGCTTGTTTATTTTAGTCAGTGCTCCTTACTAATAGCTTAATTTAAACAATCCTCTTCCTTCATTTCCCACCCATGCCATAGGTGCAGGACGTAGGGATGGTGGTGGGTCGGTGCTTAAGTACCCCCAAAATAACCTTGCTGGAGTTCAGAAATGAAAGAGTAATAAACAGGCCTTTCAATTTAGCTTTTATCTCGCCACATTTGCTGTGCATTCAAAGACAGGGATCCATTGTTAGGCTCTGTCTTCCGAGGGAGGTTGGTGTTTACTTTTATTTCTTGGACTTCACAGTGAAAAGATTTGGGCCAATCTTGATGGGTACTGGGTAGAAAAGGCTGTGGGGTGTTATTTTTTCTCACACACAACAAAATGTAAATGTCAGTTAAGGAAATGTACAAATATTTCTGAATATATCAGTACTAGAAAAGCAAAAATGAAGCACTTTGTTTTGTAATTCTGAAGCGTGGAGGATCCAAATATTGAATACAATCAAAACAAACCAATACACTAGGTGATGCCAATTTCCACATATTGTTTGTGTGCTGTGTGTAGTTTCACCAGTAAAAATGTTTGGGCCTGATTCACAAACGGACTTGTACGTGTAGTAAAATTACAAAAGCGAAGTCTCCACACTTGTGGTGGAATCTCCGCACTCGGGTGGAATCTCTGCATGGCACTCTGCGCCGTGTGGATATTTTGCCCCAGTGCAGAGATTCCGCCTTGAGTGCGGAAACTGTCACAAGTGCGGAGACTCTGCACTCGTACCTTTACTACATGCAAGTTCCTTTGTGAATCAATTACTACATGCAAGTCCCTTTGTGAATCGGAGCCTATGTCTGTTCAAATGTACTGGTAATTTCAATTGAAAATGTGTTTTTTGTAAGTGCAGTGCACTACTACACCATGCATACTCCACTCCACTTTACGACACTCAGTTCCAGTTAGCCCAACAGTCCAGATCAGTTAGTTGCTCAATAAGGTCCACCTCTCGACCGCCTTGATTCTGAATGCTACGAAAGTACAGAATATTGAGGTGAACAAGTGAGGGATGGGAAAGGTTGAGAACCACGCATATGCATGAAATCACCATATGCAAAAGCCTGTTTCAGAAAATCTCAGCCTGGATTTAATGGAGTAAGGAAGACATACGTTTCTGTCCAAGTAACTCTTAATGATGCTTTTCTAAAGTGAGGTAAATGCAAGAGTCTTCATTTTTCATCCTTCACCTACAGAAATAACAGTATTCTGTTAGTACAGGCTATATGTATAAAACATGTCAGTACCCACCATTGAAGAGCAAGTGCCTTGCATCACAGGGAGAGACACTGCAACCCATAACACTATGCAGAACCCATGTTAAAATGGCAAACATAAAAGATACTAAGGGCCCAATGCCAGTCGGACAAATGTCCAGCCGCGATCGTGGCGGGAAACAGGACCGCCCAACAAAGGAGTTGGAGGTCCAACATTCTGAATTATGATGCAACCATCTTCACGGCGGTCGGAAAGTGTGTATTTACCATTACGGCTTGTGCTGTCGGGCTCAGGACAAGCAGCAATAGGAAACATACATGTTTTAGACATGCATTCACGATGTGGAAGACACCATGCGGTGCTTGCCACAAGATGCATGGATGTTTAGGGGGTACCACGGGTGCTCCCTGGGCCCCATAGCGGAGGCTCAGGGGCAACTGGGGCCCTCGTAATACCTATAGCTGTGCCTGCCCCCCCCCATTGTAGGATTACGATCCAACCGCTGCACCGCTGGGCTCTTTGAGTCCCTCAGAAAGGCAGCGGTCGGTCCCTCTGCCCGCTGCCTCTGACCGCCGCATCTGAAAACAGTGGTCGGACACCATAGATAGATATAGTTCGGGTGGCTGTCCGACTGACATCGTAATCGGGCCCTAAGTATTTACTTCATATGAAGACCAGCGCTTATTTTCCAGCATAGCATAAGCAAGAAAGTAAATGCCACTCCACAGAACAGCAGCGCTATTTGTTCACCATAGCTTGCTGAAAGGTGTGTGTGTGTGTGGGGGGGGGTCGTTGTGTAGCCCAGTTCCAAAAATGTCAACCGCGCTATTTCACTATTAGCACTCAAACGATTTGTAGTATCTTTTTCAATGGAAGTCACACTGTTAGTAACACAGCAGACAGCACAATACAGGTAATGTCAACAAAGTAACAAGTTAAGCCCAATGCAAAAATACCCCGGATACTCCAATCCTGTCACTGTGTATAATGTTTGCCCACAACCATCGAACCTGCTGACAGTCAGGAAAATCACTACAGCTGAAACGTATCTCCTCCGATAACGTTTCTGCACTTACAGGCTCTGAGAAAAGGAACACATTTAGGAAGCGATTAACTAATGAAAGGCGACAGAAGAGCAGAGCCAATCATTTCTAAGCAGAGTCGAGTTTGTTGGTGCATGAGCACCCTTACCGGACCCCATAGGATCAGATTGGGATCACAATTAGGCATTACCGGGCCGTCTCTTTCATGGATTATCATCTGTTTATTCTCATTCAACTAATTTTTGGGGAGAAATGTTTGATAAATTAAATATTTGAAAGGTTCTAGAGCCAGTGCCATTGGTTTAACTAGAAGCACTGTTGCGTTGTGGCCGGGAGGGAAGTAAGGGGCCTAGGGCCACAACAATTGATCTAGCCAGGATTTCCACCTGGATGGAATTAACATTTTTAATGGCACGAAACGGAAGAAAATCACTCAAAGCTGGTAATTTTTTTTTACCTCGACCGGTATGTATTTTAAATAGTAAAAGTAAGGCGAAAGCACTTTAAAATGCTTTACAGAGTGACATTAATGCTCCATGGCTGAGAGTTAAACTAAGCAAACACAGAAAAAACATCTGAAAAGGAGTAGGGATTTTTTTTTGTATAAAGCGTCATCTTTAATTATCATTGTCCAACCTTTTGCAGAATCTGGTTGGTTATTTTTAGGTTTTGCCTGCAAGTGCGCACGTAGTGCGCATGCGCTAAAAAACCTCTTGAGTTCTATGTCGGATCGATGACCCGCCTCTGTCTCTCATTGGCTAGCTCCATAAATGGAGGCTAGCCATTGGGAGACAGAGGCTGTCAATCACGCTTTCTCGGGGAAAACGCGATTCGGGGGCGTTTCTCGGGCTTTTTTTAAGCCCCGCCCCTTGTTGCCGTGTGTCCCGGGCCGCGCTGTGATTGGCTGCAGGCCCGGGACACCCCCGTGACGTCATTTCCCGGGCCGCGCTGTGATTGGCTGCCGGCCCGGGACACCCCCGTGACGTCAGCCAATCACAGCACGGCCCGGGCCTGACTTGTTAACCTTGGAAGGGTCATTGAGTTTGTTTGTTTTTTACCTTGAAAGGGTCAGTGAGTTTTTCAGTTTTTTTTAACCTTG
Source organism: Lissotriton helveticus (assembly GCF_964261635.1). NCBI lineage: Eukaryota > Metazoa > Chordata > Amphibia > Caudata > Salamandridae > Lissotriton > Lissotriton helveticus. The sequence goes on from NC_136065.1 coordinate 512,092,301, forward strand.
GAAGGAGGGTCAGTGAGTTTTCTTTTTTTTAAAAACCTTGGAAGGGTCAGTGAGTTAACTCCGTGCTCCCCGTTTTAATTGATGTTTTTAAGTTTCAAATCACCCGCCTTAATGGTTTCGTCCACTACGTAGTAAATGGCTTCTCCTCACTTCCCAATGTGGCAGGCGGTGCAGTGCGAATGTATGCAGGCGTGGCTCGCCCCCTCCCGTCAGTCCTGTCTAGCTTCTTCCAGGTGCTGGTGACCTTTGACCCATGGGGCCGGGTGGGATTCGAACCGATCTCTACCATCAGAGGAGCCTCCGTGGACAGGTGTGTACCAGCGATCCCCTCCCCCTGTAACATAAATCTCCCACCTCCCTGTAGCCACAGCTTCGAATACGACCTAAGGTTCGTTTTAGTTAGGTGTTTTGGAATTTTTAAAGCTGTAACAATTCTCCCACCCTTTAGCCACAGCTTCGAAGTAGGCCTAATAACATGTTAATATAATATTTCCACGTGTGGTTGTCGGGTGTAGAGCAAGGTGGAAACGCCTGTCCTTGCCCTGTCAACTCATCACTGCATCCGATCATCTTGTAACATACAGGGTTGCTACTACCTATTACATTTTGTTTGCTTTAGACACTTGCACAAGTGCCACCATTGCCTAGGTAACGTTTGTTCTTGTGCTGGAGTGTCTGCCATTTTTTGCAGTATTGTACCTCTACTTGTACATTGTACGCTTTTGTAGCCTGCACACTTGCCACTTTTTCCTCCTGTAATCTACCGTTTGCTGCCTCTTGTATTTTGTTTGCTCACAATTGTCACTTTTGCCTCATGTAACTTAACGTTTGCTTTTGTGTAATTTGTTCTCATGTAATTCTCTCATGTGTCATTCCTGTTCCTATTGTGAAGCGCTCTGACACCTTCGGGTAAAGTCCGCGCTATATAAAAACGCATAAAATAAATAAATAAACAAGCAGCCGCCACGGTGCATCAATGCAGGGCGATCACTCGTGCCGGCAACGGAGAGATTATTAAAACGCGACTCCTTTGTCCGAATCTTTATTTTACTGCCGCTCTCCTACAGTGTCGAAACTTTCGGGCCCTATTTATTTAGACGCTAACATTGTGGAATTTTAGGATACCTTTCTTTCACGGAGGGAGAACGGAAGCTGTGCGGACAGGCCTTTGGAAAAGTGACCACCGTGGCAATAATATATATTATTTTAACGCTTATTGAAGCCATAAAGCTTCGTAATCCGTAGGTATTATTAACCAAACTGTTTTTTTAACTCCCAAAAATTCGCAGGTGAGTGGGTCCCAAGGTGAGTCGTCGCAGTGACGTGGGTGCAGGTTAGCTGCCAAGAAGCCAATGGCGTTGTCCGTACCATGGGCCTTAGTGCGAGGAAGGACATGCACCCCCGCCCCCTTTTTTTGAAGTATGACGTAGTGAGATACCTCGGCTTCAGTAGGATGTTCAGGCCTCTGTTAACCCCGGTACCACTGCACCAATGATAGCCGTGCCCCTACGAGTGGCCCCATTTCATTGGACACATGCCAGTTGCCGCCAACAGCCTTCTGGGCCTCCAAGCCTCAGATTGCCACGATTTCTATCTCGGGCTTAGTGGCGACCTGGTGCACTCTGGGAGTTGTAGTCTTTGTTGGTACTATTGCATAACTGTGTCAGTCCTACCTGATAATAATGATTAATAGTAGAAAAGCCCATTACTGGACGCCTGGTGTCCTGGTCACTTGTGAGCTGCACCGATATTGAAACTATTACAACTCGGAGCTGTACAGTCTACGCAGCAGGCACAAAACACGCCGAGCTGTCGTACCCAGCTAATGGTGAATAGTTTGTGTAACCGACATAATCGCTTATCGCAGACAGTTTTCATTTCCCGGCAGGTGCAAACGTTTCAGGGAGATTGGAAGGTCTTGCCTATCCGCCGCCTGCAGCTCCCTGCTGACGTCACAGCATGTAAACACATATATGCCCCTCCTTGAAACCTCAGAGCAGTCTTTTGACCTGGAGCACTTGGGCTCAGCGCCCTGCAGGCCCGGGTTGAACGACACCTTCGGGCCCTGCCACTTCCTCTGCTGCACTGCCAGTGGCTAGCGACCCGAGGCCCCGCTGAACTCGCCCTATGCAGTGGGTGGGCATGCTGGGACAGAAACATGTGGTTTGAATTGGTTGGGTGCACAAAAAAGGAACCACTACTAATCATTAGGAGCCGTGTCGATAGCAAGTATGCAGCTTAATTTGGGAATCGTGAGCTCGATGCGAGTAAACATATTTGGGGTATGGATCATTGTTGAAAGTTTGAAGTAGAGAGTCGTTCAAGGGGTTATTTTAATTCAGTGACCAGAAGAGAAGGATACATACTTTTTAATTGGTGAGTAAAGGAATTTGTACGAAAGTTCAGGCCCATAAGGAGCCAGTGACTTAAAGAGATTAAGCTAATGACAATGTAAATGACAATGCCATTTATTTATCTGTTTTCAAAATCAACACATAAATACAAATTTTGTCATTTACAATGCCAATAGCTCTAACTTTTCCAAAGGCGAAACCATTGCATTGTAAATGCTTGTTTAATATTTTTTTGTAGTTTTATATAGTGTGAAATCGTCCCAGAGGCACTGGAGCAAATTACATGAGCTCCAGTTACATTACACAAGATTATTATTATTATTTTTTAAGTGAGGAAGATTCAGTGATTTGCACATTATTGCACGATGTTGAGCAGAAGCCAGGACTCGAACTTGGCACCTCTTATCATAATGCCACATCCAATTATTTAGCACCCTCGCCCCCAATTAGGCCTAAAAGACAATGGTGCCATAATGACAGCACCCTAGTGAGGCCACTTTTCTTAACCTCTTCCCAGCCCACCATAGCCTCAAGGAGGTGACTTGGCTAGAGAGGGGTCAGGAAAAAAACAGGTGCTGCTGCTCCACAGAAGCTTAGGTGAGAATGGCCCAACAAACACAAAATCACATCCCCCCCTGAGGCCCTGCCTATTTGGACACTGTTTCAGGTCGGGCAGACCACACGAAGTAGGGAGCCGAGGTGAGAATGCCCTAATGGCCAGAGCAACACGAAGCCCCCAGCCTCAATGTACAGCATGTTGATGGAGTGCCCTGTGATGCTGGTGCACGTTACAGTGGCTTGGCGGGGACTGGGGAAGACAGTAAGTCTCTTTTTTTTTTTTTTTTTATTTTTTATTGAGATTTGAGTTGCAAGCTTAAACAGATTATAACATGTCCTTCCCTTATTCAAAGTATACATATACATTTTGTAAAAAAAATATGTTCAAAAAGAAATACAAGACATAGAGAATGGAAGAACATAGATCCTCTTAAGTCATTACTCCATCAATCCACTTTTGAATTGGTGTCCAAATTTTTATACCAATTAGTTTCCTTTTTCTTCCCTTGGTTGCATATATTGCCAGTTCAAGTTTGTATCTGGCTAAGAGACGACCCCTCCACGTAGAAAACGACGGCGGTTCTGGGCTGATCCAATCCTGCATGATGCATGCGCGCAATTCAGACATCATAATAAATAATATATTGCTATATCACCTGAATTACTATTATTTGGTGTCTCCAAAGACTCAATGGATTTAGAACAAGACAGTAAGTCTCTTGGGATGTTTTACAGTGGCCCTAAAAACCAGCCCACAGTACCCTTGAAGAACTGGCCCATCGCCCAACGCCCGACATCCCACCGTTCAAATCCGAACCTACATCGACACATTCACTCAGAGTACAGTACAATAACGCTCTAGGAATAATCCGAATGGGGTTAAAGGCGGAACTCCTATTTATAGCTCCGCCTATTGTGTCGTAACCAAGCAGACGTCAGAACTGCATGCGAGAAAGACGATCATATTGCATTATGGAAATTGTAGTTCAATATTTCAGTTTTACATGGTACAATGCTTGGATTGTAACTATTTCTCTTTCTATATTATCTCCCTTTCCCCACCTGTGCCACCTCTCAATTAACACTTGAGATACAGTCACATACCTCTCCAAACATGTGCATGACTGATCACCGATTCCTCACCGCGCCGCCTGTGGAATACTGGTAGTGTTCATTGTGTTACTTTGCTGGATGTAACAACTCTGTGCCAATCTACATCACTCTACTCTAAGACACTGTAGTCTATGCTACTTTATGCCCCTCCACTCTACACCACTTTACTCTATGCCACTCAATTCTATGCCACTCTATACCACTCCACACCCATCCATGCCACTTCACACTATACCACTCTATTCTATGCCACTCTACTCCACTCTCTACTTCACTCTATGCCACTCTACGACCCTTCACTCTATGCAACTCCACTCTACTCCCCTCCACTCTATGCCAAGGCAGTCTACGTAACTTTACTCCACATAACTTCACTCTACTCTAAGACACTGTACTCTATCCCACTCTAATCTACTCTACGACCCTATACTCCAATGATCGCCACTACGCCACTCCACTCTACGCTACTCCCCTCTATGCCACTACACCTACACTCTATGCCGCTTCACTCTGTACCACTTGATTCTACACCACTGTACTGCACTCTACGCCGCTTTACAACCTTCCACTATTCACCACTCCACTCAGCGTTACTCCATGTAACTTTACTCCACTGTATGCAACTCCACTCTACACTGCAACACTCTATTCTACTCCACTCTACTCTACTTTATGACCCTATATTCTACTCAAAGCCACTCCACTCTAAGCCACGCCACCCTACGCCACTCCACTCTGACACTCCACACTACTCCACTCCACTCTATGCCACTTCACTCCGCTCCATACCACTCCATTCTATGCTACTCCACTCTTCAGCACTCCACTCTACGCCACGCCACTCAATGCAACTTTACTCCACTCTATGCAACTCTACTCTACGCCACTCCCCTCTATCCCACTCCATTCTACCACCCTATATTACACTCCCCGCCACTCTACGCAACTCCACTCTAAGTGATTCCACTCTATGCCACTCCACTCTACGCCACTCCACTTTATGCCTCTTCACTCTATACCACTCCATTCCACTCCACTATAAGCCACTCCACCCTACTCCACTCTGTCACTCTACACCACTTTACAACCCTCCACCCCACGCAACTTCACTCTACTCCACACCCCACTACATAACTTTACTTTATGTAAGTTTATTCCATTCTATGCAACTCTACTTAACGCCACTCCTCTCTATCACACTCCAGTCCACTCCACTCTACGACCCTATATTCCACTCCACGCCACTCCACCACTCCAATCTACGCCACTCCACTCTATGCCACTTCACTCTATACCATTCCATTCCACCCTACTCCACTCTACGCCACTCTACGCCACTCCACTCTATCCCACTCCAATCTACTCAACTCAAAAGCAATTCCACTCCACTCTATGCTACTCCACTTTATGTAACTTCACTCTATACCACTCCATTCCATGCGTGTCAACTTCACTTTTACGCCACTCTACCCTACTCCACTCTACAACCCTTCACTCTACGCCACTCTATGCCACTCCATTCCACTCTACTTCACTTTACACCACTCCACTCTATGCCACTCCACCCTACTCCACTGTGTCACTTCACTTTATACCACTCAATTCCACTCCACCCTACACCACTCTACGTCACTCTAAACCACTCTACGCCACTCCACTCTATCCCACTCCACTCAAAAGCAATTCCACTCCACGCTGCCACTCCACTCTATGCCACTCCACTTTATGCCACTTCGCTCTATACCACTCCATTCCATGCTAGTAAACTTCACTTTTACGCCACTCTACTCTATACCACTCCACCCTACTCCACTCTACAACCCTCCACTGTACGCCACTCTATGCCACTCCATTCCACTCTACTTCACTTTACACCACTCCACTCTATGCCACTCTACAACCCTCCACTCTATGCCACTCCACTCTATACCACTCCATTCCACTCTACTTCACTTTAAACCACTCCACTCTATGCCACTCCTCCCTACTCCACTCTGTGCCACTTCACTCTATACCACTCAATTCCACGCCACCCTACGCCACTCTACAACCCTCTACTCTACGCCACTTCACTCTATCCCACAGCACTCTACTCTATGACTCTATATTCCACTACAAGCCACTACACTCCAAGCAACTCCACCCTGATGATCCACTCTACGCCACTCGACTTTATGCCATTTCACTTCATACCACTTCACTCTATTCCATGCCACTCTACTTCACTTTACACCACTCCTCCCTACTCTACACCACTCTACAACCCTCCCCTCTATGCGACTTCACTCTATGCCACGCCCCTCTATATTACTTTACTTCATATACTTTTACTCCATTCTTTGCAACTCTACCCTACGCCACCCCACTCTTTAACCCTATACTCCAATCCATGCCCCTGTATGCCACCCCACTCTAGGCCACTCTATTCTATGCCACTTCACCCTGACACTCCACTTGAATCTACACCACTCATTATTTGCCACTCTATGCCACTCCACTCTACACCACTCCACTCTGCTACACCACTCTGCACCCCTCCACTCTGTTACTTTATTACACTCTATGCAACACTACGCTACTCCACTCTGTCCCACTCCACTCAACTCTATGACCCTATACTTCACTCCATGCCATCCTATGCCACTTCACTCCAAGCCACTCTACTTTAACCCACCTCGCAACACTCCATGCCACGTAAATCCACTCTGACACTCCACTCTTTGACACTTTTATCCACTCTATGCCACTCCACTCTACAGTACTTCATTCTATTCCACACCACTCTACATCACTCTACACCACTCTATTCCACACTGTGCCACTCTACCACATGCCACTCTACTCTGCTCTATGCCACTCCACTATATGACACTCTATCCCACATCCCCTTCACCACTCCACTTAAATCTATGCCAATATGGTTCATTTTACACAACTCTACTACACTCTGTCCCACTTCACTCTGACACTCTACTCCACGCACTTTACTCCACTCCACACCACTCCACTCTATGACACTTTACTCTATTGTATGCTACTCCACTCTATGCCACTCCACTTGACACTCCACTCCACGACTCTCCATGCCACTCTACTCTGTGCCACTCCACTCTACAACACTTCACTCTACAACACTCTACTCCACAACACACTACTCTGCTCCACTCTATAACACTTGAATACATTCTTTGCCACTCGACTGTACAAAACTTTACTCCACTCAATGCCACTCTACTCTATACCACTCTACAACACTTTTCTCCACACTGTGCCACTCCACTCTACGACACTTCACTCTACAACACTCTAGTCCACCCTGTGCCCCTCCACTCTATGCCACTGTACTCCACTCTGTGACACTCCACTACACTGTATGCTGCTCTACTCTACACCACTCCATGTCACTTTACTGCATCCTTGTGACGGGATCTGAAGGAAGGTGCAAGAGACTGCGTCTGGACAACAAAGGTTTTATTTTTAAATAACCACGCTTCTTGCGTTCAGACAGTTTAAACATATATAACGAGAAATGAAATTGCTGGGGTATCAGAGGAACTTCCTCCCCGGTTTCAGCTCCTCCCGTATTCGTCCTCCTTTCGTGTGTGGACAGGGTGAAGAGGTTTGGCTTCCGGTATCCCCAAAAGAAAAGAATGCAGAAAGGCAAGGTTTAATATGGTGTTCTCTTCATTCAACGTGGAGAAGCGTGTGAGGGAACACTCTAGTGCACTCAGTGATGTGTCAAGCGGGAGACGGTGAGGAGTGAAAGTGAGGGGGGGAGTATTTACACTGGATGTCCGAGAATTCTTTAAAAATCAACCCGGACAAGACGGAAGTGCTGCCTATTTCCATCACGGGCAACCCCTGGAGTGAGAAATTTTGCCCTGTGGAGCTGGGTGTGTCGCCGGAACCGGCGTCTGCAGTCAAAAGCCTGGGTCTATACGTGGACGATAAACTCTCCATGAAGAAACAAGTTACCACGGTAGTGGGCACTTGTATAGGCCTGCTGCGACAATTGAGGAAGATCTCTGCTTTACTCTCTTTTTCCACCATGAGACACGTGGTCTCAGCCACAATTCTGGCTAGGCTGGACTACGGTAACTCCCTGTATATTGGCCTACCTCAACGGCTGTTGGATATGCTACAGGGGGTTATGAACGACGCAGCTCGGCTGATTTACAAGAAACCTAGGACTGCCCACTCTTCCCCACTGATGCAGGAGCTACATTGGCTCCCGATTCGGCAGAGGGTTGTTTTTAAAGGTTTGTGCATCGTACATAAGGCGTTGTATGGTAATGCACCGAGATACCTGAAATCTCGCCTGTCCCCTTATACACCGAGCAGGACTTTGCGTTCGTCGGACGGTACCCTCTTGTCCCAATCCCGCTTTAAACTGGCCACGGTGGGAGGACGTGCCTTCTCCAACACGCTTCCTGCTCTATGGAACAAATTGGCCCCAGAACTAAGGAAGGAATGCAACTTGTTATCCTTCAGGAAAAAGTTAAAAACCACTCTGTTTAGGCAAGCATGGAGTAGCCTTTAGGCGCTGTGTTAAGATCAAGTAAATGCCGAACCCCCACTACGTAATCTGGACAAACAGCGCTTAGAGACCCCGGTGGTTATAACGCGCTATATAAATTAAATAAATAAATAAATAAATAGTTACAAAGGCCGGTAGACGGAGTCGGTACTACCCCTCAGGCTTCTCCCACCTCCCGACAGAGCCACTGAATCACTCCCGTACCTGAGTTTAGCTTTGTTCCTCCTGGATCGTGGCTCGGCGGAGCGTGTCCCCCGTGGCCTCCTGGCTTCTCCGTTCGTTCTGCTCTCTCTTCTCCTCCTGGGCTGGCTGTTTTCTCCGGTGGTCTTGGCTTTCCCTTGCAGTCTTCGGTCCTGTCTTCCTCGGTCTCCCTTGGCTCTTCCGCATCTCCGGTGTCCGTGCACACCCAGATCTGATTGCCTTCGTTCCTTATTGGTCCCCAGGCTACGACGTCATCTCGCGGGGAGGGGCTTCCCATTAGCATGTTACAGTTAAAGGGGCCGGTGTCTGTTTTGAATAGGCTAGGTCCGGGAGTCTGCAGCCATTCATCCTGTCGAGGAGAAAGAATAGGGGACATGACGTCATGCAGTTCCCACCAGTCACCCGACAGTCCCAATGTGTCCCAGCTGGACTTGTGACACTTTTTCTCCCCTGGATTCTCCCGTTTGGGGAGGGGAAAAATCCTTGACAGATAGTCCGCACTACCATTATCTACCCCTTTGCGGTGTTTGACAGAAAATGAAAAGGGTTGGAGAGAGAGGAACCAACAGAGTACCCTAGGGTTATTAGCGATGTTACGGCTCATCCATTGTAGGGGGGCATGGTCTGTATGCAGGGTGAAATGATGGCCTTTCCAGATAATATCGCAGTTTATCTATAGCCTATCTCACTGCTAGGAACTCACACTCAATAGTAGGGTATTTCATTCCCTTGGAAATAGTTTTCTGCTAATATACACTATTGGATGGTCTATACCCTCGGGTGACTTTTGTGACAGAACTGCGCCTATCCCATTGGTTAGAGGCATAGGTGTATAGGATGAAGGGTTTAGTGAAGTCAGGGGAGGATAACATCGGGCTGGTGGTGATGGTGTTTTTTAAGGTCTGGAATGCTTCTAAAATTGGTTGTGAGGGGCATAGTAGGACCTCTGGTTTTCCCTCCTTCCTAAGTGTATCGGTCAAAGGGGCGGCCACCTCTGAAAATCTTGGTATGAATCGCCTGTAGTAGCTGATTAAACCAAGGAAAGCTCTCATGTCTCGTTTGGTGGAGGGAAAGGGGGTATCGGTAACTGCTCTAACCTTTTCCTCTTGTGGGGAAATTAGACCGTGCCCAAGGATGTACCCGAGATATTTCACTTTCTGAAAAGCCATTCTGGATTTCTTCGCGTTGATGTGTAACCCTGCTGTTTGGAGGGCTTGTAGAATCGTATGTAGATGTTTCAAGTGAGTTTTCCAGTCTGGACTAAAAGCACAAGTTACTACTTGTGTAACGATATATCTGTAAGAGACATTAGTTAGTGATAGATTCCTTACCTTAGAATATCCCCAGGCGTCAGACTGGATCCAGAAATGTTTGCGTAGCAGTACCCTTGCGCGTCGGTAGGCGTCGTCTGCGGCTCCGCATCTGTCGTCGGAGTCGTGGGCGCCGTGATGACGTCGTCGGAGTACTTAGACGCCGCCTCCGCGTGCTGACGTCAGTTCTTAGACACAGCTTTTCCGCACCAGAAGCGCTGAGCCATGTTAAAAACCAACACTGGTGCCATTGAAACTAGGACCCTGAAAGGGGATAACCCTAACCCTAGATATCGGTTCGCAGAACGGGGAGGATGGGTGGGCGGTAAGGAATCTATCACTAACTAATGTCTCTTACAGATATATCGTTACACAAGTAGTAACTTGTGCATCTGAAAGAGACACGTTAGTGATAGATTCCTTACCTTAGAATAGATACCCCAGCAATACCAACCCTGGTGGTGGGTCTGTGAACCAATAATCACACCAGAAAGTCCTGGAGGACAGAACGGCCAAAGAAGCCATCCCTCCGGACTTGGCTGTCCAGGCAGTAGTGTCTTGCAAACGTGTGCAGCGATGCCCACATAGCTGCCTGACAGATGTCTTGTAAGGGCACTCCCCGGCCCAGGGCAGTTGTAGTCGCCGTGGCTCGGGTGGAATGAGCCCGCAATCCAACAGGGGGCTCCTTCTTAGCCAAGGAGTAACATGCCTGGATACACAAGATGATGCACCGGGAGATGGTCCTCTTGTGTACCGCTTTCCCCTTCTTAGCGCCCACGTAACCAACAAAGAGTTGGTCATCCACCCGGAACTGGTGTGTGCGATCCAAGTAGAACGAGAGCGCACGTTTTGGGTCCAGACGGTGGAGCCGCTCTTCCTCTTTAGAGGGATGCGGTGGCGGAAAGAAGGTTGGCAAGGTGATAGACTGCCCTATGTGGAAGGCTGTGACAACCTTGGGCAGGAAAGACGGCTTAGTACGCAACACAACTTTGTCCGGATGGACAGAAAGAAAAGGTGGAGTACAAGAAAGGGCCTGGAGCTCACTCACTCTCCTGGCAGAGGTGATGGCAACCAGGAAAGCAGTCTTCAGAGTAAGAAGGCGGAGAGGACAGTTGTGAAGTGGCTCAAAGGGAGCGCACATCAGAAATGTAAGAACAAGGTTCAAGTCCCACTGAGGCATCACAAACGGAACAGGAGGGATCGTGTGTGTGATGCCTTTTAGAAATTTATTTACAATAGGGGATTTGAACAAAGAAGGTTGATCAGGCAGCCTCAGAAAGGCTGAAAGGGCAGAAAGGTAGCCCTTGATAGTGCCCAGAGCAGAGCCCTGCTGGGCAAGAGAAAGAAGGAAGAGAAGAACCTGAGAGAGAGGGGAAGCAAGAGGATCCACAGCCTTTGCTGTGCACCATGCCACAAATCTGTTCCACCTGCAGGCGTATACCGTTTTTGTGGTGGGACGCCTGGCTGCCAGAATGACATTACAGACTTCAGGAGGCAAGTCATATGGCCTCAACTGTCGCCGCTCAATCTCCAAGCATGGAGGTGGAGACTGGACAGGTTCGGGTGGAGGACCGTCCCCTGCTGCTGCGACAGAAGGTCCTCCCGAAGAGGCAGACGAACCGGGGGATCGACTGACATACTGAGTAGCTCTGGATACCAGTACCTTCGTGCCCAGTCCGGAGCCACAAGGATGACTTGGGCCCGGTCGTGCTTGATCTTCTTCAGCACTCTGGGCAGAAGTGGTATAGGCGGAAAGGCGTACAATAGACCGCAACTCCACTCGCGAAGAAAAGCGTCTCCGAGCGAGTGCCGCCTTGGAAATTCCAACGCGCAGAACTGATGACATTGCGCGTTCTCTTCGGTGGTGAGTAGATCTAACCAAGGCTTTCCCCATTGCTGAAAGAGGCCTTGCGCCACGTCCGAGTTCAGACGCCATTCGTGATCCATCATGCACCGACGGCTGAGCTCGCCCACCCTGGCGTTCAGAGAACCTGCCAGGTGTTGAGCCACCAGGGTCACGCCTTGGCGTTCCAGCCATTGCCAGAGGCGCAGAGCCTCCTGGCAAAGGGTCCACGACCCCACCCCACCCTGTTTGTTGCAGTACCACATGGCGGTGGTGTTGTCCGTGAACACCTGCACTACACTCCCCGGACAGTGGGGAGGAATGCCTTCAGTGCCAGACGAATCGCCCGTAACTCCAACAGGTTGATGTGGAGCCGGGCCTCCGCCGGAGACCAGAGGCCTCTGATCTCCGCCTCTCCCACGTGGCCTCCCCAGCCCTGGAGGGACGCGTCCGTCACAAGTACGTGCTCCGGTTGGGGAAGGAAGAGGGATCTGCCGCTGACCCAATCGCGGTCCGTGAGCCACCACTGAGCTGTCTCGCAGTGCCTTCCGAGATCAGGACGTGGTCGGACAGGTTGCCCTGATGCTGGGCCCACTGAAACTTCAGGTCCCACTGCAGAGCCCGCATCCGCCACCTGGCGTGATGCACCAGTAGGATGCAGGAGGCCATCAGCCCCAGAAGCCGCAGCGATAACCTGACCGAGACCCGGGATAACGGCTGAAAGATGGGAATCAGAGCCTGAATATCCCGGACCCGCTGTTCGGGTGGATAAACCCCAAACCGCGCCGAGTCGAGAACCGCTCCGATGAAGAGGAGCTTCTGAGAGGGACAAAGGTGTGACTTCGGCACATCGATGGAGAACCCCAGCTGGTGCATGAGATCTGCCGTAGTCTGGAGGTGGCTGACGACTGTCTGAGGCGAGCCCGCCTTCAACAACCAGTCGTCGAGGTAGGGGAAGACTAAAACCCCTAACCTGCGCAGATGAGCTGCGACCACCGCCATCACCTTTGTGAACACCCGTGGGGTGCTGGTAAGGCCGAAGGGGAGCACGGTATACTGAAAGTGCTCGTGGCCAACCGTGAACCGCAGGTAGCGCCGGTGGGCCGGCAGGACGGGGATGTGGAAATAAGCGTCCTGCAAGTCCAACGCCACCATCCAGTCTCCTGGGTCTAGGGCAGCTAAGACCTGAGCCAGTGTCAGCATTTTGAACTCCTCCTTCCGGAGGAAGCCGTTGACGTTCCGTAGGTCCAAGATAGGGCGTAGGCCCCCTTTGCCCTTCTTGGGTACCAGAAAGTAGTGGGAATAGCAACCACATCCTACTTCTGGCCCAGGAATGCGCTCGATGGCCCCCTTGGCCAAGAGGGCCGTAACTTCCTCCTGTAGAAGTCGCAAATGATCCCCCGATACACGGTGGTTCTGCGGTGGCATGGCTGGAGAAGTCGCCTCGAAGGGGAGGGAGTAGCCCCTTCGGACGATCTGCAGCACCCACCTGTCCGATGTGACAGTGCCCCAGTGGTGGAGGTGATGGCGAACCCTGCCCCCCACTGGCATCACATGGGCCTGAAAGCACGGACTAGGAGGGTTTTGAGGCGGATGCTGCGGGGGAAGGTGTGGACTGACCTCGCCGTTGTCCCCGACCGCCACCACGGCTGCCACCGCGTTGGGTATTACCCTGCGGAGCGTGGCTGGCAGCACGTGTGGGTACACCCCTTCCGTGGCCACGAAAGGAATGAAAGGCAGCCGATGGCTGGCGCGGGGCCGAGAGACCCAAGGACTTGGCCGTAGCCCTGGAGTCCTTAAAGCGCTCAAGCGCATGGTCTGCCTTGTCGCCAAAAAGGTGACGGCCATCAAATGGCATGTCCATCAGTGTGTTTTGGATATCGGCCGAAAAGTCGGCGGACCTCAACCAGGCGTGACGTCTGACCGCCACCGTCGTTGCCATCGCTCTACCTAGTGAGTTGGTGGTATCCAGCCCACACCGGATAGAATATCTGGCTGCATCCCGGCCCTCCACAAGGGCTTGGCCGAGTTTGGCCCGTACCTCCAACGGACACTCTGGCAGCACTTCTGCAACCGTATCCCACAGAGAGTGGGTGTAGCGGCCCAAGAGGCATGCGTAGTTGGAAGACCGCAGTCCCAGACTAAGGGAGGAGAAGATCTTTTTACCGTACTGCTCGTACCTCTTGGATTCCCTGTCCGGCGGAGCCGACGGGAATGCGGTCTGGGAATTGGAGGCCTGGATGACCAGGCTCTCGGGGGTGGGGTGGGTGGACAGGAAACATGGGTCGCCCGGGGCCGGCGTCTGGCCGCGTTCCTATCTACGGGCGAACCCGTAGCGGGCCTGGACCAAGTGCCCAAAACCAAAAAAACGTCGGTTAAGGCCTCGTTAACAGAGGCTCGGCTGAGCATGACTGCAGCTTAAGGACCTCAGTGAGGAGGTTAGTCCTCATGGCCGCGACGGGGAGCTCAAGGCCCAAGGCCTTGGCCGCCCTCATAAACACCACACTATAGGTTGCCCCCTCCTCCGTAGCCACGGTAGGAGGCGAGACAAAGCCAGTGTCAGGCGAAGTGTTTATACCACTGGCCTCCCCAAGTTCACCTGCCCAGTCCTCTTGAGACTAGCATTCTCGTGCCATAGGGTCCTCAGACCCCTCCCAATCCTCCTCAGCACCCATCTCCTGATACTCAGGGTTAGCAAATGATGGGGCCGGTTCATGGAAAGTGAACTCTCCGAACGGCGTCTGAATCAGCGCCCAGCGGCGCCAGAACCGGGTCGAGGGAGGCATCGGGGACGGCACCGCCCGAGGACGGCGCCGGGGGCGACACCTGAGGGGCCGGCGCCGGGGAGGTCGTTAATTCCACCGGCGACGACCCGGATCCGGAGCCGGATCCGGCGGGGCCCCGCGACGCCGAGCCCGGCGGCGCCGGCGGCATCGGAGCCGAAGCACCCGACGGCATCAGGGCCGAAGCCCCCGACCCGCTAGGACCCCCAGACGGGACCCCTGGGCCGGAAGGTGCCTGGGAGCCCATCGAAGGAGAGAGGGACCTCATGGCCATGAGGAACCACTCGATCTCCTCCGGCACCGCGTTAAGCCCAGGGACCGTAGGGTATGGGGCTGGACGCGGCGCCTGCGACTCCAACGGAGCCGCGTGGGCGGTGCCACCCGAACCCCCGCCCGCGTCGCGCGAGCATCGGGGGGAGTCGGAAGAGCGATGACGTCTCTTCGACTTCTTGTGCTTACCTGACGACTTCGACCCGGAGGAGTGATGTCGACTCCCGGAGCTTCGATGGCTCCTCTCCCGCGACCGGCCCCTCGACCTCCTTCCAGACCGGGACCTCTCATGGCGCGGGCCGACAGCCGGAGTTCGAGCCGCTTGCGGGACCGCTCCCGCCTAGCCTTCGAAGTCAGGGCGCGGCAGTCGGGACAGGTCTTGTCGTCGTGGTCGACGCCGAGACAGTCGAGACACCGACGGTGAGGGTCGGTGACCGACATCAGCTGGTCGCAATCCTCACAGGCCTTAAAACCTGGCATCCCTACCGGCACGGTTCGGAGTCGAAGACTTTGAAAAAGAATGATCAAAAGATCAAAAAAGTTTTAGTCAAAAAGTGACTAAGGTACCACTTTTTCCGGATCTGCGCTGCTGGCGCGGAAAAAAGAAGAACTGACGTCAGCACGCGGAGGCGGCGTCTAATTACTCCGACGACGTCATCACGGCGCCCACGATGCTGACGACGGACGCGGAGCCGCAGACGACGCCTACCGACGCGCAAGGGTACTGCTACGCAAAAATTTCCGGATCCAGTCTGACGCCTGGGGATATTCTAAGGTAAGGAATCTATCACTAACGTGTCTCTTTCAGATACCACAATATCATCCAGGTATGCTGATGAGAAGGCGTGGTAGTCCTGAAGAACAGTATTCTTAAGTCGCTGAAAGGTTGCTGGCGGTCCATGCAACCCGAATGTGAGTACAGTAAATTCGTACAGGCCGTTGGGAGTGGAGAAGGCAGTTTTCTTCCTATCTTCCTCCCGTGATGGTACTTGCCAGTACCCTTTCGTTAAGTCTAGCGTTGTTATGTAGGCCGCTTCTCCCAGTTTCTCGATTAGCTCGTCTATGTAAGGGATTGGGTATGCGTCGAAGGCTGAGATTTCATTCAGCACCCTGAAGTCCATACAAAAACGGGTACTTTCGTCAGGTTTCGGCACCATCACAATTGGAGACGACCATTCACTCCTTGATAGTCTTATTACGCCTAAGTTTAGCATGTCCTGTACTACTCTCCGTATGGCTTTTCTTCGCGCGGTGGGTATTCTGTAGGGTCGTTGCTTTATTACTTTCCCTGGTGGTGTTTCTATACGATGCTCAGCCAGATGTGTTTTCCCTGGGAGGTCAGAAAACATAGGGTAGAAAGGGCTCAAAGCCGCTTCTAGCTCTTCTTTTTCGGTTGGTGCGAGTTCGTCATTGACTACTAGTTGTTTTATAGTACTGACGTTGCTAGCCAAAGTGGGTACAGTGAAGGTGGCATTCTTTGGGGGAGGACCAATCCATTTCTTCATCATGTTGATGTGGAAGACCTGGGTACGATTTGGGGTTATCTGCAACTTATACGTTGTTTTTCCGATGGTAGAGATGACTTTGTACGGACCTTTCCATTCAGCTTTGAATTTCTAAGTAGCTGTTGGTAAGAGCACCAATGCCCAATCGTTCACACTCAGTGTTCTCCATTGCTTCCCTCAGTTGTAGTAGTAGGTTTGTTGTTCCTGTTTCTTAGCGAGGCTTGTGTAGGCTAGGTCGTGTAGTTTCCCGATCTTTGCTTTTAGTCCTTGGGTGTATTCCAACATCCCTTTGGTCTCTAATGTCTCCTCTTTCTCCCAGGCCTCTTTTGTCATCTCCAGGAGACTTCTTGGCTGTCTACCGTATAGCATTTCAAATGCTGAACAGCCTAAGCTTCTTTGCACTTGGCTCTTTATCACATACAGAACGAAGGGTAACAGCTGGTCCCACTCTTTGCCGTTTACCGCCAGCATTTTCTTCAATGTGGACATCAGTGTCCCGTTACACCGCTCCACAAGCCCATCAGTCTGGGGGTGGTAAACGGAGGTATTAATGTGGTGTAGGTCCAAGACTGCATACTTCTTTCATTAGTCATGAGACGAAGGGAGTCTCCTGGTCCGTTAGTATCTCTTTTGGGAACCCTACTCTTGAGAATAACTCTAGGAATCTGTCAGCTATGTTACGAGTGGTGGGGGTACGGAGGGGGTATGCTTCGGGAAAACGGGTTGCATAATCTATGATTACTAATGCGTAGATGTTTCCTTTTTTGGTGCGGGGCAGGGGCCCTATCAGGTCCATCCCTACTCCCTCGAATGGGGTGCCTATCACTGATAAGGGTTGAAGGGGAACTGCTGGGGGTTGATGGGTGTCCCTTCTCTGACAAATCATACAAGACTGGCAATGGGATTTCATATCTTTGTAGACCCCTGGCCAAAAGAAATGCCTCAACACATTCTGTGTGGTCTTTTCTGCCCCTGTGTGCCCAGACGTGAGATGGGAATGGGAGAAAAATATAATCTTGTGCCTAAAAGACACGGGGACCAACAGTTGTTGTGGATCAGTGGGGGCAGCATGGCGATAAAGTAAGCCCTCTTTTATAAGGAACCGTGGGTATGTGTGGGTGCCCTGTCCTGTGTGCTATGGGCCTGTTCCCATGCATTGTATAGGGTAGCATCATTCACTTGGGCGACCTGAAGCTACGATCCAAAAGCCAGGGCTCGGGTGTTACTAGAGCGGGGGCTTCATGGGTAGGGCCTTTATCCTGTGGTTTATCCCTTTCCCCTGTAGTAGGTAAGACTCTTCT
This sequence comes from Lissotriton helveticus, assembly GCF_964261635.1. Taxonomy (NCBI): domain Eukaryota; kingdom Metazoa; phylum Chordata; class Amphibia; order Caudata; family Salamandridae; genus Lissotriton; species Lissotriton helveticus. The sequence continues at coordinate 512,110,076 of NC_136065.1, forward strand.
GAAAAGGTTAAGAAAATCTGGTTTGTCTGTCCCTATGAATAGATCTTCGGGAAGGCTGTCTAATAACCCTACTTTTATGTTGCTCCTTAGTCCGGCAGAATGGAGGATTGTTATTACCGCTAAGGGGTAGGGCTTTACGTCACCATGCACACAACGGATGTGTACTGTGGAGTCAGGCATCATTTGTTCTTTGGTTACCCACACCCCCTGTATAACTGACTGCTTACATCCCGAGTCAAGGAGGGCTCTGACCATCTTGCCATTCACCTGTACACTTATATGAAACGCTGTCCCCATTTCGGCGGTGTACAATATGGACTTGGGAATGTAACCCACTTCCATGGGTTCCTCCATTGATTTCCTCCGAGGGCACACTCGAGCTATGTGCCCCCACTCCCCACACTCAAAGCATTGGGGCCCTTTTACACTGGGTAGTTCATATTTTGTTTGTCGTGGTTTGGTTGGTTCTGGGATCTTTGTTTTTTTCTCCATCCTGAGGTTTTGGTAGCACGGCTTTTCACATTCCCAACCTGCCACCTTGGGCTGTGCCCGTGAGAAGGTATTCGCCATTTCGATGGCCTGTTGGGCTGTCAAATTCGTGTGTTGTTACAACCATTTCTGGGTATTGAAAGGAAGCGCTGGAGGTACTGTTCCAGGTAGATCTTCTCCATGATTTCTTCTTTGGAACTAGTATTTGGCATTAACCATTTATCGGCTGCCATTTTTAGCCTAAAGAACAGAGTTTTTGGGTTCTCCCCTGGCGTTCCCTTTTCCTTATGGAAACGTACCCTGTATGCCTCCGCATCTAGGCCTAGGTGATCAAGAATGATTGTTTTTATGTCCGCGTATGGGGAGTACCCAGAGGCATTTGCCACTTGGTACGCAGCTTGAGCCTTTCCAGTTAAGAGAAGTGCTAGGAAGTAAGGCCATTTCTCCAGGGGCCAGCTACAGGCCCTCGCCACCCTCTCAAAGTTTGTCAAAACGCGTCCGGGTCCTCCCATGGAATGTATTTTTGCAAGGAGACTCCAGCGGGAGTGGGGTGACGGGTACTTCGGACTTCTCGTATGTCCCGTTTGGACTTGTTGATGGTTCCGTCACCATCTTTTGTAGATCTTCGATCTGGGCAGAGATAGTATCTCTAAACACCTCGCGGTCCGCTTTGGCGGAGGTCATTTGCTGCTCGACAGTCCACTCAAGCTTTTCTTGGCCCTTAATGAGATGTTGGATCAAGGCTTCCATCTTTAAGTCACAGATGGGCTCTTCTTTTATGCCCGCATTCTCTATATGTGTGACGGGATCTGAAGGAAGGCGCAAGAGACTGCGTCTGGACAACGAAGGTTTAATTTTTAAATAACCATGCTTCTTGCGTTCAGCCAGTTTAAACATATATAACGAGAAATTAAATTGCTGGGGTATCAGAGGAACTTCCTCCCTGGGTTTGGCTCCTCCCGTATTCATCCTCCTTTCATCTGTGGACAGGGTGAAGAGGCTTGGCTTCCGGTATCCCCAAAAGAAAAGAATGCAGAAAGGCAAGGTTCAATATGGTGTTCTCTTCATTCAACGTGGGGAAGGGTGTGAGGGGACACTCTAGTGCACTCGGTGATGTGTCAAGCGGGAGACCGTGAGGAGTGATAGTGAGGGGGGGGGAGTATTTACACTAGTTACAATTGCCGGTAGACGGAGTCGGTACTACCCCTCAGGCTTCTCCCACCTCCCGACCCAGCCACTGAATCACTCCCGTACCTGAGTCAGCCACGCTCCTCCTGGAGCGTGGCTCGGCGGAGCGTGTCCCCCGGTGGTCTCCTGGCTTCTCCGTTCGTTCTGCTCTCTATTCTCCTCCCGGGCTGGCTCTTTTCTCCGGCGGTCTTGGCTTTCCCTCGCAGTCTTCAGTCATGTCTTCCTCGGTCTCCCTTGGCTCTTCCGCGTCTCCGGTGTCCGCGCACACCCAGATCCTATTGCCTTTGTCCCTTATTGGCCCCAGGCTACGATGTCTTCTCGCGGGGAGGGGCTTCCCACTAGTATGTTACAGTTAAATGGGCCGGTGTCTGTTTCGAATAGGCTAGGTCCGGGAGTCTGCAGCCATTCATCCTGTCGAGGAGAAAGCATAGGGGACATGACATCATGCGGTTCCTACCAGTCACCCGACAGTCCCAATGTGTCCCCACTGGACTTGTGACAATTCTATACCAAACCACTGTACACCACTCCAATGTACGCCACTCTACTACACTCTGATCCTCTTCTCCACTCTACTCCAGAACATGACACACTGTGACATTTTACAACACTCCACTCAATGATACTCCACTTCACGCTATAACACTACAATTCACGCTAAGACATTCTATAGCAGTCTATTCCATTCTATGCCACTCCACCCTAAGCCCGACACTCAATGACACTCCACGCCACTACACCACTCCATTCTAAGCCACTCTACTCCACTCTATGCCATTCAATGTAACTTTACCCCACATAACTTTACTCAACTCTATGCAACTCTACTCTATGTAACTCCACTCTACGACCCAGTGCTCCATGCCAGCATACACCACTCCGCTCTAAGTCACTCCACTCTGAGCCATTCCACCCTGACACGCCGTTCTACTCTTCTCTATGCCACTCCACTTTGACACTCTACTCCACTATATGCCATTCCAATCTGACACTCTACTCCACTCTACGCCGCTCTGCAACACTCCACTCTACGACACTCTATGACACTCTACACCACTACACACCACTACACTCATTGACACTCCACTGTATTTTACGACACTATATGATACTCCTCTCTTCGACAATCAGCACCACTCCACAACACTCCACTCTACCATATGACACTAAATGATAGTCCACTCTATGACAATCTACGCCACTTCACTCTGACACTCTACTCCATTCCAGTCTATGAGTCTCTACACCACTCTTTGTCACGCTATACCACTCCACTCTGTCAATCCATTCTATGCCACTCCACTGTATGCGACTCCGCTCTAAGCCACTCTACTTCACACTACACCACTCTTCTCAAGTCTACAACACTCTACTCCTTGACACTCTACTCCTCGACACTCTACGACACTTCCCTCTACTTCACTCTGCCACTCCACACCATGCCACTCCACTCTAAGCAACTGTACTCAGCTCTACCTTACTCCACTCTATGCCATGTGGAAAAGTAAATTTTGCCATGTTCTGTGTCCCTACGCCTCATCCATCATATGTTATGTGTGCATGACCAATATGCATATGTTATTCCCCATGTCTGTTTAATGACGCAATTACAGTTGTGTCCACCTCTGGTATGTCATTTTCCAGTCCTCGTGAATACTACGAATATTAGGCCTATGTAAAGCTATGTTGCCACGTTTCCCAGCGTGCACGTTATTCCATTATAAAGTCCCCGTTTCCAGGCCTCAAAAGGGCCCGGACAACAGATTCAGCTCCTGTCTCCTGAAAGCCTCGCTGAGGAGCGATACAGCCCCCACCTGTATCCTCGACCCTTCACTTACTTCCTGCCTCGCAGTGCCCGGTGCAGCTTGGCTCTGCCTCTGAGTCTGCCAAGAGTATGTTATGATTCCAGCTATCAGTTCAGTCCTTCTTCTCTACATTCCTAAGCTACTGAACTGCATCAATAGTTTCCGTCATTGTCTAGCCTATTCGGCTCCACGTTAGAGAAATACTGTATTAATGGTCATTTAATATTCTTCATCACGCACTACATGTAGAATAATGCATGGTCCAGTCTTAGAATCAAGTTAGCTTTTCCCCTCATGACTTCTAGTTTATATCAACATGTTCCCTAAACATCAGATACCAGATAGGGTTTAGGTACATGTCGCTCCGACCCTCCAGACTCAAGTCTCTGCTCCTAGCACAGAGTTCGTAGCCCCCAGCTTCTCCTAGTAACACGTCATTGTCAGTTTACGCGCACCACCAGGTTAGAGGTCCCGGCTCCTTAGGTAGCCCCCTCCAATGATTCCGCCCATTCATGACATATTCTGTTACGTTTGCATCACATGTCTATGTATACTCCCAGTTACACCTACTTTTACTGTTATCTCTCGCGACTGCTACGCGTCACGCCTTCTGCTCCACCCACTGTTACGCCTACTGCAATGTAATGCTATGTGTTTGCGCTATGTATATAAGTTGATGTATTGTTATTAAAAGCTAGCGCGCTCATCCCAGACCCGGCCCCAGCAGCTGCTGGGTCATCCTATGCAGGTTGTCCCGATCCTGTCCTTATGCTGTAATAAACCTGCAGAAACTCCTACTACCTCGAATCTTGACTCTTATTTATTGAGCTACCTGCTATGATATATGCTTAGTCAAAAATAGGGTATTATTTATTTATTTACCACATAATGGCGCCCGAATAGGGACTTGCCCTTTCCCCACGCGTCGGTGAAGCCACGCCGACCCCCTGACCCTCTGCAGCCGTGACGGAACCATACCGGCCACGTGCAGATATTTCTGCCTCAAGTATCCCTCAGGCCCACGGAGGAGACGGAGGAGGCGGTCCAGCATCCGAACGAGACGGTGGAGGAACGCGGCGAGTCCCGACCAGAGCCCAAGCCAAGAGTCCGAGGTATCCGGAGGCCTACCCGTAACTGAAGTCCGAAGTTCGTCGTCCGTCGTCCAGTCCAGTCCGAGGCCTTCCGTTCTTGCTGCCCGGTGAGTACCATTGCTGGGGTAGTATCTAGACAGGACCAATCTAAATTGACTCCTGGTCCGTGGGTTGGTGGTGCCCAGACTCACAAACGAAGTGTTCACCTAGGTGGATACGGGTCTTGATGCGTCCCTTTATGGGACCGGTATGTTCCGTACTGTTATAGCAGTGCATCCAGTAACTCTAGTCTGTTCATTTATAATGTTGTTCAATGTATTTCCAATGTCGTGGTATGCCTGAATTGTTTTCCCAATTGTTATTGTTTTTCGTGTATTGTATTGTGTTCCGATTCAAGTTTACAATGCCGCTCTTTTCCAAGTTACGTCAGTTAAAAACTAGAAAGGGTTTATTAGAGGAAGCAGTTCCTGTCCCGCCCAGGGACAGTCCAGGTCATTTTATGTATCAGAAACATGGCATAAGCGCCATATTGTATCTAGATTTATGGGTAGAGTATACCAAACAGTTAGACGAAAAGTATAGATGGCCCGTATCGGGTACATGGGATGCCGAATGTATCATGCGAGTAGAAGAAGCATTATGGAAAAAGAAAGCCAGACAGTCACAGAAAGATGCCATCGAGTTATGGCGTAAGGAAGCCCATAGAAGGACCGAGAAAGAAGTCAGAAAGTCAGAGTTAAGTAGAGAATCCCAGGAACGAGCCCAAGAAAGAGAATTAATCGAGATAGGTGAACAAGTCAAAGCCGAACAGTCAGACAGACAGAGGCATGCCCTCATTAAGGGTATGTATCCTCTTCTTGCCGAAGGTTTGCCAAAAGCGACCCCAGAGGCATCTAGTAATTTCCCGTCACCATTAGTTCCGACCAAGCTACGTCACAAACCGACCGCAGCTGATATTTTTATTTCGTCCTATCTGGACGACACAGTCCCCGAATATGCAAATCCTGTTCGCGCTCCGCCAGTCCCTGTAAACCAGGTAGTTCATGCTCCTCCAGACACCGGGGTGCCCTTAACAGCTCCCCCGGTCCAGTCCGCCATACAAGTCCAGCCCACGTTACAATTACCGACCCTGCCAGGACGAAGAATGTCAGTCGACGATTCTAGTCTAGGGGCCGCAGGAGGAGGTCTTCCTCAAACCCCGCCGCCACACAAGCGTTTAACATTACTCGAATTACATGCTCAAGCGTTACAGCGCACGCCTAAACATCAGTCTGTTACAGAAATCAGGCAAACCCTTAACGAATGTGTCTATGATCCAGTTCCAGGCGAATATAATATGGTTTTATATTCCTTACGTGTAAGGAGAGTGACCGAGTATCTAGTCACCTTACCGAATATGAAAGAAGATCTAGACAGAATATATCGTTTCATCCGTACAGGGGATGATCCAGAAAGTATTGGCGAGATTATGTCTCAAAGGAAAGCCGAGATCCAGCTCATGATATTAAAGTTCCTGATCAATTGTCTAATAAGAGAACAAGATTACCCGTCTAAAGATTCCGCCGAGATGAAAATTCTGACAAGGTGGAGTGATAATATAGCCGAGGGTAAGCACAAGACCGTCGGTGCCATGGAGAGTATGTACAAGAAAATCCGTAAAGAAATAATAAGGTTACACGACCAGCGTAAAGCAGCACTAGTAAGCGAGAAAGAAAGTATCTCTGATCCTGAAGAGGAAGAGAACGAGAATCCCGCCAGAATAGCGTATGTAGGAAAATCTAGATTTCCAGATCGCCATTTACGTCTAGAACACAAGTCTATTGTTCATCATCTAGCACCAGAACAAGGTTCTCTAGAACAAGTATTCCAAGCTACCGATCACATTCTGAAATCACGAGTCGGTTACAGTGAATTAAGTACTATGCCCGAACAAGAACTAGCCCGATCAGCAGTCCGATGGATTACTGATTCTACCACTTTTCCAGACGAAATAGTGGCACAAATGTTTCTGAAACTGCCCCCAGCCGAGCAACGACTGGTGGGTATGTATATGATCCAGTACCTCATTACTCTGTATGAGGGTCAACACTCTGATCCAGGTCCGTTACACGATATCCTGAACGAGTTACTCCAGTATAGATGGAGAGGTCTAGGTACCGATTTAGTTAGTGTCATTCTAGAACAGCGTCACAAGTATAGAACGTTTCTGAATCCGCATTTTGTTCATGTCTCACCCCCAGAAAGTAACATAGACAGACAGAATCCGTTACGAGAAGTCCACCCAGTCAGAGGGACGGGTGGCGAAATGCAACGAGTGTTTGTATACACTCCAATCACAAAGATGGAACTTCTTGAAATGAAGAAATTAATTCCCTGTCATGACAAAGATCCAGCAGGGTTCCATAGAGAATTAAAAGACATGCTCCGTATGGGAGAATACACTTACCCAGATATCATTAAAATGTTAAAGGTCCTGCTACCCGCAGGGGTGTATGAAAAGCTAAAGGAAAAGGAATGGGAGGTGGGAGAGAAAAAGATAGATTGGGCAGTCCTAGAAGCAGAAGACAAGGCACGGGTACCAGGTACCGGTCTTGGAGATAAATGTAAAGAATTACCAGAATTATTGATTCAAGTTTTACCCAGATTATTGACAACGAGAAAGGAAGACTGGGATGCAATCTCAGCCTGTAAACAGAAACAAGATGAAGATATTAGTGATTTTTATTCTAGATTTGAGAAATGTTTCAGTATTAACAGTGGTCTCAAGACAAGTAGTGAGTCATACCCTCACCTTTTTGTTACCAAATTAGTCGAGAATTCAAGTCCACAAATTAAAAACCGAGTTTTGAAAGTCGAAAGCACCTGGCAAGCAAACACCCCGTCCCAGATGCTCCAGATGCTCCAGTATCACCAGAATAGAATCAGGGAAGAGCAAGAACACGAAAGAAAACGTATGAAAGACACGAAAATGAAAGTGCTAGTTGCACAATCTATTCCTCAAGACAGTCAGAAGAGGGGTCCGAATCAAGCCAGTCATCCTGCAGCTCCCGTTAAAGGGAACTGCAATTATTGTAAACAGCCAGGTCATTTTATAAACGAGTGTGCAGTTCTGAAACATAATATAGCTACTGGTAAGACTAAAGAAAGACCACGTCCGCCTAGACAAGAACAAGTTTCACAGACTCCTCAGCCACAGAATGCACAACAGACAGTTCCCGCACCGCAGCCCATTGCTGCCACACAGCACGTTACATCGCAGATGTACCAGTATGCTCAGACAGAGTATCCAGAGTACCAGCAATATTCATGAAACAGCCTAGAGAGGGAGGTAGGCTTGCCTCTCATCGAGATACCTGTAGATCAAGAAGGTCCCTATGTTCACAGTCAAGTATTAGGGAAAGACAGAAAGTTTTTGATCGATACAGGGGCGAGTAGGACCACAATCAGTCACACCGAAGTTCCAGGGGCTCCGCTCTCAGGCTCAAGAAATGTTTCCCTTGGATTTTCAGGAAAACCAATAGTTAATGAGATTTCAAAGCCAGTCACTCTAGAAGTAGGTCCATTGTCCCGCACTACTGATCTGTTACTTACGAAGTCATGTCCAGAAAATCTATTAGGCATTAAGACACTGAAAGAATTAGGTGCAGTTATTTGCTGTTCCCCAGAGGGAATACGTCTGTTCCTACGTGACTTCAAGGGTCACTATGTATTACGAGATTTTGATTCCAGATTGTCTAATGTTCCACAGCATTTATGGGCGCAAGGTCCAACTGATGTAGGTTACATGCAAATCACACCCCATCGTGTGACTCTCAAACCAGGTGTAGTGTTACCCCGAATCAGACAGTACAGATTGCCACCTGAGGCTGTAGCAGCCTTATCCAAAATTATTAACGAGCTCATCGTTCAGGGAGTAGTTGTAGAAACTGACTCCAATGTATGTAATTCTCCGATCATTCCAGTCATGAAACGTACTGATCCAAATGCACCTCCAGTATATCGATTAGTGATTGATTTACGAGAGCTTAACAAATGTATTATTCCTCAGTACCCAGTTGTCCCAGACATTTCTTCCCTGTTAACAGCTATTGATTCCGAAGCCACGTTTTTCACTGTCATAGACCTCAAGAATGCATTTTTCAGTGTTCCAATTCATCCAGACAGCCAGTTTCTTTTCGGATTTTGTTTAAATGGAAGGAGCTATATGTTCACACGCGCTCCTCAAGGTTTCACAGAAAGTCCTAGTATTTACAGTCAAGCACTCAAGAGACAACTAGACAACATTCACATGCCAACTGACACTGCCCTACTCCAGTATGTCGATGATCTACTGATCACAGCCCGTTCTGAACGTGACTGCGAGCGAGCATCACTTACAGTTTTGTATTTTCTAGCCGAGATGGGGCACAAGGTGTCACCTTCGAAGCTTCAATTCTGTGTCCAGCAAGTGGTATACTTAGGACACTTACTGTCCAAGAGGGGTAGGCAGTTGACACCAGATCGTATCCAGTTAATAGCGAGTCTTCCCCAGCCCAGAACCCAGAAGGAGGTACGTGCCTTTATCGGCCTTACTTCTTATTGCAGACAATGGATTTCCCAGTATGCATTTCTAGCCAAGTCACTGATACAGTTAACGACACAGGAGGCAGCCGTATCGACTGTCCTCCCTTGGACATCTGAACATACACTGAGTTTCAACGAGTTAAAGAAAGCTTTATGCCAAGCTCCAGTTCTAGCTACACCGAACTACAGTAAGCCTTTTACACTTTTTGTTACTGAACGCGAAGGTACAGCATTATCTGTTCTCACACAAGATCAAGCAGGACAATACAAGCCCTGTGCTTATTTTTCGAGCACATTAGATCCAGTCGCCCAGGCGTTGCCCGCGTGCCTCAAGTCAGTTGCAGCCACGGCACTAGCTATCAGACAAAGTGATTCCATAGTTTTAGGACATTCCCTGACAGTACAAGTTCCACATTCAGTAGAAGTTCTTTTAAACCGAACACAAACTCAGCACTTGACAATTGCACGTTTAACAGGTTATGAATTGACACTGTTCCAGCCACACATAGAAATTAGACGCTGCAACGTCCTGAATCCTGCTACACTGTTACCATCAGTTAATTCAAATCCAGCCACACATGACTGTGTGGAAGTAGTTAACATTACGACAAAGCCAAGACAAGACCTGACAGACATTCCGTTACCAGACCCCGACCTGACACTTTATGTGGATGGTTCATGTATGAGAACTAGTACAGGAGAACTAGTCGCCGCGTATGCAGTAACTACTGACACTGAAGTTATTGAAACACACCGTATTGATACCCTGTCCGCTCAAGCAGCAGAGCTAGTCGCTCTGACACAAGCCTGTATACATGCCAAGAACCTGAAAGTTAATGTTTACACAGATTCACGTTACGCATTCGGAGTTGTACACGACTTCGGAGTGCTCTGGCAGGAGAGAGGTTTCATGACTTCTCATGGAACCAAGATTCAGCATGGTCTCCTTATTCAAGCCCTGTTAGATGCCATACATTTACCGACATCCATTGCCATCATGAAATGCAAAGCACATACGAAAGTTACTGACATTATTTCCCAAGGTAATGATCTAGCAGACCGCACAGCCAAGCTTACAGCACAGAATCCAGACATTCCAGTTAACATAATACATACTCCAGATCCGATTACATGCATGACAGTTAAGGACCCTACACAAGATGTCATAGATATCCAGTTACATGCTACTCCCGACGAAATCAAGAAATGGTCTGAACAAGGAGGGGTCCAGACAGATCAAGGATGGTTAACGAAGGGTAGAGCCACATGGTTTCTCCCCGATTCTATGGTTCAAGTCATTATCAATACCGCACATAGTCCAGCACATTTAGGAGAAAAAGCTATGTTAGACAGTATCCAGAACATTTGGTTCAACAAGCATTTACGAGCTGCAGCCAAGCAGAAAGTCCGTACCTGTATGATATGTTGTCAGTTTAATCCAGGTAAAGGTGTCCCGGTGGAACAAGGTGGTTTCCAGCCCCCTGACCACCCTTTTGAGGTCCTCCAGATGGATTATATTCAGATGGAGCGATGTCGAGGTTTCAAGTATGTCCTTGTAGTTGTATGCGCTTTGTCCAGGTGGACAGAAGCATATCCAGTCCCAGATTACACAGCCGCGACCACTGCCAAGCAGTTGGTTCGTGAATTCTTCCCTAGATACGGACTCCCTAGAGTCGTATATTCTGATAACGGCCAGCCATTCTCCTCTGAACTGATGAAGCACGTTTCCCTGTTGTTAGGGTACCAGTGGAAGTTTCATTGTGTACGCCATCCTGAAGCAGCCGGTCTAGTTGAGAGACATAATCAGACCCTGAAAATCCGTATTGCCAAAGTTTGTAAAGAAAAAGGTGTGGACTGGCTAGTAGCTCTGCCAGTCGCTTTGTTTTATATGCGCATGGTCGCACATTCCAGATCAGGTCTGTCCCCGTATGAGGTCGTATTCGGCCGCCCCCCTAATATGTGGGGTACTCCTAGACCCCGAAGTATTACCGATGTTTCATGTAATATGCTGACAGATTACCTAGCTTCCTTGATGTCTGCCCTCAACTCATGTCGTTCACAGGTTGCTGCCGCATTTCCAGACAATACCGAGGTGGCACCGCACGAAATCTTTCCAGGTTCCCTAGTGATGGTCCGAAATTTTGACAGATCAAGTCCGCTGGAGCCTCGTTGGAAGGAGCCCCGTCAGGTCCTCCTCACCACCCGTACAGCCGTCAAGTTGGAAGGCAGAAAAGGATGGATCCACCTTTCTCATATTAAACTTTTTAAAGGATTGAAATCCGTTTCTAAAAACATTTCCCAGGATTTGAAAGACTGCCAGAATATTGCTCTTAAGGACTGTCCCGCAAAAGACATTATTACAACCCCTTCCTTGTTAGAGAAAACTCCGCAACAGGAGTATAAGTTAAAGCTCAGGTCTAGTAAAATAAGTCAGTCAGTTTGATTGTATAAGTCCTCCCCTAGGTGAAACGGTTAGACTGTTTCTGACATGTATAAAATAGACCCCCATAGTGAGAGAGTCAGTCGAAGTTCAATTCAATGTATCGTTTTTCTGAGTTTCGTATTATTCATCAGCATCTTGATTTCCTGCACCAGCTATGCGTTCTATCTGTATTTTCCAGTTCCTCATGTAAATATGTCTGCTAATGCTACAGTAGAGCACACGTTTAGTGACCTGCCTCCTCACGAATATTCATACCGCCTCGCTATGCGCAACAACACATTTATCCGTATGTTACATTACTCACACCAGACCAGCAATGCCACTAATTGTTGGGTGTGTGGTCGACTCCCCCCTTTCCAGACACCGAAGGGAGTTCTGCCACTCTTTCCTTATCCATTCTCACATAATGGTTCGTGTGGAGCATGGTCCACGTTAACGTCATCCTCAACAGATATGTCTTTTCTTAACAGTACATGTTTCCCAGACAAACAAGGTCTCCCCCACAGAACAGGTTTAGATCTAGAAAATGAAGTATATAATTTAGGTAATTATTCGTCGAATTTTATGGTCCTGAATGTTCAGTCTGATACTACTCCAGACTTACCTGCTATTTCAGTACTACCTGTCAAAGGCGAATTATGTGTCCGTAGTTATGGTTCTGTACATGTAGGACATAGTGAATGTACTACTGTTATCCAGTATAGTGACAGTGGGAAATTTGTTTTCAAAACTTCACGTCACTCTTATTTTATTTGTGGTCAGACCGCATATGTCCGTCTGCCCCTCGATTGGGAGGGAACCTGTTACATTGCCTTCCTACTGCCACCTGTTTTCCTAGCCCCATCTGATTATCACAGAAACACACATCTAGTACACATTAGACATAGAAGGGAGTCCCCAATTGTCGATTATACTGAAACTACTCTAGAACAGTATACAGATTTCAATAAAGGTTTCTTCTTCTTTGTAGGACCTGTCCAGAATAGTAAACTGATCCGTAGGTTAACAAGAACCCTTGAAGCTGTAGTAAATGAGACTGCCTCTGCTCTAGGTAACCTAACCGAAGAACAATCTGCTATGAGATTTGTCGTTTTGCAAAATCGTCTCGTCCTTGACGTCATACTGGCCGATAGGGGCGGGGCCTGTAGAGTCATCGGATCTAGTTGCTGCATTTTCATTCCAAATAACGCGCCGTCTGTTTATTCAGCTATAACCAGACTCCATAAAATTGCCCATCTGTTACACCAAGATCCAGGCACCTGGACATGGTCCGGTTGGTTCTGGAATATAATTTCCGCATGGGGATGGAAAGTCCTGTCCTTTCTAGGTATTGCAGTAGCGATCATATTCAGCTGCTGCCTCTGTATACAATGTGGCCCTGCGATTTGCAGCATGTGTGCTACCTCTTGTATTCCTAGTCCCAAACCCCGTTCTAAATCCCGTTCCAAGACAATTCGAGACGAGCAAATGGTACTGTATGAAATGATAGATGGTATCATGAATATTGATGTTTCCTGATGGAAACGTAGTGACAAGGAGGGAATGTGGAAAAGTAAATTTTGCCATGTTCTGTGTCCCTACGCCTCATCCATCATATGTTATGTGTGCATGACCAATATGCATATGTTATTCCCCATGTCTGTTTAATGACGCAATTACAGTTGTGTCCACCTCTGGTATGTCATTTTCCAGTCCTCGTGAATACTACGAATATTAGGCCTATGTAAAGCTATGTTGCCACGTTTCCCAGCGTGCACGTTATTCCATTATAAAGTCCCCGTTTCCAGGCCTCAAAAGGGCCCGGACAACAGATTCAGCTCCTGTCTCCTGAAAGCCTCGCTGAGGAGCGATACAGCCCCCACCTGTATCCTCGACCCTTCACTTACTTCCTGCCTCGCAGTGCCCGGTGCAGCTTGGCTCTGCCTCTGAGTCTGCCAAGAGTATGTTATGATTCCAGCTATCAGTTCAGTCCTTCTTCTCTACATTCCTAAGCTACTGAACTGCATCAATAGTTTCCGTCATTGTCTAGCCTATTCGGCTCCACGTTAGAGAAATACTGTATTAATGGTCATTTAATATTCTTCATCACGCACTACATGTAGAATAATGCATGGTCCAGTCTTAGAATCAAGTTAGCTTTTCCCCTCATGACTTCTAGTTTATATCAACATGTTCCCTAAACATCAGATACCAGATAGGGTTTAGGTACATGTCGCTCCGACCCTCCAGACTCAAGTCTCTGCTCCTAGCACAGAGTTCGTAGCCCCCAGCTTCTCCTAGTAACACGTCATTGTCAGTTTACGCGCACCACCAGGTTAGAGGTCCCGGCTCCTTAGGTAGCCCCCTCCAATGATTCCGCCCATTCATGACATATTCTGTTACGTTTGCATCACATGTCTATGTATACTCCCAGTTACACCTACTTTTACTGTTATCTCTCGCGACTGCTACGCGTCACGCCTTCTGCTCCACCCACTGTTACGCCTACTGCAATGTAATGCTATGTGTTTGCGCTATGTATATAAGTTGATGTATTGTTATTAAAAGCTAGCGCGCTCATCCCAGACCCGGCCCCAGCAGCTGCTGGGTCATCCTATGCAGGTTGTCCCGATCCTGTCCTTATGCTGTAATAAACCTGCAGAAACTCCTACTACCTCGAATCTTGACTCTTATTTATTGAGCTACCTGCTATGATATATGCTTAGTCAAAAATAGGGTATTATTTATTTATTTACCACAGCCACTTGACTCTGCAACACTCCACTCCATGCCACTCTCTTCTACACCACCAACTTTTAGCTATGCTGAAAAACAACCATGCCAGTGAACAACATGAATAAAACACATTTGCAAAGCAACAGCTCTCGCTTAGGCGAGACTCATTGGATTTGAAGTGCTTCTTTACATTTTACTCTCGCATTTCATAAATCGTAGCCTTTCCACGGAGGAGAGCGGGGCAGTGTACAATTATATCAAATCACTATGAATTAGTTTTGAAACTAAAAAAAAGTATTTCCAAAGGGTCAAAGAAGAAAAATATGACTATTAAAATAATTATGAAGCAGTCATACTAAAAGGTATAGGGCATAGTAAGAATTCAAAATATAAATTTGTTTCAAATATGTCTCTGATTGCGTATTTTGTTAAGTGGGTGGTTATTGTTTTTGGCAGTTAATTAAAATCATACCAACATGTATATTTGCATACAAAAGCAATGAACATATTATTATTATTATTAAAATGTATGTTTCAGTCTTGTCAGGCCTTTTTTACAGAAATAGCCTCGCTGTGGTTTACTCATGGAACTGTGGACTATTGATGTGAAATATAAATGGTGATATTGTGAACCAAATTAATTTGAAAAGCACCCTTAACTGCCCATAAGATGTATTTAAATACTTATAGTGCTATAACATCAAATAATGAACATATACTCATTTATTCTGTAATTGAACTACACCTTAACAACATCGGGGACAATTTCGGAGCTTATGCAAAAGTATATATTTTACTGGTGAGCGCTCCTTTTTCCTAGCACTATGGAAATGTTTTAAAGGCGTACGGCTGTAAGACTGCTGTTTACTGGGGCATGCATCTACACTACTAGCCCTGGTTGGGATGATGCTACCTTTTGGCGAGATTTGTGGGAAGATTCGTCCATTTACTGTTACTAAAAACATAATTCCGAAGAAGTTCAGGATACGCATCTGGAATTTGGGGAAGTTCTGAAGACTTATTTTAATAGGAACATGTATCCTGGGCATTTATATTAACAACTTTATTTGTTGTCATTTTGATTTCCCTTATGTCTAACTTCTAGCTATAAGACGGAGAACAAGTACAGACTGCATGAGATGCCACTGTGCGTGAAATAACTAATTGGGTTTATCAGTTGTTCTTCCATTGGTCCAGGTGTAGGTGGCCAGATGTCTGTCTCTGGCGCGTAAACTGGTGCTGATCTGTCCCCTAGATTCCAGCGCTTCCCAGCAGCAGGCGCTACTCTTACTCAAGTCAGTATTACTCATTGCATCAGCACCTCGAGATTAAGAGGCTAAATGGAACGTGCGCGGATCAGAATCTCTCATTCGGATCACGCAGCTACTGCAGTCGATGCATTAGTCCACTAAACTATCTTTTACGAGTCTTGTAGCACACATATCTCTCCCGTGTGCCCGATGCATATTTTTGTTTGTAAACAATGTGTTTATTGTTTTATGACCCATATACTGTGCGGGTGGAACAATTATTGAGAGTCATAGTCAAAACGAATTACAGCGCTTGCACGGCATCCGCATAAGTTATATACTTTGAGTAAACATAGTTCACAATAGGTCGTGCAATACGGATAATACTTGCAACTCCATCCTCGCACTGGTGTCAACACATCTCACCTCCTCCCCCACCTGCCTCTCGAATTTCCCACAGAGCATAGTAGCGATGATATCTCCCTCCAATGTGCGCGGTACACCGGTCAGTCGTGAATGAAGTCTGGCCTGTGTGGCCATCCTCGGGATCTGAATCCGAGTGTATGGAACTGTCAAGGGAGGTGGGGGGTTTAGCATCAGGTGATTCCAGGCATTCATCCAAGGTGTCCCAGGCCCTAACGGAGTCCTCTGTACAACGCCTCTGTTTCGGAGTAGTGTGGTACCCTCATTCCCCGCCCCCTGTAACAGGCACATCTTAAGGATTTTGGGGGTCCTGGGCCAAACGTATTTTGGAGGCCCCTGTTCAGACCAGCTTTGAATTTATGATACAGTTTCACATCTTTCTTGCCCTCTTTGGCCAGGTCACTGACAGTGTACAGGCACACTGCTCCACATTCTAAATGATTTTAGGTCTAATGGGGATAGAGAGGGGTGTCTTCAATGTTGTAACACAGCAGCAGCTCACTAAAAATATTGCAAATGTTCTCTGAGTCACCCTCCCATTTCTCATATGTGAGGTCCTCTTTTGATTTTAAAGAGGCTTTTTATGGATGTTGCCTTTATACCTAAACACATTTTCTTCAAAATGTCGGAAATACACTCGCACATTAAAAATAAATTAAAAGAAATGGGATTTAAAACAATTAGGAACTATTCAAGTGCATCAGGGTAAGACTCTCTGCAGAACAGAGCTGGCAGGGGGCCCCCTGAAAGGCTGGGGCCCTGGGCTAGAGCACATTTTGCCCATGCCTTAAAACGTCTCTGCCCTGTAATATTGTGTCCAGTCCTTCCGTTTGTTTGCTCGGGGGCTAGTAGCAGCCTTCCATCTCATCCTGATTTCGCGCTTTGCTAGTATAAGGAAGGCAAGGCCCACGAACTCAGTGGTCACTTTATATTTAAGTGGGCGTGGAAACCCTCTCAGGAGACATGCTAAGGTGTTGCATGGGGATTTCCCAGACTTCATTTATACAGGTCACTATTCCATCCCAGTCATCCCGCAGAGCCGGGCACTTCCAGGCCATTATCCCTGTCCAAGGCAGCATCGTAGCAAGAGTATCATTGGCCTAAATCCAGTTAGGTAAAAGAGTCCTTACACCCGGGAGGATAGTAAGTCATCCATAATTGAGCTGCAGTGCGACCCTCGCAAACATGGACCCCGGTGCCACTGCACCTGCTTGACTCTTGTAGCTATACCCTCGGTCCAATGGATGTTACTCTCCCGAATGCCTGTCAAGAGGAGCCTTTGTGCCGTGGGTATCAGTGCATCGGCTGCCAGTCTGTCCTCGGGGTAGGCCGCAGCATATCTCCCCTGAGTGCCCCTGTGTACGGTGAGCCTGCACTGCGCACAGGGTGTATACACAACTGTGCAAGGGATGTTAGGTCTGTGTCCACGTGCCCAGTGCATGGTGTGCATATCTGTCTTCTGGCCCGTGCTCACAGCAGCGCATATTTCCAAGTGTATGCATCCCTGTGCATAGGATGTTTGGCTCTATAGTACTACCCTATGTGCTCTGTGCATAGGCTGCCTGCAGTGGTATACCTCAAGTTGATGCCCCCCACCTGCGCAGAATGGGAAAAGTCTCCCCCGAGTCTCCAATATATGATATATATCACACATAGTCGTATGCTTTGGAGTTTGCCTGAATTGCAGTCCCCTAAATCCACCCCACGTTCCGAACACTTGTACCCCACCCTGTCCCGCAGAGGCTGCAGGGGCCTGTATTACGCCCTTGGCTGTCTAATTGTGTGTCCTGTGGGTCCACGGTGCACGGATCGGGTTGGGGTAGTTAGAGGAGCACGTCCCTGTTCTTGTGCCACTGTGCATCCCTGTGCACGGGTTGCATATGTATGCTGTGAATTCAATTCACTTCTGTGCAAGGGCTACACATATACCTCCTTTGTGTGTATCCTTGTGGATGGAATGCATATTGATCCTGTGAGTTCATGCTTCTGCGAGGGATACATATCACTGTGCATGGAATGTCCCTCTCCTTGGGAATCCCTGATCATTAAATGTCCCTCTTCTTGGGAAACTTTCGTCATTGGTTGTCCCACTCCTTGTGAATCCCTCCCTGTGCATGGAATATCCCTCTTCGTGTAAACCACACTCTGCGTTAAAATTATTTCTGTGCTGTGAGCCCTTGCTCTTCTAGTCTATGGGAGGGGCGCTGGTTAAAGATACAGACAGCACTTTTCAAATTACTCCCGTGCAGAGCTATGGTTTGGCTGTAACCATGGAGATGAGAGTTTGGGGTTGTCATAGTAATGGCTTGGGGGTGGAGCTTTCCTATACTTGACTCACCTCGAGGTCCTGGTGCCCTCACCCGCACCACCCATAGCTTTACTATGACCAGAGTTCACAGGACTGACCGACAGTGACATTTGAGGGTGTTTCACCATCCCTTTCATTTATAAACAGAAGAAACAGGGTATATATCCAGTCGCCAATCTGCTCTAAAGTCAAATGGTCTTTGAGACCAGCTGAGCGCGAGCCTAGCTGCAATGAGTGAGACTCGCACCGAATGAGTGAGTGAACATGTACTCCAAAGGTGAGACTGACATCCTAATAATGAGACTGCTTGGAAGAGTGAGACTGGTGCCTAGTGGGTGAGACTGCTGTGTCAGTGAGTTGCGCATGCAAGGGTGGAGGGGGGGGGGGGTGCCTAAGGTAACAAGACCCCCCGCACAATGAGTGTGTGATTGGAGGGCTCATTGAGCGCACTGTGTCGCGGCGCTAGGACCTGTCGTCCACGGCGGGACGGCACCTCACAGGAAGAGGCGGTGCCCGGGCCCAGGCCTGCCTTCTACTGGCTGCCAGGGTCCAGGCCCCCTAACAACACTCTCCGAAGGAGGGGGCTATGGAAGGGGGCTTTTTGGGGGTTCCGGTGTCCGTCCAGTGTTGTTCTTGCTCGGCAACGGACACTCTCGGGGGCGGGGCCCTGGGGTCTAGAGGCGCCATGGACGGCCGTTCACTTTCACCACAAAGGGATTAATTCCCCTTTGGGCAGATCACACCCCTGGGGATGAAGACCGGGATGGCCAAATGTTGGCAGATTGCGGGATAAGGACCCCCGGAGTCAGGTACCCCTCCATCCCGCCCTCGATCACAGCTGCCCCGCTGTAGGGAGGACTTGAGGCTGAAGGTCTGGGGCAGGTGCAGCCGCCTATGAGTGCCTCGGAGGCAGATGTGCGGCTGGAGGCGGTCATACAGGTAGGTACCGTGGAGCTGCTGGCAGGTTTGGGGTGCACATAAGTGACATGGTCAGGGGTTCCCCAGATGCGTGACTTCTCATTCACAAGTGCTCGCATTGCTTACACGTGGGGACGCAGGGATGCTGAGGATAAACACATGCATTTGCAGGGGACTGCTGAAGAGTGCGGCAGGGTTGAGATGAGTGGAGAAAAGTTTGGGACACGGATTATTGAAAGGTAGGGAGAGTGCTGCTGAGAACCTCAGAGGGACTCAGAACGGCGCTGCTAATGATCCGAGGGCTGCTGAGAGGGTAAAGTAGGGTGCTGGCAGAGAAATAAGTGCTATGTACCAGTGCTCGTGTTGTGCTGCAGGGTGCAAAGCAGTGGTGCTGGAACAATTTCCACAGCGGGGGTGCTACCATCAATGTTGCATAACTGAAGCCAGAGGGGTTATGAAAACCCAAGTGCCAAAAAAGACCATTATTATTATTAATATTTATTATTTTTTATATTTATATGGCGCATGAATCATCCCCAAGGGGATCTCTCGGCGCCTAGGAGGCAAACAGACCAATGTGCAGCATACTCATCTAAAATAGCCATGAGTAGCAAACGCATGCAGCCAGAGAGTGTTAGCTGTGACGTATGTAGCCGGTGATGCATTCTGGAGCAGACTGTTGCAAATGTATTACTAAAGTATTGTGTGGTAGCACACTGTCATTTACACAGAGAATATTATCCATCGAAAAGGCCATTGCATTTGCAGTACAAGTTTTACTGAGAAAGCTATGTAAAGCACACAAATTATATTGAGTGGAAACTGTGTTTCAGTGAATATTTATCATTTGAACATCAACAAATAAAATATTTGGATTTGTTTTAATCCTGTTAAAATCTTTGCCACCATCACACTTCAGATTTACGAAAATGTGCTTCATTTGTGCTTTCCTAACTGCTGATACATTCTGAAACATCTATACAGGTCATTTACAGGTATATGCATTTTGTTGTGTGTTACATAAAAACAAGCATTTGCAATGCAATAGGTCTCGCGTTGCTGAAAATTTGAGCTATTGGCGTTGCTAATAATAATGCAACACCAATAGCTAAATCTTGCAGTACTGCAAGAGCAATTGCATTGTAAATCAATCGCAACACTTGTGTTTTAGGTCTAAACATCTTAAGCTAATGTGGGTGCTTGAAAAGTAAAGAAATAGAAAAAACCTTTTTTTTCTATTTCTTTACTTTTGAAGCAGTTGCGTCAACCACACTTTAGCTTAACATGTTTAAAGCTAAAGCGCGGGTTCCACCATTGTAACCAAAGGAAATAAAGAGGAAAAAAAGGCATGCAGCCACTTTGAATCGCAACTAACCAAAAGAAGGGTGTGGCTGCCATTATTTCAGCCAAGGTGTGCCGATCTGGATAAATACATTTTAAAAAAGCATTGCGGGAGGGCGTGTCCTACAAAGCTATTTAAGAAAATAGTGCTCCAAGGCTGTAATTAAAACATATCGAGTAACAACACATGCAACAGGGGGTGTCCTCATGGGAGGTTACATGAAGAGAAAAGGCGGTATTAAGGAGACACTATTTAGCCTACTGACCAATTAAAAGCCACCATTCACAAAAGACAGGAGGCAATTAAAAAGATAGGCAGATAGTGGGAGGAGCTTCTTACCCATATCCTGAATACAGAATGTCTCAAAGAGACAGCACAAGCGCTGCCTAGGTGAGACCTAATAACACCATACAGCCTTTCCTTTCACACTCGCTGTACTCGAGCAAGACTGAGATTATCACATAGTTCACTTAAAAGATCATCTCACTTTGCAGTCAGAGAAACAGAAGTCAGTACGCTTCAGTAGCAATTTGTTAGAAGACATAGTCTGACATTTGACCTCTGTTTTTGTAGCCCAGCAAATATGACAAGATAAACAGAAAATGTATAAGCATCTTTATTGTTCATACACCTTCTGAACTCCTGCATGGTTATTTTTTGGGTGCTGCAGCAGACCTCACACCCCTACTTCCAGTGCCAATGCTGCTAGGATGCACAGAAGGGTGATGCTAGAGGAAATACGTCTGCTATGGGGAACTTAACATTACAGAAGTGTACTGGGCCTACCACACAATCCAGAGAGGTTCTGTTGTTGATGGACTATACAGAGGATTACTGGGCATATGTGTAATGCCTAGATGGGGATCTAGAAGGGGATACTTGCAGTGTACTGGGATCTTGTGGGTATAGCAAGAAGTAATGTTAAGCATTTTGTATAGCATGTTCCTACCATTTGTATCGCCTAGAAGCACTTTTGAAGTTTTCGCACGTTTTTTCGATTCCAGGAGTCTTGTTGAATGCAGTGTAAGTGGCCTGTTGATATTGTGTTTTTATGTTTGGCTGTATTTCCTCTTCTTCAGATGATAGTCATATTGGATTGAGGCAGCAAAGCTAGAGCACACTGATGTATTGTTTAGTGTTTGACTGCAACGGATTGTAGCCGGCACTGTTCGGTTAGAGATCTGTGTTGAGAATGGTGTGCATGGATTTTGGTTTATGCTGAGGTGCAGTTGTCAATTCCTCGACTATTAGTGGTTATGTTTTGAGACATCCGTAATCAAGTGGATTTGATGACATTCTACTTGTAAGAATGAGTAGATATATGTGACTGATGTACCATTTAAGTGGCACATGTTTTACCAGCCAGATAGCCTGGGCCTGTGTTCTGCCTCTGTCAGTGCCAGAAGTTGCGTTTAAGCTGTGCTGTAGAAGATTCTCTTAGTTCTGAGTTCTGCTGAAACCCCTTGAAGTCATTTAAGTCCTATCTGAGCTGTACTGTGTGAGTGTGTTATGTATTGTACTGTTGGGCTAACCTGTGGGTATACAGCCTCATTAATACAGGAAATCTGTGGCCTTGCCAGTCTGTGTAGAGTAGGCATCTTCTCATAAACATACAGAGAGTGAATGCCTCCAATAATCTATCCCTGTTGGGCAAGTTACCAAACAGATATAGTGAGCACAGACATCTCATTTTCTGTCCTTTTAGGCATAACAAATACAGCATCAAGACATTCTGTAGTCCATAGACGTGTTACCGAGTAGATACATGTTGTTATCAGTATGTGTAGGGCATCTTCAACCATTTGTATGCCAGTGAAATACTTTCTTAATCTGGGCCCCCTTATTAGGTGGAAGGGTACCAGGTAGCACAGCTTTCTGGTTGCGAAAAGACATCTTGGAGACATTCTCAAAGTCTCCCTGGGAATGCATTCTGCCCATTGCTTACCATTGGGTTTGTGGTTTGTAACTTACATTAGCTTGCTTTCGATTTGCTTGCTTTATTTGATTGAGGCTGTCCATATGTGTTTGTCCCACCCATAGAGTATAGCTTCTTTACCATCGCCCCTTGTATTCTTCCACGAGTGCTCACTTTCTGTAAACAGGCCTTTACATTTTGTTCTTTCTTGTCACATTTGCTGTGCTTTCAAAGACAGAGTTCAAATGTCAGGCTCTGTCTTTCAAGGGAGCCTAGTGTTTACTTTTCTTTCGCTGACTTCAGAGTGGAAGGATTTATGTGACGCTCTTGCAGGATATTAGGGATGGGAAAGGAAAGTTTTTTTTCCTAGCAGACAAGAACATTTAAATGTCTGTAAATTTACTGTGCAAATATTTATGAATATATCACATTTGGGAAAGCACAAATGAAGCACATTTTTTTGTTATTCTGAAGTGTGGTGGAAACAAATATTTCAATACAAGCGAAACAAATCAATACACTAGGTGATGCCATTTTCACATATTATTGTTTGTGTGCTATAAAGGAATATCAGTAAAACAGTATGTCTTTTCAAATGTAATGGTCATTTCAATTGACAATGTGTTATTTGTAATGGCAATACTCTACCACACCAGCCATACTCCACTGTATGACACCCTACGACACTCCCAAATTACGATACTGTGCCACTCCACTTTACGACACTCCATGGCGTTTTACTCCACTCCATGCCACTCCACTCTCTGCCACTTCACTCTACACTACATCACTCCACTCCACGCCGCAAAACTTTACTCCTCCGTACGCTATGCCACGCAACTCCACTCTACCCCCTTCAGTCTACGCCACTTCACTCTACAACACTGTACTCCACTCCATGCCACTCTGCAACACTCTATGACACTCCACTCTAGACCACTCTATGCCACTCCGCGACTCTACTCCACTTAATGACTCCACGCCACTTTTCTACACTCCAAGCCACTTTACTCTACACCGCTCCACTCACTTTACTCACTCTTCGCCACGCCATGCGCCTCTATGACACTACACTACTTTATTCCACTCTACACCCCACCACTCTATGGCACTGTATTCTACGGCACTCCACTCTACGACACTCCACTCCACTATTCTCCTCTACTTCGCTCTAAGCTACTCCACTGTACGCCGCTCCACTCTGTGACACTCTATGCCACTGAACTCCACTCTGCGGCATGCTACACAATTCCCTCTACGCTACTTCATGCCACTTTACTCCAATCTACACCACTCCTCTCTACGACACTCTGTCTCTCCACTCTACGACACACTGTACTCCACGACATTCTACATCCCTCCTTACGCCCCTTCCCTACGTCACTTCACCCCACTTCACTCTGCGCCCCTGTACTCCACTTCACACCACTACTCCATTCCACTCAAGTCTGCTCCATTCCACTGCACTCCACTCCACGACAATCTCCTCCATGCCAGTAACTTTTTGCCCAGTTGTACAGCATAACTTAACATAACAGGTGTATTTGTAAAGCGCACGATTACCCGAAGGTGTCCTGGCGCTGAATAACAGATGTTTATTGTTACCCAAATCAATGGTACTCATTTTATCGACCTCAAATGGATGAAAGGCTGAGTGGACCCGCCGGGATTTGAACCTGTGACCATGAGGTCGAAAACAGACCCCTTCAGTGGCCGCTTTAGTCCACTGAGCCACCAGACCCGGCTTCAGAAGCCAAGTTGGTGTACCATAGGCGTCCCAAACAAGTAGCTTGAGATCTTCCAGTAGCTCTCCAGCTGCCTGTGAGTAGTTCTCTTGTGTGCAGCCCATCTTTCTAATATGGAAGGTTTTCTTTGGTTGAATTATTATGTATACACCAAATTTAACCCCTTCGGTGCTCATGACGGAGCGGTTCCGTCATGAGCGTCGGTTGAGCTGTGCTCATGACGGAACCGTTCCGTCATGACCACACCCGTTTCTTAGAACGTTCAGCACAGCGCGAAAATTCGCGCCGCGCTGAACGGGTTAAAAAGCATTTATTTGCGATGAAAATGTATTTATTTTTATAACTCATAGGCTGATGTGTGGAGAAAAATTGTTGCGTTTTCAAAATGTATTTAAAGCTATTATTTGTTTAAGAGATTCATTACTCAAATTATTACCTTAGTGCCAGGGTGATCGCAGCTATGACTGTTATGTATTACCCATTTAGAGGTATTTCAAAATGATAATGCTTTTACACTTTATTGCTGGTAACACTGCCTAATTCCCTTATATGATCACTGCTGACACTCTTGGATGGGGTGGTCACTATTACACTACTAATATTAGTAGTGCAGGATAATTTTCATTGAACGTAAGTAGCTCTTTTTACAGAAAAGGTTGGAGACTCCTGGTGTACAACACGGTTAAAATAAATTGACAAAGCCAATAGCTCTTACATAGGTGTGACCTATTGGCTTTGTTGGGTCTGGTATTAGCCAATACCTTATTTTTTTATTTTCTTCTTTTTTTACTAAAACTGTTTATAATATTCTTACTTACAAGGGCTTCTGGTCTGTCCTCTTCATCCATTGGTCTGTTGTTGTGTCATCTCCATTTTTCTAAAGCATACAGTATTGGGCGGTTGGTTGGCTCACTTCAGCTTTTGGGTAATTCCACTAATTAAGGGCATTCTACTGTTTCATAAGGAACACATCTACACACAAAGTAGTTCCCTTCATGCTCGTGGCTACAATGGAAATGTGTGTGTTTTTTAGACCAAAATATGTTTGCTTTTAGCAGCTTTATTTAATATTGGCAAGAGCCTAGCAACCTCCCCCACACCCCCCAACAAAACAGTTTAATAAAAACCAATGGTGAAATAAAACTAGCATTGGCAATGCCAAAAAGCTGACAACCAATGCCAGACCGACATGCTTTGTTGGTGCTTTTTCTGTGATGCAGTGGCGGTGTTTAAAAGATGGGGTGGAGCAAAAGGTGTGTGCATGTCTGTATGCGTCTATATGTAACCAGCAGCCGCAAAGTGGAGAAGTGTGGCTCACTGGTTAGAGGAGGCAGACCTGGAAGCAGAGGTCAGCCCGGGACCAGCGTTGAATTCCCGGCTCGGCGGGGTCTTGAGTCCTAAAATGTCCATGGACTCGACAATTCTCGCTCCGGTGCCTACTCGATTCACGGGTTCACACTCTGCGACTCTGGGCAATAGCTTGCTTAATCTCCACAACGGCCCCTCGCGGCGGGATGCCTGGCTTTCACCTTGCGGATACCCTGCCGGGGTTATCTCACAGGGGAATACCAGGACGGGTTCCCTAAGCAAGCGCTTAGAAACCGCTCGGTGATTTGCGCTATATAAATTCCTGTACATTTACATTTACAAAGCCAATTGGTTTTGTATCGTAGATGTGTTGGCTCTGCCAATGACGTTGGCTGATGCTGTGCAGCATCAGCAAAAAAAAAGAAAGAAAAAAACGAGGCACAATAATGTTGCAGCTGTTTCTCTGGTATATGCCTGTAATATGGTGTATTTTTGCGCATGCAAGTGTGCACCTATCCAATGAGGTAGGCCCTATTTTTTTATTGGCCGATTTAAGAAGCTGCACGCCACTTAGTCTTAGATTGCTAAAATAAAAAAGATATTTTAGGTGTGCAGCGCTTTTCATATAGTGAAGCGTCTGTGAGAAAATGGCAGCTTGTTTGGGCATACTAGAAAATGACAGTTGCTGGCTCCTCG
This sequence comes from Lissotriton helveticus, assembly GCF_964261635.1. NCBI lineage: Eukaryota > Metazoa > Chordata > Amphibia > Caudata > Salamandridae > Lissotriton > Lissotriton helveticus. The sequence continues at coordinate 512,136,275 of NC_136065.1, forward strand.
GAATAAAAAACATACATATTGTATTTGAAGAACCACAATGGGTAGGCTTGCCGCGGAGGAGCGGTTGAAGTGGAATCAAGGGGAGAGGGGGTTTTGAGTGAGGGTTTAGCAGCACATGAGAGAGAGAGTAAGGGAACATATGCTCCAGGGGCTCCTCACTGTGTGAGGAAATGCTATACTGTGTGTATAGCGTGCACTCCTGTCAAGTGGTGTCACAGTGATTGTGTGGAGGAAGCTTATCGCTGCTTGCCTTCGCTGCATTGCTTATGCCTATATGCTGTGCCACTGGAATTATGCGATTGTGCTGCAGTGGCGATTTTGGCATAATCATAGATTTGCCGCATTTGCCACATAGTCCATCACCTGCTGCATAATCTGCAGATTTTACCCCCAAAAATGTAGTTTTTAGTTCAAACGGTTCAAAAGTTACTAAAAACGCAGCAACAGGTGTAGCCGTGCATTGGAAGGACCTGTGCAAAGTTGTACTGGTCACCTTTCTGTTGCTTATTTCTATATGTGGGTGTTCAACTGGTACTAAAGAGGTGCAAATAATGCCCAGACTGTGTCAACAAGTTCAAAATTGACAATTACTGAAGTAATACTATCACAAAGTGTGCGCATAATTTGCCTTTTCTTGATGCATAATTTACTCAACACTGCCGTATAATTTGGCCTTCCACTGCCGCATGATTCCAGTGGCCCTGCTTATAGGTATGTCTTATTTTCTGTGTGAGGGGATCTTGCTAAATTCACTGGAAAGTGCTTGTTTTCTGAGTGCGCAAACCATGCACTTCTAGTCCAAGTTGCTCAACCCCAGTTGTGTGAGGGAAGATCATACTGTATGCTTCTCTAGTACGGTTATTCAGTGACGTGAACAGGCATAGAGAAAGTTGGGCAAAATGTACCTAGCTACACTGCTGCGGACTTACATCTTTTCTGTGCATGATGGAAACATGCAGTCTTCAGCACTTATCACGAAAGTCTAAACTTTGGTTTGACGATACCAGGGATGCTGTAATTAAAATTAGTAGTTGGTATCTCTACAGCAAAGTCAAATTATTTTAATGCTGTAATTAAAATTAGTAGTTGGTATCTCTACAGCAAAGTCAAATTATTTAAATTGTTTTCCCTAAAATTGGGAATAACTGCTCGGACCTGTGTTACTTGGTGCATTACCACGCAATTGGTCACGATTTTTTGCCGAAAAAAACCGACTGAAACTTTCAGTCTGTTCTGAGCAGGCAGAAAGTGTTAGAGTTACAAATGGGGGTGGGGTCGCACACTACTCACACACCGGCGGTGTCGCCCCTAAGGACTCTGGTCAATGTAGTAAAGTGTTCGCGATGCATCATCTTTCGATCTTCTGCTATCTTCGCTGTCTTCGCCATCCCTGGACACGTGTTTCGGGGTATTACCCCTCATCAGCAGGGATAGGCCGTGTACTGGGGTTGCCGATGGCTGTGTGGAAAGTGTTAGAGGGTGTGTGGGCTGGAGATGGGCTCCAGGGCACACTAACACCTGTCCAGCAGGAGTACTGTATGTTCCCCTCTGACTGCTGCAGAGGACAGGGGGTGGCTGAGAATGCTTGTGCCCCTCCTTGCAACATTAGCCACAGGCCCACTTTCTCCGGGCAAAGAATGAACCAGTCCGGAGTTTGAAACCCGATCATTTATGGGCCGGAAACTCTTGCAATTGGGTATTTCATAGGAGTTATTGCTCCGAGTGAATTTCCTCAGTGCATAATGAGGGAAGCTTGCACTGCGGACCCTATACATTCGTCTCTCTAACCTAAAATGTATACATACACAAGGCTACTAGAATTATGCAATTTTGGGCGAGTGCGTTTTTCTGCACAGCTATGGATGTGTCGCATTTGCCATACTATACATCGCCTGCTGCATAATCTATAGATTTTAACCCACAAAATATTTTGTTTCTCTCTCAAAACGTATCAAAAGTTGCTTAGAAAACAACAACACATGTAGCAGAGCAGTGGGAGACCTTTTGCACAAGTTGACTGGTCACCTTTCTATTGCTTATTGTTATAATTTGGTGTTGAATGGGCACCAATGAGATGAAACCCTATGTCTAGGCATTGGTAAGACATGTAAAAATGAAAAAATAATAAAGTAATACTATCACAAAATGTGGTGTGTTACGTTGCATAATTTGATCTTTGTTGCCACATAATTTAATCAGCCATAATTCCAGTGGTCAGTCCTGCTTATACCCACGGGAATCAAACTAATTACACATGCACAACACCATCACTAGCTCCACCCATTACGGCCTACCGGGAATGCACAACACCTATACAGGAAATGATCCGTCTCATCACAAGGCAAAACCATCACACCACAACCTCCAAAATGCACAGTTACATCTAGAAGCATCCTTGACTAAATAATGTCCTCTCCCGGCAACAGACCCTGCAAACATGACATACTACCCATATGCTTCGTTAGCGCCCTTGTGCTAAACGCGTAACCAAACCCTTATAACAAGACTCGGACACACATAATTATATGCTTGCTAATGAACGCAAAATCATTACTCAAACACAGAACTGACTTTCAACAGTTTCATACAACACCTCTTCTAGACCTACTGTTGTTACAGAAACCTGCCTCACCGCATATTATCCATTGATTGTGCACAATGCCAATTAGCAGGAAGCATAGTGATAGACCACACAGATGTGTATACCCGGAAGTAATCAACTATTATGTTCCCAGTTACAGATGTCTACTACGATGTAACATTTCTTCAAATCATACACATCTTTGTTTCCCTACTCTGCAGACCACCAGGTTCAAATCCTCACTTTGTAGACTCCTTCTGTAACATTGACTTTATCCTCCACCATCCGGTCACCATCGTTGGGGACTTTAAAATCTGGCTTGAAAACCAAAACAGGCCATCCATCAGGGCACAGTCAATGACCTGGGAATTCTCAGCCTTAAACGAAGGGTAACCGGGCACATTCACTTGTCTGGTAATACCGTAGAATGTAACTTTAGCTCAGAGTATCTAGTCAGTGTGGCACCACTCACACCCCTAACCAACTCATTGTTCTGTTTTCTATTCCCAGACCTTCCCTCCCACTCTCAGCCAACCATATGCAACAACCCTTTTCCATCTGCTCCTTGAGGTCCGTTGCATTCACAGCACTAGAGATTAGTCTTCCACCTCCAACAGCCTCGCATGTAGCACAGATTCACCAAACAACTCCATCATAAACATGTGTGTCTGCTTTGGGCTCCACCCTCTTTTAATAATAACAGAAACTATGCAACAGCAGATGGTTCCCCAGTCTCTAGCTATCTAAAAAGCAAATGAACTCCTCACTTGAACAGAATTAGAGCAACACATACAAACAATCCTGTAGGCAAACGTGCATACCAGCGACAACTGAAATGGTATCATGCAACCATATGCAGCACAACAAAACATTTTCTACTGAAACTCACAAAAAATAGCTCTCTACAGTTCTACATTGACCACAGATCCCCATACTATGCACCAACACCATCATACATGCACCGGATGCAATGCTTTTGCATGTCAACATGAACTGGCTAGCACACTACACCTCTCTCTCATCAGTATGCCACCTCCCTTATACTTGCCTGCTTCTCTGGGCCTAAATTTCAATGCCTCTTCCCCGTTCCACCTCTGACACACCGGGACCAAGCACGTTGAATCCCCAGATGATCGCTGGTAGACATCCTCCCACTAGGAAGTGCCCACTCTGCCCTTTACAGCTAAGCCAGCCTGCTCCTTTCTCGATGCTGCTCTCGAGTTGCAGAGAAGCTCAAAGTAGCTCACATAAAACTTGTCAACAAGAACCTTTATCAAAAAAGCTAGACCTAAACCAACATTGAAGAACCCATGTCAAAATGCAAATACTCATCGGAACCGCTGGTCTGTAACAAGCTTCAACATTCCAACAGAACGATCCGCTTCTCAGGTCTGAGTCTGAAGCCTCCTTCTTTCTTGTCTCAGGTAGACCATAGACAGGCAGACCGCAGACCTCAGACCAGGAACGGAAATCACTTTGTACTTATAGACCAACTACAATGCCAAAGAATTGATGGCCTCCTCTCAAGTGAATCTTGGCTTTCCTAAGAGAGATCTCACAAATCATATAAATTCCGACGCGCTCCTACCAATCTCACACACTGAGTCTCACACGTGTGCACGACAGAGCAGCCATGCCACCTCTACCCCAGAAACGATATCCCTCCAGCTTTGCACTCCCTCCAGCGTCTCCATATCTCAGATAGAATCATCTCCAGAGTCCTCTGCATGGCACACAAGAAGAAGCAGTGGCACAGACACCTGGACACATACAAGGATGTGGAGAATCTGACAAGCTCCTGGGACATAGACCAGGATACTAGGACAAGAACAAGGATGCTGCAACAGAGAGGTTAGGTGGTGTTACTTGGGTACGAGCACCAGAACAACAACACTGCCACTGGCACAAGGATATTGTGGAAAAAAATAAACATCCTTGAGCACATGTCCTTTGACACAGACACCAGGACAAAAACAAACTGTCCGACATTTGGACACGTATCTTGGGTAGGCATGGTATGCCCTAGGAAATGATCAATGGAACACGGAAAAGGACTGTAGCTCACAGACTTCGAGGATCGACTTTGGTGCACAGAGAACTAATCTAGACCATACTCACTATGATAAGATCACTGAGACAAATACACAGTCTCTTCAACTGAATCACAGGCACAGGGAAATAAACACCGGAAAACAAACTAGAATACGGAGACTCCCACACTGGGACACTGTTCGGGGTATGGACATAAACAAGGGGAAAACGACACAAACTGTGATTAAGGATATTTGACACATACAAAACTGAGGCTCATCTGCCCTAGACCACATACCCCGCACCCTGACACATTAACAGGGACGGCACAGAAATGGAGACCGGGGCACAGGGACATTGATAGAGTGACATAGAAATTGGGTCGCAGTCAGTAGACTATGAATGCACCCCATTATGTACGACTCAATGCCTAGCCTCAATGTAAAGGAAAGCTGTTATACTTACCAGATATCATCTAACAACAATACCAAATACCACATGACTTGTGTCATCACACAGTCGATTGGCCAGTCAAGTTATATTACCCGTGCAGTTTGCGGCCACAAGCAGGAGAGCTAACCCTTGTGTTACACAGTTAGAACAGTATTGAGCATGAGCCTGTAGCACTGGTAGGGCCGGGATTGGGGAGCTGTGTGATTTTAGCTCAGGATAGTTGCTAGGTTTGGCAGCTCGGTCTGCCATGCTTGCTGCTGGATCTCTGCCAAAGTACACGTCTGGGGGCTGTGAACAGTCTTTCAGAGGAGTCCCCTCTGTTGTGGGGCCCTCTCTGGTTTGCTTGGCGAAAAAGACATTGCTTTGGTGGTTCTGTTTTTGGCTGCTTGGCGTGTTCTCTGTTGCTGATTGTGTGTAATTTAGGCCATGTTAAAGACCCTTGGTCTTCATGAATCAAATGAAGTTTGACATACATATCTAGAGGCGGTGGGTACATCTCAATTTCCTCCACTATGTTCATAACCCCCAAGCCGGTGCGCCCTGTATTGAAAAGTCACATCTCCAAGGAGGGGGAGCAGTCACCCGAGGAGATGGGCAGCAATCCATGCCCCTGTAGCCATCCAAACAAATTGCCTGGCTCCGATTCATATCTAAAGCTGTGCCGTTTATCTCCTTCAAGCTTAAATGCATTCTTGGCTGAAGTCTTGGTGGCGGCCTCAGAAAACCTGCTGGATTGTGGGAGATGCTACCCTGTCTGAGGTCCTAATGACCATGATAAATCAAGCCAAACACTCTTGTAGTACTCAACAGGAACTGGTTGATGGGTAGCGGTTCATCCTTATTGGCATGAAAGGGTGCCAGTCACCAAGGAGCCAACGAGGAGAAGGATAGGTGGTCAGATGCACAGTTACTACTACGTGGGAAGAGATTTATAGCATCGCCACATAAAATCAGGACACCCACAAATAACAAAAGATGAAGTGCATGCAATTGTACAAGATATGCATAGTGACTGCCAACTAACATATAACAAAAGGTATCTGAGCAAAGCACTTGGAAACCAAACTCTGCAAAAGGTCACAAACACAAATAGAACATTGTCTGTTATGTTAATGTTTGAACTTAAAGACCAGACTACACTAAACCTTAGGAGCAAGCTCGGATTTTTACATAAGTATTCTCAAAGTCTTTTGCCAAATATCAAAAAAGCCTAGGACTCGATGCCTATAAATGAGTTGAAGAGACTTGGTGCAGTGAGTAAAAAAAAAAAAAAAAACTATCTTCTTAAAGTATAAATCTCTATTGAGTTGCAAAGGTCAAACTAAACTTTCAGTGTTCTTAAAAAAAATTCAACATTTGTGAAAGAATCATTATTGGACCTCTTAGCAATGTATTCTCCCTGTCTGTTGTATTTGGCTTAATTCCCTTGAGATGCCTATCTCTGGATTGTACTTCAGACCAGACCTCTCAATTTATGCGACTATGCTGGACCAAATTATGTGGTGAATTTTGTGGGATGACCAAGGCTAACTATGTGGACTATTAGGTGATTAAAGCCATATGTGGCAATTCCTGTGACATTATTTAACTGTTATAACATTTTAACTAACTTAGATTTTGATGCTAAACAGATCTCAATGCTTGAGAAATTAAGATCTTTTTTCTAAAGCAAGAAGACTTTGCAAATTTAACAGACTGCAAATTCGCCACTAAAGAGATCCTGGTTACCACACCTGGTGTGCCCAGATGGACCAATTGTGAGAAGTTGGCCTGATAGGTGATGTTTCCAATTCTGGAACCACCTGTTATCAGACCAAACAATCCCTTATGGTGTCTGGTTGTAAGTCAACCTTATTAGACAAGCTATCCTAGGGGTAGCATGGACTAAGCAGCCTAAAGGCTTAACTTAAGAGGTCGTGTTAAGCGAGCTGTTTTACCACATACAATCCTGTAATATCAAATGAAAGGACACCACACAAGTATATATTATAAAAATATATGTGGTTATTACTAAAAACAATCCCCAGTATTCTTTATGAATAAAGGGGCACAAGCGTTAAATCAAAAGCACAGTTTAAACATACAAAGTTGCACAATTATGGATGAGGGCGGGGGGCCACTCAAACCATATACTAAACAAGTGGTATAAGAGATACCAATCGAACAGTGGTTAGGCCTAGGGCCTAGGGAATCGCTGGGAGCAATCAGGACAAGCAGTGCTGAAGTCGGGAAAAGCCCGCGGGATTCGGGTGCAGTGCGGAAAGCGCATGCATGCACCAATGTTAACCAATGGTGCGTAAAAGTTGTAAAGTTAAAGTTTAAGGACACTTCCGCTGAACCTAGAGGAACAAAACTTAAGACACAGACCCTAGAGATGTGTACCAGTGTGGGAACACCGGCGGAGCAAAGTTACCTCACCCACAGGAAGCGGGTGCACAGGGTCGAAGTTGAGTCGGGTTTCGTCACGCAGGCTCTTGGTGCTTGAAGCTGAAAGGGCTGCAGGCGGGGTGAAAGAGAAGTGTCCGGTGGAGTCCAAGGGTGGACTCGAATCGAAAAGTACCTGAAAGCAGAGGGGACAGAGTCTGGGTCACTCAGCAGTGACCAGGGTGGAACCAGGACGGAACCAGGCAATGTCGGGCGCAATCAGGTGGTCGTCGAGGAGCTTCTCTCCGCTGTCACGTGGGCTCTCGGGCATCTGCGACGTCCAGGAGCGGGTCACGATCTGTCCCACGAGGGCTCTCACCGTCGGCGCAGTCGGCTTCAAGTTTGGAGCAAACAACACTTGGCAAGAGCAATCCACGCGGAACCGGGAGATTGCTTCTCACTCGAACCAGGAGGGTCAGAGTGGGGGCTCCTTTTCAGGGGAGCTGGTGCAAATCTGGAGCAACCAGAATCACAAGTCGTATTCGTAGTTTCGTCGGCACAGGGACCACTAGCCAGCTGGCAAGTGACCGGGCCAACGCGTTGAGCCAAATGGAGCAGAAGGGCCCCACGCAGCACTCGTCGAGTGTGGAGGGCTGAACTTCGGTGCAAGAGTGGCTTAGGGTGGGGGCTCCTCAAACCCCGGTGTGCAGCTTCGAGGGTCACTCGTGGGCTGCACGGTCAGCGTCTCGTGGTCAATTCAAGATGGCGTGCCCCACGCTTCCGGTCGCCTCCACGGGTCTCAGCTCTGCAGGGACTGTGGATCGGGCTGTTGGAAGGCAGGCAAGCTTGATCTCGGCGATCTCTGTCGCTCGAGTTCCGGCGGGAACTGCAACAAAGCAGACGTCGATGGCTGGATGGTGCCTAATTGCACAGGGTGGTCACTCCTTGACCACAAGGGAGATTCTTCAGTCTTCTACGTTGAGTAGGATGTCGAAGGGTCCAGAGTTTCGTTTCTTATGTTTCATCAGGAAATCTGAAGTGCATTGGCACTGCTCCCACTCTTATTCGAATCTGGGGGGCTGGATTACCTGCTAGGTCCCCTCCTATGGGTGGGACCCAGGAAGGGGGTGGATACACCCCTTTCCTTTGATCCAGGCCGCCCTGGCACGAGGGCTGGAGTGCCCCAGAACCGGTTTGGCCGGATTATGCAAGGGGCAGCCTTGTGCGCCCCAAGCAGTGTCTGGTTTCTTTCAAACCTCCCTGCTACAATCCACTATCTCCTGTCTGGAGGGTGATAACACCCCCCTGCGACAGGAAACCCTTTGTCCAGGCCCCATTTGGCTGAGTTTCGGTCAGCTGCAGGGGGTCAGACTCTTGTCTGTGGCAGAGGCATCCATTTTGTGGATCTAAGGCCTTTTTAGAAATTAACCGCATTTAAGTAAAGTAACATGTCTTACCCCTCTAGAGGGGTGGAATGCTATCCCCGTCGCCATAACTGGCGAGGGGATAGTATTCCAAATCGTATGACACCTTACACGACATGTTTTGATAAAGCCAAACCAAAGTTGCTATATAACCGCGAGGATTATAAGGCACTTAAGAGTATATGGTATGGCCTTATCCTGAAACAGCTTAGGGAGTTGTTCCCGTCGGCTGCAGACAGGCTCAGCTCATGCTAGAGCTCCATCTCATATTAAACCACGCACTCTGCCTCCAGGATTGATGAGGCCTTCCATAGGAGTGGCTCACAGGTTTATATGTGTCCAGATATAGGTTTAGATATAGGTATACTATATCTAAGTAAGGGGTGATTACACCACCTTACCCCAGCTGAGTGATCAGCCAGTTGTGTCAATTTAAGAACTAGCCAGGGGTGGCAAAAAGATATGCTGCAGCCCCTGGTAGGCCTTGGTGGCTCCTATGCCCTGGGCACCTATAGTGCATTATACAGGGGCTGACAAGGAGTCCATTTCCAATTGTGGTATGCACCTAGGGTACATGGAATCCATTTTACAGAGAGAGCAGATGGCCTGGGGCCCGGATTAGCAGGGAACCAGGTCAACTAAGTCAAAAAACCAGCTAAACACAGGCAAAAAATCTGGGGTAACCATAGTCAGGTAGCCACCTTCCTACATAACCCCCCCCCCCCCCAAACGAAAGGAGATAAGGCTATCCTTGGCCAGGTAAGCCTATATTGCCTGAGTGGCCATATAAGGAAGTACCTGCACTAGCATGGGTACCCCCTGTCTCATGGTCCACTAAGCAGTCCCTCACCCTTGGGGTATTAGAGGGTCTCCACCATAGGGAATCACTACCTTGGGTGTGTTTATGCAAAGTTAAAGGCTGGTTTGGATATGGAGTATTGAAGTGAGGCTCTACTAAGTTAGGGATTGGCTTCCTCCAATTATCTTCCACCATGTGTGCCTTTCTTTCTTTAACTGAGTTGCACTGTGCTCTCAGGGTCAACCTCTGGCTACCTAAAGCTGGAGGCTGGGTCCCTCTGTTTGGCTTGCTGGAGGGACAGTTCAGGTTTGGGCCCTTTTGGTCCCAGGTTTGGCTGTGCCCAACAGAATCCATCTGTGGGAGGTCCCTAACTGTTTTTAAGGGGGCTCCCTCAGGAGTTTTTAAAGTTTTCACCTCACTAGGGCTACTAGTTTTGGTGCCCCATATCTGTTGATGGGGGTGCTTTATTTGACAGGGGGCCCTCTGGGTCTCACTGTCCTTCTTGTCCTCTGCAGCCCTGGGCTGGCTAAGGCAAGGTAGAGAGGGGCAGGTTACCTGCTCCAGACTGGGTCCCACCTGAGAAGGGTCCACTGACATCAGAGGCTCTGTCAGGCTAGGCCTAATCACCTCTGGGGCAGTTCCTTCATCAGGGGTAAGATCAGTTCCCTGAGGAGGCTGATCCTTTCCTAAAGTCTGGTGAGGGGGAGATTTCTCGTCCTCCTCTGTGCTCTCAGTTTGTGTGGAGTTATCCATCATTTCAGGCTTCACACCACACATATCAGTTTGAGTTTGGGCTGTGGCCATCACAGCCCCACCAACCTTTTCAGGAGGAGACTCAGTTTGGGTTTCTGCTGTTATCATAATAGCTTTGCTATTCTGTTCAGGAAGAGCTTTTGCTAAAGATGGGGCAGAGAGTATCTCAGCCCTACCAACCTTTTCAGGAAGGACATCTTGGATTGGGGCTGTAGCCATTACAGCCCCACTAACCTTTCCATTGGAATTTACCATTCTAGAATGGGTTTCCTGTTCAACCTCAGCCCAGGCTGAGATTTCCAAATCATTACCAAGTAGGCAGTCTACAGGCAAGTTTGATGACACTGCCACTCTCTTTGGGCCAATGACACCTCCCCAGCTGAGACTTACTACTGCCATGGGATGATTTGTTTTGATGCCATCAATGTTTGTCACCTGGTAGGTGGCACCAGGTAAAAGTTGCTTAGAGGGGACTATACCATCAGCCACCATGGTGATGCTAGCCCCTGTGTCTCTAAAAGCTTCAACTTTCAAACCATTGATGATGGGTTCTTGTCTATATTTGCTCAAAGTATTTGGGCAATCAGAGAAGTTGGCAAACCCCATGCCAGTCTCATAAACAAGATTATTTGGGGAGGGGGACCTGGATAGGCCAGGGTCCTCCTGGGCTCCAAAAGTAAACCCACCCAGATTCCTGGGTGTGCTCCCACTTCCTGGGGGATTACTGCTGACAGTAACAGGAGGTGTTGGAGCTGGCTTTGGAGGTATATTCTCTTTATTGTTATTCTTGGGACAACAGTTGTCTGTTTTGTAATGCCCAACCTGTTTACAGGCATAACAATAAGGCTTTTTCTCAGTTGAAGAAGTGTCTTGGGACCCACCCCCATTCTTGGAGTTTTGGGGCCCTGGGGAAGTCTTTTCTTTATTTTTATCCCCACCCTTATCTTGAGGCTTGGTAGACTCCTTCTTCTGGTTACTGTCCTGATTCTTAGGCCTAATCCTGGTTCTGACCCACTTGTCTGCCTTCTTTCCCAATTCTTGGGGAGAGGTCAGATCAGAGTCCACCAGGTGCTGGTGTAAGAGCTGGTTCTGACAATTACTTAGGATATGCTCCCTCATAATCAAATTATTCAATCCTGTAAAGTCATGTACTTTGCTGCCATGTAGCCAACCCTCCAGAGCCTTAGTTGCACAATCAACAAAATCAGTCCAGTCCTGAGTCTGTGTCTTCTGGGTGTCTCTGAACTTCAACCTGTACTGTTCAGTGGTTAAGCCAAACCCATCTATTAGGACACTCTTCAGGACTTTGTAATTGTTTGCATCCTCATGTCTAACAGTGAGGAGCTTATCTCTCCCTTTCTCTGAAAAGGAGTACCATAAGATTGCTGCCCACTGTTCCTCAGGAACCTGCTGTACCATGCAGGCTCTCTCAAGAGCAGTTATCCACTTGTGGATGTCATCCCCTTCCTTGTAGGGGGGCACAATCTTTGTCAGGTTTCTACTATCATAGGACCTGGGTTTCTCTTTAGGAATATTGCTGCCACCAGTGGCATCTAAGCCACACAATTTTTGCTCTCTTGCCAAGGCAAGTCTAGCTTGAGCCAAGGCTACCTCCTCCCTCTCTATTTGGAGTTTGACAGCCCTCATTCTGGCCCTATGCTCTAGCTTTTGAGAAGCAGTCATGCCTCTCTGAGATTCTCTTGAGGCACTAGAAATATGAGAGTCCCCTGAGGGAGATCTCACTCTTCTGTTGCCTGGGAGAATGATATTGTGGGATCTGGGGAGGTACTGGCCCTCTCCATTTCCCAGTAGGTCTAAGTTGGCCTGGTTAAGCCTGGCAACTAGGACCTGGCTACCCCTCTGATCCTGATCTTCTGGGTCCTCTACATCTGAGTCCTCCTCCTCCTCCTCTTCTTTCTCCTCTGGAGTGGTATCAGTTGCAGGGGGGTTCACTCCATCTCCTGACTCTAAGGGAACTTCATTCACCTTCTGTAAGTCTAGAATGGCTATCAGGATAGGACAGGTGGGACTTCTGCCCCTTTTTAACCCTCTTGAGATGCACAAGGCAATCAAGTCCTTTCGGGTTAATTTGTCATAGCTGGAAGTTGCCTTGGTAAGGTCAACTGTCACAGGAGCAGACCCTGAGGCTACTCCTGTGTCAGACATGACTCTGGTGTGGTGTAAGTGATGCACCTACCTACACTAAGTGTTTTCCTACTGTACCTTGCTAGTGAGTTGTAGTCAGGGTGTGCTAATCCCTTTAATCCACAACTACTAAGTCCAGTAGAACTTAATATGCTAAGCTTTTGATTTATATGTACCTAGAGGTACTTGATGTGATCTTTCAATTTGATAAAAGATTGCAATGGTAAAACAACAGCAAGCTCAAACCCGCACCGCTGCTCACCAATGTGAGAAGTTGGCCTGATAGGTGATGTTTCCAATTCTGGAACCACCTGTTATCAGACCAAACAATCCCTTATGGTGTCTGGTTGTAAGTCAACCTTATTAGACAAGCTATCCTAGGGGTAGCATGGACTAAGCAGCCTAAAGGCTTAACTTAAGAGGTCGTGTTAAGCGAGCTGTTTTACCACATACAATCCTGTAATATCAAATGAAAGGACACCACACAAGTATATATTATAAAAATATATGTGTTTATTACTAAAAACAATCCCCAGTATTCTTTATGAATAAAGGGGCACAAGCGTTAAATCAAAAGCACAGTTTAAACATACAAAGTTGCACAATTATGGATGAGGGCGGGGGGCCACTCAAACCATATACTAAACAAGTGGTATAAGAGATACCAATCGAACAGTGGTTAGGCCTAGGGCCTAGGGAATCGCTGGGAGCAATCACGACAAGCAGTGCTGAAGTCGGGAAAAGCCCGCGGGATTCGGGTGCAGTGCGGAAAGCGCACGCATGCACCAATGTTAACCAATGGTGCGTAAAAGTTGTAAAGTTAAAGTTTAAGGACACTTCCGCTGAACCTAGAGGAACAAAACTTAAGACACAGACCCTAGAGATGTGTACCAGTGTGGGAACACCGGCGGAGCAAAGTTACCTCACCCACAGGAAGCGGGTGCACAGGGTCGAAGTTGAGTCGGGTTTCGTCACGCAGGCTCTTGGTGCTTGAAGCTGAAAGGGCTGCAGGCGGGGTGAAAGAGAAGTGTCCGGTGGAGTCCAAGAGTGGACTCGAGTCGAAAAGTACCTGAAAGCAGAGGGGACAGAGTCTGGGTCACTCAGCAGTGACCAGGGTGGAACCAGGACGGAACCAGGCAATGTCGGGCGCAATCAGGTGGTCGTCGAGGAGCTTCTCTCCGCTGTCACGTGGGCTCTCGGGCATCTGCGACGTCCAGGAGCGGGTCACGATCTGTCCCACGAGGGCTCTCACCGTCGGCGCAGTCGGCTTCAAGTTTGGAGCAAACAACACTTGGCAAGAGCAATCCACGCGGAACCGGGAGATTGCTTCTCACTCGAACCAGGAGGGTCAGAGTGGGGGCTCCTTTTCAGGGGAGCTGGTGCAAATCTGGAGCAACCAGAATCACAAGTCGTATTCGTAGTTTCGTCGGCACAGGGACCACTAGCCAGCTGGCAAGTGACCGGGCCAACGCGTTGAGCCAAATGGAGCAGAAGGGCCCCACGCAGCACTCGTCGAGTGTGGAGGGCTGAACTTCGGTGCAAGAGTGGCTCAGGGTGGGGGCTTCTCAAACCCCGGTGTGCAGCTTCGAGGGTCACTCGTGGGCTGCACGGTCAGCGTCTCGTGGTCAATTCAAGATGGCGTGCCCCACGCTTCCGGTCGCCTCCACGGGTCTCAGCTCTGCAGGGACTGTGGATCGGGCTGTTGGAAGGCAGGCAAGCTTGATCTCGTCGATCTCTGTCGCTCGAGTTCCGGCGGGAACTGCAACAAAGCAGACGTCGATGGCTGGATGGTGCCTGTTTGCACAGGGTGGTCACTCCTTGACCACAAGGGAGATTCTTCAGTCTTCTACGTTGAGTAGGATGTCGAAGGGTCCAGAGTTTCGTTTCTTATGTTTCATCAGGAAATCTGAAGTGCATTGGCACTGCTCCCACTCTTATTCGAATCTGGGGGGCTGGATTACCTGCTAGGTCCCCTCCTATGGGTGGGACCCAGGAAGGGGGTGGATACACCCCTTTCCTTTGATCCAGGCCGCCCTGGCACGAGGGCTGGAGTGCCCCAGAACCGGTTTGGCCGGATTATGCAAGGGGCAGCCTTGTGCGCCCCAAGCAGTGTCTGGTTTCTTTCAAACCTCCCTGCTACAATCCACTATCTCCTGTCTGGAGGGTGATAACACCCCCCTGCGACAGGAAACCCTTTGTCCAGGCCCCATTTGGCTGAGTTTCGGTCAGCTGCAGGGGGTCAGACTCTTGTCTGTGGCAGAGGCATCCATTTTGTGGATCTAAGGCCTTTTTAGAAATTAACCGCATTTAAGTAAAGTAACATGTCTTACCCCTCTAGAGGGGTGGAATGCTATCCCCGTCGCCATAACTGGCGAGGGGATAGTATTCCAAATCGTATGACACCTTACACGACATGTTTTGATAAAGCCAAACCAAAGTTGCTATATAACCGCGAGGATTATAAGGCACTTAAGAGTATATGGTATGGCCTTATCCTGAAACAGCTTAGGGAGTTGTTCCCGTCGGCTGCAGACAGGCTCAGCTCATGCTAGAGCTCCATCTCATATTAAACCACGCACTCTGCCTCCAGGATTGATGAGGCCTTCCATAGGAGTGGCTCACAGGTTTATATGTGTCCAGATATAGGTTTAGATATAGGTATACTATATCTAAGTAAGGGGTGATTACACCACCTTACCCCAGCTGAGTGATCACCCAGTTGTGTCAATTTAAGAACTAGCCAGGGGTGGCAAAAAGATATGCTGCAGCCCCTGGTAGGCCTTGGTGGCTCCTATGCCCTGGGCACCTATAGTGCATTATACAGGGGCTGACAAGGAGTCCATTTCCAATTGTGGTATGCACCTAGGGTACATGGAATCCATTTTACAGAGAGAGCAGATGGCCTGGGGCCCGGATTAGCAGGGAACCAGGTCAACTAAGTCAAAAAACCAGCTAAACACAGGCAAAAAATCTGGGGTAACCATAGTCAGGTAGCCACCTTCCTACATAACCCCCCCCCCAAACGAAAGGAGATAAGGCTATCCTTGGCCAGGTAAGCCTATATTGCCTGAGTGGCCATATAAGGAAGTACCTGCACTAGCATGGGTACCCCCTGTCTCATGGTCCACTAAGCAGTCCCTCACCCTTGGGGTATTAGAGGGTCTCCACCATAGGGAATCACTACCTTGGGTGTGTTTATGCAAAGTTAAAGGCTGGTTTGGATATGGAGTATTGAAGTGAGGCTCTACTAAGTTAGGGATTGGCTTCCTCCAATTATCTTCCACCATGTGTGCCTTTCTTTCTTTAACTGAGTTGCACTGTGCTCTCAGGGTCAACCTCTGGCTACCTAAAGCTGGAGGCTGGGTCCCTCTGTTTGGCTTGCTGGAGGGACAGTTCAGGTTTGGGCCCTTTTGGTCCCAGGTTTGGCTGTGCCCAACAGAATCCATCTGTGGGAGGTCCCTAACTGTTTTTAAGGGGGCTCCCTCAGGAGTTTTTAAAGTTTTCACATCACCAGGGCTACTAGTTTTGGTGCCCCATATCTGTTGATGGGGGTGCTTTATTTGACAGGGGGCCCTCTGGGTCTCACTGTCCTTCTTGTCCTCTGCAGCCCTGGGCTGGCTAAGGCAAGGTAGAGAGGGGCAGGTTACCTGCTCCAGACTGGGTCCCACCTGAGAAGGGTCCACTGACATCAGAGGCTCTGTCAGGCTAGGCCTAATCACCTCTGGGGCAGTTCCTTCATCAGGGGTAAGATCAGTTCCCTGAGGAGGCTGATCCTTTCCTAAAGTCTGGTGAGGGGGAGATTTCTCGTCCTCCTCTGTGCTCTCAGTTTGTGTGGAGTTATCCATCATTTCAGGCTTCACACCACACATATCAGTTTGAGTTTGGGCTGTGGCCATCACAGCCCCACCAACCTTTTCAGGAGGAGACTCAGTTTGGGTTTCTGCTGTTATCATAACAGCTTTGCTATTCTGTTCAGGAAGAGCTTTTGCTAAAGATGGGGCAGAGAGTATCTCAGCCCTACCAACCTTTTCAGGAAGGACATCTTGGATTGGGGCTGTAGCCATTACAGCCCCACTAACCTTTCCATTGGAATTTACCATTCTAGAATGGGTTTCCTGTTCAACCTCAGCCCAGGCTGAGATTTCCAAATCATTACCAAGTAGGCAGTCTACAGGCAAGTTTGATGACACTGCCACTCTCTTTGGGCCAATGACACCTCCCCAGCTGAGACTTACTACTGCCATGGGATGATTTGTTTTGATGCCATCAATGTTTGTCACCTGGTAGGTGGCACCAGGTAAAAGTTGCTTAGAGGGGACTATACCATCAGCCACCATGGTGATGCTAGCCCCTGTGTCTCTAAAAGCTTCAACTTTCAAACCATTGATGATGGGTTCTTGTCTATATTTGCTCAAAGTATTTGGGCAATCAGAGAAGTTGGCAAACCCCATGCCAGTCTCATAAACAAGATTATTTGGGGAGGGGGACCTGGATAGGCCAGGGTCCTCCTGGGCTCCAAAAGTAAACCCACCCAGATTCCTGGGTGTGCTCCCACTTCCTGGGGGATTACTGCTGACAGTAACAGGAGGTGTTGGAGCTGGCTTTGGAGGTATATTCTCTTTATTGTTATTCTTGAGACAACAGTTGTCTGTTTTGTAATGCCCAACCTGTTTACAGGCACAACAATAAGGCTTTTTCTCAGTTGAAGAAGTGTCTTGGGACCCACCCCCATTCTTGGAGTTTTGGGGCCCTGGGGAAGTCTTTTCTTTATTTTTATCCCCACCCTTATCTTGAGGCTTGGTAGACTCCTTCTTCTGGTTACTGTCCTGATTCTTAGGCCTAATCCTGGTTCTGACCCACTTGTCTGCCTTCTTTCCCAATTCTTGGGGAGAGGTCAGATCAGAGTCCACCAGGTGCTGGTGTAAGAGCTGGTTCTGACAATTACTTAGGATATGCTCCCTCATAATCAAATTATTCAATCCTGTAAAGTCATGTACTTTGCTGCCATGTAGCCAACCCTCCACAGCCTTAGTTGCACAATCAACAAAATCAGTCCAGTCCTGAGTCTGTGTCTTCTGGGTGTCTCTGAACTTCAACCTGTACTGTTCAGTGGTTAAGCCAAACCCATCTATTAGGACACTCTTCAGGACTTTGTAATTGTTTGCATCCTCATGTCTAACAGTGAGGAGCTTATCTCTCCCTTTCTCTGAAAAGGAGTACCATAAGATTGCTGCCCACTGTTCCTCAGGAACCTGCTGTACCATGCAGGCTCTCTCAAGAGCAGTTATCCACTTGTGGATGTCATCCCCTTCCTTGTAGGGGGGCACAATCTTTGTCAGGTTTCTACTATCATAGGACCTGGGTTTCTCTTTAGGAATATTGCTGCCACCAGTGGCATCTAAGCCACACAATTTTTGCTCTCTTGCCAAGGCAAGTCTAGCTTGAGCCAAGGCTACCTCCTCCCTCTCTATTTGGAGTTTGACAGCCCTCATTCTGGCCCTATGCTCTAGCTTTTGAGAAGCAGTCATGCCTCTCTGAGATTCTCTTGAGGCACTAGAAATATGAGAGTCCCCTGAGGGAGATCTCACTCTTCTGTTGCCTGGGAGAATGATATTGTGGGATCTGGGGAGGTGCTGGCCCTCTCCATTTCCCAGTAGGTCTAAGTTGGCCTGGTTAAGCCTGGCAACTAGGACCTGGCTACCCCTCTGATCCTGATCTTCTGGGTCCTCTACATCTGAGTCCTCCTCCTCCTCCTCTTCTTTCTCCTCTGGAGTGGTATCAGTTACAGGGGGGTTCACTCCATCTCCTGACTCTAAGGGAACTTCATTCACCTTCTCTAAGTCTAGAATGGCTATCAGGATAGGACAGGTGGGACTTCTGCCCCTTTTTAACCCTCTTGAGATGCACAAGGCAATCAAGTCCTTTCGGGTTAATTTGTCATAGCTGGAAGTTGCCTTGGTAAGGTCAACTGTCACAGGAGCAGACCCTGAGGCTACTCCTGTGTCAGACATGACTCTAGTGTGGTGTAAGTGATGCACCTACCTACACTAAGTGTTTTCCTACTGTACCTTGCTAGTGAGTTGTAGTCAGGGTGTGCTAATCCCTTTAATCCACAACTACTAAGTTCAGTAGAACTTAATATGCTAAGCTTTTGATTTATATGTACCTAGAGGTACTTGATGTGATCTTTCAATTTGATAAAAGATTGCAATGGTAAAACAACAGCAAGCTCAAACCCGCACCGCTGCTCACCAATGTGAGAAGTTGGCCTGATAGGTGATGTTTCCAATTCTGGAACCACCTGTTATCAGACCAAACAATCCCTTATGGTGTCTGGTTGTAAGTCAACCTTATTAGACAAGCTATCCTAGGGGTAGCATGGACTAAGCAGCCTAAAGGCTTAACTTAAGAGGTCGTGTTAAGCGAGCTGTTTTACCACATACAATCCTGTAATATCAAATGAAAGGACACCACACAAGTATATATTATAAAAATATATGTGTTTATTACTAAAAACAATCCCCAGTATTCTTTATGAATAAAGGGGCACAAGCGTTAAATCAAAAGCACAGTTTAAACATACAAAGTTGCACAATTATGGATGAGGGCGGGGGGCCACTCAAACCATATACTAAACAAGTGGTATAAGAGATACCAATCGAACAGTGGTTAGGCCTAGGGCCTAGGGAATCGCTGGGAGCAATCAGGACAAGCAGTGCTGAAGTCGGGAAAAGCCCGCGGGATTCGGGTGCAGTGCGGAAAGCGCACGCATGCACCAATGTTAACCAATGGTGCGTAAAAGTTGTAAAGTTAAAGTTTAAGGACACTTCCGCTGAACCTAGAGGAACAAAACTTAAGACACAGACCCTAGAGATGTGTACCAGTGTGGGAACACCGGCGGAGCAAAGTTACCTCACCCACAGGAAGCGGGTGCACAGGGTCGAAGTTGAGTCGGGTTTCGTCACGCAGGCTCTTGGTGCTTGAAGCTGAAAGGGCTGCAGGCGGGGTGAAAGAGAAGTGTCCGGTGGAGTCCAAGGGTGGACTCGAGTCGAAAAGTACCTGAAAGCAGAGGGGACAGAGTCTGGGTCACTCAGCAGTGACCAGGGTGGAACCAGGACGGAACCAGGCAATGTCGGGCGCAATCAGGTGGTCGTCGAGGAGCTTCTCTCCGCTGTCACGTGGGCTCTCGGGCATCTGCGACGTCCAGGAGCGGGTCACGATCTGTCCCACGAGGGCTCTCACCGTCAGCGCAGTCGGCTTCAAGTTTGGAGCAAACAACACTTGGCAAGAGCAATCCACGCGGAACCGGGAGATTGCTTCTCACTCGAACCAGGAGGGTCAGAGTGGGGGCTCCTTTTCAGGGGAGCTGGTGCAAATCTGGAGCAACCAGAATCACAAGTCGTATTCGTAGTTTCGTCGGCACAGGGACCACTAGCCAGCTGGCAAGTGACCGGGCCAACGCGTTGAGCCAAATGGAGCAGAAGGGCCCCACGCAGCACTCGTCGAGTGTGGAGGGCTGAACTTCGGTGCAAGAGTGGCTCAGGGTGGGGGCTTCTCAAACCCCGGTGTGCAGCTTCGAGGGTCACTCGTGGGCTGCACGGTCAGCGTCTCGTGGTCAATTCAAGATGGCGTGCCCCACGCTTCCGGTCGCCTCCACGGGTCTCAGCTCTGCAGGGACTGTGGATCGGGCTGTTGGAAGGCAGGCAAGCTTGATCTCGTCGATCTCTGTCGCTCGAGTTCCGGCGGGAACTGCAACAAAGCAGACGTCGATGGCTGGATGGTGCCTGTTTGCACAGGGTGGTCACTCCTTGACCACAAGGGAGATTCTTCAGTCTTCTACGTTGAGTAGGATGTCGAAGGGTCCAGAGTTTCGTTTCTTATGTTTCATCAGGAAATCTGAAGTGCATTGGCACTGCTCCCACTCTTATTCGAATCTGGGGGGCTGGATTACCTGCTAGGTCCCCTCCTATGGGTGGGACCCAGGAAGGGGGTGGATACACCCCTTTCCTTTGATCCAGGCCGCCCTGGCACGAGGGCTGGAGTGCCCCAGAACCGGTTTGGCCGGATTATGCAAGGGGCAGCCTTGTGCGCCCCAAGCAGTGTCTGGTTTCTTTCAAACCTCCCTGCTACAATCCACTATCTCCTGTCTGGAGGGTGATAACACCCCCCTGCGACAGGAAACCCTTTGTCCAGGCCCCATTTGGCTGAGTTTCGGTCAGCTGCAGGGGGTCAGACTCTTGTCTGTGGCAGAGGCATCCATTTTGTGGATCTAAGGCCTTTTTAGAAATTAACCGCATTTAAGTAAAGTAACATGTCTTACCCCTCTTGAGGGGTGGAATGCTATCCCCGTCGCCATAACTGGCGAGGGGATAGTATTCCAAATCGTATGACACCTTACACGACATGTTTTGATAAAGCCAAACCAAAGTTGCTATATAACCGCGAGGATTATAAGGCACTTAAGAGTATATGGTATGGCCTTATCCTGAAACAGCTTAGGGAGTTGTTCCCGTCGGCTGCAGACAGGCTCAGCTCATGCTAGAGCTCCATCTCACATTAAACCACGCACTCTGCCTCCAGGATTGATGAGGCCTTCCATAGGAGTGGCTCACAGGTTTATATGTGTCCAGATATAGGTTTAGATATAGGTATACTATATCTAAGTAAGGGGTGATTACACCACCTTACCCTAGCTGAGTGATCAGCCAGTTGTGTCAATTTAAGAACCAGCCAGGGGTGGCAAAAAGATATGCTGCAGCCCCTGGTAGGCCTTGGTGGCTCCTATGCCCTGGGCACCTATAGTGCATTATACAGGGGCTGACAAGGAGTCCATTTCCAATTGTGGTATGCACCTAGGGTACATGGAATCCATTTTACAGAGAGAGCAGATGGCCTGGGGCCCGGATTAGCAGGGAACCAGGTCAACTAAGTCAAAAAACCAGCTAAACACAGGCAAGAAATCTGGGGTAACCATAGTCGGGTAGCCACCTTCCTACACCAATTATGCGGTCTGACGCAATAGGACCACCCCCTATTCCAACTAAGGTGCTTTTAACCGGAGTATCTGTATTGGTTCCAGTCTTGCATTGGATACTCCGGTAGCTAAGACCGTCCGGTACTCTGCATGGTTATGGACATGTTCCCCTGCTGTGAGTGGCCATCTGTACTATTGTCTGGATCCCTAATGCTGATTTTTATTGTCATAGGCAAACACGGATCATGCATATGCACCATGACATATGCCTGTGTCACGGATTGCAAACTTTTGTGACAAGGAGGGGCACCCAAACGCTACCCTCGTGGTGGTGGAAGGCAGCTGCTTTCACCAAGAGTTAATCAACACGAGCGTGGTGGTGGCAGCAGACGGTGTAGTAATCAGTACTAGTAAACAGGTCCTTTTAAACCTGTGTCACTGGAGTGAGGCCTACATGCTCACTCAGCTTTTTAAAGGCCAGCTGCTGTGTGCTTTACTCACCCTTGGCCTGCATCAGTTCAATGTAGAATGCTGGGAGCCCAGGGATGATGGCTGCACTGGATTTATGTGTGCCTGGGAAGGGTACAGTACAGAGATGGAGCAGTACTATTCAGTGCATGCATGGTG
This sequence comes from Lissotriton helveticus, assembly GCF_964261635.1. Taxonomy (NCBI): domain Eukaryota; kingdom Metazoa; phylum Chordata; class Amphibia; order Caudata; family Salamandridae; genus Lissotriton; species Lissotriton helveticus. Next base: position 512,158,426 of record NC_136065.1, read on the forward strand.
AGTCCGTGTACTGGGTGGATGTATACCGGAGAGGAATACAATACATGGGAGATGTAGTGCTGTGAAGAGCGTGCGCAGTGAAAGCATGTGCTGGTGTATGTGTGATTGCGAGAAGTACAATACGTGAAGGGTGAAGTGCACTCATGGGGAATGTTTGTACTGACCGTGTGGGTGGTTGCAGCAGCAGCACAGAAAGGCTACAGCACTGAGCAGTGCACACAGAAGAATGAATGTGTGGGCTGAATGTATCTGTCCTGTGATGGCACAGTGCATGGAGGCAACTGTACCGAAGAGTGCATGTGCTGTGTCCATAAACTGAGTGCAAGTGTGCCTGTAATGGTACATTACATGGAGATTTCTGCTTTCCTGTGATCTGGGTGGGACACGCTGGAGAAGGGAGAAAGAGAGAGACTCCCCCTGTACACTTCAAAGGGTGTTCATTGATTCAGTGATAGATCACAAGGGAAGGGCATGGACACATCTCAGGAAAGAGAAGAGGCTGATAAGTAATTCATAAAGAGTAGGACCAGGAGTCCATGATTAAACTTTTGATGCTTATATCACTGTAGCTCTAGTCACTCCCATGGCCTGTGTTGTGGGACTATCAGCTTTGGAGTCTCTTCTGCTGTGACAGACGGCCTTTCAAGAGGAAGAAGACAGAGAATAGTGTACACATCAAAAGAAGCAGAACCAAACACAAACCTTCAAAGACCCAGGCCATAAATCACTTTTAGTGTCTGGAAATGGACTTCATCATCATCTTTATTTCGATGACATAGAGCTTATAAAGGACACATCACAATATTATTATAAATATAACAGTCATAGTTTAAAAAATAATTAGGAATAAATTACAATAAAACATAACAATAGTTGCTTGAAAAGAAAAAAACAATTACAAGAGGCCTATTTAACAAGGACTTCCTTTTAAAGGATATTAGCATTTCTAGTTAATCCATACATAAATATTAAAACTAAAAACCTAGCACCTATATCCATACGTCTCAAGGAATAAAATTATCTAAAAACCTTCATACAATATAGGATAAGAGAAAGGGGTCGCTCAATACATATATCTAGGAGTGTAAACTGGTGCGGAAAGCCAAGATTAAATTCCAAGTCCATTAAAAAGATCACCCGATACACTTATTGCGCCTAATCCATAGGGCCAACAAAAATGTGGCTAGGTTCACTCGCTTATCAAGGTGTTGATCCACATTTGGAATACCTCCCTTGCATCTGGCAATTTCTCTGACTTGTGGAAACATGCCATTGTCGTCCCCCTCAGGTAAAAAAACCGCAATGGAAAGCCAGGAGATCTGAGCAATTATCGCCCCATCTCATTACTAACAGCCCATGCAAAAATGCGGGAAAAATTGGTACAGAGACAACTGACCAATTTTATTGAGGAACATTGCATTCTACACGATACCCAATCTGGTTTCAGACCCGGTTTCAGTACTGAGATGGCTCTCTTAAAGGTGGCAGAATCGGTAAGAATGTCAGTGGACTCAGGGGCATCAGCAATGCTGGTGCTCCTGGATCTACCTGAAGCATTTGATACGGTAGACCACGCAATATTGTTGCAAAGACATCAGTTTGGGTGGGGCAGTTCTGGCTTGGCTGAAGTCATTTCTCACCAATCGCGCACTCAACAAATTGCCTTACAACCCCACTCCAAACCCAAGCAGATATGGTGTGGAGTTCCTCAGGGGTCGGCACTAAGCCCACATCGTTTCAACATATATTTGGCCCAGTTGTTCTCACTCATTGCCAACTGGGGAGTGAAGGCGATATCATACGCCGACAACACCCAGCTGGTGTTCTCGTTTAAAGAGCAATCACATGACGCCTTCAAGTTTTGTAAGGGTTGTCTGAAAGATATCTCCTTTTGGATGAATAATAATAATTTGAAACTCTATGCAGAGAAAACGGAAGTGCTGTTCTTTGGAAAAAATCCCCCGCCTCCAGCGGATCTATGATGGCCGCAGGAAATGGGTCCTCCTCCCTCCCCTACAGTTATGGCTAAACATTTGGGGGTTAAGTGGGAGACTGTTCTCACTTTCTCTTCCCAGATCCGGCAAGTGACATCATCCTGCTTTAGCAAATTGAGAAGCCTGCGCAAGTTCCTCCATCTGTTGCCAGAGGACTGCCGCCGAGGCATAATACATGCCACGGTAACTGCTAGAATGGACTACGTGAATGGCCTCTATGTAGGTCCACGAGCTTACTCAATTAGAAGATTACAGATGGTGCAAAATGCAGCTGCGAGATTGATTAGACGAGTACCATTCCGTCATCATATCTCTCCGCACATCAAGGAGCTTCTCTGGCTGCCAATCGCCCGAAGAATCGAATTCAAGGCTTTGACATTTGCATTCCGCTCAGTCCATGGTAAATGCCCGAGCTATCTGAAACAACGTCTTTGCAGCTACAAGCAGAATTGACTGCTGAGATCGAAAACACAAAATCTATTGTACACTCCACAGTTTAGGAAAGCCGGGATGGGTGGCAGATCTTACACGGTCAAGGCTTCCAAGCTGTGGAACTCCTTGCCAAATAACCTACGATATATTGACTCAGAGCCTCTATTTAGGAGAGCGGTGAAAACGTGGCTATTTAGCTACGGTCAATATGCCTAGGTTTCTCGCTGGGCTGACTTCCATGCCTGCCACTGATTTGCTATAGGCCCGGGACACCTCTGTTTGAGGTAGCTGTTCGCTCTCTACAAATGTCGATATTATTATTATTATTATTATTATTAGGCCAAGCACTACAGCTCCACTAGTGTCAGTACTAAGGATTCAAAGCACCTCAAGATAGTGTTTAGATTAGAACCAATGCACCTACATAAGGGACAATCGACATAGACCGTAGATTTTTGTAAAAAGGGCAGACAAATAATAAATGAAGCAGGGATTCAGATTCTTCTTTGCATGCTGGACATTGATCACCCAGTAATTCTTGAGATTGCCATCTACTGCAAAATGCCCTGGTCAGAAAGGTCTATTAATTTTTTTTTTTTTTTTACTGATAATCAAAACAATTGGCTTCACAAATCATACTGTCATATTGAGGTTATTACACAGAATCATTGGCATAATCTCTCTCCCTCTCCCCTTCCTGGTGCAGGGTGCAGACTCACAGGTCCGGTTCTTTAACGGTTCATCCAGGCCTACCACACAATTCAATTATTGTTTCTCCCACAGACCATATTGCTTCCCCGACTCTGGTCTCCGACTCTTTAGCCCCTGTAGGCTCTCCAGTCCCCCCACACTTTTTTCTACTTCCTGGAGCTACCTCTGGCTGTATAAACCACTTGTAGGACCTCTGTTCAGTCGTCGTCATCTAGCATCTCACCCAGGTCAGTCTCCCATGCCCGTTTCAAGGGGCCCAGCAAGTCTGGAGGATTATTTATTAGCTTCTTATAGATTAGCGACATTCCATTTTTTGTTAGTGGCTTTGTCAGTATTCGATTCTCTAACGGCGATGCTTCAGGCACCTGTTCCCCTGTAGGCAAGTGGCAATATAGTGCATGCCCAACTGAGTATGTCTGAAGCGCTCGGACTCCAGCACGCTAAACTCAGAATGTAAGTCAGCAAATGTTACATATGTTTGATTCCTCCAGATATCCCCTAAGTGCTCTACTCCAAGGAGCCTCCACCCATGAAAACCACGCAGTCCCCCTACTTCTGTCAACAGTGCACTACCATAAGGGTGTCTGTGCGTTAATCTCCCTTTACAGCCAAGGAACCGGGTAGCCGCATGCCATATGTCTATAGTCACTCGCGTATGTTGTGGTCAAGTACCTCTACTCTGTCTAGCATACAAAAGCATTTTTACCCTCCCGGGCCCTTATCCATCCTGTCTACTATTTATGCTGGACCCAGTCATTGATTACTAGTAGCTGTGAGGCCCACTAATATTCTTGAACATCTGGGACCACCAGCCCGCCATCTCATACCCCATTCTGTAGCTTAGCTAGGGCAATCCTCAGGGCACCACCCTTCCAGAGTAGTCTACGAACTGCCTGGTCAATATTCCGAAACGTTTTCTGCGGGATCTTGCATGGCGTGTTTTGCATCATGTAAAGCAGTCGCAGGAGGGCTATCATTTTACAGAGAGCTGCGCTACCCATTATTGTTAGTGGGAGAGATTACCAATGCGACACATCCGTTTTAAGTCGCTCAAGTTGCCGGTCCAAATTACACTTAAGGAAGTATTGTGGGTCTCGTGTGATATATATCCCTAAGTATCTGAATCCCTCCAGACTCATTGGGCCAGGCAATCACGGGGCAGGCGTGAGGCCTCTCCCGATAGGGGGTATATCACTGATTTTGCCAGTTGATGGAATAACCTGAGTGCTCTCCAAATATACAAAATATCTGCATCACACAGTGTATAGAGTGTTGAGGTCTGGCTAGAAACAATAGGATATCATCCGCATATAGGGTGATACTTTCTTCCCAGACTCCCATAGCAGGTGTAACCCAGATTAGAGGATCTCAGCGGATCCATGCTGCCAGCGGTCCAAGAGCCAAAGCAAATATCATAGGGGATAGCAGGCACCCCTGCCGTGGGCCTCTCTTGAGTTCGAAACTATTTGAGAACGTACTGTTTACTCTCATCCTTGTCATAGGGGCCTGGTAGAGAAGTCTGTTCCATGCCCTAAATTTAAGGCTGAAGCCTGGCTTTTCCAGGGCTACAAATATGTAATTCCATTCAACTGAATCAAACGCCATTTTGGTGTCTAAGGCCATTGCTATAATTTGTAAGCTTCCGCAGGATTTAGTCAAATAAAGCACTCCAAACCGACGTCTCGAGTTTAGCCAGGTGCTCTGGCCAGGAATGAATCCTGACTGGTCCGGATATACGATTGAGGGCTATACTGCCCGCAGTCTAGTTGCTAGGACCTCTGCCAGTACCTTAGCTTCTGCAGTAAGCAAAGAGATTGGTCTGTAAGAACTACAGCAACCTGGTGGCTTCCCTTCTTTGTGTTTTGTCACTATGGTTTCCATCTTTTGATCTATTGGGAGGCATCCCACTGGTAATGCTTCTTGATACATTGCTGACATTGGTTTAATCACCACCCACCATGCCTTTGTAGAGCTTGTAGAGCTCAATTGGTATCTCATCAGGTCCCTGTGCTTTGTCTGACTGAAGACCCCTTATCGCATTGCTCGGATCTTTTTCCATCAAATCCACTTCTAATGTCTCCTGCTCATCCCCAATTAATGTCTGATGGTCCACATCTTTTAGGATATCAGTACAGTCTTCAGCTGTCATGCTAGTTCGGGACGCATATAGGGACTCATAGTAGGAAGCAAAAGTTTCAGCGATACCCGCGTTTGTCGTATGGAGGTTAGTCTTTGTCTTTTACCTCCAGTACCCATGACCTTTCTTTATCATACGCCTCTAGCCACGCTAGAAATTTAGCCACCTTACCTCCTACATCATAAAGGTGTCGTTGTATGGCTAGGGCGTGCTTGCAGGCTAAGTCCTCTTTCAATGCTCTCATTTCCTGTTGGCAGAGCAGTACATGGTGTCTATTTCCTATCCTGGAAGTGCGTTTCTTTCAATTTCTATCACTTTCTCTTCTAATTTCGTACATTACCGTTTAGATTCTTTCTTCTTGCCACCTATTATAGCTTGGGTGGACCCCCATATCACTGTCTTAAAGGCTTCCCCACAGAGTCAGTGCTGAATCAACTGATCCCTGGTTTCCCCCCAAATACAGGACCGTCTCATTGCGTATTTGTTTCCCTGGTGTCTTTGTCCTCAGGTACCAGTGGTTCAGTCGCCGCAGGTTTTGATAGTCTGTTGGTGGGCCCAGTAGGTGGACCTCCACTGGGAAATCATCCAATATCCCTGTAGCTAAATTTGTAGCTGCAGCAAATTGTGACAGTAAAGCCCGGGGGTCAGAAAGTAGTTAATCCTGGACAAGCTACCATGTGGTGGTGAAAAGTATGTGTGTTATAGGGCGTCAGGATTTAACTCCCTCCAGAGGTCAGTCAGACCCATTGCCGAGGCAAATTGTGAGAGCGGAGTCAGCCCTCCTCCCGCCCTGGCACCTGTCCTACCTACTCTTGGGTCAAAGACAGCATTAAAGTCACCTCCTATTAGTAGTGTGACCGTAGGAAACTCAATTAGCAAGGTCCCCTGATTAGAAAGGGTCAGCAGCAAAAGCCTGGGTGGGGTATAGACTGAACAGACGCTAAGGTCTATCCCGTTCCAGGTCCTGTGAAGGGCCACATATCAGCCATGGTCATCCCTCCAAACTTTCAGAGGGACAAAGGGCAGCGTCTTTTTAATCAGAATTCTCACTTCCCATGAGTCTGACGTGCATCTCGCATGGGCCCTCCGAATATTTCCCATTCTATCTAATGCCTTGAAGTGGTGTCCCTTCAGGTGTGTCTCTTGTATGAGTACAACATCTGTGCCGTGGCGTTTTAGATGTTGCAGGATCAGTGTTCGCTTGATGCCACTACCCAGTCCGTTTATATTCCAGGACCATATCTTTAATCTATTCTCATGTTTAGCATCCATGCACCCGGTCCATATCCCATTCCCTTGTGTGTCGCTGAGGAGAGGCACTCAGACTGTCCCTCATAAGGGGAGACTCTACACCCATATCCTTTTGTTGTCTGCTTGAGCACCTGTATCTGGTAGAGTGCAGTGGAGCCCTAATAACTACAACTAAAACCCCCAACATCCGTCCCTCCCCCCCCCCCCCCCCCGCTACCCTGCTAAGTGGAAATTGAACTATCTACTCCCCCAACTTGCAGAGTGCTTATCGCCCCCAACTTAGCATCTAATAACGGGATGTGGTATAGCGTCCGGTTTCTAGCCTGACTGATATTGTTCTAACTTTGGTGACAGTACTTTCCCCGGCAAAAAGAGCGTTTACTCCAAATGTTCCCTTTCTCCTTGTTCTCTCCCTGTCATACAGGCGATACACCCCCCGGAGTGTCCACCAGCCCCCCACCTCACCACAGCATCCCACCAGCATCAATTCTTAACAGTTCTATGTCGTAGATCCGCCGGGTCCAATTTTCATATATGTCTATTAGGGGGATGCAGGTCTAGAGTGTTGCTCTGCCACTTCGGGTCTCCTTCTGCCAGATCCCTTTGCCATATCCTTCTTTCTGTCTCTGGCGGCCCCTTTAACTATCACTCTCCAGCCCTCTAGCCTATCCCACGCCTCTTCTGGAGTTGCAAAGTGCATCATATATTTCAGTTCTTTTGATCGTAAAGTTTTTTTGACTTCATCAAAACTCCTGCGTTGCCACTGTACCTGTAGGGTAAAATCTGGAAAGACTCTTATTTCTGCATTGTCTACCCTTCGGTCTCCTTGTGCCCGTGCTGCTTGGAGAATTGCATCTCTGTCTCTATAGTTCAATATACGGGTGATGATGGTACGCAAAGGTGCTCCCGGCTTTGGCGGCGGGCCGAGTGCCCTATGGGCCCTCTCCACCAAGAAGAATGTCGACAGGCGCTTAGGCTTCAACGTGTTAAGAATAAAATCTTCCAGGAACAGGTCCACGCTGGGGCCCTCAGAGCCCTTTGGGACCTCCACCACTCTAATGTTGTTGTGCCTTGTACTTCCCTCTTGATCTTCGAGCCTGGTGGACATCTGCGTACTTTGCTTAGTGAGGCTCAGTACCTGCTCTTCAAGTCGTTTGTTTGTGGATAGGAATTCATTTATTTGTGTTTCAGCTACCGCCACCTTTCCTGACATTTTGTGGAAATCCACGTGGAGCAGATTGACCTCTACCATTACTGTTTCTAATTTGGGTTCAATAGCGGTGACAGAGCTCCTGAGCCCTTGAACGGCAGCCATTATTAATTAAAAAATATATATATATTTTGTATCTTGCAGAGATAAATACAGTACACAGCAAGAAGAAAAAGAGAACTTCTTTTAACAGTAGACAAAAAGCACTGTGAAAGATTACGTCCTTGAGTTCAGTCGGCATTGATACACATATAATCATTTGCGGCATTGGTATTGTTAAACTTTGTTTTCCCAGTAGTGGTGACTTACAGTATGTGTCCGGGGTTGGGGTGGTGATGGGTTACTCGTCTTCATCTTGTTTCTGGTGCCCTCGGTCATGCTCAGGGCTCTATCCTCTCCCTCTTTTTCTATTTCCAGCCCATTGTATCTCAGCCATGGGCCCCAGATCCTAGTGAATTTCTGCGGGCACTCTCTCGCCTGGTACATAACCATTTCTGCACCCATGTAAAACGGTCTAGTCCCTTCTTCTATTCTGTCAATGTGGGGAGAACCAGGGCTCCCCCATGTCTAGCAGTGTCTAGCTTGGCTACAATCAGCCCTAGATTACATAATAGGAGATTGTGACGGGAGAGATCTACAGCAGCGGTATACCTAGAAGAAAGTATTTGGGATCTGTGGTTATCTGTGCCTCCAATATTTTACCCAGCTCTTCTATGATTTGGGACCAGTATGCTTTTAAGCGATTGCATTCCCATAATGTATGTATGTACATCCCTTGCTCCACCTTACAGAGGAGGCATTCTGGTGTTTCAGCTTTCCCAATTTTATGTAAGTGCGCCCTGTCTAGGTATGCCCTATGTAGAATCTTGAGTTGTATCAGCCTCAATCGTAGTTTGATGGCCACTTCTCTCGGGTGCATTAACTCCGCCTCCCAATCTATTTCCTCCAGCTCGCCCATGGTTGCCTCCCATTTCGTTTGGAGCAATTTTAGGTTATCTGGTATATTGTTTATAAGTGTTTTATATGTCCATGAGACTGCTTTGTCTGTGATTTCTCCCTGTAATAATCTATCCTCTAACGGCACAAATTCTGGGAGTTCTGATACGTCTAGCTTCTCTGCTCTCCAGGCATGTTATAGTTTTAAGTAGTTGTATCTCTGAGTGTTCTTCAGCTTATATTTGTGCTGGAGTAAGCTAAAGGGGATCAGGGCGCCCTTCTCTACTATGTCACCCAATTTGGGTATCCCTTTCGTATCCCAAGTTCGGAAGCCTTTTAATTTGCCTATTATTGGTAGGCGTGTCCCCACCCATAACGGAGTCTCTCTCTTGCGTTTCTCATCCCATTTCATTTGGCCTTCTGCCGTTTTCCATGCTTCTATTGCACTTTGGGTTGCTGGGAATGGTTGCTGCGTTTCTTTGCCCGCATATATGTGGTGAAGGTATCTGTGAGGGTAGAATTGAAGCCTCTCAAGGGGATGTTCTCCTGGCAGATGTCCCCATTTATTTATGGCTACAGGTGTGCTGCTCAGTAGTATTATCTGACGTCTCGGAACGCTATTCCCCCATTATATTGACTACATTGAAATATCTGTAGGCTTATTCGCGGGTGTCCCCTATTCCAGAGGAGTATGCGCATCTCTGTATCTATTGTCTTAAAAACCTCTTCAGGCATTTTGCGATATGTATTTTGGAGGACTTGGAGCAGCTTGGGAAGTGTAATCATCTTATACATGGCTGCTCTGCCTAGTAGTGTCAATGGGAGATTTCTCCATCTTTGCACATCTTTCGTGAAATTCCTTCAGCACCCTTTTGATGTTATTGTTGAGACTCACTGGTATGTTGGTAGTTAAGTATAGACCTAGATATCTAAACCCTTCTTTATCTGTAGTTGACGGGGGAGACCTTGCACATCCAGGCTCTCCCCTACCGGATATAAGTTAGATTTGGCCCAGTTTCAGCGGTAGCTGGTGTGACGCCCATAGTCCTCGAATACCTGCAGTATAATAGGAAGTGCCACTTTTGTGTTTGTGACATATAGGAGAATATCATCTGCGTAGAGTGAGATACGCTCATCTTTCAACTGTTCTAGATTGTCTCTGAAGCCCCTAATGTCTGGGTGATTCCTGATAAAGCATTCTAGTGGCTCTAGCACCATGGCGAATAGCAGGGGAGATAGAGGGCATCCCTGTCTATTGCCTCGGCTCACTGGGAAATCTGTTGATGTTACTCCATGGATCCGCACACACGCCCTTGGGTTTGTGTATAATAAGTCTATCCAGGCTATGAAGGTCGGACCAAACCCAAATTTCTGTAACACTTGGCTCATGAATAGCCAGTGGGCAGCATCAAATGCTTTTTCTGCGTCTAGAGATACAAATATGTATGGATTAGGTCTGTCTTGCACTGTGTCTAGCTAGTTGGCCAGCCTGCGCAGGTTAAATCTCGTGGCCCTTTTGGGCATAAATCTAGTCTGGTCAAAGTGGATTAGGGATGTAATCACCGGTAGTAGTCTTGTTGCTAGGATCATGGGCAATATTTTTGTTTCATCATTCAGTAGTGATATCGGCCGGTAGGACCCACACTCTAGTGCGGGTTTCCCTGGTTAGTGAATCGCCACTATTTTGGCGCTACAGAGATCTAGTGGAAGGGTACCATCTGTCTGGGCTGCCAGGTAAATTTTTAGGAGGTGTGGGCCGAGCAAGGCCTCATTAGTTTAAAAATAATCTGCTGGTAATCTGTTGGGACCCGAGACTTTTCCTGATTTCTGTTTGGCGATGGGTGCGACAACTTCTCCAAGAGATATTTCATTTTCAAGCATTGCTCTGTCTTCTGTAGATAAAGTGGGGATAATAACTGCACAAAAATATTCCCTAATTTGGGAGTCTGCTGCCACTGGTCTGACTTTGTAAAACTCTGCATAGTATTGTGCGACGACCTCTGCTATATCCTGGGCTAGCGTATATACGGTATATGTGACTCCGTCTCTCTGTATAGCTGCTATCCACCTCAATTCTCTTTCTTGCCTAGCTAAAGATGCGGAATGGCAGCCATTATTGTGCATAGTGAGGGCTCGTCATCTGAGCGCTGGTCCCTCTGTGAGGCTGAGGTCTCAGCTTCCAAGGACTTCCACCCTGATGCCACCATCGTCACTTATCCAGGCTGTTCTGCTGAGTGGATTTCTGAGGCCAACCATTCGGCATGGCAGGAGACTACACTCCCTCTGCTGCTTCCTGCCCACCAACTCTCTTGTGGTCCCTGCACTCGCTGCTTTGTGGCCTGGAAGTCCAACAGTCCAGGGCTTTTACGCTTCACAGGTGGCTGGAGACCTCTTGGCCGTCTGGCCCATCCCAGATTTCAAAGAGGGCAGCCAAATCTCCCCAGCAGCATCAGTAGTGCCAGGTCTCTGTGCTCACTGCCCCCTTCTGACTCTCCGGCCATGCCTCACTTTCAGCTGCTTCAAAGTGCCCAGTTATGCCCCAGTTATGCGTGACTCAGGCTCACCGATTCTTGTTCTTGCCAACTAACTGGTCACGGATCTCAGGCCCCCTCGGCCACTTAGGCGGCCACCTTGCGGTCTGTCCAGGTGGAATTTTACTGCTGCTTACGGTCACAGGGCTTATTTAGCTGTCAGCAGTAGAGGAGGAAAAGGGGGAGGGAATGGTGTGGGCCCGCCACCCATGTCGAAGTCACTCACCTCCGGGACAGAGTCGGCTCACTGCACTCACCACAAAGAGCCAGAGAAGGCGCGTCAGGCCCCCAGGCCGATGTTGTATCAGGTCTCCCCCACCGCGGACACGTTCTTCCTGTTGCGGCAGACAGTGGCGGGCGCAGATCATCCGGCTGTCACTTCGCCCTCATCCGCCGTCCAGCTGAGCTCTTCCTCCACGAGGCTGTTCACAGTCCTCCGATGCTTCGCTCAGGGCCAAGCCCCAGCCCGCCCCCCCTGATTGCTGGCCAGGACAGCAGGGCGTCTTGCTTCTGGGTCTAGTTCAGACCCCCCAGGCACTCCCGGCCTCGCTGTCTCGCCCCAGGGAGGTGGGCGGAGAGACCTCCAAGCCTGGTCTCATTCGGGCTTCCAAAGGATGGGCGCCATCTTGCCTGGTCCTCTCACCACCTAGCAGATTATTTCTTTCATTTACTGCCTTGTGGGTGTCCCACTGGTCCGGGGCTTCGGTCTGATCGTCGGGGGGGGGGGGGGATGGGGGGGGGGGGGGCAAATCTCAACTCCAAGTCCCAGGTCTGGTTAGGCGGATGGGTGCAACGGATATTGGGGAATTAGCTCCGGGCGATGCAGAGCTCTCTTAAGGTGCAGCCATTCCCACCAGCTGTTGGCCATTCCCCCTCCAGAAGGGTCTTATATATGAATTGGAGTAACAATTTCCATGCCATGGCTGAATACTAGAGTAAGTGATCCCTCAGCTTTGGTCACACATTCCACCTGAATGACCTCCCAGTATATTTCTTTAATCCTGGCTCTCGAAATCAGAGCCATCTTCTCTAGGTTCATACAATATATTTCCGACTCCAACTTCCTTAAGAGTGCCCTAAGGGATCGTAACCAGGGAATTTTACTTACAAATGGGCACTGAATAAGATCCATGAGGCCTACACGATAAGGAGCAAGAGCTTCTGTGGACCCTAACCGATGCCAAAACATTAAAAGTCTTCACTCTATTTTATGATCAATCTTCCTTTGAGCCACATCTAGAAAAACTCTGGTTAGGGGATTGCTTACTGGAAGATTAAATAGGGATCTAATAAAACGATTCTCAGTCACTGATAGGCTGTCATTATTCCCACTTCCCCACAGTTCTGATCCATACAAGGCTGAACCTAGGGCCTTGGTGTTATAAATTGCTAAGTGCTAGGCCACCTTTCTAGACACAGTTCCTAGTTCCACAGACCCTAGTTATATGTGAGGTTTGCTGGATTACTGCTAATGCAAGGTGTGCTTTCTCCTGCTGGGGGACCCAACACAAAGATAGAGTAAGACGAATGCCTAAGTAATCAAAGGTGGAAACCAGTTCGATCGGATGGCCCCTAACTAACATACTTATTTTAAAAGGTTTAGAAACACCATGAGAAAAAACCATACACTTTGTCTTTGTGTTGTTTAACTCCAGCCCTCACTCTGTGCAAAAAGAGTTAAAACCATTTAACAGATATTGGAGCCCTTCGGAAGGTTTTGAAATGAATAAAGTATCATCAGCAAGGAGAAAGACCTGAGCCCTGTTCCCTCCGATTTTGGGGTGTCTCCCCTATCTCTATCAAGTTGGCCTACCACTCCATTAATAAATAGTGAAAACGGGGTGGGTGCCAAAACACAACCCTGCCTGACTGCTTGCCTAAATTTAAAGGGCTCTGTTAGCTGCGCCTCCTCCCCCCCCAACCTTACCTGGGCCATGTTATCTGCATGTATTCTATTGTAATTGCATTTGTATAGCGCTTACTAACCCTGACGAGGCGTTGAAGCGCTTTTTCAGCGAGTAGCACGCTACTCCGGAACCCATAGAGGATTAGTATTGAATTAGTATAGTGAAACATGCAAATACATTTTAAGTGGTGGATAGGTTAGTCAGTTATTTGGATTCAGAACGATAGCAGGATAGAAGAGAAAAAAAGGTTTGTACTTATATAGCGCTTGTTAACCCTGATGGGGTGTTAAAGCACGCTACTCCGGAAAGCCATAAAGGATTAGTGGTGAATTAGTACTGTAAAATATGAAAGTAATTTGAGTGGTGGATATTAGTCAGTTATTTGGAGTGAGAAGGATAGTGGAGGGATAGAAGGGGAAGAGAGGTTTGCATTCATATAGCACCTGTTACCCCTGATGGGTGTTGAAGCGCTTTTCTGGCAAGTAGCACGCTACTCCGGAACTCATAAAGGACTAATGTTGAGAATTAGTATAATGAAATATGAAGTAATTTGAGTGGTGGATATGTTATTCAGTTATTTGGATAGAGAAGGGTAGGTGGCGGGATAGAAGAGGGAAAGAGATTTGTATTTATATAGCGCTTGATACCCCTGATGGGGTCTTGAGGCACTTTTTTGTCAAGTAGCACGCTCCTCTGGAACCCATAATGACTAGTATTGAATTAGTATGGTGAAACATGAAATTAATTTGAGTAGTGGATATGTTAGTCAGTTATTTGGATTGAGAAGGGTTGGGGAGGGGTAGAAAAGGGGAAAAGGTTTGCATTTATATAGCGCTTGTAACCCTGCTGGGGTGTCGAAATGCTTTATTGGCGAGTAGCAGGCTACTCTGGAACCCATAAAGGATTAGTGGTGAATTAGTATAGTGGAATATGGAATTTGAGAAGTGAACATCTTAGTCTGTTATTTTGATTGAAAAGGATAGTGGAGGGATAAAAGAAAGAATAATGTATTATTATTTTTTTTTTTTAGGTCGTAGCAGTAGGAGGAGGCTTTTGGATGAGTAAAACTGGTTTTTGGAGGGGAAGAGTCAGAAAGAAGAGTTTAGAAAGGCTTGTTTTGGGGGATCGCTATAGTAAGAGGTATCAGATAATGCAAGGAGGGGTAGAGTAGGAGAGAGTCTAGAAAGGGTTATTTGGGGGGGTCATAGTAGTGGTATGGGGTTTGGGATGAATGAGAAAGTGGATGTAGAGGATATATTGATAGATGTATAGGGTGAGAGATAGGGTAGTGCATTGGAAAGAGTAGTAGAAAGAAGTTTGAGATGAGTCAGAAAGTTGAGCTAGAAGATATATTGAGAGAATTATAGGCTAAGAAATAGGGTAGTGCATTGGAAATACTAAATTAGGAGAAAGTGATAAATATATAGATCCATAAGTACACTGAAAGTATATAGATGCATAAAGGAGGTAAGTATATGTAGATTAAAGATATTGATAGACGTACAGGATGAGAAATAGGGTAGTGCATCGGAAATGCTTTTTCAGGAGAAAAGTAACAAACACAGATCCAAGTACATGGAGGTACATAGATGCACAATGGCAGCAAGTACCTGTAGACCAAAGATGATTAAAAAAAAATTATTTAACAACCTAATTATTCTGCATGTTTATAGAAAGCAACACACAAAGATAGGTACATATCTATAGTGAAAATAAATGTGTATATACAGAGGGATATGCTGTAAATTTCTGTTTGCGTATGGTGCTTATGTAGGGAAGAGCCAATTCTTGAGTAGTTTTTTGAAGATAAGGTGGTTGTTGGTGGATCTTATGTTGGGGGGTTAAGAGCTCCCTAGTTTGGCTGCTTGAACAGAGAAGGATATGCCACCCATGGTTTTTACTTGTATCTTGGGATTTTGAGCCGAGATGCCCCTTTAGAGCGGAAGTTCCTTTGTTGAATGTGTTTGGTGATTTTATTCCTGATGAAGAGCGGTCCCATTCCATGTATTGCTTTGTGGGTGAAACAAAGTAGCTTGAACGTGGATTTTTTGGCAACTGCTAACCAATGCAGGACTTTCAAGGCAGGTGGGATGTGGTCTTGCGGTTTGATATGCAAGAGTAGTCTGGCAGCCAAGTTTTGAATCCGTTGTTGTCTTTTCATGGTCGTTAAAGGTGATCCGTCGTAGAGGCTATTAGCGTAATCGAGTTTGGACAGAACAAGGGAGATGATAGCTTGGACTTTGTGTGGAAATCCCAAATGAGGGAAAATTCGTCGCAGCGTTTTTATAGTTACAAAGCTTGATCTTGCTAGTTTGTCCACTTGGGCATACATCGACAGCTTGGAGTCCATGGTCATTCCGAGGTTTCTTACTTCCTTTGATACTTTAGGCGGTGATTCCAGTTCATCAGGCCAGGCGGCAAGCTGGTCATAATGTTTCCAATCGCCACACATGAGTATTGCCATTTTGGAAGCATTCAATTTGAGATGGCTCCAAGTCATCCACTGAATAGCTAGTAGATTATCTGGGATCCCCAGCTTGGCCAAAACCTTCAAGAGTTTTCCCCTTGGTACTTGGTCAAAAGCTGTTTGCAGGTCCACAAACTCTATAAAAAGGTTTGCCCCCGTTCATCATAACTTCCCTCCCAAAAATATATATAAAATGAAAAATCTGATCCAGGGTGCTAACATGAGTACGAAACCCCACCTGCAAATCAGAAAATATGTTCTCTTCTAAAACCCACACCTGAAGACATTCCAATATCGGTTTACAAAATATTTTCCGCAGAGAATCAATTAAGCTAATGGGTCTATAACTACCAGAATTTGTTCTGTCCCCCTTTTTAAAAATGTATATGATCTCTGCCAACTTCCATGAAGCAGGAATCTCCATACCCATGAGAATGGCATTAGACAGGGGGTTAATATAGACAACCCACACTCTGGGTCTTCCCTGTATAGATTGTTCACAATCCTGTCTGGACCAGGGACTCTAATACACATATTAATTGCTGCAAAGGTTTTTTGGTAGACAGTATTAGGGTATCCGACCTAGTAAATGGATCATTTTCCAAAGGGCTACAGTTAGAATCTTACCCACCTTGTTCATATGAGTACAATACACTAAAATGATGCACCCACTCATTTGGCTGGACAGTAAATTCGACGGCTGGCTTTGGGCAATTTAGACATATCGCTGCTTTCTTCCAGAAGCACTTATCTTTTTGGGTCTCGCCTAGGCAGGGCATGCGCTGTATCTTCGGGACCTGCTGTATTAAGGATATGAACATGAAGCTCCACCCACTTTCTGCCCATCTTTTTAATTGCCTCCTGTCACTGTCCTTTGTAAATGGTGGCTTTTCACTGGTCAATAGGCTTAGTAGTCCCTCCTTATTATTGCCTTTTCTCTTCTTGTAACCTCCCATGAGGACACCCCTGTTACATGTGTTGCTACTCGGTACGTTTTGATTATAGCATCGAGCACTACAGCAGGCAGGACAAGCTCTCCATTGACTTTTTTTTTTAAACGTAACCAGAGCAGCACGCCTGGGCTGGAATAATGGAAGCCATGTCTTTCATTTGTGTTAATTTCGATTGCTGAAGTGGCCCCAGGCCTTTTTTTCTGTTGATTTACTTTTTGTTACAATGGCTGCACCCGCGTTTTAGCTTAGAAATAGAAAACAAATATTTCTTTACTTTTGAAGCAATTGCGGCACCCGTGTTGTAGCTTCATATGTTTAAGCTAAAGCGCAGGTGCCGCAGTGGTTCATTAGTTTTCAGTGCACTCCGGCAGCTCTCAAAATCTCATTCAGCCACTTTAAAATCGCAGCTGCTCGCGGAAATGTAGATTTCTAACAGTGTTGTAGCACTCGAAAAGGTGTTTGATGTCTGCTGCTTCATAAGATGCCATCCATAATTATAAAACATTCATATAATTTGGAAACAGCGCCATTTTCTCCCCAAGAGGGATGTTAAGAGACACATATGTCTTTCGCCGACACATTTGTGCAATGATCGGCACAATGCTTTGCTTTGTGCCTTTACCTGTCAAACGCAGTTATGCTGTTGGCTGCACAGCCAAAACCTCCATTTAAGCGTTCACACAAAGCACTAATTTCCTGTACTGCTCTGTTTTCATGTCAAGCTCGCTCTGTTCCCACTCCCTTGGCTTCCACCCAGGATGGGTGTGGTTCAACCCATGTGTGTGATCTGCTTCTCCATTACAGAGACATGCGCGCCAAATATGATGCTTAGACTGGGATACATTCGGGTGGTTGTGTTATTAGAGACTCTGGGATCTGCTTGACAATTTCTTCACTCTCTACATCTGATCGCTGTATCATGCCTTGTTAGGTCTCGCACCTAGCGTTGCTCTGCGCAGCATTACTCGTGCAGTGCGAGACCTCTTGTACGGGGTTCTGAAAGCTGACCACACGCTTGTGCGTGTGGTTTTGCTTTCGCAGGCCGCAATTGGTTTTAGCGTGCTTTTTAGAAAAAATGAAGCACGCAATTGGGCAAAGGCGGGCGCATGTCCTGCCTTTGCTCCGCCCATTCCCACCGGTGTCTATTCCGCGCGCGCATCAGCGCGGCACAGACAACAGGCTCCCTCGCCCCAGCTCCTCTGTGGTGCGCGCGCACCACTGGTTTGTTTAGTTTTCACTGTCGTGACTTATGGGAGGGACGTTTTTAAATGTAATATTTACGCTGCACTAGTATGGATTGATTGGCTGTGGTGAAGTTTATTTTTGCAAATTTGCGCAAATTGGCGAACAATTGTTGATTGGCGGCCGATAAGAGATTCTCCAACCTTCCGCATTGATAAATACTTTGTCTGTTCTACATTTCTTGCACAGGATTAGCTATCGTGACTTCAGAGGGGGAGGGGGGGTTGACGTTGACTCTTTACGCTGCACTTGTTTTTGCTCTTGTGAGTCCCAGTGCAAGTCTAACAGTGCGGGAGGGCTTCCCAGCCTCAGATATTCCCCAGGGGGCCGCAGGGCCGCTGCAGCAGCATATGCAAACGGCTCCTACCTTTTGCTAAGGTCCGCTTCACGGGACTCCGCCGCGGCCCCCTACAGGTATCATACACAGGTCACTCGGCCATCCTCGACACAGAATTCTTCTTATGAGGCTGAGGGGGGCGCAGCCGCTCACCCGGTCGTCCCAGCCACCCTCCTCATAGACCAGAAACAGGCCCACACCACAACAGGCCGCACAATGGCGTCACCCCAAGCCAGGGCCAAGTGCAAGGCTCAGTCAGTGTTGTGCCGTAGAGCCACAAGCGATCCGGGCCAGCCACCTTGCCCAACAATTCAAGGGCCACGGCCGATCTTCAGCACCAGGCACCCGCCGGTCCCCAGCCTCCACCCCCAGGCCGAGAGGCAGCCGAAACACCACTCCCCACCCCCGGACCCCCAGACCAAGGCAAGGCGACCAGGGCGCCAGGCTCCACTACTCCGCGGCTTGTTTTATTGATTTATTTACTACTGAGCGCAGGGACACCACGCTCTGTTTGGCAGCCTCCTTGTGCATATGTTTGCAGACCTGCTCCGCATGAGGCCCACGAACAGCAAGGATGGCGCTCAGGAGGTCGGCACAACAGCGGCACAGTGAGTACAGGCAAGAAGGGAGGACCTCGGTAGGGGGAGGGGGGGCCGATGTACCACCATGCACTGGGGGAGGGGCCAGTGTCATAGGCGCTCAGGAGGCTCACAGTGAGTACAGGCGAGAGGGGGCTAGTTTCACAAGAGCTCAGGCCATCGACAGAGCAGCAGACCAATTGTTGAAGATGGGGTTGCTCGCGGGGGGAGTGCGGATGTTACCACCGGGCAGTGGGGGCATGGGTATAGTTTTATTAGGGCCAAGAAATCGCAGCGCCCGGCAGAGTGATCTTGGCCAAGAACTCTTCGCGATCTCTGTTTCTCTTTCCACCCTCCACAGGGATCTGCAGGAGCCAGTTTCACTCATACACAGGTTTGCATGTGTCATTTACACAGTACACACAGTTTACCCATGTTTTTCGGACACATGTATGTGCCCTTATGCTATATTAAAATGTCCCCCTCATCCCCTCTCCTTCACTATAACAGGGGTGGAGTGTGATTTCTCCCTATGACTGTCTCTTTGTCCCGCAGTTTTACTCCGGATGAGCTTTGCTTGGCATCCCTCTCTGTCTCTGCGAGCCCCTCTCTCACACAGGCCCCTGTGTGCGCAAATGTCTCTGGTAGTATAGTATAGATGAAATTAAAAGAACCACTTCAAGTATTTATAAAAATATGTATTTATTATATAATACTCTCTAGTATGTTCCCATATCTTCAACACAGAGATAAACACAGTGCACACAATACTTTAGCAAAGTAACACAGTAAATAGCACGAAATACACAGTGGGCCCAAGGGAGGGGGGGTCCCGGGGGCAGGGTGCAGACCATATACTAAGAAAGTGATTGAAGGACGTAGAATTGCTGGGGACCCACAGAACCACCCACGTTAAGTAGATAGGGACCCCCCGGAGTGGGTGTGAGGTGTGTGAACACAACCGCATGCTCCGTACAAGTCTATGTGCAAGTCGTGGTTGGATTTTTAAGGAATAAGGACCCTACCCAGTGGACCCTGACGAAACCCCTTGGAAGACAGAAGGCTGGAGAGCCTCCCCACCCATGGATACCATGGTACCCAAGTTACCCGTGATTGAAGGACGTAGAATTGCTGGGGACCCACAGAACCACCCACGGTAAGTAGATAGGGACCCCCCGGAGTGGGTGTGAGGTGTGTGAACACAACCGCGTGCTCCGTTCAAGTCTATGTGCAAGTCGTGGTTGGATTTTTAAGGAATAAGGACCCTACCCAGTGGACCCTGACGAAACCCCTTGGAAGACAGAAGGCTGGAGAGCCTCCCCACCCATGGATACCATGGTACCCAAGTTACCTATCCCAGGGAAGCCGGGTGCATAGGGGTGAAGTGGCTTCGAAAACTGCCATCTAACGCAGTGGCGGACTTCAGGAAAGTGCCACTGCTGGAAGAGGAGAAATGGTCCGTAGGAATCCAGACGTGGATTCTTGAAGAGGAGTACCTGAAAGCAGAGAGAGCAGTGTCTATGTCACTCAGGGGGGACCAGGAGACTTGGAGGACGAATGCCCTCCGATGTCGGCATCAGGGAAGATGTCAATGACCTTGACGAACAATTGTTACTTACCTGTAAACAGGTGGTTCTCCAGTAATATAATACATAATACAAGAAAAAGCAAGGAAATACAACTGAAATCCTCTAAAAACGATCCTACATAGGAATGCAAGGCAAAGAGAAAAAACCATTTGTAACACATTAGAGTCATTATGTTAGTCCAAACTGCAGCCAATCAGGCG
Organism: Lissotriton helveticus; assembly: GCF_964261635.1. Lineage (NCBI taxonomy): Eukaryota > Metazoa > Chordata > Amphibia > Caudata > Salamandridae > Lissotriton > Lissotriton helveticus. Next base: position 512,178,901 of record NC_136065.1, read on the forward strand.
CCAGCACCCTCTAGAACCTTCTCCTCAGAAGCTCAAGCCCTCAGATTTTCGTAGCACAAAGTAACTAAGAGCGCATGAGGAGAAGAGAGCCTCTGAGGGGAGGAGGGTGGGTCGCATGTGAATCTATGAAAGACACCAATACTGGAGAACCACCTGTTTACAGGTAAGTAACAATTGTTCTTCTCCAGTATTAGGGGTGTCTTTCATAGATTCACATGCTTGAATAGAATAGAAAGCAGTAACCTCCTAGAACTGAGATTGCTAAGAATATGAAGAATATATCAAGACAGTACTATAATAAAGTAATACAGTCATATAACATCATAGCAATCACAGGAAAACAAGAAGGAGGAGGGAACAGAGGCTCACCTTACTGAAAAAGATGGCGAAGCACTGCCTGCCCCACTGCGGTATCCGCTTCATTGATGGCATCCAAACAGTAATGTTTGGTGAAGGTGTGCCTGCTGGACCATGTCGCTGCACGGCAAATCTGATGAAGTGGCACACCAGCAAACAAAGCGGTGGATGAAGACATCGCCCTCGTAGAATGAGCCCTCACTGAAGACTGCAATGGTCTGCCCGCTTGTTGGTGGCAGAAGGCAATGGCTGAGGAAAGCCACCGGGCAATTGTCGGTTTGGAAACTGGATGTCCTCTGCGCAGTCGTCCGTATGCAATGAACAGTTGGTCGGACTTGCGGAAAAGAGCAGTTCTTGCAATGTAAAATTTAAGACATCGCTTGATGTCCAACGAATGTAGGCGCTGCTCTGCCGGAGATTTTGGGTCCGGAAAGAAAGTCTTAAGGAAGACAGGCTCATTCAAATGAAAATCCGTAGGTACTTTAGGTAAGAAAGAAGGGTTGGTACGCAGTGCCACTCCGTTAGGTTTGAACTATAGATAAGGCGGCTTGACCGTGAAAGCGTGAAGATCGCTCACGTGACGAGATGAGGTCAAAGCCAGAAGAAGTGCAACCTTCCAGGTGATGAATTTTTATATCGGCATTATGGATAGGCTCAAATGGTGACTTCATAAGTTGAGCTAATACCACATTGAGGTGCCAAGCTGGCGGAGGGCGACGCACAGGTGGAAACTTGCGGAAGAGCCCTTTGAAAAATTGACGTATAACTCGTGATGAACAGAGGGAAGAAGAGCCATCATGTCGGAAACGAGATATTGCAGCTAAGAAAACTCTCAGAGTAGAATGAGAGAGTCCTGACTGAGCGAGGCTCAAAAATAAAGGAAGGAGCTGTTCAGGAGTGGAATGGATGGGATGGATATTGGCTGAAACGCACCAATGACAGAACCGCTTCCATTTAAGTTTGTAAGTCTTAATGGTAGACGGAGCTCTGGCTTGAGCTAGAATGTCTCTGCACTCTTGGGATATGTTCAAGTCCGCGAACTCAAGGTGCTCAGGTTCCATGCCCACAATTGAAGCGTTGAGGGATCTGGATGACACACGAGGCCCTTGTCCATAGTTAGTAGGTCTGGGCGAGGACGTAGAGGAATGGGCTCGCACTGGGACATCAGCAGCAGTTCCGTAAACCATGCCTGTCTGGGCCAACGCGGTGCGATCAACAGAATGTGGCAGGGCTGCCTCCGCATCTTCCACAGTACCCGCTGTATTAATGGGAGCGGTGGAAAAGCGTAAGCGAATAGATCGCACCAGTTGATCAAAAGGGCATTCCCGCAGGACCCTGGGTGGGGATGCCAACTTGCATAAGACGGGCATTTCCGATTCTCCGGAGTTGCAAAGAGATCCAGATCTGATTGACCCCATTGGTGGAACACAAGATCCAGAGTCGGTTGGTGCAGTTCCCATTCGTGTGTTGAGGAAGTGGACCTGCTCAAAGAGTCCGCCAGAAGGTTTGACACACCCGGAAGGTGGACAGCCGTCAAGTTGATGCGATGGCGGAGAGCCCAATCCCAGATTGACTGGGCCAAGCGGGACAGAAGTGGAGACCTGGTTCCGCCTTGTTTGTTCACGTAGTGCATACTGGTGGTGTTGTCCGTTTGGATTAGCACTGATTCCCCGTGAACAACTGGGAGGAAGGACTTGAGCACTAGAAAGATCGCCATCAATTCTAGCCTGTTGATATGCCACGTGCGCTGCGTGGCGACCACTTGCCCTTGATGGAGAGGCCCTGGAGATGAGCGCCCCACCCCTCCAGGGAGGCGTCTGTCGTCAGCGTCAGGTCTGGAACATGATCGAGGAAGGACACACCCATTTCCAGGTTCGCGGGCTGCGCCCACCAATACAGGCTCATCTTCATGCGGGCTGTAATGGCAACTAGGTCGTTGAAGGACCCGGAGACCTGACGCCACTGTAAGTCCAGTTCTTCCTGAATAGGACGGGTGCGCCACCTGCAATTTGGGATCAGTGCGATACAAGACAAAGCCATTCCCAAGAATGACTTTAACGTCTGAACAGAAACTGACTGTTTTCGTCGAATGAGTGAGACCAGACGAAGTATCTTCAGACGTCGCTCGTGAGAGACAAATGCTTTTGCGCGCTGCGTGTCTAGGATCGGTCCCAGGAAGGATCTGGTCTGCAGAGGTGCAAACTGAGACTTTTCGACATTGATGGTCAACCCCAGAGACTGAAACACCTGTTGGCAAAGGTGCGTGTCCTGACCCAGCTGATGGTGGCATTGAGACTTGAGAAGGCAATCGTCTAAATAAGGAAAGATCTGAACTCCTTGTAGACGCAGGTGAGCCACCACTGGGGCCAGTACCTTCGTGAACACACGAGGAGCTGAACGCAGTCCGAAGGGCAGAACTTTGAACTGAAAATGCACTGTTCCCACTTTGAAACGCAGGTACTGGCGATGTTGTTCGATTATTGGAACGTGAAAGTACGCGTCTTGAAGATCTATGGTGGTCATAAAATCCTCGCTGGATAGAAGACGCAGGACTTCCAGTAGCGTCAGCATACGGAATGATTGAGACTTTAGGAACTGGTTGAGAGCCCTCAGATCCAGAATGGGTCGCCAATCTCCGTTCTTCTTGAGTATGAGGAAAAATCGAGAGTAAAAACCCCTCCCTCTTAGATGTTTCGGGACCACTTCGACTGCCCCTTTCAACACAAGAAGACGGACCTGATGGTAAAGCTCCTCGAGATGTGGAGGAGGTGGGCCACGAGGTGGGGTGCAAGGAGGAATCTCTGTGAACTCCAGGGTATGACCCCGTTTGACAATGTCCAAAACCCAGCGGTCCGAGGTGATTGAGGACCACTGGGAATAAAACAGAGAGATTCGTCCTCCAACACTTTGAGAGTGGCAAAAGTCATTGGCGTTTCTGATTTGCGCCACGATAGGACGGCTTTCCTCTGTATGTCATGGAGGGTTGTTGTCGAGACTGCTGATTGGGCGTGTAACGTTGGCCGCTCTGATTGTATGAAAGGTATTGCTGCCCACCGCGAAAGTTGGAAGAAGTGCAGCGTCGGCACGCACCTCGAAAGGACTGCTTACGAAACTGCAGTGTGCCCAAGGACTTCGCCGTATCGGTGTCCTTTTTGATGGATTCAAGGGCATCATCGATATGGGATCCGAATAATGATTCTCCATCGTATGGCATATCCAGTATTCTGGCTTGGACTTCCTGCCGGAAGGAGGTGGATTTTAGCCAGCCTTGACGTCGAAGTGCAGCCGCACTTGCCAGGAGGCGGAAACCTGTGTTAGCCATATCGACTGCACAGTCGATGATTTCTTCCGCTGCTCTTTGTCTATCGCGGAGAATCTGCTGTGCGTCAGCCTTGGAAGCATCAGGGATGAGTGCCATGAAATCTGCAATGTCTGACCACATCTGCCGGTCATAGCGACCCAAAATGGCTAAGGCATTGGCTGCTCGGACAGATGTGGAGGCCATGGTTGAGAAACGTGCGGCCAATTGCATCCAATCGTCGACCCTCTCTATCCGGAGGGGCTGTGACTTGAGACGCCGGATTCCGTGCTCTACGTTGTGCTGCCTGAGTCACGACCGAGTCCGGCTTGGGATGAGAAATCAGGCAAGCTGGAGAACCTGTAGGGTCCTTGTACTTCTTCTCAAGGCGCGGAATCTGAGCCGGTAAGGAGTTTGGAGCCTTCATCAGTTTAATGCCCTCTTTCCAAACAAAATCAATTATAGGGATTGTGTGTACCTGCTTAAAAGGTTTGTCCTTAAAATCATAAAGAAAACAATCCTCCTCACGTTGTGATCGTGGGAGTTTGAAACGCTGAGCTGCTTTATCCATTAAAAGATGGAAACTGGTGATATCTACTGGTGGAGACTCACTCGAGGTACCAGGCTGAGGAGAGGGCGTCTGCGCCCGATAATCATCCCATTCGGCCATATCCTGGTCACCTGCCTCATCATCCGTGTTGTCAGGGACTTCACCGTCCTCACGTTCTGCATCCGCCTCCTCCTCATCCACATCTTGCGGATATATAGTGGTATGGATGCTGATAGACCTATGAACCTGAGAAGGCGCAGGTGGTACGATAGACGGCAATGCAGGTGGAGGTAGTGCCACAGGAGCGGGAGATAGCGCAGGTGTAGTCTGCGGTGTTGCAGGAAAGCGGCGGTTATAATCGTCCAGCATATGTTGGAGATTAGATATCAAGGTCAAAGGAATGGTAGTCACCGGAGCTTGAGTGAACTGTTCCACTTGTTGAAAGTCTGGGCCATTGCCATCATCAGAATCTGTGTCTTGGCATTTAATTATTAAATCAGAGGGACTACGTGCTGCCCCAAATGCGTCCTCTTCATGCTCTCAATCAGTGTCATGCTCCGAAGTAATTGCGAACATCGGAGAAGGTGGTTGAGGCTCTGGATCAGAAATCTGTTGGCAGGGCACTGTAGTGCGAGGATGTGAAGATTTTGCGATCTTCAATGGCACTAACGGCAATGATGCATATGAAATCGGTGCCGCCGTCGACTGATCCGTCGTCGTTAGCGTCGACGAGGCTGATTTTGACAATAGTAATTTTGTAGAAACCTTCGTCGACGGGCGATCCACTGTAGATGAAGTCGTCGACGGGGAGATCGTCGATGCTGGTATCGACTCCGTAGACGGAGTCTTCGTCGACGGGCTTGTCTTCGTCGCCGGGCCTGTCTTCGTCGACGGGCCTGTCTTCGTCGACGAGATTTTCTTCGTCGACGAGATCTTGGTCGACGGTGGCTTTGTTGACGAGGCTTTAGTCCACGGTGTCGTCGTCCACGGTGTCGTCGACGACGACGAAGTTTTCGGGTCCTTCGTCGACGAGGACTCTCTCTTCTTCGTCGACGAGATGGGAATCGTCGATGGGACAGGTGTAGACGACGACGAAACCCTCGTCGACGTCGAGGCTGTCGACGATACCGTCGTCGACGATGAGAATGCTGATGTGGTAGTCAGCGTAGTCGTCGAAAATGCAGGCAAAGCTGTTCTCATCGTCGGAGCGCTCGAAGACGCTCCCGTCGACGACGGGACTTTGAGAGGTGTGAAAACACCTCGAGAGGCAGCCAAAGACGCCTGAGAGCCAGGTCTCGTGGGCGTAGAGGTGGTAGGAGTGGCAAAAGACATCACAGGAGCCACAGGCAAAGCCAATTCAGGTTTCTTGAGGAAAGAAGAACGAATCTCCTGAACACTACCACGATTAGAGGCTGCTGAGGAGAAACCAGAATGTAAACTTTCTGCGTCAGACACCACAGAGTCCTTGTCCTTAAGACGCTGCAGCCAAAGGAGAAGACGGCCTTCCCTGTCCTTCAGAGTTTTAGTAGAAAAAGTTCTACAGAACTTGCAGTTGCCAGCCTCATGATCCGGATATAAACAATAAATACACTTCTGGTGGGGGTCCTTTTCAAAAAGGCGCAGCTTCCCACAAGAAGAGCAGGGTCTAAATAAAGACTTCTTACTTGACATGTTGAAGAAATTTCTGGAAGTAGAGGTATAGAGAAGAAAACTGAGCAGAGCTCAGGGAGACTCCCTTCACACGACGTGCGGTAGAAAATCTGAGGGCTTGAGCTTCTGAGGAGAAGGTTCTAGAGGGTGCTGGCGCCTGATTGGCTGCAGTTTGGACTAACAGAATGACTCTAATGTGTTACAAATGGTTTTTTAGGTCGAAGCACGACCTGCATTCAATGCGTAAGCATTGATTGCAGTGCTTCGACAACTATTGCTACCCGTTTTTGGGAATGTGGACAGGAGAGGGTGCACGAGCGCAGATGTGCTCAGTTTTGACCACGTGAGCGCGCACGGCGCCGTGCCCCTCTCCTGCCTCATTCCCTTGCGCAAACACTCTACACTCACGCATGCGCACATACACAGGCATACACAGGCACACACACACTGCATACACACACGCAAGCCCACGCGCACACACACACACAGACAGACACACACACACACACACACACACACACACACACACACACACACACACACACACACACACACACACACACACACACACACACACACACACACACACACACACACACACACACACACACACACACACACACACACACACACACACACACACACACACACACACACACACACACACACACACACACACACACACACACACACACACACACACACACACACACACACACACGCGCGACCCCCACCCCCACCCCCACCCCCACCCCCACCCCCACCACTTACCGGGCTCTTTCGGCGTGTTCAGTGTGTAATCTACGGCAGCGCTGGTACCAGGGGGCAGGACTTCACTTCCGGGGCTCCCTCCAGCACCTGGGAGCCCCGGGCTGAGGAGAGGCCATCAGTCGGCCGGCTCCACTTCTTCCTCGGCGGCGGCGAAGGGACTTCCTGCCGGATTGCAGGCCCCGCCCCCGTCTCAGGCAAAAGTGCCTGACTTCCGTTTTTTTTTATTGGCTATGAGGCCATCGAGAGGCTTCGTTGATGTCAGTAGCCGGAAGATCCTGGTGCCTGCCCCATGTGAACTGGATAGCTGCTGGCGGGTAGATTTCCCTAAGGCGGGGAAGTGTAAATGATACAGACCCGCATATTGCCGTGGTTTCCTTATTATTATATTAATATATTATTCATATCCCTGGCGGATGCCTTGGTGTGCCTGAAATTATCAACGCCGCCGCCCGGTCCGCAACAGGAAGTCAGGCAGGCCGGGGGCAGGACCGCGGGACAACAGGAAGCCGACGGGAGCCCACCCCGCGCTCCTGCATCACCAAAGGGAGAGCCCCGGAGAAGAGGAGCCCCACCCGCCGCACCAAGCAGAGTCCGGCCGCAGTGAGTGAGAGCCCCGAGGACCGGGAGCTCTCCTGCCCCAGCTGCCGTCCGGTGAGTGGGGCACTGTAGTGGCAGTGGGGCAGTGTTCTAGTTGAGAGTCTGCAAGCCTCTCGAGAGGCTCCGGGCGGCATTCCTGTGGTGACAGAGTGGCCCCGAGAGGCAGCGGGCCGCTCCAGCGGTCATTTACACGTCTGGGCACTTTGCCGGTGCCCGTTTCCCTCCCCCGGTGTGTTCTCAACGTGCGGGGGCATTCCTCCAGAGTCCACGAAACTCCAAAGAAGGGGCAAGTTGGTCTTCGAGCCCCGAGGCTCCAGCAGGCGGCAAGTTGCTTCCACGAGCCCAGTGAGGCTCAGGGGGCATATGTGTTGACGAGGCCCGATAGGCTCAAGGCGGCATTCTGTTGATTTAGAGCCCACCAGGCTCACGGGCATTGCAAGTGTTTTGAGTCCCCTGAGCGGTCTGTATCATTTTTACTTCCGTAACAACCTGTGTGCTTCCCCCACATCGGCCCTTGACGTTTATGCATTCATCTCTTCCTCGCTGTGTTGGTCTGAAAAGCCGCTTGTCTGCCATGCTGCCTGCCGTAGTAGCGGAAAGTCCAATGTTTTCGACTCTCGCCTTCAAGAAAAGACAACCAACACTACTGCGTGCTTTGTGTTGTGTTGACTTTATTCGTAGTCTGCCTTTTGATGTTCTGCCTTTTACTGATGAGCCTGCTCATGACATACGTTTGCACCAGAGTGGGGAACATCGGTGCAAGCCTCCGGGCCAGGGCTGCTGCAAGTATCTTGTAATCGGTATTGAGGAGCGCTAACGGCCGGTACGAGCCGAGTTCGTTCGCTTCTTTACCTGGTTTCAGCAGGGAGACCACGTTGGCTTCGTTCAGGGACGCCGGGAGTTCAGTGTCTTCCAGCGCCGCCTTGTACATTTTGAGCAGTTCCGGTATTAACACCAGAGAGTAGGCCTTGTAGAACTCCGCCGGGAGCCCGTCGGGGCCCGGCGCCTTGCAATTGGAGAGGGAGAAAATCACCTCTCGTAGTTCCTCACCAGTGAGCGTGGCTCCCAGCTCTGCTTGTTGGGCAGCAGTAGCGGTCGGGAGCTGTAGTGCCGCCAGGTAGTCCGTGATCTCCGCTACCGTGGCTCGTAGTCGTGAGCTGTACAGGGATTTGTAATGCGCTGTGAACGCATCATGGATTTGTTGCTGGGTATAGACCTCAACGCCCTGGGCTGTGCGGATGGAAAGGACCGATGCGGATTGCGTGTCTTGTCGCACCAACCATGACAGGAGCCTGCCAGGCCTATCTCCTGTGCTATGGGTGCGCGCGGAGTGCGCAGCGAAGTTGATATTCTTGAGGCGCTCCATCAAAGCAGCGTGGTCCGCCCTGGCCGAGATGAGTTGGGAGTCATCGCCCCCCATTGCCCCCCGCTCTCTACCCAGCAGCGCCTTTTCCGCCTGTACCAGGTCCCGCTCTACTTGCCTACGCAGGCCCGCTTGTACACTGAGGCAACTTCCCCGGGTCGCCGTCTTAAAGGCGTCCCACTCGATTCTCGGGGAGGAGGTCGAGTCTACATTGTCCTCGAAGTACTGTAAAATCTTCCCGGAGATTTCCTCTCGGAATGGGGTGTCGAGTAGGAGGTCCGGTTGCAGGCGCCACGTTGGTACGGGCGGGCGTGGACGCTTCCATCCATATACCAGTGTGTGCGGGTTATGGTCCGAGTGGGTCCGACCCAGGTAGTCAGTGTCGGACACAGAGGGGAGCAGGTCACGGGACAGCATGAATCTGTCCAACCTGACATGTAGTGAGTGGGCTCCCGAGTAGTAAGAATACACCCGGGCGGTGGGGTTTCTGACGCGCCAGGCATCTTGTAAGTTCCACTGCGTTGCCCAATCAAGGAGGGCCTTGGAGGTCGCCTGTACCGGGGCGATTGCCGCTGGGAGAGACGAGCGGTCAAGGGAGGCATTCAACACGCAATTATAATCCCCGCCCACCATCAGGGGTACGTCCGGCCATGTCGCTATCGCTGTCGACAGTCATGTGAAGAATTTCCCCTGTTCTACATTAGGTGCGTATATGGAGGCTATGACAATCTGCTGCCCGTCAAGTCTGCCCTGTATGAAGACGTAGCGTCCCTCAGTGTCAATATTGCTGTGTGTTAGCGCAAACGGGACCCCGGGCCGGACCCAGATCAGGGTCCCCCTCGCAAACGCTGAGAAGGTTGTGGCAAATATCTGTCCCCTCCATTTACGGCGAAGTGAGGCTACCTCAGTGGCAACTAGGTGTGTCTCCTGTAGTAGTGCAATCTGGATCTGATGCCTTTTAAGATAGGAATATACCTGGTATCTACGTGAGGGTGTGTGCATGCCCCTGACATTCCAGGTACAAAGCTTAAACGTAGCCATCACAGTGTTGATTGCGGCCAAGTGTCCACCACCCCCCCCCCCGGTCCCCCACCCGCCCCGCCCACACCCACACAGCCGCGGCGAATAGTGAACATTTTTACCTCACGTCCCCCCCCACAGACCCAAGGATGCACACAATAGCAAGTCAGTACCAACACTAGTCTCAAGAGAAAGAACTTGAACATAAACATAATGCCAAAAGGGCAACAACAAAAACAAGTCGTCGCCCAAACGCTCTATCGAGCTCAATCAATCCGTGAGTTCAATGGGGGGTTGACTAAGCACAGCACTGAAAGGAAACAAGGTAGTTCGTTATGCCGAAAGAGCCGAAGCGGCTCCCCTCCACGGGCAGTGGGCCAGAAGAGCGCCAAGAGTCAGTGATAATGTCTGTGGCAAGATTAGGGTTCCCAGTGTCACTTGACCCAGACAATTGGTCCCACGGCGGGGCCCCATCTTTCATTCCCCCGGGGGAGGGGCACTCACCTCTAGGGGTCCGTCCACCCCTCCAAAGTCATGGTCCCGGTGACGTTCCTGCAGAAGAGCCCCGGCCCCTCACCCGGTGCCACTGTAGCTCCGTGGCAATCCGGAAGGCGGGGTTCGGTAGCAATATAGACAACACTTGGTCCTCAACATAAATTTATCATTAAGAAAAAATCATAGTACTTGATCCAGTTGACTAACTCCACGTTGCGACTGAATCGGTCGTCTTAGTAATATAGAAGATACTAGCCCACAATCTCAAAAATCATTTACAGCAGAAGCCCATGGATTAATAAAACCAAAAAGAGGAATCCAATCAGGATAGTTAGTTTAATGTACCATATGTCAACGTATAAACTATCAATGCAATTATATACAAATATTTACATAGATCATAAAGTAAAAAACATTTTCTTAAAAGGGGAGACCGTGCACAGAGAAAGATAAAGTGTGTGCTCAAGTGAATGATCAAGAAAGATCAGAAAGAACAGTGTGAGTCATTTATACAAAAAAGAGAACATTGAGCCTGTCCTACGTAGTGCTTGTAAAAAATAATTCTTTTTTACTTGCAGAATGCTATTTACAATTCCTTGGTCCTTAACCTGAACCACTGGCAATGGAATCGCCAGACAAAGGAATGGGGGTGGATAAAGGGCGGGGGTCAGTAGGTACAGGCTCCCAAAGGGGAGTGTCGTCGACGTTTCGACCCAACCATGTAGTGGGTGGTTCAAGTCCTCAACAACGGGTCTTCATCAGGACGGAGAAAGAGGGGGGGGATTGTCTCTCAGAGTGCACGTCAGATTAAAAGTTCGTAGGGCACCCTTCCGTGGTGCCTTTACACCACAAAAATGCGACAATTGGTCCGCACTCCGAGTGTGTTAGTATCCAAAGTTATACCAATGCGTTCAATTGGCTGGTCATACTGTTGCCCACTTATTTTGCACGTCAAGCTTGCATCGAATGCCTGTTCGCTTAGTCGAGCTGAAAGGAAATGAATCCGTAGCTCCGTGTATCCGTGGCCAGCCTCTCGTGTAGAACCGCGTTATGGAATGCGGTTCTACACGAGAGGCTGGCCACGGATACACGGAGCTACGGATTCATTTCCTTTCAGCTCGACTAAGCGAACAGGCATTCGATGCAAGCTTGACGTGCAAAATAAGTGGGCAACAGTATGACCAGCCAATTGAACGCATTGGTATAACTTTGGATACTAACACACTCGGAGTGCGGACCAATTGTCGCATTTTTGTGGTGTAAAGGCACCACGGAAGGGTGCCCTACGAACTTTTAATCTGACGTGCACTCTGAGAGACAATCCCCCCCTCTTTCTCCGTCCTGATGAAGACCCGTTGTTGAGGACTTGAACCACCCACTACATGGTTGGGTCGAAACGTCGACGACACTCCCCTTTGGGAGCCTGTACCTACTGACCCCCGCCCTTTATCCACCCCCATTCCTTTGTCTGGCGATTCCATTGCCAGTGGTTCAGGTTAAGGACCAAGGAATTGTAAATAGCATTCTGCAAGTAAAAAAGAATTATTTTTTACAAGCACTACGTAGGACAGGCTCAATGTTCTTTTTTGTATAAATGACTCACACTGTTCTTTCTGATCTTTCTTGATCATTCACTTGAGCACACACTTTATCTTTCTCTGTGCACGGTCTCCCCTTTTAAGAAAATGTTTTTTACTTTATGATCTATGTAAATATTTGTATATAATTGCATTGATAGTTTATACGTTGACATATGGTACATTAAACTAACTATCCTGATTGGATTCCTCTTTTTGGTTTTATTAATCCATGGGCTTCTGCTGTAAATGATTTTTGAGATTGTGGGCTAGTATCTTCTATATTACTAAGACGACCGATTCAGTCGCAACGTGGAGTTAGTCAACTGGATCAAGTACTATGATTTTTTCTTAATGATAAATTTATGTTGAGGACCAAGTGTTGTCTATACTGCTGAATACCCAGGTCCTTGGACTTTAGTGGGTCAACCCCTGTTATATAACGGGTTCGGTAGCAAAGCACAGGCCTCGGAGAAGGCGGCATCCGTGGCTGCCAGGGCCTCCAGGAGTATCCATGTGAGTCCCCGATCGGGCCATCGATGGGGAGGAGCTGACTGTTCCTCTGTGCAAGTCGCGTTGGGCCAGCCAGGGCTGGGCTGGGGAGGAGCACTTATGATATCAGATCCGATGTTTGGGGGGTGACGTCTGGCAGGCCCCCTGGGTTCGAGTCGTCTGGTAGACCGTACATGTAGTCGTCGTCCTCGCTCCCGCGCGAACGCGGGCTGGCGTTGGAGAGCAGTAGAGGTGATTGTGACCCGCTGATCACAGCTGTTATGCGGACGGCTTCCAATTGTTCATTCTGTATTTGCTCCGGGGTGGGGCCGATTTCTGTTTCCACGGTCGGTGACCCGGCCCTCGAGGCGTGCCGCTGCCTCCGTCTGCGAGTGCCTCGGTTCCGGCGTTGTTCTCTCGGCGCAGGCTCGGGGTTCGTGTCCACTCCCGAATCCAACCAGGCCATTGCCGCCTCTGGGGTGTCGAAGAAGTGGGTCTTGTCTAATGCCACCACTCTGAGGCGTGCCGGAAACAACAGCGAGTATTTGAGAGCCAAGCGTCTGAGTCGGTGCTTCACCTCGAGAAAGGATTGACGTCTTCGCTGAACTTGTATGGTATAATCGGGGAAGAACATCACCTTGGCGTTGTTTATCTGTATATTGGATAGTTTCCGCGTCTCGCGGAGGATGGCATCTCGGTCGCGGTAGTTCAATACCCGCATGAGCATCGGCCTTGGGTTGGAACCTTCCGGGGGCGGGCGGGTTGGTACTCTGTGTGCCCGCTCCACTACAAAGTGTGGCGACAGTGTGCCTTCTGGTAATAATTCTCTGAGCCAGGTCTCCATGTGTTCCGCTGTCTCTCTCCGTTCCCAACGTTCCGGCAGGCCCACTATGCGCACGTTGTTCCTTCTGGCCCGTCCCTCCGCGTCCTCCGCCCTGTCCTCAAGGAACTCCACCCGGTTGAGCAGGTCCTGGACGTGCTTGTCCGTCTGCGTTAGTTTAGGAGCGGCCTCCGCCATCGTATGCTCCAGAGTTGTGGTGCGGTCAGATAGTTTCTTGTGGTCTGCCCGGAGGAGTGTCAGATCCACGGCCACCTTGTCGATCCTGTTCTCCAGCGACGTACGGGTCAGCTGCATGGATTCCTCCAGGCGTTCCATGGCCGCCAGCATGGTGTCCAGCTTGGAGGCAGTCTGGTCAGCCTCTGCGTTTTTCACCATTTTCCCTTTGCCGAGGGTCCCTCCTGTGCCAGTCTTTGCCCTGGTCCCCCCTGACATATGGGAGGCCTTCGCGGCCGGTCAGGCGGGCGGGTATATTCTCGCAATGCGTGGCGGAGGGGCCAGAGCACGTGAGTCTCTCGGTCAGGTTCTCTGTGTTACCTGTTGTGGATGTCGCGCGGCCGCAGGCGGGGGGGGAGGACCGTCCCACCGCTGGGTTCCGGGGTTCCGTATTGCGTGGCCGTCTAGGGAGGACAGGGTGTTTGCGTGGCGGCTGTTGTGAGGACTTCCGATCGTGGTGGTCAGCACCGTGGAAGTCCTGGATGCCGTTCGCCTCCCGTCCGTGCCACGCGGCGGTCTGGCAGGTCGGAGTGGTAGGTTTCCCCCGATGTGTCCGTCCGCTGAGCCTGGGAGGACGCGCTCTGCCGGATGATGGTAGGCGACACCAAGCGCCGCGTGTGGGTTTACCACGCCCGGTACAAATCCGGTGGATGTGGGGCGTGCGAGCTGCGCAGGCTTCGTGGCGCCAGGGCGGGAGAGTCTCTCAGCGTTGGGCTGGGTATCAGCGGGGCCGGTGCAACGTGGCCACAGTTCGTGAGTGGCGCGGGTTTGGGCGCCAGGAGGGTCCGGTGCCGATCCGTGCCGTCTTTTATGTGATGGGCAGGTGCAGAGGTCTGGCAGGATAGGGCCGTGCAGTCTCCGGCGGTGGGTCGCTGGGCTTGGTGGTGACGGTGTCTGCGTGTGCCTCGTGGTGGCCCAGCTGGGCTGCTCACTGGTGTCTGTGCAGCCGGTTCGGGTGACTCCAGCGCCAGTGAGTGTGGAGGGGCGATGATACAGACCGCCACGGGCCGGCTCTGTGTGGGTGTTCGGAGAGCCGAGGGCCCTCGAGTGGCTGGGGCACCGGGGACCTCTGGTACCGCGTCGCGGGTTCCCTGTGTGTGTCGTGGGCCGGCAGGGCCCTGGGGCAGTGGCGCCAATGTAAGTTTCCAGCCAGGCTCGCGCACTCACCCCCTGGTGGCCTCGGAGCTCGGCGGGATGCCCCCAGCGGTGACGGGCGAGGCGTGTTGGTCTCGCGGCCTACCGTGGGCTTGGGTGGTGAATCTTCCGCTGGTGTCCGGGGCCCCTGCAGAGCCTGGTCACTGGTGGGTGTCCGGTTTGTGGGACGCGGTCCTGTTCCTCCGCCGGACCGCGTGTTGCAGGGCACTCGTTTTGCGGCCTACCCCGCAGGGCCGGATCCCCGGTCTCAGGTAGTTGGTCCGCCGGCCGGAAGTGCACTCCAGGCGGCCAGTCGCCAGGGCCGCTGCCGGTCTGAGGGTCGGTTGCTCCGATGCTCCCGAAAATCGCCCTGGAGGTGGGTCGGGTGTCCGGGCACACTCGGTCCGAGTTTGGGCTCGATTCCGCCAGGAATTCAGGATAAATAGCCCGTGGCAGGGGAGCTTCGCTCAGAGCTCAGCCCAGGCACGTCTTTCTACATCGCGTGCTTGGCCACGCCCCCCATCAAAGACACCCCTAATACTGGAGAATCTGCAGCTGCGAGGACCAGGCGTCGCTGAGGGAGATCAGGACCTGGATAGGAGCTGTCCAACGAAGGATGTCGAGTGCTGAGGGGTCGGTGTCTGGCGAGAGCACCAACAAGCCTTGGCAAGTGCAACCCACGCAGGAAGTCGAGAAGGTTGAAAGTTGGGACCAGCAAGTTCCAGGGGACTTGCCACAAGCAGGGGAGTCGGGGTAGGCCAGAGCAATCAGGGGAGCCTAAAAGTAACAAGTGTGACCCTCAAGTGGACCCAGAGGCCGGAGGCAGTGGAGCCGCGAGAGGACTCCAGCAGCTCACCAAAAGGTGCACGTCACGATGCACACGGTGCGGTGTGGCTGAAGATTCTGGTCACTGGAGGTGCTCGAGGTTGGGGCTACTTGGAGCCCAAAGATCTTCTTGCAAAGAAGCCAACAAGCCTTTGCAAGTGCATAGTCCAGCGGTGCACAGAGGTTCGGTTATTGCAACCCCCACAAGTGATACTGGCCTCAAACTTAGTGAGAGGGCAGGGCAGGCCTCGGGAGCTGTGGAAAACACCACCTGTGTTGCAGAGCCCATGTAGTCCGGAGGAGCTCAGGATCTGCTGACCGGTCAACTTAGTTGCAGTGCCAGCGAATGCAGGGGAGTGACTCCTTTTCTCCAAGGGAGATTACTTCAGGTGTCTTTGATGCTTCACAGGCCTTGGAAGCTTCCTGTATTATGCACAGGCACAGACGTTGCAGCAGACTGGAAGGGAGACAAAGTCAGGCCCAAACGAAGCATAGCGAAGTCCAGAGTGCCCAGATTGCAGAAGTGCAATGGATTCTGATCTGAATCTTATCCCACAGCGAATGTAAAGGCCTACACCCAGGTAAGCCCTTAAGTACCCTAGGGAAAGGGTTGCGAAGATTCAAGGGACCCTCCCAGGGGAGGGTCTGGACAGGGGGGAGGTTACTCCCATGTTCCTTGTCCAGTTTCGTGCCAGAGCATGAGCCCACGGCTCCCAGGACTGGTTTGAACTGGACTATGCACAGGGACACCAAATGTACCCCTCATGCAGAATTTCTGGTGCTGGCAAGCGCACCCTCCTGCCCCTAATACACTAACTAGTGTCTGGGAGGTGGTCACACCTTCGATGACAGGATGCCTATTGTTCTACCTTCCTATGCTCGAGCTTGGCAGAGCAGCAGGAGGGCAGAAATATGTCTCTGGTCGGCAGCAACTATTCTTTGCTGTCCGGGACTAGAAGGCTGGTACCGGGAATACTGAGAGCATAACAGAGGGCTCTTTCATTTCTTAAAATCATACCACCCACACTGTTTATGGTGTGGGTGGTATGATTCCAACATGTTTGATACCAAACATGATAGGATCCGTTGCAGCCATTTCCGAGATGGTCATCACGCGATTACGTGGTGCCCCTCTATATAGTATATGGCTGCGTCACTGACAACCCGGTAGAATGGACTCCATAGGCTGCAGGAGTGTCCTGCTCATGCAGGGGCATCCTCTCACTTAGAACAAGCACCCTGTCTTCAGTATTGCAATGGCCTGCTATAGGGGTGACTTATAGGTTTTAAGTGCAGTAACCCTTAGATATAGTAAACCTATATCTTTAGTAAGTGGTGCATGCACCAACTTACACTGGCTGAAATGGCAGGCCTGTAGTTCCATTTTGAATGGTCTCTCATGGGTGCCATAATACATGTTTCAGCCAATGTGAGGCCCCTGGGGTATCTATGCCCTGGGTACCAGGATAACATATACTAGGGACTTTTTTTTTTTTTTGAAAATCTGTTTATTAGCAGGATAGTTAGAGCATCAATACAGTGTCATTACCATAGTATCCAATTAGGAGTAAGACAGCTCTATCAGATTCAGTAACATTGCGTGTATCATACAGTTTTAGAATTTGTAGATATATCAGACAGTCAAACAATCCCATACGAACTGAGGGAAAAAAAACAAAAAACCACCCTCCACCCATAGTAAAGGCCCACCCTAGACACTCCTATCGAATGTATGTATATAGTAGATAGTACCAGAGCACTCCCAACAGACAGTATAATTCTACAATGCATATATTTGCGTGTTACACAATCAGGCAGTGGTATAAGCAGTAGTAGCACAAGGAAACCCCGTGACCCAATGTAGTGCAACATGGTATTGCGAGGTTTATGGAGGTCTATCCCCAGCCTCACTCAGGATAGTTTACAGCATCGAAACATCAGACTCTTCATCACTCCCTGTCTCCACCCTCCCCAGTATATTAAACCAATCTAGCGAGATTGGTGTTTTCCTGAGGCCTCTACGTTCCTCGCGTTGTAGCACCCCAGCGCAACAGTTCCGCCTTCCATAAATCAGGGTCAGGTGGCTTGGGAGACTTCCACCTCATCGTAATGGCCCGCTTCGCAAGTAACACTGCTATATCAGTAAAACGAGTCGTGACGCCTCTCTTACGCGCTGTAGGACCCAACCCCATGAGCGTGTATTCCATGGTGAGCGGCTGCGTCAATGCACCTGCGTCTGTAAGAGTGTCATTGACAGTAGTCCAGAAGTAGCCCAGTTTGGGGCAACTCCACAACATATGCGTCAGTGATGCATCATCTGAAGCGCATCTAGGACAAGCGCCAGAGGTGTTGGGAAACATGACATGCAGTCGGTGTGGCGTTAGGTAAGCTCTATGCAGGACCATTAATTGGATGAATTTAAATTTTGGGTTTCTAGCCACCTTCTTGGGGAATTGAAGTATCCTCTACCATTCCTTTTCCCGCAATGGCCTCCCAATATCTTCTTCCCACTTAGTCCTGAGAGGCGTTAGTGTAACTGCTCGTCCCGCTCTAATGCTAGTAGTGAGCCATTTTGTCAGATGGCTTCCCGCGCCCATGAGGTATTGCATCGTCAGTAAGGGTTTCGTGGGAGGTTATGTCCCCCCAGGCGCCCAGTGTTCCAGTACGTAGCGGCGGATGCTAGCATGCATTAGGAACGAACCCCTGGGTACGTCATGCGCAGTCCTGAGGTCATCAAATGACAACATCTGTCCTTCGGCAAAGAGGTCTCCTACGTGTGTCACTCCTGCATCGTGCCATAGCAGTAGTTTTTGTGTCGTGAGTGGTCCCGACCCCAGTGGCAATCCCAGAAGTGGAATCGTGGGGGCGTATGACGACAGAGGGGTAGTATATTTCACCGCTCTTCGCCAGTACAGCACTGCAAGCCGGAGAAGCGGAGGGGCATCACTCGCCAGTTCCGAACGGGGAAGGAGCAAGGCATGTATTCTCCCCTTAGCATGATCGTCGTGTACCATGCTAATCTCATGGAGGTTCCTGCCAGCAAGCCAGTAGGCCAGCCATTGCAGTTGACATGCAAAGTTGTAGGCCCTAAAGTCAGGTACTCCCATACCACCCGCACTGGTCGCGAGTTGTAGCTTAGCGAGACCTATGCGCCTTCGTCCTTGTCCCCATACGAGTTCTGTAAGGAGAGTGTCAAGCATTTTAAACGTCGCAGCAGGGATCAGGAAAGGTAAATTTGTAAAGTAGTAGATGAGACGGGGGAGCATTACCATCTTGGAAATGGCAAGCCTGCCGGCCACGGAAAGAGGGAGCGACAACCAGAACTGTATCTGCGACTTTAGGGTCCTCATAGCCCGTCCAAGGTTGCCGTCGATCATCCCGTTGGCATCCCTGTAAATCTGTATTCCGAGGTATCGGAATGTAGTATCTGCTATCGGGAACGCATGTGGCTCAAAGGGCAGCGGAATAGTCGAGGCAGAGGCGGCAAATGTAAACCCGTAGGACTTGGGCTCGCTGATAGTGAGGCCAGATAATGACCTAAAATCCTCAAATATAGAAGGGATAGGGTCCAGGTCGCCTCTCAGGTTCTGTAGGTAGAGGATAATATCGTCAGCATAGGCTGACACTATATGTGTCGTGTTACCCCTGGTAATTCCACGGTGGGGGGCCATAGTCCTAAGTTTACAGAGCAGCGGCTTGAGCGCTAGAATGAAGAGGAGCGGAGAGAGGGGGCAGCCCTGTCTCGTGCCCCTTGCGATAACTATGGAGTCTGAGATGTACCTGGACGTGCGCACCCGGGCCGTGGGGTGCGTGTAAAGCAGTTTGACCCATGCTATATACTCTTGAGGGATTCCGAATCTCGCGAACACAGCGAACATATAATCCCATCTGAGGGAATCAAAAGCCTGCTTCAAGTCCAAAGAGATGCATCCCTCCGAGCCCAGGTCTATCTGTTCTCGTAGCATCAGCTGGGCTAGGCGCCTAAGATTCATGGCCGTGCTCCTGCCTGGCACAAAGCCGCATTGATCAGGGTGAATCAAATGTGGTATGTATTGTGCCAACCTTGTCGCTAGAATTTTACTCAGTATCTTGTAATCGGTATTAAGTAAAGACAAGGGCCTATAGCTAGCAAGGTGCAGTCCGTCTTTGCCCGGCTTTAAGAGGGAGGTAATCAAAGCCTGAAGGGAGGACTGCGGCAAGCAGTCAGTCCGTAGCGCCTCCGAGTAAAGGGTATGTAGGCGTGGGGCCAACAGATCTATAAATGCGGCATAGAATTCGGCCGGTAAGCCGTCTGTTCCAGGGGCCTTGTTTCTGGGGAGGGCACGCACCGCCTGCCTCATTTCCGCGATGGAAATAGTACGCTTCAGATCAACGCATTGACTGTCAGTGAGCTTGGGTAGTTCTAAATCCCGCATGAAACCCTCGAATGCAGTGTGGGAGAGGCAGTTGTGGGGGCCGTAGAGCGTGGTATAGTAGTCCTTAAACGCTGCGTTTATCCCTGCTTGTGTTGAAACTAGTAGGTCATCTTGATCCAGGACTTCCAGGATGGGATGTTGATCTGGGGAGTCACGTAAGATACGGGCCAGTAGCGCGCCTGCCCTATCCGCTTGTGTGTGTTGTCTCAGTGTGTATTCCCTGTAGTCCAATAAGCGCAAGTCCTCCAGCAATTCAGCGTGCTTTACATGTGCATCCGGAAGTGGGGTGAAATGTGTGTTCGTACCCGCTGCTTCGTTTTCCAAGGTTGCTAGTTTACCCTCCACATCTTTCAGATCTGCAACTACTGCTCTCCTCATGCCCACTTTAGTGGCCATTGCCTCCCCCCTAATGCAAACCTTAAAGGCGTCCCATTCCAATTGCCGGGAGCTAGCAGTGTTAGCGTTTGCGGTAAAATAACCCTCAATGGCATCCGCCATAGAGGCTTTGAAGACCGCATCTTCTAGCAGCTCAGTGGGTAGTCTCCAGGTCGGGATAGGGGTCGTCTGACGTCCCCATTGCCAAGTCAGTTCAACTGGGTTGTGATCAGATAGGGTCTTTCCCATATGTTGGGCCTGGACAACCGACCCCAGTAAGGAACGGGAACAGAAAATTCTGTCTATCCTGGTGTGTAGGTTGTGGGGGGGGGGAGTAAAAGGTGTATTCTTTGTCTTGTGGATGCATACATCGCCATGTGTCTGCTAGATCCCATCCCTCCGCCCAGTGTGACAGTGCCTCTGCCTGTCGCCTGCTTTCGGTGGCATGTAATGGGGGGTGTGACCTGTCCAGAGCTACATCCAACACAGCATTGAAATCCCCTCCCACCACCCATTGGTGGTCTGTCCAATCCGCAATGACCCTGTTGACAGCAATCAAAAAATCAGGCTGTCCTGAATTCGGGGAGTACACACAGCCAAGCACAACAGGAGCCCCATCTAGTAACCCCCTCACAAATGCATATCTACCCTCTCTGTCAATTCGCTGCTCCAGCGGCTTAAAGGGAACAGAATTACGGAGCCAAATAGCAGCCCCCCTAGAGAATGCAGAATATGACGTAGCAAAAAGCTGGCCTTTCCACTTCTTAGTCAATTTCAAACTCTCAGCACAGTTCAGGTGAGTCTCTTGTAGGCAGGCCATCATGAAGCCCCTTCGGTTCAGTTGTGCAAGTATCCTGTGCTGTTTATGAATTGAGCCCATACCTCGCACATTCCAGGTGCACAAACTATAAACATTAAGCGGTCCCATGTCTGGTCGTGTAGTGCAGTAGTAACATGAATGTTGATGCACATGCCAGGTACTTCTTTTTGCATAGGAGGAGTGTCAAACAAATAATCAGTCCCCGAATACTAAGGTCCCCAGGCCAACGGGCTCGAGGTCCAAACCATGGAGCCCAACAGGGGCAAAAATCAAACAGTGTCATGTGCCTGCGGTGGGGGCGCAGGTCGCTGTCGCCGTACCTGTACCTGTACTGGCCTGTGGTGGCATGGCGGCCCTTCATAAAGCAATCCCTCGTGCAGCCCACCCGGTTGCAAGGAATAATACAGTCTATACGTTACCACCTGAAGTGCGGTCACGATGGTGATGTCAAAATTCGTCTGCTGTCTGCGCCGTGATCTTGGGGAATAGTTGGACGCTGCTCGCTGATCCCGAAACCTCAGTGCGTGTATCAGAGTTGCTGATCAGGTCTCTGGGCGTGCCCGCATCATGGGTGGCGAGCGCCTCTTTCGTTAGTTGCAGCACAGGGGTGGGGTCCTCTGGATGGTTCGCAGCGGCCGCATCTGTTGGCGATGACCTCTGCAGCGGGACTTGACGAGCATCCGAAGTGGCGCTTTGCCGACCTGAGTGAGTCTTGTGGCCCTTCCTCTTGGCAGACAGTAAGGGGTCTTGTGAGGCAGGCGAAGTCAACGTCACCTCCATCCACTCCGCCGCTTCCTCCGGCGAGTCAAAGAAATATGATTTGTTACTGTGCAGTACTTTAAGGCGTGCAGGGAATAGAAGGGCATACTTTAAGTCTCTCTCGCGCAATTTGCATTTTACTCCTAGAAAGGTGGATCTGGCTTGTTGGACGGTGGGCGTAAAGTCAGGATACACAGAGATGGTCTTGTCCTCGTAGCGAATTGGAGCCTTTTCCCGGGCCACACGTAGCACAGTGTCGCGGTCTTTGTAGTGGAGGAGGCGTGCGATCAAAGGGCGCGGGGGCGCTCCCGGTTGTGGTGGCTTGGACGGCATCCTGTGTGCCCGCTCCACGCTATATAGTGCGGTAAGATCTTGTGGGCCCACTAATTGACGGAGCCAGTCTTCCACAAATTGGGTGGGGTTCCTCCCTTCGCTCCGTTCTGGAATGCCTAAGATGCGGACGTTATTGCGGCGGGCACGTCCTTCCGCATCGTCCACCTTGTCCCATAGCTGCCTTAGTTGCTTTGCTACACCTTCCAGTTTTGCAGAGTGCTCCGTTTGTTGGGGTATGAGGTCGTTGAGTGCGAGTTTCTGTTCGGAGACCCTCTCAGCAAGTTTATTGTGGTCTGCACGAAGCAACAAGAGACCTGTCGCCATATTGTCTATGCGCGTTTCCAGTGCTTCCCTTGTGGCCCGTATTTAGTTAAGGATAAGATCCAGCTTGGCGTCCTGGGACTCCTTCCCAGTCGGTGGGATGACTTCCATGTTCGAGGAGGAAAGAGGGTCCTCTGAACCGGTGGATTGCATGTCAGTCGATGCACCGGGGTCGTGAGTCCTGCCCCTGTGCCGTCCCATCGACCTAGTATGCAGAGCGGCGTTGGGGTGTTTGGGTGTTTGCGTTTACGTCCGCCGAAGATAGGCCCTTAGAGCACCGTTCCGGGTTCTGCAGATTCCCACTTGGTCACTGAGAACCCAGCGAGGAAAGCGATAGGAGTGGTAGTCCCCTTGATGTCGGAGAGGGTCAAGCGTGGCGCAGTAGAGGTGGGACACCCGGCCTGTTTGTCGCTGTATCTTGGGGAACCTCCTAGGGGTCGCCGTAGAGGTCCTGGTGTGGCGGTAGCTATGGGTAGGTGGCTGCAGGAGGGGGGGGCGGTGGGGAGAATCGCCAGAGGCAGAACAATAGTATGGTGCTCCACACCTGTCCCAGTGAGGGCGGCCCGTGCATTCAGTCCTGAGCCACTCAGGTTCCCGGGCAACTGGACTCCTTCACGCTGTTCCGCGGGGCTGTAGGTGCCTTATGGGTGCTTCGTCCCTATCTTGGGACCTCGCCTCCCTCGCTTCCCCCAATGGGTCAGACGCGATGTCGCCGTTCTCCGCGACCCTCACGGAGTCGCCACCGCCGGTCGGGGAGTAGGGAAGATGGCGCTCAAACCCGACTCTCCGGCAAGGAGGGCCGCCGTCGGTGACACCCGCAGCAATAACAGTGTCCAGGACACTAGCGGCCCCCACTTATCTTGTATAGCGGACCAAGGAGCTCGTCTCTGTTGTCTCCGCCGCAATCCGGGGGGGGCGGCGGGGGCGTATCGCAGGCCGGCGCTTCTCCGGCCACAAGTTGGACCTGCCGGTCAGCGCGGGTCTCGGTCGCTTCCCGGCGATGCAGGAGCCGGTCCGGGGGGGGGGAGCAGGGTGGTGCGCCGGTCCTCCGGTCGTAAATTGGGACAGTTCAGTTCCCCGGTGCCCGGCCGGCACCCCGCCGTTGGTCCGCTGGCAGTCAGGGGCAGGCCGGCCCCAGTGTTACTCGAGGCCGCGGCTCCTCCTCTCACAGCAGACCCCAGTGGTCGCCGCGTCTTCCAGGCTGAAGGCGGCGTCCGGAGCGGTCCGCGAGCAGCCTCTGTCTACCGCTCGTCCGCTGCAGGTCTGGGCTAGTGGTTGGGGTGGTTGCAGCAAGGGTGTACAGGATTAATAGCGAGTGTTTATAAGGGCGAAGACGGAGCTACTGCGCTACACGTCCGCCATGCACGGCTCTTGGCCACGCCCCCTCACATATACTAGGGACTTATAAGGGTTTACTAGTATCCAATCTGGGATGTACTGAACACAACAATTTAGAGAGAAAGCGATTAGACTGGGGTCGTGATTAGCAGGATCCCAGTCAGACTAGTCAAAAACAGCATAGGCACCAGGCAAAAAGTGGGGGTAACTATCCAGAAGGATCCTACATTCCTACATGATACCCATCTCTATTTGCCCCAGAATGCAAAGTGTTGGTGGTGTCATCTTTGTGACCCAGCACCTTGGCTGTTTACGTCTGTAAACATTGCAAGGCACTGCATTCCTTTGTAATGTTACTTTGAGGAGGTTTAACACTCAATCCACCCTCTGTAACTGTGAGAATGGCACAGCGGGGTTTATTTTTTAATCTATTAACTGTGACAGACCAAAAGAACTGCGCCTCATTAAAATTCCTTAACGAGGCCAGAGCACGAGACACAATGGTGTACACAAAATATATTGGCGAGCTCCGTAAACATAATAAGGTATGCAGGAATCCAATTGAGTAGTACGTGGGTGTAGAAAACGGAGAATGAAGTGGACACACGAGGAAATCAAGCATTTGCTATGCAATATGTCTTGTATCATTGAACGTTTGAACTATTGGCGTTGTATTATTATTTGCAATGCCAATGGCTCACGCTTTCAGTAATGCGAGACCTATTGCATTGCAAATGCTTGCCCTACCAAGGCTTTATGAAAAATGAACCATAAAGAACATTCCCATTGCCTTTTGGCACAGTCCTCACCAGGACCCAGCCAGGAGCATAGGAATCCAGTTTCCCCATGTGGGGATTGCAAGACATACTGCACACGAGGAGCACTGGAGTACCTCTGATCGCTGCTGTAGCTGCCCGTATATGATTAGCAGAGAGCTGCAGGCAGCTGACTCTCCAAACAGAACAAGAAGCGAGCAGTGTGAATGCCCTTGGTCGGGGCACTCACTGGCACATTGCAAGCCTTCTTGCTGCTGAAATGGGTAAGATGGGTTACGCCTATCAGGCCCCGGGGGACTCGCTACTGAGGGCGCTGGGATGCCAAGGCACTTGTGATTATTTTACGAAGAGTCAGAGTGAACTCTTGAGTTAAGGCATACTAGTGAGCATTCCCTGGATACCACCGCCAGTGAATGGGGAATACCCCCACCCACATTACTAAGAGGGTGTGGGATAGGGATTTGGTTGCAAATCGATAGAGCTTCGACCGCAAGGGGAAGGGTGTTATTGTTTATGTATGTCGTAACATTGCTTTGAACACGTAGAGTTAGAAATCAAGTACTTGTTATTATTATATAAATAAGTATTTAACTAGACATTGATTTATTGACGCTGTTGTGCACTCTTTGAATAATGAGTTGGGTTCACTGACATGTATTCACACTCCCACCCCGAGGGAGCCTTGGACCACTCGACCATAGTTATCACTGAGAGTCAAGTGCAGAAGGGGTACTTGGCCCACTTGCCCTTTATCCATAGTAGAGTGGGCCCCGGGACATCAGTAAGAGGCCTCAACCCCCATGGACGGGCCCAGTAACCCCTCCGTGCCCGCGTAGCCCTCTGAAGGGGGTTCTTACATGAACTTTAGATTTTAAAAATAGATACAACCCGTTGTAGTGCTTTACATTCTGACTGCCCTTAGAAAACAGTTGCTTTGAGAACATTGTGATGTTAATATAGGTTACCTTCAATAGCTAAATATAACTTTGAAAGGGTCAGGGCAAACGAGTTATACAAAATATTACTATAACATGAGTCCATTACTTAGAGTATTTATCTGCACGTACATTTTTCATACCTCTGGCATTGGTTTGTTTGATTCTCTTATTGATCTTTGAATGTAAACCCCACCAAAATGTTTGATGAAAGCCCTTTTACAAAGGTGAACCATTCCATATTTTCTATTTTAGGTATTACAAATATCGTTTTATTGCACTGCAAACCACGAAACACTCCTCTCTCAAATCTAGGAATATGTCCCACTGATTAGATTTTTTAGGACTATGCCTGTGGGCTATAATGATATCCCAGTATCGTTTTATTAGAACAATCTGCCTTGGCAATCAAAGATAATGGGCATAATAAACTCCATAACCAGATTTGATCAAAGCGCTTCATTCCAATGAGCTCATCAAATTGGAAAGCCAAAAATATACCGGCGTACAGAATCCTCGTCTTGGAGGAATAAACCTGAAATGCAAATTGAATCAGAAAATTATCTCCAAGAAATATAATCTTTTCATGGGCACTATATTTCCATTACTTCATGCTATCCGAGTAAAACCCAAGTAGTAGAATATAAACAGAAGACATTATTATAGTGAATTCGTTTTATGGGAACACTAAATTCCAAATACATTAATGTTATCAGAAGAATAAATACTAATACACAGATCTGATTTGTGGAGCGTGCCCCAGTACGTGACTTTTATTAAAGGAATATGTTCCTAGTAGAAGCGCATACCAGAAGGAAACATTCCTGTAACAGGATATTAGCAGATTTAATTTGTATTATGTGTTTGGCCAACATAATGTTTTTGGAGGCAGCTGTTCTTGATGCTTTTAGAAACTTAGTGGTCTAGCCTGGGCTAATATGAAGGTGCCTTTACCACATGCTGTTCTGACACTGTGTCACTTCTGTACCCAAGACGCTTTCTGTCTAAGCTCCTCTGGCACAGTGTTCTTTTTTTGTGACATGTTGCCTGTATGTGTGTCGGTCATTGAATTTCTCTAACATCTGCTATCCTTCCATGCATGTCCCCTCAGAAGCTGGAGAGCAGTATCTTGAATTCTTCTGATGATAAGAGCTTCACTTTACGCTGGAACTCTGAGGATTCCCCGGCTACGAGCCTGCCTGCCAGGATACGGGAGATTGTAACCAAGAACCTTGTCGAGCAGAAGACCCCAGGTAAGTTGGTCAAGCTAATTATACAGAAAGTATTCTCGTTTCCATCCTAGCCCGCTCCACCGTGGCTTTGTAATGAGGTTTCACCGGGTGCTTTCCTGACATGTCCCTTGTCTGGTTTTAGGCTTTTTGTCTGATTTCCTACTGGGTGTCTGAAATTTAACAAACCTTTGAGGAGTCTGAGACTGAAACAAATTGCCTGGGGCAGGCACACCATGATTCCCAAGGTCCTGATTCTTGATAATGCTTAAACTGAATGTACTAGACAATGGTGGATTCGCTAAAAAGAGTCACATATAGATCAAGAAGCAAAGGAAGGGTTTTTCTCTCTGTTTGATTTGGTTTGGTTTGAACATTTGTAAAGCGCACGAATGCCCGAGGGCGTCCGGCCCTAATGCCAGCGAGAGTCAGAAGGTTGCCAAAGAAATATAGTGAGAAATTTTAGTTAGCGAAGAGCCAGGTTTTTAGCGATTTTCAGAAGGATAAAAGCGTCGGAGAAGTTCCATAAATCCGTATTCTTGTTCCTCACTTATACTGCATTTTAAAATCACTAATTAGTGACTTAAACTGGATTACGTTTTCTATCTTTGGTCCAAAGGCGGATTGCCTTACATAGGATAGGCCACAGAGGAAATCTGCCCAGCCATTGTTGGCCAATCCAGAATCCAGTAAGTGGTTGTTCTTAAAAGAATATGTTCTTAGGAAAATCTGCATACCAGAACAATACATTCCTGTAACACGATATTACCAGATTATGATTTCAGCTATTCTACTTGGAATAGCCAAAGAATAGAGGGAAAACATAATTCTTTTATGGTACATGAAGGTTATACCCTAACTTATTCTTACGGACAGAAGCATAATGTGTGTATCATGGAAGTAAAGTATGCAACAGCAAAAAAATGAATACATATTTTAATATGGTTTTGCTATTGGACTGTTGGTTTGCTGTATCATTTGATCACTGCATTTAATTTCTGTCCCAGAAGACCATTTACTTTGTGTACAAAGCAGGACCCATTATTTGGTGGAGTTATATAGTCCAGACCTCACACTGAAAATAGAGCTTCTTGTGAGCTTTTTCCCAATGGTTGTCCTCAAGTAGGGAAGCTGCTGTCCCCTAGGCTCAGATGGTACAGGACAAGAGAGAGTCTTCAAACCTGATGGGACGTTCCCTTCAAGTGAGGAACTGGGTAGCTTGTTCGACTATATCATGAGATCAGTCCAACACAACCCAAGCTAGTAACTGATAGATGCACAAGCAGGGAACGCAGTACAACAGTAAGTAGTTGACGCTCCATGGTACAAGAATTTTGTGTCTTAAGTTAGGTTTTCCTGCCTGTCGTATGCAATGGAGGGAGACTAGCCTGACTACTGTTTTCCCTGCCTTTTTGTAGTGAATATCTGAAACTGTATGTGAAACAATAGATACCCTTTCTACCAAGCCACTCTTCAGGATATTGAAATTGTAAAAGAGGGAATATGTGTTTAAAAGAGAATATACTTTGGGAAGAGTGAAATGTTGGAAATGATAAATCAAAGTAATCCCTAGAGATTAGCAGGGGTAGGGTGCAATTGGGAGGAATGAGAAACCACCCCTCTCCCCTCAAGCTGGGTAGTTACTGACAGTATCTCATGAACCTGGCTCCTCTCATGTTGTTTCCTTTTTCTTATCGATTCACAGAGTTACCAGACGAGATGTCATCTCTGCTGTCCGTGCAGGAGGAGAACCGTATCTTACAGCAGGAGCTGTCGCGTGTGGAGGACCTGTTGGCACAGAGCCGGGCAGAACGAGATGAGCTGGCCATCAAGTACAATGCCATCAGTGAGAGGGTAGGTGGGCGTTGGTAGTTCCCTAGGCTGTCTCGGGC
Organism: Lissotriton helveticus; assembly: GCF_964261635.1. Taxonomy (NCBI): domain Eukaryota; kingdom Metazoa; phylum Chordata; class Amphibia; order Caudata; family Salamandridae; genus Lissotriton; species Lissotriton helveticus. Next base: position 512,207,277 of record NC_136065.1, read on the forward strand.
TATCTCAATCCATGTTCTTTGTTGGGAAGGTCCCACCTCTGCAAGATGCTCCAAGCAATGTTAAGAGGCTTTATGTTTTGCATGAATTCCAACACATTAGAAAGTTAAATCACAGCTGTCCAACTCTCAGGATGTAACTAGAAATCCTGGTGTTACTGGTCTAAATTTGACAGGAGAATCCGTATTCTCACACTGTCACGTCTACACTATGTGTTGTACTCTGACATGGAATCATAACTCGACAAAGAGACAGGGCACCTAAAGTTAGCTGTCTTACAACTGACAAAATTTGGGCAGTCTTGTTAATCCAGAGAACAGAGAAAAACACAACTAAAGCATCGATCTGTGGAACCTGAACCGATGTTGCTCCCAAGAAAATAATGCATCTCATTGACTCCAAATAGCTGCATGGAAAATCCGTAAATTTGCCCCAAACTTATTTTTGTCAAATTCCTAGTCTCTCTAAGAGCTCAATCTCTCAAAATGCTAGGATTTAACACCGTAAATTAGGACACAGTAAAAGGTCCAATCTTCTGACCGTTTGTTATGGGACTTTTCCAGACGGAGCCAGGAGAGGCGGCGAGTGCAGGAATTGATCCTTCTTCCAGCTTTACAAGTGTCCTGCAGTTCATTCCATTTGTTGAATGGTCTGGTTTCCTGCAATATACTGATGTGTCCCATTTGTATGTGTGTGTCTAGGTAATCAAAGCTCACATGAACCTCATTTTGGTATCACAGTTAAACCATTCCTGGTTTACAGCTCCAAGACTAGTCAGTTTCATAAAATGTGTTCACTGATTGATACAATAAAATGCCATGAATATATTGGAGTATCAAAATATCAATTGTAAAATTATCATTTAAAACCAATGCTATGCAATTATTTTGTCTAATTTTCTATAGATCCCATCAATGCATTTTACAGTTTGGCACGATTCATATGGGGTTCACAATTCAGACTAAAACTAGCAGAATCTTTACAAGTTCTGATGCCTTATACTACAAACCGTGGATGCAGCCAATACCTCTTCTCATATTCTAATTACGGGCAATGAGTAGTGCTTTGATGCAATAATTACATGGCCTAAAGGCACCTGCATTATCGCCAAATCAGGGCCACAAGCATATGTACTCCGCAACTGCAGCCATCGAGAACTGTGGACCAATTATTTTGTGGTGTGGCATTTGTAAAAAATGCCACATACAAGTACTTTTTTAAATAGGCGTTCAGATAAGGACATATCCCATATGCTTCTTTGGCTATTCAGCCTCTGATTGTGTGGATTTAGATGTAGAGTCCCAGAAGGAGCAGGGTATCACAACATTGAATAACATTTTGTTTTCAATTCTCCTGTTTCGACTTGCACTCGTTGGACTCTCTAGGGGCAGTAGTTTCCCAGATCATCCTTCTCAGCGTTCACCCAGGTGCTTCTGAGGCAGTGTCAACATATCAGTAAGGTGGCTTTTCCCTGCAGCGTTTGCTTCATTAAATTAAAGTGCAGTCTTGCCTGGGCTTGGCTAGTTAATAGCAGCAAGCTATCACTATTGCAATGCAGTTTGAACATCTATTGGATCAAATCTTGGTTGGTGCTAAAATAACTTCCTGGTTCTTCCACTTAAACCCATGAGGACCTTTCTGCCTACTGTGCAGTACTATCCTGATTTCAGTTTTGAGTCACAATGACATATTTGCCTACTGGGTGGCACCATTTTGACTTAGTCTGATATATGCTTTTGGTCATGCCGCTGTTAACTTGGCATGGGTGGTCCCATCTTCAGCATTATAGGGGGGTGACAAAAAATTACGGAAGATCTGTTGATTATCTTGGGCTTCCGCTTTGAGCCAGCATAAGGTTTTGAACATGTAGGTGATTCACATTTAGCAAGCTGGAACTTAGCTTTAAGTAGTCGTTCAGGTTTACCATTTTGACAAGCCGGGACTCTCTTTAAACTATACCAATATTCCATAATTCTCTATGAGTAATTTAGTTTGAGTGACATTTTAAAGAAACTGGACATTCTTTTGTCCTCCTAGCTGCTCATTTGAGGAGTCCCTGCGCTGTTCACCACTTTCAGGCGAGTAAGGAAGACCTGCTGAAGTTGGATAGTGCCACAAAAACACAAAATCTCGGAGGAACTCCAGTGTATATATTCTTGGCAGGGTAGGAGTCGAGCATGACAAAAATTAGAACCAAAGCCACTAGACCACCAATGCAAAGGCAAGTGCTTGAGTTACGGAGAATGGCAACAATTGAGCAATTCCACAATTTAGCCAGATTTGGTTGTCCTCTACACTCAAGCGTGAATTTCTCTCTAACTTCAAAACCCATCTAACACTATGGAAGGAGAGAAGAGGGCCCCATCCCAGAAGCCAAACACGTTGTTGCTAGAACATTCTTCTTAGGCACTTCGATATGAGGTTAGTTGAGCCATTTGTTTGGCTAAAGTGGTCCTTCCCCCTTCCTACTTTTCTAGAAGGAAGGTCTGCATTTTTGTGCTTTAGAAGCCTTTTGGACTTCATTATCATTCAAACAGCTGTTTTCACTGAGAAGGCACTATGAAACATGGGTGCCTAGCTGGTGAAATAAAACGGCCTCTATGACCCTGGGAGAGCACTTGCCTATCATAAAGAGAGTAAAGACATTTTCAGAAAATATACAAATTTGAGGGAAAGTCACTATTTAATTTGAGGGCAAGTCATTGAGTGCTGCTTGCAGTCATTAATATCACATCAGTCAGTGACTCCACTTTTTGACGTGATCCTTAAAACTGGAATTACACCGCATAGGTGTAGGCTTTTTGTGATTTACCGAGGATCACACAGGGCGGGGAAGCCTCAAACTTGAACCTTGTTTTCTTGCTTCCCAACAGCACTTTGGGCACTGGAGCCTATATCCTTTTGCACTGAACATTCATGCCTACCCAGAAGTTTACCAGGTCTACTGGCCTCATTATGTGCTCAAACTCTGCATGCTGTACAGTTGCAGCGGCACAAGGAAATACCAAGGGGCAAATTCCTGGTCTTCAGAGACGCACACGAATAACAGCAGTGAAGGTGCTGATTCTAATTGGAATTGGCTTTGCTGTACTTCCTGATCCCAGTACAAGGGTTACAACTAAGGTGTGTAAATGCCAAAATGATGGGCCAAGTTGATGGCTTGCTGTAACTGGCATCACACGCTCTTTCAAACAAGAAGACATTTCCCTAACCTGGTTAGCACCATCTTGATTTCCTGGGATCTTTTTGTTGCGCTGTGATCACATTTTGTAAACCTGGTCAGTATTCTGCTGATCTGCCAAAATTGCGCTTCAAATCACAGCAACATTTTATCTACCAGGACAGTCTTCTATTGACTATACGGATCTTTGATTTTAGGATAGGATTACATTTTTGGTGGGTTTCGGAACATCAGCCTGGCTTTAAGAAGATCTCTTTGGTTGGAAAATGGTGCCACCCGGCTCTGACAAATTTTAAAAATGCTTGAGAACCACTGGAGACAACATACAAATGAACTCTGAGCAGGAGCTACCTGAAAGTGTAGGCACCAGTTGGATTAAAATTGCAAATATTTTTAGTAAAAACTGTTTTTCAATATCGAAAAGTAAGTGGTATTGCAGGAGTGCTGGGAAAATTTACCATGGGAGGAAATGAGCCAAGACACTGACATTGTCATCATGGTTTGTTTGGGTTCTCTTGCTATACCCTTGACGAGTGGTTTGAGTGAGTCTTTTTGTCTGCTTGTCTCATCTTATACTCTATTTAGTCTCACGTATTCTCTCTGCCACTTTCAGTTAACTGTCACCTCCTGCCTCATACCTCCCTTCCATTGCCCAATTCGCCCCCTGCTTCTCCTTTATCTCACTTTGTCTCTAAAACCTATACCATAACAAAACCTATACCCTCTCTTTACCCTCGTGTATCCCTGCTCAAAAATTGGTTGTGTCTCATCTCCATTGGCTACCGTACGCTCAGTAATCCAAAAAGACACATCTGGAAATGGACTCTTCCAGATCTTGTCCAGCTTAGAAATTGAGAAATAATCACATCAAGCTCTTGCACAAGTGAAGGAGTCAAAATTGGGTGTGATGTGATAATAGCAATACTTGAATTAAACACTGATGTTTACGGTAATGAGGGAAACGTATTGTCTACACTAAGGCAAGTCGAAAATACTGTGCCTCACTAGGAGACGATTCATGCGCTGCCCCTCTGAATGTCTTAACCACTGAGTCCTCCGCGACTGTTGTAGTCAGTCTAGGCTGCACCTTGCTGGAGGTACCAGTAGAATGCATAACTCTATGGTTCCTTCAACCTCAGAAGCAGCGCTTGCTGAATTGTCTTATCTGATAAGAAAACATAAATCCTTTCCTGTGTGGTGAACACAACTCTTTCAGGAGCAGTTTGGGACATTATGGTGGGAGGTTGGTCCTAGGTAGGCTGCTTCTTCCTCGGCAACTGCAACATTATTTCCACTTTAGGACCTGTATGCATGCATTCCGGTTATATTCTTGGTCTACCTCCTCGATGCCTGTGATGCCAGTGCCTTCTAAACTTGTTTACGGGAGTTTGATCCACTCAGACACTGGAGCTGCAAGACATGGGCATGGACTGAGACATTGAGTCTTAGAACACAGATATGGACTGAGACACAGGGTCTGGTACTCACGGATGTGGACGCAGACACTGGGTCTGGTACTCACAGCCGTGGACGCAGACACTGGGTCTGGTACTCACAGCCGTGGACGCAGACACTGGGTCTGGTACTCACAGCCGTGGACGCAGACACTGGGTCTGGTACTCACAGCCGTGGACGCAGACACTGGGTCTGGTACTCGCAGACATAATGTCAGACACTGGGTCTGGGAGATACAGATGTGGATGCAGACACTGGGTCTGGTACTGATGGACGTGGACGCAGACACTGGGTCTGGGAGATACAGATGTGGACGCAGACACTGGGTCTGGTACTCACGGACGTGGTTGCAGACACTGGGTCTGGTACTCACGGACGTGGTTGCAGACACTGGGTCTGGTACTCAGACGTGGACGCAGACACTGGGTCTGGTACTCAGACGTGGACGCAGACACTGGGTCTGGTACTCAGACGTGGATGCAGACACTGGGTCTGGTACTCAGACGTGGACGCAGACACTGGGTCTGGTACTCACAGACATGGACGCAGACACTGGGTCTGGTACTCGGACGTGGATGCAGACAATGCGTCTGGTACTCACAGACGTAAATTCAGACACTGGGTCTGGAAGATACAGATGTGGATGCAGACACTGGGTCTGGTACTCACGGACGTGGACGCAGACACTGGGTCTGGGAGATACAGATGTGGACGCAGACACTGGGTCTGGTACTCCCGGACGTGGACGCAGACACTGGGTTTGGTACTCACAGACGTGGACGCAGACACTGGGTTTGGTACTCACAGACGTGGACGCAGACACTGGGTCTGGTACTCACAGACGTGGACGCAGACACTGGGTCTGGTACTCACAGACGTGGACGCAGACACTGGGTCTGGTACTCCGACGTGGATGCAGACACTGGGTCTGGTACTCAGACGTGGACGCAGACACTGGGTCTGGTACTCACAGACATGGACGCAGACACTGGGTCTGGTACTCGGACGTGGACGCAGACAATGCGTCCGGTACTCGCAGACGTAAATTCAGACACTGGGTCTGGGAGATACAGATGTGGATGCAGACACTGGGTCTGGTACTCACGGACGTGGACGCAGACACTGGGTCTGGGAGATACAGATGTGGACGCAGACACTGGGTCTGGTACTCCCGGACGTGGACGCAGACACTGGGTCTGGTACAGACGTGGACGCAGACACTGGGTTTGGTACTCACAGACGTGGACGCAGACACTGGGTCTGGTACTCACGGACGTGGACGCAGACACTGGGTCTGGGAGATACAGATGTGGACGCAGACACTGGGTCTGGTAATCCCGGACGTGGACGCAGACACTGGGTCTGGTACAGACGTGGACGCAGACACTGGGTCTGGTACAGACGTGGACGTAGACACTGGGTTTGGTACTCACAGACGTGGACGCAGACACTGGGTCTGAAACTCACAGACATGGACGCAGACACTAGGCTGGTACTCACAGACGTGGACGCAGACACTGGGTCTGGGCGAGACATACAAGGACTCAGTCACTGGATCTGCTGGCACAGGTATGGACTGAGATACTGGGTCTAGGACTCGCATGTACTGAGGCACTGGGTCTGGGAGGCACATACATGGCCACATACACTGGGCCTAGGAGATACATACCAGGACTCGGTCTTTGGATCTGGGACTCGCACGTGGACCATCACACTGAGGCTGGGAGGCACAGACATTGGCTCATACACTGGGCCTAGGAGATACATACAAGGACTCGTTCACTGGATCTGGGACTCCGACGTGGACTGCGACACTGGGGCTGGGGCTGGGAGGCACAGACACAGCTGAGACACTGGGTCTGGGAGGCACATACATGGGCTCATACACTGGGCCTAGGAGATACATACAAGGACTCGGTCACTGGATCTGGGACTCAGACGTGGAATGAAACACTGCGGCTGGGATTTACATACAACGACTTGGTCACTGGGCCTGGAAAGTGTAACCGTATACACTGGAGCTGGGAACTACAGTCGGGGCACAGGCATTTGCACAGCGAGGGTCAGTCACTGTGACTGGGAGACATGGGCCCTGGAGCCGGAAGACACCAGGACCAGCAGCCAAAGGCACATGGTATGAAGACAAGATTCTCAGCTCCCTTGTTCTCCTTAGGGACCCACGTCGATTGGCCCCCTGCCCCCTTGCAGACAAAAAAGTATATCTAAAGACACCTGCACGTCCCTACGTATTTTTCACAATCTCTCTCCCTCCATCTTCCTCTCCCCCCTTTTCTCTTTCTCTGCCCTTTGACTCCATCTCCACGCCGCCCCCTTTCCCTCCCTCCTCCATCACCATTACTCGCAGTCTCTTAGGCCTGCCCAGGCTGGTCCTGATGATGCTGCTGCCTGGGGCCTGCTGGGACATGCCTGACAAAGACTCAGTGCCTCTCTGATCATTGATGTGCACAGCCTGAGCTGTGCTGCTTTACTTACCCCCTGGACTGAGACCAGACACCCACCAGGATCACGGGAAGGAGTGAAATGACAGCATGCCAGGGGACCTTTAGAGGGGTGTCTCTGGAGTGTGCTTATTGAAGCCCTCAGTTTGGCGTGAAGTATTGTTGGGGGGGGGGGGGGGCAGGTCATACACGGCAAGAGGACTTTAAACACATGGGCTCAGCCTTCTTTTTTTCCTGCCTCCACCTTTGCTGTAGCTTACAAAAAAGGAATTACATAATAGGAAGGTGCCCACTGGGTAAATACTTTTATGAGAATAGTCTTCATAACATGAATTTCTGTCTTAATGAGGGTCGCATTAGGACTATAAAAGTAATATTTTTTTGATCAGAGTAGATAATTGAAGAACGTCCTTCAAAAGGAAAAACCTTCAGATAGGTGATTATAATGCACGCATGTATGTATTTTGTATTTAACTAGCGCAGACCTAGCCATATACATGGCCTAATGGAAAGAACACAGGCGGAAAGTGTTCCCTTCGAGGAAGGAGAACAGGTGTCTGAGTCCTCAAAGACAATCTGCATCTTCGGTTTCAAGATCCAGAATTGTTTGAAGAGGTCTATAGTCTCTTTCCCGAATTGAAAGAGAGGTTAGTGTGGTCCTGATGCATTTGGCTGTTCAAGATGTCGTGTGTGGAGATGGAGAAAGTTTGTCACCATTTCTTTTTTGCATTTCTTTGTCTGGAATCTTTGCTATTCTGACTGGGCGTGTCACCAGAAATAATGAACTTGTCTACCAAATCAGCGGTGGTGCTGATCATAATGCCTTTGCAGTTATTGCTGCTGATCTTGAAAATGGTGTGGGTCAGAAGGGGGAGCCAGTGAAGCTCCATCAGGGTGGGGTGAAGTATTTGAATGTCTGCAGGACGTTGATGTGGTGTGCTTCAGCACAAACTTTTCATTTCAGGGGTGGAGTTTGTGTCTAGGAGACCATGTAGCAGGAAACTGTCATCATTGGGATTGAAGAATATGAGGGCTTAGACTGAAGTTGCTTACTTACATTATTTAGCATAGAGAGCTGGTGCCAGGCCATCTTGGTCTTTTTGGGGTTCCCGGAGGATTTAGCAGAGAGAGCTGGTGGCAGACCATCTTGGTCGTTTAGGGTTCCCGGACAAAGAAGTTGGTGTCCAAGGTGAAGCAGAGCAATGGCATTTAATGAAAGCTGGAGTTGGCTCTGTCTAGGCTCATGTTGTTGATGCAGCTTTGAACCATATGTTGTTTCTGTTTTGATGAACAGGATGAATTCTGTTTTGTGTAGGAAAGTTTCAGGTCGGTACCTAAAAGGACTTAAAGAACTGCAGGCAGAGCCTGAGGTTTGGATGTCGGAGACGGAGGAGACCTTCAACTACAGTTGTATGTCATCAACGTATTGGAGAATTTTGTTATTAGTGAGTAGCGTCTGAGGGGCTCTATGTAATGGACGAACAAAATGAGGGACATGTTGGATCCCTGGCGGACTCAGAAGGTCACAGGGAGCTTCTGGGGTTTAGAGATGCCCAAGTGGATGAACTAGTGTGGGTCTGATAACTAGAAGGAGAACTAGCACATGTCGGTGCCAGAGAATTCCATCCGGACTTCAGGATTTGGATCAGGGTGGGATGGTCGACAATGTCAAAAGTGGCTGATTGATCAGAAAGTATTAGGAACAGAGGACATCTTTGTCGGTGGTTGGGACGGCATTGCCTACCGTTTGCACTTTCAGTACCACAATGTTACCTGGAGCCAGGTAGCCATGCAGGAGATGTTTGATTGAGGATGTGATCTTGCATTTGTGCATGTACTACTTTTTATGGTCTTGTAAAATAAGGGGTAGATGGGTTGCGGATAAGTAGTTTGTGAGGTCATCTGGGTTTATGTGGGGCTTCTTCAGGACTGGGGGTGGAACTAGACTATCTCGAGAGCTTCTGAGAACAGTTCTTTGGTGATGCTGATGTTGATGGTGGCGAGTAGGGGGAGAGGGTGTTAATGAAAGCGGAGGGTACAATCTTCATAGGAAGTAGCTTTGAGGGAGTTAAGGATGTCGTTGAAGTCTGTTAGAGAATGTAAATTGAAGGATAACCATTGTGGGTATTGGGCAGAGGGGTGAGAGGCTTGGTGCTGGTGATGGATGGTGAGATCTTCTAAATTGTTAACGGAGGATATGTTTTATAGAATTGCATAGCTCTACGGAGTGTGAAGTTGGAGGATCCAGCAGGGGTTGATGTGACGCATGATTGTCTAGAACAGCATTTGTTTCTGTTGGTTACTTAATTGATGATGTTGATGTAATATTTGACTTTGATTGATGTGATGAGTTGTTTGCGTGTTCTATAGAGCAGCATGAGTTTGTCTCTCCTTTCTGTAAACAGTGAGTTTGCTGTTAGTGAGGAGTACCAAGGAGTAAATGGGTTAGTTTCAAACTGAGTGTCGGTGATGGTACTTGAATCTGTCTGAGGTTTTCCTGGAATAAACTTAAGTTGTTGAGCAGGGTATTAATCTAAAACATTGGGGACATGCTAGTGGGGCAAGAAATACATTTGGTATTTTGGTTGTTTCCCTGGAGAAGTCCATGAAGAATATGAAGGTTTTGTGTTTGCTCTTAGTGATGACTTTAGCTTGAGTTTCCATTGTTATGCTATGTTATGTTATTCTGAATTTGTTAAGCGCACGGGCACCCAGAGGTTTGATGGCGCTGGTAGTGAGGAGAGATGACAGGCAGTTGACCTAATCTGACGCTTGCTTGAATAACCAGGTCTTCAGTGCGCCCCTGAACTCCATGAGATTAGTGCATCTCCTGAGCGACACGGGGAAAGAGTTCCAAACCTTTGGAGCCAGGTGAGCGAATCGACACCCGCCAAGACGTTTCCATTTGAAGGAAGGCAAAGTGAGGCGGGACAGATGGGCAGAGCGGAGATTGCGGGTCGGCTCATGTTGGTTATAAGGCTGTTAATAAACATGGGGCTTTTCCCGTGGAGAGCCTTAAAGGCCAAGCATCCTACTTTGAATGTTACCCGTTGGGCTATGGGTAGCCAGTGAAGCGTGGCCAACAGTGGTTTCGCCGAGCTCCTGTCGTGGCTTTTGAAGATTAATCTGGCCGCCTGATTTTGCACAATTTGCAAGCGTTTAGACAAAAACAGGGGAAGGCCTAGGTAAATAGAATTTGAAAAATCTAATCGGGAGAGGACCAATGCGAGAACCACCTGAATGAGAGCAGGGTGCGTGAGTAGATGGGCTATTTTTCTAATCTTACGTAACTGAAGAAAACTGGACGAGATCACCGCTCCCACCTGGCTCTTCAGAGAGAGATCGGAGTTGATGGTGATCCCGAGGCTTTTCACCGAGAGAGAGGGAGAGGGGGGAGATCCCATTGTTGACGGCCAGAAATGAGGGCCCCAACTGATCAAGCTTTTACCCGGGAGTACCAGCTCGGTCTTCCCGGGGTTGAGTTTTAAATGGTTCGACTCCATCCACCCTTGAATGTGCAGCATGGTGGCTTGAAATTCCACGGCAGAGTCGATTGAGTCCAGTGGAAAAATTAGCTGCAGGTCGTCTGCATAGTTGTAAATCGTAACCCTCCTGTTTTTTAAAGAGTGTAATAAAGGTTTAAAGTACAAATTAAACAGGAGAGGAGACAATGACGAACCTTGCGGGACGCCACAGGTGGTGGATAATTTGGGCGCTATGAAGTTCCCGAGCTTAACTGCCTGGGACCGGTCGCTCAGGAAAGACTTCACCCAGCCGAGGGCCGGGCCTCGCAGGCCGGCTTGTTCGACACGGCGTAATAAGATGGTGTGGTCCACTGTGTCGAACGCTGCAGACAGGTCCAGGAGCACCAAGGCCTGATGTATGCCCCTATCGGCATTAGACCTCATTGTGTCCAGGACAGCGAGGATCACTGCCTCGGTTGAGTGCGCCTGGCGAAAACCGGCTTGGTTGGGCTCCAGGTAATCAGATGTTTCAATGAAGTTGGAAATGCAGCTGGCCACGTGGGCTTCCAGGATCTTCGCTCCAAAAGGGAGGAGGGATATGGGCCGGTAGTTCGAAAGATTAGAGGAATCGGCACCCTGTTTTTTAATTAATGGTACCAGCGTGGCGTATTTAAAAGAGCTGGGGACTATTCCCTGAACTAGGGACTCATTCAAGAGAGGAAGTATGCCAAGCGGGAGTGCTGAGTAAACTTCCTTCAGTACATGCAGGGGGCAGGGGTCATTTGATCCAGGAGAGCTGTTTTTTAATAACAGGCACAGGATCACCCCAAACAGAATCTCTTAGGGAGTTACACCCAGTGGTTGTGTAAAGATGTTGTCAAGGGAACGCTTTGCATGTAAATGGATTGAATTTTCACTACGCTAAGTAGTAAAGCTTTTGCAAGACACTGATAATATTCAGGATCATTTATGGAAAGGAGGTTGACAGTTGAGTTCCTTTATAATAATGGAATGAGCTGCACGTCTTTCTTCGTTTAGTGCAGGGTACATGAGTCCTCTTAATCAAGGCCTCTAGAATTATGCAGCAATGCAGGAACAAATGTGGGCGGCATTAGAAAAATTTTGCGGCAAGAAATAGCAAATTATGCGGCATAAAGTGCCACATTTTGTGATGTTATTGCTTCATTATTCTGACACTTTTACACATGTTAACACTTTCGGTGCACATCATTAGAACAGGTTTAACACCAAAATACAGCAAAGGGCAACTCAAAAATACCCAGTCAACCTTCCACTGCGTGGCAATACGAGTCGCTCCATTTTTTTAATGTTTTTAAAGTTTTGATCCAGTTGAGATAGAAGCACGTTTTTTTCTTAAAATCTGCAAATTATGTAGCAGATGATAGATTATGTGGCAAATACACAATTATGTATAAAAAATGCAGCAGATGCAGAATTGCATAATTCCATTGGCCCTACTCTTAATATGTATGCGCCCTGTGCTCTTTGCAATACCTGTTATTGTGTTTTGTCACATGTAAGACATTTTCTGCGTGCTGATATGTTGAGTGCATGCGTAATCTGTATTATGGAGGAAAAAATGGTAGCCAGGTCTGATTACTTAGTAAACTCCATGCATCCACTACAGGAATCTGTTCTTTACGCCGTGGCCATAGGTTTGCATTTCTGGGTTCAATAAAATTGAATTGAGTAACAATAAACATCTCTTAAAGAGCAACAAGAAACACATTGGGGTGTATTGGTGTGCTTTGCAAACACACTGGTTGTATGATACTATATCAAGGTTGATTATGTCAACATACAATAATATCCAATTCACTACAATGCCTACTACGACATCATCCTGGTAACTATATGATTACTATTCTTATCTCCACGTCTACTTACCTATACTTGCCTTGTGATGCAGTGGGTAGGTTGATGTAGTACATGTGATCCCATTGTCATGGGATACAATGCTTGAGATATAGTGGGGAGTCCCAATGCATTGAATGGTACGTTTTATGCTCAGTAATTCGTGGTAGGTGCTGTTTAAAACGGTTGACCTGATCCCATGTTCAAAGCATGTTTATTTTTGTAAAATATATGGGTTCATGCGGATTTCTACTATGCTCAACTCCTGTTAGAAAATGGATTACTTAGTGCTGGGTGCTCTTATTTTTACTGTATTAATCAAGGTTCCACCCGGTCTACAGGTAGCCCTGCATTAAAATCAGTGTCACCAGAATCACGTCAACAAATTGCGTTTTCCGATCAATTGCAGCTGGGTCGCAATTGCCACACATTCCTTCGTCTATTGCATAATTTGCATATTTCGTCAATTGCATAATTTGCATATTTCAGCAAAGAAATGTTTCAAACGGTTCAAAAGTTATGTAGAGAAGGATAACCCCTGGTGTAGCTCAGTGTTGAGCAACTTTCCAAAGGTAGCTGATCACAATTCAACTTGGTTGATTGAGGTATCAACCGAGTGCTAATAAGTTGAAAGCTTTGCCCAGGCAGTATTACTGTCCCAGGTTTATGGACGTGGGAAGTGATTGTGTTTACAGCTTGAAAAAGCATCTTAACACATTTAAAGGCAATGATACCTTCTTTCTTAACTCCATATTGCATCACAAGTACTCTTCTTAAAGGGCAATCAGTGCAGAAATCTATCTTCGTATGTCTTGAATCTTATAATGCCTGATAGTGAGACATTTATACACACGTTATGTAATATACGATTTACTAGGATACTTTTCATGGAAACAAATGCTTCCATAAGCCCATAACATAGTCATTTTGGATCCAAAACTGAAAAACTATTCTAAAACTTAACTGGATACACATATTAAATGAGGTGCACCTTTAATTACAATCATTGTGTTCATGTAAGCGTATTTTCGGCTGCAACCGTGTATGCTTTACGCAAACTATTCCACTCAGGGAGCCGGTTCTAGACACGAATACGGGTACACAAACAATATTATTTTCTGTAATTCTCGGTACAGTGATGTGTTAATCAGTCACAGAATTACAATGGAGCACAAAACGCATAAAGCTAACTTATTCGTGTACCTACAGGTGAGCAGGAAGATGATGCATTAATAAACAATCACTAACTTTAACCTTGTGATAAATGCAATTGGAGTTAGTGGTAATTGTCTACTAAGGAGGCTGATCCCGCCGGCCACAGCTGTGTATGGGGATTTCCCGATTTTCATTGGGGTTACTTGTATAGAATCATGGTGTGTCCTAGTACAGAGGTCATGCCATTGCCCTACATTAAGGCTTTCCTATAATTTGAATACAATTAACAAGGAGTTGCTATAAGAAGGGTGAGCAAGTAATGAACAATTTTTTCATGTTTCAGAAAAGAGTGTGCTTCACTACAAAACAAAATCATTATTTGAACGTGAAAATCATTATCGTTAAAATCAGCAAAATGTGTGTATACGTTGATTACTTAATAAACCTTTGTATTTTGCAAAGCGTTGGCGTCCATTTTGTATCAAAGTGTCAACATAATGAGGTAATACTGCAGCAAAACGTGCTGCATAATTTGACTTTCCTTACTGCATAGTTTAGTCAGTGCTATTATATAGTTTGGTCCTTCTAAGCCACATAATTCCAGTGGTCCTGGATGTACGACTACTAAACACCAGCAAAACACAAAGGAAGCTTGAAATTTCCTGATCAGCCTCTTAATTCTCCCAAAAGGTTCATTAGGGAGTGGGCTCAAGAATTGTCTTTTTCATCCATTGATCAATCGAGCAATCATTTGTATAGCGCAGCAGTGTCACCCCTAGGGGTATCTGGGCACTGAGGTTGCCATGTCTCTGTCGAAGAGCCAGGTCTTGAGTTTTTCTAAAGTCTGCCAGGGAAGGTGCTGTTCGGAGGTGAATGGGCAGGTCATTCCAGGTCTTGGTGGCGATGTAGGAGAAGGACCGGCCCCCGCTGCAACTGATGCGTGGTGTATGCGTGGTGTGTGTGTGTGTGTGTGTGTGAGTGAGAGGATGAGCACGGGTGTCTTGCGGGTATACTGAAGATTCTGTGGCACATGCGGAGGCTATGGAAGCAGGAGGAGGCGACTGCCTTGACTTGTCGTTTCATGGTCAGTTGGCTGTCCAGGATGATACCAAGGTCGCGGGCATGGTCTGTCGGTGTGGGTGTTGGTTTAAGTTCTGCTGGACTCCAGCTGTGGTCCCATTCGGAGATGTTCTTCCCGAAGATTAGTACTTTTATTTTGTCAGAGTTTAGTTTGAGGCAGTTGTCTCGCATCCATTTGGCTATGTTGGTAATGCCGTTGCTAAAGTTGGTTTCGGCGTTGGAGGCTCCTTTGTGAGTGAGAGGATTAGTTGAGTGTCATCTGCGTAGGAGATTATGTTGAGTCCATGGGATCTGACAACGTCTGCGAGTGAGGTCATGTAGATGAACAGGGTGGGGCTGAGGGATGATCCTTGGGGTACACTGCATATGATGTTCTTAGGTACGGCGATGAAGGGAGGCAGGCGGATGCTCTGGGTATGTCCTCTAAGGCAAGAGACAATCCACTCAAGGGCGTCTTGCTGTATGCTGATATTGTGAGTCTGTCGATGAGGGTGTGGTGGGAGACCGTGTCGAACACAGCAGAGAGGCCTAGGAGGATCAGTGCCACAGATTCTCTGCAATAAATGAGAGTTCTGATATCGCCTGTCACAGCAGTCAGCGCAGTCAAAGTGCTGTAGTTGGCACAGAATCCTAATAGTGAGGTGTTGAGTAGGTGGTTTTTATTCCAGGTATTCAGCGAGCTGTTGGTTGATGACTTTCTCTAGTACTTTGGCTGGGTAGGGAAGCAGGGAGATCAGTCTGTAATTTTTTTAGGCTACTGGGGTTGGTAGAGGTTTTCTTTAGGAAGGGTCTGACTTCTGTGTGTTTCCATGTATCCGGGCAGGTTGCTGTGAGGATGGAGGTGTTGAGGATGTTGGTGAGTTCTGTGCTAATTGGGTTGGTTCCAAGGTTGAAGAGACGGTGGGGGTGGGGCAGTGGGCACCCTGGAGTGGATGGATAACATGATGGCCGTGGTGGTCTGGGTGGTGATCATTCGGCTGTTATTCACTAGTTGGTTGAGGTTGTCGAGCATGAGTGGTGAGTCGGGTCGAAGTTGTTGTAGATGGTGGCAATCTTGCTGTGGAAGTAGTCCGAGAGGGGGTTGCAGAGTTCTTGGGAGGGGTGGATGGTGTTCTCTGTGGCTGTTGGGATTTAGAGTTCCTTGACTTTTTTGAAGAGCTCATTCTTGTGGTTGGCCGCAGTGTCGATGTGGTCTGTGATGGCTGCGCTCTTGGCTTCCTTGAAGCGCAGGTGGTAGTTGCTCAAATATTATGTGACAAATGCTTCTCATTCTACGCTGATCGTGGTGTGCTGGTATTGTGAGGTGAGAACTCTAAAACTATAGTTATTATAGGCTACTTCTTGTGTCACAATTACCGTGATATGATGGCTTCCTTGCCATGAAATGATAAGGAGATGTCACTATCACATATGTTGTAACAAAATGTACTTCAATGTGCGTAAGCAAGTTGGATCTGAGGGCAGTGTCTCTCCTGTAAATGCCCTGTCCTTATCAAGCATTTTATCTGAGTACTATGCCTATTTCTAGGCACTCCGCCTATTTCTAAGCACTCACAGCTTTGGTTAATTTGGGAACTGAGATTCAGATGGGTAGTTATTTGCTCAAGATCACACAGCTGTCACACGATTAAAACCCATGTTTCCCCATCCCACAGTCACCAGTTTAGCCACTGACTTACAATGGGGAGGCACCAGCCCCTGGGCCTCTCGCTCTGGTTTAGTGCCTTTTGACTTTGGCCTCTTACAGGGGCTTGGAGTAGAGGCATTTATGGCCGGTGACGCTCTCGTCCTAAACATGAAGGGACGGGAGTTTGGAAAAGACAAGGCTGCATGCCTAAAATGGTCAGAGTAACCATGGTAGGGGGTTGCCCTGGGAGATGGTAAACGCTGCCCATTCCTCTTGCTGAGGCTCAGTTCTCACGTAATTCAACAAGTGATTTCATCCAGCTAAAGGGCACCACAGGAGTGTTCACAAGTCCCACCAGCCAGCTCACACCCCACCTACAATCTCCAATTACTCTTCCTTGCTCTTTGACCCTTTTCCTCTCACTCCTGTGTATTGGCGAATACTCTGATACCTTGTTGTCTATCCGTGCATTGCAGCGCCACATCCCTTGAGCATGTTCCTTCTGCGCCAAAGCTCTTTTATATGTTGGATGTGATCTACTTAAGTGAAATGGTCAGATCATTGGTCGTACTTTTCAGCGAGGGGCATTATTTTGCATTACACCGCTGCTTGGGTGGATTAGAGCTGGGTCTTGCTGAACTGTGTGGTACAGGGAAGGATGAGCTGTGTGGAATGAGAGGGTTCTAAGCTGTTAAGAACGGGGAGTTGTTGAACTGCTTACAATAGGTGTGATTAAAGTTCATGTATATAACCTAGAGGTGGGGGGCCTTCTACTTCTTCAAGGGGCCACTGCATTTTGCAATGTCTGTGGGGCGGCTAGTTTAAGTGGAATTTTAGGGACCCCACACCGAATGTTGCGTGGGCGTCCGTCATTTTGCATCACTGCATTGGTTTTGCTGTTTGGAATGGGTGTTTTTGAACTAGGTTTAGCATATTGGTAATTTACGTTTTGGAATAGATTAGTGTTCAGCTGTTGAGAATATGTGGGCGAGGAGCTATTTAGAATACGTGAGTGCTGAGCTGTTGGGAGCAGGCGGGTGTTGAGCTGCTTATCTACAGATAGTTGTTGAGCTGTTTAGAACAGGTAGGTGTGAGCTGTTTACAGGTAGGTGTGAGCTGTTGGGAACAGGTAGGCATTGAGCTGTTTATCTACAGGTAGGTGTGAGCTGTTGGGAACAGGTAGGCATTGAGCTGTTTATCTACAGGTATGGTGTGAGCTGTTTAGAACAGATAGGTGTGAGCTGTTTATCCACAGGTAGGTGTGAGCTGTTGGGAACAGGTGGGGGTTGAGCTGTTTATCTACAGATAGGTATTGAGCTGTTTATCTACAGGTAGGTGTGAGCTGTTTAGAATAGCTGGGTGTTGAGCTGTTTAGAACAGGTGGGTGTCGAGCTGTTTAGAACAAGTTGGTGTTAAGCTGCTAAGAATGGATGGGTGTTGAGTAATTTAGTAAATGTGGGTGTTGAGCAGTTTAGAAAAGGTGGGTGTTGAGCTGTTTAGAACGGGTTGGTGTTGAGCTGTTTGGCACAGGTAGGTAGTGAGCAGTTTAGAACAGGTAGGATTTGAGCTATTTCGAACAGGTAGGTGTTGAGTAGTTCAGAACGGGTGGGTGTTGAGCAGTTTAGAATGAGTGGTTGTTAAGCTATTTAGAACAGGTAAGTGTTGATCTGGTTCGAACAAGTGGGTGTTGACCTGTTTAGAACAAGTGGGCGCTGAGCAGTTTAGAATAGGTGGGTGTTGAGTAGTTTAGAAAATATGGGTGTTGAGCTGTTTAGAAAAGGTGGGTGTTGAGTTTAGAAAGGGTGGGTGTTGAACTGTTTAAAATGAGTGGGTGTTAAGCTGTTTAGAAAAGGTGCGTGTTGAGCTGTTTAGAACAGGTATATGTTGAGTTGCTTAGAACAAGCGGGCGCTGAGCAGTTTAGAATGGGTGGGTGTTGAGTAGTTTAGAAAATATGGGTGTTGAGCTGTTTAGAAAAGGTGGGTGTTGAGTTTAGAAAGGGTGGGTGTTGAACTGTTTAAAAGGAGTGGGTGTTAAGCTGTTTAGAAAAGGTGCGTGTTGAGCTGTTTAGAAAAGGTGGGTGTTGAGTTTAGAACGGGTGGGTGTTGAATTGTTTAGAATGAGTGGTTGTTAAGCTGTTTAGAACAGGTAAGTGCTGAGCTGGTTCGAACAAGTGGGTGTTGAGCAGTTTAGAATAGGCGGGCGTTAAGCAGTTTGGAATAAAGTTCTTGCGCTGCTTGTAAAATGAATGTGTGAGCTGTTTGGGCTTAGGATGGTGTTATACTTTTTGGAATATGTGGGTGTTTTTAACTCCTTGCAATCATAGCTTGTGAGCTGTTAAAAATCGGTGTGGTTCGAGATGTATGCTGTGGGTAATTGATTAGTTGCTCAGATTAGACGGTTGTTATGCAGTTTGGAACAGGTGGCTGTTGAGCTGTTTATTGCTAAGGGGGTGGGAGCGGTTGATCGACAGGAGTGAGTGAGTCCAGAAGGATGCTCCTTCTGGTCTACGCCTACCTGAAGATTTACTCCTACATCTGGCAGAAGAGTGTAGCGCAGGGGGAGTGCGCAGTGTTTGGAGATGTCTACCTTTCTGAGGCTCTGCTCTGTTTGTGAAGAGGTTCTAAGGGTGCGAGGGTCCCTTGAGTCTCCTGAAGGGTAATTCTGGACGGTACCTGCGCCCTTCAACCGAGCAGTCTTTTCTCACGGTTCTAACCTAGCACATGGAGTGACGCCGCTCGGGACACCTAGTGTGAAGGTGTGTTGGGGGGGGTGGAGATTCTCATTGAAAACACTTGCAGAAGCCCCTTTGGGAGTGGGTGGGGGCGTTTTCGTTGGTTGGGGCTCTTTAGGAGTGAAAAAGAGGTCGAATGTTACACTATTCGGTGATATTTTTTAGTACTGTTAGATTGGCTGTTATTAGCACCTACAGTTTCTAGCGCTTAAAGCGACAAACCTGCAGTATCCAACCGTATCCAGAGAAGATACTATTTTCTTAGTGGCGTAGAGAAGAGTGCTAATTACAAAGCCTGCCCCAAATCCAAATTAGTGAGACAGAGACCGCTTTGGTTCATTCATCACAGGGTGATGCAGGGGTGGGAGGGGGTAGGGGGCAGCGAGTGGCCCTACGAGGGAGAGTGGGCAGAGAAACGGGGAGAAATTGAGGAGATAATGAGCGAGAGAGACTGGCATTAGCTGCCATTTCCTCTCCTGCCCCTTCCAGGACGCGGATGAGGGGTGCCCGTGGGGAGAGGGGCGTTGTACGGTGATTACCTGCCTTCAGCAGAGTTCTGTGAACTGGCTGCGTGCAACGGAGAAAGGACTCCGCCTCGTCCCCCAGGAGGCAGGAGGGAGCTGGGCGCGCCATGTTCCGACGCGGTGACAGGAGAGCGTCGCCAGAGGAGGCCCCCGGCGACCCTATGGGGGACCCAGCCGGAGCTCCAGACGAGGCCGCCGGGGTGTACGTGAAGCGGAGAGTCGATCGGGCAAGTACCCGGGTACCGGGCACTGCAGGTTGTCATAGGAACGGCGTCCTGTCGGCATGGTGACGGGGTGATGCTAGGCATGATTGGGGAGGGGATGCTTAGTTCCTTTATTCTGCCATGGGGTAAAGCCTTTGTCCACCTCATTGTGAATGTGCAGAGCGTGTAAGTGAAAGAGGGGGCCTTTAAAGAGGGAGAGAGCCTCGGCTCGGGGGCGGTTATTATAATCGTCATAGGAGGAAGAAATGTAGGTCGCTGCTCCCAGAGGTGGGGGTAGGAAATCGGGGTTTATTTAGAAGCGCGCAATAAAGGGATGCATTGTTGCTCGCCTGTGGCGTTTACTGTACCAGACCGCGAGTCCACTTCCAGTGTAATGTGATTGGCCAACTGCCTATTATACCCCTTTAACCCGAGAGGCCGGGGTTTGGGTGTTTGCCATACGCATTTGAAGCATCTACTGTCCAATCCGTAGCAATCTGTATTGCACCTTACATGCCCCCGTACAGCACTTGCAGATCGCAGACAAAACGCAGTGCTTGAATATGGTTTTCCTGGGTGTGGCCTCGGCAAAATAAAATTCAGGCGCAGTAACATGTGGCTGGCTCTGGTACCTACAACTCCACCCTGCCTACCTTCCCCCGCCTCGCCATACAGTGAGGAGGGGGTAGCAAGTGTGGCATGGGCCCGAGTACAAGGAAGGAACCCCCTCCCCCCCCAGCTCTGTTTCAGCTGTGACATACAGCAATAATCAGGGTCAGTGGAGCCCTTTGGGCTCCGGTGCCACTGCACCTGCTGCCCTAGTGGAAGCTGTGCCCATCACCATCCGACTCATTCAGGCCCCCATTGTTTAGTATGACTAAAACCCTGACCCTTGACTTTCCACACAGGTCTCGAGCTGTTGGACTTGGCCTTTTTCCCCCAAAATTTTTCGCTTTTGACCCCCTAATTTGAATGTCTCCCCCATGGGATTAAACCTGTATAGGCCATGAGTGGTGTGAGACCCCTTTTGAAAAATGTAATTACCTGACATAATGTGAGCACTTGTAAAATCCCCCATTTTAAAACTGCACTCCCATTTTGGAAATGTACCTGACTGAAATGTATTGCTTTTAAAATGGATGCCATGGCCATGGGTTTTGCCACTGGACTGACATAGGTCAGCGGTCTAGATAATATTACCCAGCTACCCCTAGTTTTGGAGGGAAAGCCTGGCACCCAGGGTGCTCACCCCCTCCCCTAGAACCAGTTTAGGCTAGATGTGCCAACATTCTAGAAGGTCCTGGCACTGCCTGGGAGGAGGGTATAAATAGGGTGAAGTGTCACCAGAGAGTCAGTCAGCGCTGGGACAAGGAAGGGAGGGGGACCTGCTGTGAGGTGCTACCGCCACATGGACCTGTGAGCTGGGCCCTGCACCCCTATAAACCCCCCCCGCTGCTGTCCCTATGGGCCCCTGACAAGGGAGGACTCTTCATAGGTCCCTGACGCTGTGGGACCTTGGACTACGCCAGCGCTGAGGGAAAAAGGTACCCAGAAGAGGAGGAATGCTGTGGGCTTGAACCCCCCAGGAGGTGAGGAGTGTGCCCCTGGGGCTGGCTGTGGAACTGTTCGCCCCCCCCTCCGTGAGGAGCCTACTTAGAAGCCCTGGTTTGCCTACCTAAGCGCTGTAAACTCCAAGACTGTTGCTGCCCTGACCTGAACTGTCCTGCCTGGAAAGCGCTATAATTTGGAAGCGCTAGAGAAGGACTGTGAGGAGCTGCGTGTCCCTAGAAGCCCTGAACTGCCTCTATTCTGTTGGGCAGAGGGAGGAGCAGTGCGCTGTGAATAGCGCCGTTTTCGCTGTTTTCTGAGGAGACTGGCAGCCTGTGAATAGCGCTGTTGTGGAGGCGCGCTTTGGGCCGATTTAAATAATTAATTAAAAAGGGAGCCTACCCCTTGTCGCAGCCGGAGATCACCGTCGCAGCCCGGGTGCTGAGGAGACTGTGAGGAGCCTACCCTCGCGTCATCGCGCTGTCGCTAAGTAAATAATTAATAAAAAGGGAGCCTACCCCTTGTGCCACCGGAATCACCGCCGCAACCCGGCGTCGTGAGGAGACCATCCCCCGCTGGGCAGCGCATCGTTGCAGCGACCCCCGGTGTCAGGAGGGGGCCGCCGAGGTGGAAAGAGGGCCGCGCTAGGCCCTGAGGCCGCTGTGTCCTGCATCACGTGACGGGGGCGTCCGGCCGCGTCATTGGCCCGCCCCCGCCAACGCCGCGCAGGGATTGGCTGCCGGCCGACAACCAGAGAAGAGGAGCCGAGTTTAAGCCCCGGGTCCCTGTGAGGAAGGAGGGGACCCGGGTGAAACCTGTGACTGGTGCGGGGCCCCCGTGGTCAGGAGGGAGCCCCGATTGGGAGCGACCGGAGCGGGAGGCCACCCCGCCGGTCTGTGCCCCGGAGTGAGGGGCCGGTGAGCTAGGCGGGGCCGGGGCACACTGTCGGTGCCAGCCCCGCCTCCCCAGAGGAAGCGACTCGCCGGCGTTGCGGGGCTCCCGGGAGATCGAAGGAGCCCCGTGTGAGGTGGGAGGAAAGCCGGGCGGCTTCCCCCACGTGTGCCAGGACACCGCGTGTGTCCCTTGAGGCCTCCCCGAGGCCGAGTTGAAACTCCGGGCCCCCGTGAGCAAGAGGGGCCCAGGTGACTCCGCCTGGAAAGGAGTGCCTCGTGTGCTGCTGCAGGAGTACAGAGGGGTGAGCCTCGAGGCACGTGGTCGGTGCTTGGCCCCCTCCACGGCAAGGAGAGTGAGCCCTGCAAGGGAAGAGGACAATCCAAGGAGCCCGGTGAGTGGGGCCTCAGCTGCGTGGTGGTTGGGGGGCTGGAGCCGGGGCACAGGGTCGGTGCCCGCCCCAATGACTGCACTAACTTTCTAGGTGCCCCGTCTGGCAGTGGGCACCTGCAACGTTGGGCCCCAGCGCAACGAGGGACCCCAGCAGACTGTGCCGGTTGTAGAGGGCCCTATATCTAGCCCATAGGGTCACCCAAGGAACTATGGGGGCCTATAGGGCGACTGTTAACTTTTGTGCCTAGGGGACTAGTCAGGTGTGTCCTGCCCCATGATACCTGTGTAGGCCTGATATTCCCCCTGCATGGGCACGCCCGAGGTTCTTAGGCCTGGCCTGATGAAAAGGTTTACGGTTGAGAAAATGTTCTACATCTGATGAAATGCTTTACATTGACCAAAATGTTATTTCCTCATGTAATTCCCTGCTTATTCCTGTTGAAGGAAGTGTTTTACCCTGTCTTATGTAGTTCTATTCCGGCCTGGTATTTTCAGGTTACCTGGTCAGGAGCGATGCATTTTTACGCCTAGTGTTCCTTGTAGGCGGATTATCCTACTAAGGAGTGTGCCGAATGTTAAATGCATTTAGGCTCTTGTGATATACCCACAAGGATGCCCCTAGTTACCTCCCCTGTTAAGGAGCAAGCCTTGCTGATTTGTTACAGGTGCTCCTGGCTATTATGTGCTATGATGCCCTGATGTTTCCTTTTACAGAGGTCGTGGTGGAGTGATAATGCAGGTTATGTGTATTCATACTGCTGGTATTTTGCATTACAGGGGTGGGGATTGGCGTTATAATGCCTGAGGTGTATTTATGCATAATGTTGTATCTTACCTTTTCAGCCTACCCCCGAGGATGAAAGCCTGAGTTGGACCCGCCAGATTGGCCCCAGGTCTAATGTTAATTTAACCAACCATTCTTATTTCAGCATGGACTATGGACTCATCCCTTTTGTCCCATGTAAATAATTCCCCATGATGTACTTGGCTCTGGCGCCAGTTGGCGCCTTGTTGTGACTACCACTATTCTATTTCTTTTTACCTTGCAGGTTGGAGATAACACTAAACTTATTCTTTTCCAACCAAAGGTGGTGTCGTGACTCTTTTGTGGTGTGATTGGTGTGTCGTCTGTGGGTACTGCGTGAATGCTTCACATGTCCTCGAAGTTTGGCCTGCCCGCTTGATGCCATGCTACCCCCTTTGAGACGTGGGCAACCCCCATTTCCAACATTTGGTGGCAGAGCGGTGGGATAGGACTTGTGTTTGTGCAGTACCACAGCGGCCACGGGTTACACTGCAAATAGAGCTTTGGAGGTAATCCGAGCCTTGTTGTGGGGATTATTGTTGCTTCCTCCTGAAAGTGTTTGACAATTGTGTCCCCTTGTTCCACTGGGAGGGTGTGTCCCGGGTGTATCTCGCCACGATGGGGTTGATTTACCAGGAAGTGGAACTGATGGAGTACACCGAACAGGAGGTGATAGACTTCCTCCTGGAGAGAGGGATACCCCCAGTAGGGAACATTAGGAGGAATTTGTTTCTCTATGAGGCCCTCAAGAGGGGAGAGGCCTTAGAGGTTAATGGGGACTTGTCTGACTACCCCCCCGAAGTGTTGAAGGGTCAGTGGGTTAGAGACCAGAGAGAGGGCTCCCCATCCAGAACCCTGGGAGGTAGTTGCTCCGATGAGGAGGAGGAAGAGTCTAGTAGGGCAGAGACGCCAGTAGCTGTGGAGGACACCGAAGATAGGGAGTCTCGCACTGGGTCCAGTCCCGGGGGCACTGCCCCATCCCTTTCCCTGTCCCCAGAAGAGTGGGTAGATAGGAGGGAGGAAAGGGAGTATCAGCTGGCGCTGGCAAAGCTCAGGCATGCCGAGGGCTTAGCGCAGCTGAGGGTAGAAGAGCAGCGACTAGAGACTGAAAAAGTCCTAGCGCAGGAGAGGATGGCGGAGGCGGAGAGGGCCTTCGCCAGAGAGAGATCAGCTCAGGTGGGTAGGTTGTCCCCTGAGAGTGGTTTTAGGAGTCTGGATTCACCGAAGAGGGTGGGATCCAGTGGTGGCAGCGAGTGTAGGTCCAGTGCAAGGAGTCCCACTCCCGAAGCCCAAGAGACTGTGCCTGATTCCCCGGAAGAGGAGGACGGGTTAGTGTTTAGGGGCAGGGGTAAGCTGTTCCATCAGTCCTGGGGAGAGTTTGAGGAGGAGTGTTGGACTGTACTGGAGGATTGGGTGGTGAGGAGAGCAGTGGAGGATTGGGAAGGGCTGTGCCATGCCGTTATCCGGGAGCACATGCTGAGGAGTTGTTTCCCAAGACTGCGTCACCATCTGTTGCGGTGCGGGTTCTCAGACCCCAGGGAACTTGCACGGGAGGCAGACCTCTGGGTAAGTGCCAGAGCGTCTGGGAAGACATTGGGGAGTGATCCAGAAAGGAGAGGTGCAGGGATCTTCCGACCCAGCGTGGCGGGAGAGGTGAGAAGCCCAGCTAGGTCCCAGGATAGTGGGCGGGTTGTAGGGCCTCACATCCCATCTAAAGGAGGGAGTGAGACGGGGAGGTGTCCCGAGATGCCCCAACTGCAGTCACAGGGACTGGAGAGTTCTTTTAGGGAACCCCAGGTTGGGAGTCTAGGCTGTCCCGGTGTGCCTTCTCGTGGAAAGGATCCCCTCATGTCAGGAGGACCCGGAGCATCATTAATTGGAGCTCCAGTGGTTCGGGGGTTTGACCAGTCACAGGGTTTAGATCCTGGACTGGGGTTCCAGGTTAAGGGGTTGCCTGACCTGGAGGGTGGGGTACCTGTAATTCAGGTCCCTACCAATTTGACTCCTAGGGGTACTACTCCCAGTGGGAGGGTGCGGAACTCTGGGAGGGGGTGCAGAGGGAGGAAGGTCTCTTCTCTGTCACCGGCTCAGCCACAGGGCGCAGATCCTGGGTTGGGTGGCCAGGGACAGGGTTTGCCTGCTCTGGTGGGAGGGACCTCTGTAACCAGAGTCCCCCCGGAAGTGACTCCCAGGGGTACTACTCCAGTTAGGAGGGTGCGGGACTCTGGGAGGGGGTGCAGGGAGAGGGAGGACTCGCCCCTGTCACCGGTTCAGCCTGTGGGTTTTGGCTCCAGGTTGGGGAGAGAGTTGTGTGAGGGTGTCCCCCAGCGTAGGAGATGGAGGAACCCTAGGAGGAGAAGTAGGGGGAGGAGAGCCTCGCCCCTAAGGGCTGGTCAGTCTGAGGGTGTAGACCCCAGATGGGTGGACCAGTGGCAATTTGGAGAGAGAAGAGTGGTCCAAGGGAATTACAAGCCTGAGGCTAGAGCCTCCCACTCTAGGAAGGAGAAACATCCCACTAGGGAACACCAGTGGGGTGGTTTTGTTGGTGAAAGGAGGGATGCGAAAGAGAACCATTGGGTTCCAGAGTGGAGGAGAGACTGCAGGTGCTCCTGTAGTTGCAGGCCTGCGTCCACCTTTTTCCGCCCCAAGCAGGGAAGCCCATCAAGGCATTGATATGTCTACCCTGGCTTTTGGCTGGGGGGGAGTCGTGTTGGACTTGGCCTTTTTCCCCCAAAATTTTTCGCTTTTGACCCCCTAATTTGAATGTCTCCCCCATGGGATTAAACCTGTATAGGCCATGAGTGGTGTGAGACCCCTTTTGAAAAATGTAATTACCTGACATAATGTGAGCACTTGTAAAATCCCCCATTTTAAAACTGCACTCCCATTTTGGAAATGTACCTGACTGAAATGTATTGCTTTTAAAATGGATGCCATGGCCATGGGTTTTGCCACTGGACTGACATAGGTCAGCGGTCTAGATAATATTACCCAGCTACCCCTAGTTTTGGAGGGAAAGCCTGGCACCCAGGGTGCTCACCCCCTCCCCTAGAACCAGTTTAGGCTAGATGTGCCAACATTCTAGAAGGTCCTGGCACTGCCTGGGAGGAGGGTATAAATAGGGTGAAGTGTCACCAGAGAGTCAGTCAGCGCTGGGACAAGGAAGGGAGGGGGACCTGCTGTGAGGTGCTACCGCCACATGGACCTGTGAGCTGGGCCCTGCACCCCTATAAACCCCCCCCGCTGCTGTCCCTATGGGCCCCTGACAAGGGAGGACTCTTCATAGGTCCCTGACGCTGTGGGACCTTGGACTACGCCAGCGCTGAGGGAAAAAGGTACCCAGAAGAGGAGGAATGCTGTGGGCTTGAACCCCCCAGGAGGTGAGGAGTGTGCCCCTGGGGCTGGCTGTGGAACTGTTCGCCCCCCCCTCCGTGAGGAGCCTACTTAGAAGCCCTGGTTTGCCTACCTAAGCGCTGTAAACTCCAAGACTGTTGCTGCCCTGACCTGAACTGTCCTGCCTGGAAAGCGCTATAATTTGGAAGCGCTAGAGAAGGACTGTGAGGAGCTGCGTGTCCCTAGAAGCCCTGAACTGCCTCTATTCTGTTGGGCAGAGGGAGGAGCAGTGCGCTGTGAATAGCGCCGTTTTCGCTGTTTTCTGAGGAGACTGGCAGCCTGTGAATAGCGCTGTTGTGGAGGCGCGCTTTGGGCCGATTTAAATAATTAATTAAAAAGGGAGCCTACCCCTTGTCGCAGCCGGAGATCACCGTCGCAGCCCGGGTGCTGAGGAGACTGTGAGGAGCCTACCCTCGCGTCATCGCGCTGTCGCTAAGTAAATAATTAATAAAAAGGGAGCCTACCCCTTGTGCCACCGGAATCACCGCCGCAACCCGGCGTCGTGAGGAGACCATCCCCCGCTGGGCAGCGCATCGTTGCAGCGACCCCCGGTGTCAGGAGGGGGCCGCCGAGGTGGAAAGAGGGCCGCGCTAGGCCCTGAGGCCGCTGTGTCCTGCATCACGTGACGGGGGCGTCCGGCCGCGTCATTGGCCCGCCCCCGCCAACGCCGCGCAGGGATTGGCTGCCGGCCGACAACCAGAGAAGAGGAGCCGAGTTTAAGCCCCGGGTCCCTGTGAGGAAGGAGGGGACCCGGGTGAAACCTGTGACTGGTGCGGGGCCCCCGTGGTCAGGAGGGAGCCCCGATTGGGAGCGACCGGAGCGGGAGGCCACCCCGCCGGTCTGTGCCCCGGAGTGAGGGGCCGGTGAGCTAGGCGGGGCCGGGGCACACTGTCGGTGCCAGCCCCGCCTCCCCAGAGGAAGCGACTCGCCGGCGTTGCGGGGCTCCCGGGAGATCGAAGGAGCCCCGTGTGAGGTGGGAGGAAAGCCGGGCGGCTTCCCCCACGTGTGCCAGGACACCGCGTGTGTCCCTTGAGGCCTCCCCGAGGCCGAGTTGAAACTCCGGGCCCCCGTGAGCAAGAGGGGCCCAGGTGACTCCGCCTGGAAAGGAGTGCCTCGTGTGCTGCTGCAGGAGTACAGAGGGGTGAGCCTCGAGGCACGTGGTCGGTGCTTGGCCCCCTCCACGGCAAGGAGAGTGAGCCCTGCAAGGGAAGAGGACAATCCAAGGAGCCCGGTGAGTGGGGCCTCAGCTGCGTGGTGGTTGGGGGGCTGGAGCCGGGGCACAGGGTCGGTGCCCGCCCCAATGACTGCACTAACTTTCTAGGTGCCCCGTCTGGCAGTGGGCACCTGCAACGTTGGGCCCCAGCGCAACGAGGGACCCCAGCAGACTGTGCCGGTTGTAGAGGGCCCTATATCTAGCCCATAGGGTCACCCAAGGAACTATGGGGGCCTATAGGGCGACTGTTAACTTTTGTGCCTAGGGGACTAGTCAGGTGTGTCCTGCCCCATGATACCTGTGTAGGCCTGATATTCCCCCTGCATGGGCACGCCCGAGGTTCTTAGGCCTGGCCTGATGAAAAGGTTTACGGTTGAGAAAATGTTCTACATCTGATGAAATGCTTTACATTGACCAAAATGTTATTTCCTCATGTAATTCCCTGCTTATTCCTGTTGAAGGAAGTGTTTTACCCTGTCTTATGTAGTTCTATTCCGGCCTGGTATTTTCAGGTTACCTGGTCAGGAGCGATGCATTTTTACGCCTAGTGTTCCTTGTAGGCGGATTATCCTACTAAGGAGTGTGCCGAATGTTAAATGCATTTAGGCTCTTGTGATATACCCACAAGGATGCCCCTAGTTACCTCCCCTGTTAAGGAGCAAGCCTTGCTGATTTGTTACAGGTGCTCCTGGCTATTATGTGCTATGATGCCCTGATGTTTCCTTTTACAGAGGTCGTGGTGGAGTGATAATGCAGGTTATGTGTATTCATACTGCTGGTATTTTGCATTACAGGGGTGGGGATTGGCGTTATAATGCCTGAGGTGTATTTATGCATAATGTTGTATCTTACCTTTTCAGCCTACCCCCGAGGATGAAAGCCTGAGTTGGACCCGCCAGATTGGCCCCAGGTCTAATGTTAATTTAACCAACCATTCTTATTTCAGCATGGACTATGGACTCATCCCTTTTGTCCCATGTAAATAATTCCCCATGATGTACTTGGCTCTGGCGCCAGTTGGCGCCTTGTTGTGACTACCACTATTCTATTTCTTTTTACCTTGCAGGTTGGAGATAACACTAAACTTATTCTTTTCCAACCAAAGGTGGTGTCGTGACTCTTTTGTGGTGTGATTGGTGTGTCGTCTGTGGGTACTGCGTGAATGCTTCACATGTCCTCGAAGTTTGGCCTGCCCGCTTGATGCCATGCTACCCCCTTTGAGACGTGGGCAACCCCCATTTCCAACACTCCACTCCTGAGGGTTTACTGTTTTCGGTTCTTCTGATTTTCCCCAGGAGCGCACCTACCAATAGTGCATAAGGTGCAGTTGCACCAGTGCACGGGGCCCTGAAGGGCTCACTGCACCACATTTGTAACTGTTTTTGTAACTACCAAATTAGAGGATGGCGCACAACATTGCCCTTTCTTGCATTACGAGGCACCTCGCTAGGCCGCTGGATTTCATGTCTTTCTTCGACCTCCCCTATGGCTCCAGACAGATCATTATAGCCCTAGAACTGTCATCCGTGCCCCTGCCCCTATGTACAGGGCTTTCTTCCCCATCATTCAAAACTATGCCACCTTTCACTGTTTCCATGTAAATCGCGTTTACTCTTCAAAAGCGCCAATTAAATATGTAAATAACACGTCCCTTGTACAGTCTAATCCCCAAAGTCCCGGCTGCGCAGGTACTGCCCCCCCTTTTCACGTGCAGCTCATTTTGCTCAAGAACTGACCCGTTTTTCTGGCACTGTTCCTTTAAACCTCGAGTAAACCTCTAGTTAGGCCCATTGAAACCAGGGTAATTTACTGGGAAGTACCTGTAAGCCATCGAACTTTGACATCACCATTGTGAGACTCGAGAGTTGTTACTCTGTGCAGTCTTAAATTACTTAATGGTCGGGGGCAAAATCCAGAAACAAAGGGTTTTACTGTGGAAACATGCATCTCTCCTGCATGCTTACAGCAGTAGAACGCGAAGCTTTAGGGGTCATACTGTACTTCACCTTTAGCCTGCCAGTAAAGACGCAATACTTTGTGAAAGCTAAGTCCAAATTCGCGGAGCATCGGTTTTGGTGCCGACTTTCGAAAAGAAGAATCCGGTTTGAGTTCCGGCGTCCGCTCAACATCCTGTGAAACTGGCCAAATCATTTAATCTCTCTGTGCCTGAAAAAAACAAAACAATCTGGCTATTTGTATTGTAATGTGGCCTCATGTATGTAAAGAGCCCCAAATCCCCTTAGACCGAAGTCGCTCTATATAACACTCCCAAAAATAAAATGAATAAATAAAAAATAGACACTGAAAGCATCAAGGCTATCTCACATCTGAGAAAAATCGACGAGCGACAGAGGTTCTTACACCCGATGCCAGGTATACCGCCTTTGTGTCTGGTGTTAAGGAAAAGCTGTGCTTTGGGGCCCATTGGAGAAAGGGGGGGGGGGAGAAAGCACCGACCCGAGACTCCATGTAAGTGTGATAAAGGCCGCTTTATTGGAAGCAGGTGCATCCTACACAATAACATCCTTGGCCTTCGCCGCACAATCTAAACCTCATAAATATGTAATTTCCTGCCTCACCCCCACCCCCTCCCCTAACTGATTCCCACAATCCACAAACAGTAACAATTAGCATAACGTCAATTTGCCTCTCCACCTGGCTAAATACTTTATTGTGCTTGACCTACCCCCCGATAATCCAAACAGTTCTCCTACTCTTCCCCCATATATTAGGAAGAACCGCCCCTACATACATAATGCACCCCACACCTGCTCCAGCGACATGCGAAAACCCCCCACCCAATCCAAAAAAGAAACCCCCTTTTTGCACAGAATACAAAACATTGTAAAGAGCCTTGAAAAAACCCTGGCGCAATTCACCACCGAGGCGAAACACGTGTCGGCTGTCTACGTTTTAATCCATACAAATAAAGAGCAATTTTCAACAAAGCACGGACTCTTCTGATACTATTCATACAAAAAGGATTGAGCCTAAGGACACCAAGATGTAACGTCCAACACACTCATCCCCACTTTCAAAACCCCTTTGTGCACCAGCCTCCAACAAAACCAAGCCCAAAATCCCCATCGCCCCCAACTCCCCCGCAAAGGAAGCTCCCCTGTAAACAGTGATGCCTGCCCGTGGGCACCCCCCCCGAATCATGGCCCAGGGAGGGTGGGAGGGAAAAAATTGTCCAACCGCCACCCCCCCGCCCGGCGGCCGAGACACCTTACCTAAAATGGTGTCTCTGCCGCGTGGCCGGGCAGTTACCACAGCCCAGCCCAAAAGAAGCCCAATCAAGCCCCGCCCCCAGCCCAAAAGCTACCGAAACACCCAAGCCCGTCCCCGTGCGGTGCCATCTCTACCCCCCCCCCCCCTTTCCCCGGCCCCCAAATTCCCCCGGGCGGGGCAGGCCTCCCTTCGGTCGGCCGCCCCCCCCAGGACCCCATTGGGGCCCATTGGAGAAAGGGGGGGGGGGAGAAAGCACCGACCCGAGACTCCATGTAAGTGTGATAAAGGCCGCTTTATTGGAAGCAGGTGCATCCTACACAATAACATCCTTGGCCTTCGCCGCACAATCTAAACCTCATAAATATGTAATTTCCTGCCTCACCCCCACCCCCTCCCCTAACTGATTCCCACAATCCACAAACAGTAACAATTAGCATAACGTCAATTTGCCTCTCCACCTGGCTAAATACTTTATTGTGCTTGACCTACCCCCCGATAATCCAAACAGTTCTCCTACTCTTCCCCCATATATTAGGAAGAACCGCCACTCGAGGGACGTGCTAACGGTCCTCGACCCCCCCCCTAGGACTCCCCCTCCCTTACCCGGGACGTGCCACCTGCCCCATTCGGCAGGACCACCCCCTACCTATATGGCTGCCGCGGACCCCCCTCAAACCCTGTGCTGTCCGGTCCACGCGTTCAAACCGCCAGCAGGTCCTCCCCTAACCACAGGGCCATGCCCTCCGTCCCAATGTATAGGGCCATGCCCTCCGTCACCACGTATAGGGCCATGCCCTCCGCCACCAAGTATAGGGCCATGCCCTCCGTCACCAATGTATAGGGCCATGCCCTCCGTCACCAATGTATAGGGCCCTGCCCTCCGTCCCCAATGTATAGGGCCATGCCCCCGTCACCAACATATAGGGCCATGCCCTCCGTCACCAACATATAGGGCCATGCCCTCCGCCACCGACTTATAGGGCCATGCCCTCCGTCACCAATGCATAGGGCCATGCCCTCCGTCGCCCAGGCATAGGGCCATGCCTTCAGTCACCCATGCATAGGTCCATGCCCTCCATCACTAACTGTATAGGGCCATGCCCTCAGTCGACGTCACCCCCGGGGCGTGCTTCCTGACCGCGGAATCGAGCTCCCTACGAGGTATGCCGCACTGAACCGGGGCCGTGCCCCCTCTCCGGCGCCCAGAGCCCCCCCTGTCAACAGAAGGCCTGAGAAGCCGCCCAGCGCCTGCAGGCAGTCCGCCGAAGCCGGCCGTCCCACCAGAGAGAAGCCCTCCGGATGCGTGTCCCACACCGGAGCCCGTCCGCCAGGAAGAAACCCCTGCCGCAGTGCCCCCAACTCCCCCCCCGTCACCTACCATACCCCGCAGCCCCCCGACCTGGCAGCGCCACCGTTCCGCGTCAGACCCCCCTGCGCGCTGCGACCCCCCTGTCCTCCGGCGGGCGTGCTCCCTGGCCACGGAGTCGAGCTCAATACGGAGAATGACCACACCGACATGGGACCGTGCCTCCTCTCTGGCGCCCCGGAAGAAGTCCTCCACACAGTGCGTCACCCCCCAGAGCCTATCCGCCAGGAAAAAGCCCACTGCAAAGAACGTACCTCTCACCTACACACGACTTGAAATGCCCGCGGCCTAACCGCGCCGCTGTCCCCGTTCACGCCGATAACGCCCGTACCGTCCGCTCGAGCTCCCCAACCTGCACCTAGGCCGACCCCCAAAAAGTATACACCTCGTGTTAACAAAATCCAGACATCTTCATGTAGCTGATGCTAGGGATGATCAAGGTGTACTGAGTGTCTGAACCAGTCATCCTGAAATCCCTGTTTTATGTGGAAAGTATTTCCTTAATACTTGATTTTCATATAGGTGGAGCTCATCCGTTCCCAACCTGCTTACTATGTGATTCACCGATGAGGTGGTGTGAATCTGCAGCCTGTTCCCCTCCCATTGTGCCCCCTCCATATCGTTTTGCCAGACAAATACCCAGTTTGTTTAAATATTTGCCTATATTTGTGCGCATGCAAACTCTTCCACGCCAACTGTCTTCCAGCTGAATTACTACCTGGGACTACATTCTAGTGAGCACTCATCCATTTTCAAAGGGTACTAACTTATGTACACCAACCAAACCAAAATCAAATCTAATGGACGGAAGTACTCTTGCGTGAACTTGGATCTACCTAGCACTGAAATTACAGGCTGCATACAAAGTTCTACTGCTCGCTCATAATTGAACACATACTCCTTACCATTCCAGTAAGAATGAACTCTGCTAACCAATGGATGCACTGTGCTGGTTATTGGGCTATTGCCAATCACTAACCTATCCACCACTCAAATTACTTTCATATTTCACTATACTAATCCCTTATGTTTCCGGAGTTGCAAGCTACCCACTGAAAAGCACTTCGGCACCCCGTCAGGGGTAGTAAGCGCTATTTATAAGTAAGTACGATACAATACTTAGCACTCCAAGGCAGCGGGTGATAAACCAGCAATGTCTATCCGAAATTGTGCCGTCGAGGTACAACATTCAGCACAAATTCCAGCACTAATAAAAGCACACCCATGTCAAAGCGATATTGGGCCTGAACGCGGCCAGAAAGGTGATAAACCCTGCTGCTGTCGCCACTTCGCCCGCGCAAGCTCCCGCACACACCGTAGCCAATCTGAGCCGTAGCTTCCACGAGCCATATTCGGAAACTCGGCGTTCCCTCAGAGAGAAAATGATCACGCTCATGGGATAAATGATGCCTGGTCGGCGGTTGCGAGATTACCAACAACCGAAAAGGTAGAAGCCTGAGGGGAAGTGTGAAAAAACGGTAACTTTACCCAACTTGCCGCACGTTTACACAAAAACGCCCTGTCGAGTGCGATCCTCCCAGTGCCCTTTCATAGTACCGAGGGCAATGCTTTTCCTGCCCCCTCTCCCCTCCCCTGCCCCCGAGGCTGGCGTGTAGCAATAAAACCCGCATTAATGGGAGCAGTACGGGCCCTTAAGTTCGCTCCGCTCCGGGTTTGGCAGGCGCGAGGGGGGGGGAAGGGCTATACAGGACATTTGGAATTTTGCACTCTCGGAGGTCTGTTCGAGCTCCTGTTCCCTACGCGCTGGCTCAGTTTCCATGGCCGGAGGGGACTAGGGAGAGACTATATGTGGCAAGGTCGGTCTCCTGCTGCAATGACATACGAAGACCCGAGCTGTTTATAAGGGAGTTTGACTGAGGTCGTTACATGTATACTGCACACAATTGGTGCCGCGAGGCCGTACCAGACGACAGGCGCCCAGCCCCATAACCGTGTATGTGACCCTACCATAGACACCAACTGCATTTCATATTCTGTAAATATGCATAGAACCGACTAAAATTAATCATTGCACAAAAGCCTGAGAATTTAGATAGCCGCCAAATACGTGTCTCGTGTCATATGAAATGTCGCGATGTAAAACAACGAGGATAACAAATGCGACGCCTTATGTCTATTCTGGGACCACCGCGTGACGTCAGGATGTAGAAGCGGAAAGGACGACGCCTCGCTCTCCCTCATTTCAATTCAGCAGCTGCCATACTATCCCGCTCCTGTACTGTTTACTCCGCCAATTAGCTGCCATGATTATACAGTTCCCCACAGTTTGGAGCACCACTGTATACGAACTCCGTCTAAAAGGATTCAGTTCAGCTGCTGCAGACCACCGTCCCCGTAATTGAGCTAATCCCAGTGCTGACAGATGCTCCGTGATGTCACCCGCCCTTGTACCCAGTGCCCTCCCGCCATAAGCAGTGCCCGGAAGTCACGCGAACGGCCTCTCCGCAGTCCGCAAACCCCCCACTTATGCTGGTACCACCACAGAAACGTGGCGCCGATACCATAACACACCAGTACCTATCACGGGGCAATGCCAGCCTATACTACTACCACCCCACTGCACCATGCTATCCACATCAGTGTTACGCTATCCACATCACTGTTTTGCTACCCACACCAGGATAGGCTCTACAATGCCTTACCACAGTATTGTACCTGCACCGTGATGCTACTTTTCCTACTCACCAGTACCACTATTGCTTATACCACAACCACGTGTACCACAACCCACTATTCCCTCCTATCCCCAACAGGGTACCCACTATAACATGCTGCCTACTGAAATACAAGGCCAGCTGTACTAAATCGTCCTCCCCACGGTACCATGTTACCACACACCACAGTACCATACAATCAACACACAATGCCATGCTAGCTAAACTTGAAATAACCCCTCATGCAGAGAGAGCAGAAATTACCGCCCCCCAAGAAGCGCATCCGTCTTGTCTCCCCCGCCCCAAATTAACTCCCGGCGGCCGTATGGACCCTTCGGGTAGGGGCAGCGGGACTCACCTAGTCCCACGTGGGAGCCTGACCGCCCGCACCAGGCAGAACAGGCCCATCCGCTCGGCCGCGTGGAGCCGCATGCTGCTCTCCCGAGCCGCGCCGCACCAGCGAAGTGTCCAGCCTGCCGGGAAAATCCGGTGCCATTGGTAGTAGTTCAACAGTTCGCCTCTGTTTTTGCTGCGGTCTCTACGGTGTAATTGAGCATTGTCAAAACACAAGCGTTTTCCGCGAACAGTCCTTGCACCGTAGCAGCGAGGCTCTTCATTCCAAACAAAGTCCAGGTGCGAGAAATGCAAATCATCAACGAGTAGGCGAGCAGCCCGGGAAGAAAAAATTGTCCAACCGCCACCCCCCCGCCCGGCGGCCGAGACACCTTACCTAAAATGGTGTCTCTGCCGCGTGGCCGGGCAGTTACCACAGCCCAGCCCAAAAGAAGCCCAATCAAGCCCCGCCCCCAGCCCAAAAGCTACCGAAACACCCAAGCCCGTCCCCGTGCGGTGCCATCTCTACCCCCCCCCCTTTCCCCGGCCCCCAAATTCCCCCGGGCGGGGCAGGCCTCCCTTCGGTCGGCCGCCCCCCCCAGGACCCCATTAAAAAGTTACACGGGCTTCTGCCTGCTTAGCTACGTCACCAAAAGTGGTACCAAGACGATTAGCTACAATACAATCTGGGGTTTGTAAAATGCATTTTCACCATCAAACTCACCAGACAGTGTTGGGTGGTGACCTGAATACATCCTCAATCGACAACTGAAATGTGACGGTTTAACTTTTGGAAAGTGTCGCCACTGCATTGTACCACAAGTGCCATGTTTCTTTTAGTAACATTTGATCCACTTAAGCACCAAATTATTTTTTGTTGAAATCTACAAATGATGCAAAGGATGGTGGAGTATGTGGCACGTGTGTCAAATCCATAATTACCTAGAAAAGGCTATGCCCGCATAATCCTAGTGGTCCTCTGTAAACTGAGCAAACATTTTAAATGCAATAGGTCTCGCTTTTTCGAGCGTTTAAGCCATTGGCATTGTAAATGACAATGCCTTTTATTTATGTGCTTTAAAACCTACACAAAAATAAAAGGCATTGTTCTAGGTCTGCACATCATTACCAGTGACGTTATCAATATTCTATTCAATTAGTATCTCGGATTTGATTTGTGTCTTTTGATTACTTTATATATTACCAACAATCATGTTGTCTATTTTTATTCCTTATTAAAAATGTATTAATTTGTACAGATACTGATCAATTGGAAAATACTGTTTAACTGGAAATATATGGTACAGATGGAATATTGTGTATATAGAATGTACTAATTTTATCCATGATTATCACACCAAATCTATATTTTTGATAAAAGAAAAAAGGGAAAAAAAATAAAAATATGTTTCAAATAAATTGATTGATACATTGTTTATTTAGAAGTGTTAACACATGGAGTTTTACAGTATAGTCTACATTTAACCCTGTCAATTGTGCATTTTCTAAAAAAAATGTTCTTTTTAATGCCAATAGCTCACACTCTTACAAATGCGAAAGCACTTTAATGTTGGCCTCGCTCCTTTCTGTAGATGCTGTTCAGTTGACCGTATTCAGGCTACAGTGAGCAGCGTCTATACAAACAGGCACGGACCTTATTTAAGTGAAAGCGTATATGGTGTACTTTTGCACAAAGCAAAAACAAAATTATTAATATAGAAACTCTGAAGCGCTGCAGCTGAAGTGAAAGTGGGCCACGCTATTAATTAATAAAATAGAAAAGCGCGGCCGCTAAACTGAAAGCTGACTGCACCATAAATAAAATAATTGAATAAGTGTGGCCACTATAGTTAAAGCGGACCACATAGTAATTTAAATAAATACAGTAATCAAAGCATGGGGTGTGCTGCGATGTCGTGATTGGAATAGGGCAAGAGCATTAAAAAAAATAGTGCTCACCAACTTACAACACCAGTAAAAGGTTAAGTAGTTATGGGAGGTAACAAATGCAGACCAGGCGCTACCAAGGAGGGACTAACAAGCCTACTAACGACTCCGAAGCCAGCGTTTACGAAGGACAATGACACAAGCCAATTAAAAATATGGGCGGGCTTCAAAGTCATACTCCACTACTGTATGCCTGGCAGCAGCGCTTCGCAGCCCAGGCTCGACCTAAAAATAACAATCTGACTTTTGTTAAAATGTGGGGTGAATACCGAGACTGGCATGATGAATCGGTTCATTGAGAACATTGTCCACTCTTCTGTTTAAAGTCAATTGCCTCTCCATGTTCATCTTCTATCCACTTCCTCCCTGAAGTCCCATGTCTTTCCAAGGGTTTAATTAAATACAGCTTGTGTTGCCTATATTTGTGAGAGTGTTTTTGTATTATGGGTTTACCGCACGTGCTATATGATCCATCAACTGCTGCCTAATTTGTAATTCTTTTGCTGTAGGTCAGATGGACCAAAAGGTAAAAGAAAAGCCCCACACCCGATGCAGCGCAAGTGGCAGCTCCTTTGCAAAGTATTACTAGTCTCCTTTCAGTTTCTGATAGACTTAAACAGGTGTGTGAAGCTAAATAATTGATCGATCTTATTATGGCCAACGCTTCTTCATATAAATCCAACTTGGAACTCTTCATTCAACAAAGAGAACTGCCTGTAGTTCTAGCTTATAGGTTCTCTTTTCTTCTCAATCGAAGTTTAGAGTATTTTTTTTGTTACGTTGACATAGTTTGGATGACATGAGAAAGTCTTGATCCCGTTTAAGCACTTGATAACAATACAGCGCCGGAACCTTCCCAAGGTGAGGCGATTTAATAGTATCACCAGCTTCCCAGACTTTAATTTCGTGTTTATGAACCTGTCCCTCCTCAGATGACTTAGACCGAGGTATTCCCCGAAGAAAGATTTTTCTCATTAGATTTTGAGGGTGACCGAAAAGCTCTGAGTAGAAGTCGGAGGAGTCTTTGTTGACCTCAGTGAATGGCAGTGTCTCCTTGTGCCTCCGGTGATCTCCCGCACAGACGGCGCACCTCCACCTGCTAGCAGGGCCATGCAAGAATTTACAGAACTTACTCTTGCCCACAGTTCCTTTTGTTGTGACACCCGGGTTTAGGCAAGACAAAATGGCAGGTATTGTGAAAATTGTTCTGGTCTCTAGTTTCCTCTGTCATGCATGGCTACGTGCTGCTCGAGCTGTGACTCATGCGTAGCAACATGGTAGGAGGTGGAGGGACACTTGTGTACAAAAGTTAAATTAGATTGGTGGGATTAAGGAGTTGCCCAGCATCAGTGTGAAACGGCGCCTTTTTAAGGGTGATGACCTGGGCCAAACGGTGTGTCCACGTGCCAAATCCACGAATTCCAACCTGCCTTTTAGTCACAGGCATGCCCATTACCATTAAGAAACGGGCACCTGCCAGAGATTATCGTTCTCCACTAGTATATCTATGCAGCATCACAGTGGTGAGCTCCTAGTGGCAGTTACCTTTTACCATGCGATCAAGAATTTTTGTCTTCTGATAAAAGACGCTTAACGCCATTTTGAATTGGGAAGTTTACTTACCTAGTCCATATCAATGACCGGGCCAGTCTGAAACCAGCTGAAACCAAATTAGAAACCACATAATAGAAAAGGCCATTCATCCTGAAACATGGCAGCAGTTTATTGAGTATAATCAAAGGAGAAAGGACCACTTGTCCTGATCAACCTTAGGTCTGCAGGATGGTGGGGGGATTTCTGTCCCAATATTAAGACCCTCAGGCACGTGATGGGTATGGTGGTGTCTTTAAGCGGTATATCTTGATTCTCCGCTTATGATTCACGTGTGTGCATAATCATTAGGTCTATTAGGTTATGCAGCCTCCACCAGGAGGTTATTACCCAAGGTTGGTGCAGTAGTGAGCCAGAGATAAAAAGACCGAAAAGCCAGGAAGATAAAAATTTTATTAGGTCTGGTTTTGGGTCTGGTAAACTCAATTGTAGTGCATCTGGTTAACTGGTTAATGAGTTATAGTTGCACTTTGAGTATCAAAAAGTTAAAAAATTGGTCGACATGTTTCTGCCTCAATTGCCTTTGTTCTAGGACTTACGGGCATTCATCAGGACCGTGAAATAACGTGCAATGAATTATTAAATATAGTGTTAAAAAGTGAAAAGGAAAAAGGTTATTGACCTGTTCCTATGTCTTGGAGGTCTTATGGTACCTGTAATGAGTAAACACATGATTTCAGCACACACACACAGGGTGGGGGATGGGGAAGAGACACACACCCACAGCAGAATACTGCTGTAAATATCAACTAATAAACAACTAAAAAATGGCAATACTTTTGTAGACCGTTTTCATTCATTAAAGTGTCAACTCTCTCTTATCCTTTCCATACTCAAGCATACTCATTAAGACTTCTACAAATGTCTAGATTTGACAAGACTTATACTGCATCCTGAATAGGAAGACCCTATCATCACCAGTCCGTTTTGCATAGATAAAAACGAGCGTCGTAAAAAAGAGAATCTCCAAAATTGAAAACGCATAGCCTTGAATGTTTACGATGTCCTAGACAATACTATTAGCCCAATAGGAAAGTGATGAGGGCGTAAGCACCGCCTCCCAGACAGATCTTCAAAAGTAACCCGGAAATAACACGAACCACTTCCGGTTCGGTACGAGCAGAGCAGCGCGCACAACAGCGAGCTGAGGACGAGGCGCAATAGGTAGCGAGGAGACAGATTTGATCACGTCCACAAAACCGCAAGTATAAGACAGCCGCCCTAATAATTCCTCACTTTACCTCCCCTTTAGCCCGCTCCAAAATCTCTACCGGCTGAAGGAAGTGTGCAAAAATAATGCGCGAGGTAAACGCTAGTAATATCGGTAACTAACCGGCCTATGTATGTGTCATGACGCCGCTATAAACACCTGCGTTTCAGTTCACCAAAGCGCTCAGTATGCCTTGCATGCCACGACTAGAGGTCGAATCAATATCACATTCGCCTTGGTAAATGATTAGCAGACACAATCACTACCTTAGCATCACTATAGTCTGAAATGAATACGAATGCACGATACTATATAAAAAACACACTCTGTCCCATTGCAAGCATGCTATAGGTCGGTGCTTGAGTATGGAAAGGATAAGAGAGAGTTGACACTTTAATGAATGAAAACGGTCTACAAAAGTATTGCCATTTTTTAGTTGTTTATTAGTTGATATTTACAGCAGTATTCTGCTGTGGGTGTGTGTCTCTTCCCCATCCCCCACCCTGTGTGTGTGTGCTGAAATCATGTGTTTACTCATTACAGGTACCATAAGACCTCCAAGACATAGGAACAGGTCAATAACCTTTTTCCTTTTCACTTTTTAACACTATATTTAATAATTCATTGCACGTTATTTCACGGTCCTGATGAATGCCCGTAAGTCCTAGAACAAAGGCAATTGAGGCAGAAACATGTCGACCAATTTTTTAACTTTTTGATACTCAAAGTGCAACTATAACTAATTAACCAGTTAACCAGATGCACTACAATTGAGTTTACCAGACCCAAAACCAGACCTAATAAATTTTTTTTTGTCTTCCTGGCTTTTCGGTCTTTTTATCTCTGGCTCACTACTGCACCAACCTTGGGTAATAACCTCCTGGTGGAGGCTGCATAACCTAATAGACCTAATGATTATGCACACACGTGAATCATAAGCGTAGAATCAAGATATACCGCTTAAAGACACCACCATACCCATCACGTGCCTGAGGGTCTTAATATTGGGACAGAAACCCCCCCACCATCCTGCAGACCTAAGGTTGATCAGGACAAGTGGTCCTTTCTCCTTTGATTATACTATATCCTTTGGAAAATGAATGGATCAATATTCCATCTCCCCTACTTCTGATTAGAAGATTATTAGCAGCGCACAGCTGTGGGAGTCTCTACAAAAAGTGGATCAAGAAATCCTATCGACTGCCGAAGACATTCCAGAATGGCAGAAAACCTAGGATTAAGCTATTCCATAGAAGAGATTGACGCAATACTCGCGAGACCAGCACCGTTCATGAACAGTGACCTCTCACAAACCCTTTCTAATTCGACTGAATGGGATGAACTGACCGAAGTAAAAAAAGAAAGAGTCAGAACTGCCGTACATGGCATAATTATGACGGAATATTTGAGAGTGAATGCGGCACCCAGAGGCCTCTGGGTCACCACAGCACCAAGAATTTTCCTGAAGGATCTAGCTTTCAGAAAAGATTGGTCCGCCATTTCATGGAAATGTACGAGAGACTATCTAGTCCTGATCATAAAAACAGCCACAAGATTGGCGGATGAATTAACAATAAAAATCCGAATTCTAGAAACGAGTCTAAATAACACGGTCGACATCACCATATACAAAACAAAACTAGACGAAATTAACAAAGAAATGAGTGACTCTCACGAATACCTGATACAGACCAAGCTACAGAAACTAGCAAAGGAACTCAAGAAGTTCTCTATAGAAAAAGTGCACCCCTATAGCAGCAAAGACTACAAGGCAGACGACAACGCCTCTAATAATGGGTCAAACAGCAGTGCGTCAAGTACCAGCTCTGACCAGGGAGCCAACAATCATAACAATCCAAGACACTACCAACAGAATAAAAGAGGTAACCGCCGTGGACGGAATTCCTGGCGCCCCCCCTTTTTCCAAATGGATAATCAAGGGATGCCCTTTCAGCCGTTCAATCCTCATTTCCAAGGTTGGATGAATCCATACTTCCAAGGCCCACAGATGATGAATCATCAGATGCAACCTCATGGTGGACAAAATTTCCAACCGCGCATTCCTTTTTAGGTCTCGCACTGCGATTTGCAGGCCAAAGGCCTGCAGTCGCAGAGCGAGTCTTT
This sequence comes from Lissotriton helveticus, assembly GCF_964261635.1. Taxonomy (NCBI): domain Eukaryota; kingdom Metazoa; phylum Chordata; class Amphibia; order Caudata; family Salamandridae; genus Lissotriton; species Lissotriton helveticus. The sequence continues at coordinate 512,249,770 of NC_136065.1, forward strand.
TGTAATCGTTTCACGCGTTTTACTTTCAAGGAGTAGGCAGAGCGGACAAGAGGCTGTTACGCGCACGCAGCCGGCCGCAATGGGATCAGGTCGCGCGCTCACCCTCTCCTGTCTCTTCTTTCTCTCCTTGGATGCCTCATGCATACACACACACAGCCCCTGCTTTTCGCACAAGCACACACACAGACACACACACGGGCACACGAGCGCACATACACACACACACACATGCACACATACAGACACCAACTCCCCCCCCCCCGCCGCCGCCTCCACCCCCCAAGGGTGAGATGTCCCCCCCCTCTTTCCTCGCACTCACCTGAGAGGTCGGCGCGGGCCCCACCGAGCAGCAGGAGGCAGGCGGCGAGCAGCAGCGGCGGCTCCATGGCGCTTGGTCCGTCCGTCTGTCTGACTGCCGGCGCGTGCCCCCTTTCGGCCTCCTATACAGATGCGTGAGAGAACAAGGCCCAGTGCGCCCCTCTTACGCACTGAGCGAGCGCGCGCGTGCCCGCCCGCCACAGAAAGAGAGCACGGACAAGGACCCGGGTCTAATATCAGCTGCGCACGACCCGAGCCCGAGGACAGGGGGCAGACCAGGGCCATGGAAGTAGAAGGACAAGGGCCGCGAGCCCGCCTGCGCTCGTGTATCGCTTTGTGTGAGCACAGAGGCAGTCTACGCTGCCAGGTAACAGTGAGTATTCCCAATATTCGGCATTGCTTTGGGGGTGACCAGACACTCGTTTGTTTTACTTTTAGCGCCCACGCACGCACCACTCACGTGCTTGTTTTACCTTGTGTTCCAGAGCTCTCACCAGTCTCCTTTCATCATTCAAGCCTGTAGACAACTGAGAGCATTTATTTCTGTTTTCTCTCTTTTCGATAGTATTGGTGGAGTTTATCGCTGTAATTAGATGTTCTCTACGTTTTTTGGTAGTGAGGTCTGTTGAGCTGCTGGGTTTCCCCAGAGAATCCTCATTGATATTGTCCGGGTCTCTGCATGTGGTCAGAGAGCGCCTGGGTAATCCTCTAACCACTGTTTGACTGACAGGTCACCCTTGGAGTTCAGTCACATGATAAAATGTGCAGGAGTAGACCCTGCCAGCCTTATACGTGTAACTCTTATATGTGCCTGTGCTCATGGGGTGGGGCTGGACATACAGTGAAGCTCTAAGGCGCGCACGCGCAAGCACTGTGAGGCCCTGACCTGAATCTATTTTAGGGACTTCAGTTTTATTTAAGACTATTAGTAATGTTCTTTCTATACATTTTCCCTTCTCTCCCATTCACTCATTATCTCTCTCTCCCTTTCACTCGTAATCTCGTTTTCTGACTATATCTGTCTGTCAGCCCTCTTTCTTTCTATAGTTCACCCTCGTTCTCTCTCGCTCTCATATTTATACAACTTACTAGCTGCTCTGATTCTTCCCCCACTCTGTCCCTTCTTTTTTCTCTCCCTCAAGATTCCCCTCTTCTCTCCTCGTATGTCGGTCTCTCTCCTTCTGTCCGTCTTCTCCCCCCCCCCCCCCCCCCACCACCTCTCTCGTCCTGCCCTCGGTTATGTAAGAAGCTCTCCTTCAGATTTCTAGCAAGTACACACACAAGGGCCCTTACTTAATACACGTTCCGTAGGATAAATCTGTTTCTGGCAACTCCTTGGAAACAAGAATGGCGCAGATCTTTCTATCCCTGGAGTTGAATTTGTAATTTTCAGAACCTCGCTGTCTCGAGCAGAATTCTTGAATATAATTCTTTATTTTTACTAACGTTTACCTGGCAGATAATTTATTGCGACGCTCTTAGCATTTGGAACAGTTCCAGTCTCCCAAGCTGTCCGAGGAATCCACAGAACTAAGGGGCATATTTACAAACAAGAATTTGCAATGCAATAGGTGCCCTCATTTACGTGAGTTTGAGCTATTCACATTGCAAATAACAATGCCTTTTAGTTTTGTTTTCTTTTTTAAAACTTAAATAATAGGCATTGTCATTTATAATGCCAATAGCTTAAACTCACGTAAATGCGAGACCTATTGCATTGCAAATGCTTGTTTAGGGAATGGCCGTACATCCGAGAGAACACGGAGAAGAGGAGTGACCTGGTCCGACCAGACCAGACAGGTGCAAACAAGGAGTGTAACAAAGGCCCAAACAGGAACACCCACGAATCCCTCATCGTGAATCTCACAGACAGAATTTTGACCAAAGATGAAGAGAGCATACTCAATAAAGGACTGGGATATGTTCCTACACCCAAATTGGATGTATTCAAGACTAAATGTGAAATGGCAGAATTCTGCCGGAAACTGAAATTGAAAGCCTTTTTCAAAGGAGATGGACCCGAAAACCGAGAAGGAGATACAACCCTAAAAAAGAAATCATCTTTCTGCCCATTAAACTCTCAGGTTCCAATCGAGATACAGACTTTCGAACAGGCAATTTTCAAGGGGATTGACGACCTGGCTCGAGATACACAGAAGCCATTCCAAAATATCACGAGATCTGAACAACTAGCATTGAATGCACTGACAAGTGACAACAACATAGTCATCAAGCCAGCCGACAAAGGCGGAGGGGTGGTTCTCCTAACAAGTGCGGGATACAACCAACAATGTATGGACCTTTTGTCCAATGACAAATTCTACAAAATCCTATCAACAGACTCGACACCAAGACTACAAACGACAATAGCAATGATGATAGAAGAAGGGGAGACCAATAACTGGATCTCCAAAAAAGAAGGGGATTACCTGAGAACTACAACACCAAGAACCCCGTACTTCTACTCTCTTCCCAAGACACACAAAGGACGGATACCACCACCAGGACGCCCCATTGTATCTGGAATTGGTTCAATTCTTGAACCTCTTTCCCAGTTCGCTGACCAATATCTGCGACCACTTGTTCAAAGAACCCCAACATACCTGAGGGACACAAGGGACCTCCTGAACCAATTAAAAAACATTGAATACTCACCAGACACCATGCTTCTGGTGGGTTTTGATGTCGAAAGTCTGTATACCAGCCTACCCCAGGAGAAGACCATGGCAACTCTAGAAGACACACTATTTAACACCACATGGTCATACAAAACTCCCAGACATTTCGTTCTAGAATGTTGCCGGCTGGCCCTTATGGAATTTTTTTTCCAATACAGAGACACGCTGTACCTACAATGCCACGGGACCTCGATGGGCAGTACATTTGCCCCGAGCGTGGCAGGACTATACGTGAGCACCTTTGAGGAGACACATATCCTCAATGAAACCAATAACCCTTATCATTGTATACTGTTCTGGAAACGATACATTGATGATATCTTTGTGATCTGGAAAGGAAATTACCAAAATCTGTCAGAATTCCACACCTGGCTGAATCAAAAGGATGAGTGTCTACAGTTCACTTACTGTGCAGATAACAAGAGTATTGACTTCCTAGACATAACCATCTATGCTGCGGCTAATACTCTCCAAACACGCACCTTCTTCAAGACAACTGCAAAAAACAGCCTTTTATCTTTTAACAGTTTTCATCCACGACCACTACGAGAGAACTTACCTTACAGCCAGTTCCTCAGGCTGCGGCGTAATTGCAGCAATACCACAGAATACAAAGCACAAGCAAATGACCTCTGTAAGAAACTAGAGAGTCGAAATTATCCGAAAAAGATCATCGACAATTGCAAAAAACGTGCTAGAAATCAGAACAGAGAAGCACTCCTTGAGAATACACCAAGAACACCTTTACTTTACTTTACTTTACTTTAAACCATTTTATAACGCGCTCCATTACTGGGGAGTATCCTGGCGCGAGAAAAGGGAAAAAGAAACAGACATCAAGACTCAGAGAGTGAAAAAACACATCAGATTGTACTCTTGAAGAGGTGAGTTTTCAGATGTTTTTTGAATGCAGCCACTGTTGGCATGGAACGCAGATGGAAAGGGAGAGCGTTCCAGGCCCGGGCCACAATCACAGAAATCGACTGGCCACCAAGTCTGGAACGTTTAAAACGTGGAAGAGACAGTTTAAACAGAGTAGAAGATCTCAGGGTACGTGCAGGGACATATCTGATAAATCTCTTTCTCAAATAGAGGGGGCCTTGATCATGGGTTGCCCGGAATGCCAGCACCAGAGATTTAAACACAATGCGCTGTCTAACCGGGAGCCAATGGAGCGTGCGCATCTCCGCGCGAACGCTCTTCCATCTAGGTATGTTAAATAATAGACGGACGGCCGCATTCTGAATAATTTGCAGACGCTGCACCAAATAGGCGGGTATGCCACTAAACAGTGCATTGGCATAGTCCAACCTAGCCAAGATGAGCGCCCGAGCAACCGACTCCCTCGCATCCCTGGGAAGTAGGGGGAAGAATTTGCGTAGCATTCTCAAGGTGGCGAAGCAAGTGCCTGTAAGCTTCTTAATGTGATGCTCAAATTTTAGGTCCTCCGCGAACCAGATGCCAAGGTTTTTGGCAGGTCTCCCCATCTCTCTAGGGCCAGGAATGTTAGAAGGCCACAGTGAGCTCCTGAACGAGGGGGGAAAAGAGCCATAAAAGAGCACCTCTGATTTGTCCTCGTTGCACTTCAGCTGGGCCTCCGTTAACCAGCGAAATACAGAGGACAAACACAGGTGGACCGTGGATGTATCCAGATCGGCATCGGGCCAGGTAAACAGCAGTTGGGTATCGTCTGCATACCCTATGATCTTAGCCCCGAACTGTTCCGCTAGATAAACCAGGGGGGTGATATAAACATTGAACAGTAAGGGGCTAAGAGTTGACCCCTGCGGAACACCTGTGCACAGAGGTTTAGGCTCCGAGGCATGGGGAGGCAGCCAGACCTGCTGGGTCCTATTAGATAAAAAAGAGGACAGCCAATCCAGGACTACACCCCCAATGCCTATAGCCGACAGCCGGCCGAGGAGGAGGTCATGAGGGACAGTATCGAAAGCAGCAGAGAGGTCCAATAAAATTAGGACCGCTCTGCCACCCCCGTCTAAACAGTCCCGAATAGCCTCGGTCATTTCCACCAAGGCCGTCTCGGTGCTGTAAGCAGCCCTGAAGCCTGATTGGGCGGGATGGAGGGCCTTAGAGGTTTCCACAAAGCTCTCCAATTGTTGGAGTACTACCTTTTCACAAATTTTAGTAAGTGCCGGTAGCAAGGAAATCGGACGATAATTCCCCGGAGTCGCCACATCCAGTCCGGGTTTCTTCAGGAGCGGCAGAAGTTTGGCCCGTTTCCAGACAGGAGGAACAACGCCCGAAGCCAGGGAGAGGTTCACTATCTGCGTGGTCTCATCACAGACCAAATCTGCCACTTCCGACAGCACCCGGGCCGGACATGGGTCAGATGGAGAACCAGATTTTAGGGACTGAAGGAGGGGGAGAACAGCATCCTCCTCAATCTGCACGAAATTAGTAAGTTGCTGTCCCGAGCATGGGCAGTAGGAGGGTTGTGGGGAGATTGCGGAGCTGTCACTGGGGAGAGCAGCTAGCAGGTCCTGCTGGATCCTTGCTATTTTGGTAGAAAAAAAAGTTGACAGCTCTTCACACCAATGCGCCGAGGGTAAGAGAGAAGCAACCTCAGCGACAGGTGCAACAAAGCTTTTAACAATAGCAAAGATCTCCCTGCCATTGTTATCTGCCTTGGCAATTCGCCCCGCATAATAGTTCCCCTTAGCCACCTTGATTGCAGCACAGTAATCTTTTTGGGCAAATCGTAGGGCGGATTTGGCCTCAGGGCTATATGCACGTCTCCACACTCGTTCGAGTTTTTTGCACCCCAGTTTCATTTCCCTCAATTCAGGGGAAAACCAGGGTTGAGAGGGAGCGCGTCTAGCTCTGGCTAGCGTGGTTTGTTTAGTGGAGGCAGCAGCCGCCTGCCGTATCCACTCATTAAACTCGCCAACCGCATCATCCAAAATTATCCCCGAGTTTGGACGGGTTTTTAACAATGCCTGTCTAAACAGAGGTAGGTTAATTTTTTGGGAATAACAGGTAAAAGGTGGAGGGCTAGACTCTTCCATCTCCCACATAAATCTAACCAATGAATGGTCGGACCAGGTTGTTTTTTCAGTGACCACAGACTGAATAGGGAAATTGGAACATACCAGATCAAGCAGATGGCCGCCCGAATGCGTCGGGGCGGTCACCCATTGCTTTAACTGAGCGAGCTCAAAGATTTCACCTAGCCTGCGTGCATCAGGCGAGTCAGGAGTATCCATATGAATATTAAGGTCGCCGACCAAAAGAAACTTAGGAAGACCCAAGACCCGCGGCACAATGTATTCTTCCAAGGAGTCCAGAAAGTGAGTGAGTGGCCTGGCCTGGGGGCCTGTAGATTAAAGATCCGCCCAAGGTAAAATGGGGGGAAGTCACAATAGAAAAGTGAAAAACCTCACCTCCTACACCCTCAACCGGGGGCTCAGAGGTAAGACTCCACCCCTCCTTAAAAATAACTGCAAGTCCGCCTCCTCTACCTGAGGGACGGTCTACTCTGGCGATCTTGAACCCCCTGGGGACAGCCAATTCCACAGTGGGAGCGGAGGTGCTGGTCATCCACGTCTCCGTGAGGAACAGCAACTCCAACTGACCGTCCACCAAAAGTTCAAAGATCTCAGCTGTGTGCTTCACCGCCGACCTGGCATTTATCAGACCCGCCCTAATGTTAGTAATCGTATCGTTACGATTTAAGCGTAGGGGGGGGGGAATGGTTGAGGAGAGAAACCACAGGTAGGGCAGGTAGCCAGAACACATTCAGGACCCGCACGTATGCACGGCGAACCCTTAGCGGGGGGTGCGAGTTTCAAGAGATCATAACGCGAGTACTTGCGTGTCTCTAGTAGTGCCCTCCCCGGGGATTGCCAAGCAGACTGGCTGGCCCTGGGCCCGTCCGAGGCACGGACGGGCACAGACGGGCCCTCCTTTGGCGCGCAGACGGCGCGCCCGCTGCGCGTCCTAGGAGGCATCTTTATTTGATACACAAGCCCCTCCCCGAGCTGGAGCGCTAACTCCGGTCCAGTAGGGGTCCGGGACTACCAAGATGGCGCCCGACCTGTCCCTCCACACAATCGGCACAGACAAGCCGCGGTGGACCGGGGAGCAGGGGGATCAAGCAACAGCAGTTAGGTAAGTTTAAAAAGCAAACAGTTGATATCAGCACTCCACAATTAGTAAATCAATTGGGTCAAGATCGTTCTTTAAAAATATTAAAAAACGACGTTAAAAGCGCCTGCTGCATTCGTCCAGTACAGAGAAGGAGGGCAGAAGAGATTCAACTCGCAGTCTGCACGCCTTGTTTTTTTTCCCCAAGCGCTGTCACAAGGCGCTGCCACCACCTCGCTCAAACGCCCAGAACTGACTGAACAGGTCCTATTTGATACACAAGCCCCTCCCCGAGCTGGAGCGCTAACTCCGGTCCAGTAGGGGTCCGGGACTACCAAGATGGCGCCCGACCTGTCCCTCCACACAATCGGCACAGACAAGCCGCGGTGGACCGGGGAGCAGGGGGATCAAGCAACAGCAGTTAGGTAAGTTTAAAAAGCAAACAGTTGATATCAGCACTCCACAATTAGTAAATCAATTGGGTCAAGATCGTTCTTTAAAAATATTAAAAAACGACGTTAAAAGCGCCTGCTGCATTCGTCCAGTACAGAGAAGGAGGGCAGAAGAGATTCAACTCGCAGTCTGCACGCCTTGTTTTTTTTCCCCAAGCGCTGTCACAAGGCGCTGCCACCACCTCGCTCAAACGCCTCCTGAAGAAATACTCACGTGTGTCACCACGTATAGCCCGATGACAAACAATCTAAAGAAGATGGTCAATAAACATTGGCGGATACTCACATCAGGTAACCTTACCTGGCAGAAACCAAGATTCGCAAACAAGAGGAGCAGAAACCTAAAGGATATCCTGGTCCATACTAGGCCAGCTCCGAAAAAACCAAGAGAGAATCTAAATCCATGGGGCAATCCACAAGTGACAGGTCACTACCCATGTGGCTCATGCTCTGTCTGCAACCTCACAAAACCAACCAAAGAACTGCAACTCTTACCGAATTTCAAATGGACTCTGAACAGCCACACAAACTGTAACACCACCCACGTGGTTTATATGATTACATGTCCATGTAAAATGAATTATATTGGAATGACATGCAGAAAAGCGAAACAAAGACTATGCGAACATAAGAGCAATGTAAAATGCAAAAAGAGTACCACGAAGATGGCTACCCATTACCTAGAGAAGGGCCACACAATATCGGACTTACAATGGGTAATCCTGGAAACGTTACCATACAAAGACCATAATGCCGAAAAAATTCTCTTTGAAAAAGAGCAAAGATGGGTACACAGACTCAAGACGGATACCGAAGGGTTGAATGATAATATACCCTGGCTCACGTTGGCAAGAAAATGAATACCCTAGGAGCATCCTGCGAGCAGACAAGGCATACCCAGTTCCAAACCATAGATATAAGGCCCCATCACAGATGGAAACTAATAACTGGGGTTGTCTATAAACAAATATTCAATGCCCCCGAAAGTAACAGTGCCCCCAAAATATACACAGTAAAAGCAAGATGACACTGGTATACCTCCTACAAAGAAAAATACAGTCTAGTTTCGAATTTTAATCCCCGAGAGATGCATTGGACATAACACACAGTGGAACTATTCACACTAGTGAATGAGAAACCCACCTCATAGAGATATGAAAATAAAATACACCAATATGAGTCTATCAGCTAATATCTGCACCAAATAAAATGCAGAATCACATGTATTCATTAAGACTTCTACAAATGTCTAGATTTGACAAGACTTATACTGCATCCTGAATAGGAAGACCCTATCATCACCAGTCCGTTTTGCATAGATAAAAACGAGCGTCGTAAAAAAGAGAATCTCCAAAATTGAAAACGCATAGCCTTGAATGTTTACGATGTCCTAGACAATACTATTAGCCCAATAGGAAAGTGATGAGGGCGTAAGCACCGCCTCCCAGACAGATCTTCAAAAGTAACCAGGAAATAACACGAACCACTTCCGGTTCGGTACGAGCAGAGCAGCGCGCACAACAGCGAGCTGAGGACGAGGCGCAATAGGTAGCGAGGAGACAGATTTGATCACGTCCACAAAACCGCAAGTATAAGACAGCCGCCCTAATAATTTCTCACTTTACCTCCCCTTTAGCCCGCTCCAAAATCTCTACCGGCTGAAGGAAGTGTGCAAAAATAATGCGCGAGGTAAACGCTAGTAATATCGGTAACTAACCGGCCTATGTATGTGTGATGACGCCGCTATAAACACCTGCGTTTCAGTTCACCAAAGCGCTCAGTATGCCTTGCATGCCACGACTAGAGGTCGAATCAATATCACATTCGCCTTGGTAAATGATTAGCAGACACAATCACTACCTTAGCATCACTATAGTCTGAAATGAATACGAATGCACGATACTATATAAAAAACACACTCTGTCCCATTGCAAGCATGCTATAGGTCGGTGCTTGAGTATGGAAAGGATAAGAGAGAGTTGACACTTTAATGAATGAAAACGGTCTACAAAAGTATTGCCATTTTTTAGTTGTTTATTAGTTGATATTTACAGCAGTATTCTGCTGTGGGTGTGTGTCTCTTCCCCATCCCCCACCCTGTGTGTGTGCTGAAATCATGTGTTTACTCATTACAGGTACCATAAGACCTCCAAGACATAGGAACAGGTCAATAACCTTTTTCCTTTTCACTTTTTAACACTATATTTAATAATTCATTGCACGTTATTTCACGGTCCTGATGAATGCCCGTAAGTCCTAGAACAAAGGCAATTGAGGCAGAAACATGTCGACCAATTTTTTAACTTTTTGATACTCAAAGTGCAACTATAACTCATTAACCAGTTAACCAGATGCACTACAATTGAGTTTACCAGACCCAAAACCAGACCTAATAAAATGTTTGTCTTCCTGGCTTTTCGGTCTTTTTATCTCTGGCTCACTACTGCACCAACCTTGGGTAATAACCTCCTGGTGGAGGCTGCATAACCTAATAGACCTAATGATTATGCACACACGTGAATCATAAGCGGAGAATCAAGATATACCGCTTAAAGACACCACCATACCCATCACGTGCCTGAGGGTCTTAATATTGGGACAGAAACCCCCCCACCATCCTGCAGACCTAAGGTTGATCAGGACAAGTGGTCCTTTCTCCTTTGATTATACTATATCCTTTGGAAAATGAATGGATCAATATTCCATCTCCCCTACTTCTGATTAGAAGAGCAGTTTATTGAGGCCAGTGAAGTGCTTTTGGGCGTTCATCTCCTTTTTCCTTACTAGATCAGCTATTGAAGCAAAGGCATATAGGTGTAGAGCGGGCTTGTGGCAAACTGAAGGAGGGCTCATGTGTGAATCTTTCTTTGAATGACTTTAAGTGGTTCAGATCCAGTTTCAGGTCAGTAAGTCTCCCCCACCCCCACAGAAAATGGCATGTGTTATGTTATGGCATGCTATGGCCATAAGGAGCACATGTAAGAAGCAACTCACATGAACCAGCCAGCAATCTGTACTATTTTGAATCTGTTGACTACGTTCAATGAAGTACACCACAACAAAATTGTAGAGCAACTCAAAACTTGTCATTGACTGATGCATAAATAAGGCTGTGCCTGGGATCACTTCTTTCCTCCGGATGGATATCGGAGAGGAGAGAATTGGTTAGTTCTTGTTTGCCTCTGGCAACAGTTTCATGTGGATTCCCTCTCGGGTCATCACTGCTTTTTAATTATATTTCACTTTTTATTAGAAGATGTTGGCTAGTAAAACAACTTCAGTTTTGCACGGCCACTTTGACAATTTGCATATTATGACCCAAATCAGAGGAAAGTGACCACCGATGCCAAGCAAATCACTAAAAGTGTGCTAGGTATTTAGTTCTTAATGCATAAAGAAGGTTTGGTCTGCCACACGCCCTCCTCAAATGGGCCACCTGCATTCCCCAAAAGTACAGAATTCTAAACTTACTAACTGTATCCTCAGTCTAAGATGACCGTTTAATTGGGTGGGTTTGGTGTTATGCATGAAAACTGATGGCCTGTTGTTAGTGCGAAGGAGGATCTTGTTGACGAAAGCAAACCATTAACTACAAGGACATATGTAGTGGTTTGAGTGTTAAAATAGGTTTGCTTTATTGTGGATTTGTTACGAAATGGGGCTTAATGTGGCTCATCTAAGCTCTTTTGCGCAACTTTCTGTTATTTATGAATTTAGGTCTGGTTAAAATATGTGGTGTAGTAATTGAACTGCAGTGTAAGGACTGGGAAGATAGTCTGTTTCCCATCAGGGTAAGTGGCTCTGCATTCCCATCAGGTACATTATGGAACAGATGAGTGAATGAATGTGCTCATATGAAATATTTGTTGATCTCAAATTCGGTGCTTCTTGTGGGTGTATTTCGAAAGGGTTCCCTGGTTCAAAGAATCACTCTCCCTTTATTCTGTAAGCTTGATTTTCATTTGTTTTTTGTTTGGTGACTGGAGAAAAGCCTTCAGTGGCCCAAGACGCAGCTTTTAATGGCTAACTCAGGGCTACAGATGACACCACAGCACAACAAGGGCTGGTCTTTGCTCACTGCCATAGACACTGAAGACTAGTGGTGTAGTTTCCCAGTTCCACAATGCACTTGTGGAGTAGGGAGTCGAGAGGAAGATACTTTGAAAAAAATTCCTCACTGGGCATCCGGGCACAGATGCAGCTTGCATCCCATTTCGGGAAGAAATAGGTGGTTCTAAATGATATCCGATACAATAGGCCCATCAGACTAGCACACATCTTGAGAGCCATGAAATTTCTACCCATTTATTTCCATCTGGGTGACAATGAGCTGGTAGTGCTTGGCGGTCTGGATGTAGTGGGCGTCTCCTGTCTCCTCCATGCTCTGTTTGCTTACTCTTTTTGTTCTCTTGTTTCTTCTTTTTGTGGCTGCAGCTGGAGGAGGCTTTACGTCTGAAGGGTCTGGAGGCTGTCACCAATGCAGATGTGGGTATCCAAGTGCTTCGTCTGTATACACATGGTTCCCCTGTAGCAGACTCGTTGAGCAAGCAAATTGTCCTTCAACATTCTTGCCTGTCAGAAAGGGATATCACATCTACTTCTCTAAAACCTGAACCACTCGTGTTCTCACTCTTTCCTAGCCTAGTCTCACCTCTCACAAACAAGTTGTGGAAACAGAAGCTGCTTCAAAAGTTAACTCCTAGCTTTGCCTTCTAGTAACAAAGTCTCTGTGCACACATACACCCGCAACTTCCTTTTTACCACCAACAACGTAGTTAAATAGGCATCTTTAGCACTCAGTTTCTCATGCAAGGCTGAAGTCCAGAGGATATTTTTTTTTCTTTCTCTTGTCTCACTCGCCTCTCGGTTTTGCTAGTCTCTCTCTTTCTCGGTGAGGTAACTCCAGAACAGCCTGGCTTGCAGACAGAGCAGACGTGCATCAGTTTTGAAGGAATTATTTTATTTAATCAATACGAAAAAGAGTGAAGACTTCACCAGGCACAGTCTCGAAGATTTTTCCTGCCAGTTTAGTAAAGTAGTGCCCTAGCCAGGAGAAAGTAATCCTCACAAAGGTGAAAGTATCAGGTCGCACAACCGTTCCTCACCAGCACCAAACCGTCTCAGCCAGACTAGGTTTTTAACAGGATGAGGTTTCCTGGGCCTTGGAGCCAAGGGTCCTTTTGCCACAATATCCTCCTCAGAGCCAGAGACTTTGTTAAACCGTTGGTGTGAGCCTAGCTTTTTCTGAGAATGCTTCCTTTGCACTGTGGGGCTGATCCAGGGCCTTCACTTAGTGCAACAGGCCTGTAGCGCCATGCCGGAGTGGCCATACAAACATCCCTCCCTGTCTTCGGGTCAGGGCTCAAGTTTCAGTTCACTTTGACTCTGGAGGCTTGCACTGGAGAGTACAACTCGTCTCGGCCTAAGGGAGGTCTCTGTAGTAGTCTCGTCCTGACCACTAAAGTCCATCTCCTGAATCCGCCCCTCACCCCACCACTGTTGAGATCTTCTTCCTCATGGTGGGAGGTAGGTGGGTAAATATTGTATAATTTATATTCAAAATTAATACAATATCATATAAGCAACCCTCAATCAACACTGCTAATGAAATATCCCATCAGTAAATTCATTGTACTTCTTTAAAATTCCATTAAATAGATTTTTCTATTGATTCTTTATGATATCCCAGTACATTGTTACTGTTGGATCAGCAATGCTAAAATACAATGTAAAAGCCCACAAATAAATCCATTGATACTACTTTAAAATCCAATTAAATAGATTGGCTCTATGAATTATTTAAGGTGACCCTGCAATCAAACTATTCTTTCTTTTTCATGATGTATGTGTAGTGAAAAGGACAACCCTGCTAGTGAGCAAAGAATCATATAGCAGAGCTCAAAATGAGAAGAATTGAATGATAATCTCCTATTGAGCCCTGCCAAGAGAGATCCACCATGTTACTTTTTGTTTGGGAAGTCCGCCACTGTCAGTGAGGTCTTCAAAGGACACCGACAGATCTAATGCACCTGTGTCGTCCAGTCAGATGCTGTACTGCCTCCTGGGACAGGGGAACCCTGGTTCTGCCTAAAACCTGGTTCTAACCAGACTGATGTATAATCCTTTAAAGCCTCTAGCATTATGCAAAACAAAGCTAATTTTCTGGGAGAATTTTTGTGGGTGGCTATGAAGTCAACAAGGAAGCAGTCAGCCCTTCGCACTTCAGAACCCTAAACTCTGTTCCATTATGACATGGTGGTCGTGAGCACTCACCCCGACTTAGTCCCTAAAGTTCTTTTACAAATTCACGTGAACGGGGAGACTGTTCTCTCCACTTTCTTCCCTCTTATGCAACCTGCCTCTCCTGGGATATTTCTCACCACTTGTGTTGTGTGCTCCCTGACATTTTACCTCAATGGAACCAGACCATTGTGGTCTACTGAGGCAGTGATGCCTTGGGAGCAGCTGCTAAGGAAGCTGTTGCTAAATTGATTTATTTATATGTCTTCTGTGGCTACACTCTGCATTAAATACAAAAAACAACAGAGGAGCTTCACACCAATAACGCCTAGAAAAAGAGCAAGCAAGTAGCAAGCCTCAAAGTCTACAGGTTAACTGTAAGGGAAACCTCATTAGGTCATGCGGAAAGCCCTCACTCACCAACCTGGTTGGTGACATGCTTCATCATCGGGCCCCACCAGGAGTGGCCGAATTGCACCCTAGTGTGCTGCAACGCCAGGTTACTGCGGAGCTGTTTTTTTGTGCGTGAAGTGTGAATTAGTTGAGTTAAAAATGTCCCAATCGTGTCAAAAAAATAATTTATTCGTTTTGCCAATTGGACATGGATAAAAACAATAGTGTAGGTTAAAGGACCAGAATTAAAAGTCCAGTTTTATCCTAAGTTGTGGTCAACATATTTCTGCCTATGTGATAGTAGTTTATCAGGTGTTCATCAGGACCAGTGAATTAAAGTGTAATAAAGTGTAGTGGTGAACCCCGATGGTATGGGCGCGCTAAGGCCCACCCTAGCCTGGGGTTGCTAGTGTTAAAAGAGATTATATCGTAAAAAGCACTGTATCAAGATTCCGTCGCGTTGGAGTGGAACCGAGACCCTGAAGAACGTGTTCTTCGGGGTCCGGTAATAGAGGGTGCAAGCAGGTACCAAGCGGGTGCCTAGCATACAGGCCGGTGTGCCATTTCGGTACCACCCCCCTCCCGAGACCCATGGTGCTATAATCATTAGCACTTTTTAATAAACTCCGTTCCACTCCAACGCGACTGAATCTTGATACAGTGTTTTTTACGATATAATTTCTTTTAACACTAGTAACCCCAGGCTAGGGTGGGCTTTAGCGCGCCCTTACCACTGGGGTTCACCACTACACTTTATCACACTTTAATTGACTGGTCCTGACGAACGCCTAATAAACTACTATCACATAGGCAGAAACATGTTGACCACAATGTAGGATAAAACTGGACTTTTAATTCTGGTCCTTTATCCTACACTATTGTTTTTATCCATGTCCAACTGGCAAAACAAATACATTCTTTTTTTGACACGATTGGGACATTTTTAACTCACCTAATTCACACTTCACGCACAAAAAACCAGCTACGCAGTAACCTGGCGTTGAAGCACACTAGGGTGGTATTCGGCCACTCCTGGTGGGGCCCGATGATGAAGCATGTCTCCAACCAGGTTGGTGAGTGAGGGCTTTCCGCATAACCTAATGAGGTTTCCCTTACAGTTAACCTAGACTGTGAGACTTGCTACATGCTTGCTCTTTTTCTAGGCGTTATTGGTGTGACTCTCCTCTGTTGTTTTTTTGATTTCTCTCGAGGGAAATAGGAGCGCCAGTCTCGTTCCCTTCCTCTCTTGTTGTTACCAGTACACTCTGCATTAGACCGACCCTCCAAGTGCCTGGCCACACTCTTCCAGCGATAAGTAGCTTACCTGGCATTAAAGCTATAACAGAGCCTTCTTGGCTCTATTTATTACAATTTTTCTATATGTTTACTTGCATAACTATATCCTCTCTAACAATTGTAGAGCTCTCTGATACCCATGAGGGTCATGTTCGCGCTATATAAAACTCTTCAAATAAATAAATTATTCAGGTACATGCCTGTCAAGAGCCCTTTTTTCAGCGGCTATGTATGGTAACCCACGTGTATTCTGCCAACACTATGCTCTAGTAGCTCCTGCAAGAGCGATGCTTAATTTAGCCAGTCGATTTGTTATCGATTTGCCAAGGAATTGTCTAAGGAGTGCTGCCTTCTCCACCTCCCTCCAACGGGAGGTACTGGCCTACAGTGAACTGTGTGTTTTACAAATCACGTGCGAATGCTTTCGCAGTACCAGCATGCAGAGCTCCAAGTAAATAGCTTTTGAAGCAGTTTCTAGTTCCAACACTAGGTGGCTTAGCACCACAAGGAGATAATGGTATATATTAGTCATTCATGAGCACATATGATCCTTTAATTCTGCATTATGTGCCCAGGGACATAACACGTTTTCCGGGACTATAGGTGTACTTTTCAGCAAACATACACAGAGCCAAACAAAACAACTTAAACACCCACCGAAACGTAACTACAGTGCAACGCAGTGTCACATTAATTCAACACAACTCCACAACAGCAGCACAACACAAAACAAAATACCACTAACCAACAAAGCAACTGAACAGCACCTAAACACAACCTAAAAATTGCAACAACATAACAAAATAGCAAAATTGCAACAGCACACTCCTTCAAGACTCCAAGGGGGTATGGACAGTGCTACGCAAATTCCAATACTACACAGTACAAAACAACACAGCAACAGTACAAGAACACAACAATGACATCAACACAAAAAACACAACTGCAACGTAACTCTGTTTCACAAAATGCAAATGCAACACAAAATACCACACTGCAACATAATATCACATAGCCTGGCAGCATAGCAAAAACACAACAGAACCACTTACAATATAGAACAAACTTAAGTGGGTACTTGCCCGTTTGCATTTGGTGCAACATGTTACTCGAGTGCTTGGCACCCCACCTTCCCGCTGTCCCACACTCCTGTTTCGTTACCCATCAGAATGCTTCTTAATTTCCTCCTAATGTGGGGCCCTAAGCCCGTTCCCACAAAGAGCATTCCTCAGGGGCTGTAAATAGCGTTGCTGTGGTTTTCTCAAAGTATGCTGTTGTAGGGGAAGGACTGGGACTAATGGGCAGGGCTCTGGTGGCCTCTCCGCACTCCAACAAACATACTTGTAGAATCACTAGTCAGTAAAGTTGTACCAAAGGGGAGTGCATATTTTTATGAATATGATTTCTTGAGGCAGCACCAGGCTGCAGCTGTTCTGTCAGTGGTACACTGGTTCTGTATAGAACCATGCCATGAGTTGTCTGAAGTGATACATAAGGCAAGTGCAAAACCGATACCTGGGCTTCCCCAAAAATATTTTAGGGCAAGATCAGAGTACATAGGACATTGTATAGAATCGTTCATCTGGGCAGTGCAGAGCTGTGTTAGGGATTTTCAAATGTCCTTCACAGGCAGGTAGTGGGCACTCACTGCTCCATATATTTTTTATTTTGTTTTGTGTCCAAGCTGGAACAACCCATTCGCTGGAGCTGCCAAGGCCTGGGCACTGTGCACGTGGCAGAGGCGGCGTTGAGGCGCAGGAATGAGATGGTAAGCAGCAATGAAAGGGCCAGGGCCTTCTCCTTGGATTCTGTGACTTCATGTGGAAGCTAAGGTAGCTCGAAAGACGATATGCTACCTTAGCCAAAGGCTGCTTGAGGCCTGAACATTACAGTGACATCAACTTGTGTATGTTTGAGAAAGGACACACATGGCCGAAACATGTTGGTAATCCGATGAATAAACACAGAAGTACTGAAATCTACCTCAGTGTATAGCACTTATTTTTGTTCGCCTCAATAAGTGATTGATGTTTAAATGTACAACACGCTAAGGCTGAGGGCCAAGGCTCGCGATAGGCAAAATTTTGAGTGGGTGATTATGTCACTTCCTTCCTCTACAGTGGTAATAAATAGCATATTACATTTTGCACAGCTGTGTATACAGTTTATCATGGTATTTTTCATGTGTATTTGTGTTAATAACATATTCAATCAAAATCAAGGTGTTAAATGTGTGCAGGAAGGGAACATCACAATAAAGAGGCCTTGGTTTTTTTTCCCATGTGTTTGCGTGAATTTAATATGCCGAGTGCAAGGCAGTAAACAATTTTTCTCAAGTCCATTTTGTTCTGTTGTGGTAATAAACTGGAATTTGACCTTTGCACTGTGGTAGTAAATGCGTGGATTTATTATTTATCAGTTTGTATCGCTGACACGGGTATTAGGGCACTGCATTAAAAACTTAATAACCCTTGTATTTAAAATACGAAATGAGTGACGTAATCACAACAGGCATCTCAAGCAATGACAGTGTTTTTAATGGTACAGTTAGTTTTTTGATCATTTATTCTCACTGCCATGGCAGACATAGAGGTAGATAAAGAAGCAAAGCTAATAAAAGCAACAGAAGGTGCTTGTTGTGACTCAAAGATAATGGTTGGTTAACGTCCCGAATATGCTTCAGTTTTAAGGATCAGTTTACCTGGTCTTGTCCCACCTGGTCTTAGACACACCTCATCCGTTATAGATACACTTTGTCGTGACCGCAGTCCCTTTACCCTTCTCCTGTCTCGTGTCCACGTATTCTTGACAGTCTCTCCTGTGACCGTTCTCTCTGCTTTGCCCCATTCCTGCTTCTCCACTCTTGGCCCGACTGCTTCTGAGTGTGAGTGCGCGCGCATGCGCGGTGGAACCGTTGCAATCAGTACACCCAGACATGTTTCTCCCTGCTGCAGCTGGAGCAGGCGCTGCGCCTGGAGACCGGCGAGCGAGAGAGGGAAACGCTGGAGAACAAGAGCCTGGCCCAGCAGAACATCGAGCTGCGGCGCCGCCTGGAGGAGGAGCAGGCGGCCTACAAGCGCAAGCTGCAGGCCTACCAGGAGGGGCAGCAGCGGCAGGCGCAGCTCGTGCAGAAGCTTCAGGCCAAGGTGAGCACGTGACCAGCTTTGTACGTAGTCATTTTAAGGAATATGCTAAATTGGGCAATTGTTGAGGGGCTCCTGGATAAGTGAATTTTGTCTCGTACTACTATTTCCTCTCTATTTCTGTCTGAACCGTTAACTCGTAGTACAATATTGTTTGGAAAAACGGGCTTGGATTATCAGTAAATGGGTAATAAAATTCAATGTTGATTTGAACAGGGATCTCCAATTTATTTCTTGCTCGAGCCCCGAAAATCCTTAAAATAGCATAGTTTGAACGCTCCTCCCTTCATGCACTGCTCTCTGCATGCCAATCCTAGAAACCCCATCATGCACATCTTCTCCCATAGACTGCCGTGCTTCTGTTACCTTTAACAACATTTACGACTGGCTGTCTCACTGCCCCAAAACCAGGGTCAGACTGGAATGGAAAATTGGCTTGGACACCAAATTAAAAGTGGCCCCCATTAGTGAATTAAATAACCACAGAAGTGGTCCACATTTGCAAATCAGGGCAGCTTTGAACTTGCAAATACACGCTCTATAGGTGTTTTGCAAGGAATGGGAGACTATGAATTTGTGCTTGCTGCGGCAATGTTATGGTAATATCAGAGAAATCAACGGGGAAACCGAACTACCAGACCATAAAACAGACTCACAAACCAGACTTTCGGGATTAACCGTTAGGCCAGTCCGTCCCTTCCTAAAACCATAGATTTACTTCTCAAAAGGACAGTTTATGGAGCACGACTTAGACAGACTGAGCAATGGCCCAAACTCATCAGGCTCCATGAAGTGCCAAGAAATGTAATACTCCATGATGGCAAGGTTTAGGCTATGTGTGATCCAATGTAAGATTTGCGTGATAGAATTTGTCAACCAAACGTCTCTTTAAAAATTATCTGGTGACATGCAATTTGTTACTGCAGTTATTTTTTCCCTGTTAAAAGTGGCATAATTGGGAGGTCAATTTGTGTAGGAAATCCTTGTGCCCTAATGTTGCCCAGGATATTTTGCATTTGTGTTGAACCTTGGATAAAGGGCAGGCTCAAAGCCTCATATGTTCAATGAATGCAGGGTGGTGTGTGGCAATATCTTGATGTAATGGTAAAGATGCACCTATAGTCTTCATTTATTGTCACAAAGTGTAGTGAAAGAGTACGTGGCATGCTTTATATTTCTTCTAGACCTGTGTAGATCCATCTGATGGTCTCCTTGTACCCAATCACTCAGCTACAAAAAGTGGCATATTTGTTGATGTGTAGATGCTGCAACTAGCATGGGGAAATACACCAGTCAGATGATTCGGGTTGGATTTAAGTATTTTACAAGGGCAGACTTAAGTACACTTTAAAAAAACTCCTTTTATCCATGTGGTTATGTTTTGTGTGCCTGGTAGATATTAGGGCTATTGAGTGTAGCTACAGTTTTCCTCTGCAAAATTTGTATTTTATTTTTTCTTAACTTTGTGAATATGACAAATGTTACCCTCATAATGTCTATATGGCCATCATCTAGGTCTCCTAAAATGCTGAGTAGTCTACAAAAGACAGATTCACACAAAATCTAGAAAAAGATAGCATTTGGCTTTAAAACGGCTTGAAATGTGTAGTGTACTGAGAGCCAGAATACCTTCCCATTCTGTGGACTACTGTGGTGGCGGTACCAAATTCAGCCCTGGCAAAAATGCTCAAAGCAGCTCTGCTCTGTCTTTCCACCCACCCATCCATCCCTTCTGTCCTCTCTCTTCTCCCTCCCTGATTACTATCTTTCTACCTTTACCTTCCCTCCCTCTTTTCTCTCTCTTGAAGCCAACGTGTGCCTACGGCAATTAACCTCGGTAGCTGGGGAAAGCGACAGAGGCACCAGAAGTGGCCACAGTCTTTCATAACAGCCATCCAAGGGCTCCAGTCCACAGGGGAACTGCCCAGTGGAATAAATGTCCTGCTCTGCCCTGTGCAGTGGGCACACAGATTATCTTTTTTATGTAGCTCTGGGCATACACTTTGCTACGGTCCTTTTTTCAGATGTTTCATGCCAAAGGATGATATACTGGAACTGGCTTTATCCAAGGAAGTTGAAAACTGAGAGGCTTTCCGTTTCCAGTTATGTGAACCATAACTTGGGGCTGGCTCTCATCATAATAATAGTTGAGGGATATTTCTGCTGTGTGAGACCTGAGTCTAAGGCTTCAAAAGTCTGATGCACAGCTTTGCTGTCTGAAAACCAATAGCTCTTAACCTGAGGTCCGTGGACCCCTGGGGGCCCTCAGGATCTACTCAGGGGGTGCGCAACCATTTAGAAAACTAAACATTAGCAGCTGAATAAAGTATATGTACATAAAAGCAAAATTGAAAAGTTAAGAACATTTCAATGAATTTGAATTGTGAGTCTTAAAATTAAGTTGGTATCTACATTTGAATCCATGGGAGCAGTGCAAGTATAGGAAGCAGAAACTAGTAGTGATTATTTTGGCCTCAATTCAAGCACTGGTATGCTTAGACCAAAAGAAAGCACGCATTAGAAGCAAAAAAAAGGCAAAGTGATATGCTAGAGTTTAGCATACTGCAAATGAAACTAAATTGAGAAAAGCGCCAACCTTCCAATTAAAATTGGGATTTTTTTGTGCACATACTTTAGGTTAAGCGGGGTTCCCTGGTTTCCTGTAATGATTCAGTGGAGTCAACAGAAGTCAAAGGGTTAAGAACCGCTGTTGTAAGGATACCTGTAAGGAAGAGATCCTTTACTTTTTCCCACTGTATGCTACCCCCCACCCCCCGGTGATATACCGCACAATATGAGTGTAAGCCAACCTTTCTCAATAAGGGGACCATGCTGCGTCATGGTATTTTGACTCTTCAGCGCCACTATGGTAAAGCCTATTGTTAACAGTTTTAAAGATAGCAGGTAGGTGCTTGATGCTCACATATACTTGCTTTGCCAATGAAGTGCTTTATAATGGTTGTGGAATGATGCCCTTTAGGCAAATGGAGCCTTCGCCATCTTGGAACTAAAACTGTCCCATCGCATAAAGAGAGAGACTCAGCAGTTGTTTCAGTTACAGTCCTCAAAGTCTGTTGTATGTAGCTAGGAGGGTTGCTCTGAGCACCACCTTCTGGATGGCGTTTGCTGGCTCTAAGCTCGTTGGTGTGTCATCTGCCCATCACTTTGCCTGTATCCCATTCTGCACCCCCATGCTCTTCATACTTTCTGCTTATCCCCCATGGTACTTTGCTTCAAGGTTCCTTACCCAGGTCCTCTGCCAGTGTACTGTTTGGTCCTTCCTCTACGCGGTGCCCATCCCTTTCTCCCTCTCCTGTCACTTGGAAAACAATATCAATCCATTTTCTTCAGTAAACAGCGAGTGATGGGACTTCACTTCAGTTGGGCATGCTGCAATCTCGTATGTAAAATTGAAACCAGAAAACATGACTCATTGTCATTTATGATTGTGGGCATCCAGTCTGGTTCTTTGAAGTATGAGATCGAATACCCAGATGAATGTACGTCAAGCTGCCAACATGGGATGAAACCAGTATACCAGACACAGAAAATCATATGAACACACTTCATGATAGGCCCCTACCCTACCACCCAACCCAACCAGTCCATTAATCCACCCTTTCCCCACAATTTGAGGATTAACACAATGTCGGAACTAAAACCAAAAAAAGAGAACCCAGATTGTGATAACGTGGATAAAAATCCCACTGTAAATATGTATGTGGCAGGGAGCCTCACTTTGCTTAATTTGTGCCAGTGTTTGCAGGCAGGGCAGACCAGCACTAATTTTTGGGGCCCAGGACTTCTTAATCATCATCAGACTTTGACTTACTACAAGGGAGAAACATAGAAAAAGGAGGACGAAGGAGAAAAAGTTACGCAACAGTGACAAAGGGATAAAGCAGAGCTGAAAAATACCTCCCGAGAAGAAAATAAAGAGGCGGCGTGTAGGGTGGTCAAAGAAAGAGGCACGAGGTGGAATCAAGACAAGACAGCCGTGGCACACAGCAACTTTTGTATTCAGCATTGCTGTCTATGGGCTCTAAAGACAAACTATGGGCCTGTGTTCCTGCCAAATTAAGCTCTTTGTCTACAGATTACAATGAACCAGGGCGGAAGTCGCTGTGTGGTAACCCTAGAAGCAGTGGTATAAGGAAGTAAAGTCTCTTCATGCAACCTAGTTGTTTGTGCTCATTGAGGAGTAAATGCATGTGACTCCGGGAGGACAAACCTTCATGCTGGCCAGTCTGTAAGCACTTCATTTCTCTGCTTGACGGTGACACTGGGCGTGTCCGTCTAGTGGTCTGTATTCTTGTTAAATTGTCCCACGCTACCGGAGAAAATTCATGATGTACTTGTTTTGTATTTGTTATCTCCGTAGCAATAAGGAACTAGACCTGGACGGATTCCATTTCGGATTTTTTTGTACTCCAAACAATTTGACAATTCTGAATCCAGCCTGGAATCAGTTTAATTCAAGTAGGAAAGCAGACATCACAAGATATGTTGTTACATGTTAAATATTCATCAGTTACTACAGGCTGCCATTCACTACCAGCTGGAAGCTGATATTTTGAGACGGTGACAGGCCCAGTCCCCCAGCATGGCGTATGTTCTTAATGAATAGATAGTTTGCTTAGGTGCAACAATGGTTGTCTTTAAGGTTGCCTGTGAGCGGGAAAAACACTTCCGGTAAACATGTGTAATGGGATGGCTAATTTTCACAGTATTATATTCCTTAGGAGTTGTGGGACTTTTATGGTGACGTTCATTTTCACATTAAAGTAGTGGAACTTGGGGTGTGAACACCAAACCAGGCTTGAAGAGCGGGCTTGGTTTGAAAACAGCGGTGAGCTACCGGTGGGTCGGCACCCCTCTCCCCTGCACTCCTTAATGCAGTACAACTGGAGAAACCGGTGTTCAAGCTCACACGAGGTTTGCTTCTATTATAAATACGTTTTTGCATGTATATGCAACTCTAAACGAACTACTAGTGTTTTGAAGACACATCTTGTTTCGGGATTACTAGCTTAAATACTTTTCTTGACCCTGTCACTATAACGTAGCTTATTCATCCTGACAATGATCCTTCATGTGGGAAAAGATGCCTTTTGCCCTGAGGACACTACTGCATGGCAGGAATGGGGTGACTTGGGCCTAGGCACCATGAAACAGAATAGTCCTGGCTATTTGTTGATATTTGTAAATTTTTACTAAAATGAGAAGGTGGGCTCTGTGAGAAGAGGGAAGAAGATTCCACAGGCAAGACACACTTCCATAATAAATAAGTGTATTGGCGGTGAGGGGAGGGGGTATGTTCAGCACATATGCAACTCTCAGTAAACATCAGACCCTCCTCACATGTTTGTAGACAGGCCTGCATATGCAGTGGACACACCAAGAGTGTCAATAAGCTAGGTGCCAGTAGATGCAATCTATTTTGCACAGCTCTAATTCTGTTTGATGAAGTTTGATTGCAGGCAGCCCAGTTGTGTTGCAGAGGTCTGTGTATGCCTCAACCAGAGAGCCCCATGTAAATCAAGACTGATACAACCAGGGGTTTCATCCTCCTCTGAGTTTTGGGTATTATCCCACACTTCTGAAATTTGTTTCCTTCATATTTTGCCCAACATGTATTTTTTTTGTTGATGAAATCATCTTAATGGGGAAAACCTCTAAAAGAAGAAAAATGCATGGTATCGGATGTGCCCAATTTCGATGAAGCTAAAATAGTCTGCCTCGTAAGGGAATACCACAGTCAATGTATGCTACACTCAATGGTGTTCGTATTTAGTGGGTGTGGTATTACCACACAAAATCCAATAGAGTGTGATGTGCTGGTACCTTAAAAAAGGGTGCTCTTGCTCACACCCCTTTCCCTTTGCTGCTCTAGTATGTACATTCCTTCACTGCTCGTTTACAAGCCCAAGAGTTGTTTTCTCTGGTCCTTGTATTAGCCTGGCAATCTGCTGGGGTGCCTGATTATTCAGACCATTGTCGGAGAAATGGCTTCAGACGTGGAGAGGGGAACCCTTATTTCACACCCATCTGCTTAACCCCTGCATGTGCTAATTCTTTATATGTGTGCTTTCCTTGATCAGGTGATCCAGTACAAGAAGAAATGTGGCGAGGTGGAACAGCAGCTGCTCGAGCGATCCACTGAACTGGAACACGAAAAACTAAGTGTGAGTTTGTCCACTACAAATTTGTCCATGAGCCTGTCTTTCTCTTACCTGTCACGAGAGCTGTATGTGAACATTTATTTTTTGCAAATGTCTGTGAAAGCTGCTGTGAGTCTCTATTCACCACCTTCTCGCAAACATTAAATGTCTATTTCTTATGTATTTCTAAAAGCTTAAGGAGAGTCCCCCCTCACAAAACCTTTTTGTGGGCCTGTCCGTTTTCCAAGAGCCTGCAAAAAAATCTGTCAATTTTCCACCTTTCCCAAAAACGGAATCTGCCCATTTCCCACATGTGGGGGTGTAATGTCAAAAGACATAGAGTAGTGGTCTCTGTACTTCTTGCTTTCTCTACAGCTTCGTCCCTCCAGCAGATAAGGTCCCGTGCCCTGGTGGGCGCTGTCGCTGTAGTACAGGTCCACCTGCCACTGGGCTAATTTGTGTTATCGGTGCCTGCCTAGGGCACCAGGGCACCTTAATTGTCCCAGAAGTGATGGTTGTAGTTATGGAAGCCTGTATCTAGAAATATAATAGTCAAGGTTAGAAATGTCTCAAGTGACTGGCGATCCCACAGTTTCCTCCCTGGCACTAGGGAGTCCAGTAGCTACTGGACCACTATTCAGTGCAAGGGACTCCTGATCTCTCCTTCAACTGGAGATAGGCTAAGGTGCATAATGACTAAGAAGAAAATTCCATAGGTTCTGGAACTTGACAACCTCCAGATGATGTCATGGGACCACAGGCAATGGCTTGATGTTGAGACTTCTCAGGTTTTCCCAGTATCGACCAGAGAGATAGGCACCGCAAGGCATGGGAAGAGTCAGTGAATCTCCTTTCACGAAGGAACCACTCCTGGACCACAATGTTGTAGTATATCTTTTTATTGACAGCTGGCTGGAACAGTTTTGTCTGACCTGGGCAGTCTCAGTGGATCGAGGCTGTCTCAGGCAGGTCCTTCCACAGCTGGAGTTTGGTGGTTCTCTGACAGGTCACTGACAGGTCCCTTTCTTCTGGCAAGGGCACTGCTGCTTTTCAGCAATCAGAGAGGTTATTACTCAACAGCTTCAACAAGGCAGCTCCTCAGATGCCCTTAGACTTGGGTCCAATCTGGCAGGAGAGTAGTGAGACGTCAGCTGTCTACCTCTGGCTCTTCAATGTGTTCTCCTCCTGGACTGATGCACATGTCATCCTTGGTTGCAGAACTGAAACTTTGAACCAACTACTGGTTGAGTAGGTCAGTTCTTATCTTCCCCTTTACATGGAAAGAGCTGCTAGAAGTACAGGCAAAAAGGATGTACCCCAGAAAATGCACCTATGGTGCCACCACTAAAAGTCTCAGCTCAACTCTAATATCACTCACAAGTAAAAAGGGAGCACCTGCACTTGGCTTGCATGCTCATCAAGTCCACTGGAGTAAACATGCACAGGGCATCTCAGCTTTGCCAACCCTTACCTTCATTGAAGGAGGAGGTGCAGCTTCCAGCCACTGGCTTCACCCCCTATCTCTGCTTGCGCAGCTGCAAACAACCTTGCTTCACTGGACTCCCACAGGGCATAGACACTCGACCAGTGTGCCTCCCTGTCAAGGTTAAGCTGTTTCCAACACATAAAGAGAAGACAAATGAGACGTTAATTAAGTAATAATTGGAAATACCTACATTTTTAATGTGGGATTGGAGATTACTCTGGACCTCTGTACTACAAGTTGTTAAATTGAGGATGTTTGTTGGAGCTTGAAACACTGAACCGGGCCCATACAGTTGATCTTTCGTCGCTTTTGTGCGGCTCTTGTAAAGAAAAAAAAGCCTTCAGAAAAGCGTGTGTTTTGGGGTGCACTTGGGAAAGTGGGGTGAACTCTGTCTTTAACCCTTGTTTAGCACCTATTTCTGTATTTTTGGTTTCTGTTCCGCAGAGCCAACTAGATCTCAGCGACTCGCGTCTACGCCAGGAGGAGGAGCACAGCAACGACCTGGAGAATGCGTTGATCCGGTTAGAGGAGGAGCAGCAGAGGTACGTGACAACGTGTTACACAGCTGTCCCCTGTGCGCAATCGCTGCACAGGAAATGTGAGGCATCTGGATGGACTAGCTTTAGGGTTTCCTACCCCAAAACTATCGACAACACTTGGATAACTCTGAATAGCAAAACGGGCCCTTACCCCTCTGCGATCCTGTTTATTACATCCACCCAATGCCTTCTGACATCCATAATTAATCCACTCCAAAGTCAGCTGACTCTGAACACAAACAAAACAACTTTTACGTGTTTTTCTACTGACACGTAAATGATTTGCCTTATAATATGAATATGGTTGTAAGGAAATGGGGTGTATTCTATGATGTGGTTGTGCGACCTGACTGTGTAATACACTTATCAACCCCTTTAGGTCCAGTAGGTTTCGTCTGTAAAATCCTTCGCTTAATCCTGGATAGCTGTGGCACTGAGCAGCAAGACTTATCCAGATGAACAAGTATTAAGCATTTAAACAGCTCCCAAAGGATTGAAGAAGAAATCACTCAAGAAATCTGACACCAATTTATAAACATAGACCTTATTTTTATTAGTTTTTAAACACTAGAGAAATTTTACTCAACCACGAACAAGCCTTGGCAAAATCAACCCTTTGGACACTTAGTGCCATATGTATGAAGCCAATTTGTGATCCAAAACGAATTTGTGCAGTGTAGCACACAAAACCCCCTTGCAAAATAAGGAATCGCAAATTTTGCCATTCCCTATTTTGCAATTGCATTTAAGGAATCGCAAATTGCAGGCTCTCTTTGCTTGTCCCTCGCTGCAGCAGGGCAGTCCTCCTTCAGTCCTTCTTACAAGTTGGTCGAGATCTGAAGTATGGGTGTCCCCTTTGTGCTTGGAAAGTGCCCTCAGGACAGGGTGTGGTTGACAGCCAGTGGGCTATCAGGTTTCCTCCCACCTGCTGACCACGTTCTTGGAGTGTGGCATCTGGCTATCCCAGGATGCACCATTCTACCTAATCCCAAGATGGTGAGACCCCTATCTCTGTGTTCAGACCTCCCTAGCCCACCCCCAGAGTGTGGCTACCTCAGGGATACACTCCCCTGGGGAAACCGGTTTGGCAACTAGTTTCACCTCTCTGCTTCCAGTACCAGCCTGTCTACCTCAACATTGGTGCAGCCCTCCCCTAGTGTTACACTTCTCCTCTTCAAAGGCGGCTTCACCTTTGAAGCCTGCCTTTTGGATCTAACACCCAACTGGCTTCCTGCAGGAGGGGGGAACATCTATCTGGCCTGCAATCACTCATTGCTCTGCTTCCTGAGAATAGTTGGCAAGTCTCTCCAGGAGGGCAGAAAACTGTCTCGTGGAGCATGCTCCATTGTGCCCGGGAAGGCAAAGGAATTTTAAGGGCAATAAAGGGCCAGCTGTGCTAAAGCTTCACACTGCAGCATGTTACATTAATTTCGACGTGAGATACAAGTCGGGTTTAATGTAACGAGTTGTTTGATACCTTGAGGTGCCTACTTTGGTCGCACCATTCAGGAGTTAGCACAGCTGAGCCGGGGGTACCCGTGTAACTTACGTGCCCTGGATACCAGTGTTTCATAGGGACTTACAGGTAAGGTAGCCATTTCCAATTGGGTATAGCCAATTCAACAAACACTTCAGAGTCAGAGCATTGGCACTGAGGTCTGGTTAACAGGCCGCAGTGTACTCTCAGACTTGAAATGCCAGCAGCATCCGTCAAACATGGAGGTGACCGTACGAAAGAGGCATTTCTTTACATTGTTCCAAACCAGTTTGGAACCATATTGAACTTTCTAGGCGCTTAGTTGTTTGATTTACTTTCCATTGATTGCTGTAATACCAGTGAAAGGGAAAGACTTGAAATCACTGGAAAGTAAACCAACCATCTGCTGTTTACCACTTTAAACAGATTTGTACTCTTTGATATCCCTCGCCAATCCCTTTATCTGTTTTTTTTATTTAACAGCAAAACGTCTCATTTTAGTAGAACAGTCAATTTAAGGGAAGAACCCAATCTCAGACTTGGAACCTAATTCTTTCTAGGTTTCTTAATCTATAAATTGCGTTTTAGCTTTCTCAGTCTAGCTTCAAGTACTGTTTTCAGTTAGTAAATTCATTCCTACTCCTACCATGGTCTACATCAGTGCTTCTTAACCTGTGGCCCGGGGATTCCTAGGGGTCTGCAAAGCGTACTCAGGGAGTCCACGACTTCTTAGACAGATAAATATTATTAACACATTAAAAATGTGTATATAAATAAAGAATCAAAGTGTAAGTTGAGAAATTTAAAACGTTCTGTAAATGTGAAGGAATTTAAAGTTGGAGGCTAAAACGAAAGTAGTATCCTCAGATTGATTAGTGAGAGCAGTGCAAGTGCAACAAACAGATTATAGTATGGACTATGAGTGGCCTAAATTTGAATTTACAAAAGTTCCAAACTTCCCATTAAAATGTAATTGTTTCTTATATTGTAAATTAAATTAAACATGTCATCTTTTTTTGTATCTGTTTGATGAATGTTTGTTGTTTTTGTATATTGTTTTGTGGTTACAATCATCAAAAAAGCTTAGGTTGAGGTTCCTGGCTTCCACTAATGAATGACTCAGGGGTGGGGGCCATAGGATGCCAATAATGATTCAGTGGGGGTCCCCGGGTTCCATCAATGATTAAGTGGGGGAGAATTACTGGTCAACATGTTTCAAGTCGGATTTAATTTTAATCCTGATATCTGGAGGGTGCGCAGAGATTAATGGAAACTCGATAATAGGTGGATAGAGACATCAAAAATATTAACAGGAGGGCTGGAAGTGAAGCATGGAAGAAATGGACAGATGTATGAAAGAAAACTGGATAACTTCAAGAGATGACTAGAGAACTGTGAAGAGAAGGCCAGAGAATGAATGGAGGGTGGAAGAGATAGCTGAGATGCTGACAGAGTATATGGATCAATGGAGTACTGAAAGAATGGAATGTTAGAAAAGATGTATAAAGGGTTTGAAGGGTTGGATGTAAGGCTCAAAGTGATACATAAAGGGCTTGTGATAGTGAGAGGAGGGCCCAAATGGATGTACTGAAGGCTCATATGTTACATGCCCTCATAGGAGTACCAGCCTTGCCCAGGTGAATGCCATGCTAAGGGAACAGTTGGACCAGGCTAACAGTGCAAATCAGGCTCTAAGTGAGGATATCCGAAAACTGACGGCGGATTGGAAAAATGCACGTGATGAGCTGGAGCAGCGTGAGTCTGACTGGAGGCGGGAAGAAGAGGTGAGACCCCACTAACTGAAGATGCAATTTGGTCTTCCAGCAAAGTCAGTTTTTGTGTTTACCTGAGAGCAAAGCAAAACCCAATCTACACTAGTCACATATATTGTAATGCTTCTTATGCACCATTTGAGTTATGGTACTGCCCTTTCCTGAGAATATCTCGGGTATATCATTAGTGTTTGTATAGTTCTTATGCCCTCTTTAGGAGTGTTTAATGCTCAGTTGAGGTAGGAGGAGCGGTAGGAGGGCTGGAGAGAACCTAATGTTACATTATTTGTTTGTTATGCACTATAACCTGAATCTTCCATTGAGTAGCCATCAGCAAGAGACCCTGATAGCTGTGTGTGAGGATGAGTGCACTGTGAAAAGGGCTCAGAAGTGAGTATTACTTTGGGAAATATAAAGGGAGAACCAAAGTATCAACATTTTTGTCTAAAGAAGCAGGACCCCTTAAGTTAAGAGTTTTACATCCTGCTTAGGCAATCATTTATTGTGCTTCTCATCAGCAGGCTCTTCTCTTTTTCTTATTTCTATCTTAATGTCTTAATCTTTCTGTCTCTCTCTCTCCGTCTCCCTTTTCATCTTTCTTTCTTTAACTCCTTCTCTCTCCCTCCTTCATTTTTCTCACTCTCCTTTCATATTTCTTTCTCTTATTTCATCTTTCTCCTCCCTCTTTTTTCTTTCCCTTTCTTTCGCTCTTTTGCTGTTTCTCTCTTACTCTTTCTATCGTTCTTTCTTCCCCTCCATTTCTATATCCCTCTTTCTTTTTTCTCTTCCCCCTTGCTCTTTCTTTTTCTGTATCTTTTCCTATCTCCTCATTGTTCTACAATGTTTGACAATGATAGGGAAATGGTATTTGAGGGGAAGTGAGGACTGGATGACTGTGACTGCAAATCCCTCTCATTTTGCTTACAGTGGGCAGATTTGAAAATGGATAGGCTTTTGGACTCAAAGAATAGCTTCTTCTGGGAGTCCAAAGGATCTTTTTTATTTCTTTTATTTATAAAGTTTTATATAGCACGAACTTGACCCAAGAGGGTATCAGAGCGCTTTACATTTAGAATTGTTGCATTACTTTCTATTATCCCCATGCTTTAATAAATAATGTTCCCTGCTCTCGCCCTACGCCCTAATGAAATAGGGTGTCTTATTTTAAATTTTCATTGCTTTTGTTTTCTATTCTTCCTGCTTAGTCTTTCAATACCTACTTCAGTAATGAGCACAGTCGCCTGCTAACCCTCTGGAGACAGGTGGTGGGTGTCCGCCGCAACTTCAGTGAGATGAAGAGCATGACTGACAGGTTAGTATATGGGGAGCATGAGCTGAGAGACGAGGGTGATAGGCATGTCTTTAGAAAGCAATAAGCACAGGATCTGTTGGAGAAAAGTCAAGATGTGGTTTGGTGAGGATGGATGGACCAATAGAAAGAGTATAAATAAGACCTGAACGTAATGTAATGTAATGTAATGTAATGTATTGCGACTTATATAGCGCACGTATCACCCGAAGGCATCAAGGTGCTTGCCTTGGGAACCCGTCCTGGCTTTTCCCTGTGAGATAACCCCTACTGGGTATCCCCAGGGTGAAAGCCAAGCATCCTGCAGCGGGTGGGCTGCCGTAGTGGAGATTAAGCAACTATTGCCCAGAGTTGCAGCGTGGGACCCCATGATTAGAATAGGCACAGAGGCGAGAATTATCGAGTCTGTGGACATTTTTGGGCTCAGGACCCTGCCGTGTCGGGAATTGAACCCTGGTCCTGGGCCAGACCTCTGCATCAGGGTCTGCCGCTCTAATCAGTGAGCCACACTCCTCCACTGTCACGTACATTGTCAAGTTGATTTAAACAGGTGAGTGTGAAGTTTGGCGGGTGAAAGTGACTAGCCAGAATCTTGTGATGGGAAAGATAGGGTCTGGTGATGTTTTTTTTTTGTGAGGGTTGGGGAGTGGTGGGGGTGGTTGGGTGTTTAGAATCATGATGGGGACAGTACAGTGTCTTTTGGGGAGTTTTATATATTACATATATTGGGAAGCTGTGTAGTACAACACTATGGGCTGTTTATCAAACACTGGGAGAAACTAGAGTGTCTGCTGTAGGATAATACATGGTCTTTTATTTGGGTCGACAGCATCCTCTTGGACCCTAGTAGAAAAAGGGACACTGTGTGAAGGGACGATGGGTAAAGATTTGTTAGAAGTAGTAGAGCAGGTACAAGCTCCTTATGCTGCAACACACGCCGTGGTAATGCAACTATCACTTAACTCCTTTTACGTTTGCTTTTCAGGGACTTGTCCGAGATGCGTAATGAGCTGTCCAAGGCATGTCGCACGTTGCATGCATCCTGTATACATGTGAGCAGCAGTCATCGTGCATCTGAGGGCACTTCAGCACTGGTGGTAGAACGTCAGGCACTGCAGCTGGCACAGCTAGATGAACAGCTGAAGGACAAAGTGCGGGAGATGATCCAACTCCAGATGAAGAGTGACACAGAGAAAGCACAGCTGAATGCCAGGTATTGTCCTTGGGTTTATGTGGTATATGGAGTATGCATTGGAAGATGAGGGCTAAGGGCTAGAGGAACTAAGAGGGGGCACATTTTGTTGGGGCCATATTGAAACATGTGCATGTCCATAAAAATGAATGGTGCACTTATGATAGAAGAAAAGTAGTCTCTGCAACTGGACAGCGGTGCTGAGATAGAAGGACCGATGAATGAGAGCGTGCACAAGAGCAGTGGGCATGAAACAAAAAGGTATGTATTAAGAATGGGCATTATATAGTGCTGGTACAGGTGTGGGCTACAAGAAAAGAAGTGTGTGTGGGACAGGATATGGTCGTATTTTGGGACAGGAAGGAGTTATGGTTGTTTGGGTGAATGAGGGCTTTGATTCGGGAAGGAAGAGGCTCTCTGGTAGGATAGGAGTGATATGGTATAGAACAGGAATGTGCTAGGCAGATGACATAAGGGGGTGTGGAGAATGGAAAAAGTTTTAACAGTGGGACTGCAAGGGATTCTTACATGCTCCAGGAGCAGAGGAAAGCAATGAGCCATCCATTTGACTAGCTCATACATTCTTCTAAGAAACACGTTTGCGACCTGAAAGATCTGTGAATTGGATTGCAGATGTCTTCTTTTAAAATGGAGCACAAGTTCATATTCCTTGATCTTAAATAAGGTGGCAAATTTAGATCAATATTTGCACAATGTTCCAAAGTATAAAATAAATAAATAAATAAATCTAGGAATGTACTACTTTCCTCACCTGATACCAGTCTACCTAAGGGCTACTAAGCTATCCTTCAATACATGTTTGGACTAGTCTACACTGTTCAGAGGCCATATTGAGGAGGGTCTAATTCGAACTGGGGTCTGCTACATTTCTGTTCGAATGTACTCCCTCCTCCTCCCTGCATCCTCCCTACCTTCCTTACCAACTTGCAACTTCAGTTCCACTAAACTTTGACCATTATTTTTCTCATCCCAACTACCACTACTCATTTGACAAATGTCTTAATAAATCCCATCCTGATAACCCATTTTATAAAAAGAAGTGCACAGTTCATCCTTGAGCCCTAGTGGTGGTGGGTTGTAGGTCAACACTGGAACAATGTACATCATACTTACCTACAGTCTCCTGAACACTAAATTTAACTCTCATACTAACACTAACTCTGCTCAGGTTGACATGCTAGAAATTATTAGCCACAACCAAGTCATTTATTTCGGGACAAAACCCATAAAAGCATAGGAATAAAACAGTATAATATATACTGCAGATAAATATAACAACTTCAATAATATATCCTTACAGTCCGATACTGTTGGAAAATCTAAATTCAGCAGTCTACCTATTATCTCTGATTGTAAAACCAGAAGATCAAAAAATGTTTAATACAAGACGGCTCATTGTCTCCACGCCAAACAGGACACAAGTCTCCAAGCAGCATACAAAAATCAAGGAAATACAAACACTACTGACTGTTGGGTGTCAAATTTTAATAATACTAAGGCTGACCTCACTGTTCGAACTCTCCCATTCTTTAGTAGGGTAAAAGCTATTTTAACTTATAGTTGACATAATTTGTCCAGAAAATAAAAAATGCATTTTGTCCTCAATGACTATAGTACAAGACTGGCACTGTTGAACGATACCTAAGCCACTTCGATGAATAAAATGATTTGGGGGGTGAATCTATATCTGAATTTAAGATAAAGTGATCTGGGTGGTATTATTACAATAGTGTCTAAGCATTGTTCGTAAATCGGGGCTGATTTCCTTAAAGTCAAACACCTGGTTAGGGAATCATTTGTAGATTTCATAGCTAAGTTCCGAAAAGTGATTCTTATAACTTTGTTTGATCACAATGATGGCATCACCAGTGATAGAGTTGGGGTGGGGTGGAGTGGATGCCATAGTTCAGGCAGTCCCAGCGTAGACCGCTCCATCTGAATGTGCCTAAACCAGCCTAATGATTCACAAGTGGCTAGGGACAATATATCATGCAAAGCCTCCCTGAATATCTTCACCTCTGGAAAGCACCACAGTCTCTCTCAGTATAGTAGTGGGCTCAGCTTTGCAGTTGGCCCAGTTTCCATTAGACCGAGATAAAAATGCATTGGTGGTTGTAAGGAAGCAGGCCATTTTGCAGGTTTCCTCCCGCTTTTTGCCCCCATGAGAACTATTAGCTGCTGGTTTTTATACTCCGAGAGAGCACTAAGGCCTGCAAATTAGATCTCAGTGCTGGTGTTCTGACCCATTACAAAAGTCATGTTGAATTGGATATACTCAATTGGCAAGTGCTGACTTACTTATAAGTCCCCAGTATATTGTACCCAGGGTACCAAGGGCATGCAAGACAGCGTATCCACCCAGGGCTGCAGCACTGTTGTGCCACCCAGAGGGTGCCAGATTTCATAATGGGTACCAGCCTGTCACTCCAAATTGGAAGAGCAGTATGTTTACTGCTAGTTCAACTTTGCCATTAAAACCAATGGCAAAGCCACCCTTCCCTTAATAGTATGTGAGCGTCCCCTAAGGAAGGCCTACACAGTCCTGTGGCAGGGAGCTGTATATTGTTAAGATATATACCTTTATATATCTCTTAGCAGCAAAACCCATAAAAGCTTTCGTTTTGCTCCGGAAAGTTAGTAGCCTCATTGGCTAAAACAGGCTGGCACTCCTACCTGGCTAACGTCTGAATGGGACTACCTAACTGGGTACTGTAAAGTATCAAATTAATTGTGGTAATAAATCTGACTTGATGCCCAAGTTAAGATTTATGTCACTTTTAAAGTTCAGCATCTTTTAGAAAGTTGCCACTCTGTGCCCCATGTTTTCCAGTGGGCTCACAAAGGCCCTGACACACAGGCAGCGTTTTACCTGCCTGAGGAAACTTATGTATGACTTAGGAACAAAGACACTTGCCACAGAGTGAGGTGTGACCTCCTCCCCCAGGAAGACTGCAAGGGGTGTTAGCCCAGAAGGCGAGCTACAAAGTGGAAGCCGCCTTTGAAGGGTCGCCTAAGACAACACGCTCGAGCAGGCTGCCTTTTGTTCCTGTAGATAAGGTGGAGACAGGGCCAGAGAGGAAAAACCCATCACCAAACTGTTTTTCCCTGGGCAGTGGGACTTAGGTAGCCATGCCTCTGGAGTGGGCTACCAAGCTCCTCACAGTTGAGGGAGCATTGATCCCCCAACTCCAGACTGAAGCAGTGACTCCAAAGGTCACTTGGCTGGCCCCCTGGAACAGCACCAGGGACATCAAAGCTGAGGAAGCCCAAACCTACAAAGCAGTAGCCATTCCGCAGGGATTGTCACTGGCCATCGCTGGGCATGCTAGGAGACAAATCAGAGATAGCCAAAAATTGCACCCATGACTGCTGGACTTGGGAGTGCTATTGGAGACTGGATTCATTACCCAAGAGGGACACTATCCCCCACCAAGGATATTTGCTGTGAACGCTGTGACGCGAGAGCGGAGGCCCCGCTGCAGCTGACCTTCTACTGTCGTAGAGAGGATGCCATGGCACCCCAAGTGCTGTGGTCAAAGTGGCCTCAACCCACCCGTTGGCTGAGGGATCAACCACACTTCAACCCCGTCTACCACACAGCTCCAGGAGCATTAGTGAGCATCTTTTCTGCCTGCATCCCCAGCATCAGGACCACTCCATTATCGCCTATGGCAGTTATTTCCTATAGGCTGGAACTTGACTGGAAAAGGCTCTGGTGGCCAAGTAACTGTCCAAAGTAACCCTACTGAACTCCTAGACCTCTGTCCTGTCGGATTTGGTCGCCGTACTTGGGTCGAAATTGCCGAACTGTTTCAAACTTTTCAAAAGTTTGAAAAGTTTTTGTTGACCAATGCTTGTTTGCAGTTGGATTTAAAAGTATTGATTTCTTGTCAAATCTATATCTCCAAAACCAGCTGGGGGATTTTAATGATCAAGGACTCTAAAAAATCAATTCGAGCTATTATTTATAAATTGTTGTTGTGTCTCTTTTTTGTTGTGGGACTTTCTTATTTTGTGGTATGGTACTTTTAAATGTTTTACCCTAAATTCCTTTGCCAATCCTTTCTGCTTGCTGCCACAGCTACCAAGGGGTGGGCTAGGTTACGTAAATGAGACTGAGTGGGCCCAAGGCGGTTTTTGCGAATCTACTCCACAATAAGGTCCCACAGTCATCATATAGTACACCCAAAGCCTCACAGTGGTGTTGTGCTTGATGGGAGTTTTAGTGATTGTTTGAAAAATGACAACTCACAGCGTGATAAGTCAGAGACATTGGAAAATCTCCACAGATCTGCGCAGTACAAGGCAGCACTTTGGCCTTGCACCTTTTACACTTCCAGGGCTGGGTGGATCATATGGACCACCTTATTACGGGCAAAATGATGTGTCCAACTAGTTCGCTGGGCCATCGAATTTCTTGAATAGTACAGATATTGCCTCCACCTTGCATTGTGGAAGACATTTATGCCTAGGTAGTGGAAATTAAAAACCTGTTTGAGAGAAGAAGAATGTAATGTAAATATGTTCTTAACATCCTTATGTGGATGAAACATCCTTAACTTGGTTTTTGTTGTGTGGATTGTCAAACCCTTGGAGGAACAAAATTGACCAAATCTATTTAATCGATTCTGGGGATCAAAAGAGGTCTTTAAGACCAACAGAGTGTCCTCAGCGAACAAGAGCGTTGCCATCTTGGTCCTAACAAGTACTGGAGCATCTCTTGTAAAGATTTTTTATGAACTCAACCACTCCATTGATGTATAATGAAAACAACATTAGTGCTAAGGAGAAACCCTGTTGGACCCCCCCCCCAGCCCCTTAACAAAGGACCCCAGAAGAACTGTGTGAGGTTCTCATGATTCAATCTAAGCAATAAGGATAAGAAGGTATGCAAAGATAAGATACATTGGACCTCAATAAGGAGCAAGGATCATTATTGAAAGCATAGGATAGGTCTACAAAGACCACATGTGGCTGCTGTTTTTGCAGTACTGTAAAGTTGATTAGTAGAAGATGGAGCCTGATAGCTTAATCTGTTGTGCTTTTTTTCTTTCTGAAGCCAGCCTGAAAGTTGGATAGAGTATTATTCTCCTCGTCCCAACTCGACCTTTCATAACAATACTCTTGAGAAAACATTCTGAATGTTATCGAGCAAGTTGATTAGAGGGTACTTAAGAGGCTTGTTTCAATATCCTTCCTGAAAATAGGCACAATCTTTGCACTTATCCATGAGTGAGGGATTGAGGGTCCATGTAAATTTGCCTCACTAATACAAATAAAGAAACATGCCCATAGAATGGTATCTGATTTGTAAAGATTAACCAGGATATTATCAGGTCCAGAGGTCTTCCCACATTTTCTCTTGTTTCTAGCTGTCATTGCTTCTTTTGATGTATCCTACGCCTTAGGGCGTAGGATACATCAAACTTTCATCTGTGAACAGGCTATCTAGTTAACAGGACCACTCAAGAATATAACATAGAACACTGAGAATACCACTGGACCTCAATTATGAACAACTCTGTAAAAATAGTTACGACCAGAGGCTACAATTTTGCAAGAAAGTTTGTTAATCCTTATTCCATTCATATTTCTTGTCCCGGACCATGGTTTTTGAATGGTGCCTTAAATCTACTATCTGTGTGCTTACCCTTTTTAATAGATCATATTACAAAGGTATTTGCCAATTTGCAGGCTCTGTCAAATTAGCAGTCCCTTTTGCTGAAGTTTCATCCTTCCCGTAAATTGCCTAGAAAGTAGTGGCACTGGGATGTCCACAATATTATCATACTGATGATAATTTGCTATGGACATGGGAAGGAAGTTCTTGCTTGGGATAGGATGTCTTATAGAAAGGTAGAGATTAATGGTAAAACGATTAGAAGGTTAAACTTCTTGCCACCTTAGGCTCTGACATGAGCATGCAACCTAGATGTTATCACTTTAAATATTATTGAAGGTGGGATGAGGGTAAATTTCGAGTGTAAGAAAGAGGACCAATGCATCAGGATCACTTTCCGGGCATTTCAAGTATCATGTCACACATTCTATCCCAGTCGTATATACCTTAAAATACGTAAACTCCTAAGGTTTTAAAATAACTGTTACTGAAAGTTGAACACCTCAGTATATCGGATTCAGAACTTCCATTGCTAATTATTTACCTACCAACAACACACGTCCTTGATCTCTGCTTTATTACTGAGACGTAGTTCTGTTTCACTTCTCGTCCTTCCTTTATTCTTCTTAATTTCTACCTGTTATACTATGATCAAGAAAGCAATGCCTAATTGATGATGCTGTAGCTGGTTCTATACCCTTTTATAAGCCACCTCTCTCTCATCCATAGAATTTGTAATGATTTTGTTCACTCTTCCAATCTTTTCTTTTCTACATCATAATCCTCATTTATGTCGACGAAAGGTTTTAAGACCTAATTAAACATAAATACATTTATAAAATCATCCTAATACATGTGGACCTGTTGACAGATTAAAAGGGCCAAAAATCCTTGCTTCCTATTTCATTCTTAAACATAATGCTTGCATATTCACTGCAAAGGGCGTGTAAGAAGAATTTAAAAGCAGAAGGGAAAGAAAAGCAGCTCTACAAGTTTGATAGCTAAAAGCGAGTACTAGTTTGATCTAGTTCTTTCTTGGTACAGAGTAAAATGTATAAAAAAGAATATATGCATGCCAGCGTGCTTTACATAAACGTTGCAGTTCATATTGACAAATTAGTCACTTAAACAAAAGGGTTGTTGTTGAAAATGCAAAGAAGTAAACATGGCACATGCATGGAATGTGGGTCTGGTAATGAAAAGAGAGAAAGAGCATGATGGTGTACACGTGAGTATGTAACACCCCCCCACCCCCCTTAATAAAGAAAAAATAAAAGATATGGAAAACAAAAGGGAATAACTGTGGGAATAAAGCTTAACTGTACATTTCATACATACATCATCTAACAAAATCCTGACACCTCCTAGGATAGTGTCTACAGCGACTCAGACCCTTTACTCTTGAAGCCACTGTACTATCGCCATTAACCAAGACTTCTGATACATTTACATCTGCACCATTCAGATCACAACTATGAGCATTACCTTGCATTCTCATAGACACTCCTTCATCCATGTCTGCCTCGTCGTTTCTGGTAACATATCCGTCTGGACACTTGGCTACCCTTTTCACATTCCACACTTTACTGTCTTGAGTAATCACGCCATTAGTGAAATCTTTCAAGATTTTCATGGCTCTGTTGAATTTGTTAGAATCTTTATAAATGAGACCTGGTCTCAAAATTCTGACCCAATCTCCTACTCTGAACTTATGTTTTTTTGTCTTCCACTTGTTATCCTACCAAAGTTTTCTTTTTCTTGCTTCTTCACTTGCTTGGCAGTTTCTTTAACACACACTCCATCTTCTTCCTCTTTCATGCACTTTTCTTTGACCCGCCAGGGACATACACTAGAAGCTGGATCTCTTCCTTTTAATAACTTGAAAGGGCTGCCTTCAGTAACGGTATGTGATGTAATACAATATAACCACAAGCTTTCTCTAAGTGCATCCAACCATCCACTGCCATTCTTAACAGCATCAACCCCATTCCCCTTCAATACTCAATTGAATCTCTCAACTTGACCATTTTCATGTAGTTCGTACAAAGATGTCACATGTTTTATTCCACAATGTTTAAGGAACACTGCCGTCTCAGACGACGTCAGCTGCACTCCATTGTCTGTAACAAGAGTTGAGGGACATCCATCGCATTCCAAAACTTCATTAAAAAAATCTTTTCTGCGCCAGTGGTAGCCTGAGATACAAATTTCACCTCAGGCCATTTAGAATGATAGTCAACCATGACTAATGCAAAACGCAAAGTATTAGGTAAAAAAACTAAATGTTCCAGAGATGTCAAAAGCAACCTTTTCCGGGGTTATTTAGGCCATTCCACACTTTTCAAAGGGGGGGTATTCACTTTAAAAAATCTTCCACGAGACATGCACACATCACGCTCCCTAACTGTGCGACCAATGAATCTACCCATGCCAGGTCACCAAAAATAATACTGCACCAACCTTTTCATGGATACATTTATTCCCTTTGAACAACAAGTTCCCTTCCATCTCCAGCTCATCTGCAACATTAAATAGCGGTGAAAATTCAGGATTTATATCTCTCTCCCTTGGCCATCCTTCCATAACATATTTTTTAACACTTTCCGAAGAATCATCCTTTTCTTCACAATCCTTCCATAATTCCTCAGAAATTTCTCCAAACTGCTCAGGTACAATAACATTGATGTTAACCATAATATCACACTCATGAGCAACTCTGGAGTTATCTTGTTGACATGGAAAATGTGATAGAAAATATGCCATTACATTTCTATTCCTTGGTACATACTCGGTCTTAACATTGTATTCCTAAATTTTGGATGCTAATCTTGCAATGTGTGCTGTCGAATTACACCCACCACCAGGTGATAAAATGTTCACCAGTGGCTTGTGATCCGTTCTTAACACAAATTTACTGCTCCAACCATAGTTACAATAATGTTCAATGGCCTACACGCACGCAAGTAGTTCTCTTTCGATAACTGCATATTTGCGCTCAGTCTCATTAAGTGAGCGAGAAGCAAACGCAATATTCCATTCTTCAATTCTTTATTTCCCCTCCTGCAATAACACACCTCCACACCATACAAATTAGCATTGACCGTGATTATGCGCTCTTTTTTTTATGCATAAAAGGTTTTAACATTGGAGTTCTAATAATTTCACATTTAACATCCTCAAACGCCTTCTGGTTTTCGTCTGACCACACAAAGGAAACATTCTGCCTCAAAAGTTTCCTCAAAGGTTCGATTTTAGTGGCAAAATTCTCAACAAATTTGATATAGTATTCACACATACAGCAAATGATAATTGCTCCATATTGACCGTAGCGGAAGCATTGACAAGGGCTCTACATTAGGCTTCTTAGGAACGACCCCATCTCCAGACAAAGTGTCCCCCAGATACTCTACCCATGTTTTGCTAATCTGGTACAAACTTCAACCAACTGTTCCTTATGCTCTTTTTCGTTCTTTGAAAAAACTCAATGTGGTCTTGAAAACACTTGACATACTGATCAACATCTCTGAATACATGAAACATTGCTCCCTGAAAAACAGAGGCGGCAGAGGCTAACCCGAAGGGCATTCTTGTGTATTGAAATAACCCCGGGGTAGTAATAAACGCCGTCAATTGTTTCGACTCCTCTTCCAGTTCAATCTGATGATATATGGATCTCGAATATAAAGTGGAAAATATTTTTGCACCTTCCAGCATGGACACCACCTTGTTTATGTTAGGTATTGGGTTAGGTAATGGGTGACAGTCAACAATTACGTTGGCATTCAGTTCTCTCAAATCAACACATACCCGACACAATTGCCTCATTGATACCTTCATTGACCATTTCTTTGAGCTTGTCTTTCAATTCCTCTTGCACATTGATGGGCACACCCCATAACTTGTGTTTGACTGGTACAGCATTGTTTTTAAATTTGATTTTATGTGTATAATTTTTTTACTTTCCCAGTATGTCTGTGAAGAGTGAAGACATCCTTCAAACATTCCAAAAGGTGTAAATCACCTTCACTATTCCCAATAGTAGATATTTGTCTGGGCCACTCCTTGTCATTTAATAACCCTGGTTCTCTTGAACGAGGATTCAACACAATACCTAATTTCCACTGATCTCTCCATCCCAAAACAATTCCCTTTGCTGCAATATACATTTTGATTTGTACACTTCTTCCTCTAAAAATGAAGGAAACACCCAGAAAACCATCCATTTCATTGGCAGAGCCATTGAAACTCTTTGCCACAATGTCATATGGTTGTAATTCGTCAACCTTACATGTATCACTCAATTTCTCATTGTAGTAGTGCCTTGTAATGATCGTCCAAGCAGACCCTGAATCAACCATAAGTTCTAACTCCACACCAATCACATTAACTAAACATTTTTCTAACTCCATGCCAATCACACTAACTAAACATTTTGGAGATTTTTTTTTTAAACCATTTCTTCGCTTGAGTATGTTTCAGTATCCATTATGGATAAAACAATGCCTTTGCTGTTATCATTCGAATCTGCACAACTGCATCCAGTTTTAATATTGCATCTCTCAGAAGTGCATGATACCTTTCCATGCATTTGATTAGTACTTTTCCTTGCGTCCCTGCAAACATGATAAAAATGACCCACTCCACCCCTACTTTTATACTCTCTATTGATAGCATGATTCCCTAAATATGACGCCATGTGTGTTTTGCTGCCACACATGTAACACGCATTTTGTTTATCAAATCTCTTATATTGTCTAATATTAGCGGTATTGGTCACCCTTGCTCCACTATACCCAGGGGAAGAGACATCCGAGTGCAACCCCTATGCACTCTTTATCACACATACTTCCTCAACAACATCTGCATTCATGCTAGTCTCTCTAACAGTTTGCATCCATTTTTCAGACTGTTCTAGTGCTTTTGCAGTTGAGATAGCCTCTGTCAATTTGGGATCTTCCAAGACCCATCATTGTTCCTGCGTTTTCATATTTTTCCCGTGTACTATTGATCTGATCATCTCATCTGTCATTATTCCAAAATTACAATGCATGCTTCGTGATCTCAAAGCTGTTAAGAAATCATCGAAAGATTCTCCGTCCTGTGCTCTTATGTAACATTTGAATCTGTTTAAAGCAATGTTGGTTGTTGGCTTAAACTTTTGTTCCATCCTTAGAATTGCTTCTTTGTTTATGTTCATATCATTTTGGCCTTCAAGTGGTACGATTTGTGGAAGTGCTCTAAATATGACTTGACCTTCTAAGCCAAGACAATGTAGAAATACGCTTTTTTCCCATTCTGCACCCATGCGTTTGCCATGTATTGCCATCAAGTATGTCAAAAACTCCTCCTTCCATGTCATCCAAGGTAAAGGAGGGTCTCCTTTATTTTGTAAAAATTTGACTGGTGATTCAAACTGCATA
This sequence comes from Lissotriton helveticus, assembly GCF_964261635.1. NCBI lineage: Eukaryota > Metazoa > Chordata > Amphibia > Caudata > Salamandridae > Lissotriton > Lissotriton helveticus. The sequence goes on from NC_136065.1 coordinate 512,293,391, forward strand.
GCCTCTTTTCTTCAACAAATATCCACCACAGTACGATTGTCTTTATAGTTTTTTTTTTTTAATATATATAATACGTATTTTCTGTTTTATGTGGGAATAGTCACTTTCAAGGAATATTAATACTGTGAGATTTGTAACAAAATGTCCCTTTAACAGTATATGCAGAAACTTTTGTAATTGAATCGGGGGGCAATTAAAAATAACTAATAACAATAAGAGGCTTTCCAAAAATACTCAGGAAAAGGTAGTTATACCCTGTATTAACCGATATCATGAACTCATAGAATGTACGCTGATACATTTTCCTACACGCTCTTGGCTCCGTTGATTACCTTTGTGTACCATCCGATGCACAGTGTACACCTTGCGTTGTCTACTGAGTCTTCTGAGGGGCGTTCCTAGGATACCATTTTTTTTCAGTATGGCCGCCACTCTGGGTTAAGTGTCAACACAATGTCACACTTAGGACACCCACAGCAGAGTAGCGTACTCGAGGTCCCTCGATTAACTAGCAGTTTGTGCCGTGGAACGCTGAAGTAGATCGGGCGTAGAGCGATGTTTCCTTTTAAAATTTCCTTGCAAAATGTGCTGCAATAAATGTTCCAATGATGGGCGATGCTGTGAAATCAATTCTCTCTCATAGGAGGTTACTCTTCCTGGAAAAAAAAGGTTTTCCCCATAGGTTCCACGAAGAGTAAAAGGATACTGCTGTCCACGAGGGTCAATTAAATGCGCTTGCAGGTCCTGAAAATACTTTGCTCCTGTGCTGCTAATCCTGACTGAAGTGTTTCCTAATCTCGTCGCCAAAATATGTTGAAAATAATCCCAGACAAAAGTAATTTTTCTTCAAAGTGTATTTCCTGTATTACAGCGGTTCGTCCATATGTGAACATCTCCCAGGTGTAACTGCTCATTTCACATAGAACCATTAACTTAACACTCTTAACAGAACATTCACAAAGCTAAAAGTAAACATGGCAAATGCATAGAATTTGGGTCTGGTAATGCAAAGAGATAATGAGCATGATTGGATATGCGTGAGGATGTGACAGATGTTTTTCAGGAGCCCTTATTGGAGGAAAAATATCAGAGGGCAAACCTACTCTGAAAAGGTTTAAAATATTCCTATTGTGAACAGTGGTAAACCAGCACAGACATGGCTCAATCCCCAACACATTATTTGATAGGAAGAGAAACATTGAAGATATCACTACCTCAGCCGAGTTCCTATAAGCCTAAACTTTATTAGAGAAAGCAGTTCCAGTAGGGGCATTATCAGATAAGTTGAAGCTAAGTGGGTTGTCAACCACATTATTGAAGTCTAGATACTTTGCCATTTTAGAAATATAGGCATACCATGGAAAATTACATACCTCATCAAACTTCAAGATGTGACTCTAATATAACATGAAGATGGTAGCAGATGAACCCATGCAGAGTACCACAAGGTCGTATGTTTCAAACTAATCTTATTCTCTGGATTAGTTATGGAGAGACTTTTCAAAACCTTAGTTCTTCCCCTCTGCTTTTTGCTTACAGATAGAAAATCACAAATAACAGCTGCACAACAGTCCAAAAGTCCAAAAGTTATTTCAGTCAATTTATAACAGCTCTGTTTGAAATCAAACTCCAAACTTAGGTATGCGAATAAATCTACCCTTTCCAGACTCACATTTCAACCACAATACTCTGCCCGCTTTTTCTTGCGGCACCCAAAGGCATAGATTATTAATTAAACACAAGTTGTTATTATTATTATTATTTGAGATTTGTAGAGTGCATGGCTGCCCGAGGCCTTCCCAGTGCTGAGAGACAGGATGCTAGCTGAGGCTGGAAGGAAGTTAGTGGTACTGCTTGAACAGCCACGTTTTGATTGACTTCCAAAATGTTGTTTCCTTATTCAAGATTCACATAGTAATGAATTCCACAGTTTAGGTGGCAGAAGGATCTGCCTTCCCACCTAGCTTTCCTGATACCTGTCGTTTTTATCAGTCGTTCGGAGCTAGATCTCAGGCTCCTATTAGGGACGTATATGGTCACCAGGTTTCTTGATTTTTCTTGGGCCCAGGTTGTGTAATGCTCCATGCCTTATAACCAGTACCTCAAATTGGATTCTGGCCTCCACCAGGAGCCAATGAAGTACTTTGAGGTGCTTTCTGGCTGACTTCCGGGCTGGGGCCTTACACAGCAGCCTTGCTGCTGCGTTCTGGACCACTTGAAGTCTGTTGATCATGGATTTCGGCGCCCCTAGGAACAGTGAGTTTCCATAGTCCAAACGTGACTTGACCAGGGAGTAGACCACAGTTTTTCTAAGCTGTATGGGAATACCATCCAGTATTTTCCAGAGTGTATTAAGTTGTCCGAAACATGTGCTTACTACTTTCTTGTCTTTCAGGCAGTTGGGCCAGCTTATTGACGGCCTAGGAATTGCCTTATTCCAGAGGACCATAAGCTCTGTTTTGTCCACGTTTAGTTTTAAGCAGCTGTTTGTTATCCATTCCATAACTTTCTCCATACAGGGAGCTAACATGTCGGAGTCCCAGTTGGTTCTAGGTTGTTAGGAAATCACCAGCTGCTTATCGTCAGCATAGGATGTTATGGAAACGTCGAACTCTCGGGCAATCCATTATAATGGCTTCATATAAACGTTGACCAGTGTGGAACTCAGCTAGGAGCACTGCGGCACCCTGCAGCTTAGGGGCATTGAGTTGGAGAGGATATTGTTTTCCATAACTTGGAAAGTTTTCCCCTTTAGGTATGAAGCCAGCTACTGTAATGTGATACCTTGGACACCGATGGCCGATAATCTGCTTCGCATAATGTGGTGGTCCACCGTGTTGAAGGCAGCACTCAGGTTCAGGAGCCGTAAAGCTGCTGAGCTTCCCCGATCTAACGAAATTGTAAGTTCCTCTACCACTGTTAAAAGAGCAGATTCAGTGCTGTGCTGTGCACGAAATCCCATCTGTGTGGAGTGAAGACAGTGGTTTGTTTCCAAGAACTCTGACAGCAATCGGTTTACGTGTCTTCCGCGTCTTCCGTGTCAACCATAAAATAAACCTATTTAGGAATCAGATTTTGTAGCCTGTTTGGAAGATCAGAAGTATGGACTTCATCATCTATATACATTAATAAATGTATTGAGAAGAGACTATGTTAGGTGAGTCAGAAACAACGGGGACTAAGATAAACAATCAGAAAGTCTTTAAAAATAAATAAATTGGTATATCACAACCTATTTGAGCCCTCGGCGTCAATTGCAGAGATCCCAATTCCATATTAGCTGGATTCTTAACAGTCCTGGATGCCACATATTCCATGCCACCTCTTTACCTAATTTCCTAACCAGACTAGTCTTGCCATCAGCATAATCAACACTCCAGAGATGTTACTCAACTTAAAATTCTGGTTCAGCTAAAATAATGAATTGGTCATCAAGGAGTTTAATCTTTCTGTTTAAGGCTGGATAGCAGAAATACCTTACTAATGTGGCAGCCTATGTAGTAGCTTCAGTTTCAGCAGTCAACGTCAGGATTTCTTTTATCCAAAATCCCACAGTCGGCTGGCCATTGGGTGTAAAAACACCTCAATTAAATCCGTTTGAACCTATATGTATTAGTTGGCAAAGAATTCCTGTTCCCAGAATTCATGGTGGCCTGAGGACGTGATGGTTGGTGCCGTCATTAAAACACCAGTGGGTGTTAACACCCAATTCTGTACGAGTGGAGCTGTCACTTAAATTTTTAACAGGATAAAATTGCAAAGTGTTCACTCCCTTTGATTTAATTTTTCATAAAGACTTTTCAACAGGTCGTTTGAATAATCAAAATGTTTATCAACTTTAGAAGCAAAAAAGTTAAAAGCAGTCTTATCCGATTGGGTCTGAGACAATGAGGAGGAAAAAAAGATTGGAAGGCACATCATGGACCTCTGCATGATAGTTCTTATGTTCTATGTTGCTTCTTGTGAAGGCCTTCAATAGAGGAATGGTTGACCAAACACATAATAAACTGATTCCTAAATAAATGATTCTGTCAAAGTGATCTATTCATTAATTATCACCACTGCTTTGGTTAAAAAAAATCTTCTATAGAGGTAAGATTAGTTTCTACTTCTTACCTCACACAACGCCTAGGGATAGAATAACGTTTGTCTTTGCCATCGTAAAAGATCCACAATAACTGGATGCAGCAATAATATATCAGATATCAAATTTCAGAAGGAGGCCCACCTCCAGGTGCAGAAGTTCCATCCTTGATGTGGGCATGCCTGCAAGCATCTCCAGAAGCAGGAACTCTAAGCTGCTTTCAAAGCTTCGGTAATGATGGTGGGTGTCATCAGATGTATTGTCACAGGGAACTCTCAAACAGTTAGTCCCCCGGTGAAATTGTGGTGCATTGCCTTTTTCCTTCATATCCTGCAGTGACGGGACACTAGAAGTGTTCAAAGCCGCTGTGTGGTTGGGCAGGGCCAAAGTCTCAGTATAACATTGCATGGGACACTCTTTTTTTCCATGATTCACTGACTCCTTTTCTCATGCCTGTGTGTTGACTACTTTAGGGCTTTCAGAGCTGCCTCAATGATGATTGGTTGGCCCATGGGCTGTGCATCATATGGAAGAGGACTCTAGTACTAAGCGTTTAGTAGTGTAAACAGGGTTTTGAGGATGACGAGTCTGCTAACTCATTAAACAAGGGCCATTGAAATAGAATCTGGTTCCCCTCTGGACTAACAGTCCATAAAAGGAACAAGTGCTTTTTTACCTCCACTCAGTGGCCATGTAAAATCGTCCTTGCAGCTTTCCTTTCTTAGTAAACAAATTGAAAAGCTTTTGTCTGTTCAGTTTCAATCTCATGCAACTAGCCGTAACATTCGGAGTTCATACTAGCCAGGCCCAAGACCCAGATGCAACACCAAGGCAGCAAATGCACAGGTACTCAATTATGCCCTGCATACCCGATATGAGGGTGGTGCTTGGCTTTTTCACACTGGATGTAATTGATGTGTTTGAGGAAGGATGCCTTAAACACATCATGAAAGTCACACAAGGCAGAGTCATTAGACTTGCATGCAGTCCGGTGAGAGCAGCAGCAATTGTCTGTCCTACTGTTCCGTCACTTGCTCTTTTCCTTGGATGCAGTCATGACAGAGACAAAGACCCAGCTTAACCTCCAGTTATAGCTTCCAGAACCTGTAAAATATATAGAAAAATGTGTAGAATGGGAAGACAAACACTAAACATATTAAAATTGGCATTGTTTTGACAGGAGATCAGGCTGCTGTCTTCTCAGACGGGATAAAGTATGGGACAGGAGGTGGAGGGTGTAGTGGGGTGCTTTGGGACTTTGTGATAACACAGGGCAGGAAGGGTCCGAGTATGAGAACCAAATGAGGTAAAGGCAATCCAGCAGTGCATTGTTGGCCCACTAGCTGATATGGGCGCCAGCAAATTTTCCAGGATAGGTTTCTGGGCTATGTTGGACAGTATGATAACAATGACTAGTGATGGCGCGCGGAGTTACCTGCTCATTTACCATACTCACCTGGGCCCATAAACATACACACTTATGAACAGGTAAATCCGGCAACTACCTTCGCCAATCAGAATTTAATTTTACTTTAGGACTTAAACCTATACATATTGACTTACCAATCCTCGTCACCTGTATTAAGTCCTAATGGATCAAAAGGGAGTTAGCATAATAGGTAGAAATGTCATTTACATTCATAAAAGAACCACAGACTCGGGAAAAGTTTAAACACATTATCTATGTAAATTCTTAAATGTCAAGGTCCATACAAGCGATATTAAAGCCTTTTCAATTAGGAATATAATAACTAATGCAATGATGTATACAAATGTTACGAGATTTCTCTTAAGCATTGATACTTGGGAAGGGTGAGAAAAGGGAAACAGTTCATAGACATACCCACACAGATTATATTTACCTAGAATGGTGTGAAGACCAACCGTGGGAACGGGCTGAAACAAGGAGACAGGACTTCCCGATAGTTCAGGTGCCAACAGGACAGGACAGGGTCAGATCAGGACAGGTGAGGACCAAACCAGGATAGATACAGGTCAGGACAGGTACCCTCAGCTAAGTGCAAAGCCAGCATCACACCCCTCACTGGGGCTAACAGTCGGACCCCGATTGGGTTATCGATTCTTCTCCCTCAGAAACCCGATTGGGTTATCGATTCTTCTGACAGAGTACTCCGCCAGCACCTCTGCTCCTGAATCTTCTGTCGGAGTGCTCCGCCAGCACCTCTGCTCTCAATCCCCTATTGAGTGCGTTGGGTCAGTGACAGGTCAGCTATTCGGACAAGTCGGAAAATCTTACTAGCTAAGCCTACCTTAATTATACCATTTTCCAGGGCAATGTACCACCCCCAATGTTGCAAGTTCGTGTATTCAAAAGACGAGGAGAGATCATCACACCATACCAGTTATGAGATCTTCTTCTTCAATATTCAGATCAATGTTCCCGCCCAATATTTTATTTTCCCATGCACTTTTATTCCACCCAACAATGAAAGTGCCAATAGTAAATACAATGTTAAAACATTTTAGCAAGTTGTCTTCCTCTTGGAAGTTCACGGGGTCGGGTTCCGAGGAGCATCGCAGGCAAGACTGTCGTTGGCATGAGTTCAATGCCATGACTTGAGGACTCTAGAGCTCTTCTGCGCAGACGCAGCCCTTTCAATATGGAGTGCAACAAGATTGCATCAGGCCCAGATACGAGCTAGCAGCAAAAGTCAAAGAGAAACAGTTTAAGAACAAAGAATAAATGAATGCTCTGTATACCTCTTATCTCTACACTATTCCCATTACTTTATTTTAACTATAGCATTAATAGTTAAGCAGAACGAACAATGTTTAGTAAACCATAAGCAGATGTATTAGCATGTGAGACATGAAGCAGCCATCTTTAATTCTAGTGCGCAGCTGCAAAGATTTCCCACCAAAGTAGAGAAGACTTCATGTCACGTGAGTGTGACAGACACATGCGCAATGAAATTCCCGCGTTGCGAGTTACTGTTAGTAAAAGCACATTGACAAGCTTCCCCTAGATACTAGAAATGTCATGTGGTGCATTGTTAGTAATACGAAACATGCTGATTAATACATTATAGGTTATTTTGAGAGGGTTGAGTTTGAGCAAGTCTCTTTACGTATGAAACCTTGCTCCATCACTGGGTAAACTTGAAATTGGTATAGTATTTGTGGGGCATGTTGTACAGTAAACAGTGGAGTTTGGTGATCACCTTGTGACTACCAGAGGGTGTGCATAGCATGGTGTCCATTGGTGAAGGGAGGCTGGAGCTGCTCTACAAAGGGAGCATTGAGTGTGTTGTACAATAGACTATGGACTTGGGAAGCTGTCTTCTTATAAATCATAAGGAGCCTATGCCACATATTTAGGTGTGTATGGTGTCTGTGAGGTTAGCTAAGGCCAATTTATATTGCCATTTACCTGAATGCTCTCCTTTTTGCCTTTCTGAACAAGTACATGTGCATTCTGTCTTCGCCAACTTTACCACAAGTTATTTCCTTTCCACCCAGAATTGCGGAGACAACGGTGACAATTGAACTCCTTAAAGCTCAGGATGTAGAGAAGGAGAGATCCTTGGAGACATTAAATCAGAAACTGGAAGAGCTGGTAAGCCTATTCTCCCCCCACTTCTCACCTGCATGTGTGCCCTTCCTGTATGTCCATCACTCCAATCTTCATGTATGTATGTATGTGTATGGTATGGCTATAGCACAAACTTAGCCAAAAGCCTGTGATGTTGACCAGTACTCCATCATGCTGCATTCATTCTTATATTTTCATGTTTGACTCATGAGATGCTTACGAAGCGGCTACATGCACTATGGCAGCAAACACTAGGACATTAGGACCTTTTAATGGTACTTATGCAGCAGCTGGTAAAGTCACTTTCATTGGTGAAATATGAACATGTTTTTGCAGGGAGGACGCACAGCTTAACAATCCTAGGTGACCATTATGACAAACCTGTTCTTAATGGAATGAGGAGCTCACGTGCAGGAACTCTCATGACAGTGCTGGGGTGAGCCTGTAATGGCAACACAGCATAAATCTGAGGATGGTAGGTCTTGCAGTCAGATTATTTCAGCATACTCATCAAGGTGATACAAAATCATGTGGACAATACCACAAACATGGGTTGTCTATTAAAACATTATGCCCTTCCCTTTTCAAGGGGATTGGTAAAGTCCTCTTTTAAGCTGATGCATGCATTCTACACTAAGTTGTTGTTAAGAATGCTATGCCACGAATAATGGAGACTAGCAGTCAAATGGTAGCTATTTAGTGTGTAATAATGCACAGAGTTAGAATATATTCTCGATAATGGTTATCGTGTGTTATTCACACCACATTGTTGCATCTCTCTTTCCTGTGTGGCTACAGTCTTTGTTTGCTATCTTGTATTCTTATTCTGCTTCTAAAACCTCCACCTCTTGGTGTTCAGGTTAGTCTGTTATTCACAGTTGGTCAGTTCACAGAGAGACAGAAGCAGTGTGGGCTCTCCAAATAAACGTGTGCTTTTTCTGCTATTCTCATCTGCCATTCTCATCATTCTGTATTACACGCAGCTTACTCTATGAGATGGTCGTGTTAAGAAATTAGAAGACAGCATAACAATAAATAACAAACCTAAAACTGCGTATTTTCATATTTATGTATAGGCATGTAAAATAGGTACTTAAATTTAGGATTAACAGAGAAAGCCAGAAGGTGCTAGCACCTTTCGTGTCAAAGATACAATGCTGCGGCCTCCATAAGGAAGGTCCTGGGGGGAGGGAGGGGCGTCCGGAGGGAGGAGTGGCGAACGGCACGGAAGCGAGCGGCGAGGGGGGCCGGCTAACAGTGCATGGGTAAAAAAGTTGCAAAAATAATAAGGCACAGAATAAAATTAAACAGCCATGGTAAAGCAGGCAAGAAAACAACAGTAATGTGACACATAGGTCAACACAAGAGCAAGGTCAAAACAGAGACCAGCACTGAGCTTTAACCCCTTCGATGCTCATGACGAGCTCAGCTCGTCATGAGGTATACCTCAAGGGTGCTCATTACGAGCTGAGCTCGTCATGACCACACCCATTAACATTATGGCCCAGCACAGGAGAAGGATCTGTCAAGCAGCCAAGGTGTTATGCAGCGAGGGGAGCTGGCACAAGGACCTGTGAATGAATAGTTACAGATTTATATGACACCCAAGGTAGCACTGACAAGTTACAGAGTTGGAAACCAGTTAGCACCATAGGTGGATCTCTTTGCAAATACTCATTTTGTCAATGGCCAGCAGAGAAAACATTGGGCCAAAAATGATCACTTGTCCTTCTCAACCAGCAGAAGGCAGGATATACACAATTCGAGATTTTATTACTACTGGATTGGGAAACTATTATTCCATGTAAGTAACTTTTTAGGTCTCGCCTGTCAATGCGCATGCGCATTGAGCGGAGCGAGAATATAGGGGCTTAAACAGAGTTTAACTAGACTGGCGATTTGATGTAGTGCATGTGCGCTTTTAGCTCAATGCGCAAGCGCAATGAGTTAAAATGCGCGTGCACAGCATCAAATCGCCAGTCTTCGCCATCTGTTCCCCAGCTTGGTGCCGCCAGCACCTCCCCTCTCTCTCCCCGCAGACAGCCTTGCTCGCATTTCTCCTCCCCCTCCCCAGCCAGCTTGGTTCCGCCAGCACCTCCCCTCTCTCTCCCCGCACACAGCCTTGCTCGCATTTCTCCTCCCCCTCCCCAGCCGCCAGCACCTCCCCTCTCTCCCTGCAAAAAAAAAAATAATGGCACTTCCTCGACAACTGAACTTTCATTCCTACTCTCCCATCCATCCTGGCAGATGCAGTCCCAGTCTTTTTCTCCCTTACTTCATCTGATTTCTTCACTCTTACACATCTTTTTCTCCCTTCTACTCCTTAACCATGTACTCCGCTACATTCCTTTCTCTGTTTAAAATGTTCGTGTGCAATTTAACATTTTCTTTTCTGCCTCTATCCGTTGTTCCATTACTTGTCCCCTTTCCTCCATTTCATAGCCCGGATCTGTGAACTAACCTCACCTCACACCATTCCTCCATATTGATTGTATTCTTAGTCTACCTCCATCCACTCCCATGTATCTCATCCTCATGCGTACTTTGTTCTCCCGTGCGTCTCACACTACCTCCTCACCCTCCATCCTAATAACGTGCACTAGCATGTCCTCTCTCTCCCTCCCCCCACCCCCAATCCTAGGCCCACTTCAAGTCCCTGGCCGCAATGGTTTGTCTTGTGTAATGCTTCCGGAAACGTTCATTTTCTTTCTTTTTAGCATCACATGGCAGTCTGAAAATAGAATTCTTAATCAGTGTTGCAGAATTGTGCACTTTAATGTTTTTAGGTCTTGCGGACAGACAGCTGTAGTTATTCATCAGAGATGCCATTTTACCACACAGTACAGAGAGAGTGTGCTTTTGGTCCAGCCATTTGCTGTTGACTTTTTTATCCGCTGTTACGATAGTCATGGCAATGTAAGGAAGGCTGCATGAGTTTGACATTATTTTCCGACTGGGTGTTGTGATAGGGTGAGGTTATAGGAAGATCCTTTTCCCTGTGCAACAGTTCCTTCTGCACCTCTTCACAGCTCAGTGCCCTGTTGTGCAGGATGTGGCCCCCCTCTCAGCCGTTTAGCTTCTGCCTTTGCCAGTGCTTGTTGAATTGTGTCGTAAGCACAGTGCATTGCAACCGCGGAGCCCAGCCATTTGAGGTGTTTTTTTCATACAGGCATACAGCCAAAGGGACCTAGATGTTGCTTCACACAGTACCAAGGCCATTTCACCCCCTCACCCACTCATCCTCACACACCCTCACTCACCCTCACACCCACAACCCCCTCACAACCCTCTCACCCTCACTCACCCTCACCCTCACCCCCCTCACACACCCTTACCCTCACCCCCTTACCCTGACACACCCTGTCACCCTCACCCTCACACCCCTTCACTCACCCTCACACCCCTCACCCACCCTCACACACCTTCACACCCCCTCACACACCCACTCACCCTCACACACCCTTACCCTCACCCCCTCAACCTCACACACCCTCAGTCACCCTCACACTCACACTTCCTCACCATCACACACCCTCACATCCTCTCACCCTCACAAACCCTCACCCTCACCCACCCTCACACCACCTCACCCTCACACCCTCACTCATCCTCACCCCCTCATCCTCACTCATCCTCACCCCCTCATCCTCACACACCCTCACTCACCCTCACACCCCCCTCACAACCCTCTCACCCTCACTCAGCCACACACTCTCACACCCCCTCACCCTCACACCCCCTCACCCTCGCACCCTCTCACCATCACCCCCCTCACCCTCACACACCCTTACACTCATCCCCTCACCCTCACACACCCTCAGTCACCCTCACACCCTAACCCTCACCCCCTCACACACCCTCATACACCCTCACTCACCCTCACACACCCTCACCCTCACCCCCCCTCACACCCTCACCCTCACACCCCCTCACTCACCCTCACACACTCACACACCCACTCACCCTCACACTCCTCACCCTCACACCACTCAGTGCTACAACACATATTGTGTTACAATAGGTGTCACATTTGCGAAAGATAAAACTATTGGCATTGTAAATAACAAAGCTATTAATTTAGCTATTTTCAAAACAAGCACATAAATAAAAAATGTGTCCTTTACAATACCAATAGCTCAAACTTTCCTAATGCGAGACCTATTGCATTGCTGTGCTTCTCTCCCCTGCTGCACTCTCCTGCTCTCTAGAGATGGGGCCTAACGACCAGAGCTGCCATCTAAGTCACGTAAATACAAAACATGTTGCATTCCAAATGCTATAGGTGTCACATTCGCAAAAGTTAAAGCTATAAGCATTGTAAATGACAAAGCTATCAATTTAGCTATTTTAAAAACCAACAGATAAATAAAATATTTGTCATTTACAAGACCAATAGCTCCAACTTTTCTAATGTGAGACCTATTGCATTTCCAATGCTTGTTTTATTTTTATGGTGGCCACTCATCCCACTAAGCTAGTCTACACCCCCCCGTCCACTCCACCATCCACCATGCCATCTTAATGGCTGTGAGAGGTAGTAGGGTGTAGTGCGCTCTTACTGGCTATTTTACTTGTAAGTAACTGAGGAGGTAATGAGAAGTTCAGGATAGGCGTGGTTGAAAAGAACATACATTGAGGTGAAAAATCAGTGGTTTTTGCATGTATTATCAATTTTTCTACGTTATTTTCTTTGGTGCACATTTTTGACATCCCATAGAAGAAGTAAACATACCTGTCTAATGTCATTGCATTGATAAGTTGCAGGAGAATCATCTTTCTGTGTTCTCGGACACTGCATGTGTCCTGCCATGGCAGAAAGCTGTTCCCACCTATTTGAGCGTACTCACCCCGTTTCCTGTGTGGTTACATGCCCGCTCTTTGTGCTATACTGCCTGCTTGTGGTGTTTCTACTCAGACACCGGGTAAGGTTGTGCGGTAATAGGAACACCGTATCTGTTAGTCTGTTCACCCAGACTCACCTAAAAGGCTGCGGTTCAGCTGTGGAAGTGAGCTCACAAACTCACTCCCCTTTTGACACATCCCACCTGGCATCAGTGTACTGACCTCTCCCCAACACCTGGTAGTGCATATTGTCTGGGCACCATCAATATTATACCTTGCAGCACTATGTGGATGTACCAAGTATTTTCCCACCTGTCCTGAAATCTGTGCTGGTTGTGTGGTCATGGGAGACCTTAACCCCTTCGGAGCTGATGACGAGCTCAGCTCGTCATGGGCGTAACCTGCGCTACGCGGATGACGAGCTGAGCTCCTCACGTAACGCGTTTTTAAAAAAAATCGTAGCGCGCAGCGGGAAAACCGGTAGCGCGCATGCGGTTAATAAGTCAACGTGATTCAGAAAAGGGGGTGGTGATGAACAGAGTGCCTGAATTAAGCAGACCACTCTTACCCAGTCCAAAGATCAGGGCTTGATCCATCGCCGTTTTTTAGCTCACTGCACCATCCCAGCTCAGAACTTGGCTATATGCAAATTAGTCTGTTCCTGTCCCAGTGCATGATGGGAACAGGGCAAACCAAACTACCAAGCCAATTCTTGTACTGGGAAGGAAACAAGCTTCCGGGGACCGGTTTCTGCCATTTCAGGCGTCGTCGGCCCGGCTTGCTTGAATCCTGATGGTGCAATGAGCAAGGGACTCACATCTGAGTATACCCTTCCACGCTTATGGTGGACAAAATGATTCAGAAAAGGGGGTGGTGATGAACAGAGTGCCTGAATTAAGCAGACCACTCTTACCCAGTCCAAAGATCAGGGCTTGATCCATCGCCGTTTTTTAGCTCACTGCACCATCCCAGCTCAGAACTTGGCTATATGCAAATTAGTCTGTTCCTGTCCCAGTGCATGATGGGAACAGGGCAAACCAAACTACCAAGCCAATTCTTGTACTGGGAAGGAAACAAGCTTCCGGGGACCGGTTTCTGCCATTTCAGGCGTCGTCGGCCCGGCTTGCTTGAATCCTGATGGTGCAATGAGCAAGGGACTCACATCTGAGTATACCCTTCCACGCTTATGGTGGACAAAATGATTCAGAAAAGGGGGTGGTGATGAACAGAGTGCCTGAATTAAGCAGACCACTCTTACCCAGTCCAAAGATCAGGGCTTGATCCATCGCCGTTTTTTAGCTCACTGCACCATCCCAGCTCAGAACTTGGCTATATGCAAATTAGTCTGTTCCTGTCCCAGTGCATGATGGGAACAGGGCAAACAAGCCGGGCCGAAGAGGCTGAAATGCCAGAAACCGGTCCCCGGTAGCTTGTCTCCTTTCTGGTGAAGAATTGGCTTGGTAGTTTGGTCTGCCCTGTTCCCATGATGCACTGGGCCAGGGACAGACTAATTTGCATATAGCCAGGTTCTGAGCTGGGATGGGGCTGTGAGATAAATAACGGTGATGGATCAAGCCCTGATCTTTGGACTGGGTAAGAGTGGTCTGCTTAATTCAGACACTCTGTTCATCACCACCCCCTTTTCTGTATCGTTTTTGGCCACTATAGGTGTGGCAGGGTATACTCAGACATGAGTCCCTTTCTCACTGCTCCATCAGGATTCAAGCAAGCCGGGCCGAAGAGGCTGAAATGCCAGAAACCGGTCCCCGGTAGCTTGTCTCCTTTCTGGTGAAGAATTGGCTTGGTAGTTTGGTCTGCCCTGTTCCCATGATGCACTGGGCCAGGGACAGACTAATTTGCATATAGCCAGGTTCTGAGCTGGGATGGGGCAGTGAGATAAATAACGGTGATGGATCAAGCCCTGATCTTTGGACTGGGTAAGAGTGGTCTGCTTAATTCAGACACTCTGTTCATCACCACCCCCTTTTCTGTATCGTTTTTGGCCACTATAGGTGTGGCAGGGTATACTCAGACATGAGTCCCTTTCTCACTGCTCCATCAGGATTCAAGCAAGCCGGGCCGAAGAGGCTGAAATGCCAGAAACCGGTCCCCGGTAGCTTGTCTCCTTTCTGGTGAAGAATTGGCTTGGTAGTTTGGTCTGCCCTGTTCCCATGATGCACTGGGCCAGGGACAGACTAATTTGCATATAGCCAGGTTCTGAGCTGGGATGGGGCAGTGAGATAAATAACGGTGATGGATCAAGCCCTGATCTTTGGACTGGGTAAGAGTGGTCTGCTTAATTCAGACACTCTGTTCATCACCACCCCCTTTTCTGTATCGTTTTTGGCCACTATAGGTGTGGCAGGGTATACTCAGACATGAGTCCCTTTCTCACTGCTCCATCAGGATTCAAGCAAGCCGGGCCGAAGAGGCTGAAATGCCAGAAACCGGTCCCCGGTAGCTTGTCTCCTTTCTGGTGAAGAATTGGCTTGGTAGTTTGGTCTGCCCTGTTCCCATGATGCACTGGGCCAGGGACAGACTAATTTGCATATAGCCAGGTTCTGAGCTGGGATGGGGCAGTGAGATAAATAACGGTGATGGATCAAGCCCTGATCTTTGGACTGGGTAAGAGTGGTCTGCTTAATTCAGACACTCTGTTCATCACCACCCCCTTTTCTGTATCGTTTTTGGCCACTATAGGTGTGGCAGGGTATACTCAGACATGAGTCCCTTTCTCACTGCTCCATCAGGATTCAAGCAAGCCGGGCCGAAGAGGCTGAAATGCCAGAAACCGGTCCCCGGTAGCTTGTCTCCTTTCTGGTGAAGAATTGGCTTGGTAGTTTGGTCTGCCCTGTTCCCATGATGCACTGGGCCAGGGACAGACTAATTTGCATATAGCCAGGTTCTGAGCTGGGATGGGGCAGTGAGATAAATAACGGTGATGGATCAAGCCCTGATCTTTGGACTGGGTAAGAGTGGTCTGCTTAATTCAGACACTCTGTTCATCACCACCCCCTTTTCTGTATCGTTAATAAGTCAACATCATATTCTGCTGGCTTGTGAATTACTTATCTTCCTTTAGTGAGCTGAACAACCCTGAGACCCATTTCTATTATATACTCACAGGAGGCAAGTCGACTTCAGCATCATGCGGCAATGGAGGCAGAAGAAATTGAGGCCCTGAGATCAGAGGCTGACTTGCTGCAGCAGACACTACGAGATCTTGCACAGGTAAGTTTGGCATAAAATAATTTTGTAAAAAAACGTGGATGGCAGCAATTATTTCACTCATCTATGATCTGTTCCTCCATATAGTTCATTTTCATATTACTTGTTTATTGTTCAGTTACAGAAAAAATATGTAACAGTATACACCTTGTTTACTTATGGAAGATGTGCTATAACGATAGTGTCTTGTAGTGAAATAATGACAACATATAGCATCTGTATTTCTCCTTTCAGTATGTTCTAATTATTATTGCCACACGAGAACACTCTGTGACCTCTGTTTGTACATCTTTAACATTTGCTTATTTCCTTTGTTCCTTTTAAGTCTGTTGGAGTCCAGCCAGCGACTTAGGGAAAGGTGTAGGACCATTATGATTTGGTGCGAGTCGCAATTAGCGACTTGCAAAACGTAATGTACTAATGTGTCTCAGACACATTTAGCGATTCCCGGTGCGGCCGCAAATCACCTGCCTCATCAATATTAATTAGGCAGGTCACAATTTGTGACCCATTGGGAATGGGCTACAATCACGGGGGTGGTGACCTGCTCAAGCCAGCAGACCACCATGTCTGTGTTTTGCTTTTTAAATAAAGCTACTTTTTTTTCGAAATGCAGCCTGTTTCATTAAAGAAAAACAGGATGCGTTTAAAAGAAAAAAGATTAAATGTTTTCTTTTTCAATTTTTAAAGTCAGGCAGTGGCACTTGGGACCCCTTCCCGTGTTATGTGGGAATCTAGGACCCTAGTGAAATTTTCCCGATTCATGCCATATATAGGTATAATTCACCCAATCCTTATATAGGCATAAGGAATCATTACCTTATTTAGCCTTCGCCTGTGCAGCCCAAATACGGCATGGCTACTTCCACTAAACTCCGAGAATCCACAACGATTTCTTGGAAAAACCAGCCTTCAGCAGTCAGGGACTTCCCCCTGCTTGAATACTAATTCATCCAAGAACTCCTGGAGTTTTCAAGGAACTGAGGCACTAGTGACGATATTATGTCCAATCTTACGTCAAACTCGGCACCTTCAAAGTATAAATATGCCTACATTTGCCCAGTCAAACACACAGTGGTTTAGCAGCAGATCGACTAACTACTTGCCCGACGCCCTGCTGCTGCAAGTGCCAAAGGAAGCCGACCCTCCAACTGACGCGCTGAGAAGACGCTGTCTTTTCTCTTGCCGAGAAATCCAGCTCCGGTGTTTCCAGGCTACCCTTGTGGGTCGCTGGGAGATCTAGTCCTGAGAGAGAGATACAAGACCTCTATCATTCTAAAACCAAGGTACGGAGCTGATTAGACCCTTAGAGAATTCTTGGAACAGATTCTTGGCAGAAAATTACTAGACTTACGCTACACCACACTTACTCCTCCCTCGTACTAGGCTTAGGTTAGGTACACCGGGTTAGGCGTATTTTAGAAGCACCAGCTGAGTACTTTTAGCCACTATTTTATCACTGTATGTATTTTATGCATTTTATGTATTCTATGTTTATGGCTTAGAAACCATATCATGCTCTTACAGTACTATTTTATAATACTATTTGTATTATATGCATTGTACTTCTTAACTAGCATTTCAATCGTAGCAGTGCATTTCTTATGCTTAAGAAATAAGACTGTTCAATAAATACTTTTATTGAAAACCCCCGTCTCTCTATTTCTAAGCAACTCTGGTGAAACGAAGCATGCACATCTGAATGAGTGAAATAGCCGTCTATTGTTTCCGCGACTCTAGAGATCCGTTTCATTCTGGGGAAGTAAAGTTGTCATGTTATATGGTTGTCAGAGACTAATCCCTTCTTGTTTATTCGACAAAGTTTCTAGTGACCTCTGAGCTAGCTGGCACTCACAATTAAGTCTAATAGATTCGGTAGAGACCTAGTCGACCTCAGTCCTACGTCTAAACTACAGGATTTATTATTCCAATGCGCAGAGCCTATTGGGAATATAGGAACTACACTACACCCGTTTGGAACTGGCTTACCACCAATTTGAAATTGGTGGTAACAGTGATTGTTTTGCGACTTCACTTGCGGTCGCTAAACAATCATACATCCCCCTGTGACTTGCTACTTGGATGGGACGCCCTTGGCAAGCCCCTTCCTAATAGCGACTCGCAAACCCTATTGTGCAAGTTGGTAATAGGTTATCAACTCTCAAAATAGGGTCTGTACATGCTACAACCCTTTTTGGCAGTCACAAATGGACCGATTTTCCGTTTGCGACAAGCTAAAAACTGTTGCCCTTGGGCCTGTAGGGAATACTGCTAATTTTGTTAAGGAAAATGCAACCCGCCTCTAGAAGAGATTCTGGTGTGGCAAAACAATCAGATTTTGTTGCTTGCTTTGTGAAGAGGCACCAGACAGCTACCGATTTGCTCCAGTACAAATGTAATTGATTACACATGAAAAGCTTGTGCCTAGGATTCCCTGCATGAGCATTTTTGGCAAATCTTATTATTCCTTGCCCACGAAATTCCATGTGTATAACTTAATTCTTAACCATTACTGCAATGGCAGTATTCTAAACCGTCTGCTATAGTTATTTTAGGAACTGCCCAAGTATCTCAGAGTTACCCTGCAGATCGTTTAAGAACAGAGAATGTGTCCTCTCTAAACGTAAGTTAAAAAACTAGGTTGCCACACTTTTTTAAAGAATTTGGATACCTTCTTTAAAAATGTCTATAAACATTTTTTCTAAAGAATTTTGTTATGAACACTTTCAAAAATATTTGTAAAACAAACTTTGTACATTTTTTCAAATACTTCACTTTATGAATATTTTAACTTAAGGTGGTAAGTCTACATACATTGTAAAATAGGTTTGCTTTTATAGCAAATTCAACTATTTACTGCAACAAATAGGTTATTATACATTTTAGAAAAATTTAATTAGTCAACATGAGAAATAAGTCATGCAAAAAAGGAGTGGCCAGTGCTGATGGTGCCAAGCCCTTCCACACAGTAGAGTTCCAGTGGTGTTAGATTATTTTTATTTACATTTGGCAATTAAAATTGCTTTTACGAAAGATGATGCAAATACTGAGGCTTTATTCATGTTTGTAAGACCTCAAAGTATGTCCTAGAATACGGCTGCACTGTACTGTACAACCATGATAAAACATATAGGAGTAAAACAAGTAGATACATTAGAAACTTAACAGGAAACATTTAGTGCGCCTCACTCTCTGGATGGTAAAGGGGAGATGACTCCGCCTATTCCCACCAGAGACTGACTGGGGAGGTTTGTATATGCTAACAGAGACACACATTATAATTAAGCAAGGCCAGTTACTCAGTCAAGCACAATATGTCTACTGCGGAACCAGGAGGCTGAAGAAAAGTGTTTGTCTGAAGCATAAATTGGCGTAATCAAACTACTCAAAAACTATAATTAATGAATAAGCCAAACTACCTGCGACAACCAGATTAACAAAATTAGACAAAGGAAGTAAAGTAGAGATGTGAGGGAAGACATGCAGCCACTGAAGAGGATCAATAACCTGGTTTGCTGCAAATGGAAAGCATGAATGAAGGAACAGAAAAGCTTAATACACAGACTGGTTGAAAAATATATTAGATGCTGGAAACACAAACCCAGAAAATAGAATAGAGGAAAAAGGAAAACCAATAGGCATTTTGGATGCCCTAACCAGTTCAGTTTAAGATAATGCAGGAATTCTAGCATACAGCAAGATACCAGATACTCAGAATTGCAATCTAGAAAAATGGCTTATGAAAACTGCATCGATAACCTAGGAAAGCATGAATTCATGAGCAGGGAAGTCTATCGGCAGATGGACAGGCTGCGGCCTCTGTTATTGGATTGAAAACTTGATTCCCACTGTATATATAGCTCTAGCAAATCCTTAGACAGTTCTAACTAGAAGGTCCAGATTAGAATGCTGGCAACATCTTGGTTGGCAGGATCTGGCTCATAGTGCTGTGGCTGGCTAGCGATCACTCAACTCTTCCTTAATTTGCTGGGTCTGGCTTATTATCCTTTACTTCTGTCTTTTAATGTTATGGTAAGCTGGCAGAATCTCCATTTAAATTGTCTTTATTGTTTGGGTTTTTCCCTTCAGGCTGTTCTCAGTGATGCAGACAGTGGAATCCAGCTGACCTCCAGTGAACGGACAGACACGGAAGATGGCGAAAGCCCTGGTCTCAGCCTGCGGGCACTGTCCTGTAGCATGCGCACACCCTCTCCGCTACGGAGACGTTCCCCTCACCGCAGCCGTTCTCCTCGGCGCAGTCTTTCTCCAGCCTTCACTGACTCAACCGTGGCTGCCGTTCACTCAGCACTGCAGAAGAGGCAGCTGCAAGTGCAAGTAAATGGGGGAGGGGAAGGAAGGTGTATGTGGAAGGGGGTGGAATGTGAAAGTGAAAGGAACAAAGTCACAGGATTAGCGGGGTGAATAGTATGCATAGACTGTGAAACAATGAAGGGAACTGCTGTGATAATTGTGGGTTTTAAAGGACTGAGTGTGTGAGTCCTGATGCTGTAAGTGTTGGATATGTTTGAGAGTTTGTAAAAGATGATGAAAGCCAGGCATACCTGTGTGAGTAAGTTTGGCAAATCTTTTGATTGTAAAGATCTAATTGTGGCCATATGTGCATAAAGTCTGCCATGCAAGTGGCCTCAAACTGAAAGAATCTGGTGGGTAAAATCTGAGTCAGCAAGTGTCTGATGTACGGCTCCTGGATCATTTTGTGTCCGTTATGCAAGCCTTGGTTCTGTTTGTGGGAGTCCTTGGTTGTATCCCTTTGTAGTGTGTCGGCCTTTGGTCACTTAAAGTCTAGTATTGGTGTTCTTTCCCTTGATCTCTTGAAGTCTCTTGAGCTAAATCACTGCAAGTTTCAAATAAATGGCTCTTTTAGGGATTGCTTTTTGAGTGCTGGGTCTCCAAGTGTCTTGTGTTTGAGCCCTTGGTCTTTAATTGTCCAGTAAGCTTGGTTTGTAGGCATACAGTGTACAAGTCTTGGATCTCTTATGGTCTAGTGTGTAGCACCCAGGTTTGTGTGGGTTTCCTACGTTATCTCTGGAGCTGTAATCACCCCCTATTATTAATGGCAGTAATCAGGCAGGTAAAAATGTGTCTGAATTGCTTTTAATTCCATTGTTTAGAAGCCACTGGTTCATTTAAATAAAAAATATTTCTTTTGATGTAGAGTTTTCATCAAGTTTTGCGGCACCAATATTGGAGCACTTACTTGTGGCACATTGCTGTGGATGCCAATTATGATCATAGCAGTGATTATGGAGAAAGGGCAGGCTCTCCTCCTTTTTGGTGGTTTATTGCTGCCTCCTTATACTTGTTAAAAGTATTTGTCTGGCCCATGAGTAGAATAGGCTTGCACGCTGCATTCGGGATATATATAGCACAGGCCTCTGCAAGCCCATCATTCTGTTTTACTTCACGTACCCCTTATCTAGTGCCATGGCTCTGCACATATCGTGATACACAATACTGCGGTCTAGTGTACAAAATATATGGAAGGGTTCATGCCTTATGTTCTCTGAAACATGTCCTGCCTGAGCAGTCGATCTATAAAAGTCTGACATGCGAGCAGAAGATACAAGGGTAATTAAATATTTTGTATCTAGGAAGGTCTGGCTTGAACCTGTGTGTTTGAAATTGTGCGATATAAACTCTGCATCTGTATGGTTCCACTTTACAATTTGTGCATCTTTAAATTTCTGGCTTAATATATCTAATTTGTACGTTTCTCTTGTAAGGTCTGTGGTGTGAAATCTGAGCAGGATCTGTTGGAGTTGAAGGTCTGCCTTGAGATTACGAGTCTGTGAATGTGTGTTGTTTATTACTTAATTTACTGGTCTCTAAGGCTCTGCTGTCAGATATGTGTCTAATTCATCCGGTGTGAGATCACTCGGATAGTTAAGCCCCACAAATATAGGATGTGAGATTTATGGTTCAGTTTCCCACTATTGAAAGTCTTGTTATGTATGTCTGGTGCAACATCTTTGGGTCTTAAGGCCCTAATGTGATGTGTGGATTGAGGTGTGCGGGTCTGTTTGAGGCTGGTGTGAGAGCTGTGCCCCTGTGAACACTGATAGATATGAGTTGTGTGTGTTTACAGTCTCCATCAGTTTATTTATGATCTAAAATTTGCTCAAGTAGCAGAGAAATGTGCTTAGGTGCTATGGAATCCAGGACAAAACAATAGCATCTGTAGTTTTTTTTTTTAGAGAATGATTTGCAGAGAGTCTTGATATTCACTGGTGGTGTATGGTAGATAATCTATCTGGTGTCTCGTCTCAGGATATTCGTGGTCGATATGAAGCTAGCCAGGGTCTGTTGACCTCTCTAAAGAAGCAGCTGAGCGAGAACGATCATGAACGACGATCCTTGGAGCAAAAGATCCTGCAACTGAAAAAAGAGGCGGACACCTCATCGCTTGCTAAGGACGATGCCATCAGGGACGTTAACCGGTTCCGCTCCTCTATTGACGTCTTGTGCAGGTACTACTGGGCCTAGATCTGTAGGGTAGTATGACCTGGTACTGTAGTGATGACATTTTTGAAATAGTAAATCATTAGGGTGTAAGGTAAAAGGGGTTACAAGGAAATTGTATTTTTAAACGAAGTGATGTGACACAGGAGGTTCCCTCCAATAAATTACCTTAAAACATAAGAAATTCAGAGTTTAAACTCGGAATCTAGAGAAGAATGACCATAGGTATTTGTGAGAATGATGAAAAGAGCAAGAGTATGACGTTAATCACTCTGAGATTAATTTATTTTATTTTTTTTAAAATATGTTTATTGCGAAGTCATAGAAAGGCACAGGTTCTCATGGCTGTTCAGTCCACTCAGAAATAAGATCATTGACATGCAAGTTTCCAGGATAATACACAGCCATATAGGCCCACATCCCGGAGGCTGGGCGGCGCAAAATTAGAGCATGTGTCAAGAAAAACTTTTAGCCGGGTATTAAGGATACGTATATATCCTTGTATTCGCTGATTTTTACAAAGTTCTCTCCTTCCAATGTCCTTTATATAATCTCACTCCCATCCCTCTGGATAGGCATTTTTTCTCTCTGATGTATATAACAAAACACTGTTTCAACATAGAACAAAAACCAAAAAACAAACCCCCCGTGCGTGGCATCATTAATAAAGTACTTAAAGAATCTGGTTATTCATGTGAGGCCCAAAAAGGTGCAGTCATTATATCCAGGAAAAGACCGTTAGGGATCACAGCAAATTACAGTTATACATACCAAGAAATATTAGCGTTCATCTAGCAGGGTTCTACACCGGACCCGGGCTCTCCAGCTCGCCTCCCCCTTCAGCATTCTCGGACTCAGGCTCATCAGGGGTGAACAGCTCAGCGCTAGTGGCATTCTGAGATTAATCTTGAAATGAATAATGACCCCAAAATAATACATAGAGACAGTACTGCTGAGTCTGTATTGTGAAATTAACAATATTGGGTATGTGGGTAGTGAGGTGTTCTGCAGATCTCCTTTTAGTTGGAGGTGCTGACACTTTAAAGGTAAACTGTAGAGTACATATTAAGTAGTGTTGTTCAGAATCATTATCATGCCTCTCAATGCAGTGCCCACACCGCATGGATGATTATCTCTCTCCTGCTCTAATACTCAAACCCCTCATCATACAAGTCTCCAGGTTTTGAGCTGTACATTGAAAGATATAGTGCATATTTGTACCCAAACCTACACCATCCTCTCTGTACGGTTTACTTTACAGTATCATCCTTTGCAGAGCTTTGAAAACGCCCCAGGCCTGCGAGCCTTATGGGGGCGAAACTCATGTTGGCGGAGTTACCAAACGACCCACCATGAAGCAAAATGGAGGGTCTAGAAGCGAGATGTTAAAGTCACTAAAATTAGGGATCACCTTACTGGATGTAATTTTCAAATACTTGTGGCTGCCTTTAATTTCTGTTTACGTACAAATGTAATCTGCAATTGTTAAGAAGCAACCTAGACCAATGCAGAATTACCATGAAAATATAACCTATTTTGTGCATAATTGTATATTGATGTCACTTGTGATTCTGAACATCACTAAATAATCTGTACTATACAGTTTACCTTTAAAGTGTCACACCTCAAATCAGTTTTCTAGTTGATTTCGTCATGGGTTTGAGCGAACTACAAAGCACGGGGGTACCATAAGACATTAGTAAATGTACTATTAGCATCTAATTGACCATCAGGGGGATTATTGGAGCCAGTGGTAGACCCTCTACCTATAAAGAGCTACTTGTGGGTCCCTTGGGGGATCTGCTTGGGCACTGATGGATCTGTGAGAAGATCCCTGCAGACGTTCTGAGTCTGTATAGATGGCTTGCAGAGCAAATGCTTAATATGTGGTGGGATCTTTGCAGGCCCTCATGCGTTAGTGGGGAGCTCCGTACAGACGACTCTGGCTAGACAGGCAGACTGTACAGGCAGGTCTATGTTTATGGCTGGATCTGCGCAGGCATTCCTGGAAGTTGGTCACTGGAGAGATCTACACATGTACTATTGGAGATGAATGCATGTTTCTAAAGCACTTTGTGACAAAATGGTTTCATGACGCTAATGTATTATCAAGTACATTATAATGTAGCTGGCAATTTATTTTAGAGAGGGTGCCCGAGAACATTGTAACTTTTTCTAGCAGGATTTAGAGACGGTGCCATAAATGGTGCAGTGTATCAAGGCAAAGGACATGGAAAGGCTGTGTTATCCTGCTTCTGGTTTTTCTGGAAAAGCCATGTGTTCTTTCTACAGTGAACTCTACAGTCGTGCAATTCAACTAGGGATGCTCCATCTTTTTAAATTTCTCTCGAAAGAACAGACTCGATTGCATTCTTGATATTGCTCCCACGATAGGCCAATTTTACGGTTGAAGTCCTCTGGTAAGGGGAAGTCTAGACGTAAACACAAGAAAGCAGAGTGGGACTTAATCCCCATCCCACCACTCTCTAGCTAAAGTGGAAGCGTGAGGGCGTCATAGGTCAGTTGGACATCCTCTGGAACTCCGGTTGCGGAGCTGATTCTGCAGTTGGTCCTGGTGCACGCCAGGTTTCCCAGGCCATTGGTGATACTGCCATTATAGATAATGGGGTAACCCAATAATCATCACCGGACCTGGGTACAATGCGGGAATATAAAGAATGGTCCGTGACTCATTCCACATGAACTAAGTTCTGATATAATAAATCGGTGTTGTGTAAAAGCTACAGCACTGGTTTTAAATCCCTAGGAAAAACCACTACCGTATTGCTATCAATAAAATATTATGAATGCATGTATTAAATCAGAGAACGGAATTACAGAAGCGCCAGAGAAGCCAATATCATTTGCAATTCATTTATTTAACCAATTACACTCGAAACACAATTAAATACTATCGTAATAGGTTGCACGAAGGGAGAAGGAGGGGAATTAAGGATGTGATGGTGTGGGGTAGTGAAAGTGAAGATCATAGGTTTAAGGAATAAACAATTTAAATAATTCTGACAGTCACTGGTAAGAAGACCAGTATCGGAAGACCTGTCTGCAATAGGAACATATATTTACAAAAATGTTTTCTTTCAATTCAACCATGCAAAAAATGCACTTTCAAAGTAATGTTGGGCGGGGAAACAGGTACAGGTCTTGTGTGGGTGGAAAGCGTCGACGTTTCAACTCGACTAACGCAAAGAGGGGGATTTGTGGACCTCAGCTGTGAGTCTTCTTCACGACGGGGTAAGGCAACCTAATCCTGGTGCCAGCCTGGCAACTCAGGTAAGTCGTAGATCGCTGTCATTCGACCATGTAGGAATAGGGGAATGGCTAATATCGCCAGATTCACAGGAGCCAGAATGTGGCTTCCTCACTTCTTGATTGGATGTATCAATTACCAATTGCCAATTACCATCCAAGTTGTGGGCCCAAGGATGCCCTGTTTTCAAATTGTGATTAAATCACACTTCCTTATTGGGAGAAAATCTGAGCTCCACGTCAATGCATCTCAATCCGTGCGGCTCAATACAATGCCCGGCTGGCACCAGGATTAGGTTGCCTTACCCCATCCTGAAGAAGACTCGCAGCTGAGGTCCACAAATCCCCCTCTTTGCATTAGTCGAGTCGAAACGTCAACGCTCTCCACCCACACAAGACCTGTACCTGTTTCCCCGCCCAACATTACTTTGAAAGTGCTTTTTTTGCATGGTTGAATTGAAAGAAGTTTTTTTTGTAAATATATGTTCCTATTGCGACAGGTCTTCCATTACTGGTCTTCTAACCAGTGACTGTCAGAATTATTTAAATTGTTTATTCCTTAAACCTATGATCTTCATTTTCACTACCCCACACTATCACATCCTTAATTCCCCTCCTTCTCCCTTCGTGCAACCTATTACGATTGTATTTAATTGTGTTTCGAGTCTAATTGGTTAAATAAATTAATTGCAAATTATATTGTCTACTCTGCCGTTTCTGGAATTCCGTTCTCTGATTTAATACATGCATTCATAAAATGTTCTTGATTGCAATACGGTAGGGGGTTTTCCTAGGGATTTTTTTTTTTTTAAAAACCTTTATTATACGTATAGCAGTTACAATCATGGGCAAGCAAATCAATAAAGCCATAAGCATGCAACATTACGTCTTCCAAGAGCCCCATCGCAGCTCAGGATAAAGTCCGTATCAGAATGATACCAGGATAAATGAGGTTTCTTTTTTTTTTTTTTATCTAATGAATACAGGGTCAATGCCAAGCGGTCGTTTCAGGGTCTGCAGCTGGCTTCCAAACTGTACAGAGGCAACTAGCTTGACGATTAAAGTGGGAGTGATGGGCGAAGTAAGCAATGCAAAATAGCCATCAACACAATCATTATACGTGACAAACCATTGCCCCACCCCACAAAAACTGAATACGCCATAGATACCCTGCAAGATAAGGCAGAAAAAGAATAAAGAACAAGCATTTACAATGCAATAGGTCTCGGGTTAATTAAGTTTGAGCTATTGGCATTGCTAAATATTGCAACACCAACTGCAACAAAAGTCTATAATTTGTAGGCCAAAAAAAGTGTGTATTTATTTTTGTAGCAATGGTGGCATGCTGTGCTTTAGATGAATATGTTTAAAAGTAAAGTGCACCATACTGCGATTGCTGTGCAGTGACGGATAGTGGTGTGTGCCTGGTGAAAGTGTGCACTGACGGCTGAAGGAGTGTGCCTGCTGAAAACCTGAACCGGCACCACTCAACCCCTACCCCCTACATCACCACTCAACCCGCAACGCCTACATCACCACTCAACCCGCAACGCCTACATCACCACTCAACCTGCACGCCTAGAGCACCACTCAATCCCCACGGCGTACAGCACCCCTCAACCCGCAAAGTCTTTTTTGATGCAGCACTCTTTGCCATTAGTCAATTTTGCGTACCGTCAATCATGTTATTATGGCCATTTCTTCAGCGGCTCATGTCAACATTGGGGTCACTCTGCATTTGAAAAGATATCAGGGTGATAACCACAAGGCTTTATTCCCCGACACCTCTCTCCTCATCGCATGCTGGGGTGCAGATTTGCAATCAAACTCAGCATCAGTTCTTGACAGCCACAGAGGACATCATTGCACTAGGCTGAAGTGACGCAACTGCCTTCATTTCTAGTGCTTGCATGAGGAATTTCAAACCGGCATGTACAAGGATGTGTGCTAAACTGGTGAAGACTAGGTTTGAGTGGGATATGATTGTGTTTGTAAGAATATAAATAAATTGCAAACCACAATTTCCACGTAATCCACTCCAATGCACACGCCACTCTAATCCATACAATCTACTCCATGACACTACTCCACAAACTTTTGCCATGCTGAACAACAGCCACACTGGTGTACAACATGGGTAAAACAATTGATAAAGCCAATAAATAGCTCTTGCATAAGCAAGACCTCTTGGCTTTGCCAAGGCTTGTTATATTTTAGCCTAAAAAGTTCTGCCAGTCAAGCGTCCAATCTCATCAAAAGCACCCAGTATGTTTCCAATACTTTCTATCACCACGCCCACTGGCCAGGGCTTAAATTGTGCCGGGTCTGTCCAGGTATAAGAACTGGTAGTAATTAATAGTGGACATTGAAACAGCTCCCTATTATATATCCCTATATATTCAGTGCCCATAACATCGTAGCCAAAAGCACTCATTGACGACTGATAAATGAATGTAAAAATGTTAGTCAGTGATTTCATTCATATTTACATTCCAAATGTTGTACTAGCCCTGTGATCCCTTGGAGTGTTTTCAAATTCCAGGAAGGTGTGTTTCTGAATGTTTTTTTCATGGACCATATTACTCTTGTATAGTGCCTACTTTGAAGAGAGGCCCTCTAGGTGTATATAAAGGACCACAATGAGGGGTCTGAATTTGAGGCGAAGGCCTGTTTCAAACATTGCCTGAAAGCAGATGAGAAAGGGGTTTACAATGCATGGTCATGCAGTCCTTGGCCTCTCTGCAGAGAGCAATGGTCCGGCATTACAGCTGCAACTATGATTCTGTGCAAATGTGTGAAAGAGGTATGCAGTTGTCAAAATATTGACAAGGTGAAAGAAGTATAAGAAAATGCTGTGCTTACAAGGGAAGGGGGCGGTGTGTGTTGGGGTCAGTGGAATGAAGGAGGAGGGAGGAAGAGCAGAAGAAAGTGAAAAGCGGCGCTAGAGAGTAATGAGAGGAGGTGTACGGTATATAGATACAAAGTGTTGAGAGAAAGAGGTTGCACATGTCCAGAATGAAATGAACATAACAGAAGTTATTGAGGCACTGACAAAAACTGCCCCTTCCACAGGCCTGAGTGATGGTTATTTCAGTCCCACAATGTCAGAATGAAAACAATTCAATATTAATTAACAACAAAATTGTCGTTACTCGTTTTTGTTAAACAGCTAACAACCAATGACAGTTAACATCCTTCCCAGCCTTTGATGTAACTTCAAAGACACAGTCTCATCACTTGAGAACTGAAGCATTTGCAATATTATATACACAGGTATTAGTTGTTGCTTATTTATTATTATGCAGCGCACAACCATTGAGAAAGCCTAGAATTCTGGCTTGTTGTAGCAGTAATGTTACTTGCTGTATTATATCTGGATGCAGGGACGGAAGCAGCAAAATGCCAGTCGGCCAGCACACAATGCTAACGACAAATGTTGTGTTGTTTTAAGCCTCGCCCTTAAAGTCATCGGTCACGCCCCTCGGTGACCCACCCCCACCACCAGTGTTTTCATCCCACTGTCTGGAGGGCGGGCATTGGCTCACCTGGCAGCGCGTGGAGGGTCCTGTTATGCTTTGCCCCCTCAGTGCAGGCCACGTTCAAGGACGCGAGCTCCGGGTCTCCAGGGAGTGAGGCTTCTTCGGGGGCCCCCATGGCCGAGTAGTGAAAGGGACTCACTGTTCACAAGTGCACCCGGGGCGGCGGCGGCAGAGGTGAGACGGCCCGAAGCTCTGCGGCCGCGCTTGGTTCTGCTTATGCAGCTGCGTTGTCAGGCAACGTGATGCAATCCTTTTCCCTGGGTGAAATGCGGAGTCGGATCTGACCCGGACCCTCTGGAGTAAAAACTCTCGTGGGGGGCAAAGTGCTGCTACCATGGACATTTTTTTAAGTATGCACAAATCTGCATCCGGATTGAAAGGGGCGGTTCCTTCCACCCACACAGCGCTGCGAGTAAAAAATACGCCGAGGAGTCCGCAGCCCCGCCCCCTCCCCAGTGCACCGCGTCCAGTGCAGGCTGCCAACCAAGCTCGGCTGCGACGCCTTATAAACTGTCCTGCAGTCCACGCCTCCACTGCACTTGAACATGGGGCAGGGGAGTAGGACCTATCACACCACTCTCTGGTGATATCACTCGTTCGCACGGACCGAAAGTAAAAACAGAATTGATCTGGTAAGTTACAAAGGGGGGGGGGGCCTCGGTTCCCTCGTTGTGTATGCCTGTGTGTGTATGCATGTGTGCGACGGCGGGGGAGAGCGGGGGTGCACTCGTATGTGTGTGGGGGGGGGGTGCGTGTCTGTGTGTATGTGCGTGGGCGCTTGTGTGTGTGTATGAGCATGCGTGTGTGCTTCCCAGGAGACAGTGCCAGGCCGCAGCGCTCGTTCGCGTGCGCGTGTCAGTTTGAAATCGCCTCCAAGGCGATGCGCGCGGCCAGGATTGTCTCCTGGGAAGCACACATGCCGACAAAAGAGCTTCGGCGGAGACGCGCTTCCGCGCGTTCAGCTGAGCCCTAAAAAGAACGTTAAAGGGAAAATAAGTAGTTTGTGAGTCCAGACATTGGAGGTTCTGTTCAGCCTGCGATGAAGGAAGCAAACGTGACTGGAGGATCCTTTACACCCGCCCCAATGGGTTCTCTTTGATCGAGGCCATAGGTATTGGGAATGGCTGAATGGTTATGCATTTTTCTCCTTGGGAAGGGTTGTTGGACCTTTGTAGGTCAAATTATTGTTAGATTCAAAGACCCTATTAAGCTTTAACTTCCGTGCCCCGTGGGATGTGTGACCAGCTGAAAAGGTAGCAGTAGTCTCAACGAAACGCGTACTGTGCCGTTCATTACAAAATGAATGAGGCCGAACCGTGAAAAATAGTAAAAGGTTGGGGGAGGGGGGGTGAGAAAGGGCTACCAGTCTGCTGCTTCAGCAAACAGGCCGTCCCGCGTCAATAAAAACTGAAGTCATTACATTTAATCGATGGACTGAAGATTTCACCGATACGGTGTCAAATATGACACGCTTCTGGTCCCAAAAGCAGCTCTGGTGAAAATTAAAATGGGTATGAGGAGGCAATGCCAATGCGGGCATCGGGATACACAGGCCACCCGAGTACTGAACCAAGCTCCGGCCCCGTGCTCCTAGTTTAAATGAAATGAAGAATTTACAAAGCCCTACATATACCCAGAGGTGTCTAGGTGCTACCTTCAGATAGGACTATATAAGGTTGCCATGGGATCAACCTCTAAAAAGCAAAGTTTTTAACCCCTTTCTGAATTTTAGCAGATTCGTTTTTTTTAAGTTGCACGCCTATTTAAATCTTCATTCATAATTCTGCACCAAGGTGTCACAGCCACAAAAAAAAAATTGAAGTTTTTCCATTCTATATAAAGGTTTAAAACCTCAATACCAGGCATAGCTTTTATTTTCTAAGACATTGTATTTAAAAACTGCTATAAACAAAAAAGATTTAGGTAGTACTACTTCCAAAGGGAGAACTAAAGATCCAGATCCAGTGAGGCTATAATCTTACTTTGCGGATTTCTGGCAGGAACCACAACTTCATGACCACAATCAGCACGGGCTGCAATTGTGTGTGTAAATTTGCTTGTGAGTGGCTGTAACTGCCCGCTGTACACAGCCCATTATGGGCTGCTACTACTGAAGTTGTGACCAGCCAGAAGAAAGTGTAGATGCCAGAAGAAAGTGTAGATGCTGAAGTGTTATCTGGCCCGATTGGGGCCCAGCAAGAACTACCAGTTGAGGCCTAAACCCAGCGTGGAGCCCCCAAAGTCACATTAAGGTAGGACTCCTGTCTCCGCTCTTCAAAGATCCAGGTGGGCATACTGTCGTGAGCGGCCGCAGCACCCAAAACAATACGGAGCAGCTGCAGGTACGCCACCTCCTGCACTGGGAGGGTATTGACCCTCTGTAGGACCCAGCAGCGAGTCTGACCATTCCCTTCTACAGCGTGGTAAGAACTGTTGAATGGAGACTGAGCACATACATTTGGGTGTGATTAAAAACTGCACCTGAGCTTAATTCATGCTACTACTGCATACCCCATTACAGAATGAACGACCACGCAAAACTAGGAAAGAGCCTGGAAAGATGGTGAGGGTGACCAGAGGGAGCGGAAGGAGGTGCAGCACCAACCTTAATACAGCTCAGAGACACTAAACTGTATTCTGAAGAACAGTTGTGTGCAATATTGTACTCCATTTAGTTTTATAGATTTTCTTTTCGAGTTTTATGTAACGCAAACCTGACCCAAAGGTATCAGAGTTTTACAGAGTTTGCACAAAAACATATACAAGGAATACGTAGTACGCAAAATACAGGGTAAAAAAAATATATACAATATATTCTGATGTGCATCTACTACAATTGTAGTAGATGCACAATATAGTTCAGGGGTAGCGATGGAAGGCCTGGAATATTTTAGGAGGGAGGGTTCAGGTATTTGTTGATAAAGAGTTATGTAAGGTTTTTTTCTGAAGTAGAGTGTCACGTAGAGCCTGTGGCAGAGCATTCCAAATTCTAGGGGCATTCTCAAAGAACGAACAAGTGAGTGATTGCACTAGTATACAAAAAGTACTTTTCTTGTAAAGATAAGCACTGGGCTGGACATTCCTTACTGAACTGGTTGTTGGACTCCAAGCTCAGGCACTCCCACACACATTCTGTGAGAAGCCAGTCACTGCTCGCCATCATTATCACGAAGAGTGAAGTAGCAGGACAGACCCCAGGACATCGGAGGCAAACAACCTCAATAACCGCTGCTCGATGAAATCAGAAAGGGCAGGGTCTAAATCTAAAACCTAATAAATATAATCTAAATTGTAGGTTGTTCCACAGTCATTGACAGTTACTCAAAGGATGAGGTGATGGAATAAATGCACTGAACACCATATCACTGGCAGCAGAACGTCATTTGGCTCCGAAGACCACAACATGTGATGTATCATGTGTCATGCCGGAGTATGATGAATCTTTAATATCCCAAAGTGTACCAGAGGGATTATATTCTCTTCAATAACATTTCAGACTAAAAGACGCAAGAGATGGCAAAGCAAAAGGACTGAACGTTAGAGAAATTGGACAAAACCCAACAACAGAAAGAGCCTCCACTAACGCATTATAATTCACCAACTACTTCAGAGGAGCAGAGACGTTAGAGTAAACGCAGACCAGAACTTCAAGATCAAAAGGCAATGCCGAGGATAACAATGTGCTAGCCTCCTGTCCAAAAAAAAGGAAAGAACATACTAACAAGAACAAGCCTTAGGATGTGACAGTCAGATAGGCAGAACAGAGTTTTAATAATCAAATCAAACTACTAAGTTAGGTCTCCTTTCATAACCCACACCCTTCTTTATTTTCTTTTTACAGTTTAGAAATAGTTCACATATCTATGTTAAGTGTTCGCACATCTGCTAGTTAGGTGGGATATTTTGTGACAACTTTGTAGATTGCTCTGCAGATCGTGAAAGAGGTTAATACAGAGTGACGTCACCTTCGCCTGGACGTGCAGAAATAGAGGAATCACCAGGCGGGCAACTAGAGCCAAATTTCGGGGGGGGGCGGGGGATGAAAATATTTCGGGTAGGGTCTAATTCTTCCAACCACGGACAAAGTGGCTGTGAGAAGGGGTGACCACACAATAAAAGCCTCATTTACAACTAAATGGTCTGTAAAGACCTGTTAAGTACTCGGGTGCGGCTGCAATTACATACTCGCCAGCCCGCGAAGCTGTGTCAGCCCGGGCTGACAGGCACGCCTGGAAGTCACTAGTATTTCCCTTACCTCCCCACCTCACCATCACCCGGGTACTTACTTACTTATCGACCTCTGAAGGATGACACTGATTTCCACCTTCCTTCCGAGGGACGGAGCCCGTGAATCATAAGCTCTACACGGCCGCATTACCACACTGCGAGTGACTAAACGTGCAGCCTGTTCCAGGACTTTGTATGACTCAGTGCCCCCAGCATGGCATGATCAGAGGAGTGTGTAACCGAGAACCTGCGCGAGCTCAGAGGCGGGAAAAGGGGGGGGGGGGGGGGGGAGTATCGGTATGTGCTCGTCACCCACTCCATTGCATAGTAACCTCTCCGATCCTTCCACTGACTCCAACTTCTCTCTGAAAATGATACCATTATTACCCAATGCCTTTTCCCTCGAGAGGCAGCGCAAAGCTCGTTGCCCGCTCGTGCATGCTTCCAGAGTTCACGTAAACAGGCGCAGCAACAGTCAGCAGGGGCTGATCAATGGCGGAGAGCTCGGGGGTGTACGCACTTCCCGTCGCGATGCGTGCGTGCTCAGGTCAGGAAGTGAGTCACGCGCCAGGGCGTTCAGATAGGGCGCTTTGAGAGCCGGGTGTTTACAACCGAGAAAGAGCTGGCAGGTGGAGAGCCGCATGAGTGTAAATTCACCAAAAGTGCCAGGATGGTGGAAGGAGCATCAGCAGGGCACAGGTCCTTTAACAAGCGGAGGATCGCCCGGCGTGAAACAGCGCCGGGCGCCCAAGACGAGACGCAGTGCCGTGAGCGTGCACATCAGCTGTAGCGGTGCAAGCTGAAAATCGTCGGAGAAGACACGCCGACCTCCGAATCTGCCTACTGCCGAGACTGACCAGCCGCGGAGGGCAAGAGACATGCGGAAATAGCCCGGTGAGTGGTGGGCGCGCACGACGCAGCGTGGGCGTGCACATCAGCTGAAGATCACCGGAGAAGACACGAGTCTGCCTTCTGCCGTGACTGACCCGATGCGGAGGGAAAGAGCCCGGTGAGTGGGGGGGCGGCAGAGAGAGAGAGTGTGTGTGTGTGTGTGTGTGTGTGTGTGCGTGCATGCATGCATGCATGCATGCGTGCGTGTGTCTGTCTGTCTGTCTGTGTGTGTGTCTGGCGCATGCCTGCCTGCCTGCCTGCCTGCCTGCCTTTGTGCGCGTCCACAGACCCTGGTCGGCTCGTCCACCTCTCTGTAGTCCCTTGCTAGCTTACTAGGCGACAATAGTTCTCGTTGCCGAGACCTAAAAAGGACCATAGAACCAAGGAAGAAATAAGAAGATACATAGAAACCACCCCCAACCCCCCACCCCGCACCCCTGCAGAAGGCCATGGTCTATCCCCCCAGCAGTGTGCCTGTCGCCCTAAATAGGAAACCCGAAATATAGTAGATAAGAAGAAAAGAAAGAAAAGAAAATGGAGGAGGAGAAGACAATTAGCGTACGGGCTCCCAGCCGCCCACCCTCCAAACGCAGACCCTCAAACCGACACAAAACCAACATTCGAATCAGTCAATATCCCGCCTGTCTCTCGTAGTCATCAGCCGTGCATGCAACAATAAGCAAGAAAACATCCTCAACCTTGTCCCATGCGATCAATTGTATCAACGGAGCCCAGCAGACCAGCCGCCATTTTAGATGGAGTAGGCGAACGGAATGGCCATGATAATACGTTAAGCTGCCCATCAAAGTCAGCCAAAAACGATAGTGTGTGATCAAAGACGATGTGGGAAGGATCCACGCGCAGCATTAATCCCCTAAAGTCAGTAGACCAGTCCAGTAACACCAGTTCCAGGAGAAGAGGGAGAGCCACCCCATCAAACAACACATGAGTTGCCGGACACGGCGTCCGGAGCCGCTTCTCCAACCACTGCACAAGTCCACGAACACCAGACCTCTTCCCAACAAGATCAGTCAGCCCCATGGCAGTCTCGAGATCCTGGTCCCCCGACATCTCCGTATCCCCGGGGTTAAGCAGTACACCGCAGTCAAGTGCAGGGTGTGGCGCAGTGTCCCGCACTCGAGAACAATCACGTTCAACAAAGCACACAGAGGGAGTGATGGCGTCCAGTCGGCTCCCCAGGTCCCGGGCGCTACAATCCAGGGCAGCCCGCAAAGCACCTAAAGCAACCAGAACATCACCAGTCCCCGGCGCTGCCCCAAGAGCATGGGCTCCAGCATTCCTCCTCATTCGAGGCTCACCGGCAGGTAGCGACTCTCGAGCCCGACCGGTGTCTTCCCATGCGTACAATTGATCACCCCACTGCCACTCACCAGAGTACGATCGAGTCAGGAGCACAGGAGTAGCAGACTCCATATCTTACGATCGGTGGCGTTGATGCGGCGCCAGCAGTCACCTGGGCCCACAATAACGATACGGAGCCTTCAGTGCCAAGCGCCGAGTACGTGGTGCTCAAAATGTCGCCCACAATAGCTTGGGAAAGATGAAAAAGTTGTCCGGGCAGTTCACGGGCGGAGAATAGATACAATGTAATCCCCTGGATCTGTGATGTCTCTCGGGCACACGGAACCGCCGGGTAAGCTGGATAGCTGCGGCAAGGGAAGAGCAGTGCAGTAGACACACTCCGGCCGGCCGACTCCTCCCCGTATTCGATGGCCGTTGTTGTTGCAGCAGGGGCTGGCCGACCCCAACACTCAAAGACCCGGTCTCGTGGACATTAAAGGCCGGGGAAGAGGTGAGGACATTTCGCCGGTGTTACAGCTGGTAGGAATCCCGGAGACACTCCAAAGAGAGCAGAATCATTTCGCCATCACAAAAACACGGCTCGAGTGCAGGATAAATTGCAGGATGTAGGAACAAAGCAAGAAGGTCGGCGGAGCCGAGAGCCTACGCGGCCATCATGGTTGCAGGCTTGGCTCCTCCCCTTTCCTAGGGATTTAATACCAGTGTTGTAGCTTTTACACAACACAGATTTATAATTGGTGATACTGCAGCACATAGAAACCTTTAAGGAAGCCCTATTGCTGATATTTGGTTCTCTTCCGGCTCCCTCTGGTACAGCTTCAGGCCCTAAGGATCTGCAGGGGCCCTCAGTTGGGTTACCGCCGGTAGATCTGTCCTTAGTAGCATCGAACCCTTTTGGCCTGGCTCTGGCACAAACTTCCACCCCAGTTCTATGACCTGCATCGTCCCTCCTTTATCGATGCAGTACCACTACCTCCTAAGGAGGGTCCTGGGCTGGTTCCGATATCTGACCCCCGAATCGACTTCAGCACGATGTTGACCAGTGTTGCACGACTAAATTACTAAAGTGCGGCTGATCTCCAATCAGCCTGTTTCTAATCCTATGCCTCCACTTGTGCATCAGCTAGCCTAGCATTTAGATCAGTCAATGTATTTATTGGGCTGCTATACGCATGGCTTATGGAACATGGGTAGTGAGATCTTGCAGGCAGTCGACGGAAGACCTTAGAGCCTCGTGTGCTGGATTCACTCCACAGGATTCTCTGGAGATGTACAGGCCTCTCTTTAGGATATTCCATTCGATGTCTCATGCCTGTTCAGCAAAAAAGATAATTCTGTCGTCGAATGTTTCAAAGAAAGTAAGGCTCTAGTATGCTCCCTCAGTCTTTTGGCCCATGCCAAATAGTTAATTCACCTGGTTAGGAATTTCTGAGGTTACTCCAGGCGGCTGGTGTATAGACAACATTAATCTCCACTGCCTCTACGGCAACCACCCCAAACCTTTCGAGGCTTGGGATGTGCATCAGGCAGGCAATGTACTGGCCGCCATCAACAACAACCCACTTCCCCTGCGGCAACGGCCACCAGGCCGTTTTAGCTTGCCTTACGTGGTGTGCAGTCACCCAGAACCCAGCACTTTCTCCCAGGGTGGTGTTCCATCACATCTGGCAGATGGGTCCTCCAAATCGTTCAGTTTCAGTATGCTGTTCCCTTTCTTTCTGCTCTGCTGAAAAAACCCCCAAAGCAGAGCAACTCTCAGTGAAGTACCTCTTCATTCTGTTGCAAGAAGTGTTGTAGATTCACACACACCCACCCTCCACCCCGGAAGCCAGTGCTTGATACAGCTATTTTCAGCCTTCAAAATTACTTCTATTATATGCATGGCCACTATCTGAATCTACTCAGTACTCCATACCTACTCTCACCTGATGTGTGGACAACAATCTAACAATGGAGTTGTGCCCTTGCACGTTCACAACCATAGGAAGAGTCACTGAGACCTCATGACTTGAAAGACGTCTTGAAACACAAATAAGCTGCAACAGTATGGAACCAAAGGTAGGTGACTGGAGTATGCAGAGCATATGAGTCTACAGCAATACATGCAACAAGCAGATGCGTATAGGGCAAGTAACATAATTCTTAATTTACGCAGGCCGCTGGGACAAATTTGTGGCCTGGTCTGGCTCCACAAGACAGACTCTTGACAAGCCAAACAGTCAGATGTTTTAATTGTTTGTTTTGTTTTCGCCAAAGCAAAGCCTTGCAGTGGGCACTATTAAAGGTTATTTATCAGCCCTTTCTTCTTTTTTTGCGATTGCTGGACTAGCAGTCATTAAAGGTTTGACACATTTTCCCTCCCAAACCGTTAATCCACAGTGAGACCTTTACTTGGTCTTGGTGTTTCTTGCGTATATGCCCTTCAAGCTAATGCTAAGCTGCTTTTTGCGTCTTTTGACCTTAAAAACTGTCTTCCTAATCGCAATCCCTTTAGCTCATACTGTGAGTGAACTTCAGGTACTATTGGTGCAAATGCCCTACAACACCTGTTTTCCAGACAAACTGGGGCTGAAGACTCAGATGATTTTTTTTTTTTTTACAGAATTTGATATAGCACGAACTTCACCCGAATCGGGTATCAGAGCGCTTTACATAGCACCAGTTGCATTACATGAGGCCACATTCATTTTTGTTAAGCACGGGGAGATTAAGTGATTTGCCCAGAATCACAGGATTTTAAGCCTCATTGTCGAGACTCAAAGCCAGTTCCCCAGATTCGAGGTCGCCCGCCCTAGCTGTTAGGCCAACTCATCTCCCTTGACAGAAGCCATGACTCCTTTCTGCATTATAGTAAAATTTACAGGAGTGTGGCCCATATACCAAATCAGGACTGGGTAAGGAAGGTGCATATAAGAAACAATGCCCCGACAGGTAATAATGTATAGTCAATTAATTATGCATGCACACAGCATTGCTGACAAGGAAAGAAGGAGAGCACTCTTTGAATTGAATAAAGGTAGTTAATAATCTTATATTGTGATACATTATTTCTTATATGCTCCTTTCTGCATTAGGCAGTGCATCATTCTCCCAGCGTACTTTGGTTCTTCTCACTCCTCAAAAGAAGAGGAGAGACTCCATGAGTTGGACAGCAAAAGGTGCTTTAAGCTTTTACATCGATTATACCAAGGACCATCAAGTGGACAATGAGCTTTTTGTTAAGATCTTTGAGGTGGAGAAAGGGAAGGCTCGCCACTAGGACTTAGGCAGCTGTCAAGACATGCAAATTTTACAGATCAGGAAATCTGCAGCACTATTATCCTGGTGAGTGCCAACCCCTCACCAAGCCTTGGAGGGTCCCTGGAATGGTCCACCACTGAGGATCCAACCTGAGCCTCAAAGCCCAGGCAACTTTCAAGTTTCACTTGACCCCTAAACAAGCCACCCAAGATCCCTCATGAAGACCTTATAGCGTTTCCAAAACATTAATAGCTGTGTGATTTGGGGGTAAATATCGCATGACTGTAGGTTTCCTGAAGTCACATAACCTGTCAGCCATTTTAAATGGCTAATGACTACATCAACCACCTCCTACTCTTCAACCGGTTGTTTGGCTTTCCAGGTTACTGAAAGGAGGAGATATTTTCTTCACCTACTTGGTTGGTCCTGAATCCGGTTCCACATCACCCTTCAAGAGGTAATCATCTAGGGGGGACGCTTTCCTGTTCGTGTTTGTGCTTGCCGCCCGTACCTGCTGGGATCGGCTTCTGCTCCTGTTCTTCGCCTGGGCATTGTTGTAGCCCCCACTCCTCGCGCTGCCTGGAGGCAGCACTGATCTCTGTGGCGTTCTGTCACGGGGCGTGTGGGCTGCTCACAGGACGGGCATTCTAGCGCTGCAGGGACTCACTCTCCCAGGAGTCCCTGCTCGGCCTTGACCACCTGGCCTGCGCACCTGTGAGCCCCGCCCCCGGACCGCCATTTCTTCTATTTCTGTCAGTTACTCTCCACGCTTAGCGGGACGCGCCGGGCGAAGCCCGGGCAAAGGGTGGGCCGTCTGTGGCCGTCCGGGGACGACCGAGGACGGGACGGGCCACCCCTTTTACGCCTTCATTCTCAAGGGGAAGGTAGGATTACATCAGTATGTCTACAAACTGTGATAAACCGATAACCGTGGGGGGCAGCAAAGGTACATTGGAGAACTACTTCACCAGGGCCTCTGTGGATCTGGATACGGATAACCTGTTGACTGAGCGCAGGATTGAACGTCGCCGCTATATCGAGCTCCTGAAAAATAGACCATTTACTGATTTGGCGCCTATATCTGTCCTGCCAGATGGTGACACCGATATCTACAGTGAAGATCCCCCGCCCTTGGACAATTGTCCCCTACTCCTCAGAGACACTCCACCGCTTTCTGGTACAGCTATTATCGGTCCTTCACCCAATATGTTGTCTTTATGCGCTCCTTGTACAGGTCCAGATGTTGAAAATGTTGAAAATGTGTCTTGTGCTCCAGCTAGGGAGTTGCCTAAAAGGAAGGGCAAGATGTTACACAAGATCAAACCCCCTAGCCCACCACCATCTAAAAGGAGAAGGGGGGAGGGTGTTCCCCAGAGGGATAAGCTTAGCCATTCCGAGTTCGGTAAATCCCTGAAAAGTAAGACCACTGTTGTAACTATGACTAAGGCCCCAGCACCATCTGACATAGTGCCAGCGGCAATAGCACCTCTAGACACAAATGTTATATTGCCCGATACTAACCTATTAAGTGGAGCTGGGGTAGTTTCCCCCCTTTGTCAAGAAGCTTTACCACTCTCTGGCACCCCGTGGGATTCCATAGATCAGCTATTTAGGTCCTTTATGTATCCTATATTGGATATTTTAAAGAGGGTGGAACAACGACTTGGTAATTTAGAGGCATTGTATGTTGATGAAGTTGGGGTAGGGCCTTCTACGAACATCCTAAGGCCCACCACTTCATCGACGATTCCATCTCAGACTTCAACTGCCCCTGCCCCTACTCTGGTTGCCTCTAAGGGTCCTAACAATGGCAATATTGGAGCCAATAAACCTTCTGGCAATAACAAACCGAGAGCAGCAGTTGTTCTCAAGAGCTCCAGTAAGGATAATAATGCAGCTAATAATCCCCACAGTAATATCCAACGGAAAACTCTGGCATCTCAGCATGCCCAGGTGCCTGTGGCAACAGTGGCAAAACCTATAGCCCTGGCTGCTAGAGAACCACAGAAGGGAGGGGAAAACCCCAGCGTCACGAACCAGCAATTGGGAAGGGGAAGGTTGAGCTT
This sequence comes from Lissotriton helveticus, assembly GCF_964261635.1. Taxonomy (NCBI): domain Eukaryota; kingdom Metazoa; phylum Chordata; class Amphibia; order Caudata; family Salamandridae; genus Lissotriton; species Lissotriton helveticus. The sequence goes on from NC_136065.1 coordinate 512,334,131, forward strand.
GCCCACTAATGATAAGCTACAGGGCCATAATGTTGAATTACCCCCCGAGGCTGTGCCTTTCGTAGTTGTACTCACAGGAGTCCCTACTTTAGAGGCAGGTAAAAGGGAGGGGCATCCCCAGCTAAAAAATAAAATTCTCCACTGGCTAGGACTAAATAGACCACTCCCATACTACATTAACGGAGAGATAGTCCACGTCAGGCGCCTCCCTTGGTTGGGCAGCAGGGAAAAAAACCTCAATGGAGATATTGTAGTAATAAACTTTAGGGACCCAGAGGCAGTCAGATGTATATTAACAGGGCCCTCGGGGAATTTGAAAACTGCCATAGTCCCACTCGATCTAACATATTTTTATCCAAGATCGTTTGTGACTCCCCCTTTTTTCCCCGTAGGGCTTGCTGATCCTCATCGCAATAAGAATGCGTACATGCCTCCCTATAACAGATACACGGGTCATTCGCCTAGGCCCTTGCCTACTGGGAACACATCGGGTTGGAATACAGTCCCTGTTGGTGGCCACAGCATGCTTCCAGGGGGGTCTGACCATTTGCATGGGAACAGGAGTATGGAGCACTTGATCCCTTTTACCCCATTGGAAATTTCTAATAGATATGGTGTTCTTTCCTGTTTCGATGGCTGTGATTGACTCCCCGTTTCCACCACCCCTCCCTTAACTAGTTCAAAGGTGGGTAAAGGGGAGCTAGCGTGGGTGGACGCACAGAGTGGGACTAGGTTGATGTCTATAGTACCCAAGTCTACCACTGCTCTCTCTATTTCCCAAATGGCCAAATCCCCCACATTTAGCCACGACTCCTTTAAGGGACAAATGTGCCCTGATTTAGGCGACCCAATCGTAGGAATTGCCACATCTTCTAACCAGTCAAATGAGCCATCTAGCCGACAAAGCAGACATTTAGCGGCCCTATCATGGAATGTGGCGGGTTTGGCTACAAAATTAGACAGCACTGATTGGTGTGATTTTGTGGATACTCATGGAATCCGTATACTTCAGGAAACATGGGCTACGACCGCCCTCCATAGAATGGGGTATGTTACTTACACTGAACTCGCCATAAAGAGTGCTAGAGGCAGGCCATCTGGTGGTCTGACTATATGGGTGGGTGTCCATCGTGAGTTTTCTGTTAAAAGGATTAGCACTAATAGCTGTGACTTATTATGCATTCTTTTAGCTCGCCCAAAAACACCTAAATTGGCAATTATTAACATTTATTTACGTCCTGTTCGTGTGGGAGGGACCTCACAGACTCTAGAGGCCTTAACTAATTTATTGAATAGTCTCCCTAGCGAGACTAAGGTGTTAATAGGGGGAGACTTTAACTGCCACTATGAACCACTTGGGGGGGGGGGGGGGGCATTCAGATATCATCAGACGAGGATGACGTCTGCCAGATTCCATTCCCTAATGTCTACCAAACTAAATCCTGGTCACCTATGGTCATGCAGCTCACATCCTTAACGTATACACATTCACTTAGAGCATGTAACGGCCGCTTTCCAGGGGATAGCCCAGGAAAGTGTACTTATAATGGAATGGGCCATTCGTCAATAATTGACTATTTTATGGCTAGCTTGTCCTTATGGCCAATGATTTGTAACTTCCAGGTACATGATCGCTCGGAAAGTGATCACAACCCTTTGGTAGTAGAGTTGGATCTGCCACAGCCTGAGGCGGTGCCACAAGAGGCTGACGCTGTATCAAGTAATATTAGAATTATACAGGGTGGGAAAAGAATCCGTTGGGCCACTATTAAGTCCTCACCAGAAAATCTGGCTTTCTTGTACAATAGTGTAATTCCCCAGCTAGAGCGGGTGCTAGCATTGAATGAGAGTGCCTCAATTTCTGCGGCAGGCGGAAAGGCTGTAGAAATCCATAAAGAATTAATGAAGACCCTGGCAGGCAATTTCTACAAATCCTCCAACCAGAGCCAACGGCAGCCACGGGACTCTAATCCCTGGTATAACCAGTCATGTAGGAGGGCAAAAACTATTTTAGTATCTGCTCTTAAAACAGGCAGTAAGACTTCCATTATGACTGCAAGGAAGGCTTATAAGGATCTCCTGTTCCATGCAAAATCTGAATGGGAAACCGAGAGATGGCAGGGAATCAAACAGGCACTGATTGTGAAAGATGCACGATCCTTTTGGAATCTGGTTCACACCGGGAAGGCAGAGGGCAAGTCTAAGATCGACCCCAACATTGCTGAGGAAGTTTGGTGTGCTTACTTCAAAGATCTTTACTCTAGTCCTGCTTCCCTAACTCTTGACCTACCAAGTTCTCATCTGTGGTTGGATCCTAGCTGGTGCCCTCCTTTATTTACTTTGTCGGAAGTGACAATAGCGGTATTAGCATTGAAACCTAATAAGGCCCCGGGGTTGGACAGGATTCCTGGTGATCTTTATAGAGATGAGTTGAAGATATGGGTCCCCTACTTGACTGTCCTATTTAATGCCATTTTGGACGGACAAGAACTCCCTAGCACCTGGCTGGGGGCCGAAATCATCCCAGTTTATAAAAAGGGCTCCCCGCTGGTACCATCAAACTACAGGCCAATTAGCCTTATTGATGTTACACAAAAAATGTATGCCAGACTCCTTTTACAACGCCTGTAGGATTGGATTACAGAGAATAATATTCTCTCCCACCTGCAAGCAGGGTTTAGAGCCAAAACATCGACCATCGACCAATTACTACGGCTCCAGGTACTTTATTGGAAGCATGTGGTCTTGGATGGGGGTAGCCTGTACCTAACATTTGTGGACCTCAAATCCGCCTTTGATATGGTGGATAGGAACCAATTGTGGAGCATATTAACCAACATGGGGATCCCTCTTTACCTGTGCCATCAACTTAAAAGACTCCATGAAGGAACCTTCGCGAAGGTACGCTTTGGTAAATTTGGCCAGCTGTCTAGGGCATTTCCAATTGAGAAAGGGGCTAGGCAGGGGTGTGTACTTGCCCCCACACTATTTTCCCTCTTTCTAAATGGCCTTATAGAAGATCTGACTAGCGCAAAATATATTGATGCCCCTAATTTAGCTGGCGCTAAATTCCCTGCACTAATGTTTGCGGACGACACCCTGCTGCTTTCAAAAACACCAATGGGGATGCAGCGGGTGTTAGCCTGATTTACCGAATTCTGTAAGAAAAGGAACCTGGTGATTAACATAGATAAAACAAAGTACATGGTGTTTAACACCAGCACAATCAATTGCCCCCACCCGAAAATGGATGGTCGACCCCTGGAAAGGGTAAATAACTTTGTCTACCTTGGTTTGACATTGAACGACAAAATGGGGTGGGATACTCAAATGTCTAAGGCTAACCTAGGGCTGTCACAGGCCGCGTGGGGAATCTTAAAAGTGCAGAAAACTTGTGTGCATAAACTAGTGAGTCCCCCGCTAGAAATTTACAAAGTTCAAGCCAGATCTTCCACCCTCTATGGGGCGGAACTTTGGGGGCACCGACCAGCAAATGAGATCGGTGTTACCGAGAATAACTTTATTAGGCAGCTGCTCACTCTACCAAAAAGCACACCGCTAATACCATTAAGGCTGGATTTAAATCTGAGGCCAATTGCAGAAGTAATTGCCTCTCGCCCGCTCCTTTATTGGCGAAGATTGTGGAGTGTCCCAGAGCTTGAGAGCTATAGAGAAGAATTGAAAACCGTGATGGCCTGTCAGGGTGCAGGTAGGATACAGTGGCTATCATTTATAAGGGGGTTAGCGACCAAGATTGGACTGGAGAACTTGTGGTCCAATCCTGAGGCTGCATGCCAAGTTATCTCGAGACAAACCCTGGCTGAGACCATAAAACATCATAATCTACAGGAAGCTCTTCAATCAGCCAGGCCCTCCAGTCTCACCGATAGCTTTTTAGATCACAAGAATGTTTACAGATTTGAGAAGGAACTAGATATGATTGAACCGGTTCTAGCAAAGAAGTTGTATCTACAGTTTAGATATGGCACACTGCCCCTGCATTCATATACAGACAAATGGAAAGAGGGCCTAGCTCGCCCCTGCCCAGGATGTGGAAACTCTAATGAGACCCTAATGCATCCCTCGCCTCCTACTTCCACAGCAAGATCGCTGACATACACAACAGCTTCAACACACAAACAACGCTCCCCACGACCACACCAACGCCCCCCACCACCACCCTCAACGCCTGGACACCGATCAACCTCGAAGACACCATCAGCACGATGAACTCCATCCACTCCGGATCTCCAACCGACCCCTGCCCCCACCGCGTCTTCAACAAGGCCGACGCTGTCATCGCACCCCACCTGCGGGACATCATCAACACCTCCTTCGACACCGCCACCTTCCCTGAGAGCTGGAAGCACGCCGAACTCAGCGCTCTACTAAAGAAACCAACGGCGGACCCCACCGAACTCAAGAACTACCGCCCCATCTCGCTCCTCCCGTTTCCAGCCAAAGTCATCGAGAAGACCGTCAACAAGCAACTGGCAGCCTTCCTCAAGACGACTGGATCCCTCGACCCATCTCAGTCAGGCTTCCGGGCCAACCACAGCACCGAGACCGCCCTCATCACTGCCACTGACGACATCCGAACCCTGCTGGACAACGGAGAAACAGCGGCCCTCATCCTCCTGGACCTCTCCGCGGCATTCAACACTGTCTGCCACCGCACCCTAGTACAGCGCCTCGGCAACGTCGGAATCGAGGAGAAGGCACTGGAATGGATCATCTCCTTCCTCGCCGGAAAGACACAGAGAGTCCGCCTCCCCCCGTTCAGATCAGAAGCCACGGAAGTCATCTGCGGCGTCCCTCAGGGCTCCTCGCTCAGCCCCACCCTCTTCAATGTCTACATGAGCCCCCTTGCGGCCATCGCACGCCAACACAACCTGAACATCATCTCCTACGCCGATGACACCCAGCTGATCCTCTCCCTGACCAACGACCCCGCCGCCGCCAGAGCCAACCTACACGAAGGGATGAAAGACGTGGCCGAGTGGATGACGACCAGCCTCCTGAAACTGAACACAGACAAGACGGAAGTCCTCATCCTGGGCTCCTCACCCTCCGCCTGGGACGACTCCTGGTGGCCCCCCGCCCTGGGCAACGCACCCAAACCGACAGACCACGCACGCAACCTGGGCTTCATCCTGGACTCCTCCCTCTCCATGACCAGACAAGTCAACGCCGTCTCCTCGTCCTGTTTCAACATCCTGCGCATGCTACGTAAGATCTTCCGGTGGATCCCCACCGAGACCAGGAAGACGGTCACCCAGGCACTCGTCACCAGCCGTCTGGACTACGGCAACGCCCTCTACGCCGGAACCACCGCCAAGCTCCAGAAGAGACTCCAGCGTATCCAGAACGCCTCGGCGAGACTCATCCTCGACGTCCCCAGACGAAGCCACATCTCCAGACACCTGAGAGACCTCCCCGGGCTCCCGATCAACAAGAGAATCACCTTCCGGCTCCTCACCCACGCACACAAAGCCCTGCACAACCAAGGCCCGACTTACCTCAACAGCCGCCTCAACTTCTACGCTCCCAAACGCCATCTCCGCTCGACCAGTCACGCCCTCGCCGCCGTCCCCCGCATCCGAAGAGCGACAACAGGAGGAAGGTCCTTCTCCCACCTGGCCGCCAAGACCTGGAACTCCCTCCCTCCCGACCTACGCTTGACCCAAGACCACCTCTCCTTCAGGAAGAAGCTCAAGACCTGGCTATTCGAGCAGTAGCGCACCCCCCCCCCCCCCCCCTAGCGCCTTGAGACCCTCCGGGTGAGTAGTGCGCGGTATAAATGCCTATGATTGATTGATTGATGCATGTAATCCTGTTCTGTCCTGCCTATAGTAACAGCAGAAAGAAATGGATTATACAACTATGTCTGAACTTGGGAGTTAGGAATTATCTAGAGTTTTTTAGAATTCTAAAGTCCGATACTAATGCACTAATAGTTACAGCCGTTGCCAAGTTTCTGTTCTCTATGTGGCTAATAAGACGGAGAATGCTTCGGAAGTAACAAAGCTCCTGGGCTGTTGTTGGATAATATCATAACAATTCGTAAGGGAGGGTCCGAGGGATGTGATTTAACGACCCTACTGGCTAATACCCCCTATATAGCTACATCAAAACCAACAGAGCCAGTAGGTCGGAGAATGCTGAGACAGAAGAAACGACACTGATGGGAGGGCACAGATGGATAGACTATGGTGCATAACAAGAAAGGGACCTGTCAACAGATGCTGATTAAGTCCTATCAGCCCACCTACTGGCGGGGCCTCATCATGTAGGACTTCCCAACCTCGGACAGTGTGCAATCGCCCTGTGTATATTAGCAATGCAACACTGAACCAGGGTACGGTAATCGCAGTTGTTCGTACAACAGGTAGGGCTGATATGTGCAGTGCAAAAAAATATAAATCAAGTGAAGTGTACTAAAATGACTATCAAGGCAAACAAAGACCTTTAATAGTGTTCGCCTGGACGTCAGATTAAAAGATAGTGAGGGGACAGTGTGAAAGAATCACTGTCGTACTTGCTTGGAACAAATCAAACACGATCTGTATGGGGCCAACATGTTTCTGCCTTTATGTATTAAATCACTGGCATTCGTCAGGGCCAAGCTCATATATGCTACTGCATTACTACTATCATACGTGATGAAATAACGAAAAAACAATTTTATCAACAGATAGAATAAGTGTGGTCAATTAAGACCATCCTACCGCATCTTCTTTATATTGCAAAATTTTAATGCAACAGATCTTCCCTGTGTAAAAAAAGAGAAAAAGAAAAAGGGGACAAAACAAGGAAGAAAACACCATGTAGATATTATTCATACAAAATCCTCAATATTCACATGTTATACAAGTAATACCTGAGGTGTATGACTGTACCCAACCAGCGCCAATTCCCCTCAACTCAGACTGGGCCATCCCCAATTGTTGGATAACACATCCAGGAAGACTTTGAGCTTCTACTGTATTTTAACTTTTAAAATTTGTTAATATATAACTTATTGTCTTAGGAATTTTAATGGGACTCCGCCACCAAATGGAAATTTGTAATCTATGTATATCAACTGGGATGTAATATGTGTATTTATTTAATGTCTATAATGTGTTCTGTACTTTTATGGTTCATAAACAAACCGAAATAAAGTTTTTGAAGAAGAAGGTAATCATCTAGGCTTACTGATGGCAGCATCTTTAAGTAGCTGCCAAGTCTCCACCTGGAAAAGAGAAAAAACAAGGTTAATGACATAATTTGATACACTTGCTATGGGGTAAAACCAAAGGAACATTTAATCGATGTGCATAGTAAAACAGAAAGAGACAAAGAAGGAAGAAAAAGAGACAAGTACAATATTTATGCACATTGAAAATCAGTTTTAAAAAACCTTGTTGTTAATCTCCCACCCTACGAGAAAGGAGTAATCAAAAGTTAAGATTAACCCCTCAAGTGCAAGAAGCAGTGACTTTTTCCAGTTTCATACAAACCTTTGAATTCACATTTTGTCACTCCACTTCCCCATCTGAAAGTGGTTATTCTGCATTTACTTGAGGCAACATTCAGGTCAGACCCCACTAGTGAGTACGAGTCTTATAAATTTCACAGCGACTTTGTAGTGGTCAAAAAGTGTAAGCACTGTAGCACCAGTAGCTAGAGCAAGTTTCCGCCTGCACTCTGCGGCCTGTCAATCAGCTCCTGTTGGTTTTAAGATACAAAAGACCCAAGGGCATTCAGCAGTCAAATCAAATTTCAAAGCTTTATTCGACATTTGTCATAAAAGCATCCTCCTAACCCTAATACAATAAATACTATGTCTAAAAATATTTCCTAAAACACATATTAAACAGTGACAGTCGAATGCTATGCATATAAAAAATACAATTATATTTTTCATAATTCATAAAAATTCTTGACAATTCATATAACAGAATGGATAAATGGTGGCAACCAAATTCAATTTACTATATTTGACATAGAGTACGAGTGCGGATTACCCACGCCCAAGCAAGAAATTTTGCTACGGCACCTACAAATGGAGCTGAACAGTCGGTTTCTAGTATTCTAAGAGCTATTGATTGGCTACGGGTACCCATGTTTAAGCACAGTGATTTTAACCATTTGCGCCTAGGGCTGGTATACAATGGGCAACAGAATAACAAATGGGAAATGTGCTCTACTTGATTCTTACAAAAATAACAGTGTTCATCCCACGATGGGGACCAGTGTTTCTTGAACGCATTCACAGGTAATGTGCCTATGCGGAACTGGAAATACAGTTTCCTGTCATATGGACGTTCAATTATATCCCAATATAATTCACAAGACGGGTACATTTTTATGTCCAAAAAACAAGATGACAATTTTGATTGGGATCCATTACAGAACATTGTTGTATACACCATTTCCCAATATAATTCTTTCAGTTTTGCTTTTGTAGGAAAGCTAGCCACATCATTAGAGCCCCATAAATAATCCAATTTTAGCTTTGCAAGAAGACCCCGCAGTTCTTTTAGCCATTCAATGCAATGAAATCGATCAAACTCAACAACATCTGCCAAAGCTGAAGCGTAATGATTTAGCTCTGGAGTCACCATCAGGCGTCTCCAATATAAGAGTGGTCGTAGCCTGGCAATATCCTCAATGTTTTTCCTGCCAAGGTCCAATTTCAATGGAATTGTGGGTGTGCTTTGGGGGACCATTACAAGCCCTCGCAAGAATCTGTTTTCTGCACGTCCCAGCTCTCCCAAATTTGAAAACCCCCATAATTCAGAACCATATAAACAAGCGCCCAATACTTTCATATTATAAATTTCAAGTGCACAATTTACCGGCTTAGTTAACGAGGCTCGATGTTTTAGAGCAACTGCGCCTGCGAGCTGGTTAAACTTCAAAACTGTCGTATTTATGTGCGATTTCCACTTCATGTTACCCTGTAAGATGATACCTAAATAAGAAAAAGCATCCACTTTCTCTAGAGGAATACCTTTGTATTTTATTACACCTTTAAAAGTGGAGTGTTGATTTAGGCACATAAATTTAGTTTTTGTGGTATTCAATTCAAGACCCCTATTGTCACAAAATTCTCCAAAGGCGTCTACCACTTTTTGAAGACCGCTCGGTGTACGTGAAAGTAAAAGCGTGTCGTCCGCAAACATAAGGACGGGGATACGGGAGCCTGCTATGATTGGGGCATCACTTGAGAGTCCCTTTAGATGATCAACTATGCCATTTATATAAATTGAGAATAATGTTGGTGCCAAGACACATCCTTGTCTTACCCCTCGTTCTACTGGAAATGGGTCTGTAACTTCTCCCTGCTTGCCCCACCTAATTTTGGCAAAATTATTTTCATGGAGGCGAACTAGGAGGGTAAGGAGTTCCTGGCTTAGTCCTACATCAGACAGGGTCTGCCACAGTTTTTCTCGAGGGACCAGATCAAACGCTGCTTTTAGATCCACAAAAACGGCATACAATGACCCCTTTTTTAGTGTGACATTTCTCCAATAGATGGTTATGAAGTATAGTACTTGGTCAACACTACTAGTCAGGGGGCGAAACCCTGCCTGATAGGGTGAAAGTATGTCCCCTTCATCAATCCATTGCTGCAGTTTGTTTTGGACTAGGCGCCCCATTAGTTTTTGGGCTGTGTCGATTAAACTAATAGGTCTGTAATTTTTGGCTAGGGTTTTGTCCCCTTTTTTAAATATGGGGATAATTTCTGCTCCCTTCCAAGATGCAGGTACCTCCCCTCCCATCGCTACAGCATTGGCCAGCATTTTAAAATAGGTACACCAGGATTTCCGGTCCGATAGAAATATATCAGCCGGAATTCCATCCATACCAGGGGCTTTTCCCCCCGCTATACAATCCAATGCTTTACTAACATCCATTTCGTTAAAAATTTCGAGTTTGAAATAGACAGGTGATGGGGGTTCAATGGAGATGTAGGCTGAGTTTCGAGCATACTGTGGTTGGAAAAACTCAGTCAATTCGTGTTTAGCAACGTGGTTTTGTGGCTGAGCAGCTATCCCTCCCCTTTCCCATTTTACCAGGGACCAGAATCGCTTAGAGTCCTTGGCGGCACAGGCCTCCTTCAAGTCCTGCCAGCATTCCTCATCCCAACGTTTCCTAGCCTGCTTCTGAGTCTGCCTATAATTATCCCTAGCCCTCCTAACTGCTATGGCATTGCCTGCTCTCAATTCTGTACTTAAATTGAGTCGTGCCAACCTGCAACTCTTATCATACCATCCTTGCCTGGGTTGTTCTTTTCTGGTTTTATTCGAATTTACTGTTTTAATAAAAAAGCTTTGGATGTTACAAAAGAGGTTTTTATGTGCCTCCATCATATAATCTTGAAAGTTGGGCTTTCCACAGTGGGACTTAATGTTATTTACTTCATCGACTACTATTTTTTTGAGAGTCTCGAGTTTTACTGGATCTTCTAATAACATTCTCCATTTCAGATGTCGTTGGTTGTTTGAACAAACAACATCTTGCGTGACCATTTCATTTATATTAGTAGACACTATACTCTCATTATAGGGGTTAAGGGTCAGGCATAGAGGGTTGTGGTCACTTTCTAATCTCTTTTCCACGACCATATCTACCATTTTATTCCAGGCCCTTACATCCAGTAGTAAATAGTCAATTCTACTACCTGCTCGACCATTATCAAACGTGTTATTCCCTTCTAAATCAGAGGGCGAGCGCCCATTTACTGCTCTTAAACCTTTTGCTAGACAGAGACTCTTTAGCTGAATTGCCACTGAACTCCATTTTTTAATAACAGGCACCTCTAGCTGGGGTATACCCCACTTCACATCCTCCTCTTCAGATAAAGTCCTGTCCTCTTCGCCCAGAGGTTCAAAGGTGGCATTAAAATCTCCGCCTACTATTACATGAGATTTTACTATTATCACTTCTATATTCTCCTCCAAGATTGTTACGACCTCTGAGGATTTGCCACTGCCAACTCCCCTGGCATAAACATTATATAAGACAAGTTCATGACCGTTTTCCCAGCTGATATCAAGAGCTATGATATCATTGGATGGTACGGGTCTTTGTTTTATGGAACAATTCAATGATTGACGAACCCAAATTAACAAGCCTCCTGAGGGGCGTCCCAAACGATTTCTAGTTGCAGACATATGGAAGTTTGAATACCCCAGTCGAAAAGTTGGAGTCACTGACCAGGTTTCTTGGAGCATGATTATATCAAATTGATCAATGAAGTCCCCCCACTCTGGTATGGTTATTTTATTTGCTATGCCTGCTATATTCCATGACACAAGAGATAGTGGTGTAGTCACTTGATATGGCAACACCTGGGTCTTCTCAATATTATTTGCAAATACTTCACGTTCTGCAATTACTGTTTCTCCATCCCTCTATATTGTTTTACTTTCTTTTGCCTCTCTAACTCGGTTTAAACCCTCTAAATCTGCCTCTAACACTCCTTGGACAGAGATTGGGGGGTTCCCTAGGGGCTAACTTCCGATTGCTCGACTGTGTACATCTCATATTTTCTGTCCTTCCATTATTTTGGATTAACTTCTTTTTGGGAGAGACAGATTCACAACATTCGAGTCAGTCGCACTCGTTTAGATCGGATAAAGCCGAGTAGCGATTTGCCAAATTTAGTCCCCAATCACAGGTAGGGCCACCCCTTGCCCTTCTATTTCCCACTACTGCCCACTTAGTTCTCAATATACTTGGCTTGGCTACGAGTCCTCTTCTAGTGTAGAAGAAATCCAACATAAGTGGAATTATTTCTGCCGTTCTGCGTTGTGGGGGAAAAATGTTATGCAAAATTTCCGGTAGTACCTCAGGGCCCTTAAGGTTTAATACCACGCAGTCACCTGCAAATTTCTTTGGTTTAGTCCCTATCCACTTTACCCGTCTCGCTGATAGCAAGTCTTCTAGTAGCTTTTCTTTTCCCCAGGGAGATATGTGCATGTTGTTACTTAACCACTGCGAGGCTTTATTTAATAGGGAATCTGGCGACTCATTCTGGCCTATTTTCAGTGGTGGGACATTAGCGAGTACTAATATCAATGGTGAAGCTTCTACAATTAGCTCCATGGGACTCGTTTCAGAATTAGGATCAGGGGATATAATATTCTCCCGAGTTATCGGAGGCTCTGAGACTATATAGTTGCTAGGGTCATTACTAGATCTAGAACTAATTGGCTGGGTAAGTACTGGAATATCTTCTATTCCCCCTACGATGTTTCCCCCCATTGCAATTCCCGTCACTTGTTTTTCATCAATTTTACTCAGTACCAGATTCGGTATCTCTCCCACACTATCATTTGTTGTTTTTAGAAGGGTCTCTAGTTTATTAACTTTATCAGTTAAATGGTCTATTTTAGATATAAGGGGTTTAATTAGCCGGGATATCTTAGCTTCTAACATGCCCAAAAATGTACTTGATAACATGTCATCCCATCCTGTATTGCCATTCCCTTCCTCCCTTATTCCTTCTGAGACACTCTTGTGTTTGTTTCTAGGGAGGTTTATTGGTTTGTTCCTACTAGACCGGAGACCTTCTCTTTTGGGAGGGACTTTTGTGGACCCTCTTGTTACTCTTGGTGCAGGTACAGGCAATTGGGGGGAAATACTCTCCTTATCTAACCCTGATTCATTACAGGACATGTTTAACTCATCCCCAATTAATAGATCTACGTTAGAATCTGGTTGTGCAACATTTGATGTCATAGAGACATTTAACACTAAACAATCATTTGTCTCTTCCGCATGTAGATCTATGAAATTTATTTTATCAGGGTCCGGTTGGGTTGAACCAAGGTTTTCCAGTTGAGCACATGGAGGAGAGTCACTAAGCCCCAGGGAAGACCTCCGTACATTATTAATTTTTGTCACCACTTGGACTAAATAATTGTCCATGGTGTTGGCAGGAGTGACGGGGGTCTTCTGTCTCGACATATGGGAGCCTCTCAAGCCTAATACGATATTGCAAGATGTAAAATTATTACCGTAGGCAAGATTTTAGGATTTAGGCACTTTAACAGTTAATAACAACTGTCCGAGGAAACAAGTGACTCACGGCACAGCAGATGATAGATTCCCGGCCCAGTCCAGTCGTGGCCAGTCTTGGACTGTCTTAGACTGTCCGCCCTTTGTCAGGGCTTCGTCCGGGCGTCCCGCACACGCGTCCCGCTATGCGTCAGTGATACGTATTTATGGGAGGAGCAAGGGGCGGGAAGAGACTCCAGGTGCGCTACGGTGATCCTGCGCGGAACCCTGGGTCTCGCAGTCCCTGCCCCTGTTGCAGCAGCCTTACAGTCGCCTTCACTCCAAGTATGCCCCTCCTCACAGGTCAGCAGGCGGACGGTGGGTTACTCAGGCAGAGTCACGGTCTGGCAAAGATACGAGCGGCTCCCGCGAAGCGGGGGCCGCGAGCTGTTTGTAGAACAGGACAGCCAATCAGGGAGGAGCAGGGGCGGGAAGAGACTCCAGGTGCGCTACGGTGATCCTGCGCGGAACCCTGGGTCTCGCAGTCCCTGCCCCTGTTGCAGCAGCCTTACAGTCGCCTTCACTCCAAGTATGCCCCTCCTCACAGGTCAGCAGGCGGACGGTGGGTTACTCAGGCAGAGTCACGGTCTGGCAAAGATACGAGCGGCACCCGCAAAGCGGGGGCCGCGAGCTGTTTGTAGAACAGGACAGCCAATCAGGGAGGAGCAGGGGCGGGAAGAGACTCCAGGTGCGCTACGGTGATCCTGCGCGGAACCCTGGGTCTCGCAGTCCCTGCCCCTGTTGCAGCAGCCTTACAGTCGCCTTCACTCCAAGTATGCCCCTCCTCACAGGTCAGCAGGCGGACGGTGGGTTACTCAGGCAGAGTCACGGTCTGGCAAAGATACGAGCGGCACCCGCGAAGCGGGGGCCGCGAGCTGTTTGTAGAACAGGACAGCCAATCAGGGAGGAGCAGGGGCGGGAAGAGACTCCAGGTGCGCTACGGTGATCCTGCGCGGAACCCTGGGTCTCGCAGTCCCTGCCCCTGTTGCAGCAGCCTTACAGTCGCCTTCACTCCAAGTATGCCCCTCCTCACAGGTCAGCAGGCGGACGGTGGGTTACTCAGGCAGAGTCACGGTCTGGCAAAGATACGAGCGGCTCCCGCGAAGCGGGGGCCGCGAGCTGTTTGTAGAACAGGACAGCCAATCAGGGAGGAGCAGGGGCGGGAAGAGACTCCAGGTGCGCTACGGTGATCCTGCGCGGAACCCTGGGTCTCGCAGTCCCTGCCCCTGTTGCAGCAGCCTTACAGTCGCCTTCACTCCAAGTATGCCCCTCCTCACAGGTCAGCAGGCGGACGGTGGGTTACTCAGGCAGAGTCACGGTCTGGCAAAGATATGAGCGGCCCCCGCGAAGCGGGGGCCGCGAGCTGTTTGTAGAACAGGACAGCCAATCAGGGAGGAGCAGGGGCGGGAAGAGACTCCAGGTGCGCTACGGTGATCCTGCGCGGAACCCTGGGTCTCGCAGTCCCTGCCCCTGTTGCAGCAGCCTTACAGTCGCCTTCACTCCAAGTATGCCCCTCCTCACAGGTCAGCAGGCGGACGGTGGGTTACTCAGGCAGAGTCACGGTATTTTGAACTTTATGGGGACAAATACCAGCCATGTCTAGAAATAAACATTAGAGGGGTCGCCTCCAGACTCCGACGAGCACTGACGGGCCCGCACTTTGTCGCGGACTTTGTCCGCACTTTGTTGGCAGTCCACGGTCGCAGTAGACTGGATCGGAATCTAGTGATGGGGGTAGTCTTGTCGCTGCAGGCAAGGTGACTGGGCACCCACGGCTATACAGTGGTCCAGTAAATCCCACTGATCCTTATGATAGGTCTTGGGTAGTTTCTTGGTTTCCAGTGCTCAAGTAGATTCTCTGGTTCCATGCTGTACCAGGGTGATGGCTCTACCTCTTCAAATCATCCCCGGCTGTAATCCGGGATCGCTGACTTTGGCAGCACACAGGCAACAGTCTGATCTGTGCAGCAGTACTGATCTTTATGGCGGCCCCCTCTGGCATACAGGTTTGCTGACTTTTGACAGCACATCGGCAATGGTGCCATCTGATTGAAAGTGCTAATTTTCACAGTGGCCCTCTCTGGCATATGGGATCACCGACGTTCGGTGGTTCCCAGGCATCGGCTCTATCCGTGTGGTAGTACTGGTCTTCACAGCTTCCCCTCTGGTATACAGGGTCCTTGACTTTAGGTTGCACACGAGTAGTGGCCTGATTGGTGCTGCCATCCTCACTTGGACCATAAACCTCACACTGTGCTTCTGGGGTCCGCTTGACACTAGACCTCACACTCTCCAGGCACACTCCTACTCAAGGGTCCAAAGGTCTCAGCAGGCATATGCTGGTGCTGCAGGGAAAGTGGTCTTGATTCTCCTGGGTGATGTCCCCTCACCCAGCATGAAGTCTAGCAGACCTTCAGACCGAGTAGTCTATCATGAGGCTCTGTTTCACCTACTGGAATAATACGGGTGGGAGGCACCATACTATGAGGTAAAATGTTTTGTATTGGAAATAAACACTAAGCTACAGAGTGAAACTGGGAGACAGCGAGCAATATTTACCTATAGGTCACAGCAGCACTGCCAGTGAGCTCACTGGCCTCCCTGCCTAGGAACACAGGCCAAAGAAGCTCTCAGCCCCAGCCTGGCACTGCAGGGACAACCTACTTGTGGTGGCACAGGTGAGTCTAACAGGAGAGCACTCACTGAAGATGAGTACAATGGGGATGATGTCTGTGAATGTGGGAGTGGGGTCAAGATCCTTTTAGAACATCCAACTTAGTGCTACACACTTCTTTGCCACTGTGAGGCCTAGTTCCAATACCTTCTCCGCCTATGTAGTATGTTTATTGTGAATGATTTGTTACAGTAAACACATTTATATTGTTGGCTGTAGTTGCAATTCGGCTAGTATTCCTAAAATCTGAATTACCTCACCCCAAAAGGCACTCACAGCCAGGCTTATCCACCCCATACAATGAGATTATCTCATTGAAAACTGGAAAAAAGATCCTCTGAGAACATCATTGCACAAAGGGTCTAATTTCTGATATTTGTTTCTTTCCGTGCACTTAATTGATTGGTTTTACTCGTGAGAAAGTGTCCCTTAAAGTGTCACACATTAGACAGTTCAATTTCAGTCATAGTACTCTGAAATGTCACATAAGCAATCTGAAAACATGGCAGCTGTGATGCAGCAATCCACAAATCTGTCTGGAAGGTATTCTCCACCTTTATATTCCTTTCACAAGGCCCTGTGTTTCTAAAATGGATCCCTCAGGCCGTCATCTATTACATTCATGCCAACAGACCAAAAAAATCGAGTCTCCCGTCTGAAAATACATTTGCCCCCAGTTTTTCCCCAAAATCTCCCACTTTAATGTTAAAAAATGTTTGCATGTACTCAGTGGTCAAAGTGGACGAGATTGGCAGGGCATGGAGTGCCCCTACTTTGTAAATTTAATAGAATTCGTTCCCCTACTTTTTTATTTTAAAAATGTGTCCCAGGACGGCAGAAATAGCCAAGGCCTGTAGATAGACTTGGCCGTTCGGGACGGGCGAGGCAGGCAGAGAAGGAAAATTATTCTGTCTGTTCCTTCTTGCCCAGAGAAGACAAGGACAGTGTCCACGTCTCCTGCCCTGCCGCTGGCAGCTGCCCCCGCCTCTTTCTTCCTCCCTCTCTTTCTGTCTCTGCCTTGCTCCTCCTCACTTGCTGAAAACCGTGACTTCAGGAAATGGCTCTTACCTTCTTTTTCCTCTCCTTTCCGTCATTCGTTCCCCTTTGAAATGGATCAAAAAATAGAAAGGAACACTTTTGCTTGAAATGTCACCTTTTTTGGCAGTTTTCGATTCCAAAGTGCAGCCTCGGGACAAAGAGAAAAAAAATGTTAAAAATACGAAAAATAAATAAATAACCAAATAAAGCAAGACAGAGTGGTCGCAAAGGGGCCAGATTTGTTTTACTCGTACCCAAACACATTAGCGCCACTTTACAGAGTTTGCCAGTGAAGCGCTACTTTCGTATTCTCGTCTTTCTTTGAACAGCATTGTTTTCCCCGGGTAGGGAAGTGCACCATTCCTGGAGGTACTGCAATACCTGGTTGATGCGTGGAGTGGAAAACGTTTAACGTGATCCTTATCAGCTGTTTTTCATATTTTCGTTTATAAAATGTGTACTGCAGCACTGTGTTAAGGGATGTGGTCTTTTCAAACCCTACTGCTTACATTTTGTAAAGCTATAAGCAATTTATATTGAAACGGGTCTCTTCTGGGCCGTGTAGTCCTTAACTTTTTAGGCAAAAACACTCATTGATTTCTGAATAATGAGTGTAATAGTGTTGAATTAACCATGTTGTTCCTGCATACATTTCACATGCTTTATCTTTTTTTTAGGCAGCATAGTACTCTTGTCTAGTGCATAATTTGAATTGAGTCACATCCAGGTGTTTCTAGCAGGGCCCAATTGGGTTGTAGATGAAGACAGTGTGAGTTTCTCTCAGTAGGACAGTGTGATGTTCAGTGGGGGAGAGGATGTGGCACTGGGGTCAGAGCTGCCGAATGTGGATCTGGGGAACCAGGTTCAGCCTTCGTGACCAGTCCACCAGACCACTGTCCTGAGGGAGCACATTCCCATGTTAGACCTTAGAAGCCCTAGTGTCTTAGCACCAGCAGATGGACCCTAGCGGTGACAAGTGTGGGTTAACCTTGAAGGCCTGTCCCCCACAATCCATACTGACGTTTTCCTCCAGTCTTGCGGACAGGCCTACAAAGAAGCACATCCTAGAGCAACAATGACTCTTTCACTGAGGTCACAAGACCCGTGAGCTCAGTCCGCCTCACCAATTGGTACCTCCATTGGCCTTGTTTTATGAGTAGTAGCGCAACTCACCAGAGATCGGCAATGCAGGATTTGCACAGACACACAACTAAATTTGCAAACTAAACGGTCTCGCTGCTTCATGCACAATCACTTTTTTTTTTTTCAAAACCATCTTTATTGGCATTTCAAACATGGATTGCGGAAACATTCACAGTACTCCAAACACTGGAGAGACCGTAAGCAGATTATCATGAATCACAGTTGCAGCAATCAACATATGTAAGCGGATAAAACCAAATGACATTAACCTCCCGGATCCCCCCCTCCAACCCCAAAACATCCCTCCACCCGGTTCCCACCCCCACCCCGTTCACGATGTTCACCAGAATCTAACACAACGTAAGCTGTACTAAGATGTCTATGCACTCTCACTCCCGCCCCGGCACTCATGACAATTGATCTACGTGTGTATCCTGCTGCGATGGCGGCTCCAGCCACAGCCCCCTATACTCTGCCCACCTCTTCCAGATTTTATAATGCTTTCTAGGGCAGCCTTGGGCCTCAAACACGGCGCGTTCCAGTCCCATGCAGTAGTCCATGCCCCGTTTCCAGACCCCAATCGGGGGCGCCCCCGGATCCTTCCAGGCACGGGCCACATCCCGCTTAGCCACTGTAAGGCCCAAGAGTAGGAGATGTCTCTTATAGATGTGGCCACCCACCTGTTCCAGGACATGTAACAGACCCAGCTGCGACGTGCGCGGGAGCTGCCAGCCCAGGACCTCATCCAGGCAGTCCCAGACACGCTTCCAATATCGGGCTATAGCTCCACACGTCCACACTGTATGTAAAAACGTGCCCATTTCCCTACCACACCGCAGGCAGTCAGGGGAAGCAATCAGTCCAGCCCGCCACAGCCTCTCCCTTGTGTAGTAAGCCCTGTGAAGGTATTTGAATTGGATGAAGCGCAGCCACACAGCGACAGCAGCCTCTCTCGGGCCGCAAGAGCCTCCCTCCACCCTTCCTCATCTATCTCCCCCACATCTCTCTCCCATTTGGACCGCAGACCATCCAATGAGGACGCACAGTGTGTGACTAGGGATTGGTATATGCATGAGATCTTCTTCTCAGTCAGTTCACCCATGAACAGTTTAGCCTCAATGGGACTGAACTCCGGTAGCGAGTCCAACCCCTCTAATGCAGGGGAAATAGCATGGCGAAACTGCAGGTATTTGAAGAACTGGGTGTTCGGCATTTCAAACTCTTCCCTCAACTCCTGAAAGGACTTAAGGGCCGTGCCCCTCATAACGTGTCCCAACGCCGAGATTCCTATCAAGTCCCAGCCCCGAAAGCCCCTCAGGGTTGACAAGGCCGGCAGGCGGCCATTCTGCCACAGCGGGGTCTCCCCAGTCAGCCTATTCCACCACCCCTTACGATGAAGTGCCCTACACCAGATCTGAAAGACAGTTTGCGTGACCACCGGGAGCTTCCTCCGTTTCCCAGCTGAGTAGAGAAGTGTGTGCAGGGTGTCGGGTTCCATTAAGTACCGCTCCAGGGCATACGCTGGGTCACTCCGGTCCCCATACCACCATTCATTAAGTATCAATAGATGGGACGCTTGGTAGTAGGAGAGGATGTCCGAAGAAGCCAGACCACCGCAGTATGTAGACAGGAAGCAAGTGCGAAGGGCCACGCGCACAGCCCCCCCAGCCCACAGGAATCGGCCCAGTGCCGAGTTGACTTGGCGAAACCATTGCGGCGAGATAGGGTACGGGTGGTTCTGCAGTTGGTAAAGCAGGCGCGGGAGGGCGACCATCTTAAAGATGGCCGATCGGCCGTAGAGATTCAAGGGCATTCGGGACCATGTCTTCATGTCCGATCGGACTCTGTCCCAAACTGGAACAACGTTACGCTCCCACGAGACCCCAGGGATGTCAGTCTGGAACACCCCTAGGTACTTAAGGCCTCCTGTCGCTATTTGTAGAGCCGACGCCCAGGCACCTGGAACTGCCCCACTGCCCAGGGTCCATAAAACTGACTTCCTCACGTTGAGATGCAGCCCCGACACCTCACCAAACACCCTCATAATCTCAAGTATTCTGGGACCCGATCTGTCGAGCTCTGTAATGAAAAACAATACGTCGTCCGCGTACAGCGCGA
Source organism: Lissotriton helveticus (assembly GCF_964261635.1). Classification (NCBI taxonomy): domain Eukaryota; kingdom Metazoa; phylum Chordata; class Amphibia; order Caudata; family Salamandridae; genus Lissotriton; species Lissotriton helveticus. The sequence continues at coordinate 512,354,157 of NC_136065.1, forward strand.
TGCGGTCCGACGGCCCAGCCTCCCACTCAAACCCCTTCATCTGTGCATCAATGCGCACCCAAGCCGCAAGGGGTTCCATTGCGAGGGCAAATAGGTAGGGCGAGAGCGGGCAACCTTGTCGGGTGCCCCGCCCGATGGGAAAGGCGTCGGAAGTCGCACCCGCCACCCGCACGGACGCCGTTAGGTCAGTGTAGAGCAGGCGTATATACGAGAGGAAGTGAGGGCCAAGATTCAGGCGCGGTAGAAGTGCCTGTAGATACGTCCAGCTCAGCGAGTCGAATGCTCTGTCTATGTCAGCCAGTAGGAGCGCCGCCTGGGTGCCAGTAGCCTTCATCATTTCCAGAGCCACTTGAGCCCGCCTGATGTTGTGCCTAGTGGCCCTGTGGGGCATGAAACCCGCCTGGTCCGGATGGACCAAAGTGGCAATGAGAGGCAGGAGACGATTGGCCAGCGCCTTCGCCAGGATCTTCGCCTCTATATTCAGAAGAGAAATAGGGCGGTATGACTCGTGTTTATCCGGCGGTCTCCCCGGCTTGCAGAACACCACTATCTCGGCATGTCTCCAATCTGACGGTAGCCGGCCCAGCTCCCTTGCAGCATCCAACGCCTTCTTGAAATGGGGCCCTAACTGAAGGTGGTATTTCCGAAGGAACTCGCACGGGAAGCCGTTCGGCCCAGGGGCCTTCCCGGCATTCAGCTCGCCCAATGCCCTACCCAGTTCCTCCGAGGACAGAGGGAGCTCTAGATCCTCACGCTCCTCGTCGGAGATCCCCCGCGGCGGGAGATCCGCCAGGAATTTGTCTACATCCGCCGCCAAAAGGGAGTCTCTGGGGGCGTATTGCGCCTCGTAGTACTGCGCAAAGCTGGCAGCTATGAGCCCAGGGTCTGTGATAGGGGTCCCGGCCTCATCCATCAACGTCGGAAATGTCTGAGCCTGGAACGCGCCCTGGCACAGCCTGTACAGCATAGAGCTGGATTTATCCGCCCACTGGTAGATTCTACTCTGCGTAGCCAGCCATATATGGCGTGATTCCTCAAGCAATAGAGAAGCAGCATCTTTCTGCGCCTGTAGGAGCCGCCGCGCATCCTCCTCCGCCCCCGTCTCCGTAGACCGCGCTTTCAGGGTACGGACGCGATCTTCCGCTTTTTCCAGGTCCTCCTTCCGAGTCCTACGGGCCCTCGCACACCAGGCTATGTCGACACCCCTCAGCGTTGGCTTCATGGCCTCCCAGAGGGTCACCGCATCCGAGCCCCGTCCCACATTCTCTTCCCAGTAGTGAGCTATGGCTTCACGCATATGGGACTGGTAATCATCTGGTTGCAGATGCCAGGTAGAGAGGCGCCACCGAAACGGCTGTCGCCGCCTGTCCAGGAGAATATTTATCGTGATGGGGGAATGATCTGAGAGCCCCCTGGGCAGAATAGCGGTCGAGGCCACCCTTCCGATCACGGCGCGCGGGACAAACAGATAGTCCAGCCTCGAGAAGGAGCGATGGACCGCCGAAAAGTAAGTGAATTCCCTGCTGTGTGGGTGTTGGCAGCGCCATGCATCCATCCATCCCATACCTTCGACCATATCTCTCAGCTTCGTGGGGGCAGCTACCAGTTGTTCGCCAGCAGGCCTAAAGCGATCCGCGGACCCATCCATCACGTCATTCCAATCACCACCTATCATAGACAGGACGTCCGGCACCTCGGCCTAGATCGCATACAGCTTCTCCACTAGAGACCATTGCAAGGGGGGGGGGAGCATACACACTACCAAACACCACTTGTTCCTCACCTATCATCCCTTTGATGAAGACATATCTACCCTGGGCATCTATCCACTGCGAGGAATGGGTATATGAGACCCTCCGGTGGACCAAGACCGCCACCCCCCGGGACCCTCTGGCAAAACCTGCATGGTAGACCTGGTGATACCCATAGCGTTGTAAACTCAAGGTCTTCGTACCCAGGAGATGCGTTTCCTGCAACAGGAGGATGTCAGCCTTTTCCCTCTTCCCCTGTCGCAACACAGCCCCTCGTTTGATTTTATCGAGCATGCCCCTCACGTTCCAACTCACTATTTTCAAGGTAGCTCTGGGGGGTTCCAATGCAGGACTCCTAACCGCCATTAATAGCAAATGGGCGCCGCCGCCCGGGTGTAGGAGAGCGCAGTCGCACATATGACATAAGGCTTATCTGGCGAACCATCGTGCGTGAACATGTTACCCCTGTGGACCCAATCATCCCGTAACCCCCCTCCCCCAAACCCCAGACCCAACCCCTACCCAACTCCCAACAGACCGACCTCCCCCCTCCCCTATACCTCAACAACATTGAAGTACCTGTCGCGGTGCAGGCGCGCCCTGACCCCCAACGGGAGTTCAGCTGCCACCCACTCCAATGGATCCCCAAGAACCTCTCCCCAACGGTCCCAACTACCCACCCAGCTAACAGACTCCCCCCCTAGTGTCTCCCACTGAAGTAGGAGGCAAGCCCTTATAGAAGAGCTATCTGAACCCCCCCGTCCCCCACACCATCCCAAGACTGATAAAGTATAGCAAGCAGCAAACACACAGCTTAGCAGCAAGCCGCAGTCCTAAGAAATTGAGGAAAACCTTCTCCCAGCGGGAGCCTGAAATCAGCACAAACAAGTTCAGTCCCCTGATGTACCACCATCCTGGCTGGGGTGGTCAGAGTCTGCGGGTGCTCCATCTCGCTTTCGGCTACGTGAATGGGAGCGTTTTTGTGACCTTGACCGTCTGTTCCTTCTGCTCTTGGCGACTGAATCTTCCCGCTCCGGCGACGGGTCCCTCGAACGGCCCGGGTTCAGACCCGGCTGAGCATGCGGCCGGACTCTTACTGTCTCATCAGTCCACTTAAAGACGTCCTCCGGGGTGTCAAAGAAATGGGTACGCGATTGGTATATGACCCGCAGGCGGGCCGGTGAGAGGAGTGAGTACTGGATCTTCAGACCCCTCAGCTTTGCCTTGGCTGCGATGAACGAGTGGCGCTGTTGCTGCACGATCCTGGTATAATCCGGAAAAATCATTATTTTCTGATTTTCAAAAAGAAGAGAGTCCTTGGTCCTCGCCTCCCGAAGGATAGTGTCCCTGTCGTGGAAATTTAGAATCCGTGCAATCACCGGCCTGGGCCGCTCCCCTGCCGGCGGTTTCTGCGTCAGGGCCCTATGCGCGTGTTCGATCACGAAGCATCGTGACAGCACGTCTGAGGGAAGCCAGGACTCCAACCATTGGGACAAAAACAGTTCCATGTTACCCTTCTCGCAACCTTCCGGAAATCCCACGAAGCGTAGGTTGTTTCTGCGCGCCCGCCCTTCCGCATCTTCCACGCGGAGCGCAAGGCCTCTCTGAACATTTTCCATCGCCGCCATTTTCCGTTTCAGGGTCCCGACGTCGTCCTCTACCACCGATATTCTGGACTCGGCCTCGATAATGCGCACCACAGCGTTCCGCAGGTCCTGACGCAGAAGGGTCACATCCGCGCCAACCGCCCCAATCTTGGCGTCCAGCATGTCCCTGGACTGGGTGATCGCCGCCATCAGGGCTGCGTTTTCAGGGCCCGGCCCACTTCCTCCACCCGAGGCACCCGCCGCACCACCGGCCCCCGTGAACTTATCCAGGGTCCCTTGCTTAGCTGACCCGCTGCCACCTCCGCCTCTCGTCATGTCCACAGCCCCTTGGGTCCAGCCAAAATCTAAACAGCTGTTGCAGGACTCGGAGCCCACCCCCGCGCTCCCGATTGGAGGCAAGGGCACCCCACAGGAGGATCGCTGGGCACACAAGTCTTCGATCGCCGTCTGCTGCCAGGGGGGCCGGGCACCCCAATGCGGTCCCCGGGTTTATGGTGCGCCACTGCTTTCCAGCCTGATCCAGGCTTCGCTCCGCTGTGCCCCACCTCCTCTCCAGCCACAAGTAGGGGGGTCCCGCAGGGCCACTCCGGGCCACAAGGCAAGTCTCCACTAGTGTCTGGTCGGGGAGCCCCCCGTTCTGCAGGCCAATGGTCTCGGGCACTCACCAGTGTCTTCTGTGCCGGCCGCCGGTGCACCTCCTCTCCAGCATGAATCACCAACTCAGTGGACTTTTCGCCAGGCGCCACCACCGGGCCCACTCAGGATCGAGGCAAGGGGAGCACGTCAAGCCCCAGGGCACCGTTTCCTCAGCTGCACCAGCCGGCTCCTCCGCCTCCGCACTGCGTCTGAGGGTGCAGCTGGGAGCCTCGAAAATTGAGGACCCGGCTTCTCGGCCCCGATGTAGGCCGCGACGCCCTCTAGCCGTCTCCGTGGGCCGGGACAATGCACCCACCACCACCGGTGTGTCCGCCAGGCTGCACCCTGTTCCGCCTGAAAGGGGGGGCCCGCCAGCCCCGGAGAAGTGGAGACCCAGTCGGCCGGTGCGAAGACCCTCCGGCCGGGAGGCGCCAAAATCCAGGTCCCAGCTCACCCTCGGGGACCAGGCCGCGAGCTGCTGCCGCTGCGATCGGCACTGCTAAAGGTCCGAGAGCACCGCAAAGTGCACCGGACAACACCTCCTGCCCTCCGCTACTTTTGCTGTTGGTGCGGGCGACGGGGCAACTCCAGAAGCCAGGATAAGTCGTCGGATAACGGTCGGGCCGGTGGGAGCTCTAACAAGCTGCGTCCACCATTGTCGCCCGCGTAGCCACGCCCCATGCACAATCACTTTTAACATGTCCTTCCTGCTTTGGGCCACTGGTATTATGCAGCAATGGAGGACAACATTATGTCAAAGTGCTGACTAAATTATGCAGCAAAAAAAAGGCTGCAGCATAATGCAGTACATTTTCTGATACTTTATTATTTTGACATTTTTACATATACTAACAGTCTGCAAAGATTTTGCCTCATTAGTGTCAGCGTAACATACAAATGCAGCAGTGAGAAAAAGTGACCAGTCAACATTTGCAAAGGGCCCTCCACTTCGCAGCAGCACAAGTCACATTTTTTAGTAACTTTTGATCAGTTTGAGCTGCAAAACATTTTTGGTTAAAATTGTCAAGTCATGCAGCAGATGATGTATTATGTGGCAAATATGGCAGAGTCATAAGTATGTGGAAAACATTTACAAACTACAATATTTTTCCTTTCATGTTTGAACTGCTCTTGTGGAAAAAGGGAGAAGTGCTGATGACAGAAACTGCATGGCTCGGAGACAAATGGCTTGTGATTCCACTTTTAAGCGTATTTGAGACATTCTGTAATTGGAAACAACAGTGGCGACTGCTGCCGATACAAAATGTGGAAGAGCAGTGAGGGGGGAAAACAATAAAAATAAGTAAAAGTACATTTACCTTCCTGCTGCCGGCCCAATCCTCTGTTCCTGTGCCTCTCTGCTCTTCGGCTCCAGGAACTGCAGTTCCCATGAGCACACCTTCCCAGACTGCCCTGCGGCCAATCCCAGCCCTTCTCAAGAAGCACTCAGATTGGCCTAAGCAGGCTTCTTTCCGCTCCAAAGGGGATTGGAAGCCTGTGCCTGCTGTTCTCTCCACCTGGCAATGCAGATCAGGTTGGAGAGATGTCAGTGCACATGTCAGTTTGGCTGTCCAGAGACGGCCAGCCAAACCAACATGCACACTGACATCAATGACCAGTGCCCGCCGCTCCTGCTTTTCCCGTTCCCAGGACTTGGATGACGGTGAAGGCTCCTACAGGTAAAACAAAATAATAATAGAGCAGTTTTAATAATTGCTCTATTATAATTTTATTTTACGTTTTGATCTGCTGCTTCCAGTCGTGGGGTGACGCTTCTCTGCCATAACGGAGGAGCCGCCCCTGGAAAATGTATCCCACTTTGTGAAAGTATTTAATGTCAATAACTCATATTCATCCTTAAACATGTGTGTCCATTGTTTGAATTAAATAACATAATAAGCTGTAACTGGTCAGTGAAATGGCAAACAAATACAAAAAAATATTTAATGTTTTGCTGTTTGTGGCCACACCTCTAACTCCGCCCACTTACCCAATACTCGGGTTATTCCCGCCCACTGATTCTCCACGCACAGTTCCCTTACTCTCCCCCCACTTCGACCACTGCGTGGACTGTATTGTCCCACATGTGCTTATGTGCTAGCAAGGACTTAAGATCTTTTTAGGTCTCGCCTAGCGTTGCAGCGTACATGCGCTGCTTGCTCTTCGAGACATATTGTGGTGGAGGAGATTTCAGAAGGGGACTTGAAGCCCCACTCATCATTTTCATTGGCTGGCGTCATTGTTTATGGTAAACGGTGGCCTCCGATTGAAAATGAGGCTTCTTTGTTACCGCCTTGTCTCCTTTTCGGACGGCCATCCGGACTGGATGGTTTGCTTGATGGCTGTCGTGAGGGTATTTCTTGTCTAACGGAGGCTGTAATGACCGATCATGTTTCCGAAGTCTTGTTTTCATTTTCTGCGCGGTCCGCTTCGGCTGGGTTTGTTAAGTCTATGAGCACTTTTTTCTTTATTAATGAGTTTTTCTGCGTGTACGCTCGACGTGCGCTATTAATTTGCATCGCAATTTGCAGCTTTCACTTTTGGGGACCGCGCATGTGTTTATTTTTTCATAAATGTACAGCGCGGCACGCGCTTGTGTAAATTACTAATGGCGCCCGGTTCATGTGTTTACGTAATGCTTGTTTTATCTTTCTCACACAAAAAATACACATTTTCATACGTATAGACTTACACACAGCGATATACATACAGGTGTATTTTCTCAGACTGCATTTCAATAATTATCTCTCTTGAACATCGTACACAGATAGCACCTTTGTCGATCTTTTAGAAAATGTGCAATCTATCTTTCCGCGCCGTTAATTGGAGATTGAACATGCTACGTTTCAACATGGCAGTCATTTCTCTCAGGCCAACACTACCTGACCTCGCTTGTGCTCTTCCAGTTCCGCTGTTTCTATAGCGCTTGCTGCATGGTTACCATGGAGACCCATTAACAAACTCTCTGCGCCGCGAGAGAGTATCGGTGTGCACTGCGAGAGGGGAAACGGGAAAGTGACAGAGGGAAGCAAACCAGCCACAGCTATGGTAAGATGTGTGTGTGTATGTAAGGTATACCGGTATGGACGCGGCAAGCATCGAGGAAGTCCGTAGTTTCAAGCTCAGCTGTATTTGAGGAGACAAACAGCCCTCGAACAAAGCCACTTACCACAACCTCAACCAAGAAAGATCGACGCTCGTCAGAGGCCGGGATATTCTACAGCCATGGCATTTATATACATACAATTAGGTAGTCGGTGTAAGCAACATGTGCTATGCCATTGCAGCTAATATGTACAGTTAATTTGATCATCTGTACAAGTACTCTGACCCATTTCACAGGACCCTCTGCTAAGTATCCCTATCCATCAATGGACCTCCAGTGACAGGCATTGCAGTAACCAATAACGTCCTCTACTGTCTTAACTCACTTCTGCCTGGATCCCCACGTACTTTATCTTCAACTGAACAGCTTGAGAATTGGGGCTCCCAATTAAAAGGAGCGCCCGCACTGTGTTCTGTCGCCGGCACCTCGGTGTAACTGACGCAGCCAAACACTGCCTGGGTAAGAAAGCGCTACACTGAGCACCAATTCATTACAGCGACCTCCTCTTGCTACGTCGGAAACGCTTACTCTGAGTACCCCACCCGAACGCGACCACAATTGCGGGCACTGTTCTCAAACTGTACTGTACTTGTGTTCTATGTGCAGCAAGAAAATCAGGGGGTACCTAATGCAATTTCAGGGCCTCAAATACCCCCCCCCCCCCACCATCCCTCCTGTTGTTGTGATGCCTACCGTGCTTTCGCACTCCCGTAATCTATGCTGCCCCCACCCTCTTGTTTTTTTGTACTGTTTGAGATCGTGTTGTCCCTGTCTTCAAATAACCCTCCTCCCCCGCCGTCTCTCACGTTGTTGTAATGCCTGTTAGTGCCTGTTACATGTTTACAAAAAATCAATTATAAAACGCAGGCTTGTCTGGGCGATGCCTTTGCCAATGCTTTTATATTAGGTGTGTCAAAAAAGTAAGTCTATTGTCTCTCAGCACTGGCGTCATTAGGGACTGTTCTCTGTAGGGAGGCGAGCAGTGATGCAGGCTCTTCTGCATGGATGAGGGTTGTAGTCCTCAGACACATGCCTCTTGCTAGCGGGCTGCTTGTTTATGACCTCAACTTCCAGAGGGCCTCCAAGGCTGCACCTTGATGCTTAATGTCTAACCAGCGTACCAGCAAACAGATCGGGGGGTACCTACTGCAGTTTCAGGGCTTCAAATAACCCCCTCCACCCTACCTCCTATTGTTGTGATGCCTACCGTGCCTTCGCACTCACGTTATCTGTGCTGCCCCCCCCCCCCCCCTTGTCGTAATGCCTACCATTGGCAAAACAATAGGTCTTGCGTAAATGTGAGCCCTATTACATTGTAAATGCTTAGCATCGGACTACACCCTCGCCAACAGTATGAATGAAGGGGCAAGTTTACAAAACAGTAAAAAGTATCAGGAGCTAAACCAGAAAGATGAAGAGAAAGAAAGAGAGGCTGAACATGTGAGCCAAAAGCAACGTGCGATACTGGTTGCCTGCCTGCTTCAGTCTCTCAGCGCTGGACATTTCTTGTTTATTTATACACTTTTCAACCATGCCTGCAAGTATGGTATTACCTTCTTTTAGGCTCCTCTGAACAAAATTGTCAGCGTTCTTGCTGCTCCATTCTATGGTTACCAGGAATTGTTATTGTTTATGAAGCATTACAAGCCAATACGTCTTACTAAAACCTAGAGTGGCACATGCATTCTTTTGTCGTCTCTTTTGCTGCTCAGCTTCAACCGGTATCTAACTTCTCACCCCAGTTCTGCGCTCACATGTATCGCCCTGCCCCACCGGAGCTCTGTTTACCACCACTGTATGGCCCCAGCCCCTCTGGAACTTTGCAAAAGTGTCACTGCTGTTAAATTATCCGGCAGAATAAATAAAGCCACAGATACAACTACCGGACTTGGGAACTTTAGTTAAATTACTGCAGCATCTGTCACGTGGTTAACTTTGGTGTCCAGTCTTCTGATGCACCTGGTTCTGGCGGTGTGCTCTTTGGCACTTTTCCCAAAGCTGTCAGTTAGCGCTTGTTATTATATCGTTTCACCAGGTTCACTTTTTGTCTGTGTGTATGTTTTTAGGCATGCGGTGTTTAAAAGATTTGCCCATAATTACGGGGACTCGAACCTGGTTCGCCAGTTCCTGAGTCGGCAGCTCTCTTAAGCCACCTCTCCTTTATTGGCAGTCATCTAATGCGCTCTGATACCTTCGTGTTAAGTTCGCGCTATATAAAACCCCGAGGATAAATAAAAAACATTGCCATTTACAATGTCAATATCTCCAACAAATACAAGACCTATTGCACAAGTACAAAACATTGCCATTTACTATGCCAATAGCTCCAACTTAGGGCACAAGTCGGGGGTACACGCGGGTGGACGCCGTCCCCTCTGCCAAGAAGTTGGCCCCACTGAAAAATAGGCTGAATTCGTCCCGGTGTAATTTGCATAATTTGCAAACACCGGTACACATTCAGCAACGCCTGCACGTTGTTGTCTGCTTTGGATCACAACAACGTGCAGGCAGGGTCGGGGCTTTCTTAGCTCAGACTCCTGCTGGACCCATAACATAGGTTGAACCTGAGGGGTCATCAGGCCTCCTTTTGTTCAGTCTCCTGGCTGGTAGCAGTCAGGAACCTCACACCTAGATGCCAATGCAGCAGAGGGGAAACAAAGGCTCACACCTTGTGAGCACTTCACACATACTTAGGAGAGGCAGCTTTTCACTTTGTTCAGTCCCTGTTTAGGAGATATGCATGCACTGTAAGAATGTCAGATGCGTTGGTATTTCCCTGTATTAACACAAAATAAATGTAATTTATGTAGTGCTTATTACCCCTGAGGAGGCAATGAAATAATTTATTTTTCTTGTGAACCACTATGGGTAGAGGAAGTTTATGCTGACAAAAGGCAACGTTGTTTTATGTGTAGCTTTCAAAAGTGTGAATCTTCTGCCTAAATCAGGAGGGTTTCCCTGTGTACTCGAAATGTGCACCAATGTACTCATGATAGACCTGCTAAACATACATGTGAGGTTTTATGATCTGATGTCACTTCTTATGATGCCACTTCCTGTGATGTCACGCGTTGCGATGTCACACACCGTGATGTCACGCGCCGTGATGCCACTTGCATTCTGATTAACTAGGTTAGTCCCCCCACTTCTTTTTTAGGATTCTAGCCCTGCCTCAACTCCAACAAATGCTAGACCTATTGCATTTCCAGTGCTTGTTTTTTTTTCCTTTAAAGAATCTTGCTCCGGGCCTAGCGACAAGTTGGATTTAGTAGATGACAAGGAAAGAGCTTAGAGTAGTGCACCATTGACACCTAGTGGCCAACTTTGGGTACTTGTGTATTTTTCACATGCTCCTATTTTATCGCTTACTTTTAGGTGCAGTAACATCTGCACTTTGTTTAAAAAGCACGTTTTCTTTACACATCAAATTCGATTCGGACCTCGATTTCCATTTAAGAATTTTCTTTTACTTCATTCGGCCTCCCGCCACCTTATCTTGCCGTCGATGTACCCTTGGCTCCGCATGGCATGGTATTTCTCCGCTCTAATTTATCTTTTCGTAGGTGTCAGCCCTTGTCCACCGTCACACCGAGCTAAATATTGACGATGTTTTGTGTTTGGGTCATAGAAATAACCCACAGCACGTAGGCTCTGCCTATTAGAAATAGTTTTCCAGACTTACCTTGCTGTTTGACAGCAGGGACCTCTGAAGGATTTTGGGGGCCGCTGTTTGGAACAGCTTTGAATTTAAATTTCAGCTCTTTCTTGCCCTCTTTGGCCAGGTCATTGACAGTGCACACGCACACTCGTCCAAATTCCAAATGTGTTTACATCTAAAATATTCCGGGATAGTGACGTGTGTTTTCAATACTAAAAACACAACAGCAGCGCTCTAATTTTACTGAAAATAATTGTTTGTGACACCCTCCATTTCTCGTACATGAATTCTTGTTTTGATCTAAAAGAAACTTATTTTATGGATGTTGCAAGAAACATAAAAACAAAATGTTGTGCAAAATGCCTGTGATAGACTCTTGCACCTCTCCCACTTTAAAAATAAAGTAAAGGTAAACGGTACTTAAAACAATCTGTTTAAGAATTATTCAAGGTCTTCATGGCAAGACTTTCTGCAGAACAGAGCTGGCTCCTTAGGGGGCCCCAAGAAATGCGGCAGCAATGGATCAGTGTCCACTTTGCCCATGCGTTAAAATGTCTCTGCTTGACAGCATACATTTCCGTTATTTTTTTGCTGTGTATATAGCGCAAACTCGGGCCAAAGTCAGGTGCGGCTCCTCCACGTGGGCGGATGAGCATCGCCCCACTGCTTTCTCGCAGTGTGAGAAGCAGAAACATAAAATGGTATTAGAAATACCATTTTATGTTTCTCTTCTCGCACTAGTAGAAGGGTTTGTTTGGGGGCAGGTGGGTGTGTGGTCCTGCTCCAGGCCAGGGGAGGAGTGGCTTGCCCACTGTTGCGGGAGCTGACTGTTTGGACTGCCCCGACCTAAACCAGTCATACTCATTCTCCCTTTTCTCCATGTAGACATGGAGAAAATGGCCTCCCCATAGACGCCTGTGTGGTCTGCGTTCCAGCCAATCACACCGCTGCCATTGCTGTGTGCTGATTGGCTGAGGGGAGGGAGGCTGCCTGCATCCTGTCAGAGACACGCAGGACGACGCAGGACCGGACCGAGCCGACGAAGGTAAGTTAAGTTTATTCTTTTTCATTTAAAATTACACCCCCCCCCCCTTCTCCCTATCGCGACCGTTGTTGTTTTCACTAGACAACAGCAGCTTCTTTATTGGGGCACATCTGCTTTGCCCCATTTGCTTTGTTGCCCTCAGGCCCCATATTAATTGTTTCAGCCGCAGTGTCAGCGTACTGCTTTTATTTCACCATGTCGGTCGGCCTTACTTTTTGCTTTCGAGTGAAGGTGGGCGGAGTCAGACGTGGGTGAGGGGGTGGAACTTAAATAGTTGAGTGGCACAGGTTCTGCTGGACCTCCTTGGGGTGAAGTGTGCATGTCAGGTTGGACGCTGCCTTGCTCTGCCCAGCCCGACATGCGCACTTGAACCCTCAGCTATCTGCAGCAACGTTTGGAGCCGGGGTATTGCAGCAGTCACGGTCTCCGAGTCTTCTAAGGAGCTCCGGCAGCTCCGGACTGAGCCAATCATCGTGCTGCTCTCATGTGTTTACTAACATAAACAGCTAGAGAGCAGCGTATAGACTAGCTCTGGACACACTTGACTGCGCGAAGTCACAAGTGCTTTTTGATGGTGAGTCACTCATAGAAGATGTGAGGCCCAGAATCGATGGATTTGGCGGATTTGTTAATCTGTTGAAGAATAAGTGAAACCGAAATGTTGCAGAACCTTTGGCCTGGTTGTTTTTATTAGGGCAGCCTGAATTAAATAATACCCACTACGTTCCCTGTCGATATTGAGATACTGATCGTGCATTCTCGCTCGCACATAACGATCACAGGTCTGTATGTATATTGGGGGGTGGCGAGGATCTGAGATACCTTGTCGGTTCAAGAAGTGCATGTGCAGGAATATATCATGAGGTGGCAGCAGCCCCTTGCCTTTGAGCCATAAAAGTCGCTGCTACTCAAAGCAGCCACTGTTGGGGTAATGGAAATTATTAATTGCCTCCCTAAAGTCGCCCTTTTTTTGTACAGAAAAGCCGTAAAAATAAAACGGGGTTTCGAACCCTCGTTAAGGTGCTACTCACTCGTTTTAGTTTTCATGCCATAAATGAATTCTTTTTTTGGGAGAGCAACATTGGGGTACTCTACTTAACAATAAAAGTAACGTTGTTACAGAGCTTCATTCCACACTTATCCCGTCTCTGAGCAAATTATTCAATTCTTATTGAGAAGCACTCACCAGACTTTGGGGGCATCTTGCACTTACCGGGCGACAGCGCGTGTGGTCCCCAGCCGCCGCAGGCAAAACGCGGCCGCTGGGTAGAACTACACTACCCAGGATCCCCTGGGACGCCGACTTCCGTGCTCCCCGGACTTCCGCGCCTGGAGGCGCTTAAATCCCAGCAGCCCCTCCGGTGGAGCGGGGCACTCACCAGACTTTGGGGGCATCTTGCACTTACCGGGCGACAGCGCGTGTGGTCCCCAGCCGCCGCAGGCAAAACGCGGGCGCTGGGTAGAACTACACTACCCAGGATCCCCTGGGACGCCGACTTCCGTGCTCCCCGGACTTCCGCGCCTGGAGGCGCTTAAATCCCAGCAGCCCCTCCGGTGGAGCGGGGCACTCACCAGACTTTGGGGGCATCTTGCACTTACCGGGCGACAGCGCGTGTGGTCCCCAGCCGCCGCAGGCAAAACGCGGCCGCTGGGTAGAACTACACTACCCAGGATCCCCTGGGACGCCGACTTCCGTGCTCCCCGGACTTCCGCGCCTGGAGGCGCTTAAATCCCAGCAGCCCCTCCGGTGGAGCGGGGCACTCACCAGACTTTGGGGGCATCTTGCACTTACCGGGCGACAGCGCGTGTGGTCCCCAGCCGCCGCAGGCAAAACGCGGCCGCTGGGTAGAACTACACTACCCAGGATCCCCTGGGACGCCGACTTCCGTGCTCCCCGGACTTCCGCGCCTGGAGGCGCTTAAATCCCAGCAGCCCCTCCGGTGGAGCGGGGCACTCACCAGACTTTGGGGGCATCTTGCACTTACCGGGCGACAGCGCGTGTGGTCCCCAGCCGCCGCAGGCAAAACGCGGCCGCTGGGTAGAACTACACTACCCAGGATCCCCTGGGACGCCGACTTCCGTGCTCCCCGGACTTCCGCGCCTGGAGGCGCTTAAATCCCAGCAGCCCCTCCGGTGGAGCGGGGCACTCACCAGACTTTGGGGGCATCTTGCACTTACCGGGCGACAGCGCGTGTGGTCCCCAGCCGCCGCAGGCAAAACGCGGCCGCTGGGTAGAACTACACTACCCAGGATCCCCTGGGACGCCGACTTCCGTGCTCCCCGGACTTCCGCGCCTGGAGGCGCTTACATCCCAGCAGCCCCTCCGGTGGAGCGGGGCACTCACCAGACTTTGGGGGCATCTTGCACTTACCGGGCGACAGCGCGTGTGGTCCCCAGCCGCCGCAGGCAAAACGCGGCCGCTGGGTAGAACTACACTACCCAGGATCCCCTGGGACGCCGACTTCCGTGCTCCCCGGACTTCCGCGCCTGGAGGCGCTTAAATCCCAGCAGCCCCTCCGGTGGAGCGGGGCACTCACCAGACTTTGGGGGCATCTTGCACTTACCGGGCGACAGCGCGTGTGGTCCCCAGCCGCCGCAGGCAAAACGCGGCCGCTGGGTAGAACTACACTACCCAGGATCCCCTGGGACGCCGACTTCCGTGCTCCCCGGACTTCCGCGCCTGGAGGCGCTTAAATCCCAGCAGCCCCTCCGGTGGAGCGGGGCACTCACCAGACTTTGGGGGCATCTTGCACTTACCGGGCGACAGCGCGTGTGGTCCCCAGCCGCCGCAGGCAAAACGCGGCCGCTGGGTAGAACTACACTACCCAGGATCCCCTGGGACGCCGACTTCCGTGCTCCCCGGACTTCCGCGCCTGGAGGCGCTTAAATCCCAGCAGCCCCTCCGGTGGAGCGGGGCACTCACCAGACTTTGGGGGCATCTTGCACTTACCGGGCGACAGCGCGTGTGGTCCCCAGCCGCCGCAGGCAAAACGCGGCCGCTGGGTAGAACTACACTACCCAGGATCCCCTGGGACGCCGACTTCCGTGCTCCCCGGACTTCCGCGCCTGGAGGCGCTTAAATCCCAGCAGCCCCTCCGGTGGAGCGGGGCACTCACCAGACTTTGGGGGCATCTTGCACTTACCGGGCGACAGCGCGTGTGGTCCCCAGCCGCCGCAGGCAAAACGCGGCCGCTGGGTAGAACTACACTACCCAGGATCCCCTGGGACGCCGACTTCCGTGCTCCCCGGACTTCCGCGCCTGGAGGCGCTTAAATCCCAGCAGCCCCTCCGGTGGAGCGGGGCACTCACCAGACTTTGGGGGCATCTTGCACTTACCGGGCGACAGCGCGTGTGGTCCCCAGCCGCCGCAGGCAAAACGCGGCCGCTGGGTAGAACTACACTACCCAGGATCCCCTGGGACGCCGACTTCCGTGCTCCCCGGACTTCCGCGCCTGGAGGCGCTTACATCCCAGCAGCCCCTCCGGTGGAGCGGGGCACTCACCAGACTTTGGGGGCATCTTGCACTTACCGGGCGACAGCGCGTGTGGTCCCCAGCCGCCGCAGGCAAAACGCGGCCGCTGGGTAGAACTACACTACCCAGGATCCCCTGGGACGCCGACTTCCGTGCTCCCCGGACTTCCGCGCCTGGAGGCGCTTAAATCCCAGCAGCCCCTCCGGTGGAGCGGGGCACTCACCAGACTTTGGGGGCATCTTGCACTTACCGGGCGACAGCGCGTGTGGTCCCCAGCCGCCGCAGGCAAAACGCGGCCGCTGGGTAGAACTACACTACCCAGGATCCCCTGGGACGCCGACTTCCGTGCTCCCCGGACTTCCGCGCCTGGAGGCGCTTAAATCCCAGCAGCCCCTCCGGTGGAGCGGGGCACTCACCAGACTTTGGGGGCATCTTGCACTTACCGGGCGACAGCGCGTGTGGTCCCCAGCCGCCGCAGGCAAAACGCGGCCGCTGGGTAGAACTACACTACCCAGGATCCCCTGGGACGCCGACTTCCGTGCTCCCCGGACTTCCGCGCCTGGAGGCGCTTAAATCCCAGCAGCCCCTCCGGTGGAGCGGGGCACTCACCAGACTTTGGGGGCATCTTGCACTTACCGGGCGACAGCGCGTGTGGTCCCCAGCCGCCGCAGGCAAAACGCGGCCGCTGGGTAGAACTACACTACCCAGGATCCCCTGGGACGCCGACTTCCGTGCTCCCCGGACTTCCGCGCCTGGAGGCGCTTAAATCCCAGCAGCCCCTCCGGTGGAGCGGGGCACTCACCAGACTTTGGGGGCATCTTGCACTTACCGGGCGACAGCGCGTGTGGTCCCCAGCCGCCGCAGGCAAAACGCGGCCGCTGGGTAGAACTACACTACCCAGGATCCCCTGGGACGCCGACTTCCGTGCTCCCCGGACTTCCGCGCCTGGAGGCGCTTAAATCCCAGCAGCCCCTCCGGTGGAGCGGGGCACTCACCAGACTTTGGGGGCATCTTGCACTTACCGGGCGACAGCGCGTGTGGTCCCCAGCCGCCGCAGGCAAAACGCGGCCGCTGGGTAGAACTACACTACCCAGGATCCCCTGGGACGCCGACTTCCGTGCTCCCCGGACTTCCGCGCCTGGAGGCGCTTAAATCCCAGCAGCCCCTCCGGTGGAGCGGGGCACTCACCAGACTTTGGGGGCATCTTGCACTTACCGGGCGACAGCGCGTGTGGTCCCCAGCCGCCGCAGGCAAAACGCGGCCGCTGGGTAGAACTACACTACCCAGGATCCCCTGGGACGCCGACTTCCGTGCTCCCCGGACTTCCGCGCCTGGAGGCGCTTAAATCCCAGCAGCCCCTCCGGTGGAGCGGGGCACTCACCAGACTTTGGGGGCATCTTGCACTTACCGGGCGACAGCGCGTGTGGTCCCCAGCCGCCGCAGGCAAAACGCGGCCGCTGGGTAGAACTACACTACCCAGGATCCCCTGGGACGCCGACTTCCGTGCTCCCCGGACTTCCGCGCCTGGAGGCGCTTAAATCCCAGCAGCCCCTCCGGTGGAGCGGGGCACTCACCAGACTTTGGGGGCATCTTGCACTTACCGGGCGACAGCGCGTGTGGTCCCCAGCCGCCGCAGGCAAAACGCGGCCGCTGGGTAGAACTACACTACCCAGGATCCCCTGGGACGCCGACTTCCGTGCTCCCCGGACTTCCGCGCCTGGAGGCGCTTAAATCCCAGCAGCCCCTCCCGCGTCGCGGGAGCGCGCGGGGCCGCGCCGGGCTAAGCCCGGGCAAAGGGCGGGCCCTCTGTGGCCCTCAGAGGCCAGAGGAGGACGGGACGGGCCACTACACTTGGTTTTACTACAGGAGGAGGTAAAATCAGATGCTATCCTTTCCCCCTCTGTTGTTTTGATTTGTACATTGTTTCTATTGGTATCCTGTTTCCCAATCACGATGTCAATCTGGGAAGAATTGAATGCCATGTGCGGTACCAACTATGCCCAGGATTTATTAACTCCACCCATAGTTATCAGAGACAATGAACTAATAAATTTCACACCTCCCGCATCCCCCGAACCAACTTTCTGTAGCCCCCATTTATCCGCCCCAAACCCTGTCTCACAATCTTTGGATAAAGTGGAGACTCGACTAAACGACCCCATATCCTCCCTTCATTTGACCCTGCTGGCCCAAATCGAACGAATGTTAAACAGTGCTCTATCACCACTGGTCGCAAAAATTTATGATCTGGGGGAGAGGCTGACCAGGATCGAAAACACTGTAATAAGGTCCCTCCCACCAAATGCCAACACGATGATATCCACATCCTCCACCCTTACTAACGTTCATGAAAGGCCTATGAATAATGCTTCTACCATACTTCCCACTTGTGACCCCCCTCCTATACCACTCATCCTAAGTGGTAGCAACGCTCCTCTTAATACCACTCACAGACTCCTGGAAAGAAGGCATCAATTGGACCTACCCCCGGAAGCTGCGCCATACGTTACCGTGCTCTCTGGGGTCCCTGAACTCACCCCGGGTAAACGTGAACTACAGCAGGACCTAATGAATAAAGCCATTTTCTGGCTTAAAAACCACAGACCTTTACCATCTGTTTTAGACGGCGGGATACTGAGCGTCAGGAGGGTGGGGTGGCTTGGTTCCTTGCCCAAAAATGTCCCAGGAGATCTGATTCTAATTAAGTTTAAGGACAGAAACATTGCTCCCTTTTTGCGCTCTACCCAGCACAAGGTTAGAGATGGCTCCATCCGTATCTGGGATCTCCATGACTTTTATCCCGGCCCCCGTGTACCAAAATACTATCATACCTGATGACAAAGGAGGATTTTGTGTATTTTGGATTGGGATCTTGAATAGTTTCATTCGTCAAACTGCCTTAGCTTGCCCTAAACAGTTTGTTTCTTCTTTTAATTATGTTTTGATTTGCTGCATTGGTCCTCTGTATGTTTGTATCTTTTCTCTGCTTGCTTTTATGGTTTTAAATTCAAAAGCCGAATAAAGCTTATTTTGAAACCTTTGAAACCTATTGAGAAGCACGGTGTCGCCTCCCGAGGATGGGCCTTGGGGCTTCTTTGGGAGTAAATGTCGAATTTGAACCATTTTAAAGTCTGTGGCAACAGAAGTTCGCGTGAGATTACAGAACAATGCAAAGTTATAAATGTATTCATTTATACCGATTTCACACTTCGGAGAGGCATTGAAAGCACTGAGCTGTGTGAGCGTTAGGTTGCGAAACAGAATGTTAATTGCTCATTTACATTCTAGTTTTTGGCATATTTCGGTTTGAGGCAATTTATTTCAAGAAATTAAAACTAGTGTTTGCAAACTCCCCTCGTCCAATGAGGAGTGCGCTACAGCGTTCTGCATAGTCTCCCAAACAAATATTTATCAATTTGTTTTTGTTGCTGCAATGTTCTTAGAAACAAGAAACTCAATTTAATGCCTTTATTAATTAAACATGTCTCCCGCGTATCTAGAGAAAACTGCTTGTAGTTTAATGCAGACTGTAGGTTGACTTCGAAGTAAGCATGCCATGATTTTTTTTTATACTGATTAGATTTTGTGAACGCATTTCTACTTTTAAATGCCTTACTTAGAATTATAGCTTTGTAGATAGTTATCCAGCCTATTACACTGTTTGTAATTTGTATAACAAACCTATCTTTTTATTGCTTTGACTTGTATGATTTTGTTTACATTACTTAAAAAATAAGATGTTGAAAAAATAGGAAATATGCTCTCTAGCTAGCTGTTCATATAGGTTTTATATTTTTGTGAGACAATTGTGTATAGACGCAACAAGAGCTTTGTTTAGTGAGCTGAGACATACGACCAGAGGCGGTCCAAGTATAGTATCAGTTGCATGTGAGCTTTTACTTGTATCGAAATGGAGATTGATAATTGTTTCCTATCTCTAGTTATCAGTTCAACTCAACACTGTGCATCAGTTGCAGTTCGACACTGTGCATCATGTGGGGTCTCCCATAGGTGCACAGTTATCACAGTCCTGTCCAATTTAAACCATTTACACTGTTCAGTTTCCTACAATTCGCAGGACTTGCAGAAAATCCTTTATTTGCCATTATTGCATTTCTCTAGTGCAAGTATTATGGTCTGCGTGGTAAAGGAAGGTGTCATCTTTTATATGCCTTAAGCGAATGCAACTGTTCGACAGAAAGCTTTTAACAGAGGAGGCCCCAAGACAGCTAGAACCAACCTTTAATTGTGATTCCTCTGTCGGAGTATATAATGGTGTCGGTGTTATTGGAGAGAACAAGGCTGACTCTCTGAAGTGCACGTGCAAGTGGTGTGCTTCAATCTTGTAGCAAGGGTATATATCATGGGCCCTGCCCTGGTGCAAATAAGAAAAAATGACCCTTTTGACTACCTTTGGTGTAGGAAAATACAGCAATCATCAGGATTCATTGGGAACCGCAGAGCTCTGATACCACTGCACCAGTGGTAGCTATGCCCCCGGAGTGCGTAATTGGCTACATGGCTATGTAATCTGTCTCTTTAAAGTGCACAGGTGTGAGTGTTCATGTGTGTGTGTGTGTGTGTGTTTATGGGGCCCTTCTTGGGCCTATCTCTCACGGTTCTTTTCCTGTGGCTGCACTGACATACGCTCAAAGTAAATAGGAGTCAATTAAAAAAGGAGAGAAGTGTTATCTCAGTGAGTACAATAGGTTTGCTATAGATCATTAAGATAGTCGCTGACCAAATCTCCTTTTTGCCTGCACAGTGTAGAATCTACGTGTGCAGAACCGGTTTACTGCGAATACTGAGTAAGCTCTCGTGATATTGCTGGCTGTAATTTGAAAGAGAAGTGGATATTTAGTTCTGACCATTGCAATCAAATATGTGCTCTTTGGGAAGGGATAAACCAGTCATTTTATTTCGTTGTATCTGTGGCTGATGTATACGGCAGTTATCTGAAAACTTGCACTAAATACATTTATTTTTTGTTGAATGTTTAGCGTGAGTGCTAAAATCTATAATAGTGGGTGACACCCTGCCTTGACCTTCTGGTTTCTACCTTTTTGTTGATAGATAATATCTTTCTAAAGATAGACGTTAAATTGAAGGGAGTGAGGGGACAGACATGGGTGCGGTGATATTTTTGTTTCTGTAAGAACATTAAATATTGGAGTCTAATAATGGCTCT
The DNA here is from genome assembly GCF_964261635.1 of Lissotriton helveticus. Lineage (NCBI taxonomy): Eukaryota > Metazoa > Chordata > Amphibia > Caudata > Salamandridae > Lissotriton > Lissotriton helveticus. The sequence continues at coordinate 512,374,620 of NC_136065.1, forward strand.
TTTTAAACAAAAAAGAGCTCAGGAAGGATAAGGTACTACATACAAGTAATATTGCAAACATGCAAGTTAGCTGTAAGGATTACTTTGAGATGGAAGTTGATTGCCAGCAGGGCTTATTTTTTAAAAACCCAATGCTTCAGTACAGGGTTTAATGCAGTGTGTCTGCAGTGTGGCATTCAGTTCTCTGGTTTACTGAATAAGCAGCTACCTAAGTCATTGTTGTATGAAATCTCTTTATTGATGTCATAAGTACAATTTCACAATTGGTTTATTAACCTTGCTTTTACAAATTTGTTTGAAAATGCTCCATTTACCCACTCTTTTTTCAAAAATTTCCTGGGGGGAGAACACCAATGAACCCTCCTTATGGCGTTTGCGCTCACTCTCTACGCTCGTTCGCCACAGGGCACTAATCCCAAACATTTAAGCCTCACCACTTTGAGGTGTCACCGGCTGCCACTGCCACTAGAGTCTTCTCACTTCACTGTCTGGATTTGTGGCTCTTAGGCGTGCCTGCAACATGTGTCAGTACCATACCTATCAGCCAGTTGGCTCTTGAATGAGGTGAGGCCAGATGTTTAAGAGAGTGATCCCATCACAGTGAATGGAGAACTGATGTGTTTACAGTGTGGTACAGGTGTGGTTTTGTAGATTATGGATATTATAGAAATCGGGTGACACCCACCAAGTACAGGTGAGATGACAGGTGTGTAATGCTCCCGATTTAGGAGGTGATTTGTCATGGCGAAAACTATCTTAATTTTAACCGTGACTTAAAAAAATCCTCTACTTCAATGGAAGTCAATGTGGAAATGAAATTCCCCTGATTCTTTGTTTCTAAATTAGCTTCTTACCTTTTCTCAAATGTTGGCATTCACACTGCCCCATGATTCTGAGTTTTGCAGGGCAGACAGACTGATAGGAGTAGGCCTGCTGACTGTTCTTTATTGTCACCTCGTCTGCTTCCTGTCCCTCACAGCGAGAAGAGCACCCTGGAGCGAACCCTACAGGGGGTGCAGCAACAGGTGGAGACCATCCAGCAGGAGAATGAAAAACTACAGCTTGCCAACAGCGACCTGCAGCGCCAACGCGAGAACCTTGAGGACGAGAAGGATGATATCAGCAAAGACAAAGAGCGTGCCCAGAAAGAGATCGAGCGAGGGTGAGCGACTGAGGGGCGCAAGGGTACACATGTATACAGTATGAGTTGAGCGAGTTGTCTATGGTAATGAAGCTGGTCTGAGACCTGGGACACGTCAGAAGAACACAATGTGCTCTCAAACTGTATGCATGGGGCAAGTGGTTGGCTAGATCTGTCCTTTCCCCTCCCTTTTGAGTCACAATCTAAGCATGTCTATAGGTTATGCTACCTTGGCAGAAGACTGACTGAGTCCATTCTACAGAAGTGCCACTGGCTGCTTAAGAGCACAAGATCACAATATAGTTATCTCAACTTGTCTTCTGTCTAGTGGGTGATGGCCATGTTTTTCGTTGCGTTCTAATTCTTGCAGTACTTAATGTTCGAGGCATGCGGGCTGCTGAATTCATATCTGTGCATAGATCGCCGCCTAGTGTTGGGTCCGGATGATTGCACATTGTTGTCCTGGAAGAGTTTTCGAAGTATCACGAGATAGGTGGCTCCTCCCCTGGACTACAGTACGCAAGGGCATCCTCTCCATCCTTTCGGAATCGATAAAAAACTTTTCTAAAAGGCCAAAAGGCCTTCGGGGTCATCGGTATTGTAATTCGATCGGTGACGACAACTTTATTGCTGTTATTTTCTACTCACAGCGTCGAATCGGGCCGCGTGGCCTTACTTCGACACCAAGGGCCAATCGTCGATGGAACGAAGTCCGTTCAAAAGATGCCCCAACTGTAACTCTAATTTCCCACACATAGATAAACACCCTGTGTGTAACAAGTGTTTATCTCCTGAACACAATGAAACCGACTGCTTAGCTTGTGCGCAGTTTCGTTCAAAGAAAACACTTCGGATTCGAAGAGCAGGGAGGCAGACAATGGAGAAGCCAGCGCCTGACCCGGAGAACATCTTTGAGGACGACGAAGAGGTCGTCGAAGCTGAGGACTCAGACCAGCAGTCGGAGCAGGGGTCGGAACATGACTCTAACTACTACGTCGACGAAGAAGACGACATCCTCGAGGTAGGGGACGACGATCCTGGCATCGGAGCCGTCGAGGACGACTCCGGCGAGGAAATGGGGCCAACCGTGAGTACGGAGCCCAGTACATATAATGAATCGCTTCCAACGGCTCAGGTCGAGGCATCGCCGGAAGGCCTTAGCCAAGATCAAAACATCGATTCTATAGCCCCGAAAGTCTGCCCGGCTAAGAATGTAAGGCAAGAGCCATCGGTGCAACATTACCATTCCCTGGTAATATCAAAACCGAAAGTCACAGAAGCAAAACAGAAACCGAAACTGATAGAGTTTCCTCTCTTTGGACCAAAAAGCGCAGATCCATCAGCGCCGACCAAAAAGAAAATGGCCGCCGACAGGGCCACGTCGCATATCAGGGCTGTCGAGCCGAGAGCCAGTACGCCCAAGGACATGCATAAGCTAAAGGCCGTCGAACCGACGAGATAGACGTCGACGCCAAGCAACACAAACAAAGGACTACTGCAGAAGATGGTTGTCGAACCGAAACAAAAAGTCGACAAACCAAAGACGTTGCAAACCAGAACACTCGAGCCGAAGACAAGGGTCGATGCCATGGGGTCGGTCGAGCCGAGGCAAAACATCGCTCTGAAGCAACAAGCTCCGAAGACGACACAAAGCAAAAAAAAAACGGTATCGACCAAACAAAACAAGTCGGGTCGATAACAATCACGGCACCGAAGAAAGTCATACAGCCTAAAAAGACTGTCGAAGCATAAAAGTCCCTCGGACCGATAAAATTCGGACTTCCGGTGCACATACGACAAAGATCGGTCAAACAAACCACGGAAATCGAACCGACACAAACAAGACAGGCTATAACAGGGAAAAGAGCTCAAACACATGAAGAGCAAGAGCCCTCAACAGAAGAGCAGTCCAAACTGTATGTGGACCCAGAAACTGGCACAATTACCCTCTTAAAAAGAAAATTCAGACCAGACACTTATGTTGAACACTACAAAATACCACTGAAAAAGAAAAGAGACTCTTCTACATCTCCAACTCTCTTTGAGCCTATCAGAACACAGGTGCAAGAAACCTATACATATTCTCCCTCACACACAGATGAGGATGTGGAATATGAGGATAATGAACTGTATAATTATCCAGTGGACAATGAGGACAACCAAAATCAACCATGGCCTGATGCTGTAGATCCTGCAGAATCTCAGCCCATGCAAGATAATACTGCATACCCTGTAAAAACTTCGCCTACAGAGGACACAGCAGCCTTCAATGCATTAATTGAAAGAGCAGCATACAACCAAGACGTGGAAATGCATGCGGACCCCATTGAGGAAGACTTCCTTTTTGACACTTTCAACACTTCTGAAAGATCAGTGAAAACATTGCCAATGTTGAAGGGAGTGCTTAAACACACTGGGGACATATTTAAAGAAACTACTAGGGCAAGAGTCATTAACCCCAGGATAGAAAAAAAATACAGGCCAGCACCAGGGGACCCTACATATATTAAGGGACAGCTGCCCTTGGACTCCTTGGTAGTATCCAATGCACGCAAACGTGCTAATTCTCAAACCACCGACGACGCTCCACCTCCAGACAAAGAGTCTAACATTTTGGAGGCTTCTGGCAAAAGAGTAGCTGCTCAAGGAGCTAACATTTGGAGAATTTCAAACACTCAGGCCCTGTTAGCTAGGTATAACAGGGCACACTACGACACATCTCCAGCATCTCCCTGACCTTTATAAGGAACAGGCAGAATTCCTAATACAGGAGAGAAAGTTGATATCTAACGCCTCCATCAAATGTGCGCTAGACGCAGCAGACACAGCAGCCAGGACTATCAATACCAGTGTCATGCTCAGAAGACATGCGTGGCTCTGCATCTCTGGGTTTAAAAATGAGGTTCAGAGCACTTTACTTAATCAGCCAGTGAACCCTGATTATTTGTTTGGCCCTAATGTGGACACAATATTAGACAAGATGAAAAAGGATACCGAGACAGCCAAGTCTATGGGAGCCTTGCAGTCACAACAATACAGAGGCGGCTCCTTTCGTCGCTCCGGCAACAGAGGAGCTACAAGGGGAAGATCAGCTCAGCGCAGCAAGCCTCATACAACAAGGGGAACACGCAAAACACCTACAACAAAAACAGTAGAGGTGGATACCGTGGCAATAACAGCAAAGGTAGAGGACGAGGGAATAACACCACCAGATCCTCTACCAATACCAAACAGTGAATTCTTGTCACTGCCCCCACACCATGTAACACCGGTCGGGGGAAGATTACAGCAGTTCCTACAAGTCTGGGAAAACATAACTACAGACAGGTGGGTGAGGCAAATTATCCAGCATGGCTATTGCCTAGAATTAGTCTCCACACCGCCAAACATACCCCCAAAACACCGTCCTATGTCCGCAGAACACCTAAACATATTGCAGCAAGAAGTCATCAGCATGCTACAAAAGGGGGCCATAGAACCAGTGCCCTTAGAACACCAGGGTACAGGGGTGTACTCCCTATACTTCCTAATCCCCAGAAAGGACGGGTCTCTCAGGCCAATCTTGGACCTCAGGTCCTTGAACCAATACATTTTATCAAAACATTTCCACATGCTCACTCTACAGCAGGTATTACCACTGTTGCGTCAAGGAGACTTCCTCGCAACACTAGACCTCAAAGACGCATATTTCCACATACCAGTACACCCGGCACACAGGAAATATCTAAGGTTTACGATACAAAATCAGCACTATCAATTCAAAATCCTTCCTTTCGGGGTGACAACATCCCCGAGAGTATTTACAAAGTGCCTAGCAACAGTAGCTGCACATCTCAGAAGACAGCATATTCATGTCTATCCATATCTGGACGACTGGTTAATACAAGCACAGTCAGCCCAGCAATGTGCCAGCCACATGTCCCGCACTATTCACCTCCTGCACAGTTTCTCGCTCAACTACCCAAAGTCCAATCTTCAGCCTGCCCACGTACAACAATACCTGGGGGCGACCATAGACACTCTGGCAGGGAAAGCACAGCCGAATTCTGTCAGAATAAACAGCATTCAAACGATGAACCAAAATTTCACGCCCCAACACTCGCTCCCAGCCCGAGTGTTTATGCAACTAATAGGTATGATGGCCTCATGCATTTTCATAGTCCCTCACGCAATACTGCACATGCGTCCGTTTCAGGATTGCCTAGCACGTCAGTGGAACCAGGCTCAAGGACAATTAAATGACCTAGTATTGGTGACCAGTCGTGCATACAACTCTCTGCATTGGTGGAATCCACAAAACCTTTGAAAAGGACGACTGTTCCAAGAGCCTATACCACAAATAGTGTTGACAACGGACGCATCCCTGATAGGGTGGGGAGCCCATGTCCTCCACCACACAGTACAGGGCTTATGGACCACGCAGCAGAAAAAAATGCACATCAACCTACTGGAGTTGATGGCAATTTTTATGGCAATGAAAGCTTTCAAGGTACATCTGTGCAACAAGACCATGTTGATCCGGACGGACAACATGACTGCGATGTACTACATACAGAAGCAGGGAGGAACACACTCGCCACAGCTGTCACATCTAGCTCAAAGCATGTGGAAGTGGGCTATTCAAAGGAACATTTTTCTCATGGCCGAACACCTCCCAGGCAAGGACAATCAAATAGCGGATCTGCTCAGCAGACACAGCCAACAAATGCACGAGTGGGAGATTCATCCCACAGTGCTTCAGCCATACTTCCAACAGTGGGGACAACCAGAGATAGACCTGTTCGCCACAAAACAAAACGCAAAATGCTGGTACTTCGCCGCAAGGTTCCCACACCCGCAGTCTCAGGGCAATGCGATTTGGATGAACTGGTCAGGCAAATTTGCCTACGCTTTTCCACCAGCACCGTTGATACCGCTAGTGGCACGCAAACTGCGCCAGCACTCCATGACACTAATCCTGGTTGCTCCAACATGGGCGAGACAACCCTGGTACACCACGTTCCTAGAACTTTCCGTGGTGCCTCATCAAAGACTAAAGCTAACACCCAGTCTCTTAATGCAGAGCCATGGAGACATTCAGCACCCAGATCCACAGCAGCTGAACCTTGCAATCTGGCTCCTGAAGTCATAGAGTTTGGCTACCTAAACTTACCTCCTGACTGCATGAACATTATCAAAGAGGCAAGAAGACCTGCCACAAGAGCATGCTATGCTGCAAAGTGGAAACGTTTTGTCATTTACTGCAACAACAATGACATAAACCCACTAGACGCATCAACTCAAAATATCATTATGCTATCTTTTGCACCTACACCGCTGCAATCTAGCCTATACATCTATAAGAATACACTTAGCTGCCATAGCAGCTTACCTTCAAAACAGGCAACACCTTTCACTATTCAGAGTGCCTGCAATTAGAGCATTCATGGAGGGACTCAAACGAGTAATCCCCCCAAGACACCCACCTTCACCTGTCTGGAACCTAAACATCGTTTTAACCAGACTAATGGGACCACCTTTTGAACCTCTACACTCGTGTGAAATTCAATTTTTAACATGGAAGGTGGTATTTCTCGTGGCAATCACGTCGCTTAGCAGAGTTAGCGAACTTCAAGCCTTAACTATTCAAGAGCCATTCTTCCAAATCCACGCTAATAGGGTCGTGCTTTGAACAAACCCTAAATACATGCCCAAAGTGGTGTCTCACTTCCACATCAATGAAACAATAGAACTGCCAGTGTTCTTCCCAAATCCACAGTCAGTACCAGAAAGGGCCCTGCACACACTAGATGTTAAGAGGGCTCTCCTATATTACATAGACAGGACAAAAGATTTTAGGAAGACAAAACAGTTGTTTGTTGCCTTTTCACCACAACACAAAGGCAACCCTATTTCTAAATCAGGGTTAGCCAGATGGTTTGTTAAGTGCATTCAGATATGTTATCTTAAGGCAAAACGCACTTTAACAGTTCCCCCAAGAGCGCATTCAACGCGCTAAATGGGGGCATCCATGGCTTTCCTAGGAAACATTCCTCTAGAGGAAATATGTAAAGCAGCCACATGGTCTACCATACATACATTCACAAAACACTATTGTGTAGATGTACATTCCAAACAGCAAGCTGCTGTAGGACAGGCTGTTCTAAAAACTCTGTTTCAGACTGCTGCAGCTGGCACAGGTAGCCACCGCTAAGGGAGAGACTGTTATACATTCTATGCACAGATATGAATTCAGCAGCCCACATGCCTTGAACGGAATATGCTACTTACCAGTATGTATCTGTTCTTGGCATGTAGGGCTGCTGACATTCATATCACCCACCCTCCTCCCCGGTGCCTGTCGCAGCTGTAGCATTCATTCTAACTCTCATTTTCTTGCATGGACATCTCTTACTGTACAACACTCCACCTCTGCCACAATGGCGAAAAACAATCTAAGGATGGAGAGGATGCCCATGCGCACTGTAGTCCAGGGGAGGAGCCACCTATCTCGTGATACTTCGAAGACTCTTCCAGGACAACAATGTGCAATCATCCGGACCCAACACTAGGCGGCGATCTATGCACAGATATGAATGTCAGCAGCCCTACATGCCAAGAACAGATGCATACTGGTAAGTAGCATATTCCTTACAAAAGGACCCACAAGATAACTGAGTTGGTTTATACACATGCTGGAGATACCAGTGTGTAAGCTCTGTTTAGTGTATATCACCATAAAATAGCTTAGAAGTTAAAGTACCTGCTGCACAGAATTGTGTGTAACATGTAGTGACAGTTTTGCATTCTATATAACTTAGTGTAGTGGGTTAATACCTTTGTTGCAGCAATCCTTTGTAAACCGCCGGTCACAAATTATTAAGTAGCTTAGTATGTTATGCAACAGCTGAAAGCAGCTGCATGAAACCTTTAAGGCATATGTCTGAATTGTTACACATTTTTACAACATGTTTCATTATTTTAAGAGTTAATCTGTTGGGTACTAAGAAATCGTATTAAAACTCAAAACAATTAATAAAGATTGAGAAAGTGAAAACACTTTTAAGATTGCTGTTTATCTCTTGTAGGAAGTGACACACTTAGGGGTCGATTACGATGTCGTTCGGAAAGGCTCCTACTGGCATTCGATTTGTCCAAATCCGATTCGGAACCCGCCTTTCTGACCAACTCGGACACTTTTCCGAATGACTGTGTAAAGAGGACTTACATTGACCTTGAACTACTGCTCCTAGTTAGGGTTCAGTTAAAAAAGAAAGGATACTGATTCTTTGAAGTGAGCTATTGGAAGTCAGGCAGAAAGCTGGGAAGGGTAAAGAGTTTTACATGAGCTCTGCTCTGCCTGCTGCTGATCCAGTGCAGATACTGAGGGCCTGATTCACAAACTGCATGTTGTAGTATGTAAAGTAGCACTACAGTAGTACAGCTTTCTTATTACAAAATGCAGTTCACAAACATATGAGTGTAAATCTCACCATCTCAAATGTTTTCTACATGGAGCTCCTCACACATGTAAGTTTAGTACTTAGTAGTAAATGGTGAAAGGACCGGGTTGGTGTTAAAAAAAACATGGGTATACTTGAACACACCCACAATAGAGTAAGCCCATTGCTACTCACCAACTGCGCTTCTAAAGTTTTTACTGCCAAAAAGACCGAAAAGAGTATTAAATGTAGTCCAGCTCAGAGCTGTAGTAAACCTAGTACCACATATGGCGAACCAGTGGTCCTGCAGCATCCTCCCACAGAATATAATAAATATAGGGACCTAAAATAAAACCCCTAATGAAATCATGTTTAATGATTTAAACTAGTTAAAAATGTGAATTAATTTAATGTTAAAAAAATCTAAAATTAAAACATTTATTTTATTTGAAAAATATTTTAATACCCTTTTTAATTAAATAAATAACATTATTTGTATTAAAATATAATTACAATTTAATTAATTCTGTACATCATGTTTAATAATTTTTATTACACAACAAAAAGGTGTCATTTGTTTATGCTAGGTAGGGATATTTGTTTAATTTAGGCTTCAGGGAAGGTTTTTATTTAATTAGCTATTTTAAGAATAATCACATTTTACTTTAAAATTAAGTTGATAATGCTGACCCTTTTTTATTTTGATCTACATTTAAAATAAATATTAAAATATTTTACATCTATATCTAACATAAAAATATTTTTCCTATATTTTTCAAAGAAATAAACTTTTTTAGTTTTCCCTAATCGTTACTGTAAGGAGTTACACCGTTGGGGAGGAGATCTCCCTGGGGAAAATTTTAGGGGAAATGAAAACAAAAATTGTAAAAATATTTTTATGGTAACTATTATTGCAAATTATTTTATATATTTATTTTAAATTGTAGAACAAAACAAACAAAATGCTACACTATTAACCTAATTTTTAATTAAATATTTTATTAATGTAGATACATTAAATGAAAGATTTTCTTTAAAAGATTTATTAACAAAAACATTCCACCTAAAATAAAATGTTTCCATTTGTTTATGGGGTATTACAAATTTGAAAATGTATAGGATTACTTTAAATGTATTTATTTATTACAGATTGTTAGTTACATTTCTTTTTCAATTAAAAAGTTTTTTTATAATAAAATGATGCTTCTTTTTTATTATATTTACAAACTCCAAAACATTAAATTTAATATAACATAATTTGCTCTGGGGTTCTATTAAGGTCCCTTTCTCCATTATTTACTATGACAAGGTCTTGAAGTTTTAGTGGTTTGTTATGTGTGGTGCTCGACTTTCTACTGCTCCTTTTTGGCAGTAGTAACTTTACACTGGTATATTTTGCATTTAAGTCCACACTTTTGGGTAACTTTACACTCTTAATGGGTAATAGCCAAATGTAGTGAAGTTACTCAAACGTGTAAGAGCAAAATATACATGTAGATTTACTCAAATGTAAGTTTACCTTTGTGAATACTCCCCTGAACGTGCATGAGCACCACTGCAGCTTTACTCTTGTTGACCCACTGCCGCAGGGTGATGCACTGGGATAGGCCTGCAACTTGCATCCAGCTGAAGACTAGCTTCAGGAACGAGAATGAAAGTGTTTCCCTTTATATTTCAGCTCTGATCATATACTCTGGTGTGGAATCTACTCTTAGGCTTTTTACCCTGTTGCCTATTTCCAGGTGCATATCTGTGTAAGGTATTGACACACGTTTACAATGTGTTATTTAATGATTCTAAAGGTACAGCTTTTTATTTACTGCTGTACCATATCTTCATTTTCTTTTCTGTCATAGTTATCCTGAGTCGGAAAATTAGCCAATACTGTCCCTAATTAGTGCAGGACAAAGACATCACTCAACAGAGTACTCCAAGCTCATCTGTTCTTGCACTCTTCACTAACTCAGACTGTGCTGAAGGCCGAATCAACTTGAGACCACTGCCCTAGTATTAGGTTTCTGCCTTGTGTTTTTTTGTCATGGGGAAATTGAGATACAACTTGCCTTGAAACTGTTCACTGCTGGTGGGAGAAAGAAATGGGTCGAACAGAGAATTTTAGAAGGAACACAATGTTCCTGCACATCTGCCATATAGTGATAAGTATTGTTCTGGTAGGTTTCTGATGCTATATCCTCACACTGGGTACTTTTCTAGCACAGTACTTATCATTTATTTGGCATTTTGGCACTCCAGTCTACGGTTGTTCTTTCTATCAAAGGTTCTCTATCATCCTGCTTGTATGTCGCACCAATCGGCCTGGTGTTGAAGCTTGTCTCATGCTTGAGATGCTGAATGCTAAAATCAGAGGAGTCTGGGGCTTCCTCTGTCATTCATTGGTCTAGGCATAGTTTCTAAATAGCATGGTTTCCTCACTCCTGTAAGAACTTGAAGATGTGAATATTGTGGGTAGGTTGCAGGCTTGCGATTTAATTCTGTTTGGAGTCAGCCTACATTTAGCATGTCTTCAGTATTTTCATAATATGGTAACATCATATAAAAAATATATAATTTACTCTTCTTGATCGATCTATAGAAAGGAACTCTGCTGCATCCACAGTCATGAGCAAGGTCAGAGAGTAGATCAGTGGAGGACTTTATGGCTCTATCACCGAGTGCAGTGAGATGGCATGATCAGTGTGGGCACTGTCATTTAGAGCAGTGAGGAGCTAGTTTTGTGTAATTTGTTTCTCTGTTCCTCCCTTACAGCCACAAGTTGCTGGAACAGCTGGAAGTGAAACACTCAAGCTTAAAGAAGGAGTTGACTTTGGTGAAGGAAGCTCTGAGCAAGGCCACCTTGGAGAAGGAGGTTTCTGAGCACGAAAAGGCTGACCTCGCAGAGGCTCTATCCAAGGTGAGCACTTAGTAGTTCACTTTTTACGGCAGAGCCATGCATTTTTGACCATCCCTTGAATACCAGGGGACTGCTCTAGTCATAACTAAAGCAAGTAAGTCACATGACATATTTATTAGCTGTGCTCATACACACTGCCTCAACCGTTATCCACTACCTGTTGTCCGACATCTAACATTCCACTTCCAACATTCCATGAACTGCGTGTGACGCAGCCTGTGCACAGACAACAAGGGGAAGGGAGATAGGGGTGTAACACAGGCCCCTAGCCCCTATGGTGCAGGAAGGGGGCAACCCTTGAGTGTCCCAAACCCTTTACTTGACTGGCTTTATCAGTCCTATGGGTGATATCACATCTTACCTTGTAGATCTGCTGTTGGTAAAAAGATTATTACCAACGTTTTTAAGCCCACTGGGTGAGGGTGTATACATTTGAGCATCAGTGTGGTAAATGATCCCTAGTGTTTGGGACAAATCTTTGCATTTGAGTTCAGCTGAGAAATTGTTCAGCATTACCATGGAATTTGTGCGTGTTTTGACTTACAGTCGTCGCTACCACTGATTCTCTTACATTCGCTTTTCTGAAAAAGTTATTCAATAACTTGGCTATGGGGAGCATACTAGTACTTCGGAGCTGCTGCAGAAACACCTGCCTATAAGACTGCCCTTATGTGAAGCATGGATAAGTTATGATGCCAAGGCTAGCCGGTTTGGAGAGTTGTTTTTATATTTTTCATCTGATGTGGGGAGATTACAGTAAAGAAACCCACAACTCCTCTCTGTGGTTCAAAAATAGAGACTAAGGGGTCGATTAGGATGGCGGACAGACTTTGTCCGTCTGCAATCCTGTCGTGGCAAGGGACGGTCCGCCATAATGGCGGAGGTCCCGTGCGTCGAATTAGGATGCACCCGCCACAGTGGCGGGTGCACCCCACATTTTTAACATTGCGGCGGGCAGTGCGGTGCCTGTCGTGTTGTACCTGGAAAAGCAGGGGGGTACCATAGGTACCTCCCATGTGCACCCCCACCCCTCCTTCACCGCCACCATATTAGACCTTTTCCGCCACGGTCGCAAGGCGACCGTGACGGAAAAGCGGCGGACGGTTTTCCCGTCTGCCGCGGACCCCCCAGCCATCCTAATGTGGCGGGGGGGCCATTTGAGTGAGGATGGCGGACGGATTGCCCCCGCCATGCCGGCGGTGGCTACTGCCAGCCCGCCGGTGGCAATCCGTCCGCCATCCTAATCGACCCCTCAGTTTGAGTTTTTGGTAACTGATCAGTATATTTTCCCTTTTCCCTAATGAAAGCTTCCCATATTAATTCTTGGAGAGTTCTCTTTTTTTTTTGTTTCCCCTGAATTCCATTTCCTAATTACAGCTGAGCTCTTTTCTGAAAATGCTCATTATTATCCAAATAAGGAATAGCACCATCTTTTCTTACAGTGGTTTTGCTACATTGGTTGTCATGCACATTTTATTAACTCATTAGTAAGCTTGTTAGGTCCCATATTGCTATGTTTTATATTGTTTTGTAGACTCTTGAACGTTTGAAATTGTTTCCTGGTTTATTTTGAGAGTTAATCCTAAATTTTAATTTCACTTTTGCTGTCTCCCAGTTCCATTGTTATAAATAAGCTTCTTCACCACTTCCTTTAATGTGCCTTGAATAACTGGGTCAATTGTAGTGTTCATTTCTAAATCCCCTATGTGTTTGCCAACATCTCATACCATCCTCCAACTATTGCTCTTTCTGTCACTGCTATGAATTGTCTGCAAATGTAAATATAATTAGTTTCTGAAAAGTGTTTTGAGGTAAAAGAGCACTCTTTCCAAAACTGCATCCACTATATTGTTTTTTAGGTCTCGCTGGCGTTGCAGCGCAAAGCGCTGCCGCCAACGAGACTTATAGCCGCCTTCATCCCTGTCAAGGGAGTATCAGCTGTGAACGAGCCCGATACAGACCTGGGCACGAGCCGACCAAGGTCTGTGAACGCGCTTCAAGGTTGAGCAGCTTGTGCACGTTTGTTGGACGTCAGGCGCCGCCGCAAGCGCCGCCAGACCAATTATCCCAGCATGAAACTCGACTTCCTGAGGCCACAAGACCAATTATCCCAGCAGGAGTCTCCACTTCCTCAGGCGCTGCAACAATTATCACAGCATGAGACCCACTTATCACAGCATGTCAACAGGCGCCCCAGGCTGCTGGAGCACTCAACTATAATTAATGTGCAGTTGAGTGCTCCAGCAGTGTGGGGCGGCTCTCTGCATGCTGTGATAATTATCACTTTGGGGCCTCATGCTGTGATAATTAGGGCAGCATACTATATTTGCAGCACTGAACATTTTCAAAGAAGGCGAAGCAGCGACATTCATTGGAGACACTCACCCTCACTAACCCTCACGCCCTCACCCCCCCTCACTCGCCCTCACCCCCTCACACCCCCTGACCCCTCACACACCACCTCACCCTCACACCCCCTCACTCTCACACACCCTCACATACCCTCACACACCCTCACATACCCTCACATACCCTCACACACCCTCACACACCCTCACACACCCTCACACACCCTCACACCCCCTCACCCCCCTCACCCCTCACCCTCACACCCCTCACCCTCACACCCCTCACCCTCACACCCCTCACCCTCACACCCCTCACCCTCACACCCCTCACCCTCACACCCCTCACCCTCACACCCCTCACCCTCACACCCCCTCACACACTCTCACCCTCACACACTCTCACCCTCACACACTCTCACCCTCACACACTCACCCTCACACACCCTCACACCCCCTCACACCCCTCACTCACCCTCACACCCCCTCACCCTCACACCCCCTCACCCTCTCACCCTCACACACCCTCACCCTCACACACCCTCACCCTCACACACCCTCACCCTCACACACCCTCACCCCCCTCACCCCCCTCACTCACCCTCACACACACACCCTCACATACCCGTACCAGCATAGCATAACAAAACATAGCATAGCATAACAAAACACAGCATAGCATAGCATAACAAACAAAAGCATAGGATAGCAAAAGCACAGCATAACAAAACAAAGCATAGGATAGCAAAACACAACAAAACATAGCATAGCAAAACACAACAACGCATAGCATAACAAAACACAACAAAACACCATAGCATAACAAAACAAAGCATAGCAAAACAAAGCATATCATAGTAAAACAACAAAACATAGCATAACATAACACAACAAACCATAGCAGAACAAACCATAGCAGAACAAACCATAGCAGAACAAAACATAGCATAACAAAACATAGTATAACAAATCAGCATAACAAAACATAGCATAACAAAACATAGCATCACACAGCAAAACATAGAATAGCATAACAAAACAAACCATAGCATAACATAACAAAGAATAGGAAAACAAAACATAGCATAGTAAAACAAAATAAACCATAGCATAACATAACAAAGAATAGCAAAACAAAACATAGCATAGCATAACATAACACAACAAAACAGCAGAACAAAACAGCAGAACATAACAAAACATAGCAAAACAAAGCATAGGATAGCAAAACAAAACATAGCATAGCAAAACATAGCATATCATAGTAAAACAACAAAACATAGCATAACATAACACAACAAACCATAGCAGAACAAACCATAGCAGAACAAATCATAGCATAACAAATCATAGCATAACAAAACATAGCATAACAAAACATAGCATAACAAAACAGCAGAACATAACAAAACATAGCATAACACAGCAAAACATAGAATAGCATAACAAAACAAACCATAGCATAACATAGAATAGCATAACAAAACAAAACATAACATAACAAAGAATAGCAAAACAAAACATAGCATAGTAAAACAAAACAAACCATAGCATAGCATAACATAACACAACAAAACAGCAGAACATAACAAAACATAGCAAAACAAAGCATAGGATAGCATAACATAACTTAAAACAAAACATAGCATAGCAAAACATAGAATAGCATAGCATAGCAAAACATAGAATAGCATAACATAACACAACAAAACAGCAGAACAAAACAGCAGAACATAACAAAACATAGCAAAACAAAGCATAGGATAGCAAAACAAAACATAGCATAGCAAAACATAGCATATCATAGTAAAACAACAAAACATAGCATAACAAAACACAGCAAAGCATAACACAGCAAAGCATAGGATAGCAAAACACAGCAAAGCATAGGATAGCAAAACACAGCAAAGCATAGGATAGCAAAACACAGCAAAGCATAGGATAGCAAAACACAGCAAAGCATGGGATAGCAAAACACAGCAAAGCATAGGATAGCAAAACACAGCAAAGCGTAGGATAGCAAAACACAGCAAAGCATAGGATAGCGAAACATAGCATAACATAGCGCATAACATAGCGCATAACATAGCGCATAACATAGCGCAACATAGCGCATATAATTAGCGCATAACATAGCGCAACATAGCATAACATAGCGCGCAACATAGCGCATAACATAGCGCATAACATAGCGCATAACATAGCGCATAACATAGCGCATAACATAGCGCATAGCGCATAACATAGCGCATAACATAGCGCATAACATAGCGCAACACATAGCGCATAGCGCATAACATAGCGCATAACATAGCGCATAGCATAGCGCATAGCATAGCGCAACATAGCGCATAGCATAGCGCAACATAGCGCATAGCATAGCGCAAAATAGCGCATAGCATAGCGCAACATAGCGCATAGCGCAACATAGCGCATAGCATAGCGCATAACATAGCGCATAGCGCATAACATAGCGCATAACATAGCGCATAGCGCATAACATAGCGCATAGCGCATAACATAGCGCATAGCGCATAACATAGCGCATAACATAGCGCATAACATAGCGCAACATAGCGCATAGCGCAACATAGCGCATAGCATAGCGCATAGCGCATAACATAGCGCATAACATAGCGCATAGCGCATAACATAGCGCATAGCATAGCGCATAACATAGCGCATAACATAGCGCATAGCGCATAACATAGCGCATAACATAGCGCATAGCGCATAACATAGCGCATAACATAGCGCATAACATAGCGCATAGCGCATAACATAGCGCATAGCGCATAACATAGCGCATAACATAGCGCATAGCGCATAACATAGCGCATAGCGCATAACATAGCGCATAACATAGCGCATAGCGCATAACATAGCGCATAGCGCATAACATAGCGCATAACATAGCGCATAGCGCATAACATAGCGCATAACATAGCGCATAACATAGCGCATAGCGCATAGCATAGCGCAACATAGCGCATAGCATAGCGCAACATAGCGCATAGCGCAACATAGCGCATAGCATAGCGCAACATAGCGCATAGCGCAACATAGCGCATAGCATAGCGCATAACATAGCGCATAACATAGCGCATAACATAGCGCATAGCGCATAACATAGCGCATAGCGCATAACATAGCGCATAACATAGCGCATAACATAGCGCATAGCATAGCGCATAACATAGCGCATAACATAGCGCATAACATAGCGCATAACATAGCGCATAACATAGCGCATAACCTAACCAAGCATAGCGCATAACCTAACCAAGCATAGCGCATAACCTAACCAAGCATAGCGCATAACCTAACCAAGCATAGCGCATAACCTAACCAAGCATAGCGCATAACCTAACCAAGCATAGCATAGCCTAGCCAAGCATAGCATAGCTTAACAAAACACAACAAAACATAGCAAAACATAGCATAACAAAACAAAACACAGCATAGCGCATAACATAGCGCATAGCGCATAACATAGCGCATAACATAGCGCATAGCGCATAACATAGCACATAACATAGCGCATAGCGCATAGCATAGCGCAACATAGCGCATAGCATAGCGCAACATAGCGCATAGCGCAACATAGCGCATAGCATAGCGCAACATAGCGCAACATAGCGCATAGCATAGCGCATAACATAGCGCATAACATAGCGCATAACATAGCGCATAACATAGCGCATAGCGCATAACATAGCGCATAACATAGCGCATAGCGCATAACATAGCGCATAACATAGCGCATAGCATAGCGCATAACATAGCGCATAACATAGCGCATAACATAGCGCATAGCGCATAACATAGCGCATAGCGCATAACATAGCGCATGACATAGCGCATGACATAGCGCATAACATAGCGCATAACATAGCGCAACATAGCGCATATAATTAGCGCATAACATAGCGCAACATAGCATAACATAGCGCGCAACATAGCGCATAACATAGCGCATAACATAGCGCATAACATAGCGCATAACATAGCGCATAACATAGCGCATAGCGCATAACATAGCGCATAACATAGCGCATAACATAGCGCATAGCATAGCGCATAGCATAGCGCAACATAGCGCATAGCATAGCGCAACATAGCGCATAGCATAGCGCAACATAGCGCATAGCATAGCGCAACATAGCGCATAGCGCAACATAGCGCATAGCATAGCGCATAACATAGCGCATAGCGCATAACATAGCGCATAACATAGCGCATAGCGCATAACATAGCGCATAGCGCATAACATAGCGCATAGCGCATAACATAGCGCATAACATAGCGCATAACATAGCGCATAACATAGCGCATAACATAGCGCAACATAGCGCATAGCGCAACATAGCGCATAGCATAGCGCATAGCGCATAACATAGCGCATAACATAGCGCATAGCGCATAACATAGCGCATAACATAGCGCATAGCGCATAACATAGCGCATAACATAGCGCATAGCGCATAACATAGCGCATAGCGCATAACATAGCGCATAGCGCATAACATAGCGCATAGCGCATAACATAGCGCATAACAGCGCATAACATAGCGCATAGCGCATAACATAGCACATAACATAGCGCATAACATAGCGCATAGCGCATAACATAGCGCATAACATAGCGCATAGCGCATAACATAGCGCATAGCGCATAACATAGCGCATAACATAGCGCATAGCGCATAACATAGCGCATAGCGCATAACATAGCGCATAACATAGCGCATAGCGCATAACATAGCGCATAACATAGCGCATAACATAGCGCATAGCGCATAGCATAGCGCAACATAGCGCATAGCATAGCGCAACATAGCGCATAGCGCAACTTAGCGCATAGCATAGCGCAACATAGCGTATAGCGCAACATAGCGCATAGCATAGCGCATAACATAGCGCATAACATAGCGCATAGCGCATAAAATAGCGCATAGCGCATAACATAGCGCATAACATAGCGCATAGCATAGCGCATAACATAGCGCATAACATAGCGCATAACATAGCGCATAACATAGCGCATAACCTAACCAAGCATAGCGCATAACCTAACCAAGCATAGCGCATAACCTAACCAAGCATAGCGCATAACCTAACCAAGCATAGCGCATAACCTAACCAAGCATAGCGCATAACCTAACCAAGCATAGCATAGCCTAGCCAAGCATAGCATAGCTTAACAAAACACAACAAAACATAGCAAAACATAGCATAACAAAACAAAACACAGCATAGCGCATAACATAGCGCATAGCGCATAACACAGCGCATAGCGCATAACATAGCGCATAACATAGCGCATAGCGCATAACATAGCGCATAACATAGCGCATAGCGCATAGCATAGCGCAACATAGCGCATAGCATAGCGCAACATAGCGCATAGCGCAACATAGCGCATAGCATAGCGCAACATAGCGCAACATAGCGCATAACATAGCGCATAACATAGCGCATAACATAGCGCATAACATAGCGCATAACATAGCGCATAGCGCATAACATAGCGCATAGCGCATAACATAGCGCATAACATAGCGCATAACATAGCGCATAGCGCATAACATAGCACATAACATAGCGCATAACATAGCGCATAGCGCATAACATAGCGCATAGCGCATAACATAGCGCATAACATAGCGCATAACATAGCGCATAACATAGCGCATAACATAGCGCATAGCGCATAACATAGCGCATAGCGCATAACATAGCGCATAACATAGCGCATAGCGCATAACATAGCGCATAACATAGCGCATAACATAGCGCATAACATAGCGCATAACATAGCGCATAACATAGCGCATAGCGCATAACATAGCGCATAACATAGCGCATAGCGCATAACATAGCGCATAACATAGCGCATAGCGCATAACATAGCGCATAACATAGCGCATAACATAGCGCATAACATAGCGCATAACATAGCGCATAACATAGCGCATAGCGCATAACATAGCGCATAACATAGCGCATAGCGCATAACATAGCGCATAACATAGCGCATAGCGCATAACATAGCGCATAACATAGCGCATAACATAGCGCATAACATAGCGCATAGCGCATAACATAGCGCATAGCGCATAACATAGCGCATAACATAGCGCATAACATAGCGCATAGCGCATAACATAGCACATAACATAGCGCATAACATAGCGCATAGCGCATAACATAGCGCATAGCGCATAACATAGCGCATAACATAGCGCATAACATAGCGCATAACATAGCGCATAACATAGCGCATAGCGCATAACATAGCGCATAACATAGCGCATAACATAGCGCATAACATAGCGCATAGCATAGCGCAACATAGCGCATAGCATAGCGCAACATAGCGCAACATAGCGCATAGCAAAGCATAGGATAGTAAAACAAAACATAGCATAGCAAAACATAGCATATCATAGTAAAACAACAAAACATAGCATAACAAAACACAGCAAAGCATAACACAGCAAAGCATAGGATAGCAAAACACAGCAAAGCATAGGATAGCAAAACACAGCAAAGCATAGGATAGCAAAACACAGCAAAGCATAGGATAGCAAAACACAGCAAAGCATGGGATAGCAAAACACAGCAAAGCATAGGATAGCAAAACACAGCAAAGCGTAGGATAGCAAAACACAGCAAAGCATAGGATAGCAAAACATAGCATAACATAGCGCATAACATAGCGCATAACATAGCGCATAACATAGCGCATAACATAGCGCAACATAGCGCATATAATTAGCGCATAACATAGCGCAACATAGCATAACATAGCGCGCAACATAGCGCATAACATAGCGCATAACATAGCGCATAACATAGCGCATAACATAGCGCATAACATAGCGCATAGCGCATAACATAGCGCATAACATAGCGCAACACATAGCGCATAGCGCATAACATAGCGCATAACATAGCGCATAACATAGCGCATAACATAGCGCATAGCATAGCGCATAGCATAGCGCAACATAGCGCATAGCATAGCGCAACATAGCGCATAGCATAGCGCAGCATAGCGCAACATAGCGCATAGCGCATAACATAGCGCATAGCGCATAACATAGCGCATAGCGCATAACATAGCGCATAGCGCAACATAGCGCATAGCATAGCGCATAGCGCATAACATAGCGCATAACATAGCGCATAGCGCATAACATAGCGCATAACATAGCGCATAACATAGCGCATAACATAGCGCATAGCGCATAACATAGCGCATAGCGCATAACATAGCGCATAACATAGCGCATAACATAGCGCATAGCGCATAACATAGCGCATAACATAGCGCATAGCGCATAGCATAGCGCAACATAGCGCATAGCATAGCGCAACATAGCGCATAGCGCAACATAGCGCATAGCATAGCGCAACATAGCGCATAGCGCAACATAGCGCATAGCATAGCGCATAACATAGCGCATAACATAGCGCATAACATAGCGCATAACATAGCGCATAACATAGCGCATAGCGCATAACATAGCGCATAGCGCATAACATAGCGCATAGCGCATAACATACCGCATAACATAGCGCATAACATAGCGCATAACATAGCGCATAACATAGCGCATAACCTAACCAAGCATAGCGCATAACCTAACCAAGCATAGCATAGCCTAGCCAAGCATAGCATAGCTTAACAAAACACAACAAAACATAGCATAACAAAACAAAACACAGCATAGCGCATAACATAGCGCATAGCGCATAACATAGCGCATAGCGCATAACATAGCGCATAACATAGCGCATAACATAGCGCATAGCGCATAACATAGCGCATAGCATAGCGCAACATAGCGCATAGCATAGCGCAACATAGCGCATAGCGCAACATAGCGCATAGCATAGCGCAACATAGCGCAACATAGCGCATAGCATAGCGCATAACATAGCGCATAACATAGCGCATAGCGCATAACATAGCGCATAGCGCATAACATAGCGCATAGCGCATAACATAGCGCATAGCGCATAACATAGC
The DNA here is from genome assembly GCF_964261635.1 of Lissotriton helveticus. Lineage (NCBI taxonomy): Eukaryota > Metazoa > Chordata > Amphibia > Caudata > Salamandridae > Lissotriton > Lissotriton helveticus. Next base: position 512,396,476 of record NC_136065.1, read on the forward strand.
GCATAGCGCATAACATAGCGCATAACATAGCGCATAACATAGCGCATAACATAGCGCATAACATAGCGCATAGCGCATAACATAGCGCATAGCACATAACATAGCGCATAACATAGCGCATAACATAGCGCATAACATAGCGCATAGCGCATAACATAGCGCATAACATAGCGCATAACATAGCGCATAACATAGCACATAACATAGCGCATAACATAGCGCATAGCGCATAACATAGCGCATAACATAGCGCATAACATAGCGCATAACATAGCGCATAACATAGCGCATAGCGCATAACATAGCGCATAACCTAACCAAGCATAGCGCATAACCTAACCAAGCATAGCGCATAACCTAACCAAGCATAGCGCATAACCTAACCAAGCATAGCGCATAACCTAACCAAGCATAGCATAGCCTAGCCAAGCATAGCATAGCTTAACAAAACACAACAAAACATAGCATAACATAACAAAACATAGCATAACAAAACAAAACACAACAAAACATAGCATAACAAAACAAAACAAAACATAGCATAACAAAACAAAACAAAACATAGCATAACAAAACAAAACATATCATAGCCTAGCAAAACATAGCAAAACAAAGCATAACACACACCACACACACACAACCATGCACACACAACCACACACAACTATCTATCTATCTATCTATCGCCCTCACTCTATCTGTCTATCTATCTATCGCCCTCACTCTATCTATCGCCCTCACTCTATCTATCGCCCTCACTCTATCTATCTATCGCCCTCACTCTATCTATCTATCGCCCTCACTCTATCTATCTATCGCCCTCACTCTATCTATCTATCGCCCTCACTCTATCTATCTATCGCCCTCACTCTATCTATCTATCGCCCTCACTCTATCTATCTATCGCCCTCACTCTATCTATCTATCTATCAATCTATCAATCTATCAATCTATCAATCTATCGGCCTCACTCTATCTATCGCCCTAACTCTATCTATCGCCCTCACTCTATCTATCGGCCTCACTCTATCGCCCTCACTCTATCGCCCTCACTCTATCTATCGCCCTCACTCTATCTATCGGCCTCACTCTATCTATCGGCCTCACTCTATCTATCGGCCTCACTCTATCTATCAGCCTCACTCTATCTACAGATCTATCTAACACCCTCACTCTATCTAACACCCTCACTCTATCTATCGCCCTCACGCTATCTATCTATCGCCCTCACGCTATCTATCTATCGCCCTCACTCTATCTACCTATCGCCCTCACTCTATCTATCTATCTATCGCCCTCATTCTATCTATTTATTTAGATACTGATTGCCATCACTCTATCTATCTGTCTAGCTATCTATCGCCCTCACTCCTATATATCGCCCTCCCTCTATCTATCTATCGCCCTCACTCTATCTATCTATCCCACTCACTATCTATCTATCCCACTCACTCTATCTATCGCATCACCACAGCATCACTCTGCACCACCACAACATCACTAAGGGGCACAACAACATCACTATGCGCTACCACAGGATCATTGAATGCCCCAGCATCACTAGTCGCCACCACAACATCACTCAGCGCCACCACCGCATCAATCTGTGCAACCATTCAACAACAACTGGGTCAAATATGATCTCTCAATGTTTGAAGCTTTATTACAAATGTCACAAAAAGAGGTTAGTATTTCACTTCTGTTCTTGGATTTTCGTCACAATAAAATGCACTGAACATATTCTTCACAAAAGTTATTTACAAAAGTTTAAGCTATTGCCATTATAAATTACAATAACTTTTATTTAAGTATTAATTATTAAAAAAATTCAAAGCCATTGTTGTTTGTAATATCAATACATCTAAGTCACGTGAATACAACACATATTGCATTACAAATGCTATAGGTGTCACAAGTTATAACTATTGGCATTGTAAATGACAAAGCTATTATTTTTGCTATTTTCAAAACCAACACATATATAAAAAATGTGTCATTTACAATACCAATAGCTCAAACGTTCCTACTGCGAGACCTTATGCATTGCAAATGCTTGTTGCTTCTGTAACCATCCTCGAACTTTACAACTGTGGAAAAACTAGTGATTACTCCTTCCACTCCCTTCCAAAAATTACGAAATTACTGCCTACTAGTAGAGTGTACCGAAAAGTGTATCCAATGTTGCATGCACAGTTCTCCCAAAGGTCCTAGCCCATGAGTTCTTTGTACACTACAACCATTTTTCCCCTGAGAGCAAAGATAAGCTGGAACCTTGCTGCTTTACAGTATTTATTTGTGTAGTGTTATAGTTGAATTCATTTTGTAAGAATTTTAAATCAATTGAGTTTTTCTATTGGTTTCTCTATGCAACCAAATTGCAAACCGCTGCTTTGAGTGGGACAAACAAGTACCATTTCCGTATGGGTGATAATAAATGTCCTTGTGCTTATGTTAAAAATGTGCAGTCTGCATTACCCACAAGGTCATGTCTCATTTATAAATCCTCTACATTTTAAGTGATCTCCAGCGCTGCGCCTGAGACAGTGGGTATAAAAACTTCCTTCTCTTAATCGACTTTTCCTCCCTAGGCAGAGACTGGTCGCGCGGAGTTAGAGCTTACTCTGAACAAGCTGAAAACTGAAGAAGCCTCACTCCGCGACTCACTGTCCAAGATGAGTGGTATGAATGAGAGTCTGGCCCAGGACAAAACAGAACTGAACCGAGTCATAATACAGGTGAGAAAGTGGAAATCATGTCAGTTAGTAGATAGCGTGGGGAATGAGATATTGTGTTGTGTAGGTGGAGAACAATAGCCAGGATTATCAGAAGATAAAGCAGACCTAAAGATGCAAAGGAGGAGCCAAGTAAAAAAACATTTGGGACAAAGCATCAATGTGGTAATTTTTGTTTGCAAGCTTCCCTATGCACCAATTGAGATAAAACAGTCCACAGTGTTCTCAGCTTGATCTGTTTTGTTATTTTTCAGGTTTGAGTCTAATGATGGCCAAAGCAGAGATATAGTATGTTTTCTCATAACGTAGATATATTTGTTCACTCTCTCACATTTGTAAACGTCTGTGAGTGGTAGGTACAGAACCAAATGTCATTGGCAATTGAACAAATAAATAGTAACCTATAACAAAATACCTGTGTGCAAATGGCCATATGCCACTATTTTTAATGCAGGTCATTGCTCACTTGAAGGCTTCTTATGGCTGGTCATAAAACCAGGAATGTAATGTAGAGGTGCATCTTTACAAACATAAAAAAAAACCTTTAGCCAGGCAGCTTCTGAATATCACTTACATCGTATTTTGTTGCATGTCTACATTACAAAGTGCCCGTCTCCATTGCGTAGTGATAGATAGGTTATAATTTCCATAAGATTAAGAAGAGCGTTTTTTGTTTTACTAATAACTTTGGAGGCATTTTACGAATCTAAATTCATTTCCCCAAAAAAGTTCTTTTATATCAGTTCCTTCCTGAAAAGCTAATCTGTCAAGCGGAGGCCAAGAAAAAAGGGAAGGGGGTCAAAACATTGATTCCACATGTTAATTCCTATAGGAAACTTTGTTTTGCCATACAGAAAAAACAGCTGAAGGAATTAAACCAAATTTGGCAAATTGAAAGAGGACTGTTTCCCTTTCCTTGGGATTTTATCAGTTATAGGTTTAAACCCAAAACAGACTAGCTTAGCTATTGCTTTATCAGACAGAGAATTAGAAGAATATCCAGGCAACTGTAATTCCTTTTATAACCAGTTCCTGTAGTCTCTCTAACAGGGAATTTTGGTGAATTTTGTCAAATGTGGTCAACAAGACAAGTAGAAGAATTGCAGTGATACTGTTCTTGTTTCACCATTGTATTCTAGTCATCCCTGATGAAGATTAGAGCGGATTCTGTGCTTCTCTCTGGGTGGAAACCAGTTTGGGGATCAGGGAACAAGTTGTTTTCTTGAAGGAGGTGCCATATATGAGTTAATTATGACTAGAGACCTTGTTTCAGTAGTGTATAGCTTTTTGCTTTCTTCAGGTGAGTTTTGTAGATACGGTTCAGTTTTTGCAGGTAGGTTTTGTCAAGAATGGTTTCTTCCATTGGTGTTGAATTGCATCCATTTATGATATGATTTTCTATACTTCTTCATTGATCCAATGTTATTTATGCCTTTTCTTAGGATGCATAGATATTTAAGAGGCTTTGGTGAACCAATTGTACAGCTGGTTTTATTAGGTTGAGCTTTGAGCCTGATTTTTCAGCAATGGTCTGTAGATAAACAGAATGGCACACGAAAAAATAGTACTCTGTGCAGAGGACCTGCAGATATTTACAGCCTGTCAAGAGTATGAAGTGATTTTTTGACTGTTATCTATAAAACTCCACAGCATTTTCCTGGCAGTTACATTTATGGATTTAATATCTTGGTGCAGTGGCCTCGTAGGATGCTTACTGGTAAGGTGTTGTTTCCAGGCCAAATGTCAGTTTTAAGTAGTACATCCTTTTTGAATTTTTTATTGGATTGAAAATATTTTGCTGGTTCTCTTTTTTAGCATCGGTTGGTAAGAAAGCAGCTCAAATGAGAGTGTATATGAAAGGATGCTGATGGTGAATAGGAAAATGCATTAGCTGAGGGTGTAACTGGTGGGGGAAGAGGAGGGGCTTGGCTAGGTCGGGGGAGAGATTGGAGCTAGGAAGAGGGGTGGAAAAACGATCTTCCTCAAAGAGGTAGATTACAGACTTCACTGTTACTGGATGTAGACACGGGTGGGTGGTGTTTGTTAACCTTTGCGGAGATAGGAGGTGGGTACCAGGTGCAGCGAGTATAGCCTGTCGTGATTTGGGCACTAGAAGCCGTAAAGGTGAGTAGGAGGGAAAGGTGATGTGGTATAGTGTTACCTTTCTTTTATGTTGCATGTCTGTAGCGAGTGCACATGTTGGGGGTGGGGTGGGGTGTAGGATAAGAGCCTTATACAAGAGTTAGTGCCCAAAAGTCTGCATTGGATGTTATGCAAGATCTGGCCATTATGCTGGTTAGGAGGATCTCAGATGATGTGTAGAAGGCTCGTAATCACCTAATGGGGAAGATAGGACGTATATGTAGTTGGGATGTTGTTGAGGTGAAAGATGATTTGGGTTGGGTTAGAAATAGTGATCAGAAGGGTTGACGTTGGAAGGTAAGGAAAGATGATGAAGGATGAAGGAGGAAGAAAAGGTAATAGGGAATGAGGGAGGGAGAGAAGGTGATGGAGGAGAAGGGAGAGAGAAGGTAGGAAAGAAGTTGGAGGGGTAAGTCTAGGGAGAAACCAAAAGGTGTTTTAGATTGAGGTGTAAGGAGGATTCAGGACAGGACTGTTTGGGGCTATGGAAGGGTGTTAGTGACTGAATGGGGCTAGGAGATGGGAGAAGAGTGGTGCATTTGTTCAGATGAAAGAGATGGCTAAGATAGCAAAATAATGTTGGAGGCCAAGAGGTGGGAAGGAGATTGAATAGTACAAGCTGCGTTAGGGAGGACATGGAGGGTGTTAGTCTGAGAGGTGGGCAGGAGAGAAGGATTTAGGAGGAAGAAGATGGGTATTCGAGGGTGAGACTTGGAGAGGAGTCAATAGATGAGAGGTAGGGGTATTGAGGAGAGGCAGAGGTGCAGAGCGCAAGGTGCTAAGCTGTTTGTGAAAATCGTAAGGTTGTATGATTAGGAGGGTAGAAATGATCTAACGGTGTTTCAATAGTTTGGATGAGGGCAGTAAGCAGGTGGGCACCGTGTGAAAGAGAAAGTTACCTTCAGAAGGTGGTGGATAACATCAGGGAGGAAAAGGAGTGGTCAAGAGGGGTGGTCTGTGGTTAGCTTGAAGGAAAGAGTAGGAGGTGATTATGTGATTTTGGCTAGGATGAGACACAGAGGCCGAAGTAGTAAGTCATGGTGTCTTTGGTGAATAGAGGGAAGATAAAATTAGGAAGGTCGAGAAAGAGGTGAGCAAAGTGTTAGTGTGAGGAGAAAACATCTTTCAGTGAAGTGTCTGAGGAAAATGGATCTCTGAGATGAGATACATAGCTTTCATCTGGATTGGCTCAGAGATATTTGTCATGAGAAGAAAGTCGGACATTATGTAGGTGCAACCCTAGAAAGACACAGTTTCCCCAAAATCCTATTTAAGAGATTATGAAGTCACCTAAGAGTCACATAGGTGCAACCCAAGGAAGAGTAAACAGCCAGGAGATATAGAAGACTATGGAGTCACCCAGGAGCAATGTAGATGCAACCCCAGAGAGATGCTGCTTGCATAGGAACCCCAGGAGATTAGGAGAATATGAAGGGCACAGCTTCCATAGCCACCTGGAGATTTGAGAGGCAATGGAATGCACCATTTCCATAAACCCATCAAGAGATTGAGGAGACTATGTAGTCATCAAGGGGTGAGGCATGGTCTAACCCAGCAAAATGCAGCTTCCAGAACCACCAAGAGATTGAGAAGACTATGAAAGATCAGCTTTTAAATTCACCTGAAGGTAACTATGAAATCACCCAGGAATTATGTGGGTGCAACCTGAGGAAGATGCAGCTTACGTAAAATCCACCCACCGCTGTAAGAGGCTCTGGAAATAGTTACACCCGGATGAGTGGCTGGCCAGGTCAACAGGAGCTCTCGCTTCCGTTGGCAGAGGGCCGCTTATCATGTTTTGAGATCCAGGTCTGCTTGGCTGGCATCTCACTGCATTCCAAACAATGATTAGTGTGGCCATTGATCTGAAGGCAGAACACTTTTCCAAGCAAGCACCAAGTTGTTTTGGCCCTGCTCTGCAGAGTTTATTGTATTTCAAAAACAAAACTCCCAAAATCGGAGTCTCAGGGGCTTTTCTTCCTCACTTTGGATCACTCTTGTTCACTCGCTCTGTCAAACTTTAGATGACCCCTTCTGGAAACATCAGCACAACGTATGTGTAACTCCACGAAGACACATCTTTCACAAAACCCCCAGGAGACTTGAGATGGAGTTGAGTAAACCTTCATGGGGAGTTAATAATTGGTAATGAAGAAAGGAAAGGAGATCTGGCCTTGGAACCATTGCATACCCTAGTAGAGCTAAATAGGGAATCAACCGTAACCTTTCTGATACCCTTACCACAATGCCCATACTGCACGCCAGGGATGGAGAGTTGGAATAGACTTTGTGAGTACAATCACCAGTGGGGGGAGTGAAGGGCTGGAGCAGATGGCTGATCCAGCTTGTGGTGCAGGGGACATATGGCAAACTCGAGCGCACTGATCAGAAGACAGGAGGCAGATCCGCTCCTAGTCAACGTGAGGTGAAGGGCTGCAGGTGACTCAGCAAAGCCTAATAAATTATCCATGCTGAAGAAAAAGTAGGAAGAACAACCATATTTAAAAATCAAATGGTACTCTAGGATGTACACATATGAACCACATATTTTAATGTTCTAGCCATAGTAATGCAACAGGGTTGGAACCTAAAATGTACCCAAATGCACACCAGTTAGATACAAACAAACCCACCAAGTGGGGGTTTCTAAGGTTTTCCTTCTTGCCTAGTCACAAGTGTAGTAGTCAAGGGAAGAATGTTACAAACCTGGAACTCTTATCAGCGCTGTCTCAGAAGTTGCTGATTGAGCTGTTGTTGAGAGAGTTGAATAAGTGGGTTCAAAGGGGCTAGACTTGAGGGCTGAGTCGGTTGCTGCTGCGGTTGGGTCAACTCCAATGCAGAGATTTTCGAAAGCCTGCAGGGGATTCAGCAAATTCCTGAACTGTGAGTTAGTCATCCACACCTGTGGGCAGAAACGGGAAAAATATATAGATCAGGGAAGCAGATTCAAAAACAAATGGTACTTTAGGAAACCACTTTGATCGACATTAAATCAACACATTTTCTTTTCTAACAATATTAGTGTCACTACTGTGGGACCTAAAAATGCATTAACACCAGGGAGACACGTATATAGTCTCTGTGGGAGGGAGTTCTCTTTTGGGAAGGGATTTCTGTGGGTCAAAGGTCTGTCTGAGGCTGAAGACTATTTTATCTCCTTTGACAATGGGGGTCTGTATGAAGAGCCTGAGCCTCTGTAGGTTAAGGGTGATCTCTACGGGGTACAGATCTCATTTTGACTAACGCTATATGTTTCTTTAGAAGGATCTCATGGTGTGCATTTCTCTTGTCCTTGGTATTTCCGCAGCTGGAAGAGGAGCGGGCGTCCCTGCTGGGGCAAAAGCAGGAAGTGGAGCAGGAGAAGGCCTGCATCCGTGATGAACTGGTGCGCTTGGAGCAGGAGAAACTGGACCTCGACACAGAGCGTCATGGATTGGATCACTCGCTGCAGGCAGTGGAGCAGAGTCGTGAGACGCTGCAGCAGGACCTCCTTTCCATGCAAAAAGAGAGGGCGCAGCTGAAAGAACAGCTGGGACAGGTAAAGGGGAATGGGGAGGCAGACTCAGTGCTGGGGTTTGGCTGCTATCTGCAAAGTAGAGCTGTGAATCAAAGACCTCCAGTGATAGTGGGCACATCAGGACCATTTTACATAGTCCCACCATAATTTATATTTATAAGCGTACTTTGCTCCCAAAAGTCTATTAAGCAGAGGCATGATATTTAGCATCTCATTAAAAGAGATGTGTTTTTAAGAGTTTTCGAAAGCGTAACAGATCTTCACGGAGTTAAAGTGTGAAAGGGAGATTATTCCATAATGTAGCTACTCTGTGGGAAACGCTTCACCCCCTCTTTGATCTTTACGGGTTGAACAAATAGCATTTTCTCCTCATAACACAAGTCTCTTGTTGGTTTGTAAATTTGGAGTAACATTTTTCATTTAGCAGGAGCCCGTGTAGATCCCTCCTCACTTGGGTCATATGTTTGTGAGCAGGGATGTCCTTTACTCACCTGGCATCTTTATATCACTGTCCAGAGATAATTTATCGGCAAGAATTAGGGGGGTGTCAGGTGGTGTGAGGTGGGAAAGACTGACAGCAGAGGGGCTGAACACCACCTGAAAAAGAGTCAAAAGAGGCTGCAGCAGAACTTGCTGGCAGTAGCTTACTTTGAGTACCTGAGGGGTAGGTGGGATGTATTGCCAAATCCTGTATGTACAGCAGAGATTAGTAGACGAGTCGGAGATTTTCATGTACTCTAGTAACCCAGAAAATTATACGAGACCACACTATGTGATTGATATGGTTTGTAATTGTTGTCAACATCAGAGCTGTCATTTAGTGTCAGAAGGACCCCAGTAGTGTATTATCTTTATCTTTTTTTCACCCTTCAGAATACTGGTGTTCTAAAATTAGATATGTAGTCCCTCATTACGATTGGCCATTTTAATCTTTAAAGAGATCCATGGGTTGATCACCAATTGACTACTTTCTGAATTGTACTATCATAGCCATTCCTACGCGGTTCCCATAACACCAGCCTCGCTTCATATAGACACTAGAATAGAATGCAGATGGTGTTGATGGCAGCTGATTGGTTTAATAACACAAACAATCCATCATACCTGCTGTCTACTGAGCACTTCTTCAGGCTTTCAAACACATAGAGGACAACCAACTTAGTGCTCCTCTTGTGGCGAGAACCAACCCAGTGGGAATCTGAAATGTTGGCTGTATACCAATCTCTCTCAAAGTCTACCAATGTGAGGGAGAAGTGAAAGTGGGCAATAGGTTTTAAAATCTTTCAGAACCATGCTGGATTTCTCATTCAAAAGGTCTCACAACTATCCTTTTCAACTTCTCCTGAGTTAATTTGTTGTAGATAGAATTGAGAAAGATTTATGGAGAGATGTTGATCTGGTGGAGATTAAGCTGTTTTGTATATTTAGCAGACCATATGTCCAAAGAAGAGCCCAGTGTCGACTTTTGGTGATGGCTTTCAAAAGCTCAATTTCAACTATGGGTTGAACATCTGAAAATGTCATATTTGGGTCTTTAAGATTAGTCCGACTAACTGAGGCCAGTTAGGAAATGTGTTTATTGATGTTAGTGCAGATTTTATCTATTTTGTCCTGAAAAAACTAGGCTAAGCCTTCACAGACAATGGCTGAGTGAGAAATGCAGGGTTGGGCTACTTTGGGAAGCCGCAATTCACTGATTAGATGGTATAACTTCTTGTCTTGGATTAGTGGCACCAAGAATGCCTTCTGGAACATATGCTGCCTTAGTAGCTCCTATTGGAGCTTCCCTCTTCCGGTCACAGTTTTGTTTTGGCCCGGGATCACAAGAAAGTCTCCATCTCCCCTGACATGGTTTGGTTCGCAACTTGGCCTTAGTTATGTCATTTGAAAACCACAGGTTTCACTAATGGTGTTCATTGCTATGTACTTTGAAAGTAATTTTAGGCCTGCTAGCATCAAGTGCAGAAAGACGGCAGCAGACCTTCTACTTCTGTCTTTTCAGTCTTGTTAGGGAAGAGCTAAATATGATTATCAAAGAGTCTCATTAAGATCTCTGAATTTAACAGCTTTCAATTTCTTCTTATTTGGAAGTATGTATTTTGGAGGGCTTAGTGAAAGTGGAAATCACGATTCAAACCAAAGTGATCCGATCATGGAAAACAAAAGAGGTCCTCTGTCTGTAGACTATCAGCATTGGAAAAGATAGAGTCTAGCAAATGACCATCAAAATGAGTGGGCGAAGAGTTGTTAATTTTAAAATTAAAACAGTTAGGCTATCACAGATGTTATCCATATTGCATACAGTTCGCCGGAACTTGAAGGTTGAGATCACCTAGAACTATAATATCATATCATTACATTCTAGTAACAGAAAGCATAGATTGTCAACTATGCAGTGGTTGAATTAGGTAGATTATATATATAAGTAAAGTTCATATTGAGTATAGTTTAATTTGGAGATGCAGTTTGTAAACTCCATACCGGTATTTCAACTGTAATGATTTACTCTGAGTAAGGTATATTGATGAAAAATTACAGACATGCTGCATCCTTGTTATGCCATCTCTGTTTATACAATGATTTTGTAGCCTGGAAGAACTAATTTGTTTAAAGCATTACTTCATCATGCACAGAGCATTAAAGACTATGAAAGAAGCATAAATCATCCACCTGATGTTTGGGACCTACTGCCCCTTTCAAAAGTCTGTTGGTGCGAGTACTGCACAAAATGACGCTCCACTTTGTGTTTCAGTTGGTGATCCCAGCCTGTAGATACACACTTGTAGTCTCCATGCCTGAATCCTCTGCACTTGATAGATTTTTGGGGCATCCAACCCATTCCCTTTGCACCAATTTGTATCTCCCCTGCCCTTGATGAGACTTGCCCATGCCACACATCTCATCTCGCTTGGCAAAAGGCAAATGAAGGCTGCAGTTGACCAGTTCAAGCTCGTCTGATTATGTGCTCTGGGCTCAGGTACTTGGTTCTCCCCCACCCGGACTTACCTGTGCCTCAACATCTTAATATGATATATAAAGCAAGTGGTTCTGGCAGGAAATTATCAATTACTTTGCTCAATGTATATAATACAGTGTAAATTTTTAATATCCAAAGGCTTGAAAACAAATTTCAACTAGTAAAAAAGAGAATATTAAATAATAAGAACATTTGAAAGATCGTCAATAGGAAACAGACGGACAAGGAAGCATCTCCTCAGTATCAGCGATCGCTTGCGGTGGTGTTGTTTGAAAGAATTTGCCACGTCTCCAACCGGCTGGTGTAGTAACCGTGAGAGGAATTATACTGTTTGACCACAACCCTTGGATGTAGGTCACCAGGTTTATCATAACCAATGGATCTCTATTGGTTTTACAGATAGGATCCCAGATACCTAACAGTTGTGGCTGTCAATCCCCACCAGTCTTGAAGACTGGGGGGCATTCAAGACTGTGGCTTGATGTACAATAAGCCACACACATACAAGGGTCTTTCTCTCTTTCTCTCACTCCGGTTTAATCATTGTTTTGCTTTTACTTTTCACTGCTGTTTTCCTTTTGTCTTCACTTGGCCTTATTCTCATTGCACCCTGCTTTATTCTTACTACGTTCTTCCTGTTTTTACTGCATTTTGCCTTTTCTGTCTCTTCTTTTGCCTTTTTCTTATTGCACTCTACCTTATTGTTCTACCTGTTTTTCACAAATGCTGCCTTTTTGCCTTGGCTTTAGCCTTTTTCAGTGCTCGTCACCTTGCTGTTGGTGCGTTGTGCCTGTTTTCACTGCTGCGTGTATTCCCGCTCTGTTTTTCTTGCTCTTTCTGCTCTCCATTTCCTGCGGACATGCTGCTGGTATACCAAAGGCAAATCCGTCTGTCCACGCCCAGCCGACAGATTCTCTATCTCGCTCTCTCCCACCGCCACCCAGCCGCGACTCTCCATGCTCTCTACTCGAGCTGTACCTGCCTGCACTGCTGCCGCACTGCACCTCGCATCGAGGGAGCATTCCCCTGTGCCTCCTGCAAATTCTCATGCACCCTCTCACACCCAGCACTCACTCCTGCTGCACCACCAGAACCTCTTACCCTCACACACATCAGCCACCACCCATACTACACTCTCATGCATGCGCCTCAACACACGCTCATACACCAAACACGCCAGGGAGATCTGGAACCTACTGCACAACCATGCTACAGACATGCTGTTCCTTACAGAAACCTGGCTGAACCCGGCATCAGTCCCTGATGTTGCTACAGCCATTCCCACCGGCAATAAGATAGTCAGACAGGACAGTCAGCACAAGTCTGGAGGCGGAGTCACCATCATCTTCACAGACGGCATCAGCTGCTCCATCGGCACAGGCACAGCCAGCAACAACATGGAACACCACACGTTCAAACTTGACATCACAACCAACTTCACCCTGAGTGGAACCCCAGTCTACAGGCCTCATTAACTTTGCCAGTGTCATCACAGACTTTGTTGCACTCCTCATCATCTTCTCCAGTGCCTTCATCCTTCTCTGAGACCTGAACTTCCACCTGGAGGACTGCACCGACCCAAACTCAACAGCTCTTTTTGAAAACCTCAGGAACCTCGGCCTCATCCAACTTGTGACTTAACCCACACACTTTGCTGTACACTACCTGGTCCCAATCTTCACCTCCTTCAACAGCACCACAGTCAACAAGCCGTCATCGATTACATGGACAGACAACTCCCTTGTCAGATTTAGCATCCTTTTCCTGCACCAACACAAACCACTGGATCTACACACCAAAACTGGAACAACATCCCAGAGGAGGACTGGGCCACCACTCTGTCTGCATACCCACCAGAAGCATACCAGCAGCCTGTCTTAAACAATCATAAACTTCAACTAGTGCATCATGGCCTGTGCCTACACCCAGCCCCCGTAAAGTGCTGCAAAGCCATAAGATTCAGACCGTAAGCCAGCTGGTGCACAGAAGTACTCAGGATGACGAAGCGCAACTACAAAAAACTAGATGATAGATAGATAATGAGCCAAGACATCAAAGACACCTTAAAAGCTGGCCGTAGACGCTATCACCAACAAATCCAGAACACGAAGCGCATAGCAATCGCAGTCTGAATTGATGCCAGCACCAAAAACAGTAAAGGGATCTTCGCCATTGTGAAATAATTCCTGCCAGAAGCTCCTCTAAGAGGACCCCCTCACAGGACCTCAGCAAAACATTCTCTGACCTCTTCTGCAGAAAGATAACCACCATCTACAGCATTTTTGGCCCCTCCACCAGGACCCACTAACCTCACTGCATGACTCCCCGTCACGACCAAAGAATACACATTGACCCCGTGGCCCATCACCACAGATGAGACCGTTTTTACTATGAAGTCGATCAACTGAGTGGACCCCTGACCACATCAAACCTTTACCAGGGGACTTCAACCCATCACCGAAACGATCATGCCTACCCTTAATGCCTTCATATCTTCAGCTACCTTTCTGGACACTTGGACACACACCATAGTGTTCCAAGTGCTCCAGAATCCCTCCTCAGACTCATCTACATTTGTCAACAGCAGACTTATCTCCTTACTTCTGTTTCCACCAAAAGTCCTAGAGAAACACATCAACAGATGCCTCATCGACCACCTCAGCAACCACCAACTCATAACACCACACAGTCTAGCTTCAGACCCAACCACAGTACAGAACAAGCCCTTATCACTGCCACAGACAGCATCAGCATGATCCTGGACAGAGGAAATCTGCAGCCCCTTATTCTCCTGGATCTCTCTGCTTCTTTCAACTGTCTCCCCCACCTCATCCTCATCTGATGCCTACATGAGATTAAAATGCAAGATCCAGCTCGCTGCTGGATGTGCTCCTTCCTGACTTGCAGGACTCAAGCAGTCAGCTGGCCCCTTACTCTTTGGATAGCCCTAGCCTCATCTGAGAAGAACTGCAAGGTTTGTCTTTTGGCCTGACCCTCTTCGATGCATATTTGATCACTCTGGACAGGGTCATCTGTGCCCACAACATTGAGGTCCTCTCTTATGCTGACGACACACAACCCATACTGTCTCTCTTGGACTCCTGACCCACAGCACAAGTTCACTGCCTGCATGATTGAAGTCACTGACTGTATGAAGTCCATTTGTCTCAAAGTCAGCATCGACAAAGAAGTTGTGATCTATGGCAAGAACTGCTTGCCATGGGACTCCACCTGGTGACCAGCCAAACTAGGACCAACACCCACTCAAAGCACCCATACCAGGAACCTCGGGATCACCATAGACAGCAAGCTGGAAATGACTGCACAAATCCATGCCGCCACAGCATCTGTTTGCACACTCTGAAGATGCAGAGAAAAATCTTCAACTGGCTCCCAAGCAACACCTGCAAGGCCCTCACACCGAGCGAGCTGTAATACAGAAACACCCTTTACGCCAAAATCAGCAAGCACCTTATCAGGATACTACTAACCATCAAGAACTTGGCAGCCAGACTTACCATCAACCTCCAGCGCAGCACTTGCATCACACCACTGCCATGCTCCACTGGCTCCAGATACACAAAGGCGCTCATTTCAGACTCCTCACCCACACCTTCAAAGAACTACACAGTGTAGATTCCACCCATCTTACTAGTCATATCTCCTTTCATAAACCTTCCCAACACTACTTCTTGGCTGGACTGCTGCTCTCACACATCCCACGCATACTCAGAACCAGATCCAGAGATTAGCTCTTTTCCTACATTGCTCTTAAAGCATGCAGCGACCTCCCACGACACCTCAGAGCCTCCTCCTCACTTCTTGAGTTCTGCAACAAGTTGAAGAGCTGGTTCTTTGAATAACCACCCCTCCCCGCCCGGCTCCTGGTGAGAATGGACTCTCACCTGCTCAGCGCCAGTATAACTTCCTCAGCGATAATGTGCAATTACAAATACAAACTACATAACAAAATTACAGAAGCTTCTGAAATCTGGCAACAGACAGCAACATATTCCTCCATCAAAATTCGAGAGGCCAACAAACATTTCAAAGTTCCAGACCATCTGATTTTCTCTGGTTTCACTCAAGTAGTTGATGCTCAGCCAGTTCTTGGTTCGTCTTTGTCTCAAAGGAGAGCCTCAAATAAGTGTAGTAGATATCTGATGGGGTCATCTAGCCACAGATTCCTTACCTTTGAACTTCCCCGGCGCCAGACTGGATCTGGGGGAATTTTTTCTTGTGCAGTACCCCTGTGCCCCGGTAGGTGGCGTCAATCGACTTTGTGTGACGTTGTAAGCGTCGTCTCTGTCATCGTGACAGCTGCATCGTCTATATATAAGTGCCACCTCGGCGCGCTGATAACAGTTCTTTTCTTACTGTGAGAGCCAGCGCAGAACCATTGAAGAGAGCTATCCCCTGACATTTTTTGACAGTCTTATTTTGACTTTTTGTCTGTATTTTTTTATTGGTGTGTAGGTTTCATCATGTCCAAAAAGACCTCGGGATTCAAACCGTTCGGCTCCTGTCACCGCGCCATGTCGGACACGGATCCTCACGTTGTGTGCATTTGGTGCACGGAGCACGTTTACAGTTGTGCTCTGACTGCCGGGCCATGGCTTCTAAAGCTTTAAGGGAGCGGTCCCTAAGACTTCTTGCAGTCGGGCACCTCTGAGATCTCGTTCCAGCTCCCAGTCCTGGTCAAGAGAGAAGGTCCGAGCACTGCTCCAGGGGCTGCAATCTTCATTCTCCTATTCAAAGTCCTTAAAGGGGTCAGGTAGGAAGCACCACTAAGTACACAAGAAGTCGAAGTGTACTTAGACTACACCCTGTCCGTCACCCGACACACCAGATGGGCCTTGGCGTTCGAAACCTCATTGTGCTCCGCATGTGCCCAGCTCATCTCCGTGTTTCCCCTCCTTTCCCAGACTGGGAGCGACCCCAGCCAGTTGATGGAACTTTATGACGCCATTTATGCCATATTTGGGCGGCATGTCCGTGCTGGCATGCCTTCGGGCCACATGGAGCCAGCGGAAGGAGTTCCATTGGGTTCTGCTCTGCCCGCGGCACCCATGGATCAGTTCCCTGAACCGGACTGGCACTTACCGTACCTCCTCGACCTTCCCCAATGGTGCCTCCGACGCCAAGACTACCGCCGCCGCCGGGGCCCACCGGCTGAGTCAGCCCAATTCACATCCCAGACGACACGGAGCTGGCCGGGCGTCCACAGAGGCCGGCACCGGCAGAGCCCTCGGACTCTATGTCGCAGCCTCAGCCTTATTTGGAGGGGCGAGGATTGGAGGAAGATTGGGAGGGGAGGTAGGACTCCTTAGATGTCTTGCTTTATTCCAAAGAAATGGACTGGTATGAGGAACTGGTTATACCAGTGGCGTGAATACCTCTCCAGAGCCTGGCATATTTTCCCATCCTAACCTGGCTATGGAGGTGGGAGCTTCCTTTGCTATGTGGCTACGTAGGTCTTGGACCTCCATCTTCCAATTTTCGCGGTCAAGACCAATGTCTTGACTGAGTTCCTGCACCCTGGCTTCTCCACCTTAGAAGCATTGCTGCCATTATGAGGCCTTGACTGATGTTCTCTCGGGCACCTGGTCCAAGCCTAGCACAGGGGCTCCTGTGATTCGAACAATCGCCCACTGCTATCACCCTGCACCAGGCTGTGGTAAATAAATAAATAATACCCTATTTTTGAATGCATAAATGAATAACAGATAGCTCAATAAATAAGAGTCAAGATTCGAGGTAGTAGGAGTTTTGCAGGTTTAATACAGCATAAGGACAGGAACAGGACGACCTGCACGGGAATAGGATGGCAGCTGCCGGGGACAGGATCGGGACAAGGGATAACTTTTTAATAACAGTACATGAGCATATATACATAGCGCAAACACATAGCATTACATTGCAATAGGCGTAGCAGTGGGTGGAGCAAGAGGCGTGACGCGTAGCAGTTGCGAAAGATAAGGGTGAAAGTAGGTGTAACAGGGCGTATACATAGACATGTGATGCAAACGTAACAGAATATGTCATGAATGGGGCGGAACCCATGGAGGGGGCTACCTAAGGAGCCGGGACCTCTAACCTGATGGTGCGCGCAAACTGGCAATGACGTGTTACTAGGAGAAACTGGGGGCTATGAACTCTGTGCTAGGAGCAGAGACTGAAGTCTGGAGAGTCAGGGCGACATGTACCTAAGCAGTATCTAGTATCTGATGTTTAGAGAACATGTTGATATAAACTAGAAGTCAGGAGGGGAAAGGCTAACAGACTCTAAGACTGGAGCATGCATTATTCTACATGTAGTGCGTGATGAAGAATATTAAATGACCATTAAATGCAGCATTTCTCTTACATAGAGACGTAAAAGCTAGACAATGACGGAAACTATTGATGCGATTCAGTAGCTTAGGAATGCAGAGAAGGAGGACTGAACTGATAACTGGAATCATAACATACTCTTGGCAGACTCAGAGGCAGAGCCAGCCTGAACCGGGCACTGTGAGGCAGGAAGTAAGTGAAGGGTCGAGGATACAGGTGGGGGCTGCATCGCTCCTCAGCGAGGGCTTCAGGAGACAGGAGCTGAATCTGGTGTCCGGGCCCTTTTGAGGCCTAGAAACGGGGACTTTACAATGGAATAACGTGCACACTGAGAAACGTGACAACGTAACTTTACATAGGCCTGATACTCGTATTATTCACGAGAACTGGAAACTGGCATACTAGAGGTGGACACAACTATAATTGCGTTTTTAATCAAACATGGGGAATAACATATGCATATTAATCATGCACACATAACATATGATGGATGACACGTAGGGACACAGAACATGGCAAAATTTACTTTTCCACAAGGCGACCCAACTTTCCTCACATTTCAGCCAACCCGCTGAGCGCTTGGTGGTCCAAGCCTCTACTTCTCTTGGCATGTTCCCTTCTGCACCCCTGGATAGGTAATCCAAAAGGCTGGATAGCACCGGCAAGAAAATATTTTCTTCCACCAGCCTAGCATTGCGGTTGGTAAACACTGCATGCCTCTTGGGCCGTTACTCCAATTCATTATGGGAGACGGTTGCGCACGTGCTGCCACAAGTCTCGGAGGATGCCCGAGCTGTCCTTTCCCAAGCTGTTGCAGACGGAAGAGATGCAGCAAAGTTTTCCATACAATGTGGCCTTGACACAACAGACTCACTGTGCGTGGCTGAGAATGTCTGGCTTCTCTGGGGATGTCCAAGCCAAGCTTATGGATATGCCTTTTGATGGCTCTCGTATCTTCAGAGATAGGGCAGACATGGCACTAGAGAGTTTTAAGGAATCACGGGCTATGGCGTATTCCTTGGGCCTCCAATGTCATCTCGTCCTGCATCTGCCTTTTGCCCCTTTCATGTCTACTGGAGGGGCTTCCAGCCGTGCCAGCCGTATCCTGGCCAGAGGACCGCACAAGTTCCCCAACCTCTGTAGGAAACTGGCTCTGTATATACTGTATGATATTGTGTGCACAGAGTCCAGGAAGTCCCCAGAGGTATAGCAGAGGCTATATTAAACAAGTACTAACAGTTCTCTTTGTGGTAGTGTGGGAGAGCAATTAGGCTTATCAAGATGGTGTGTTAAGCATATATTGTATTTCCTCAATTAAGGCTGATGGCACACACTCAGAGACTGAATCCAGACCAATTATTTAAGTATAAAAAATAATTCTTAGATTTTATTTTGTAGAACCAAGCAGGACTTGGCGCAGGCAATTAATAAAGTACTTTCAAATGCAAAGTTGTACACAGAAATGCAATTGTGGATTGTATTGGAATGGATTGCAGGTTTGTTTTACTTTTAAAACAGTTCTAAATACAATAAGATTACTTTTGATTACTCTTGGATTACTTTTCAGTTACTTTAAGTACTTGCAGTTTTATGCAGAGTTATATGATACACTGGAGGTTGTCACATACCGGTAAGTACGACAATTCTTAAGTTATAGCATAGTTACTTTTTTCATAGTTCCTTTTTTTCATACAAAACAGCAGGTCAACATAAATTCTTTAGGAACAAAACTCATAACATTGGTTCCTATGGGAAAAAGAGTGCTAACAGTTCTCAGGTAAGTAAACGACTTACGAGTAGGAGTTTAGGGGGATAGGAGTAAGTTTCCCCAAGTCCCAATTAGGCACTCAAGTTGCACCATCAGCGACACTGGGACAGTCGTGTGCACAATGCAGGGGCCAAATATTAGTCAGTGGGGCTAATGGGCTTTCGGTCAGGGACTGCTTGCGAGTAGGCCACTTGGCTGTGGGAGCAAAGCTCCTGGGGTTGGGATCAGCACTGCAGGGGCCAACAGTCAGCACCGGAGTTGCAACATCAGTGGCACAGGGGATGCCAGGTGCAGAGTGCCAAGGCGACATCGGGAACCCTGTGGATATTCAGTGGAGATCTCCGGTTCAGAAAGGAGGCTGCAGGCTCGGGCAGGGAGGCTTCCTGAGGTGACCACTGGCTGGAGAGGTAAGTTGGGTACTCGGAGAATGCCTGGACACTGTCTGTTGGGCCACCCGAAGCTGAGGGGTGTCGGGCGCAGGGCTGTCTTTTGGCGTTGGGTCCTTCTTACCAGTTCCGTTTGCGGTCAGGGGGACACTTCAGGTTGAGGCTGCAGGTGTCTGCTTGAAGCTTGAGAGAGGTCGGCGATCACCAGATCTCAGGTTAGGATCCCTGGGGAGACCTCCTTGTGGTGTTGGGCCATTCGAACTCGGGCAGTGGGCATCGGGTGCAGAGTGGTGCAGCCTGGATCTGGGTTCTGCTCTTGGAGTCTTTGTTGAACAAATCCGTTGCAAGGTTCAGGGTTGCCCCTAAATATTACAGTTCGAGGCATATGAGCAGTGCCCTCACACTTAGCATTAGATCGCCATCTGGTGTTGGGCTTGGATGCTTGCAGGTTGTTGTTCTCTTGGAAGAAGTCTTTGTAGTCACGAGATAGGTGACTCCTCCCTTGGACAATAGTGTGCATGGGCATCGACTCCATCCGTAGATTGGTTTTTCCGCCATTGGGTTCGGATGCAACTTTTGCGCTCCGATTCAAAATATATATTTGACTACTTCGACGCAAAAAACTTACATAAACTCTTCGGACTGACTTCGAACATCTTCAGCTTTGACATAACTTTCATCGGCTCGATTGCGGACGTCGACGCGGTCCGTTGGGCTATCCACGCCGTGAGGCCTACGGCTCATGGAAAGGACGCCATTCAAAAAATGCCCCCAGTATGGAGCAAAGTTCCCGCACAGTGACCATCACAAGGTCTGCAACCTGTGCCTATCACCTGAACACGACGAGTCCAGCTGTCCAGTCTGCGCATCCTTTCGATTGAAGAAGACCAATCAAGATCGAAGAGCTCGTCGACACATCATGCAGATATCAACTCCGGAACCAGTGGACATCTTCGACGAAGGCCCAGATGTCCCAGAAGAAGATTCCGAACATCTCAAAATCGTGTCCGAGGCAGATGACTCAGCCGACCCCATCACTCCTGGTCAAAGAGTGAGTACTACTGCCCCTACCCCAAACCCACCACCAAAATCGAAGGCAATGGTCAAGACTCCACCTGCTGGGCCCAGTCGCGACTGAAAACACATTTCAGAAGCCTCGCCTTCGAGCTCAGGTCCGTAGAAAAAAGAAAGGCCTTCCGGTAGCTCAAGACCGAGGAAACCGCATGTACCAATACCACCGGCACCTTCGGCACCAAAACCAAAAGGACTCTCTGCTCCGAAATCGGTTCCGACGCCTTCCACCTTTAAAGACAAATCGTCCCCGAAAACCTCAAGGCCTGTGGATAAACCGGCTTCAAACGTTTCCAAGCCTAAAGATCCCGCTTTGGCTTCAAAACCAAGAGCCTCGGAACCAAAAGCAAAGCCTAGGAACTCTATCACGCCTCCTAAGGCTAAAGACAATAAAGGTCAACAATAACCCCGCTCAGAACCGAAAACATCGCCACCAAAAGCGGTTCCTGAGGAAGAGGAACTTTTTCAGCAGGATCCTGTCGATCCTAAACAGAAAAGGATCTACATTGACCCAGAAACAGGACTGTCACCAATACCACCTGCACCTTCGGCACCAAAACCAAAAGGACTCTCGGCTCCGAAATCGGTTCAGACGCCTTCCACCTTTAAAGACAAATCGTCCCCGAAAATCTCAAGGCCTGTGGATAAACCGGCTTCAAACGTTTCCAAGCCTAAAGATCCCGCTTTGGCTCCAAAACCAAGAGCCTCGGAACCAAAAGCAAAGCCTAGGAACTCTATCACGCCTCCTAAGGCTAAAGACAATAAAGGTCAACAATAACCCCGCTCAGAACCGAAAACATCGCCGCCAAAAGCGGTTCCTGAGGAAGAGGAACTTTTTCAGCCGGATTCTGTCGATCCTAAACAGAAAAGGATCTACATTGACCCAGAAACAGGACTGTCACCAATACCACCGGCACCTTCGGCACCAAAACCAAAAGGACTCTCGGCTCCGAAATCGGTTCAGACGCCTTCCACCTTTAAAGACAAATCGTCCCCGAAAACCTCAAGGCCTGTGGATAAACCGGCTTCAAACGTTTCCAAGCCTAAAGATCCCGCTTTGGCTCCAAAACCAAGAGCATCGGAACCAAAAGCAAAGCCTAGGAACTCTATCACGCCTCCTAAGGCTAAAGACAATAAAGGTCAACAACAACCCCGCTCAGAACCGAAGAAATCGCCGCCAAAAGCGGTTCCTGAGGAAGAGGAACTTTTTCAGTGGGATCCTGTCGATCCTAAACAGAAAAGGATCTACATTGACCCAGAAACAGGACATGTCACCACTGTGCCATATAGGAAGAGGAAGTTAGACACAGCACCTGCTCCTCCAGTGCCTGTAAAGAAGAAGGACTCTGCCACATCACCTATGCATCCTTCTTCTCCTATACTTCCTTCTAACTGACTTCCTCTCCCTAAATCTATTACACCACCTCGAACTGAGACTACCCCTTCTCATATTTCTCCACCACATATACCCCCAGTTGATGATGATGATAATGAGGACCTAGGGGTGACCCAGATGACCCCTTCACGTATCCATCTGACCCACATGATTGGGAGTACCCTATCCCATCGGATATACCAGACGTCCCAAGCCCTCACACATATCCCTCAAAACCATCTCCCCCAGACGATAATATTGGTTGTGGACAGTTGATTAATAGGGCAGCTATCTATCATGGCGTCACAAAGCACTCTGATGCAGCAGAAGAGGAATTTCTGTTAGATACATTTGAACAGTCCCAAATGACAGTGCAAATATTGCCAATGATTAAGGGAGTCCTTAAACATGCCCCTGAAGTGTTTAAAGATCCCGTACGTGCAAGGATTCTTAACCCTAGAATAGAGAAGTATAGACCTGCCCCTGCAGATCCTGCTTACATTAAGGGACAGTTGCCTTTGGATTCTCTAGTAGTTTCCAATGCTAGAAAGCGCGCCAACTCCCAAACCTCCGGGGAGACGCTACCCCCTGATAAAGAATCCAAATTGCTAGATGCTTCTGGCAAAAGAGTAGCTGCACAAGCAGCCAATCACTGGCGCATAGCCAACACACAGGCACAACTCGCAAGATATGATAGGGCTCACTTCGACCAGTTAGAAACCCTACTACAACATTTGCCTGACCAATATAAAACACATGCAAATGATCTCATCCAAGAAGGCAAGCTAATTTCAAATGCATAAATAAAATGTGCACTTGACGCAGCAGACACCGCCTCTAGATCCATCAATACCAGTGTGCTCCTTAGGCGACATGCCTGACTTTAAACAGGAAGTCCAGACTACCATCCTCAACCAGCCGTTCAACCAACAACAACTTTTTGGCCCGGCTGTGGACACTGCTCTTGAAAAAATGAAGACAGACACTGAGACTGCTAAGTCCATGGGAGCTTTACAGTCTCCACAAACATGGGGCTCCTTTCGTCGCTCCTTCTGTAGAGGTGCCTCCAAACACATGGGAGCAGACAACTCATCTTCATTTAAAGCCGCTACACAAACATCCCCCAATAGGGGATACTTTAGAGGCGGATACAGAGGAAATAACAATAAAGGAAGAGGTTGAGGTAATAACAGCACTCGTACCTCCCTCACCACAAAACAGTGACTTCCCTCCGCTCCTCCCACAACATCCAACTCCAGTCGGGGGGAGATTATCACAATTCCTACCTGTGTGGAATTCCATCAGAACAGACAGGTGGGTGAGGCAAATTATCCAGTATGGTTACTGCCTAGAACTTACAGCTACCCCCCCCCCCCCCCCCCCATATACCACCCAAGCAGCGTCCCATGTCCACAGAACATCTTACGCTCCTAAAACAAGAGGTCCTCTCACTTTCAAAAAAATGCTATAGAGAGAGTTCCCTTACAACATCAAGGAACAGGGGTTTACTCGCTGTACTTCCTAATACCCAAGAAAGACGGGACTCTAAGACCAATACTCGATCTCAGACCCCTCAACCGGTATATACACTCAAATCATTTTCATATGATCACTCTCCAACAAGTGCTCCCACTGCTGCAACAAAGCGACTTCCTTGCCACACTAGATCTCAAGGACGCCTACTTCCACATTCCCATACATCCTTCTCACAGGAAGTATCTACGGTTTGTAGTGGACTGACAACAATATCAGTTCAAAGTCCTTCCATTCGGAGTCACAACTGCACCAAGAGTATTCACAAAGTGCCTAGCAGTAGTAGCAGCATATCTCAGAAGACAACAGATACATGTCTTCCCATATCTAGACGACTGGCTAATAAAAGCCAAGTCATTCAATCAGTGTGTTCAAAACACTCACCAAACCATTCAGACATTACACAACTTGGGGTTCACGATCAACTACACCAAGTCGTATCTCCAGCCCTCTCATATACACCAATATCTAGGGGCCACAATAAACACCTCCACAGCTCTAGCATATCCCAGTCCAGCCAGGATAGCCAGCATACAAGCCCTCGTCACAACATTTCAAGTTCAACACTTTCTCCCAGCCAGAGTGTTCATGCAGCTCATAGGCATGATGGCATCTTGCATTTTTATTGTTCCATATGCAAGACTTCAAATGCGTCCATTACAGGAATGTCTAGCACATCAGTGGAATCAGGCTCAAGGACAACTTACAGATCTGGTGTTGGTGGACAGTAGCACACATCACTCTCTGCAGTGGTGGAACACAAAAAATGTGTCCAAAGGGCGGCCGTTCCTTGAACCTGTTCCACATATAGTACTCACAACAGACGCATCACTCACAGGATGGGGAGCTCATCTCCTCGGACATGCAACTCAGGGCCGATGGACCACTCAACAAAAAGTGCTCCACATCAGTCACCTGGAGCTACTAGCAATATTCCTAGCACTAAAATCTTTCCAAGTACAGGTACAAAACAAAGCTGTCTTGATCCGGACGGACAACATGACACCCATGTACTACATACAAAAACAAGGGGGCACACATTCTCTGCAACTATCCCAGCTTGCACAGAACATTTGGAGATGGGCCATTCCACAAAATAAATATCTACTAGCCGCACACCTTCCAGGAGTTCACAATCAGATTGCAGATCTGTTAAGTCGACAAACACAACAGATTCACGAATGGGAACTACATCCCCAGATTCTTCTACCGTTTCTCCACATGTGGGGCCAACCAGACATAGATCTGTTTGCCACACACGACAACGCAAAATGTCCAACCTTCGCCGCCAGGTTTCCACACCAGTTATCCAAGGGCAATGCGATATGGATGAACTGGGCAGATTTGCGTATGCTTTTCCGCCACTCCCACTGATTCCACTAGTGGTACGCAAGCTCCGACAACAGTCTCTAAAATTGATCCTAGTGGCTCCCACATCGGCACGTCAACCGTGGTTCACAACGCTGTTGGAACTCTCACTAGTTCTGCACCAAAAACTGCACCTGTCCCCATCACTGCGAGATCAGACATCCAGATCAGCTGAATCTAGCGATCTGGCTCCTGAAGTCCTAGAGTTCGGTTACCTTAACCTACCACCGAACTGTATGAACATTATTAAAGAAGCCAGACGACCTACTACTAGAGCTTGCTATGCTGTAAAATGGAAAAGATTTGCCATTTACTGCACCAATAATCATATTGACCCACTGGATGCTTCTATCCAGAATATCATTTGCTATCTACTGCACTTGCAGAGATGTAATCTAGCATATTCATCCATACGGTTACATCTAGCAACACTCGCTGCTTACTTACAAAACAGACAAAACTTGTCATTATTTAGAGTCCCTGCAATTAAAGCCTTTATGGAGGGCCTTAAAAGGATCATTCCTCCTAGGTTACCACCCTCTCCGGTGTGGAACCTAAATATTGTTCTTACCAGGCTCATGGGACCCCATTTGAACCTTTACACAGATGCAAACTACAGTTCCTAACATGGAAAGTAGCTTTCCTTGTAGCCATTACCTCTCTTAGAAGAGTAAGCGAGATACAGGCTTTCACCATACAGGAACCATTCTTACAATTACATCGTAACAAAGTCGTCCTCAGAACAAACCCAAAATTCCTTCCTAAAGTCATCTCTCCTTTTCACGTTAATCAATCAGTGGAGTTACCAGTGTTTTTTCAAAACCCAGACTCCAAAGCAGAGAGAGCTCTACACACCTTAGATGTTAAAAGAGCCCTACTTTATTACATTGACAGAACCAAAGCCTTTCATAAAACAAAACAATTGTTTGTAGCTTTCTCCCCACCGCATAAAGGGAATCCCATCTCTAAAGCTGGGATTGCAAGGCGGATTGTTAAATGTATCCAAATATACTACCAGAAAGCGAAACGCACATTAACAATTCCTCCTAGAGCCCACTCCACCCGCAACTAGGAGCCTCTATGGCTTTCTTAGGGAACATTCCCCTAGAAGACATCTGTAGAGTAGCAACATGGTCTACAACACACACCTTCACTAAACACTATTGTGTTGACGTGCAAGCCAAGCAGCAAGCTGCAGTAGGCCAAACTGTTCTTAAAACTCTCTTTCAAACTACTGCAACCAATACAGGTGACCACCGCTATGGGAGATACTGCTGTATAGTCTATGCTAAGTGTGAGATCTGCAGCTCATATGCCTCGAACGGAAAATGCTACTTACCAGTATGCATCTGTTCTTGGAATGTAGAGCTGCAGATTCTCACACGCTCACCCGCCTCCCCGGGACCTATATATGTTCCAGTTCTATCTTAATTAGATATACACACATGGACATCCTTTTTTTCATCCTACTAACTCCATCATTTCCCATCATGGTGAAAAACAATCATCGAAGGATGGAGTCGATGCCCATGTGCTCTATTGTCCAAGGGAGGAGTCACCAATCTCGTGACTACAAAGACGTCTTCCAAGACAACAACAACCTGAAAGCATCCGAGCCCAACACCAGATGGCAATCTAATGCTAAGTGTGAGAATCTGCAGCTATACATGCCAGGAGCAGATGCATACTGGTAAGTAGCATTTTCCTTTAAGGGCGTTAAAGGGGTGTTTAGGTAGGGAGCAATGGGTCCCTTCCTTGGGATGGGTACACCCCCTATTATGACAACCTCCAGTGGGTGGGAGGCAAGAGCCTATCCCTAATTGGACGGGTCCCCTCATCTTCAAGATGGAGGGGACCGAGATGTGTACTCCACCTTGCGTCCCCACCTGAGGGGGTGGTTGGCAAACGTGGGAATATTTCTCCTCCTAACTTGGTTTTACCGCCGATTCTTCCACCCAAAGTGGGGTCAGAACTGGTGGGAGCCATTTGCCAGAGGCAACAAAAGACAGGGTCAGCTTACAAAGGCGGCAGGCCTTCGACGCTTCCCCTTCATGGATCCAGCCCAACCTGGAAGGAGGCCCGCTACCCAGGGGTTCAGAAACCTGTCTGGTGGTGGGAAATGGCAGTCAGCCATTCAGGAACCACACCAGGATTGGTTGCTTTTTAGGGGGAATCTCTAAGATGCCCTCTTAGTGCATTTTGTATTAAATCCCACTCTGGCTTCAGTGTGGGTTTAATGTGCTGAGAAGTGTGCTACCAAACTTCCCAGGTTTTAGTAAAGCCATTATGGAGCGGTGGAGTTCGTAATGATCAACTCCCAGTCCATATACTCTTTATGGCTTTACTATACTTAAAATGTCTAAGAATGGACTTAGACACCTTAGGGGTACAGGGCTCAAGCCACTGTACCCTCACCAGAGGGCTAGTACACCCTGCTAGAGGGCTTACTTACCTAGGCCCAAGGCAGTGGTTTGCAGGCATGACACACAGGGATGTGTGCCATGTCGACCCTTCATTTTACTCTGCACCAAAACATGCAGCCTGTGTGGGTGCTAAGGTACAGGGCCTCCAAGGGTGGCACAATAGGGGCTGTATCCTTTGGAGGCCTTCCCTGGCCACATTGCCCTTGGTACCCATGGTACCTTTTACAAGGGGCTTGCATGTGACCAGAGATGTGCCAATTGTGGGTATAGCACAGGGAAAGAGCACAGGCCCTGGGAGCCTGATTGCCAGGGACCCAGGGCACACCAAGTTCAAGTGCATCATGTGTCGGGGTAAAAGTGGGGAGTACCCATGCAAAAAGGGGCACTTTCCTACAACCTCTGCGCAGCCGTGGGCGGTCAGAGGTCAGGTCAGGCTACTAACCCCCCTCCCTCCTCCACCTCCAAATCCTCCTAGTGCGATCCTCCCTGATCATGGGCGTCCAGTTGGTGGCAGGGTACGCCATCACCTCCACCTCCACCACTGGCAGTATATCACCTCTGACAGGTGAGTTCTACAGATAGTTCAAAGGGGCTACTCCTCCCCTTCAAGACTAATCCTTCCTCCATGCCTCCTACATATAATCAGCTGAAGGAAGATCACCTTGCTTTACTTTGGGAGTAAATCACAACTGTCTTCACCAAGGGAGCCTTAAGAGGGTTCTGGTGCCAGAAATAGGCTGTGGTTGCTATTCCCGCTATCTTCTGGTTCCCAAAAAGAACTGAGGCCATTGTCGTATCCTCAACCTCAGAGCCCTTAGCTACTTCCTCTGGAAAGAGAAGTTCAAGATGCTCAATCTTGCTTAGATTCTATCTGCCCTGGACCTGGGAGACAGAATGGTAGCGCTTGCCTTGCAGCCTGCCCATCGCCACTACCTGTGGTTTATGGTGGTCCACGAGCACTTTCAGTTTACCGTATTCCCCTTCGGCCTCACCATTGCCCCTCGGGTGTTCACCAAGGTGATGGCGATATCTCGAAGACTGGATGTTGAAGGCGGGCCCACCTCCAGACTACGGCGAACCTCCTGCATTCGCTGATGTTCACTATCAACGTGCCGAAGTCATACCTGACTCCTTCGAAGGCGCTTGCTTTCATCTGAGTTGTTCTGGACAAGGTGCAGTTTTGGGTCTATCCTCCCGAACAATGAGTCTAGGATATTCAGGCTATGAATCTGATGTTTCAGCCTCTATCCTGGATTTCAGTTAGACTGACTCTGAGACTGCTGGGCCTCACGGCCTCATGCATCCTGCTAGTGAATCATGCTAGATGGCACATGTGGGTTCTGCAGCGGCACCTGAAGTTCCGATGGGTGCAGCTTCGGGGGAATCTCACTGACCTGGTCCAGATCTCGGAGGGAACTGTGCAAGTTCCGTAGTGATGGCTGAGAAACTGTGAATGGGTAACAGGCAGACCCCTCTTGCTACCCCATCCAGATCTCACAGTGGTGACAGATGCGTCACTTCTGGGATGGGGTGGCCAACTGGGGACTCTGGTCTCTGGCGGAAGCTGGGCTCCACATCATCCTGTTGGAGCTTTGTGTGATCTGATTGCCACTGAAAGCCTTCTTACCATCTCTCAAGGGTAGGCTGCTTCAGGTGTTCACGGACAATACCACTGCAATATGGTACTGCAACCAGCAAGGGGGGTAGGGTTGTGGACCTTCTGTCTGGAGGCTCTGCGTCTCTAGACATGGCTGGAACACCAGGGCATATCCCTGATGGTTCAACACCTGGCCGGTTCCCCGAAATCCATGGCAGATGAACTCCGCTCTCGGTGCCTAGCAGATCCCGAATGGGGTGTCCATCCGGAGGTGGCGCAAGGACTCTTTCAGTGGTGGGGAGAGCCTTGGTTAGATTTGTTTGCCTCCGAAGAGAACGCGCAATGTCAGCAGTTTTGCTTTATGTAGTTTCCAAGGCGGCTCTCCCTCAGCAACGCTTTTTGTCTCAAGTGGAGCTCAGGCCTCCTATATGCCTTTCCACCCATACCACTCATATCCAGAGTGCTCAAGAAGATCAGGAGCAACCGGGCCGAAGTCATTCTTGTCGATCTGGACTGGGCATGGAGAGTTTGGTATTCCTAGCATCTATCCTCCAATTAGGCTGCCCCTTCGGGAGGGTTCTTCTGTCGCAGCAGCAAGAGAGGGTCCTCTACCCCAATCTGTCAACCCTCCGCCTCCTTGCGTGGAGATTGAGTGGCGACAGTTGATAGTACTTGACCGTACTCCCGAAGTATGCGAAGTTATTCTGGCAGCCAGGCATCCCGCCTCTAAGTCGATATACGCCTGCAGATGGCAAACATTATGCAAATATTTTACAGAGCGGTCTATTGACCCTATGTCTGCCTCCCTTTCTGAAATCTTCCATTTCATCCTATCTCTTCCCCAGCAGGGCTCTGCTTTGGGCACTCTAAAGGGTTACCTTTCAGCCCTTTCTGCCTTTCTACAGTTGCCAGACCAATCGTCACTATTCAAGTCCCCTATTGTAATTGGATTTCTGAAGGGGCTTACACATTTGTTCTCCCTCAACCTTTATCATACCCCTGTGGGATCTTAACTTGGTCCTCACTTATCTAATGTGTGCACCTTTTGAGCTACTGCACAATTGCCTCCTCCGGCTGCTCACCATCAAGGCATCCTTTTTAGTGGCAATAACTTCTGCCAGGAGGGTGAGCGAGTTACAGCCACTCTCTTATCAGTGTCATGTCAAAACAATGTACAATGTATGGAATGATGAAAAAATCGTTTTTGTGAACTTTGTTTGCTAAAATGCACAAACTTTGATGAAGATTTTAAAAGTGAATTTACGCTGTGAAACCTGTTGTTTAGTGAAGCATCACTCGTTTATGCTAATACTCTCTTATCAGTCTCCTGACCATCTTCCCAGACAAGGTAGTGCTCTGCACTACGGCTTCTTTTTTGGCTGAAATGGTGTCACCTTTCCACCTAGGTCAGTCTGTCACCTTGCCCACCTTCTATGCTCCTCGGCATCCTTCTAAGGAAGAAGAACATCTCCACCGTTTGGACCCAAAAAGAGTGTTATCGTTCTACCTTAACCACAATAAAGAGTTCCGGGTGGATGACCAACTCTTTGTGGGGTAAATTGGAGCAAAGCAGGGACGTGCTGTGCAGCAGAACCCCCCCCCCCCCCCCCCCCCATGGGTTATCCTCTGCATAAAGATCTGTTACGCTCTGGCAAAGAAACAGCCTCCTGAAGGTCTCAGAGCTCATTCTACCAGAGCTAAGGTAGGCACCACGGCTATCCAGTGTGGTGTCCCTGGTCCTCGACATCTGCC
The DNA here is from genome assembly GCF_964261635.1 of Lissotriton helveticus. Lineage (NCBI taxonomy): Eukaryota > Metazoa > Chordata > Amphibia > Caudata > Salamandridae > Lissotriton > Lissotriton helveticus. The sequence goes on from NC_136065.1 coordinate 512,427,450, forward strand.
AGGCAGCTACAAGGGCATTCCTGCATATGTTTGCCTAGCATTATTGCCTGGACAAACAGGTCCGTAGGGAAGGCCTCTGGCCGTTTGGTCCTACAGGACTTTCTAGTTTAAACTTTTCTGCTGTCCCTCCTCCAGGGATGGTATTGCTTGGGTACCTGTTCTAAGGTAAGGAATCTGCGGCTAGATGTCTCTATCAGATGGACCAGTTGCTGCCCATCGGGGATGCCTTATCTGGTAGAGACATGATCTAGCCGCAGATTCCTTACCAACCCTCCCATCCTCCCTGCACTGCGGACCAGTTCTTACTGTTAGGACTTTCACCTTCAGGACCCTCGTTGTCTAAAAACACCATTTTCATTCATCTTTATGGCTCTGCGCTATGTGGCGCATATGTAGACAACGCAGTTGTCATGATTACGAAGACGACACCTACTACGTCGCGAGGAATTGACAAATGCCACCTACCGGCAAGCAGGGGTACTGCTAAAAAAAAAATTATGGTTCCAGTCTGACGCCTGGGAAGTTCAAAGGTAAGGAATCTGCGGCTTAATCATGTTGCTATCAGATAAGGCATTACCAAAGTTAAGTAACTTGTCCGATAGCAACAGTACCAGGAAAGGAACCTGAGTAACATGCGGGTTACTGTCTCTGACATTTCTGATAAGTGAACTAGCTTCTTAGAACAGTTGTTATCTATCTGACTATAAATGTAGGTTTCTCGGTTGGTTTGTGAAACTTTTTCAAACTGAAATTACCAGCAGGCTATCATGGAAGGGCCATTTAAATCTGGTAAATGTAATCTGTCTTTTCTCTCAGCTGTCTCGGCAGAGGAATAACCTAAATGAGGACTTGATCCAGGCACGGCGTGATGTGGAGCGCCACAGCGAGGCAATGTTGCGTGGGTCCAAAGAAAGGGAGGGACTGATGAAGGACAAGGCAAGCCTTGTTGTGCAGCTGACGGCATCAGAGCGTGAAAACAGAGCGCTGGCAGAGGAGATTGCTGGACTCAGGTACATCTAAAATAATTGACAGACTTAAAGGCTCATAGCTCGCCATAGGATAATTGGCGACAGTGGGGTATAGCTGTACCACTCTAGTCAGATGTCCGCTTAATGTAAATACGTACGTGGAAACCATGCACCGCAAACTACCATGCCTCCTCAAGAAGGGAACACAAGCAACCCCAGCCATGATTTGGTTGTCTTAAGACTTGTCTGTGAAGTATAGATTGGATCATGTAGCACAGTGTGGGTGAAAAACAATGGATTGGAATGCTACCCCGAATGATTGCCAGTGGTTAGACTATTTTCAAGTACCCCTCCCAACACCTTTTGTGTGTTAGAGTACAGACAGAGTGCTTCAGATACAGAGAGAGGGATAGTACAGTTGGGTTTAGAGGAGCAATGAGTTTAGGAAGAGAACTGCCAGCAGGGGTAGAAAGCAGAAGATAGTTCAGCTCAGCTGCAGGGGGACATAACCGGACTCAAGCACATGGAGAGGGCTTCATTCTTGCAGAGGAGTCCTATCTATGACACAAGAACGCAGGTGGTCTCTTTTATAAGGAGGAACAAGAACTCTTCTTGGAGGCAGCTGAGCTTGGATGAGGGATAGCACGCCTCCAGTGCAGCAGCTTGCTGGATGAGTATAGGAGACAATGGATTGTGGTTAAAGGAGCAGGTTGGATTCAGGTACAGAGGAGGAAGTGGCTGGGTTCAAGCCTATAGCAGGGCTGGTTGAGGAGCTCAGGTAACGAAGGTGAGATACTGATTTGGAGTACAGAGGAAGCAGTAGATGAACTTGAGTACAAAGGAGTAGCTGGGCTTAAATGTAGAGTAGACAGCAGAGTTAATTTTCAAGCAATGTGATTATTCTAATGATCAGAAGGGAGCACTCTGGTGCAGGGCAGCAGATAGCCAGGCAGGTTACACTGGAGGAGCTAGCTTAGTCCAGGCATAGGGGAAGAGAGAGCTGGGCTGAGGTAGAGCAGTAGATAAACCAGGCCTGAATTCAATAGAGAATACAGCTGAGCTCTAGCGAACAGAGGATGTTGGTGAGCTCATACACATAGTAGGAGTCAGCATGGCTCGTGTACAGATGGCTAGATGGCTCAGGTACACAATAAGAGATCTATTCGCTCAGGTACAAGTGGGCAGTGGTTTGGCCGTGTCATACAGTAGATGATGGATGGGTTCAGGTATAGCGAGAACATAGTTTTGTTTATGTACAGCCAGGCGATAGCTGAACTCAAGTACAGAACCGGGTGTTGCTGGCGTCAGGATCCGTGGCACAGATGGCTGGTTGCAGAGAGTGGGGTGGTTGGACTTAGAGACTGGAGATGGTCGGCTGGGCTCTGGTACAGAGAGGCAGATAGTTGGACTCAGGTGGGTGCAGGAAATAGAATGGCTGAACAGTGGTACAGAGAGCGGGATGATTGAACTCGGGCAAGGACAAAGGGTGGCGGATGGGCACTGATTCATCAGAGAAGGGTGCGTAGAGTAGGCGGTTGGGCTGGGCTCGGTGGGTATCCCAGAGGCAATGGCTCGTGGATTCGGGTGGATACAAGTGAGGGGTGGCTGGGCTCTGGTAGAGTGGGGACTGTACTCGGGTGGGTACCGTAGATGTACTGGCTAGGCTCTGGTAGAGTGGGTACGGGAGAAGCGGTGTCTTGGCTCGGGCAGAGTGGGGACTGTTGTACTCGGTGGGTATAAGAGAGGCAGTGGCTGGACTCTGGTAGAGTGGGGACTGTTGGACTTGGGTGTGTACAGGAGAGGTGGTGCCTGGACTCGGTTAGAGTGGGGACTGTTGAACTCAGGTGGGTACAAGTGAGGGGTGGCTGGGCTCGGGTAGAGAGGGGACTGTTTGACTCGGGTGGGTGCAGTTGAGACAGTGGCTGGTTTCGGGTAGAGTTGGGACTGTTATCTTGGGTGGGTACCGGGGAGGCGGTGGCAGGGTTAGGTAGAGTGAGGACTGTTGGACTCGGGTGGGTACAGTAGAGGCGGTGGCTGGACTCTGTTAGAGGGGGGATTGTTGGACTCGGGTGGGTACAGGGTAGCGTTGGCCAGGCACGGGTAGAATGGGGACTGTCGGACTCGGGTGGGTACAGGAAAGTAGGTGGCTGGGCTCTGGTAGAGTGGGGACTGGTGGAATCGGGTGGGTACAGTTGAGGCAGGGGCTGGGCTCTGGTAGAGTGGGGACTGTTGGACTCAGGTGGGTACAGTTGAGGCAGTGACTGGGCTCTGGTAGAGTGGAGACTGTTGGATTCCGGTGGGTACAGTAGAGGCGGTGTCTGGGCTTGGGTAGAGTGGGGACTGTTGGACTCGGGTGGGTACAGTAGAGGTGGTGGCTGGGGTTGGGTAGAGTGGGGACTGGACTTGGTGGGTACAGGAGAGGTGGTTTCTGGGCTCTGGTAGAATGGGGGCTGTTGGACTCAGGTGGGTACAGGAGAGGCAGTGTCTGAGCTAGGGTAGAGTGGGGACTGTTAGACGCAGGTGGCTACAGAAGGGGCAGTGTCTGAGCTCCGGTATAGTGGGGACTGTGGTACTCTGGTAGGTAGAGGAGAGACGGTGTTGGGCACAGGTAGAGTGGGGACTGTTGAACTAGGGTGGATACAGGAGAGGCGGTGTCTGTGCTCGGGCAGTTTGGGGACTGTGGACTTGGGTGAGTATAGGAGAGGCAGTGTCTGTGCTCGGGAAGTGTGGGGACTGTTGGCCTTGGGTGAGTACAGGAGAGGCGGTGGCCGGGCACGGGTAGAATGGGGACTGTTGGACTCTGGTTTGTACAGGGTGGCGGTGGCCGGTGGTGGCCGGGCATGGGTAGAATTGGGACTGTTGGACTTGGGTGGGTACAGGAGAGGCTGTGTCGCAGCTCGGGTAGAGTGGGGACTGGTGGACTTGGATGGGTACAGGAGAGGCGGTGTCTGAGCTCGGGTAGAGTGGGGACTGTTGGACTCGGTGGGTATGGGGAGGCGGTGGCAGGACACTGATAGAATGGGGACTGTCGGACTCGGTTGGGTACTGTAGAGGTGGTGGGTAGGGTCTGGTAGAGTAGGACTGGACTTGGGTAGGTACAGGACAGGCGGTGTCTGGGCTCAGGTAGAGTGAAGCCTTTTGGACTCGGTGGGTACAGGAGAGGCAGTGTCTGGGCTCGGGTAGAGTGGGTACTGTTGAATTCAGGTGGGTACAGTAGAGGCTGTGGCTGGGGTCAGGTAGAATGGGGACTGGAGTTGGGTGGGTACAGGAGAGGCGGCGTTTGGGCTTGGGGTGAGTGGGGACTGTTGGACTCGGGAGGGTATATGAGAGGCACTGTCTGGGCTCGGATAGAGTGGGGACTGTTGGACTCGTGTGGGTACAGTAGAGGCGGTGGCTTTGGTCAGGTACAGTAGGGCTGGAATTGGGTGGGTACATGAAAGGCGGTGTCTGGGCTCGGGTAGAGTGGGGACTCTTGGACTCAGGTGGGTATAGGAGAGGCGACCTTTGGATTCGGGTGGGTAAAGGAGAGGCGGTGTTTGAGCTCTGGTAGAGTGGGGACTGTTGGATTTGGGTGGGTACTGGAGAGGCGGTGTCTGGGCTCGAGTAGAGTGGGGACTGTTGGACTCGGTGGGTACAGGAGAGGCAGTGTCTGGGCTGGGGTAGAGTGGGGACTGTTGGACTTGGGTGGGTACATGAGCGGCGGTGTCTGGGCTCGGGTAGAGTGGAGAAATTGGACTCAGGTGGGTACAGGAGAGGCAGTGTCTGGACTCGGGTAGAGTTGGGACTGTTGAACTTAGGTGGGTACAGGAGAGGTGGTATCTGTGCTCGGGTAGAGTGGGGACTGTTGGACTCGGGTGGGTACAGTAGAGGCTGGGACAGGAGTTGGGTAGAGTGGGGATTGGACTTGGGTGGGTACAGGTAAGGCGGTGGCTGGGCCCGTGTACAGTGGGGACTGTTGGACTCGAGTGGGTACAAGAGAGGCGGTGTCTGGGCTTGGGTAGAGTGGGGACTGGACTTGGTGGGTACAGGAAAGGCTGTGTATGGGCTCAGGTAGACTGGGGACTGTTGGACTCGGGAGGGTACAGGAGAGGCAGTGTCTGGGCTCGAGTAGAGTGGGGACTGTTGGACTCGGGTGGGTACAGTAGAGGCCGTGGCTGGGGTCTGGACTTGGGTGAGTACAGGAGAGGCGGTGTCCGGGCTTGAGTAGAGTTTGGACTGTTGAACTCGGGAGGATACAGGAGAGGCGGTGTCTGGGCTCGGGTAGAGTGCGGACTGTTGGACTCGGGTGGGTACAGTAGAGGTGGTGGCTGGGATCTGGACTTGGGTGAGTACAGGAGAGGTGGTGTCTGGTCTTGGGTAGAGTGGGGACTGTTGGCCTTGCGTGGGTACATGTGAAGCAGTGTCTGGTCTTCGGTAAAGTTTGGACTGTTGAACTGGGTGGGTACAGTAGAGGCGGTGGCTGGGGTCTGGACTTGGATGAGTACAGGAGAGGCGGTGTCTGTGCTCGGGTAGAGTGGGGACTGTTGGACTCGGGTGGGTACAGTAGAGGCGGTTGCTGGGGTCGGGTAGAGTGGGGACTGTTGGACCCGGTTGAGTACAGGGGAGGCGATGTCTGGGCTCGGGTAGAGAAAGAACTGGACTTGGGTGGGTACAGTAGAGGGGGTGGCTGGGCTCTAGTAGAGTGGGGACCGGAATGGGTGGGTACAGGAAAGGCGGTGTCTGGGCTCGGGTAGAGTGGAGACTGTTGGACTCGTGTGGGTACAGTAGAGGCGGTGGCTGGGTTCTGGACTTCGGTGAGTACAGGAGAGGCGGTGGCTGGGCTCGGGTAGAGTGGGACTGTTGAACTCGGGAGGGTACAGGAGAGGCGGTGTCTGGGCTCGAGTAGAGTGGGGACTGTTGGACTCGGTGGGTACAGTAGAGGCGGTGGCTGGGTTCCGGACTTCGGTGAGTACAGGAGAGGCGGTGTCTGGGCTCGGGTAGAGTGCGGACTGTTGGAATCGGGTGGGTACAGTAGAGGTGGTGGCTGGGATCTGGAAGAGCGGGGACTGGACTCGGTGGGCACAGGAGAGGCATTGTCTGGGCTCGGGTAGAGTGGGGACTGTTGGACCCGGATGGGTACAGGATAGGTGGTGGCTGGGCTCGGATAGAGTGGGGACTGTTGGACTCGTGTGGGTACAGTAGAGGCGGTGGCTTTGGTCAGGTACAGTAGGGCTGGAATTGGGTGGGTACATGAAAGGCGGTGTCTGGGCTCGGGTAGAGTGGGGACTCTTGGACTCAGGTGGGTATAGGAGGGGCGACCTTTGGATTCGGGTGGGTAAAGGAGAGGCGGTGTTTGAGCTCTGGTAGAGTGGGGACTGTTGGATTTGGGTGGGTACTGGAGAGGCGGTGTCTGGGCTCGAGTAGAGTGGGGACTGTTGGACTCGGTGGGTACAGGAGAGGCAGTGTCTGGGCTGGGGTAGAGTGGGGACTGTTGGACTTGGGTGGGTACATGAGCGGCGGTGTCTGGGCTCGGGTAGTTTGGGGACTGTTGGACTCGGGTAAGTACAGGAGAGGCGGTGTCTGAGCTCGGGTAGAATGGGGACTGGACTCGGGTGGGCACAGGAGAGGCGGTGGCTGGGCTCGGGTAGAGTGGGACTGTTGAACTCGGGAGGGTACAGGAGAGGCGGTGTCTGGGCTCGAGTAGAGTGGGGACTGTTGGACTCGGTGGGTACAGTAGAGGCGGTGGCTGGGTTCCGGACTTCGGTGAGTACAGGAGAGGCGGTGGCTGGGCTTGGAAAGAGTGGGGACTGTTGAACTCGAGTGGGTACAAGAGAGGCGGTGTCTGGGCTCGGGTAGTTTGGGGACTGTTGGACTCGGGTGAGTACAGGAGAGGCGGTGTCTGAGCTCGGGTAGAATGGGGACTGTTAGTCTTGGGTGGGTAGAGTAGAGGCGGTGGCTGGCGTCTGGTAGAGTGGGGACTGGACTTGGTGAGTACAGGAGAGGCGGTGTCTGGGCTTGGGTAGAGTGCGGACTGTTGAACTCGGGTGGGTACAGTAGAGGTGGTGGCTGGGATCTGGACTCGGGTAAGTACAGGAGAGGCGGTGTCTGAGCTCGGGTAGAATTGGGGACTGGACTTGGTGGGTACAGGAAAGGCGGTGTCTGGGCTCAGGTAGACTGGGGGCTGTTGGACTCCGGAGGGTACAGGAGAGGCGGTGTCTGGGCTCGAGTAGAGTGGGGACTGTTGGACTCGGGTGGGTACATGAGAGGCGGTGTCTGGGCTCGGGTAGAGTGGGGACTGTTGGACTCGGGTGGGTACAGCAGAGGCTGTGTTTGGGCTCTGGTAGAGTAGGGACTGGGCTTGGGTGGGTACAGGAGAGTCGGTGTCTGTGCTCTGGTAGAGTGGGGACTGTTGGATTCGGGTGGGTACAGTAGAGGCGGTGGCTGGGCTCTAGTAGAGTGGGGACCGTATTGGGTGGGTACAGGAAAGACGGTGTCTGGGCTCGGGTAGAGTGGAGACTGTTGGACTCGGGTGGGTACAGGAGAGGCGGTGTCTGGGCTCGGGTAGAGTGGGGACTTTTGGACTCGGTGGGTACAGTAGAGGCGGTGGCTGGGTTCTGGACTTCGGTGAGCACAGGAGAGGCGGTGTCTGGGCTCGGGTAGAGTGCGGACTGTTGGAATCGGGTGGGTACAGTAGAGGTGGTGGCTGGGATCTGGACTTGGGTGAGTACAGGAGAGGCGGTGTCTGGACTCAGGTAGAGTGGGGATCGTTGAACTCGGGAGGGTACAGGAGAGGTGGTGGCTGTGCTCGGATAGAGTGGGGACTGTTGGACTCTAGTGGGTAAAAGAGAGGCGGTGTCTGGGCTCAGGTAGTTTGGGGACTGTTGGACTCGGGTAAGTAAAAGAGAGGCGGTGTCTGAGCTCGGGTAGAATGGGGACTGGACTCGGGTGGGCACAGGAGAGGCGGTGGCTGGGCTCGGGTAGAGTGGGAACTGTTGGACTCAGGTGGGTACAGGAGAGGCGGTGGTTGGGCTTGGATAGAGTGCGGACTGTTGAACTCGAGTGGGTACAAGAGAGGCGGTGTCTGCGCTCAGGTAGTTTGGAGACTGTTGGACTCGGGAGGGTACAGGAGAGGTGGTGTCTGGGGTCTGGACTTGGGTGAGTACAGGAGAGGCGGTGTCTGGGCTCGGGTAGAGTGGGGACCGTTGAACTCGGGAGGGTACAGGAGAGGCGGTGTCTGGGCTTGGGTAGAGTGCGGACTGTTGGACTCGGGTGGGTACAGTAGAGGTGGTGGCTGGGATCTGGACTCGGGTAAGTACAGGAGAGGCGGTGTCTGAGCTCGGGTAGAATTGGGGACTGGACTTGGTGGGTACAGGAAAGGCGGTGTCTGGGCTCAGGTAGACTGGGGACTGTTGGACTCCGGAGGGTACAGGAGAGGCGGTGTCTGGGCTCGAGTAGAGTGGGGACTGTTGGACTCGGGTGGGTACATGAGAGGCGGTGTCTGGGCTCGGGTAGAGTGGGGACTGTTGGACTCGGGTGGGTACAGCAGAGGCTGTGTTTGGGCTCTGGTAGAGTAGGGACTGGGCTTGGGTGGGTACAGGAGAGTCGGTGTCTGTGCTCTGGTAGAGTGGGGACTGTTGGATTCGGGTGGGTACAGTAGAGGCGGTGGCTGGGCTCTAGTAGAGTGGGGACCGTATTGGGTGGGTACAGGAAAGACGGTGTCTGGGCTCGGGTAGAGTGGAGACTGTTGGACTCGGGTGGGTACAGGAGAGGCGGTGTCTGGGCTCGGGTAGAGTGGGGACTGCACTCGGGTTGGCACAGGAGAGTCGGTGTCTGTGCTCTGGTAAAGTGGGGACTGTTGGATTTGGGTGGGTACAGTATAGCCGGTGGCTGGGCTCTAGTAGAGTGGGGACTGGACTTGGGTGGGTACAGGAAAGGCTGTGTTTGGGCTCTGGTAGAGTAGGGACTGGACTTGGGTGGGTACAGGAGAGTCGGTGTCTGTGCTCTGGTAAAGTGGGGACTGTTGGATTTGGGTGGGTACAGTATAGCCGGTGGCTGGGCTCTAGTAGAGTGGGGACTGGACTTGGGTGGGTACAGGAAAGGTAGTGTCTGGGCTCGGGTAGAGTGGGGACTGTTGGACTCAGTGGGTACAGTAGAGCCGGTGGCTGGGCTCTAGTAGAGTGGGGACTGTTGGACTTGGGTGGGTACAGGAGAGGCAGTGAATAGGCTTGGGTAGAGTGGGGACTGTTGGACCTGGGTAGGTACAGGAGAGGTGGCCGCTGGGCTCGTGTAGAGTGGGGACTGTTGGACCTGGGTGGGTGCAGGAGAGGCGGCCGCTGGGCTCGGGTAGAGTGGGGACTGTTGTACTTGGGTGGGTACAGGAGAGGCAGTAAATTGGCTTGGGTAGAGTGGGGACTGTTGAACCTGGGTGGGTACAAGAGAGGTGGCCGCTGGGCTCGTGTAGAGTGGGGACTGTTGGACCTGGGTGGGTACAGGAGAGGCAGTGTCTGGGCTCAGGTAGAGTGGGGACTGTTGGACTTGGGTGGGTACAGAAGAGGCAGTGTCTGGGCTCGGGTAGAGTGGAGACTGGTGGACTCGGTGGGTACAGGAGAGACGGTGTCTGGGCTCGGGTAGAGTGGGGACTGTTGGACTCGGGTGGGTACTGGAGAGGCAGTGTCTGGGCTCGGGTAGAGTGGAGACTGGTGGACTCGGTGGGTACAGGAGAGACGGTGTATGGGCTCGGGTAGAGTGGGGACTGTTGGACTCGGGTGGGTACAGTAGGGGCAGTGTCTGGGCTCGGGTAGAGTGGAGACTGGTGGACTCTGGTGGGTACAGGAGATGCAGTGGTGAGCTCAGGGAATGGTAAAGGGTTGTTTGAGTGGAACATAGGAGAAGGGGTGGGGGAGTGGCTGGACCCGTGTGCAGTGGGGAGGGGGGTTTGGAACGGCCACTGCCCTCGACGGGGTCACTCGTCTGACTCTTGTGTGACTGCTTGAGGACGTTCATCATTTATTAACCCCCCTTGGCTGCAGCGCGCTGCACAGAGGAGGTCCAGGAGGAAGATGAAGCGGCACAGACGTTTCGTCATTTCTCTAACTTTTCCATCAAAATCGGTAATGCATGTATATCCATAGTGTGAGCCTATGTGTGCTTAATATGTTTGTAGGTTTAGATACTTAAGTGCACTTTTAGTGTTCTGGTGTGATTCTGTGGGGTTGTGTGTTTTGCCTTCTATATGAATGTGGTTTCCTCTTCTTAAGTTAACCGTTGACGGTTTATGTTTCCTTGTAATAATCTTCATAAGAGTTCTAGTGTGATTTTCAAGGGATGTTCTATTTCTGTGTGATGCTCAGGCTGTTTCTGTTTGTGTGTGTGTGGTAATTTAGCTTTGGATTTTAACTGTTTTCTCGCATGGTATCCATCTTCCTGGTCGTGCATCTTTCACTTGTTGTGCAATATTGCATGGTTTGCAACTGTGCATCAGGTTGCCTAATTGCTTTATAGGGTGTGTACATTTTGTATTTTCGTTTGCCATCCCCGTAAAACTAACATTGACATGTGATTGGCTTTCGAAGATTTAGAATTATACTTGCATGTGTCTATTAACAGGGATACCTTTTATTCAGCACATTTTTTATTTACTAGTGTGCTTTGCCAAATCTGTTCTCTATTAAGATTGGCTGCACTGTTAACAATCTAGAGTATGGTCTTTTTTATTTATATAAATGGCCATTCCTTAAGAAAGATCATACATGACTAGGTTAGGGCAGGTTTCCAAAGGTGTACAGGGGAAGGCTGGCCTGCCAGAATATTGGGAGAGTTCCCTAAAGACAGATGACTGTGAAGGGGCCAGTAAGATTGGGGCAGAGTCGGTCCCATATCAAGCATGCTTTGGCCAGACTTAGTTTATTAAAAAATAATATGCAGCAGCCCAATGATGCTCTTGGAAACTCACCACCGGTGCTGTGACTTCCTGGGTTGCAGATTAACAAGGTTGCTAAATTGTGGTTCTATCTCCTCCCTCTTTCTTCCTCTGTCCTACAGTTCCTGAGTCTTTACCTTAATCTTGCAGGTTTTTTCCATCCCCTCTTTTTCCCTCTGTCACTGTTTTTCCTTTTTCTCTTCCTCATTTGCTCTCCTTATGCCATTTTCGGGCTTTTTTTGGGGACAAAGTCTGACAATGTAAAATAGGCCCTAGTCCCCAAAATTGAGACCTGCAATCAGTATTACAAATTAAGCACCGAGTTTGCCTAATGTGGAACTGACTCGACCCAAAACGAAACTGACTCTGCCCAGCCCCTCAGGCATCACCTACTGGGGATTTTCCTGATTGGTCACTCTGATTCTAGGTGGTCCCCCTGAAGAATAGTGCGGCCTGTTATAGGTGTGATTTGAAAGACAATTAACGTTTTTGATGGTAAGCTGTTTTGTGAGCTGTGAAGCAAATGTAACATGCTTTACTACTCCTAAACTTAGAAAAATCCTAACTTTAAGACTTTCGGTATTCACAGAAGGCATTTAGGAGTCCTAAAGTTAGGACTCCTAACTTCTGTGAATACCGAAATGAGTAAAGTGCCTTCTGTGAATACCAAAATGTTAGTAAGTTTAGGGTTTTGTCTTAAGTTAGTTCTGTGAATCGGGCCCCTAGTGTTTACGAATGAAAGTATTGTAATATTAACGGATGAACTGATCTGGTTGTTTAGGAACGGCACCCCGCTTCGTTGTTTTTGCAGATTTTTGCCAAAGAATACACACTTAAAGCAATGTGTTTTTATATCTGTATTTCCTTTCAAAAAGAAAAAAAACGTAATTTGTGTGTTTTTTTGAGTGACTGCTGCACCAATATCTGTACAAATTGGCAGCATGGAAAGTCACAAAAGTCAAATAATGTTCTTTAAAAACTCCAAATGTGCACACACGTTTATACCATAATGCTAAGGTTTTCATTTGAGTGAATTGTTGACATATATGAGACTGCAAATAGTGCTAAAACCTGACAAACATTCGCGAGTGGGTGCATCATTACAGTTTAAATACATGTGTAAATACTCCAATCCAATTGTAATTTTTCGCAGAACACAAAAAAATAGTGAGAAAAACAAATTGGCTAAGCAAATTATGAATATGGATAAGCACAGATGGAACTATTAAAAAATGCCATAAAAGCGAGCTCTGTTTATAGTCCATTTGGAATTACTGTATGCAAAATATTTAGTGCAAGCCATTTTGTGTGGTGATGCATTTTGTAAGCTTCTGTAGTGTGTGTTTGGCAGGTAAATGTCACTGCTGTGCCTATTCGGTTGTTGAGTTTGCTTATATCTGGCCATTGTGTGTTTGGTGAGGGAGTGTGTGTGCAATGTGTGTAGTGCCGTCTGTGGCACTGCAGGATGTGTACATGGTTTGCACTGTGTATGTGCACAGCGTGTTTTGGTGTGTTTTTTTTTTTTTTCGTGTGGTGCTTAAATGTGGTTGCGTGGTAGCGTAGTTTAGATGTGTATATGTGCAATGTTTGTGTTGTTGTGCAGTGGAAGTGGCTGTGCATTGAGTGTGCGTGTCCAGTGTGGGACTGAAGCAATGGGATGTGTGCTTCATAGGTCTGTGGTTGTGGCACATTTTTCTCTTGTTGTGAGGAATGGGCTTGTGAGTTGTGCAGGTTGTAGGCGTGGTTAAGTAGTGTTGCTGCGGTAGCAAGAAAAGCTTCAGTGGTTGTTACCATGGGGCAGTGTTTGCAAACAGTTCAGCTCTCTGGGTTTTCACTGTAATAAATTACAAGGAGAGGCGGAGAGAGGGAGGGCGAGGCAGCAGCGATGTAAAAAGTGTGATCCAGGGCAGGGAGCAGGGAGGAAGAAGTGAACAGAGAAAGGTGGTAGTATGCAAGGTGCCTGTGATGGCTCAGAAGAAGAGATGAGGTTTCACAGAGAGGCTTCAGATAAACTGAATGAGGTGAAGGATGAGAGCTCACGAGGGTGCAGGTGGAAGGATAGATGGGGGAGTGGGCAGGTGTGAGCTAAGGGTGGAAGTGAGTCAGCTTGAAGTGAGGGTTTATAAGATGCTGATGAAGATGTTGAGTGAAGGGTGCACTTTTAAGATCATATGAGGATGTAGAGGCAGAAGACAGGCTGGAGCGAGGCAGTGTGCGAGTATAGTGCAGCTGGAGAGTTCAGAAGAGAGGTTTTTAGGTAGACAGAGTAGGGCACAGTATTGGTGGAGTTTGTAAGGTGGCTTGATGCTTACTGGAGTTTCAAGTGGACAGAAAGGGCAAGTGGGTAGAATGACAAAGTAGAGAGCAAAGAAGCAGCATACTGAGTGAGTGAGAATGAGGGGAGTGAGAGAGAGAGAGAGAGAGAGAGAGAGAGAGAGAGAGAGAGAAAGAAAGAAGATTGGTGAGGCAGCAGGATGGGTCCCAAAGATGGTATGTTTGAAAGCTTTGTCCAGATGTGCACCTCCACCCCATCCTCAGCCCCCCCAGACAGATGGTCATAGGCATCACCTGCATGGAGTTCGGCCGCTTATGGTGTCTGACTTTCTAAACTGACTCAAAATGAGACAGAAGCTCTGGGTATCAGCAGGAAAAGGTGATTGGGGAGATGTATCCTACACTTAGACACTTTGTGAGCCTGAGAGCAACACGGCAGAAAGAGAGCAAGAAAGGTAGGTAGAGGATTGGACAACAGGGAGAAAATCACACATACATACACAGGTACAGAAACACTTCTCTAGACAATCACAAGAAAGCACAACACTGGGAGACAGCAGCGTCTCTTTCTCTATTCATCTATCGCTGTCTTTTTCTGACTCTGTTACTCCTTTCTTTGTCCGCCACTCACAGATGATATCTAATGTAAAAGGCCGTTTTGTGGAAGATCCACACAGATCAGCTATGCAGGTTGAGCAGAAGGTTGTCCACTACTTGTGAGGCATACCCAAGGTCTGGGAGCCATGCTGTGCCTGCAAATTCGGTGTGGCTACCTGGTAGCTGCTTTGGATCTGTGTGGTTTGGTGGTGTCAACATAAGCCTTTAATCAGTTATTGCTACTCTTTTGTTATGTGAGAATCGAACCTCACTTGTTCTTCCCTGCATCTGAGACATTCTGGACTCCAAACAGCATATAGAAAAGTGGTCATTTCACATCTGAGGGGAGCGACAGTGCATTCCTGTTCTTTGTCTCTACTCACTGTCTCTAGATCACTGCTGCAGAACCTTGAGCATTCTGGTTGAAGCAGAAACGGTTGCTGAAACTACCCAATCTCCACTGTGTGGCAGGGAAAAAAGAGGCCAAGTTCAAGGGAACACATAACATCCTGCTTGAGAAAAGAGTAACATGTTTTTTTACCTGTTTTTCAGATCTGACAAAGAGGCCCTTGAGACAGCGCTTTTTGAGAACCAGCAACAGCTCCAGCAATTGGAGATCAAGAAACAGCAAGTGGAGGCAGAGAGTCAGAGCTTGTTGCTGGCAAAGGAGGCCCTGCAAGGTATTGTGCCAAAAGGAGAACAAAGTAAAGCCTCTGTTTCTTCACATCTGTACAATACAGCCTTTATTACTATCTCACCTTCTTTGCATTCTCCATATGTCCATCTCTCTATTCTCATCTTTTTTATTTTTCCCCTCCTACTCAATCACTTCTTTGATTTCACTCTATCTCCTATTGTCAACTTTTGTGAGAGGTTGTCACGTCTCCATCCATGATATGCTTGCTCACTTCCCTCTTGTGCTTTTCTTCCAGCTGAAATCCTCAGTGTGCGGAAAGAGATGGAGTTTGAACAGATCAAAGCTGAGAGAGACAAGGAACTCTTGAGCCAGAAGCTGATGAACATAGAGCAAGAGGCTCAGGCTTCCCTTCGGAATGAGCAGGTGGCCCATGAGGAGGATGTGGACAGGATTCAGCAAGAAAAGGTAATTGCTTCCTCTACTCCGCAGCAGTTAAGGTCTTGGCCATCCCAATCATTCCAACTGTCTGCGTTTGGGTGCCACAAGGAATTCAAGAGCGAAACTCAGCAGACCTCCAGAAAGTGGACTGCAGCTGCCTCCTCGCTATCAATTCAGGGTCTCACTCATGTCTGCTTTGCCTCCAATCGTTAGTTCACCTTAACAATGAAGCATCTGGTCTCTTTCTATAATTGCCCAGAAAAGTGAGGCTACTTCCATAGTAACGACTCTTCAGTATCTCATGACCACACAACCACATAAACCTTTCTTCCCCGAAGTCCAGCATGGCTCTTGCTTAGCTTCTGAAGTCTAAGCAAATTACCTACCTCTAATCTTCACAGACATTACCAACTGGTGCCCAGTCAAAGAAATAATTTCTTCCACTTTAAGAAGTTGGACTCTCACATATGGTTTTCATCTCCTTACTAACTTGGCCCTCTTTTCAGATAAAGGAAATAGATACTAAACATTTCCCAATCAAAGAGAAGAAATATCATTTTGTGGGTTTGAAAGTCACGTTGAGCTGCAGGCTTGGCCGCATAGCCTACACCATTCTCATGGAGTGTTCATAGGATGGTTTGGAGTTAGTGGATGAGGTTAAAAAGATTTTGCCACAACTTTCAATTGCTTCTGACACAGCATACCTGGGCATATAAATGCACATCCTCCAGGGGAAGGAAGAAGTAATATGGAAGACGAAGACAATGCATTGGTTTTGCTGCTTGGTATCCTACATGCCAATCAGTTAAACTAGGTTTAGTTTCCACAAACCGATTGTGTTTCACAGGGGTTGCCATATGAGCTTTTTTAGCATACAATACATTTTATTTGGTCAGTTTGTAATATCAGACTCTTTTTCCACTTAAACCCCATGCATATGTATACTTCTGATCAGAACAATAGCACTCCTACATACGGCAGATGTTTTGGTAGGGCCAGGAAACCTGGTATTGTAGTGTCATCTTTTTTACCTGGCAGCTTCCTTTGGAATTATATTATGACTTTAAATTTCCTAAACCTAAAACTTTGGAATTAGTTTAGGAATGCCCTATATTCCACAACTTTCATTTGTCTTTTAAAGTTATTTACTTATTCTATATTTATTTTAATATATGTACCACTCACTGCCCTTCATTCCTGAAGAAGATATATCCTGTGCTGCTTGCATTTCAGCCAACTACTGGCTGCTGCAATTCTCTGGATGTTTGGCTTTCTGAAACATAGAATGCTACAGCACCATTGTTCCTGAGTGCCTGGCATCAGACATCTGTGGAGACTCGATCCCTCAGTAGATTCCCGGTGAAACAGTTTGAGGTGGGCTGTCTAGTGCTCAGGAGCTGGTGATGAATGGCACTGCTTGTCTCAGACATAGTCATTAGATGTGCCCCTCTCTGCAGTCTCGTGCTGTTTCAGCTGAAACTTAATATCTCCTAGAAATCGCTTTCCTACGAAAAGGAGGTATTGGTTTCTTCATGATTCATAATCTGAAAGACATAGTGATGTTGAAACCACCCATAGAGATCCACCTGCTCATAGGCAGTGATTAACTGCTATGCTTGATCCTTAGCATGCAACTCCCACTCACTCAATCAGGCTCAGTGCTTTATTTCAGTGATAAGCTTATTTTAGCCTGGGGTTTCTGTGGCGTGTCTGAGCATGTGTTACTCTTTGTGAGATTACAGTACTTATTCCTTCATAGGACAGACTCTCGTAAAAGCACTCCAGACCATATCCCCCTTTACATATGTGCACTTCCTGGGAAATATGTTCCTCTGTAGGGACAGTACTTTTTGAATATTGATTTGTGCCATTGGTGCCGATATGCCTGTTTTTCTTTTCGTTACATTTAGTTCTGCGAGGAGGCAGGCATAGGTTCAGCACTTTGCCTACATACTCAGTCTATCTTTGTTGGCATTTATACCCTAAGCCAAATGTTAGAGGCCATAACACTTCCTGGAATTGTCCAAAACATGCACACAGCTAGCATTATTAACAAAGGGTAACCTTGGTTACATAAATGTTTCCAAGCATTGAATCCTGTTTAACTGTCTAGTACTGGCAATATCAGTTTGAGCTCATTTCATCATCGGGTTAAACATTGAAGAGAATGTCTAACCGTCTGATCCTACGATTGAACACAGATGAATTGAAAGGCAATAGAAAATCAAAGTTAGAGCAATGTTCTATAGACCACCAAATGAAGTGAAAATTGGGAATGAAGACATTAGGAAACAACTGTCTAACAATATTACAAGAACAAGAGGTGATAATCCTAAAATTCCTGTACCCTACTATTCACCTATAAATATAAGGAACACAAAAAATGCTATTTCTCAAAATGTATCAGGCTGCGCAAACCTTTTCAAAGATCTGTTTCACATTTAGCCAACTTGTAGTCACTGCTAGCCCTGCGGTCAACTCTTCTCACGTCTCAGCAACTCTGCAATTTTCCCTGGTTTTTTAAATAGAGAAAGTAAATAAATAGACACAGCATTTCTTATGCGATCATATCAGTGACTGCAATTGTTTCTTCTAACCTGATCTGTTCCCATTTAGATCTCCATCCGGACATTTTCCAGCCGAAACCAGAACACATTTGACTCCTGTTGTAGGCAGCTGACATCCTTATGGCTTATCTACATACACTTATACTGCAAGATTCCTGAAATTGCTCTATTCAGTCTTTAAGATCCAACTGCTCACACTCTTCAATGACTCACTAGGTCACTGAATTTTTCGTAGCCCCTGGAACCCTGCACTTGTGAAGCCCTGCTAAAAAAACAAAAAACTTTCAGCACTAACCAACTGAGCAACTTCCATCCAATTTCCTTTTTATCAAGCCAAGGGAAAATCCTGGAAAAAAGTTATGATGTTTGCAAAGGAGAGCAAACTGCTTGACACCATTGAACCACTGCCACATCACACTCTTGAGTTAGTGGTACAATATCCTTTGATAGATGGAAGTGGCGTCAGAGCACTGATTTTTCCAGATTTGTTGGTGGTTTTTGACCCCATTGAATGCTAGCTCCTCATCATGCCATTGATTGAAGTAAGTGTTTCAGAAATAGTGCTAGCTTGGATTCAATCATTCTTAGAGAAAAGAGGTCATGCTACCTCCTTTTTCCTCAGTAGTCAAGGATTCCTGCTGTGGTGTCTCTCATGCTAAACTTCTTTCTCTAATCTCTTTCAATCTGTACATGGAATTTGAAACTCAAGATGTGCCAATAGGATACTATTCATTCTCAGTTTCCAGAGGTGTGTGGTGGTTGAATAAGCTCAGGATTCAGCTTATGCTCCTTATCAGGAGTTATGGTTTGAGAAGCCCATTGTATCGGGTATTGAATGCAATTGAAGCAGGATCTGGATCAGCAGGTTTCCTAATGGTGGCCAAGACCATTTTCTTCTGGCCTTCCTAGGCGTATCATAGGATTTGGCATCTTAACAGGAAGAAATGTGAAGAAGCTTTAAATTGAAGCACATTCATGCATGGAGGTTCTTAGAAACTGGCTTTATTGCCTTACATCCTTTCATAATTGTTGTGGCTGGTATGAATATGAGGATTACAGAATGTAAGAGGACCTACCTAACTTGTGGGGCGAGAGAGGTTTAAGGTTCATGCTTCAGTAAAGGCTCAAAGTCCAGGGCTGTGACCATACTCCTTAGAGAATGACAAACATGAGAGGCCCTAGGTGAGGTAAAAATCGAAAGGATGCTTACCATAATAGAATAGTGGTTTCATAAGTGTCAGGAACATTCATTTACTCCTGATGAATGACCTACTTAGATTCAAGGCATTTTCACAGCAAGGCATCCATGGTGAATGGTGTATCCTGCACTCTGCTTTTGAGTTGAATTCTCAGTAGCATGATGTAACATGGTTGACTGAGTTATGTGAACTATTGCGATGAGACAGTGGCATGTTCTACTTTGGACTCAGCTGGAGACTGGGAGCTGGACCCGCCATCACAGGAGGATCTGCACCCTGTTCCATGCTAGGCAACTACAGACACTAAATACAGGGAGAAAAGTGAAGCAGAGCAAAAAGCAACCACTAGACAGTAGAGGATTGATGCCTTCCACCTTAAACAACAGTATCTGTTGTAATTGTGAGGTGAAGATGCAAAAAGCTCACGGTTATAACCCTCAGAAGCAGGTAGCCGGCCGTGCGCGACTCTGCCCCCCTCCCGCTACATACGCGGTCTGAGCCAGCGCAGGGAGGGAAGTGTAGTGCTCAACAGCATATTACACGCATCGAGACAGGCACTTCCGCTACCAGGCCCCAGGTAAGCAAGCGGAACAAGGAGTGCCACGGTCGCTATCCCTGCAACGCCCTACCGCTCGCGTCTCTTCATGTGAGTCAGAATGCCTAGGCCTGCAACAGGTCTGCACTCGATTGTGGCAGGCCTCTCAGACTGACCCGACCCGAGTGCGAGCTGGAGCCGAGACACAAAGGGAGAAAACCTCCCCATCCCGGCTCCGGACCTGTGACCTGGTGATCCCAGGCGATTTTCAAACCTGTACTACTACGGGCGGCTCGCCCTCGCACCCCAAGTGTCGCTAGTGCAGAGCCTAGCCCACCCCACAGAGAGAGGGTGAGGGGGCAGACCCCATTGAATGGGCCCGCTTGAGCAAGGCCTCCACCCAAGGGTCGTGGTTCCTGCTAGAGTATGACCTTGACTTACCTGCAAGCGCACTTCGAGAGTCCAGCGCAGAATGAAAAAGACAGGTAGTGGGATGGGCCGATGCTCCTCTTATGGTGGGTCAGCAGTGACGAGGGTCGGCCATGTTGGGGTGGGATGGGAGGCAGGGGATGCTAACCTTGCTTTGGAGGGTTCTGGTGTGGAGCTGAAGCTCACTTTGTTACTCACTTTGTTACTCATGTGGCGAGGAAGACTTACGAGGACGTAATGGGGGTCAATCCTGATGGATAAATTGTGATATGACTTCCGTAAAATTATAAACAAATAGATGAGTTACAAAAAATACTATATTCTTAATTTAATATTAATTACATATTGGTGTTATAAAAGTATTGAAATGGAGAAATCAACAAGAATTTTCTATTGAAGGAAGTAAAGTTTTAAACAAGGTTTAGTAGTTTAACATAGAAATTACATGTACATGATGTTTACATGATATTTTCAAGCTCATCAGTCCAAGATTTCAGGCAAAACCTTGATAGAGTTATGGATAAGGTAGTGCAACATGGTTTCATCACCAAAGGCAGCATTAAACTGCAACACGCTATATTTCCTTTTTTGACTTTCATATAAGGTGGGGTTCATTTAAAAAGAAAAAAAAATGTACTATCTTATGCATTAGTCAGTCACCAAGATTTGAGAGGAGCCTGATTCTAACAAGATGTACAATCTGTGACTGAGCGCTTATCACTTCTCATTTTGACTATTGGTAATTCTGTGTCTTCCTTTACATGCACAAGCATTCATCCACATTGCCACACACGTTATCTTTGTAGCTTTGAAGGTGGGAAGTGATTGTTTAAGGAATTGGGTGAAGGGCTAGCTTTTTGCCCACACAAAATATATTTTCGAGCTAATCATAAGTTGTCCTCTTAGTAGATGTATACAGCTGGCTTCCTTTCACAGTTTAACACCCTTCTGGTGATTTCATGACCGTATATAGCCTTCTCTTTGACGAACAGTTAGGAGGTGCTTATCTGACATGCCTCCAACTCACCCACAATCGGTTAAAGTGGTTGTGTATCTATGTGCGGAGCATTAAAAGGCACTTTAAGTTGTAATTGGTGGTGTATTTTCTATTTTGTGGGAATATATGATTTCCCATAGATGATGTCATATGTAAAGTGGCATCCAGTCATAAATGACATCACAAACGCTTGGAATTACTGTAGTCTCTGAGAAGATTCCATGCTTGATGTTCTGTTCTCATCCTTACAGGAGACTCTGCGACTGGAGCTGGAGGCAGAGCGCGAGGAGCTACTGCACCGTCTGACACAAGAGCGAGAGGAGCTGGCAGCTCGCTGTGAATCCGAGAAGGAGGAACTGAGCGAGGAGATATCGGCTCTCCAGCAGGAACGGGACGAGAGTCTTCTGATGGCAGAGAATGAGAAACAGCAGGTGGGGTTAAAGAACTTGTTGGGATATAGGGAAAGGGGAATTAGGATAGGCAGCTGGGAAATCGCAATGGACAGAGAGCATTACTTTACTTTGCTGTTATGGTGCTTCCAGATATAAGACAAGGAGTGGGAAGCTAGGGAGTGTGTGATAGAGGTTATTATGGTGAAGTGGCATTTGCTGGTGTGTGTAGTATGGAAACTTGCACCACTGTGTGAGATGAGGGAAGTCTTTACGATCTGTGGAGATAAGCCTTTGTATGAGAGTAGAAAGACAGTGACTTGTGGAGTGTGTGCAGTTATGATGTGGGGTAGTCCGAGCTTAGTGTTGGTATGATATGTGTACTTTGTGGCCTTACTTATGTGTGATGGAGGGAGCATTGGATAGTCTGCGATTGCATAGAGGCTAGTCTATAATTTGTTGCGCTTGTGCCTGGGACAGTCTGAGTGAAGAGAGTGTTGTATCTCACTTATGCCTACCCCCGTGCCTGCGCTTGGTACCTTCCCCTCCCCTGCGCGTGAGCTCCCTCTGCATTCCTTTCCCCCTGATTGGTTCCCCTACATTCCATTCCTTCCCAGCTGACCTCCTGTGACATGAACTGTCATAACTGATGTTCCTCTGACCCACGCCCCACCAATGGTGTGGGGCTGTTATTTAATAAACCTATTCTGATTTACTCTACTGAAAATGACTACTTTCTAACAGTGGCAAAGAGCGGAACTGCAGCCTCGCACCGTGGTACTTGCTGAAACAGCTTACGTTTTGGGTACTTTATTGATATCCAATTCAGAACATCAAGACAAATTCCTCCTACCTGTGGAGGTTTTTCCTTTATGAATTGTCGTTTATGGACTGCCTGCCGTCATCAGTGGATGAAGACGTCGCCCACATAAGCCGGTGGTGTGCTCCCGATCCTCTGCTGTGTTGGAGGCTGTGGAAGTGAACTTCGTGTGCTGAGATTTGAGTATCTCAGGACGTCCGGTGACTGGCAGTCCGGTGATTTTCACGATTGATCCTGGATGAGGGAAGCAGTTTTTCATGATGTGACAATCACAGCGTCGCATGAAGGTATGGCCGCACGGCATTTCAAGTTTTCCTCTTCACGTCTGAGGTTGCCTGAAGTATCTCCGGTCATCGGCAGTGCCTCCGTGAACTTTCCTGTCAGCTGTGCCTGCGCTTGCTGTGCGCATTCTCTGAGGCAATTCCTGTCAGTTGTGTTCGCGCTTAAATTCAACCTCATCTGCGCATGCTCGGCTGCGTGTGACGTCACTGAAACGCAGCGCTGGAGGCCATTTAAAAAAAAAAAGGACAATTGAAACCGACCGTCTTTTCCAGTTTCAGTGTTCGAGTCTGGCCAACGCTTAATAGTTGTGAACTGTGTGAAATGAACAAAAAGGGGGCCAGTAATTTTTCTAAAGTAACTGGATGTGCAAGAAAATTTTTCTAAGGACTGTTAGCTATTTGGGCCATTAGAGAATATTATATCTCAGTTAGACAACTTCAACTCTCACTAGAATCTAGATTAATCCCGTAAGAGTGCATTAATATATTCCATCGCTATGTGTGCTCTCAGTTCCTTGAATCTTTCCCAACCTCAAGCGTTCCTACCTTTAAAAGGTGCACCATGCATGCCTTGGAAAGAGTGGAAAGAATACTTTATTAATTACATTGAGACAGTGGAAGATGACGATTTCACGTCTGAAAAGAAAAAAAAAGTACTGTTGTACTGTCTAGGCCCTGGCGGCGTTAAGACCTACAACAACATAGAGAAGAAAGTTAGAACGGGTGGTGATGTATATCAACATGCCTTGGACGATCTGGATGACCACTTCTCGCCTATTGTGTGCGTCGCTGTTGACCGGTACAAATTCCCGAGAAGAAAGCAAGGGAAAGAAGAGAGCATTGAAGATTATGTTGCAGCCTTGAACAACTTAGCCTTAACCTTCAGATTTGGAGCACTGCAAGAGGAGTTTGTGCGTGATCAAATAATTATGCACGCGAGCAACCCGAATATCCAAAACAAACTTTGGGTTAATGGTGAGGCTTCTTTGAAGGAAGTTGTTGCTCTTGTCAAGAAAGCTGAACTTACAGGCAGATGCGCCAAAGCAGTCATGGATGAACCTGTGGAAGTTAAAGCCATAAGATCCTCTAATGCAACCAAACTAAAACACAAAGGAAACAAAAGAGAAGTGAGACATGAATTTCACAAAAGAAGTGAACCAAGTAAACCAAAACATAGCAGTGAAAGACGTGGTAGTACTAGAGACAATGAGTTTGCTGAACTTAGATGTTATCGTTGTGGATCTCCAACCCATTTAGCCGATTCAAAAAAGTGTCCAGCCATACATCAAAAATGCTTGTCATGTGGAATGACTGGGCACATTGCCAAGGCATGCAATAGAAAAATGTATAGACAAAGCAGACAGGTCCGACAAATTCATGAAGAGAGTGATTCCACAGATGAAGGTTCTGAATATTCTGACTCCGACAGCGTCAGTTATGTCTTCTCTATCGAATATGATGTTTTAGAACTCACGCCAACTAAGAAGAAAAAACCCATGTGTGATGTAAAATTGGGTGGTGTGACAGTAAATCTCATGGCAGACTCTGGGTCTCCCTTCACGATCATCAACGAAAATGTGGGGAAGCAATTCACGGATAAAGTTGGCTCAACTCTTGAAAAATCAAAAGTCATCGCCAGAAGCTACACAGGAAACAACATAGAATTCTTAGGAACTCGTGATCTTGAATTTGAATTTAAAAACAGAAAAGCAATTTGCAGACTTTATGTTGCTAAGAAAGGCCCTTCTGTCCTTGGCTGGAGTGACCAAGCGGATCTGGGTATCATGCTCGATCCCAATAGTGATGATCCGGTGTTGTCTATTAATGATTCTAGTAAACTGGCAATACTAAAAGACTTCCCAGAAGTGTTCTCAGGTAAAGTTGGTCTTCTCAACAGCTTCGAACATAAAATCGAACTAAAAAACTCAGCTGTTCCTTGCATTCACAAGGTGAGACATCTACCAGTGTCAGTAAGAGATGATGTCCAAGCAGAATTAAACAAACTTGTCAAAGATGGTATTATAGAAGAGGTAGAATCGGCGGAGTGGGTTTCCCCCTTGGTTGTTGTGAAACGTCCCAATGGAAAAATTAGACTTTGCATCGATCTCAGGGACCTCAATAAGAACATTATTGTAGATCAATGTCCCCTACCACGTATTTGTGAAATGTTTAGTGCCACCAATGATATGTGTGTATTTTCCATTTTAGACCTGAAATCCGCGTACCACCAAATTCCTCTACACGCTGACAGCAAAAAATCCACAACCTTTATCACACCCTTTGGTTGCTATCGGTTTACCATGGTACCTTTTGGATTAGCCTCTGCTGCAGCACTTTTCCAAAGGGTCATGACATCCATTCTGGAAGGTGTTGATGGCATAAGGTTTTTCCAGGATGATATCCTGGTCATGGGTAGCAACCAATCGGAACATGACACACGTCTTAGGAAAGTTTTTAACAAATTGAAAATGCATGGTCTAACTGTAGAACTGGACAAATGTAAAATCTCACAAGACAGAGTGATTTACCTTGGGCACACCATCAGCCAGGAAGGCATTAAACCCAAACAAGGTTTAGTGGACGCTATCCTCAATGCTCCGTGTCCCTCAAGCAAAGAAGATGTGCGAGCTTTTCTTGGCTTGACGGAATATTATTCCAAGTTCATTAGGAATTTCTCAGAAAAGACCTACAGTATAAGACAATTACTGAAAAATAAAACCAAGTTTGTCTGGTCACCTGACTGTCAGATCACCTTTGATACCATCAAAAAGGAAATCAGCGAGGCACCTTTTCTCAAAGGTTTTGATCCCAAAGCAGAAATCTATATAACCACCGACGCTAGCAACAAGGGAATTGGTGCCGTTCTAGCCCAAAAAGACACATCGAACCAAGAATGGGTTGTAGCCTTTGCCTCCAGGTCGCTCACCTCTGCAGAGGAAAAGTACTCTGTCATTGAGCGTGAAATGCTGGCTTGTTCATGGGCGCTCAATTACTTCAGAGCATATGTGTGGGGATACGAAATCCATCTGCGCACAGACCACAAGCCATTGATCAAGATACTGTCAGCTTCAGGTCTACAAAATGCTTCACCAAGACTGAGCAAAATGTCAATCAAGCTGTTGGACTACAACTGCACGGTGGAATATTGGCCGGGAGTCAAAAACAAAATTGCAGACTTCCTCAGCAGCCTACCTCTGCCTCACACTGAAAACATGGCCACACAGGAAGATGAGGAGAAAGTGGCGCTGCTCTTCAATACTGGCCTGGACGGAATATCAGCGGAAGAATGGGGTCAACACATGTTGCGCGACTCCACGCTGCGAGAGGTATGCAAATTCGTCAACTCTGCATGGCCTGAAAAGCGCAACCTACACGACAATGTCAAAGCGTACTGGGAAACAAGAAACGAACTCAGTTTGGAAAACGGTGTGTTGTACAGAATCGGTAAAGCTATAACCCCTGTCACACTCAGAGACAAAATTCTAAGATTGTGTCACATAGGCCACCTTGGCATCACCAAGACTAAGCAGAGAGTCAGGTCAAGTTATTGGTGGCCGGGTATTGACAAACAAATTGAAGTCCAGGTCAGGAACTGTGTAGAATGCTGTGACTCAGACAAAACCCTCAAAACGTCAAAAGTCAGTCTCTCTCCTATTCAACCCCCCCTAATGGCATGGGAGAAACTGGGCTTAGACATAGTGGGACCCATCGAAGGTCATGGCGGAGAGGTCAAGTACATCCTAGTGGCGATAGATCATTTCTCCAAATGGCCTGAAATAAAAATTGTCGATGAAAGTGACAGCTCAGAATTCATTAATTTCTTGGACAAACTGTTTTTGAGTGAAGGATTACCCAAATCTGTACTCACAGATAACGGTCCGCAATTCTGCTCAGAGGCATTCAAGTCGTTTCTAGCAAGGAACTGCATCACTCATCACACCACTTCAATTTACCATCCTGAAGGTAATGGTCTCACTGAACGCTTCAACCGTGTCTTGAAGGGACATATACAACTATCCAGAAACGCAAACCAAAACTGGGAAGAAGAAATTTACAAACTCATCTGGGCATTCAGGATATCTCCGTGGGCCAGCACGTGCACAGCACCATTTGTTCTCATGAGGAGCAGACAGCCTTTAAGCATCGACCTGGGTTGGATGTCCAAATCTAAGCAAATTGAATGGTCGCCTGAAAACATCAGGAATAACATTATCAAAGCCCAGAAATATTACAAGGAATGGTATGATTCGAAACACAGTGCCAAAGAACATGCATTTAAAGTCGGCGACCTTGTGAAAGTTCGTTTGGAAAAAAAGTAAAGAAAGGAGAAAGCAGATTCACTGCTCCACTTTACATTGATGAACTGTTTAACAATGCGGCTAGACTCAGCGATGTTGATAAATCTTGTGTTGAAGAGAGTAATATGTCTAGGAATGCCATCACACATGATCTCCAACCTGACACTGACTCAGATGATGATCAGTCGACAGATCGGTCTGTTGGTGCCTATCCAAGCACTTCGACATACAATCGGAGTTGTCACGATGACCCACACTCTGACTCTGAAGTTGACGGTCACAGGTTCAGTAGCAGGTTCGGCAGATCCAGTCATGATTCCCATTCTGACTCTGAATGTGCACCGGACCTACCATTGATCTCTGGTAGGTTTGGCAGAACCATTCGAAGACCCAAACGCTTGGATGACTTTGTTTGTGACTAGCTGTCTCCAGTTTACCCATCCCCATGTTGATGTTTACCACATTCCGTGGCTCATTCGTTTTAACTCTCAAGAGAGGAAGATGTGTTGTATCTCACTTATGCCTACCCCCGTGCCTGCGCTTGGTACCTTCCCCTCCCCTGCGCGTGAGCTCCCTCTGCATTCCTTTCCCCCTGATTGGTTCCCCTACATTCCATTCCTTCCCAGCTGATCTCCTGTGACATGAACTGTCATAACTGATGTTCCTCTGACCCACGCACCACCAATGGTGTGGGGCTGTTATTTAATAAACCTATTCTGATTTACTCTACTGAAAATGACTACTTTCTAACAGAGAGATGTATTATTGTGTGTGGCCTGTGAGCCCTGAGTATTCTGTGAGGAGAGGGAGACCATGGTGTATTGGGCAAGACGATAGTTAGAGGTGGGAACCTGAGAAAGCTCGTGAGTGCAGATAATCTTCAACAAGAGTATGTTTGTTGTATGAGCCAGGGATTATGTGAGTTCATGTAGCTGGAACAGACTGGCAGTTCATAGAGAGAGACTCTAACGTTAGGTGGTATGTTGTTTGGTGCTGTCAGTGAGTGGGGGAGTTTGAGATTGCCTAGAATATGCTCGGAAAGCAAGGATGCCCTGTCAATAATTGGATGAGAAGATTTTTGGATTTGCTAACTAAATATAGTCTGGTTATTGAAGGCACTCTGAAATCTAATGGACATAGAACATTTCAGGATCCTAGCACTGGGACTAGGCAACAGTGCTTCTAGGTGAAGGTCTTTAATAGACTAGGATGACTCTTTGGCACTGTCTTTATGTGTCACTTCTTTATTTCCTCTCCTACATACAGGCCCTTTCCTTGAAGGAGTCGGAGAAGAACATTTTGATGGAGAAACTTAACAACACTCAACAAAGTCTGACCAATCTGGCGATGGAAGCCGAGCGATATAAAAGAGAGTCATCAAGTCGGCAGGAGCAGGACCGGGTGTGTAGGGAGCTATGCAAGATATGTATAGAAGCATAAAGAGGGCTGCATGTATACAATGTTTTTCTACAGCTCCTTGCATGCAGCAGTTTTTCATTGTTAATGTAGTAAATCTTTATCAAAGGAGAATTTTCATACAAACATACACATTTCATCTGTTTCAAGACATAAGAAGGGACGAACAGGAAGGTAATGGTGAGATGATGTTGGCTTAGTATATTAACTGAAGATGAAATGTTGCTTACACCTTAACAGGTCACCATTAATGCACTAACATCTGAGCTGAAGGACTTCCGTGCTCAGTTTGAGGAAGCCATCAGGACTCGTGAGCGAGAGGCCAAAGGACTACAGGAACAAAGCCGGGAGCTACTTAAGCAGCGGGAGTCTGCACTACGTGAGGTGAGTAGTGTGAATGCAGACCAGAAGCCAAGGACACTGACACTGTGTACCCTGTCAGAACGAGGAAAGAAACACATACACCAGGAATGGGAAACCTTCAACCCGAAGTGATCAAAGTACATGGCAATGCAAAATAAAATCAAAATATGATCACATTCTTGGTGTGGTTTGGCCATGGAGCTTCCTTTGGCACACAATTTGAAAAATAAAATAAAGTCAAAACATCTACAATTGTATGCCATGAGGATTTGGCAGGTACATGTCTATAATTAATCAAAGCAGCAAATTATTACTAAAAAAAAGCATCCCTAAACCAAACTCTGAAATTATATACAAAGTCAACAAAAGAGCCTTATGTTTTACTTATCTCAAAAAGGGACATCATTGCAGACCACACAATCATAGGTGCTCAAACTAAGTAAGTAATTAAACTCACCAGATATGTTATAATTGAAGAGGGTTGCTAAAGGCCTGCAACATAAGTCTCAATCTGCATATATCATGAGGGTATCCTAGAACTGTGGGGAACACTCAGCCAGAAAGTGGTTCACTGAGCAAAAATAAACAGCTTTAAAGATCTAAAATACCACTTATTTCAAATGCTTTTCAGATGTTTCACCTAGTATAAATGTAATAGCCAGCGCTACAGACACCAAACAAGAAATGCCTAGTAAAATATGCCAAACCCAGATGGTAGTGACAAGGAAGGGGACCCTTACAAGAAGCCCAGCTTACATTGGGCAGTGGCAAATGAGAGCTGAAAGCAGACAAATGTCAAGATCTAATTGAGTAAAGTAGCAATATGGTTTCTGGCAAACAAGTCCAAAGGCCATATATAAGTTAACAACATTCTTTAATAATTTTAAGATTAAATAACCCTCGCCAAGGATCACAGCTCTGTGAGCTATCAGAAGCCATCTTTTTTTCTTAATCATGCAGATGGTTGCCTTCCTCATGAGCTCTTTGAGCAAGCAGCTGACCAGTGCTTTGGCTTTCAAGCTTGGATTTGTGGTTGGGATTCTTTTGATTCATTCAGCAAAGTTAAATTATGAGTCCCCCTTATCGATCTCTCTATTTTTGTTCTGATTAGCTTGGCAAATCAGAATTCATGTTTCTAGAATTACCAAAACATACAAACTGCAGCCTGTGATATTTTCAATTATGGCCTTTTTCAGAGTTGGCCCAGACTGCTGACACACCCACAAAGTGACTGAGGTGTCAAAATTTCATTGAGAAGAAACTCCATTTACAAAAGACGAGATTAGGAAAGGCACTCTCACTCTCACACATGGCGTCCCTTGCAGAATCTTATATAGATGTATTTGTCTGATTCAATAGTTACCATTTGATAAGGTTCGACTGACATTACACAAGTCTTAATTAGCTGAGCTGTGAAACCAGATTATTTCATGATGCTTCAGTGTTCTCTCAGTGCTATGTCTTCTCTGAATTGGTCCCTGGAACAATTAGCTGTACTAGATGGATTGTCTTGTGCACAGTCGCACATTGAGTCTTGTTAAAGTAACCCTTTAGTAGATTATTAGCTGGTTCACTGACCACGGATGTTTGGCAGTAGGATATACATTTGGCAGTGGGATATAATGCTGTGCATTTTCCTGAGCACTTGTTAATGATCCTATATGGAAAATCTCTGCAGTCAGTCTTAGAAACACAAGATCGGAGTGAAAATTACGTATACTATCTACTGATTGCAATCTCTCCTTTAAAGATCTTTGTAATATACCTGCTGTATGTATTTCAGGTAGAGGAACTAAAGACCCAGCTGCGTGTGGTGGAAGATGCCCGTGACTCGATTCGCAAAGAGCTGATTGAGGCACATCGCCGGGTCCGTGAAGGTCAAGAGGAGCAGGAGATCCAGCGAAAGGAGTCTCTGGATCTACGCCGTGCCCTCAATGATGAGGCTAAGGAGAAAGAAGCATTGCAGAATTCCAACGAGGAACTGAGGGCTGGAGTCAAACGAGCAGAGGGCGAACGCATCAGGTCAGGAAAAGCAGAGAAAATAAACCCTAGTTGTGGTTAATGTGAGAGCATCAGGGCAGGTTCTCAATGAGTGAGGAACATGAGGTATGGTCTATGGGTAGTACAGGTGAGCCAGAGGGGGCGATATTAGAGAGGATTTGACAGCCAATGCATTATGAATAACATTGGCTTACTTCTTTACAAAGAAAGTGCATTTGAATTGCAAATAATTGGTAATGTTATGAGAGCAAACAAATGTATCGGGTGAAATAAAGCAGAGCAGGGATCTTCATGGAACAAAGATGAAGCTATGTGAGATGCTCAGAACATCTACACAAAAGCTAAGAAAACAGGGGTAGGTATTTTGACATCAAGGGAGTCAGAAAGGGCTAATTGAAGAGGATCTAAGAACAAGAACATTGGGTAAGGAAAGAACAGGCGTTGATAGACAGATATACAGAGCTGGGCATTATGGGGTAGGATTTGAGTGTTTGCTGTTGAATGGGGAAATGAAAGAGGTGGCTGCTATGAACAGAGCACAATATCCAAAAGTAGTGCTAGTGGAGAGAATCAGATCTTTTGTGGGAACTAGGCTACATTACTGCATGGATTAATCTAAAGTTCTCCATCCTCCATTCATTTATTTGAATGCAATATTCCCTGAAAACTAAACAAAAAAAACAGTTCACTGATAGTTGTCAACTAAAACGTAATTTGCATAAGTTGGATAAAGTTTGTTGTTTACAGACGATCAGTTAAAGAGAATCCACTGCTCACGGGGAGCCTAAAAAGTCTGATGATGATATGATTTTGCCTATGTCTCTGCATCTCTGAGAATAGATGTTTCATAGTCCCGCCGAACAGTTCCTGATGCGGGCTATTCGAGGCCTTTAAGTTATAATTTGGGAACAGTGTTATGTAATGTGGTATGCATGCTGTCTGATGATCACTTAGTACTATGTTCTAATCAGAGTGCAGCACAGCCCATGCTTACTAAGTGTCTGAACTTTGAAGGCCAATAGACAGGTGAGGGACCTTGGTATGATATATCTGGTGATCTCAAAATGTTTCAACAAAATAATAAATCCTTGGGCAGTGCAAGAGGAACATTGTGAGATATATAAATCGACTTTTCTAGCCAACAGAAAAAGGAGCGGTTTTGTTTCTCGGGTGCACATTAGTAGTTAGGCCTCATCAGGAGTGAATAATGAGGGATGCAGATATATAGGACTGTCAAATAAATTGCCTTTAGGGCCTACTAGGCTAGACATAATAGTTTCTTTTTATACAACTCTCTATACTTTTGTATTGAGACTTTTTAAAACGGTGTCAATTTTGACAGATAAGGGAACTGAGGCACCAGGTGAATAAGCGATGGTGTCAAATGGGGAAGTGGAGAAGATGTGGCCTAATGGCTAGAGTGATGTACCTCGAAGCTGGGGAACCTGGTTCGAGTCTCGGCAGGGATGCTCAAAATCCTGTGATTCTGGGCAAATCACTTAATCTCCTGTGCCTACCAAAAATGAATGTGTCTGTCTGTCTGTAATGTGACTGGTACTCATGTAAAGAGCTCCGATACCTTCGGGTTGAGTTCGCGCTATATAAAACTCTTTAAAAAAAAAAAAAAAAAAAAACATAAATAGTGAAGTCAAGATTCAAATAGCTGTCATATTTCTACAGCAGCAGTACTACATTTTTCCCTTCTGCTTACCTCTGTATGCAGTTCTGAAGCCCATATCTGAAATATTGTGTTCACATCCGCCACCTCCAGATGAAAGAAGACCTGTTTCGAAGTTCAGAGAAAAGTGACCAAAATGGTATCTGGTCTGCATGTTCTATAGGAGAAGCTTCAGAATCTAACTGTATTCTGAAGGAAAAATTAGCCGCCTGCTGTAACATCTCTTCTTCATTCCTTCCGTCAGTCTGAAGAAGGTGGTCTTTGAACACTAATGTTCAGGGTCTACTCCGCAAACTTTCAGAAACATAATATTCGAATCATGTGTGGCTGTAGATACACATGCTTCGCATAATCCTGCCAACAATGCTGGACTCGGATGTGTGCAAGTTGTTTTTCTTTTAAGAAAACCTTTCTAGTCATGAGGCAGAATGACTCCTCCTCATGCTGGCAATGTGCATGGTCATCAACTCCATTGTTTTCTTCCGCCTTCGGGTTCAGAAGTATGCTCTTCTGCTCCGGTTCGACACAGTCATCGTTTCTTCTTTCCCAACTCGACCATTCGTATTGTTTTGGATTGCAGGATCGTTGGGGCGTACTTTATTGCTTCAACATTCCCTCCATGCCATGTCCACTTGGTGATGGAACGGAAGCTTTTCGAGTCTGTTCGTACTACAATGCCAAGTTCGCACCCATCTGCACCAGGTGTGTAACTTGTGCCTCGCCCCTGAACACAAGGAGGTTACCTGTGAGGCCGGCAAATCATTTTGTTCGAAGAAGACCCTGCATGACTGTCAAGCGCGACGTCTTGAGATGTCCCGCTGTAGCGCTGAAGATACACTATCTCTCTTTGGATCTGAAGACTTTCAAGCGGAGGCACAGGCCCAAGATTGAGACGCTGATGAGGGCACCTTCTCCCCTGAGGACAGCTCCAGCTGCGAAATGGAGGAGGATCTCACTTCATATCAACCCATGAGTATTGAGTCTCCTCCACCCTGACCCCAGCAAACCACTGCAAAGGGTCACGTACCTACCCCAGACTGGCCAGTGACTCTTGTTGGACCACCACTGCCTTCGGGACATGGTCGGCCCCAACTGGCTGTATCGGATATGTCCAGGCTCAGCACAGTCAAAACAGCACAGGCCACATACTCCCGAACCGACCCCTCCTCCATCGAAGTTGAGCCGACTTTTGGAGTTTAATCTTTTGGAGTGAAAACAACGCTCCACCTCGGTGCCGAAAATTCCATCTTCGGGCCAAAAACCCTGGGCACCGAAAATGCCTGCATCAAAGATTTTGACATTGGAGCTGAAATTATTTGCCTTCAGCAAACATACGCATGGTTCAGAGTCTGCGGAACCAGTGCTTCAACGGCAGCAACAGGAGTTAGTCAAGACAAAAACATGTCATAATACAGCCATCCACTAGTGGTATCATTACAAGACCTCCTCATTCTGGTGCACAGCCGGCTTATAGACATTTATTGTTTGAAGAAGCTTTAGAAGTCCCAAAACCACCAAAGCACAGACAGAAGGCAGAAAAGGCCACAAGCCCGGCGCACATCAGCCCACCACAAACGCATGCTGCGCACCACAAGCAGTGACCACCGCCTTCACCTTTAGAACCCACCTCACACTCTCCATAGGGTTCCATTCTCTCCTTCACAAGGAAGGGAAGAGGAGTGAGATGAGTTCTACATCCCACCACATGATGGCCCGTGGGACTCCTATGATGCTTCCACAAGGTCTAGCTATTTACTGAGCCTTTAGAGGACAACTTCTTATTTGAGACTCTCTCCTCCAGCCAACACTCGGCACAGTACCTGCCGATGCTTAAAGTTATGCTACACCACATATCTTACACATTTACCGACCCTGTAAATTCACAAGTCATCACACCCAGAGTTGACAAAAATATAAAGCATCAAATAGCGACCCCACATACATAAAAGGGCAACTCCCACCTGACCGTCTTCGAACTGAAGTGGGGTGGTGAAGTGAGCTAAAGAACGATGATGGATTCAACCCAGATCTGTGAATGGGTTGAGTGTCTGAAAAGTTTCAGCGCTCCATCCATCATCTCCTTGTGTTAGCTAGTAAATCTTAATACTAAGGCCAGAGGCTTCCCTCAGACCTGGTAGATGCCACCCCCTCCCTCAGCCCCATTAGATATGCAAGTAGACATGTTACACCACCAGACTAGTCACACTCCTTAGGTGGGCAGCCTGATGTGAATCACAAAAGAAGGATTCCACCATCTTGATTTTGGTGGAATTAGTAACTCTGGGCCATGGCTATGCCCACTCCCCACAGGAAGTGGTCATAAAGGGGCTGTAACAACCCCAAGTATAAGTAGCCCATTGGCTACTCCCCTGAACGCCCTTAAATTCAGTATTTACGTGGCCCCCTGACAACAGGAACTCAAATTTGCCTGACTAAAGAAAAAAAAGGACCAAGTAAATTTGAAGAAGCGAGAACTGTGGATCAGCTGTGGACATTTGGCGCCAACCCATGCCTGTCTGCTCCTGTACTGACAATCGCGATAACCTGACTCATCCTGCAGCTGTGCAACATCCAAAAGCCTTGGAGGTCTGCCAGCACTTCACGAACCAGCC
The DNA here is from genome assembly GCF_964261635.1 of Lissotriton helveticus. Lineage (NCBI taxonomy): Eukaryota > Metazoa > Chordata > Amphibia > Caudata > Salamandridae > Lissotriton > Lissotriton helveticus. The sequence continues at coordinate 512,461,847 of NC_136065.1, forward strand.
AGCATCTCCTTTGAAGTGGAGGAGCCACTTGCCTGCAGGCACCGACCACAACTTCTGGTTCACCGTTCTGCTGAACACCGTGTCCACCGTCACAGCGGCTACCAGGGAGTTGGTCACCGTGCTCCAGGAGATCAGATCCGTCTCCCCATAAAGTTTGGACCAGGGTCGCTGGACACTTAGCTAAACACATCCCCATATCAATCACTTGGAGTTGCTAGATTTTCATCTAGCTCTCAAAGCTTTCCTTCCCCACCTGATTGGCAAGGTAGTCCTGATCAAAAGAGACAACGTGACTGCCATTTGTTATCTGCAAAAGCAAGGTGACCCTTGGTCCCCTCAGCTGTCTCACCTAGCCCATACCATCTGGAGGTGAGCTGTCCGATACAACATTCTCCTATTAGTGGAGTACCTCCTGGGAGTGGAGAACGTCTTTGCATCTCTCTTCACCAGGAGGTGGAAATAGTCCATGAGTGGGAGCTCCTCCCACAAGTCCTCCCCCCATACTTCTAGCATTGATGTCACCCAGACATAGACCTTTTTGCCACAGCAGAAAATGCCAAATACCCAAACTTCACCTCCAGGTTTTATTTATTTATTTATTTATATTCTTGTATAGCGCCTGAATCAATCCCGGCAGGGATATCTCTGCGCTTGCGCTCCTAACAGAAAGGCTCAATCGTGATCATATACCATTAGAAAGTGTTTCTTAAGACTGAGTGAATAGATAAGTTTTAAGATTTTTCCTGAAGGATTCTAGATTGGTGATTTGCTTCAGTGTTGGGGAAAGTGAGTTCCATAGAACAGGGCCTTTATAGGAGAGGGCACGGCCGCCTTGTCTAGTTCTTCTAAATCTTGGGACCTGAAGTAATTGATGACTGCTGGAGCGTAAAGTACGTCCAGGGGTATATGGTACAAACTTTTCCTTCAAGTATCTGTGTCCCAAGCCAAACAGACATTTGTGTATTGTGCAACACGTCTTAAATTCTATACGTTGCCTTATTGGCAACCAGTGGAGCTGATGTAGAAGAGGACGAGAGGGGGTTCTGGGTTGAGCATTGAGGACCAGCCTCGCCGCAGTGTTCTGGACCACTTGCAGTTTATTTAGTTGTTCCTCATTGGCTGCAATTAGCAGACCATTGCAGTAGTCCATCCTACTGATTACTAACGTCTGGACTAGTGTTTTCCTATAGTTATCGGGCAAGAATGGAAAAACACGCCGTAGCATCCCGATAACGTGGAAACACGCTCCTGTAACTTGGTTGATGTGTTCTTTGAGCAGGAGTGCTTGATCCAGACGTACTCCAAGATTTTTGACAACTGGTTTCCGGCTGGGGACAGGCCCCAACTCCAAGGGCCACCAATCTGGGGACCATAGGAGAGTAGCCCCACCAAACAACATGACTTCCGTCTTGGTCACATTACATTGGAGGCAATTTCGTGCCATCCAATCTGACACTGCTCTCATCCCATCTGCAAGTGATTTTTGGATTGCGGGTGTAAGATCTTGAAAGGGGAATAGGAGTTGGGTGTCGTCGGCGTACGACACCGGGGTGAACCCGTATTTTCTTACAATGTCCGCCAAGGGGGCCACGTACACGTTAAAAAGCGTGGGGCTTAGACATGAGCCCTGTGGCACTCCCTTGGTGAGCTCCCTTAGAGTGGAATTATGGGAGCCCAACTTGACTCCTTGTAGACGACCCGAAAGAAAGCTTTCCAACCAGGACAGAGCCGTACCTCCTATGCCCACCTCCCTCAAACGATCGAGAAGTATTTCGTGTGACACCGTGTCGAAGGCGGCGGATAAATCTAACAGCACCAGAATCGTTGATCCCCCTCCATCCAGTGACATCCTGATGTTATCCGTCACTGAGATGAGGGCCGACTCGGTGCTGTGATTGGGCCTGAAACCAGATTGGGAGTGGTCCAGGCCCTCCGTCGCCTCGATGTAATTTGACAAATGGGTGTTCACATGCCTCTCGGTCATTTTGCTAAGGTATGGCAGGAGGGAGATGGGTCGGAGGTTGGAAAGGTCCGTCCAGGGAAGCGCGGCATTCTTCCGGATAGGGTTCACCACTGCTTTTGTCCAATCCCCGGGCACGTGTCATTCCCTGAGAGAGTGATTTATGATGTCATGGATTTGTGGTCCAAGAAAAGTACTCAGGGGGCCCATCATTTTTTGCTGGTAGGAAGTCGTCAGGAGACCCTGACTTTATGTGGCTGATGAGGGAGGGGAGATCTAATTCACCGACTGGAGGAAAAGTTGTCAGGGAGACATTTCTTTGTGTAGATGAGGAGATGGAAGTACTCGTACTACTTTGATTGCTGGGAGCCTTCAATATTTTCTCATATATCAAGTTGATTTTATTTTCAAAAAACAGAGAAATGTTATCGCATAAGGATTGGGAGAAGTTGTCTGGGCTGTCACAGGCTGTCGGTTTTACGAATGCTTGCAGTATTTTGTATAATTCCTTAGAGGAATTACCAGCCTCTGCAAGTTGCTGTAGAAGGCTATTCTTCCGCGCCATCTTTATGTTTTTGTAATAGTTAGACTGGGCTTCACGGTGTGCTCTACCATTTTCTTCTGTGCGGGCTTTTCTCCATTTTTTCTCTATCTTCCTACAACCCTGCTTCTCCACTCTCAATGCTTCAGTGTACCATTTTTTTTGTTTGCTCACAGGAAATTGTTTATGCAGCTTCAGGGGGGCACGTTTATCTATTGCTGCAGTCATGGATTCATTAAATTTAGCTAGGGTACCTTCCACATCATCTGTAGACATAAGGTTAGGCCTTGTCCAGACCCTCTGTAAGTCCTCCACCGTTACCCTGTGCCACTGTCGACGCCATACTGGTGGGAGAGTGTTCTTTTTAGGGCGTTTATCCTCTTCCATTATACAGAATTCTAGCAGGAAGTGATCTGACCAATCTAGCTGAACGGTGGATTGGCAGAGAATTTTAGTGCAGTTTGAGAAAAGCAGGTCTAGAGAATGGCCTCCTTTATGTGTGGGTCCATTGTTCTGCAATTCCAGACCTAGAGTGGACAGGTCAGCAAGTAAGGACTTAGTTTCAGGTAGCTCTAAATTATCTATATGAGTGTTAAAATCGCCAAGGAGCAAAAAGTCTTCGTTGGCTCTAAGAAGAGGAGCTAAGAGCTCTAGAAGAGAAAGAGTAAAACCTGAACTAGACCTTGGTGGGCGATAAACTAACGCTCCTTTCCAGGATGCTCTTGTAGTAGTAATAACTCTAAAAACAATTATTTCAAATTGTGGACAACATTTTTGTTCTAAAACAGTTACTTTCAAGTTATCTTTATATACGATGGCTATTCCACCGCCTACTTTATCTGGACGATCCATATTTAAAAACTTATACCCTTGGGGGACCCCTAGAGCTATAGCAGGTATTGTGTCGGGTTTGAGCCAGGTCTCTGTAAGAAAACCCAGATCTGGTTGTGAAGTATGTAACAAATCCCATATTTGTAATTGGTGTTTGGGCATAGAGCGAACATTTAAAAGTAAGCACTTTATCCCTTTTATTGGTACATTTGTTACGGTATTTACCTTACTAATGATAGTAGAGTGGGATGCTTGAAAATGGCATTTTAGGCAAGAAAAAGGGCCCTCAGGGTATGGCCAATTGTCAGTAACACAATCAGGCGATGGAAGTAGTCTAAGATTTAATAGGTTTTGGGCGGAATACCTGATTATGGATTTCTCCATGGTAGAACTATCCGACCGCATGGAGCCTGTGGCCCCTGGTCCCGTTCTGTCGCGGACGGGCGCAGACGGGCTACTCTTTGGCTCCTCTTAGGCGATCTCTCAGGTGATCCACTGCGCGCGACCGCTGCGCGCTCGAAATGGAAGAGGGGCTATAAGCCCCTCGCACTTGTGTAAGCTAGAGCGCTAACCGCTCGCAGACCGGAAGTGAGTCTGGCTCTCGCCTGTCCGCCCTCCGCTCAACGGTGCTAGTCACCGAGTCGGAACAAGGCGTGCAGGCAGATGATCGAGCCCAGACTCCTTGGGAAGTATCAGTGCTATTCAGTATTTAAAATGACAAATAAACAAAGTAATAGCGTTTTGTTTTTAAAATGTTTCAGTTTTAAAATGTGGCACGATAATTCTAATAGTAAATGCAGTCATGCAGCCTTGCACATAGCGGTAGCGCTAACCAGTTTGAAAAAGCGGAAGGGGAGACTCTGCCACCGTCCCTACCTTTACCACAACCACAGTCCAGGGGCAATGCACTATGGATGCGTTGGTCCAAGATATTTGCTTACACTTTTACACCTCTCCCACTGCATCATTTTTTGGTTCACAAACTTTGGCAGACATCTATTACCCTCATCCTAGTGGCTCTCACAAGTGCACGATAACCAAGGTTCACCACACTCCTAGAACTCTCAGTAGTTCTCCATCAGGTGCTACTGAACAGGCAGGACCTTCTCAAGCAGAGCCATGGAGAAATCAGGTACCCAGACCCCAGGTCCCTCAACCTTGCGATCAGGGTTCTGAATTCCTAGAATTTGATTATTTAAATCTACCACAACCTTGAATGGACATTCTCAAAAAAAGCACACAGGCCGACTACTTTTGCCTTTTATGTTGCAAAGTGGAAAAGATTTGTTCACTACTGTCATTCCAAACACATTGATCCTTTAGGAGCCACGGTTCAAGACATTGTCTGTTACTTATGTAATTTATGTGTTCACACACAGCTTTGCAACCACATTAAGAAATGTCAGCTCCTTGACCTATACCAGTCGGGTTTCAGAGCGGGCACAGACCGAAACAGCACTAATTCACATTGTTGACGACACCTTGAGATCTCTTGATCAAAATGCTCCATGTCTTCGGATCCTTCTTGACTTGTCCTCAGCATTTAACACCATCAAACATGAAAACCCGATTGCTTTTCTTCAATATAGGATGGGTTTATCGGGCCATGTCTTAAATTGGTTTGTCTCTTTCTTACATAACCTCACCCAAAGAATCAAAGTTAACCAACCCATTGCAACTAATACCCCAGTCACTATTGGAGTACCTCAAGGCTCCGCACTTTCGTCCACACTTTTTAACCTATACATGGAACCTCTCTCTGATATTCTGAACCACTCTAACATTCATTACCATATGTATGCTGATGAAACTCAACTGTATTTGAAGATCTCCTTTACAGATGACATTAAGACTCTAAATGATGCGCTTCAAATAACTCAACAGTGGGTAACTCATAATCATCTATTGTTAAATACCCCCAAAACAGAATTCCTTGTGATTGCCCCCCGCAACCACTCTGCACCTACCTATGACTCAACCAAGTTACTGCTCTTAACTGTGCCCCTCATGTTGTTGACTCTACTAGATCTTTAGGTATAACCCTGGACAAATATCTAAATATGCATGATCACATCAGTGATACTATTAGGGGAGCCAATCTTCAGCTTAACACTCTAAGGAAAATCAAGCCATTCCTACCGCCTGAGGACATCCAGTCAGCAGTCCAATCCCTAGTTATCTCGCGTTTAGAATATGGGTTGGTGACCCTTGCTTGGCTATCTACAGCTAGTTCGGCTCCACTTAGAGGCACTCTGAACTCTTTGGCCAGACTCATCACAGGCTCCAGAAAACATTACCACATCACTCCAGACCTAATTCAACTAAACTGGTTGTCCATCGAATCTAGGATTCGGTTCAAGATATCTTTCCTGCAGCACAAAGCTATTCATTACAACACCCCGTTTACCTGGCAAAAAAACGTATGCTATCTGGCTCGAGTCGGAACTTAAGAAGTTCTAATTCCGTACCATTGAAACCTCCCAAATTCAATAAGAAAAAAACGTACAATCGGGCTTTCTCTGGTCTTGCTCCAAGAACATGGAACGCTCTTCTTCCCGAGATCAGATCCAACCCATCTACTGCCTCATTAAGAAAAACATGTCAAATGGCTACTCCTGAATGACCTTCAACAGCATTAGCCCTGATCCCACCTTAACCGACTTCCTTCTCCTGTTTGATAATCTTGCATACCTTTTGTTCAAAGTGTATTATGTTTCTCCTCATGTGTCCTTTTGATTTATTGCTCTACTGGAACTTTTCAGGTCCCACCAGATTCGCTGACTCCCATGGGTCACCGCTATTATTGTATTTTCCCATGCTCCCCTCTGACCTTGTTATTGTTCAGGTACCTCATTTGTTCCATATTGTTTGTTGTACTCATGCTTTTTCCTCATTACACTCACGCTCATTTGTACAGCGCTCTGATACCCATTTGGGTTGTGTTCGCACTTTATAAAACATTTCAAATAAATTTACATACCTCCGGTCTAACTTTTACATGTATAAAGGCTACACTTAGTGGAAGTGGCTGCAATATCTACAAAACAGACAACATGCTTCCCTATTCAGGATTCCAGTCATTAAAGTGGTCCTGGAAGGTCTTAAAAGAGTCATTCCTCCTAGGGTGCCACCAGCTCCCACTTGGAATCTCAGTATTGTATCAACAAAATGAATGGGCCCTCCATTCGAGCTCCTCCACTTCAGTGCCCTGCAGTTTTTATCCTGGAATATGTCATTCCTAGTTGCAATCAGTTCACTTGGTTGTATCAGTGAGCTTCAGTCATTAACTTTAGAAGAACCCTTCTTCCAACTACATAGAGATGGGGTGATACTGGGTACCAATCCTAAATTTCTTCCAATGGTTGTGTCTCTATTCCACATTAATCAATCTATCAAATTGCCAGTATTGTTCCCCAACCTAACTGAGTTGTGAAAAGGGCTCTACACACATTGAATTAAAACGAGCCCTCATGTATTATATTGATAGACCCAAATCATTTAGAAAAACACAACAACTCTTTGTTGCCTTTTCAAAACCACACAAAGAAAGGGCCATTTCTAAATCAGGCATTGCATGTTGGATTGTCAAATGCATCCAAACATGCTACGCAAAAGCTAACTTTCCCTATCCTTCCTAGAGCTCACTCCACTCATAAAGAAAAATGGCCGTGTCAGGAAATATACCTTTCGCTGACATATGTAAAGAAGCTACATGGTCTACTCTGCATACATTTACAAAACATTACAGTGTAGATGTGCAGGCCAGTTAACAAGCCAATGTAGACCACGCAGTTCTGTGTACATTATTTCAAATAACTGTAACCCCCATAGGTTAGCCACCCCTTATGGAGGAGGACTGCCTTATAGTCTATGCAAAGCATGTGTATCTACAGCTACACATGCCTCAAACAAAAAATGTTACTTACCCAGTAAGCATCTGTTCATTGCATATAGTGCTGTAGATTCACATGTGCACCGCCCTCCTCCCCAGACACTTCTGTTTTTTGCAGTTACTTTAATAAAATATCACAAATTCCTTTCGCATGCCATCTCACTAGACTGTGTTATGCTTCACATTCCATCCTCAACCGGCTTGCGGGAAAAAAATCTAACAATGGAGTCGAGGACCATGCGCATTACCAGCAAGAGGAGGAGTCCCTCTAACTCGTGACTTGAAAGACTTTCTTTGAAGAAAAACAACCTGCACGCATTCAAAGCCCAACACTAAATGGCAGGATTATCCTAAGCATGTGACTCTACAGCACTACATTCCTGTTTTATTAATGACCAATTTTGCTACTTTTGTGTTATGGTTTTGTATGTGTCACTATCATTTCAAATGCAGATCAAACAAATTAGGTATTTGAGTTCCCTGGATTAGGAACAAGAACCTGATACCACTTTATTACTGCACTTATGTGCGTGCAGGAATCTGTTCCACTGTCCTCCGAACTAGGTGCTAAAACCATATACTCATCTATTAGCAAGCTCATACTAGGTAGAGGAACCTCATGCATACAGATTCGAAGGAACCTCTTAATGACCGTTCACACCACAAGGTTACAAGTAGGAATCTTCCATCCACCCTCTACTAACCCAGGCATGATCTTCTTAGCCACCTCACAGCACCCTACGCTCTGTGCAAGATCTTGATTCCTATCCTCTAGCACCCCAGGCATCGGGCAAGATCTTCATGCCTTCTACTAATTGAAGAAATGTTCCTTTCTACTTTTTGTCACTGTATGGTTGTGTGACAGGATTTCACATGCTAACACCCTAATTTCCCCGACCAGGGACAGCAAGATACTCCCTTTGAGTTATTAAAGAATGATATGCCTAAAAAGGAGCCCTTTCCAATAACCATATGCAAAGAAAATTGGGAAGCAGGTGATGTGTTAATGATTGCACTGTTTTTGCTGTCTGTCTTTGGGACTAAGGGACTGATTTAGAGTTTGTTGTATAGGTTAACCCATCACAAATGTAACCAATATCCTCTCTGCCTTATTACAAGTGTCATTGAATATAATGCACTTAAAAAAAGCAAGCAGGATATCTGTCATGTTTTTGATTGAGTAACCTGTCCACCAAACTCTGAATCAGTCCCGAAGTCATAGAGGAAGTCCAGAACCCATAGTTTTGTAAGAAATTGGATTATTATTTGGAGTTAGTGGTTACCCAACTCGATCGTATAATTACAAACCTTGTAGGAGTGAACCCTCAAAGTCACTATATTAACCTGAACTCAACCCTTGGTAGCTTTGGCACAGAGCAGACAGGCGTAACTTAGAGTAATGTTTAAAGCCTTTCTGCAGTATCAAAACAGTTATAAAGTCAAATTGTAAAGCAATATAAATCCCAACCCGAATTAGAAAACTAGAGTAAAATGTAATAAACAAAATAATACCAAAAGGGCAATAATCCATTTACAGGCTACGGGCATATGGATTTTTAACGTTTTATGTAGAAACCGCGCCAATAAGCACGAAGTGCCTATGATAATCAATGGTTATGGTAGAACGAGACTTGGATGCATTTTGCAGCTGACCATTAGAAAGCATGGATCAAATACACCAACCAGGTTCGCCCTGGTGAAAGATGTTATCTTCTGACTTAGTCCTTTAATTCCCAAACCACCACAAGAGTACACTTCTGAAGCCCCTCTGGACCTCAGGTGAGGCACTTAGAGACTCACAGCAAATGAGGCAGAGGACAATAGCTGGGTCCAATCTACGGCTATTGGCCGCTATTCAGCTGGATATTTGCAGGAAAGGCCTTTCATAGCTTGTTTTTTCATTATAGCTTCAAAAAGAGGTTAGCCTTATGATCCTTGGAGTCCACGGTTTGTTCTGAGTACAAGAGGAAGCAGGTCCAGTTCTTCAGGGCTCCTCTTTGGTCACAGAGAGCAGGTCTAGTTCCCTTCTATTCTTCTTCAGGTCCAGGAGAATTCCGAAGTGGGTGGCTGGACGTGCCACATCAATGCCTGGCACAAGTTAGTAGGTGGGAATGACTCTTGGGCACACCTTAACCAATGAGGTAAAAGTTCCCAGGTCCAACTCCACCCACTTTGGGCATTTTAAAGATAGTTGTTGAAAGTTTTCAACTACACTAAACTTGGGGTCTGAGAGCTGGGGCATGTGTGTGAAGTGACTAAAATCCAGTATGTGGCTGTCACTGTACACCCAATAAATCCAAAGACAGAAGTCTAGTGGATAAAACCGGGTTAATCTGAATCGAACATTGATTACACAAGAACTGCCTTGCCATCCTGTTATCTGCCTATCAAGTGCTCCCAAAGTGTAAAATGTAAACCCAGCAGACCATTCAAACAGGATTTGACACTGCAATATAAAAAAGGATACTCACAGCCCTACCCTACATATTCTGTGAGATTCAAGTAGAGTCATCTCTGCCCATTCAGCTCAGTTTATTGTTGGTCCTGGAAAGCATTTTTCATCTTTTTGGCACCTATTAAGGTGCTACTCACTGGCTGAGAGAAGCTTGAAAGCAAATGCAAATTAGCCTGTAGGAACTTCAGTCAGAGCAAAGGTAGTTTTCCAAAAGTTAATTTTCCTTAATATTTACTTACAGTCCAATTTCAAACTTGAAATGTATTTGTAATAATTATTAAAAATAGTTGTTTTATTATGTGTCTAGTTAGCCTCATTCCCGATTTACAGTGTTAGGATTTTAATTTGTTCTCTGGTTTTCTAAATAGGACAACTAGGCCTTCCACAGTAAAAAAGTGCTTTTGGTTGGTAGTCACTGTAATGACATGCTAACATTACATTTCTACTTGTCCGCCTTAAAGATACTATGCAGCCTGCCTTGTAGGTAACAATGCCTACTTATGGATGACTTAGTAACATGTAAAATGGAGGTTTTGACCTACCAAAAGAGTTTATTTTGACAGGTCAAGTTGCATTTTTTCCCCTGCTGCAGTTCCGGCCACTGAGGGTAGGCCTGAAGCCATGTTTTACTCTGTCATTATGGTGGATGGCACAATAGTGACGTTTAACTTACATTTTATACCATATGATAGTGTCTTTATATGTAAGTTAAATATACCAATTAGGAATCTGTCAGTTCAACCATGTTTAAAGATGGAGCACAGACACTTTATCACTGGTTAACAGGTTAAAGTGCGCAGAGTTCTAAAGTCAGCAAAAGGCAAAAACATACAATGACCACACAGAAAAGGCTGTTTCCTACAATGATGCACCATGGTGCATAAGAGGTCAATGTAAACTTGATTCTATGGTGTTAAAAGATGTGAGAAGAAACTTTTCATGTACTGCCTCGCCATTTTACCAGTCCAAGTGATAAAAAGAGAAAGCTAAACACCTTCTACAAGAGAGTCAACAAGCTAACCTCATTCACTACTTGGCATTCTGGAACTATAGCACAGGATGAAATCGCTAATCCCTTTTTCTTATGACAAGACAAAGTCAAAATTACCTTCAAGAACAGTCAAACCAATCTTTGCGTGTTAAATTACATTGTGTTAGGTTACTTATTTTTTCTAGATGGGAATCTATCATAGCTAATTGCCCGTCACAATGGAGCCTCTTATACCAATTCCCTATGCCACTGGTTTTTACTTCATATAGGAGAGTTACCATCTCACTCATCGGATCAAATAATCCACCTATATCTCTTCTTAGAAAGTGGACAATTTGTGAGTATTCAAAGAACGTTGGTCGCCAGGGAGTAGTTACTCTAGCTAGTACTTCTTGCCACGTAATAATTCTTTGCTGAACAACGAAGTGCCTTAACTCCCGAAATCCCAAATTCTCCCACATTATTATATGGCTGTTTCTAATTTGGAGGCCCAAACAAAAACACTCTCGTAGACTTAAAAACTGGGAAGCTGAGGAGATAGAATTTCTTTTAAAAAAGGACTGCAATCTAGAGAAGCATTCTTTCAAGGTCTTATATCTTGTCCTCTTTGGGAATTTTGCAGTCTTTAAAAATACCCGAATTTGAGAATCAGACTCTTGTATCATTTTTTCTAAGAAGAAGCTGTCTCGATTATTTTTTGAGCCTATCAGACCTGCCACTATATCAAGAAAGGCTGCCTCATAATATGTTCTTAAGTGTGGCAGAGCCAGTCCCCCCTGATCGACTGGAAGTTGGATCACAGACAACTTAACCCTCGGGGCTTTCCCCCCCCAAACAAAACTTCTGAACATGGTTTCCATGTCTTTAAAAAAGGTTGAATTCAATTTGATTGGGTCATTACAAAACAAGAATACTAACAAGGGTAAAATCGACATTTTAATCAGAGATACTCTACCAATCAGAGTGAGTGGGAGTAAAAGCAAAGATTGGGAAACCATAAGCTTATTGGGTTATAAATCATTACGGGCCGCCAATTTTAAGAGGATGGCATTCCTGTCCCGCTGGCTAGCATATTGGACTCCGGAGGCACTGGAGAAAAGGTTCCCGGAGGTTAGGAACAAGTGCTTCAGATGCCAAGCTGATAGTCAGGGTGGATGGCTTCATATTTTCTTCACTTGTCCTCAACTGAAATCTTTCTGGGAGGCTATTTTCTCAGATATTAAGGCAGCTATAGGGAAAACACTTATGCCTTCAGCCAAATTGGCCCTCTTTGGTATATGTAATGATAGAGTGTTTCTCAAAGATGCGGAGGAAATGTTTGTATTTATTTCTTGTGCTGTTGCCCGCTCCCTAATTCTCCAAAATTGGAAATCAAAGGAACTTCTTTCCCATTTGAAATGGCTTAACAAAATGAGGAGGTCATGGAATTTTGAAAAAGCTTATGCTGGTAGAGTGGGAGCAGTAAGGAGATTTGAAATTAATTGGAAATATTTTGAGAATTTGCAGAAAAAAAGGGGGGGGTCAAGTTTGTAATTAGATTGAATACTGATAAGAGGCCTGTATTATGCTTAAGCAGTCTTGAAGTGTTGAAAGGGTTTATCAATAAGTCACAAGCGCACTTTAATTTGTGGTATTTGCACTTATAGTAATTTTGAAGCATTAGCACTTTATTTTAGGTTGGATTGTACTGTATTGCATTTGCACTTTAGGACCGAATTTTGCGGATGTTGCACAGTGCTTGTATTTGAAAATGTAGATATGTAGTCTTAATGTCATTGACTGCTTATGGCTCTTAAGTATTCATAATCCTCCCTTTTAATCTGTTTTTAATAGAAGAAGCTTTTAAATACCTTATATTCACTTCCATTGTCCAAATGATTCCTATATGTATTGTACCTTATCTATGCTCTGCTCAATAAAAAAAATATATAAAAAAAAAGAACAGTCAAACCAAAGCTAACAAGTTCATCAAGACATCTGCCGACATCGTGGAACAAGAGTTCTGTCTAAAGACACAAAACTGAGGTAGAAGGGATGGGTAAAGCCAAATTTGGGACCTGATTTCTAAACCAATGTTCCTAACCTACCTTTTTACTGCTCCTCTCTTCTTAGAGACAGGTAAAATTGTGGCTATTTTCGTGAAAAGCAAAGTGGTGTTTTATACCCTTTCGAGGAGCAAGGTCATGATTCGCTGTGTCACGTTCCCCAAGATAACTACACCACCAATGTGCTGCCACTTCATTCTTCAGTTAGCGAGGACAGCAAAACCAAGAACAGAGATAGCTCAAGTTGATTCTCAGTTTACATTGAGCTTGCAAGAAATAACCACCGACAAATGTGTGAAGAAAATTATTTTAGTTGGCCATACATAACACACTGCTATGGGTACCCTCAACAGATATATTCTAGCTTCAGGAAAGGGGGAAATTATCAACTCAACAATGAACATTCCTGCTAACCTGTATTTCTTCTCCAAAAGAATTAATTTTAACCATGAACAACTGATCCCGCTTACTATTTCATTCTCTATATTATCAGTCATCACAGTAATCTTTCTCAACAGCAACCTCTTCCCTAGGAACCTTTATTGACCCAATATAGTTCTTAACCACCTCAACCCTGAAGAATTTATCCAATAAAAACAATGTTTTACTTTCACAGGTAAGCACTGCAGGCAACTATATTTCATAGCATGTGAATTTATGTATGGTCCCATGCTGGAGTAGGGAATGTTACTTACCTTTGACAAGTCTTCTCCAGCATTCATATATTTCAATGGTACAGATATGATCTCCTTTCCTAACCAGTGGGACTTTTAGAGAAGGTCACTTCCCCCTTTTCCATGCCCTAAAAGTGGAAAATGGCTGCAGAAGGTGTAGCTTATTGACAGTCCACTTGGTGGCTCAGAGAGAAGAGCCCAAAGGCTAAAGAGGGAGTGTTGAAGGGAAATGGTTTATGTTCTTCTGTGTTGTTAATGTAATGAGAAATCCTAGCTGGGTGATGGAGGCTATTTCATATCATGTGACTCCATTTAAGATACCAATGCTGGAGAAGAGTTGATTCAGGTAAGCAGCTTTTCCTTCTAGTATATACGAGCCGAGTATGCCTTTTAGCACCTTTAGAATATATGCTTGAAATCTGATAAACAGCTTGCATTGACAGGATAAAGGCAGGAATCTACCTATTCCTGTGTGCAGCTATAATCCCCATAGGAAACATGTAACTAGTGCAGTTTCTAACTTACCCTCTTTTCCCTCCCCTTTTGATTTGTGTGCACATCTCTTGATGTCAGCCTGAAGCGAGCCAATGAGGAAAAGGAACAGAAGCTATCCATCTTGGAGGAAGCAAGGTTAGTTGTTGAAAAGGAGGCGGCTGATCTGCGGTCCAGCCTGCGGGAGGTAGAAAAGTCACGCCTGGAAGCTCGTAGGGAGCTACAGGAACTAAGGCGACAGGTAAGGTCCAGCAACATTTCTAGATTAACTAAATCACAAGTTAGGCATTCATATGTTGAAATGTCTGTTAAGGAACACTTATATGTTCATGAGGTAGGAGGGTGCATGAGGCCTGTGGAGTACCACAATAGATTAGTAAGTCCATGGCAGAGCTTAGCCCAGGCCGTGCCAGCCCAGGTGAGTCCACAGTTTTCTTGCCATGTGCTGCATCACCAGGAATAGGTTCCAGGTAGGTGGAAGAACTAATCAAATAAGTAAGATTTACAGGGAGTTGCAAGAGCGAGAGAGGAGTCCGCACAGTACCTCTGTTTTCAGCATGACATCTGTGCACATGGGTGGTTGTGGGATAAGACCTGTTTTGCATTGACTATGTAGAGTGCTGCATGAGGTAGCTGTTTTCTGTGCTTTTTATATTGGTATGGTCTGCTCATTCAGTCCCGGGACTATCAGTTACTTGGCAGTATTTGTGATGGAGACTGTTGTTATCCATTTATGACCCAGCACCACCAGTACGGATACACTTATATTGAATAACAACTTTCTGATTTTACGTTCTCTATGGCAGAAGCAAAGTCGAACTTCAAACTCTTATTCTAGTTAGTAGTGGTCACATGCTAAAAGAGAGCACGAGTCAGTACACAACAGTGAATATCCAGTTGGCGCAACAAATATTTGAAGACTAGAACGGTTCTCCTTGATATGTAGAATAGGACTACTCAAACAATTAAGTGCAAAAATAGAATGTGCTAGCAACTTCAGGGCCAAGAATCAACCCAAAAAGAAGTTATAAAATGTACATGGTTTGTGCTAGATTTTCCAGGGCTTTGAGCCCTATAGTCAATGTTTTTCCCTTTTCATGAAGCCCCCACCAGCGGTTCCTGTCACTGGCAGATGTCTTCTTTACGCTAGGTTGAAGAGTCCAAATCAGGAAGTATCAAAATGGCAACCTTGAGAGTAACAACTCATTCTGCTTCCAGAAATCTTAAGCTGAACTCCTTTACACCGACTGCCCACATTTCTAACAATCTAATTCTGCTCCTTATACTCAGCATCTTTTAAAGATTCAGTCAACAGCTACTGATTTTTCATTTTACATGCTATTTAAAGAAGTATCAAAGGAACAGAGAAAAGGAGAGCGCCTTCTCAACCTGACAAGGAGGGAGCTGTAGCTGATTACTGGCTACAAAAAGTGACATTGGCTCCCTGTACCCACATCTGGCAACTCTCATGGTCCCCTGTTGAAAGAAAGTAGCCTGGCAGAGAATCTCTATTGAGCGGACAGTTGCCAGAATCCTGACATGATCAATGAGACTTGAACCTCCCAAAAACACTACTTCTCAGCTTCTCAGGGCAATACCTCCCTCAGGGATTGGAATGCTGTGGCTCGGGGATGCCAAGTGGCCTTCGATAAAAATAGAGCTGAGAGGTTTCAAACCATATCGGAAGACCTGAGAGAGACCATCAGGATGTATCTTCTCAGTCTGATCTCGTTTTTGATATTCCTCTTAATATCCTCTCGGGCTGCATCTGTTCTTCCAGGATTGGTAATGGTGGTATTCTTTCTTTAGTGCACCACTGAAAGTCATTAAAACCCAAAGGAGTTGTGAACAAATTTTGGATCCTGGCACGTAAATTTAAGTTTTTGAAACACAAGTGCTGTTTTTAAAAAAAATTGCTACATCCAACTTTTACTATAGCTCTTGCACCTGTCATGTTACAGTGTACACGGAAACTGTCAACCATAAATCCAGGAAAGAAAGTTAAATTTTTCTGCTCCTGTAAACCCGATTTATGTCATAGGGTGGCAGTAATCAAATATGATTTGAGAGTATTCTTTCCCTAGGAAAAGCCATTGCTTTCCCTCACACTCCTTCGGGTCTCTGGTTCACAATTATTATTTCTAGTGCTGGTCACAATTGTTTCCTTAACTGTCAAGACAAACCTGCAACTACCACTGCGGGCTTTAACACATCTTGATGCCACTGCTAACTCTTCAGTTGACAGTTGGTTTGGTCCAAAGGCTTCAAAATGCTTTATCGTTCCTGGGACCTGTGATTGAGTTGGCTACACATAAGAAGTAGAAATCACTCCCGTCAGGCGTCTGTAATTCTGCACTACACCTTCAAGCTTAGCCCTCTCTTTATCTTCTAAACTGCATAACTTTACCAGTAAAAACTAGGCCCCTTCATCTTCCTCATCTAACCAGCCACTTTTGCACTTCTTCTTAGTCACTACATTTCCTCCATCTACTAGTTCGGACCAGATATCTCTTTCATCAATGATGAAGTAAACTAGCTTCCTTTGTCTTTACCCTCTTTATTTTCTAACATTGCTTTGAGCATGTGGTTACTACTTCAGTCAAGCACAACCTAAAGCTCTTGCTATTTTGCTATATATTCCATTACATCAAGTTTCGAATCACTGAGCTGATCAGCTGTCCTTGCTTAAGTTATGGTCTTTCAACAGCTTACCAGAAGACAGACTGTTCACCTGATTTTAGGGCCTATCAAAAGTACCTGATATAGCACTATCTCCCATGCAAATAACGATGTTTCTTTCTATAGTTTTGCACCCTTAGAGGTCATGCTATCTCAAAAATCTACTCTAGGTTCCTAAAACCCTGCTAGAAATTTTTGACCGTCACTTAAAGCGTCTGATTGTCGCTTCTCCTTTTTTCTTTGAAAGACTATCTCCTCAACTTTCCATTTCGGCTTGCCTACCCTTGTAGCACAGCCTATAAAGGCTGGGGATAGTATCCTTCAGAGTACATGACAAATCCCAATAACCAACAATAATCACTAATTTAACTACTAACCTGAATTCTCTCCGATGCTGTACTCAACAATGATGGTGCTGCTAGTCCCCTATTCTCTCTATTCTTAATGGTTTTAATTGTAAATAGGCAGAGGGCCGTTTTGACCCTTTCTTTTTAGTAAACGGTATTAGTTTAATTCTGTCTTAGATGTTTTATATTTTAAAAATACTTATTTATTGTACAAAATCTTTCTAAAATTATTGTCGCTACGATTATGAACTATCACTGGAATCACCCTTCCTATGTGTTTAAGTCAAGTGTCGATTATGTGTAAACGGTATGTTTTTATCCTTGTGCTTTCTAGGTCTAAACGACAGAAATAAAGTAATAAATTAAATGAAATGAACTGCTAACCTGAGGTTCCTGAGCCGTTTTCTGCCCAGCATAAAGCATATCAATGCCTTCCATGGCGGGTAGTAAACAACTTCTATTCTACTCCTTCATTCAATAATATTTGACCTCTTTTCTCTCCCATATCCAGTGCAGCTGCACTGGGACATGGCCCTGTAGATTGTATCCAATCATCTACTGCTATCTATCATGGCCCTGTATATTTTATCCAACCATCTACTGCTATCTATCATGGCCCTGTAGATTTTATCCAATCAGCCACTGCTAACTATCATGGCCCTGTAGATTTTATCCAGTCATCTCTGCTATTTGTCAAGGCCCTGGAGATGTTATCCAGTCATCTACTTCTATCTGTAATGGCCGTGTAGATTTTCTTCAATGCCATCTTGTTTTCACAATTTTATCTACTCCGACTTTGTCTGAGAACTCTTGCACAGCACTAATTTCATTCTGTAGGGTTTTGTCCCCCTCATTAGCTTACCCCTTGGCTCTGTTCCCTGCCAGTTTCTTTGACCCTCTGTCAATTTAATTCTCTTGAAGGTGCTAAACAACATGCACTCACTGCCCTACTTCACCAACAAAGTAGCCCCTTCAGACTTTTGATAATCCTAGTGGTTGCTGCCTATTCTGACACCAGTATCCGGTTATACTACTATCCTCAGTTTTTTCTCTGCAGTAGTACTGAACTCGTCAGGGTTCTCCCCCTTCACTTTCTGACAAAATCCCCTTCCCTTGAGGCCTCTCACCCTGGACAGAAACGGTCCACTCATTGCTTTTTCATCATGTGCCTTTCAAAGAACCTACCTATTCCCATTTTACTGACATAAATTCTAACATGGCACTCTCCCTAAGCTTGGAAAGGCATTCAAAAGGGGGGCCTATTACAAACCAATAGTGCTTCAACAAAATGCACTACATTCGTTCTCTGACTTTGCTTCACGTTCATTCGACATCTTTCTTCCTTAATGATTGGACATTTTGCAAAAAGATAGACTGTTCAAAACTGATGGAGGCCTAGCCGGCAATCATAAAACAAATGCTTGTGTGAAGCCATAAATTCATACTAACTCTGCTTGGAATTGTCACACAGAACAAAACCTTCTATTTTTGCATAATCTTCCATCCATTAGGGAATGCCTCTACATCTCCAGAGCAATTAAACCATTTCCTACCTTCCATACTATTCCAATACTTAATTAGTATACCAGTAGATGATTTTAACATTCCCTGGACCATAACTAAAAACCTTCCCACTTTCAGTTTATCAGAAATATATTCTTCATATGACTTACCTCCTTTGCAACTCAGTGCAAGTGCAACAGTCTCGATCTGATCATAGACTTCCAGGATACTATAAACGTTGAAAAACACATTTAACTACGCTGGTCGGACCACTTAGTCATTACCTTTTACGCCGTCAATTTAGAATTCTGTGTAAATAATTAAAGTAATCTAATAACATTTGGAGAAGACTCATAAAGAACATTTCCCATATTGTACTTTTCAAAAACCTCAGGGCCATAAGTAGTACTCTTCAGGATACAGAAGATCCGTCAAACTAATACAAAACTGCACCAGTGCACATTATGGACAAACCAGTTCCACTCACAGTCATACCTGTCAAAGAAAGAGCCTTCAATGGTAGGGACAACAAATAACCTAACAACAGTAAAAGAGAAACCATAAAATGTGAAAAAGCATGTGGAGACCATTACAAACTGCTGAATCTTTACCAGCCTTAAAACACATTCACATGGACATGATTATCAAGACAAAAATAAATCATTGCAGAGAACAACTCCATAAAGCAGCCAAGTTTCTCAAAGTTCTGTTCCAGATAATCAAACACTATGTCAACCAAATCTGAATTCCAAGCATCACTGCGTCTTTTACGAATGCTAACAGAATTGTCAACTTCTTCGAACAGAAAATCTCCAATTTTCTCAAAGAACTAAAACAAAAAATACAAATTGACTTCTGAAATCCCACCAAGATTGTCATCCTTCAACAATCTCGACCTCCAATATTTATTGAAAATCTTCAATAAAACCTTCAGCCTGCGTTGATGACCACATTCAGAGTCATTATAGTATATGCTTAAAACATTGCCTTTTTATCCATTTTCTGAAGAAACCCAGCCGTTACTTTCACGACTTCCAAAATCTTAGACCAGTAACCAAATTGACCTTCTTTGAAAAAGTAATTGTAAAGACTGTTTCCATTCAACTACTGGCTCATATTTAAAAACATAACCTCCTAAATGCTTATCAATTAGGATGTCATCCCAGGTGCTGCACGGAAACGACTGTTTGCACAGTACTGGATGACATACTTGGAAACCTTAGAAAGGGGTGACTCTTATCTTCATGGTATGCTAAACCTTTCTTCAGCATTTGATAGTATACACCATGAAACTCTTCTCACCATCTTATCCTCCAGAATAGGAACTGAAGGTCATGTGCTGAAGTTGTTCTCTGCCTTCAAGATAGATCTCAGTTAGTTCAAATGGTTCCTTTAGATCTTCTACTTTACCAGTAAAGTGTGGTGTACCCCAGGGTTCAACATTATCTTTCTCCTTATTTAATCTATACATGGAAACTCTGAGTACTTGTGTTGTCACTTACTGTTTTAGGTGGATCTCTTTGCTGTCCATGTGATGAGGTCCATGCTATACGAACACCACAATAAAATGAAATTAAAATAAGGTTGAGAACACTACACAGTCCGTAGCCCAATTACCAAGTCTTTATTTTGCTTTAGGACACTAGCAGGAAGTCAGGGCCCATTTAAGTGTATACTTTCTTTAAAATTAACAACTTCCTTCAGTCTAGAGGAAGTACCTATTCCCTTTCTTTCTGAATGATTCCAGTAGCTGGTAAAGGGGACTGGTCAGAAAATGGTCAAGGTAGTTTTATTTATTCAAGATGGACTGCTGGAACACCAGCTGCAATGTTTGCTGGATGTTGGCCAGCACAATATACAGAAAAGCGGAAAGTATACGAACCGTGGAGCGAGTGGGCAAATGGTTTAATAGTGAAGGACTCACTTGATGACTACAGAGTCCACATGCTGTCATAACCACAGATGATGAAGACAACCTGCAAAGAAGTCACCATCTTATGCTGACTCACACACTGTGTAGCAGAGGACATCAGCAGACGGTTCCTTGGTCCCAAACACATTAAACACACATTACTCCACACAATACTCACCAAATACTCCAAGGAAAGCAAGGACCACTGTTATAGCGAACTGGTGATAGCAGGCAGCCTGTCCACGAGGAGTGCAGGTAAAAAAAGCCTACACTTTGAAACAGCTGCCTCAAAATGCCAGTGCTCTCATAACTTGAGTTGAGGTAGTAGCAGAAACCCTCAGCGTTCAGTGGTTTTCACTTTGAAAGTACTCGCTGTCAGCAGAGCCTAATTTCTGCTGTCAAATGTCTCTATTAAAATGTAGATCATGCCAGTGGATTTGCAGATTGTCATGTAACTGGAGGGAAACCAGAAAAAAATTAACAGAATGGCACTGCTTTTCCAGCCTACGCAAAGATGTCTTTCGCTGTAGCTTTAGAGCATCTGTGTTGTAGAATTAGCTGTAGTGTGGTGAGTGAGAGGCTCATTATTATATTTAGAGGCTTGGAATGGATCCAGAGTAGGCCTGAACGGTGTTAGCCGAACTACGCTAAGTGGCCCAAAAACTTCATCGCCTAACGCGGATTCCGCAAGTGACGTAGTGTGTTACGTCGCACCATTTGTGCTGATTTTTAGCACCAGGTGTTTGTCCCGCACCGTAAGATCAGTGCGAACTTCACAACAAGCAGCGCATGAGGGCGCTGCTTCTTTCTGCCTTTCGAGTAGATGTTCTACTCGAGTGGCAGCTTCCTCAACGCGAACGGAAGGTTTCTCAACACGAGCAGTAGCGACCATCCACGACTGCCTGCATTGAAACATCACGCCGGAAGGTGGTCTGGAGCGAGGAAAAACCTCCACTCCACGTTCCGAACTCGGCACGCTGCACAGAGTGGGAAAAACTCCTCAAACTCTGCGAGCGGAGTGGAATTTCACACCCAGGTCTCATCCAGAAACCAAAGGTGCATCACTGAGATCTTTGAATAAAATTAAACTTGTCATGTCAAATGTCAAAGGTTCTTATATAGCGCCTTTTCACCACAAGGTCTCAAGGCGCTTGCTTTGGGAACCTGTCCTGGCTTTTTCCCTGTGAGATAACCTGTACTGGGCATCCCCAGGCATCCCGCCGCGGGGGGGGGGGGGCGTAGTGTAGATTAAGCAAGCTATTGCCTAGAGTTGCAGAGTGTGAACCCGTGATTCGAGTAGGCACCGAAGCGAGAATTATCGAGTCCGTGGACCTTTTGGGCTCAAGACCCTGCTGCGTCGGGAATTGAACCCTGGTCCCGGGTCTGACCTCTGCTTCAGGGTCTGCCTCCTCTAACCAGTGAGCCACACTTCTCCACTTCATGCTGTGGAAGTCATATTCATTGTATAAGGCAATTGGATATGCACAGCCTCTGGGTCCTCTGTGAAATCAATGTGGAACTGTGACTGTGATTAACTAGGGAGTGTTTTTTAGATTGATTATGGGCTGTGGTCATGTTCCATGGGGTTATTATTGAACAAGCTGTGGAATCTGAACGTTATGCATAAGTGACTCTCTCTGGTTAAGTCAGTGAATACATGGATTTGGTCATTCTAGTTGTTTCTTCAAATCAGGGTTTCTTTCTTGAAAGGAGGGTAGAAACATGTGGCTTTGAAATATCTTCAATCTCTGCATGATACTATAATGTATTGTTCCACTCCTTTTGTGTCGACCTGCATTTTCTCCTCCCCAAAATCATCTTGAGTGCCAGATGCAAAGTTCTCTCCAGTCAGAGCTGGGGGTGGATATGCCGTAACCACGCATGCTGTTTATTATTCTCCGCACTCCATAGGTGAAAATGCTAGACAGCGAGAACACTAGAAAGAGCAAGGAGCTAGCGGAACTTCAGGCCCGCATGTCCATAGATGAGCAACGGGAAGAGGAGAACCGGCGGGAGACCTTCAGCCTGAAGCAGAAGATTATGGAAGCGGAAGCCAGCCGGGAATCTTCACGGAAAGAGGTGGGTTCTCTATGGTCCGCAGGTGATGGAAGAAGGAGGGTCTCTTGCAGGATCTCACCATGAGCTTCTGAGACCATGCCCTCAGTCTGTTAGCACACTATTTGCTTCACTGCACTTCTGCTCCTTACCATGGAGTACTGCACTTCTGCTCTTTACCATAGAGTCCTGCACTCCCACTCCTTACCATAGAGTCCTGCACTTCTGCTCCCTACCATAAAGTACTACACTTCTGCTCCTTATCATTGAGTGATGCACTTCTGCTTCTTACCAGAGTCCTGCACTTCTGCTCCTTACCATAGAGTCCTGCATTTTTGCTCCTTACCATAGTCATGCACTCCTGCTCCTTACCATAGAGTCCTGCACTTCTGCTCTTTGCCATAGAGTCCTGCCCTTCCAATCTTTGCCATAGAGTGATGCACTTCTGCTCCTTACCATAGAGTCCAGCACTTCTGCTCTTTACCATAGAGTACTGCACTTCTGCTCTTTACCATAGAGTGATGCACTTCTGCTCTTTACCATAGAGTGATGCACTTCTGCTCCTTACCATAGAGTGATGCACTTCTGCTCCTTACCATAGAGTGATGCACTTCTGCTCCTTACCATAGAGTCCAGCACCTCTTCTCCTTACCATAGAGTCCTGCACTTCTGCTCCTTACCATAGATTCTCCTCAGTGCTCAGTGTAAGTGTTTGTGATTCACAAGGTATATGTTGCCTTTGCAGGTCACCAGCCTGCACAGGAAAATGGCTGAATTAGAGAACGAGTTCCTTGTGCGCGAGAAGGACCTGCTGGGTAGCTTGGAGGAGGCTCGTGGGAACGAGAAGAAGCTGCAAGATAATGCCCGCAACCTCGAGATCAAGCTGGAAACTGCCCAGGCAGAGGCCTCGGAGCTGGGTCTACGTCTCAGTGCAGCCGAGGGGCGCATTCATGGGCTGGAGGCAGAGCTGGCAAGGGTTGAGGGCATGAAGCGGGATGTGGAGTTCAAGCTGGGCAGCCTGCACTCTGCACTACGGCGTACACTGGGCATCAGCCGGACAGGGCGCAACCCCAGCCCGGCCATCAGAGGCCGCAGCAGCTCCCCGAAGAGACCTTTCTCGCCCACAAAAGGTAAACAGCGAGGCATGACTGACGTTAGTACAGCGTTGGTGCTGCAGTGCGATCATCTGTCTGCAAAAGGAAGTGATAAGCCTGGTTTCTGGGATTGATTTGAATAAGGAATGTAGAATAATGCCCTTAAAACCAGTCAGATCTGGGATCCGATAACTAAGATTTCATTGTGTGTTTCTGGGAGGTAAGGGATGTTTATCTTGCTTAATATTGCTCTCAGTTTTTATTCCATCCTTGAAGTGCAAGCCGGCTTTGCCATTAACTGGTTTCCTCTCTTGCAAAGCGTATGGTATCTTGGATTTTTCTCCTGACATATGTTTATAACCACATTTGGCAGTTTGTTTTGCTCCGTGACTGGTTGCCAATTATTTATGCCATTTAAAAACGGTATTCTGGAATAAATCCGGAAAGCAATAGAACTTCAGATACAATAAAATCAGCATAATGAAATCAGTTAATTTGAGTGAAAATATAGTCCACAAATAATAATAAAATTACCCCTTTATTTATTATGCAGACTATAAGAGAAATATGACAATGAAATGTGTATTTTTGGCTTTCTAATTATAATATAGAGTGCACCACCTCTTGAATTGTCGAAGTAGTTGCAACCGGAGGAAAACTCAAAGATGATCGGTAGAATATAACAAAAGTCACGTTCAGTGGCAATTTTTCAGGGGGGCATTCCAGTCCATCGGTTTTTACCCATGATGCCACTTGAGGCAGAGGTCAGCCATATGCATACCAGCCTTGCCCCTGCTCTCGTAGTACCAGGACAGCTTGAACTGCTAGGCCAGGTCCTCTTTCATCAAGAACGCAAACAACCGACTTGTATCAGCCTTCTTAGGCCTCCCTAGTGAGATGTAGCTTAAGTCCTGTGAGCAGATTATTATAAAGGAGGTCCTCCCACTGACCTGGTCTGATCACGACGCAGTACTATTTTGAAACTAATTTCTCTATACACCAGGGCAGAACTCCCTAAGCAATTTAGATCCTGAAGTAGTTTAGATCATGCTCTTATTAGACAGCATTTGTCCATCACTCAGCCAGAACTTTCCCCAGATCCAGAGCAGGCCATTACGAGTTACACGGACTGGCTTCAAGATTCTTTTGCTAAACTAGTCCCTTACAAAACAGCCTCCAAAAATAGAAAAACTCCCCCGGCCCCTTGTGTTTCTGAGCATCTGAGGCTGGAGAAACAATGGTGCAGAAAACAAGAGAGGCGTTGCTATCAAGAGTATGACAGCCAGGAGAAATCTCTTTATAAGTTAGCATTGGCTAACTATAAACGTCTCTTAATAAAAGAGAAGAGCAGCTACTATACACGGGAAATAGAATCCGCTCAAGACTCTACTAAACAACTATTTCAAGTGGTGACGAAACTGGCGGCGCCTTCGAGTATCCATGCTAACGTAGCAACTCAAGAATTTTGCTACTCCATAGCCCCTAGATTTCAGGCTAAAGTGGATCAAATTTACTCTGACTTTAATGCCCCTGTTGCTGCCACGAGTCAGTTGGACTCGAACATTGAGCTATCAGATCATTTTTCCTTTAGGAAATTTGTGCCAGTATGTGCGGAACAGATAACTGATCTGGTGAGTATTGCCAAATCTGGTTCACTGTTTGATCCGTGCCCTCCTTCTGTTATGAAATTGATTTCGGACCTTATTGATATTAACCTGATCAATATTTTTAACTCTATGTTCAGCTCAGGCATCTACCCCTCTCAATGGAAAAAGGCCTCTATTCTTCCACTACTAAAAAAACCTAATATGGATCCAACAGACACTAATAACCACCAACCAATTGCGTGTCTCCTGTTACCTGCTAAACTTGCTGAAAAAATTATGAATGATCAACTGGTCCAATACATCTATGAAAATAAGTTGCTGGATTAAGGATAGGCCATAATACGGAGAACATACTTATCAAAGCAACTGATGAGATTAGGTTTGCTTTAGACAGGGGAGGAGCGGCTGCCCTCGTGCTACTGGATTTATCAGCGGCCTTTGACATGGTGGATCATGGGCTCTTGATCAACCGTGTCTCTGCGCTAGGCATTGGGATTGAGGCCAAATCTCTGTTGACCTCTTCTTCTTTTTTTTTTTTTTTTGTCAAAACGCACTCCACTAGTCATCTTGGGCAACTTAAACTCCCCGTTTTTTTACTCCCTTGTGGAGTTCCGCAGGGCTCTTCTATTAGCCCCACATTGTTTAACATTTATGTCACCGATTTAGCACAGGTGATCAAATCTCTTGGCCTCGCGCTTACGTCATCTGCTTACGATTCCCAAATAGTGCTCTCCCTTCATAAGAATGGGGACACTGTTTTGATCAACTTTCATGATGGAATGTTAGCCATCAGCACTTGGATGTCTAGACATTGCCTCAAATTAAACTCTTCCAAGACAGAGGTTATTGTCCTCAGAAATCTATCCCGTGTCTGGTCTCCTTGTTGGTGGCCAGATAAACTGAGACCACCCCCTATCCCGGTTACTAAAGCCAATAACTTGGGTGTCATCCTATACGACAAGCTGTCTTTTAAATGCCATGTCAACGCAGTGGTCTGCTCTTGCTTTTATGTTCTGAGAATGGTGAAGAAACTGTTTCCTTTCATCCCGGCTGATGCCAGGAGAAAGATAATATCCGCTTTAGTTATGTCCAAAAGTGATTATTGCAACAGTTTATTGATTAATACACAGGAAATGATGTGAAATAAGCTACAGCTGGTACAGAACGCCGCCGCCAGGATGCTTTCGGGCACACCGAAATTTAAGTCGGTCTCCAAGGTGGTTAGACAACTTCATTGGTTGCCTAAAAGAAGCAGAACAAAATTCAAAGCATTGTGTATTGCCTATAAGGCAATCCACAATATAGGGCCAGAATTCCTAAAGAATTCACTGCAGTTATTCACTCCCAACAGATCCTTGTGTTCGTCAGGTGCTAACCTGCTTGTCGTCCCAAGAACTTACAGAACTAACTGGGGTGAAAGAAGCTTTGTGGTTGTAACTGTTAAGCTATGGAACTCTCTTCCCTCTCAGATCAGAGCCAATCCTACTTTATTGTCATTTAGGACACAATTAACAAGCATTTGCAATGCAATAGGTCTCTCATTTACGCACGTTTGAGCTATTGACGTTGCACATAACAATGCCTTTTATTTTTGTTTTTGTTTTTAAAACATAAATAAAAGGCAATGTCATTTACAATGCCAATAGCTTAAACTTGCGTAATTGCGAGACCTATTGCACTGCAAATGCTTGTTAAATTAAACTACAACATAAACACGAACAGCCATCCTCTGGGACAGATCATCACTCCACCCCCCCATGATGACATGCTCTTCCCTGATAAATAGTTCCCAAAAGGCCTGCAAATCCCATAGCTCAGGGGAGCTGCGCACACAACGCTTTCTAGGGAAACAACCGGCATCAAGTACCGGTGTGTAAGAAGCTTCTTCAGGGCAGTGGGGTAGCGGCTAGGGAGGAGGAACGTATATGTGAAGCTTTGTTTATAAGCCTGTGAAACAGAGGCGTCGGTTGCCATGAGATACAAACTGAAAGCACTGGGCACCATACATTGTGCAAGAGAGCAGGCGGTGAGACAGTACATCCTTGGAGGCTGACGTTAAAGAGCAGCAGCAATAAACACATGAAAGAACAGATAGATTGTATCGTCCATCAGCCGGACAGAAAAAAGTAGAACAAAGTGTATCAGGCTAGTAGATCAAAAGTGGAAAATGTATTTTTATTTAATTGGGCCCCCTGTATAAATGCAGGGTTTTGAAAGGGATGCAAAAATCAGTTGAGCGGCTGTAGACCAGCAAATCAACCATTGAGGACGTAATTACTGGCTCTCCTAAAACAACCTGCTTGCTACAGCTTCCAAGGCAAAGTAAAATGGTTAATAACACACAGACATGGATTTCCTTCTTAAATGGGACCATGTTTCCACTTGGAGGCACAAAAGCATCTGTCCAACTACCAATCTGTTTTCTAGCTCAGGAATGGGACTCAGGAGAGTATTGGCTGACACTTCCTATGAATAATGTACTGGTGGTACCCAGCTGCAATGGCCATATGGGAACCTCCCAGAGCTTTTGGGACTGTGGACCAACCTGTTCAGTCGGACAAAGCAGTCTTGGTCTGTGGGCAAGGCCTTCGACTGGTTCAGAGTGTTCTAGACAGGAGGATCTTCAGATGGTGGGAATTGGTTTTCAAACACCTCTTGTACTAACAATGTGCTGGTTAAAACAGATCATCCCATCACCGGTGACACCCATCATATATTGAGTCTGTCTTCTACAAGTACGATAAGATATTTGAATGAACCCACTGTCCTAGCAGACAACACCCAACTGCGGTTGACAGAATCTCTGGAACAGGTCTCCTTTAGCCTCCCTGAGGTCTCTGAGATATCTGTCTGCTCTCGTGTGATGTAACCCAGCTTTTAATGTTTGATCTTGCTTGATCACTTGACATAACATTTTATGTCATGGATTGCTAGTGTGAATTGCTGCATGCGTCAACGCTGCCAGAGGTATCTGGTAGATAGTAGAACCCAATCTGTTAATAGCGCGCTCTAGGTGTGGTCCTGAGATTTCTTGTGCCCTACGATTATACTTAAACTGGAAGAATGCCATACCCCTTGTGGCTAGCTGATGTCTTGCTCTCTCCCCACTATGGCGATGCACTTTAAATCATTCTCAAAATGTTTTACCACAATAAAATTTGTTTATAGTAGTAATTGTCACATTTATTCAACAATATTTTAAGATGAATTATCAGTAATTCAAATGTTTGTTATTGTGTCATCATAACAATTCACATATGTATATACAAATCAATTGTAAAAGCATGACAGTTATACATCATATTAACTGTATTTTACATTTCAAATGATTGACATGAAGCCCAGCCCAATGCATTTCGGCACGCAGTCGGTGCCTTCATCAGGGGCAGTTCTAAAAGAAATGAGAAAGTGATGTATGTAAGTATCTGTGTGAAAGGAGACATGGGGTGTTGGAAAGTTATGATAGTTGGCGTACCTTAGTATTCAACTGCAGGAGGTGTAATGTTGATGAATGCCAATTCTACAAACAAAAAAATATATGTGGTCGGTGATACTGATGTCTGCTCATTAAATCAATGATGAGCCATAAAGATATTTAAATGACATACCTGGTAGTCTGATTTCTGTTAGCTGTAATGATAAACATTGAATGTAGCTCAGTGTTTAAACAATAATTAAAACCAAAACTAAAAGTACCATGTACTGCATGATGAGGTAGGGCCATTATCATCATGCAGTACATGGTACTTTTAGTTTTGGTTTTAATTATTGTTTAAACACTGAGCTACATTCAATGTTTATCATTACAGCTAACAGAAACTTTCCAACACCCCATGTCTCCTTTCACACAGATACTTACATACATCACTTTCTCATTTCTTTTAGAACTGCCCCTGATGAAGGCACCGACTGCGTGCCGAAATGCATTGGGCTGGGCTTCATGTCAATCATTTGAAATGTAAAATACAGTTAATATGATGTATAACTGTCATGCTTTTACAATTGATTTGTATATACATATGTGAATTGTTATGATGACACAATAACAAACATTTGAATTACTGATAATTCATCTTAAAATATTGTTGAATAAATGTGACAATTACTACTATAAACAAATTTTATTGTGGTAAAACATTTTGAGAATGATTTAAAGTGCATCGCACTAAGTGAACAGTGCATGATTAGGTGGGCCACCACTCACCATAATTTATCTATTTAGCACCCAGGATTGACTCTCCTGAGTAATCATAGCACCAGTTGAATAATTTGTATGATTGGTTAATTATTTTGCGTAAAATCGGAGTGCTCCCCACAACCCCAATTATCATTACTCTCCCCACTATGGGCAGATTCCCTTCATTCTTCAAGTGCTACCATCTCATTGGACGGTCAAAAGAGGTTACAACAGAACACCACTAGAACCAAGATCATCCTGCTAGATTGAAAAGGAGGCCACTTTCTAGCTAACAGACTCCTGCTGTGGAGTCAACCCTTGCTGTGGTGACAATTCTCTGAGCATTATGAGCCAGACCTGCCGTCTTCTTTAAATAAGCATTAAAGTAGCGTAAGACGCCATGCGGGGATCTTTGTGTAGCAGACCTGCCGTCCTCCCAAATAAACAATATACGAATAGCGGAACACGCTCTGCCATGTTTCCTACGTAGTAGGACACCACTGATTGTATTTAACCCACCAGTAAATATCCGGAAAGGCGACTACACCCTTATTTGACAGTTTTTCATATACTGAACACGAAAGGGATTGGATAAGCGAAATATCTGTGACAGCCTTTTTCCAAATTTTGAAGGGTTTTCAAGATATGATTTTCATTGTCCTGAAGATGGTCTCAACAACTCAACAATAGAGACCGAAACGTCAACACACGCTTTTTCTACTGGATTAGTAAATCAATTGTAAATAGGTAGAAAAGTGTCTAGAATTGTTATATAGAAGCTTTCTTTGATTGACATACATGATATGTACTTCTTATAACAATGCTATCTATTTTGTACCCCTTTTTCTTGTGAAGTATTAAATACAAAAAAAAATTCATATACACCGGTTCTTTGCTCTCATTCTCATTAAGATCACCTTTGGTGGCTTTTGTATATTGATCAAATATCTACTGTTGCATTTTCTTGCACTATCGGCACCAAGTTTTTTAGGCCGCTAATTGATGTTTGAAATCTTGTTTAAAATCTAACAGCAGTAAAATCCCTTGAAGGTATCTTTACCCTACCGTACATATTGCCCAAACCCTCAAGGGTATATTGGGTTGCTCACTTTTTGTTACCTTATGGAGCATTCAGCGCCGAGACACCTATTGGTATTTGTGCGCTTTATAAGTTGTTGTAACATAACATAACAGTGAGGATCTTTGCCTGTGCATACCCACCACACTTTGGGCATCATGAGGAAAACATAAAGGGTAGTAGGTGGAAGGCTGTACAAAAGTGTCAACCACTGGCAATCAGGCCCCAGGCCAATGTTTAGTCCAGAGACTAGGCATATGTAAATCCAGTTTAGCCAGGCCTGATCTCTGGTAAAAGGGAACGAAAACGACCCCAACTGGTTTCATCATACTGCGACCGGTGCTGGCCTTTCTGGCATTAGTGGCAAGGAACAAGCCTGTGAAATATGATAAATACTAAGCTCGGCTTCCTTCTTTGGGGATGCAGTTTTCGCTATGGCCATTAGGTGGCTCCCTACTCCATCCTTTGACACGGTCGATTATAAAATTCTGGTGAACGAGTGAAAGAAGCAGGAGTTCAAGGAAAGCCTTTGAGATGCATTAAGCCTTTTCTAACAGAACACACTTGTGCAGTGCAATTTGGGAAATTCTCACTAAAAAGCAATTACATTAGAGCTTGGAGTTCCACAAGACTTTTCTCTTTTTTTCTTTATCACCTCATTTATTGCCTCTGTGTACTAAACCTTTCATCATATAATTTGTTTTTAAAAACTGTAGCACCTACACGAACACCGACGATTCACAGTTGCCATTCCGCCGTGATGGAACTTCTGCAGCACGCGGAAAAAAAATACAATAAGATGCATAGCTGGTTGGATGAGTGTCAATCAGCTAAGATGCAACGTGGAAAAGGCGTGATAGTCATTCTCAATAACAAGGCTGTTATACCTGCTGCTCTGCCAGTGTGACTGTGATGTGGAACGTTGGTGTGACCTCAAGATAAGTTCCAGTCCAGCCACTGTCAATGAATCAATCAATCAATCAGGCAGATTTATAGAGCGCGCTACTCACCTGCAAGGGTCTCAAGGCGCTGGGAGGGGGTGCTGCTACTGCTCGAAGAGCCAGGTCTTGAGTTGCTTCCGGAAGGAGAGATGGTCCTGGGTCAGTCGTAGGTGGGCGGGGAGGGAGTTCCACGTCTTGGCAGTCAGGTAGGAGAAGGATCTCCCTCCGGTGGTGGTTCTGCGAATCCGTGGGACGGTGGCAAGGGCGAGGTTGGCGGATTGGAGCTGACGGGTGGGTGTGTAGAACGTGAGGGGGTTGTTAAGGTATTCATGGCCCATGTCGTGGAGAGCCTTGTGAGCGTGGGTGAGGAGCCTGAACGTGATCCTTTTGCTGACGGGGAGCCAGTGCCGGTCTCTCAGGTGGGCAGAGATGTGGCTGTGTCAGGGGATGTCCAGGATGAGTCGTGCAGAAGCGTTCTGTATGCGTTGGAGTCTTTTTTGTAATTTGGCTGTGGTTCCGGCGTAGAGGGCGTTCCCGTAGTCCAGTCGGCTGGTGACGAGGGCCTGGGTGACCGTCTTTCTGGTTTCGGTGGGGATCCACCGGAAGATCTTTCGGAGCATGCGCAGGGTGTTGAAACATGATGACAAAACGGCGTTGACTTGCTTGGTCATAGTGAGGGAGGAGTCCAGGATGAAACCTAGGTTGCGTGTGTGGTCCGTGGGCTTCGGGGCGGTGCCCAGTGCAGTGGGCCCCCAGGAGTCGTCCCAGGCAGAAGGGGATGGTCTGGTCTGAGTTCAGTTTGAGACGGCTGAGCTTCATCCATTCCGCGACGTCTTTCATTCCTTCCTGGAGGCTGGCTCTGGCGGTGGCGGGGTCGTTGGTGAGGGAGAGGATCAGCTGGGTGTCGTCAGCGTAGGAGATGATAATTAGGTTGTGTTGGCGTGCGATGGCTGCGAGGGGGGGTCATGTAGATGTTGAAGAGGGTGGAGCTGAGCGAGGAACCTTGAGGTACGCCGCAGATGATCTTGGTGGCCGCTGAGCGGAAGGGAGGGAGGCGGACTCTCTGAGTTCTGTCGGAGAGGAAAGAGGTGATCCATTCCAGGGCCATTCCTTGGATCCCGGCGTGGTGGAGGCGGTTAGTTAGGGTGCGGTGGCAGACTGTGTCGAATGCGGCCGATAGGTCGAGGAGGATGAGGGCAGCAGTTTCCCCGTTGTCGAGCAGGAACCTGATGTCGTCGGTGGCTGCGATGTGGGTGGTCTCGGTGCTGTGGTTTGCTCGGAATCCAGACTGCGATGGGGTCGAGGGAGCTGTTGGTCTCGAGGAAGGTGGTTAGCTGTTTGTTGACAGTCTTCTCGATGACTTAAGCGGGGAACGGGAGGAGCGAGATGGGGCGGAAGTTCTTGAGGTCCGTGGGGTCTGCGGTGGGTTTCTTCAGGAGGGCGCTGATCTGCGCATGCTTCCAGCTCTCCGGAAAGGTGGCAGATGCGAAGGAGTTGTTAATGATGTTCCGGAGTTGGGGTGCGATGATGGAGTCGGCTTTGTTAAAGATGTGGTGTGGGCAGGGGTCGGCAGGGGAGCCGGAGTGGATGGTGTTCATCACGTGGGCGGTGTCTTCAGTGCTGACAGGGGTCCAGGCGCAGAGGGTGGTGGTGGGGGCGTTGGTTCGGTGGTTGGGTGCGTGGTCTGGGCGCCGAAGCTGTTGTGTATGTTGGCGATCTTGTGGTGGAAGAACGAGGCGAGTGCGTCGCAGAGGTCAATCTAATAGACTTCCATACTTAAGTTTATTTGGTATGTGGTGAACGATAAATGAAAACCTATTGGGCGGTGTGTTTGTTTATGTTTATGCATTTTTTGTATGTGGAAAGGCTGCTTTGCGTGTTTAACTGGTTTCAATGTTATGTTTTGGGGTGGAAAGGATTATTATTGTTAGATCTAGAGAGTTTAGGAGTTGAGAACTTCGATTTTGCGTAAAGTTAAGTTTAGTGCATCAGAGGTATGAGGTCTTCTGTGGATCTTGTGTGTTTCCGGGATTTGTTTGAGATGACTTCACCAGTAGAAGGTATTCTGGTCTAGCACTTTTTCGTGGTTGTGGGATGGTGCAGCAATACCACCGACTGGAGTTTGTGGGATGGGGCATAATACCATCCTCTGTGGAGTTTGTGGGATGGTGCAGTAATACCACCCACTGTAGAGTTTATGGGTTGGTGCAGTAATATCACCCACTTTTGAAGTTACGTTTGTGATGATTTGTGGTTGAAGTAGGCGTGCCACCCCATCTATGTGAGTGTGGGTGAAGGGCAGAGTTGACATTGTTGTTCCAGAGTTGACATTGTTGTTCCACCCTGCCTACCGGGTAAGGGTAAAGAGCAGGGTTTAAGCCAAATGTCTTGTGTGAAGCGTTATTCCACTCTCACTTTGTTAGGGTGAGAGGCTGTGTTTAAACCCAAAGTTACGTGCGATTGGTGTGCTGTTCCACCCTTACGGTGTATTAGTGTAAGCTAAGTGACACTTGTTTGAAGGGTTGTTCCACCCCTACTACAGGTTAGGGTGAAGGGCATTTTTTAAGCCAAGCTTTTGCCATAGGCGGCTCACCACTGCGCCCCTGTGGTTGGTTCCCTTCTTGCTGTCTTTATGTCAGCCTGGCCAGCTGGCATGTTTGTGGCATTTTGGGGTCTGTTCGAAGATTAGTGGTGTGGTGGAGCGTGTATGTTGAATTCTCGGTTGAAAGGGAGAAGGGGTTATTATTATTTTTTGCTGTTGATGCATTCATGGTCCATTGCAATTCGTGTGTTGCTCATTCAGATATGCATAATGCTTGCAATGCTTTCATCTGTTTATAATGCTTGCAATGTTTTCATCTGATTTTCACATGCACTTTTAGTGTGTGTTTCTTGTCTTTATGAGCATAATGCATGCAATGTTTTCCACCTGTTATCTTTATGCATCTGCATTGCTTCTCATTGATGTATGGCAAACACCATGCAAGAGTCTAATGTTATTCTGTGAAAAGAAGGGAGATGTGTTATACCTGCTGCTTAGCCAGTGGGACTGTGGTGTGGAATGCTGGTGTGTGATGATGCTGTGGAATGTTGGATGAGTGAGGGAGTCAGTTGGAGGACGGGCTGAGCAGCAGGATGGCTGCTCCTGGTGGGGCTCTTGTTATCATCCATCTTAATAAACCAACTTATCTAATCTACCTTGGAACTGGACATCATCTTTGTACAACAAAGGCAAACCTGTGGAACCAGCTATACAGGCCCAGTGAACAGGGTCCTGCACCCCCACCAACCGCCTTAGCCAAAAGCCCAAGTGTTGTTATCAATGGCAAGTAACAAGGAAACTACACGTGGAATCAGCAGTGGCCCAAATGTCCCTCCCAACTGAAGATGCTGAGGAACATTTCACCCAGTGGCGTAACAAAGGGCCCCGCAGTGCGGCGGGGAGCTTCAGGGGGACCCCTCAGGGCAGTACCTGGCCTGAGAGCTCACGAGTAAGTCCGGAAGGGGGCCCCTTCATCCACTTTGCAAGGAGGGGCCTCCTCAAGTTTCGTTACGCCACTGATCGCACCTCTCCTCTCTTTCGATACTCAGAACATGATAGTAAAAGCGAGTATTATTTGCAAATCTGTGTAATTGGGCCTGCCTAGCACATCCGAAAAAGGCTTCAAGCAATTCAGAACGAGGCTGCAAAACTAGTATTAACTCTCCAGAACCACACATGCCACTCCACTGCTTAAACAGCTACTCTGGCTGCCAGGGAAGGAACGAATGCACTGCAACATCTGTTGCATTGTTTTTAAAAGCCTGAAAGATTTAGCACCTACGTTTGTGACTAAAAAGGTAGTAAAGTACATTCCTAAACGCAACCTGACATCTCCTCCTGTTAACCTACTTACAGTCCAAATGTTCCGTTAGCTCAGGTCCGGTGTACAAAGTTTTTGCTGCACTGGCCCCGGCAATTTGGAACTCCCTGCTGGAGAAAATCTGCCATGTACATAATTTCTAATCATTTCGGAAAAATCTGAAAACTTTGATGTTTAGGCAAGCCTTTTAAGTTCAGTGGCTTTTCTGGCTCTACTTCAGCAGTTATGTGTTAACAAAAGCGACAAGAAACCACAGGTGAACATGCTGTTTGCAAGAACAATGAACATAACATTCAACCATAGATCCAGTTTGAAAACAGACCACTCCATTGGACACCATAGCAGATTGGGTCATTGGGGTTGGGATTCGAAGATTAGTTTGGATTCACTTTTCCCTTTTCAGTCCTTTGTTGGTTTTGGAGTGAAACAGCCTAAGCTGGATTCATATGCATAGACTCATTAATCTCTCTTAAAGTTAAAACTCCTTCCCATCTCCAGATTCATGCTATAAAACTAAAGTTTTCACTTCTTCTAGTTTGGAGTATTTATATGCTTCAATCAATAAATTAGGGGCTTATAAAGCGCAGGGGGGGGGGGGGGTGCTGCTGATCCGTCTGGGTACAAGGGTTCAGTCGAAGAGCCAGGTCTTGAGACCCATCCTGAATTGCTTCGTGTACGTACATACATACAAAAGGAATAGCTCACATGATGGAACGTCTTCTCATTCTCCAGGGTTCTTTCTCCTGGGGCACAACGTAGGCTCCTGTAGCAGAGTGGAAACCCACACTTTAGAGTTCCCATACTCTGTCTTCAGACTGTCCTCTGCTCCACCTTCTTTATATGTGAGATGCCAGAATCGTAGAGGCTGCTTCTCACATTTTGCAGGGGGTGGTGTGTTATTTGCAGTACTCCACTGACTGTGTCATCCAGTGTCTGTTGATACCCATTATCCGCACAGTGTAGTTGGGTGTAGCTTGACTTGTACACCTGTAACCAGCAGGGTGGTTTGCATGCTATTTAAGCCTCAGTATGTTTTGCATGCTTTGTAGTCTAGTGTGATTTGGAATCTGTAGTTTCTTGTAGCTTGCACACTGATGTTAGGAAGCCTTAGCATGAACTGTAGTCTGGCAGGTTTACGTGCTTTGTACTCACTTTTGTCATTTGAGGCCTGTGGGTGGGTGTGGTTCTTACATGCTATATTTGAGTATGACCAGCAGAGTCTTACATGTGGTGTTTTCCTTTCCAGGTTTTGACAACACGTACACAACTACCACAGACGGACGTGGCAGCCCCATTCCACTGACGGGCACTCCAGACCGTGGCCCACGTTTACTCTCGCCTGATCGCGCGCATTCTCCCAGCCGTGGCGAGCAGCTGGTGGCAGACATTGACCCGGAGGTGGTGCGTGCCGCTCTTCGAGATTTCCTGCAGGAGCTAAGGGATACGCAGCGAGAGCGGGTGAGGCCGGAAGACCTTAAACCTAACCGTAGGCTTAACTGGTGGTTAAAAAAGGCTTCTGCATTTTGTCCTGCCGTTTCTAATTGGTTATTTCTGACCCGAGATATGTGAAAAAGGGAATTTTTTCATTAGTGCCACCACTGATCGAGACATCTGGGTAGGTTCAGCTTATGGGCAGCCATAACTATATCAATCTTAGATTCACTTCTGGTGTTTCGGACACATTTTATTTCATCATATATTAAGCCTAAAACGTGTACGGTTTGCATTTCTTCTTGTACAAGCACAGACATGGGCAGCTGGCTAGGAAAATCGTAATATAAATGAAATATTGTGAGCCCACCTGGTTGTGTTATCCAACTTGCTCTGGCCCTTTTCAGAAACTCTGCTGACGGCCATTTTCCTCCTCTCTCAGGACGAAGTCCGAACACAGGCGAGCACCTTGACCCGTCAGCTGGTGGAGATGGAGTCAGACCGGGACAGTGCCACCACCCGTCTGCAGCAGCTGCAGAAAGTCCTGTCAGAGTCCGAGGAAGGTGAGTGACCCCAAAAGAGCTATGAAGGGCAGTTTCTCTCATCTGGTAAAGATGGAAACACAACACATGGGCAGAGACCATCTCATCTAATGAACAAAACCTGCCTTAATGATAGTGACCAGTTTAATTACAGAACAGAAAGGTATAGAGAGGGGAAAAAGGGACACACCGCCTTATTTCTCTCTGTTTGGGGATGAATACACTGCTATGATAGTGACAATAATACTTGTCATTGGGGACTCAGTGGGACCGCCCGTCTCACAAAGGCTGGAATGCACACAAGGAATGCTACAATACTGTCAACAGTGGGTGCCATGAAGTGGGGAAAAGTGGCGTTCCGACTCACCCAAGGTATTGAACAGCGTCTGACTACAGAGACACAATACAATAGACCATATTACTTTGTGGAAGAGCAGCTTGTAGGCCAAGGGTCATATATAAACCGTGGTATCACGTACAATAAAATTCTATATTGAATCTCTCTTTATGTTACACTCTTGTGGTTGTCTGTGGAGCATGGTAGATAGGACATGTGTATAGTTTAATATAGGGTGTAAGGCTAGTCTAACTAGTCCGTGACACAGTTCTTAGTGGAAGAACTTTGATGACGCTGCTATGTCATATAGGGAGGAGCTCCAATCTTTGTATCATATCGTGTGTTATTGTCTGCAGCTTGTCAGTCGACAGTTTAATCATTGTAATCCAATAATTCATGATTTTGTGTTATTTTTAAAATTGATGTATATAGATAATCACTTGATTTTTCTAAAGCTTATGTTTTGTTGTATTCATCTAAATTACTTGGATCTGATAAGAAGTGCTGATACAATTCATTTTGTTGTTTTAAAACTAATAAACTTTTTATTTTTGATAAACACATTCTTTTGATTTTGATTAATTGAAAGAATACACCAGCCATTCAGCATGACACTATCAAAATCTAGGATTACAAAAAGGAGTTTGCACTACCCAGTTTACAGACACTAGTAAAAGCAAAGCAATAGGAATTTGGATGTTCCCTTTATGACTCAACCGCACCCTCCAACCATTTCCCCCAGACCCTACGATATTTCTTGGGACACCCACGTGCCTCATACATAACTTTCTCTTGCATGGC
Source organism: Lissotriton helveticus (assembly GCF_964261635.1). Lineage (NCBI taxonomy): Eukaryota > Metazoa > Chordata > Amphibia > Caudata > Salamandridae > Lissotriton > Lissotriton helveticus. The sequence continues at coordinate 512,500,095 of NC_136065.1, forward strand.
GCACCAGTCCACCCCAGTCCTCCATCTTCCAACACTCGGGGGTTCAGGGTGCTTCCAGGAGGCCGCAATGTCCCTTTTGGCAACCACCATTGCTGTAGTGAAAAACAACTTCTCATTCCGAGATCCATCCAACCCGTCAGTGATGCCCAGGATCGTGTGTTTTGGGTCATGGGGGACCTCCCACCCTAGGACCTCGGTGAGTTCTTCCTCGATTGCCCCCCAGAACTGCGTCAAGCGGGGGCATGCCCATACCATATGGAGAAAGTCAGCTGGGTCGTGGCCACACCTACTACAAGCAGAGTGCGGGCTAAGTCCTGCTCGATGAAGGCGCATCGGGGTGAGGTATGCAGGGTGTAAGTGATAGAGTTGCACCAAGCGTAGCCTAGCGGATGCAGTGACCGTCCTAGGGGCCATAAGGGTATCGCGCCTATCCTATTCCTCCAAGGTGCCAACCCAACCCTCCCACTGAGCCCGCAGACGGTCCAGGGAAGTAAGGGTATTGTTGATCAGTCTGCGATAAATGCGGGAGATGCAACCCTTCCCCAGGTCCCAAACATAATCTGAGCTTCAGGCGGGCTGGGATCAGGAAGACGTGTACCTGTTGTAAGGTGCGTGTGGAGGGCGTGATGCAGTTGCAAATACCTATAGAATTGTGGAAACGAATAAACTTTAATTGCAACAAAAACAGTTATATACATTTTTAGAGTTGGACATTCTTCTTGCTAGTAGCAAAGTTGTGAATAGGTACTGTTTTGAAAGGTCAAACCAGTCGAACTGGACCAAATTACCACAAGCATGAAAGAACAAAAGGTTAATGATACAAGGCTGTAGCTGGCTCAAGAAATCACCACATGACCCCATGATGCTTGTGATAGGACTGGACCAACTGTGAATGGGTGTGACTACTTGTTATTCTAAAAATCAGTTTGTAGTAATAAGATTGGAGAGCACCCACATACATCCTCTTGATTGGCCCTGTGTTGGAAGATCTAGTTAGGAAGGTGGACTCATCAAATTCAGAGATGAGGAAATGGTGTCAGGCTGCACTCGCCATCAGCAGAGCAGCACAGCTAGCAGAGACACAAGAGGGTAAAGGAAGTCACAGAGAGAGGAAGTACATTGGTTGCCAGACCTCTGCCTACCAGCATTGTCCACAAAAAATCCTGTACATTTCAATTTTCTTCAAACCGTACTAGGCAGAACCGATCAATATTCCATTGGCTGGTGACCCACTGTCTTCTGTGAAATGCAAGTTGCTTTCTTTATTCTATTATTACTTAAAATGTATTGCATTACATTGCTGGTTCTCTAGCTTGCCTCATTCAGACAACTTTTGCTTAGGACTAGAAACCCACTGTAGAGAAATGAACACACCAGTATTATTTTACCTAGTCATAGTGAGGAGATTTAACACTAAGTTCAGAAGCTGATCAGCTATCAATAAAAGATGGATTCCCAAATGGTTTTGTCTTTAGGTTTGAAGGTATTTTCTTGACAGTGCACCCCAAAAACAACTCCTGCACCTGTTCTATCGTTAGACCAGGACTTTGCTATTTCAAGTACTGTTGTTTTGTTTAACTGGGTATTTTGAATTTTCAGTATTTAGTATGCTGTTAATCCCCTTATACAAACTTTGCTGCAGAAATAATTACTGGGTTTGTCTTTGTCAGCATCACTTGATTTGTGTATTGCTTATGACTCCCTGGATATTAGGCTTCATCCCACACCTATTCTTTCCTTCTTGTGAAAAGTTACAACTCCTCCGTTTCTGCAGGTAAGCGCAGTGCAGATGGAAAGCTGAGCAGTGTGCAGACCACCTTGATGCTGCAGGAGGAGACGTTGCGGCGTAATGAACGGGAGCGCAAGGCTGCACTGGAAAAGGTGACCAACCTGGAGCGGAGTCTGCAGGCAGCAGACAGTGAGAGGAGGACCATACAGGTATGATTCCTAGTGCTGAGGCTGGCTAAGGTGAGGGGTACACAGTTAGGAGAAGATTTATGGTTAAGGCAGTCACATAGTTTGGGTAGGGCCACACATGAACAATAGGTGGATGAAATATTACTAGGGCAGTCATTGAGAAATGAACAGGGCAGATATGCATGACAAAATGTTTAAAGAAATATGGTACTAACACGTAAAAAGGAAGGAGAGCAAGGCTGGTTTGCAGTACTAAGTGCTATGGGTGGAGCAGACACACCCAAAGAAGTACAGCCCACAGCATCTCAGTTGTGAAGGTTGTCATGACTGATAGAAGTGGGTGTTTATATGTGAGAAATGGTTAGCTGAGGTGGGGTGAATGAAGGGAAGAGGCCATAGCTAGTCACATGGTATTTACTGGACGAGAAGTCAGGAGCATCAAGTATGAATTGAAAGAAAGAGTGGAAAATGGCTGTGCACTTGCAATGAGGAGGTGAGTGGCAAAAGGAGTGGTGCTTGTTAGTGGAGAGCCACATAACTATAGGTGAGAGAGGAGAGCGAGGTTATAGCATGGTTGCCATCTAATTGGTAGTTGTGGTGGCTATGAGGATGAATAAAATGGCAGAATGAAACCTGCTAGAGCAAGTCCTCCCAGTAGCAAAGTGATAAAGTACCACGCAGACCGAGCAAGATTCACTCCGTTGGTGTAGGCTTAGTGTGAACTCACAGATGTGGTGCAAACCTAGAAGGTATTTGGATGAAGGGAACTATTTTAAGGTGAGTTATGTAGTCTCTGAGAGAAATGTGACACTAGTACTAGCAACAAGAAATGACATGGGCTAGGGTGAAATTGTGAAAACCGGGCCATTAAGGTGGAGTCCATTGTCAGAAATAGCACACTAGGGAGGAATGCTGCAAAGTTGCAAGAGGGAAGAATCACAAAGGTGAGGGAGTACAATGTTAGGTGAACCCCACCCGGAAGATAAAGGTGAGTAGACAGCAACTACATATGTTGAGGCAACTAAGGAATGATGAGTGTGGTGAGATGGCAGATGTAGTCCATGCCGGCTATAGAGTTGACTGGAAGAATTGCACTGGAATATGGGAAGTGTTCGAAATGGGGCACTATAAGGCCAACACGTGTTATTGCAGTGATAAATATGTATCTATATTCAAGGAAGTCTGCTGCAGATAAAAGTGGGGTGTGAGCATTTGGACTGAAAATAGTCAAAGAAAAGACGGTGTGGTGGTGAAAGCAATCAGGAAAAGAGCACCACGTGTAGGGCATATGAGCAAAGCTCTAGTAATATCAGCAAGAATATCCCTAAAGAAAAGTAGTAAAGAATATGGACCATAAATAAGGAGATGACATTCATCATTGGGAATGCTAGTCATCTAGTGGTGTTGGAAATGCTATTTTGCAGGCTGTAGGAATGTTTATCATAGTAGCACTGTGGGGTCGCTCTACGTCCCCCTCTTGCTCACTCTTCCTACATGTCTTTTTTTGTGTGAGCCATATACTTTAGCTATTACAATGTTTCTGTTATACCTTAATTCAGTAAAGTATTTTTTGACAACGTTCTGGTCAAAACACTTTTCGAACCACCTGTAATCGAGTCACTTTATACAAATTAGATCCTTCTGCTTATTCTCCTTCCCTATGACAGTCCAGCCTACACTAGGCCTCGGCAGAGTTCTGCTGTGTGGAATTCCGCGAAGTGTCGAAAAAACTCCGCCACACTCTGCGGAATTCCGCAAGTGGCGGAGTGCAGTAAGTCACGCTGATTTTTAGTGCCTGGAGTTTGTCCTGCGTTGTACAATCAGCACAATCAACACCACACGCAGCGCAAGAGAGTGCCACTTGAGTAGGTGTTTTACTCAAGCGGCAGCTTCCTCAATGCTAGTGGCAGGTTCCTCAACGCAAGCAGTAGGTTTTGCAGCGTGAATCCTTTTCTGGATTCACATGCTGTTCATTATTCCGCCATCTAGTGGTTGGGTCTGAAATAGTAATTTTTTTTCCTCCTGTTCTGGGCATTGTCGACCACCCTTTGTTGCCAGGTACGTCCCCTGTGTGACATTAGACGGCGCCCTGGAGGTCGTTGTGCGTGGTAGCCAACTTCAGATTCTTTTTTCCGCTGTTGGGTCTGGAAGCAAGACGGGACGCTCCGAATTTCTTCAGGAAAATCTCTGAAAAGAAGAGAAAAAGTTGAGATTTTGAGTGGACACCTCTACCATCAACATCGCAATCGGAGAGAAAATCAGAACTCCGAGAACATCACCAAAACCAAAGACCTCAAGGGTCGACAAATGGCGAGGTAGAGGCCATGGAAAATACCCCCTTCAAATTCTGCCCCGAGTGCCATCACAAGTTCTCACAACTCAACCCACACAACGTGTGCAACCTCTGCCTGCCCAAAAACCACAAGGACTGAGAGGCCTGCGCAGTGTTCCAGCCGAAAACCCTCAGGACACGACAAAAGCAAAGAGAGCCCACTACGCAGCGATTTCCCAGGCTTTGAAGAAATCTTCCCTCAAGGACCTAGGCCTTTCCAGTGATGAAGAGGACCTGGGAGTTCAAGCAGAATCGATGCACGAAGGATCGGACGTCGAAATTCTGGAAGGAGACTCCGAAAAAACACACGTCCACAAGAAGGCGAGGTATACAGAGAAGAAGATGGATTAGGTAAGATACCATACACATCCATCTGAACCGAAGAGCCACGAAAACAATGCACAGCCTAAGGCAGCCCCAACGCCGAAGAAAAAGGCGATCGAAGGCCAGCTGCGATCCAAACAACCCCATGGAACCCTACCAAGGCACACTGCAGAGGGAAAATCGCACAAGGCGCCGAAGACGAGGGTCGAACACAAACCCCCGAAGGAAACCTCGACGCCGTCTACACCAGACGCAAGCATGAAAAAGAAATTAAAATCACCGGTCTCCGATGCTGAAAGTGCCCTCGAAGTCGAGAAAAAGAGGAAACGGCTCGTAGACAAAATGGCAACGCTCCTCCAGAAGAAGGAGTTTGACGCCTCACTAAAGGACTACCGAATTCTGAAGATCCCAGTCTCCGAACTAGTCAACGTCAACGCCATAGGGGCTGAAGACGCTGAAGGAGAAGAAGAGGAGATTCTCTAGTCACCTCAAACCCCTGAACCTCGTGATGAAGATTTCAAGGACTACATAGATGCTCCAGAAGAGGAGCAAACCTCAGAAAATCTCGAGGACACATGGAATGACCTTGACACTGAAAGCCCAGAGGAGGAGATATGCTGCTATCCCTTGAAGGCATCCCCACCAGATGATCTAGCCTTCTATTACACTCTAGTTAAAAGGGCGGCAGACACTTTTGGAGTCCTCCTCGAAGAGGAAAAGGGAGACACATGTTTCCTTTTAGAAGCACTAGCCCCAGCCAGCAAGGGGACACAATACCTGCCAATGCTACCAAGCATCCTAGACCAAGGCAAAGAAGCCTTTAAGGAAGCCGCCTCAAGCAAAGGGTAACACCAAGGGTCGAGAAGTAGTACAAACCATCTTTCAAGGACCCGAAGTATATTCAGGGGAACAGAGTGCCTGACTTCATCATCGTCACCACGGCCAGGAGGAGAGCAAATGCCCTCTCTAACAGTGAACCACCCCCAGAGAAAGAAAACAAAATGGATGGATATGGTGGGCAGGAAGATGCAAAAAGAGGCAACGACACAGTGGCGCATTGCAAACTCTAATGCCCTACTGAACTGGAACGGACACCAGCAATGGGATGACATCGAGGAGCTCATCAACAAGTTCGTTTGAGGAGGACAAGAAAAGAGCTAAATCTATTGTCCAGGAAGGTAAAAACATCGCAAACACATGCCTTAAATCAGCACTCGATGCAGCATACACTGCCAGCAGACAAATGTGCACAGGCACCACCCTAAGAAGGCATGCCTGGCTTAGAATTTTAGGATTTAAGCAGGAGGTTCAAACCTCCATCAATAACAGGCCTTTTACAGGGGAGGCACTATTTGGAAAGGAGGTGGACATAGCTCTCCAACAGATCAAAAAAGATAACCAATCTGCATTAGCGATGGGAGCCCTGCAGCAAAGAGGTACCTTCAAAAGAGATTGTTTTAACAGCAGAAAACCCACTGGAAGAGGAACATTTGTTCAAGGACAGCAAATGTCACATCGGCAACAAGGCCAAGGGAATGGCCAACAAGCAAGCTAACAAACAGGACACCTAGGATGGCAGCAACAGCCAAAGCAGTCCTTTCGAGGCAGAGGAAATGGCTCTAATAGACTCCTACACAGAGAAAGACCCACACACAACGGGAAACAACCTTAATAACGAATCCCCAACAACGAGTGGGCTTAACAACGACTCCCAAACAACGACCTGTGCCTGAACCACAAACTCATTAACAACTACTATAGCTGAACCACGACCTCCAAAACCAGAGGTAAGTGTCAATAATTAAATACAAAAGATAAAAATATATATCTTTATTAAATTGATTTATACATTTCCTTATTTTAATTACGCTATCGTTATAATAGACTTTGTATAAATTAAAATTGTTTGGCCAGTAGATGGCACTGTAGGGTTGTTTTTCAATGATACGATTTTGAGCTGTGCTCGATGCAAATGTTCCTCGCTGGTTTTCACAGTTGAAATGGTCACACAATGATGGTTGGACGTTAATTATATGTTTAATATGAGTCAATTCTTTAAAAAAAATGAAAATATGTTCTGGAATCCGTTTTTATATAATTTTATTTTCTGTGACAAAAAAGATGGAATTATTTTTTATAGTTTTTTGCCGAATATTACTGACTCTGTAATTTCGTCTGTATTTTAAGAAATAGACTATTTGACTGAAAATTAAAGTTTCTTTACTATAAATAGTTTAAGAAATAAGTGTTTGATTTAAATACATTTTTAACATGTTTCAATCTTGCGTTCATTTGAACGTAGTGGTAGATTCGGGTAACAAGGAAATGAATAACTTTTCGTGGTTTAGTGAATCGTTGTTAAATATGTAGTGGTTTGGCTTTGGTCGTGGTTTAGCCTTCGTGGTTTAGGCATTCGTTGTTGTAGTGGTATTTGTTTAATCATACATCCACACACAACACCAGTGGGGGGCAGAATTTCACAATACCTACAACAGTGGCGAAAAATCACCACAGACAATTGGATATTAAATTTGGTCAAATACGGGTATTGCATAGAACTAACAAAAAACGCCACCTGCAAACCCACCAAAAATAAGGAGGTTCCTCAAATCAGAACTCATACAATTAAATTCAGAAATCAAGGACCTTCTTAAAAAAACACTCTCCGTATTTCCTGGTCCCCAAACAGGACTTATCACTAAAACCAATCCTGGACCTAATGTTCATGAACCAGTGCATTTTAACACAACAGTTCAAAATGACTACTCTCCAAGAGATAATCCCACAAAGTCAAAAAGGAGATTACATGGCAAAAATAGACCTCAAAGACCCCTATCTACACATCCCCATGAACCAAAACCACCGAAAATATCTCCGGTTCCTACACAAAGAAACACACTATCAGTTCAAGGTACTCCCTTTCGGGATAAAATCGGCACCACGTGTCTTCACCTAGTGCCTTGTCGCAGTCGCAGCACACCTGCGAAAAGATGGAATGCACGTCTACCCCTACCTCGACGACTGGCTTCTAAAGGCAAACACAAAACAAAAATGTCTCAGCCACATTCAAACAGCAATCCACACACTACAAAGAATAGGATTCCCAATAAATCACAAGAAATCCTCCACAAAGCCAGAAAGAGAAAAGACGTTCCTGGGTGCAAGACTAGACTCAAAGAACACGCAGGCTTACCCTACGCAAAAAAGGATACAAGCTCTCAAACAAAAAATCTCCTTCTACCGGAAAGGTCAATATCTGACAGTGAGGAGAGTCATGAAACTTATGGGCATGATGGCGTCATGCATCCCACTCATCCCTCATGCCCCCCTACATATGTGCCCCTTCCAGGAATGACTTACCAACAACTGGTCACAGGGAGTTGGGCGGATCTAGTGGTTGTTATGCACAGGCTGCAAGCAGAGATACAATGGTGGGCATCCAACAACATAACACAGGGCAGACCTTTCAAAAACCCATCTCCTTGTCACTACAGACGCATCCTTGAACGGATGGGGAGCGCACTTCAAACAACTGAAAGTTCGAGGCAAATGGAACGACCAAGATTCCATAAAACACATCAACTACTTGCAAATGAAAACAGTATTCCTAGCACTGAAAGCTTTCCAGAAACACATTAAAAAAAGGATTGTCTTGGTTCAAACAGACAACACCACCTCCATGTTCTACCTCAACAAACCTGGAGGTACGGAATAATTTCCGCTAAGCAAGCTAGCACAGCAGAGCTGGCAATGGGCAGTCTCTCAAGGAGTCAATCTGCAAACAATACATCTACCGGGAGTATACAAATCACAACAGTAGATCTTCTGAGCAGGCAAAACAACGGCTCCCACAAGTGGGAATTGAAGCACAAGGCGGTACAATACATTTTCAAACTCTGGGGAACCCCAGTGATAGACCTGTTTGCGACAATACAGTACAAGAAATGCCAGTTCTGTGCCTCGAGGTTTCCTCACCACCTGTCAAAAGGGAATGCACTGTCACTAAATTGGTCAGGGAAATTGGCATACGCTTTTCCACCAATACCTCTAATCCAAAGAGTACTGGAAAAAGCAAGACAACTTGGGACAACCCTAATTCTCATTGCTCCACAATGGCCCAGACAGACATGGTATTCAAGTCTGCTAGAACTTTCCTTTTTTTTTTTTTTTTTTTTTTAATATTGTTGCAAGAAAAGAAAATTTACAGACAAACATTTCATATGCCTAACAAACATAACTATAAATCATTCTGCCTTTAACTAAAACAGAAAAAACAAATCGATAATTGATAATTGAAAAAAATAAAAATTAAAGATAGAAAAAAAACTAGGAAAAAGAGGAGAGATAACTTAAAAATAAACATTTAATTATAGAATAGATATGAATAAATGTAGAAATGTAGAGCTGGTCACAGAAATTCCATTGTTCGTGTCACATAAACTTTCCCCAAATCTTTTCACTTTTTACCAATGATCTGCATCCTCTTAGATTGGCTAATGCAATTTCCATTGTATGGATTTCCATGACCAAAGCCCACCATTCCATAACATGTGGAGGCTGAGAGGAAATCCAAGACCTAGCTACCACCAATCTTGCACAGGCATATAGTATAGATATCAGATCTTTATGTAAACTATTAATGTCCTGTATATCTAAAAGAATCAAATGAGCTGAAAGCAGTGGAGAGATAATTTGTTTTGTCCTTAGCGCTTCAGTTATTCCTTCCCAAAAGAGGGCAAGTGTAGGACAAGAAAAAACATATGTTCTATACCAGCCGCTTCCATATTGCATTTAGGACATTTAGTACGTTCGTTAGATTGATTGCCTGGTAACCAGCTAGAGATTCTTTGGGGAGTATAGTACAATTGGCAGATGGTTCTATATAATTGTAACCTTAAGTTTGAAGAATGAACTACCTTGTTTATTTGACAGAGAGAAGCAGATATCTGGTTAGCACTAATATTAATACCCAATCTATTAGCTATTAGACCATTTAACAGCCATTTTTCCACATTCATCACTCTTGCTTAGTATTAGGTAGCCATAACTCTCGCTGATAAGTGACTTAGTACGATCTGAGTACAAACATTTTAATAAATCTGAGTATCTAATTTCAACAATTTTCATTTTTAGAACTAAAAAGTCCCGTATTTGAATATATTTAAAGTACATGCCATCATTTAAGTTATACAAAAGCTTTAATGAAGTAAATCCTAGTAGGCCGTCAGGCCCATAGAGATCACCAAGAGTATTAATACCGAGCCCTGCCCAAAGAATCCCCGCTCCATCTGAAAAAATACTAGGCAATCCAGGATTTCCCCATATTTGTAATTCAGAATTAAACGAGGATATCTTATCTATTATCATGATTTGGTTCCAAATCTTTATAATGTCTTTTGCCGTCTTGAACTTAACTCTTTTAAAGTAGTTCGGGTCATGGACGCGTAACAAAAATTGTTTGCAATCTAATCCCAGCATGAATTGATGGAAGAATAGCGAATCTTCATTTTTCATTCGACTACGTATTCTACGAAAGAAAGTCGCAAAAAAATAAAGTCTGAAATCTGGAAAGTTTAAACCTCCTTTTTAAGTCTGCTAGAACTTTCCAAGGGACAAATAATGAAAATCAGAGTGGAACAAGACCTGTTGAGAATGCATCAGGGACAAATCTTTCATCCAGAACCAACAACACTACACCTAGTGGCTTGGCACCTGAATACATAGAGTTTGGTGCCCTCAACCTGCCTCAATGAACAATAGAAATTCTAAAGGAAGCAAGAAAACAAAATACAAGAAAATCCTATGCCGCAAAATGGAAGCGATATACCACTTGGTGCACAGCTAACAATCAAATTAACGTAATCAAGACACAAGAAACAGTGATCATATATCTAATTTGTCTACTAGACAATCACATCAACTACTCCAGCATAAAGGTACACCTCGCTGCCATCGTAGCTTATACCAGGGGAAAATCATGCAAGAGCTTATTCACAAGACCTATCATAAAAAGATTCCTAGAGGGGTCTAAAAGAATTGCTCCCCCTAGAACAGCTCCTGTTCCCATGTGGAGTCTAATACAGTGCTCACACAACTTATGGCAAAACCATTTGAGCCCATGCATGAGACAGAACTCAAGCACATCACTTTAAAAACAGCATTTCCCATTGCTATTACATGTAAGTGAGTTACAAGCGTTAACCATACAAGAACCATACATGCAAATCCACAAGGACAAGGTTATTTTAAAAACAAATCTACAATTTCTACTAAAAGTGGTATCCATGTAGAAAGGTCAGCCCATATCGCACCCGATGCCCAGGCTGCTGGTGCAGGGCGACTCTTAGTTCCCATCTTGAATAATTACCAAATAAAGAGACGGGCGCTGGAAGCAGGAAAACAAGAACAGAGTTTATTACTCATGAGGAGAGCATGTCATTTCGGAAACTCGCATAGTGTCTTCGGGAGGTGCTCTAACAAATTTCTCTGAGGCTTCGTCTTTTATACATAGGTTTGTGGCACACAGGCATCCTTTATTACAATCAAGACAGTGTGAAGTACGAAGATATTCCAACACGTGGCTACAGTAGGGGCCCTTATCCTCCATACAATAGGAGGGGGCTGTCATGCAGCTGAGTGTTCTGCTGATTCCTTTGGAATGTGTGCTCCTGATCGAATCTCAGGGGGTGGGGAGGTCATGATCAATAGTGGCTCCTTTTAAGAGAGGCGAGTGCATACAGTAGTGGGCAATAAACTGTATCCTCAGGCTAAGGGGGTGACCAGCGGTCCATGTAGACAATTAGGTTCAGAGGAAGAGGTCATCAAAGGAGGGGTATTCATGGAGGGAAAGGAGGTGTTGGTCAGGCGCGGGGTGTGATTCTCAGAGACAGAGTCATGCGGGAGGGGAGGGCTCATGACTTGTGCATGTGAGAGCGGGGGCAGTCAGGGTGCATGGGGGAGGCTTGCAGGGTCAGGGAAGGGGCGCTGGTGATCGATCGCAAACTGAGAGACCATGGTACCTAAAATGGCTGTCGTGTACGTGTGTGCATGGGTCTATGCTAGCGGGATAACACAGTCAGTGTTTTAGCGATATCTGTTCTGCTTACAACAAGGGGTACTGTGAGCACAAATGAACGCCGCTTATGTACATACACATTGCTATTTTCAATAGTCGCCGCTTTTTTACATAAGCAAGTTCAATTTCTACATAGTCGATGTGATAGGCAGAATGCAATACATGTTAATTTACATTTGTTGGGTTCTTCATACAAGCCTAGAGATCGGCATAATATTTAGTCGGTGTAGAATCAAGGAAAAATGTTCCGACACATTTATAAAATCAAGTTCACATTTTCTCTCTGGTGACATCAACATACAGGAAAAATGCTCTGATAACTTCGGGTCTTGTCAGTACTATAAGAGACTTTTGAAAAACTAACTACATGAGTGACCGATGAAACATTCTAAAAGGCAATACAAAATGGTTGAGGGGGAGATTCAATTCGATACAAACAATTAGTCAAGGGGTGAGTAGAAAGTTCTGGAAAGGGGAGGGTCTTTGTCGCAATGTCTTTTAACATAGTCCGTCTTCTTTTGTTGGCGCTGCTGAGCACCGGCGGTGGAGCTATAGGTCCAGCTCGGATTCATCCTTACACGTTGCAGGGTGCGATCAGTCCTCTGCTGTTAGATCACAGTCCTGTTTCCTAACTTATTTTCTTAGGGGTGCCTGAAGCTGGGCACCTGCGTGTCTTTTCTTTTTCCGTGGTAAAACCTCATTCTATAGTCAAAAGTTTATGCGAAAAGGGTGAGTTTGTTGGATAATCGAGGGAAGAGAGGGCGGAGTGGGGCCAGATCTTTGAACACACCAAGGGACCAAGGGAGCAAAGGACAAGGAGCAGGCAAGCCCAACAGTCGGACTCAAAAGGGGGCGGGGGACTTCAGGCACGAGTGGGTCAGCGAGTCGAGGGCTTCAAGGCAGCCCTTCATTCCTCCATCTGCTGAGTTTGAAAGTTATGCCTCGTCCCGCGTCTCGTTGCTCTGCAGTTCCACCTTTGGTCGTCACACGTGCTCCATGATCTGTGGCCAGGCTGTGCGTTACGTCCAGCTCCTCTCCTCCGGTGATTGTATCTTTGAATGGGTAGAAAACAAGTTTTAGAAAAACTGGCAGGAGAAGACATTTATACATCTCAATTCGGTCCCCAATCCTATGTAGGTGGGGAATAAGTTCATCGGTCACAGTCAGAAGTCGTCACTTATGGAGTCTGTAGAAGGGCATTGCTTATTGAATTCATAGACCTGCTTAGCGTTCTTCGCGACATATGATGAGAGAAGTTGGACTTTTATACACAGTGTATTACGTCAAATTCAAAATCGAGTCCTTATGTAGAGACTCGTCCTTCCCTTTAACCCAAGTATCGACAATCTTACATCTCCCTTCGGGGTCGGCTAATTCTTGCAAGCAGGGGCGTTATCGTCATGAAGAAGGGGGAAGGGGGCAGATGTTAAACATGGCTTTCCTGGGAAATGACCGTTAATCAAGGTCATCAATTACGTTTCGTGGGTAGCTGACATGAGGCTAGGGTTAATCGGGGGCGCGTGGGTGCTTTGGACAGGGAGCTGGGGTCGATCGGGAGAAGTGGGGTACTCTGGATATCCGCACTTAGGCGCAGGGGGGTGGGGCAATCGGGGCATTGGGGATCGCATTTCTAACGAACTGAGAAACAGAAGACCATTGACGTTATAGTTCCCTTATAAAAGGCCAGATTAGGGGACGTCCGTCGTCTTACCTGTCCTTTCCTTCATTACCAACTCGGGTTCTATCGTTTTGCAGAAAGGAGAGGTAGTACTATGGCAAGCCACAATCGTTTTTGATTTTTGGTCAATTTTGCTGAACACCTTTGCGTTCGAGGAAACCCAATTATGTTTTGTGCCGGAGGGGCACAACGTCACCATACAAGAAAAGAGGAAACAGGGGGCTTTTTGGAGAGAGAAAGAGAGAAAGAGAGAAAGAGAGAGAGAGAGAGAGAGAGAGAGAGAGAGAAAGAGAGAGAGAGAAAGAGAGAGAGAGAGAGAGAGAGAGAGAGAGAGAGAGAGAGAGAGAGAGAGAGAGACACACACTAATGGGCCATTCAGTGCGCGCACAACACAGAACAACAGGGGTTAAGTAACACGGAAACACAGGCAGAGGGATGACATAGATTCATGCATCACGTACACACAAACTCAGACGGGGGAGACAGTACATGTATTATATACAGAAATCCAAGACAAAGCATAGAACAGTTATTGGCCAAAAATGATCTCCTCCTGTACGCTGCGCATTCTCAGTATCTTAAGCTCTCTTTACTGTTTCTTCTCTTTTTATTGTCGGCTGCCTTTACTGGAGGTTGTGGTTGCGCACACTTACGTCTCTGCCACTTGGTCATGAACTAACCTGGTCGGGCTAATGCCCACGGTGGTATTTTCGAGTCATTTTAGCAACGGTGTTTCCAGGCTGAGACAATAGTCGGTGTCAGTTGGAGAACAATGGGGCAGCTTTGAGCTACATGTCTATGAGGATGCGAAAAAGGAGGTAGTAGGTTTTTAAATATTGGCAATATCCCTAGTCCTCTCGGCGGAGGATGCTTGGGTAAACCTTACCTCGAAATACCCTAAACTTTTCCCTACTTAGTTAACCGTAGGAATGTATTTATTATTGTACGTCATTTTTGGTTGCATTATTCGGGGTTTGTCGTGGTTAGGTACCATAATCAAATGCCTTTTTCCCATCTCTTCGTTCGTTAGATCACCATTTTCCTTTTCGTATCTTTAATCGATGTTCCAAAGTGACCTGCAGAAAGAGGGAAAAAGAAGGGGGCGGGGGCAACATTTAAAAACACATCAGCGCGCATAAACCCGAAAAAGGCTTTTACTTACTACATACTCGGTCTATCTCCACGGAGCGCAGTTCTTGCCAACTCGGCATTTAAGCCCAGATGAACCTTTTAGTGTGTGAGAGATGATTATCGGAAGCCAGTGTGTGGTATTATGGACCATATGTAGGGAGGCCAGGTGGCACTCCTTCGGGGCGACTTAGGGACATTTTAACAGATTGCCAATTGGATGCAGAGACATAAATTAAAGCTCAATGGGGACAAAACGGAGCTGCTCCTATTCGGTCCCAATGCACCTTTGTGGGGCCCGCAACATTGGCCTTCTCAGATGGGCCCTTTACCTACCCCCTCAGATTCTGCCCGTAATCTCGGGGTTCTGCTTGACAACCAGCTGTCACTGAAGCAACATGTGGTAAAGGTCTCTGCCACCTGTACTACCATCATCAGGTGGCTTAGAAAAATCACATGGATGCTCCCAGTGGATACCCTGAGAACCGTGGTCCAAGCCCTTGTCATCTCTCGGATGGACTACGGGAACGTACTACTCCTGGGCGCCTGTAAGGAGGTACTAAAGAAACTTCAGGTTGTTCAGAATATGGCTGTTCGCTTGATATGTAACCTACCTGCTAGATCATCGGCCACTACACATCTGCACAAACTGCATTGGCTTCGAATTGAGAGCCGTATAAAATTCAAAGCCCTTTGTATCATGCACCGTATTAAAATGGATAAAGCCCCGAAATATCTATCTTCCTTGGTCCAGCACTATGTCCCATCTCGCACATTAAGATCGTCCAACCAAAATAAGTTTCAAATTCCACGTGTGAAGCGAGCCAAGATGGGCGGACGTTCGTTCGCCTTTCTGGCCCCCTCTTTATGGAACTCTATGCCCCAATCCCTGCGCTCGGAAGTCTGTTATATGGCATTCCGCAAAGGTATTAAGACCTGGCTTTTTAACATGTAACTGCCCTGCCCATGTTTTTCTTCACTGTTCCATCTTCCGTTTGCTACAGCGCCGGGAAACCTTCGGGTAGCTGCGCGCTCAACAAATGCAATTATAATAATAATAATAATAGCACAATGTTCCTGATACAGGTAGCATATAAAATATAGGCTAAGTTCCAGGGTTTTTTTTTTTAGCGGTTGCTTTGGGCTGTACAAAAATTTGCAAAATACATACAACAAAAACCTGGACCATTCATATTTGCCGTATTTCTGCATTATACCCTTATCTAATCGAGTTGAGTCATTTCACCTATATTTTAGTTATATCGAAAATAGTGATCATTCATTTGAAACTTATCAACTTACGCGTGACAACTACGTTTGCCTTTTCCAAAAATCTTTAATAAGAATGTCGGTGTACACACTTTGGGAGTTTCCAGAAAGGGGGTGGATGTCTGCTGACTTGTATCTTTCCCAGGTTGCCGTTATTTGGGCGTGGCAGGCGGTGGGACAGACATGTTTGGAACAATGAGGGGCGATGAAGCCTCGTTGCCTCGTGGCCGTCGCAATGTCACGCTTGGCTTCTCTTATCATTTTCAGGTTTCTTATTAAGGGCTTATTTCTAACGTTTCTTGTTTCTAGGACAATAATAGGTTTTATCATTAAGTATTGTTATCGTTTCCTTGTTCGTTATTTAATAAAAAGTTCATCAGTGGCCTACTGATTTCGTTTTCCTATTCCTTTCTTTCCAGGTTGTTTCATGCTAAAGTTTCTGTTAACAGGATACAGTGATCACTTCGTTGTTATTGCATATGTCCTTTTTACTAGGGGTGCTCTCCGGTCGGGCCAGATGACCTACCTCTAGTGAATGGTCCGGGTGAGACTGGTGCTTCAATCAGTGGGGAGTAGATAGGCATGACAGATTACAACGGGGGACAAAAGGTCCGCATTACCTACCCTTCCTTACTTGCAAAGACTAGACAGAACGTTTCTATTCCACGTTATTTGCAAACAGAGAATACCTCCAAAAAGAACAATTCCAAACAGTCAATGTTCGGACAATCAATCAATCAATGAGGAACGGAATAGGCACGACGGGTTAAAAGTTTGCGTTACCTACCCTTCACTATCTGCAAAGGGAGAGAGAATATTCCTATTCTTCCCCGTTTGCAGGCAGAGAAGATCCTTAAGAGAACCAACTTCGAACAATTCAATGCTCGATTCAAACAATCAATCAATGGGGAGAAAAATAGGTATGAAGGATTACAATGGGGACAAAAGTCTGCATTACCTATCCTTCACTATCTGCAAAGACTAAACAGAGTATGGCGACTCTGTGCTTGTTTGCAAATAGAGAATCTCTCAGAGACAATAAAGTGAGTAATACTAGTATTTTCAAACAATCAATCAATCAATTTCGCAATTTTGTCGTGTGTCACGACCTTACCCGGACCGGACCATGTGGGCAGTTCTTCGCCTTCCTTTGTCCAGCGCCCGATCGTTCTCTTTCTCCATGTTTTTACCGCAGCATTCCTGTGGGATTCCAGTCAGGACAATAGATCACTTGAGAGAGGTCCGTTCGGAATCGGTGAAGTTCATTCAATCGGCAGCCGGACGAGGGCCCTCTCAAGGCAGGTATACTCCAATCATTTAGATGTTCACCTCATCGTCTGGACCTCTCTTACTGGACCTTATGTCGCTGATGGGCCCCGCGTTGGGCGCCAATTGTAGAAAGGTCAGCCCATATCGCACCCGATGCCCAGGCTGCTGGTGCAGGGCGACTCTTAGTTCCCATCTTGAATAATTACCAAATAAAGAGACGGGCGCTGGAAGCAGGAAAACAAGAACAGAGTTTATTACTCATGAGGAGAGCATGTCATTTCGGACACTCGCATAGTGTCTTCGGGAGGTGCTCTAACAATTTTCTCTGAGGCTTCGTCTTTTATACATAGGTTTGTGGCACACAGGCATCCTTTATTACAATCAAGACAGTGTGAAGTACGAAGATATTCCAACACGTGGCTACAGTAGGGGCCCTTATCCTCCATACAATAGGAGGGGGCTGTCATGCAGCTGAGTGTTCTGCTGATTCCTTTGGAATGTGTGCTCCTGATCGAATCTCAGGGGGTGGGGAGGTCATGATCAATAGTGGCTCCTTTTAAGAGAGGCGAGTGCATACAGTAGTGGGCAATAAACTGTATCCTCAGGCTAAGGGGGTGACCAGCGGTCCATGTAGACAATTAGGTTCAGAGGAAGAGGTCATCAAAGGAGGGGTATTCATGGAGGGAAAGGAGGTGTTGGTCAGGCGCGGGGTGTGATTCTCAGAGACAGAGTCATGCGGGAGGGGAGGGCTCATGACTTGTGCATGTGAGAGCGGGGGCAGTCAGGGTGCATGGGGGAGGCTTGCAGGGTCAGGGAAGGGGCGCTGGTGATCGATCGCAAACTGAGAGACCATGGTACCTAAAATGGCTGTCGTGTACGTGTGTGCATGGGTCTATGCTAGCGGGATAACACAGTCAGTGTTTTAGCGATATCTGTTCTGCTTACAACAAGGGGTACTGTGAGCACAAATGAACGCCGCTTATGTACATACACATTGCTATTTTCAACATCCAAATATCACTTAAATCAAAGTTTTCTTCAAAAACCCAAAAACAAAAGGGGAAAAAAGCCTCCATACCCTGGATGTAAGGAGAGCACTACTGTATTACCTACAGAAAACAGTACAAACTCGCAAAACCAAACAGTTGTTTTTTGCCTATGCACATACTAACACAGGGATGCCTGTCACAAAGGCAACAATCTCACGATGGATAGTCCAAATCATCCAACTATGCTATATTACCACTAACAAGGAATTAATGGTACAACCAACAGTTCACTCTACTAGGAAAAGGGGAGCGACTCTGGCATTTATGGCCAATGTGCCCATAGACACTATATGTGCAGCAGCTACATGGGCATCACCACACACCTTCACTAAACATTATTGTGTGGACATACAAATGAATAAGGAAGCACAAATAGGACAGAAAGTACTTCAACACCTGTTCGCAAGGTCTTCCTCTTACCATA
This sequence comes from Lissotriton helveticus, assembly GCF_964261635.1. NCBI lineage: Eukaryota > Metazoa > Chordata > Amphibia > Caudata > Salamandridae > Lissotriton > Lissotriton helveticus. The sequence goes on from NC_136065.1 coordinate 512,518,560, forward strand.
GCCTCCCCAAGATGGAAGAAACCACTACATAATCTGATGCACAGCATGTGAATCCAGAAAAGGATTTACACTGCAAAACGAAATGATTATTTACCAGTAGGAGTAGTTTTGCAGCTTGAAGAAATTTCTGGATTCACATGCGACCCACCCAGCCTCCCCTACAAGGAATACAAACAAGCAAGTAATTAAAATTATCTAAAGGACCATTTAAAGGACTAGACTAAAAACACAAAGAAAAAAAGAATCCGAAGATGGCTACTACGCACAACGACCTCCAGGGCACCGTCTAAGGTCACACAGAGGACTTACCTGGCACCAAATGTTGGTCGACACCGCCCAAAACAAGAGGAAAAAATACAAAGCTATTCTGGACCCAACCACTAGATGGCCGAATAGTGCACAGCATGTGAATCCAGAAAATTCCTCAAGCTTCTAAACTACTCCTACTGGTAAGTAACCATTTTGTTTCTCAAGGCAAGCGATAGCGACCTGCCACGACTGCCTGCGTGGAGTAATCTGGCCAGGAGGTGGTTTAGTATATGATTTTCCTCACTTGCGCGAGAGGAAAAACTCAGCTCTCCGCTACATTGCAGATTTTTTTTTAGCTCTGCGAGGAGTGGGCAAAACTCAGCGATTTCCGCAGGCCAAGTTCACCGCCCACCCCTAGCATACACAGGTGGTGTCATTTAGATTATTCGAAGTTCATATGACAGACATTTGTGTGAAAACTAACCCCCATTTCCGAAACACCTACCGTTCCAGGGTGAATATATTATTTTGCTCCATCATTACTGTACACAAGAAAATTAGGCAGCTTTTTCAGCATAATCTAAACTGAAGAAAACAGCATATTAATTTGTCTGTCTTTGTTAGAGCGTGTGCCCTCCAGCCCCCTTAAATTTCTTTAGCCGGACACCGGAATTTAGTATTTGTAGAATAACTGTGAGAATATGTTTGTCTTGTTTTATGCTGGTCCAAATTAAATTATGTTCACAGCATTAGATTATTTGCAGAGCATTGTTCTAGAGTGTGGGTGAGGCTCATTGTGATTAGAATATATTGTAGTGGGTTTATCAGGAGCTTTATATGCTGATCTAGGGCTGTTGTAGACACACATTCTCTGCTTAGAAATTTTCTAGGCATGGTACAGCATTGTAATATTTTGAAGAGTCTAGCCATGTTGCGTATTTGCACTAAAATTGTTGGCACGGTACTGCAGACAAAATCAGCTGCTATGCTAAGTGAGAGCAGCCACAATTTTTATATGAGCTAAGGCTGAACTCCAAACTGTCAAGACAGATGATTCCACAGAGGTAAAGTGAGTTCAGTAAAGAAAACCTTGGCTCACCTGTAGAAGCTAAGCCTCGGCGGCCTCTTAATGCCCTGAAAAAGTTACGACACACAGTGTGTAACAAATCAGTCAAGCAGCAAATACAAAATAAAGAACTTAACAGCACATGCCAAGTTTAAATGGAAAAAACGAATAAGAAAAATACAGCAAAATAAAGAAAACAGATAAAGGTTTAAAAAAAGTATTAAAAGTGTTCTTTTTAAAAGAAGAAATCCATAACAACCTTATATAGAAAAAGTGACCCGGGAGGTCAGCAACCGACATAGATATTCACATAGGAATTGTAGGTCATGAAAGTTCAGAGGTCAGTACGGCTGAGTTAGTTACCTAGGTGTTGCTGGTTGCCCTTCTGTGGTAGGGGATCTCTGTGTATAGTCATAATCTAGTGAATAGTCCCGCCCATGTGCGTGGACCCCGGAGCAATCAAAAATAATCTCTTAAAGTGTCGAAAAATGCAGAACTGCACAGACACTTAAGAGAGAATTAAAGACAGATAATGCAGCCTATATCCACAGGCTACACTGTCCAGTACTTCGACTAGAAATTCCACCAAAAATCCACAAACAGCAAAGCCTGTCCAGATTTCCCTTGCTTTAACAGCAAAATCCCTCTGGAATGATAGAGAGGAAGACATGGACAGACAAGCCCCATAGGCTGCCATTATGTGGCTCAGAACAGGATACTGTGCCTTTAAGAGAACTTTCCAGAACTTCACAGTATCCCAGAATGCACTGCAGGTCCCTTTTACTTTCAGTTCTTTTTTCCGGCTCCTGCAAGCAGGACCCTGGAGCATTGAGCTCTCCCTTTTCAAGGGTTTATTGGTGATTTTTTCACTTTTTTGTCAGGTTGAGTGCTTTCTAAGTACTTTGGTGCATTTCTTCTTGTTTTTTGCACTCTTTTGATTTCAAATATGCCTGCATTATTTGACAAATGCCCAGAGTGCTCCAGGAAGAAGGCCAAATCAGATCCCCATGAGGTGTGTATCCTCTGCCTTCATTCTTCCCATGTCCCAGAGGAGTGTGGGATTTGTCAGGGCTTCTCTGGCAGGACCCTGAAGGACAGAAAGAAGATCAGGCTTCAGGGCCTTGAGGAAAGAAGGCTGAAGGCTCAAGGTGGGTCTGGAGGGGCTTCCTCTGCCCGTGCTGAGGCCTATGGGGGGCTCCCTAGGGGCTGGAAGACCGACAAGCGTCATCATTCTCCGTCTGGGTTGATTGCACCGACTACGACGTCGAGAGGGATGACTACAGTCTGTTCCCCGTCTCCCCAGGGCTCTGGGTCGAAGCGCCGTCGATGCTCGACGTCGAAGGAACTGAACAGACCGCCGTCAAGGTCTCCTGTGACGATTTCGTCGTCGTCGGAGTCGGCGTCGAGTGATCGACGTCGAAAGGCCCGGCGTCGGCGCTCGCCTTCGAGGCGACACCGCCGTTCGCCGTCGGCGAAAAGGAGAAGATCGTCGTCGAGGGGATCCTCGTCGCCGAGGAGAAGTTTGCCGTCGAGGCGAAGGAGGTCGCCGTCGAGGCGAAGGAGGTCGCTGTCGAGGCGAAGGAGGTCGCCGTCGAGGCGCCGAAGGTCGCCGTCGAGGCGAACGAGGTCGACGTCGAGGCGAAGGCATTCGCCGTCGAAGGGGAAGCGGTCGACGTCGAGGAAAGGGCGCTCGACGTCGAGGGACCGACGCTCGCCGTCTGGTCGCCGTTCTTCGGCGCCGAAGAGACGGGGAAGGAGTTCTGGCGCCATGGGGCGTTCGCCTACGTCCCAGGCTGGGAAGGAAGGCGGATCACCGGGTTCGGTGTACTCCATGGTGTATACTCCGTCACAGAGGCTGGTTACACCCCCGCCTCCATTACCGAGGGGTCTACCTCCGAGGGACCCTACTCCTCCTCCGCTACTGCCACTGCCTCACACTATGCCTCGACCTCAGCTACCAGCAGACAAGCCGCCTCCGGTTCCTCTGAGGTCGTTCTCGCTGCTCAGGCTTCCGACCCCTCCCAAGGGGACCCCTAAGCCGAAGGCCCCGGCCAAGCCGAAGTCGCCCGCTCCGGTGGAACCGGCGGATCGACCAAAGCAGAGGAAGTCAAGATCACGCTCCGGACGGAGAGGAAGATCGAGGAGTCGACGTAGATCCTCGACCAGGTCAAGACGTCGCCATAGGAGGCGTGGATCGAGGTCCCGCACGGACTCCTCCAGGTCCAGGACCAGGACCTATTCTCCGACCTTGTCGGAATCCCCGGGGACAAGGGTGTCTCCGGTGGACGACATCTGCACGTTCCAGGATGTTCTCCTGAGGGGGGCTGCAAAATTGGGAATCACAGTGACGGCTCCAACACCCACGACGTCCGTGATATTTGAGACGCTTCACAAGAAGCATTTGTCTCGCCCTCTCCTGCCACTAGTGCCTGGCTTGGTAGAGCCTGCGGAGGAGCTGTTCCTCACGCCAGCGGTGGTGAAGGCCGCTCCCTCCCGACTTCTGAAGAAGTACAGGGTGCCGGATTCGGACCCGGCTTTCCTGCGGATAGACCCGGTGCCTGACTCTGTGATAGTGACGGCTGCCAGGAAGTTACACTCTACCTCCCCGTCCTCCACCGTACCGCCCGATAAAGAAAGCCGATGGATCGACTCAGATGGTAGGAAGGCTTGTGGGACTGCATCCACGGCCATGAAGGCGTCCAGCGATGCGGCGTTACTAGGGCGATATGACCGTGCCCTCTGGGAATCCCTGCAACAGTTCACGGAACTCCTGCCACGAGACAAGAGGGAGGACTTCCAGTAGATACTCAAAGAGGGGATGCTGGTTTCAAACCAGGTCATCAGCGCGGCTGCGGATGTCTCTCTTTTGGCTGCCCATGGGTACTGTCATGGGATCAACCAGCGGCGCCATGCTTGGCTCAGGCTCACATCACTCAAGCCGGAGGCCCAGCAGCGGGTGGCCAATATGCCCTTCTCGGGGGAAACCCTGTTCGAAAAGCATGCCGATGATGAGATGGCCCCCATGAAGGCGGAGGATTGACCCTGACGGCTGTGGGCTTGGAGAAGCCCAAAGAAAAGAAGGCCTACCGCCCGTTCCAGAGACGGTTCGGGGCACAGGGAAGAGGACGAGGGCAGTCTTCGGGACAGCAGCAACAACAACAGCAGCAGTTCCGGAGGCCCTTCCAGAAGCGCCAGAAGGGTAGAGGAGGTCAGCAGTCCTCTAAAGCCAACAAGGGCGCGGCCGGGTCTCGACCCTGAGCGGTTACTTCCCCTACATCCGTTACCCGCTCCGGTGGGGGGAAGCGTTCAATTTTTTCTGGCAGAGTGGAGAAAAATGACTCAGGACAAGTGGGTGCTGAATATTGTTTGCAATCGATACAGTCTTCGGTTCACCAGCCCGCCTCCATCAATTCCTCCGGTCAGCTCGCAGTTTCAGCTGCGCGAGCTCCAGACAGAGGCCGATATCCTGTTAAGGAAAAGGGCGATAGAAGACGTACCTCTGTCTCAAAGAGGAAGAGGTCTTTACTCCCGGTACTTCCTGGTTCGCAAGAAGGACAAGAACGAGTTCAGGCCCATTCTGGATTTGCGACAAGCAAACAAGTGGATTCGCAGAGAGAAGTTTTGCATGCTGTCGTTGCATCAGATTTATCCTCAGCTGCAACAGGGAGACTGGCTGTGTGCCATAGACCTACAGGATGCGTACTTCCATGTCCCCATTGCACACAAACACAGGAAGTTCCTGCAATTCCAAGTCGGCGCCAATCATTATCAGTACGCAGTACTGCCATTCGGATTGAAGTCTGCGCCCAGGACGTTCTCGAAGTGCATGGCAGTGGTAGCCGCACACCTAAGGAAGAACAAGGTGTTTGTCTACCCGTACCTGGACGATTGGTTGATCAAGGCCTCCTCCTTCTCGGAAGCTCAAGCGCACTTCCAGAAGACGTGCGTTCTCTTGAACAAGCTGGGGTTGCACATCACCATGTCCAAGTCTGTCCCGACTCCGGTCCAGTGCATACAGTACTTGGGGGCCTCCATCAATACGCTGTCAGCAAGCGTGTCTCCTTCGGAGGAGCGACGATTATCACTCCTTCGGAAGGCTCAGGCTCTTATGACCGCTCCATCTACAACAGTGAGGACGGTATCTTCTCTACTGGGGTCGATGGCCTCTTGTATCTTCCTCACGCCTCACGCACGACTGCACATGAGACCATTGCAGGAGTGCTTGGAGGATCAGTGGGATCAGAGGAAAGGATCTTGGGACGACAAGATACGACAGTCTCTGCATGCTCTTCAGTCTCTGAAGTGGTGGTGTTCAGCGGAAAATCTCCTCAGAGGGGTTCCCTTCCACAAGGACATTCCTACGCAGACTATCGTGACGGATGCGTCTCTCCACGGCTGGGGGGCGCACTCCGGAGACTTACAGATTCAAGGGACGTGGTCCCCGACGGAGTCCACGTACCACATCAATTTCCTGGAACTCAGAGCTGTTCACTTGGCACTGAAGGCCTTTCATCCGTCCCTCCGGACCAACTCTCTGCTTGTTCAGACGGACAATACGACCACGATGTATTACCTCAACAAACAGGGGGGGTCGAGATCGCGCACTCTGTTGCAGGAGGCGCAGGTGATCTGGCACTGGCTTCTGGCCAGAGGACTGACGATAACGGCTACCCATCTGCCAGGTGTGCAGAATGTTCAGGCAGACGCACTGAGCAGGCTGATAAAGGAAAACCACGAATGGGTCATAAACGACGAAGTGCTAGGAGAAGTCTTCGCAAGGTGGGGGACTCCAGACGTAGATCTGTTCGCCACCGCCGAAAACAGCAAATGCCGAGACTTCGCCTCCAGGTACTACCAGCCAGGGACGCTGGGGAATGCGCTTTGGATCAACTGGTCGAACAGCTTTCTGTACGCTTTTCCACCCATTCCCCTGATTCCGACAGTTCTCATCAAGCTGTCCCAGTCCAGGGCGCGGATGATACTGATTGCCCCGGAATCGCCCAGAAAGTGGTGGTTCACGGACCTGATTCACCGGTCTCTCCTCCCTCACATGCGGCTGCCGTGCAGGCCGGACCTTCTCACGAAGTTCGGGGGGCAGATGTTGCACCCCAACCTCTCGTCTTTGAGTTTGGCGGCATGGCTCCTGAGATAGTGCAATATGGCCATCTGAATCTCCCAGAAGATTGCATGGACATACTGAAGGAGGCTAAGCGACCTTCCACTAGGACTTCTTATGCTTACAAGTGGAAGAGGTTTTGCATCTGGTGCAAGTCCAAGAACTATGACCCGACGACATGTAAGGAAGATGTCATCCTTCCATATCTTCTACATCTGGCGCAGTCTGGCCTTAATGTCCATTCCATTAAGGTTCATCTGGCTGCATTGACTGCCTACAGGAAATGCCCTTCACAGACTTCCTTCTTTCAGATCCCTGAGATCAAAGATTTTTTGGAAGGCTTGAAGAAAGTGTTCCCTCCTGTCCGGCTTCCTTCGCCTTCATGGGAATTGAATGTGGTGCTGTCCAGATTGATGAAGGAGCCTTTTGAACATATTCATAAGGCTTCGTTGCAGCAACTGTCCTGGAAGGCGGCGTTCCTTGTGGCCATTACATCGGCCCGCAGGATGAGTGAAATTCAGGCGTTGTGTTGCCAAAAACCTTATACTGTATTTCATGCTGCTAAGGTTGTTATGCGTACTCACCCTAAATTTCTTCCTAAAGTTATATCTGACTTTCATGTTAACCAGACAATAACTTTACCTATGTTTTTTCAGAATCCTTCCTCTCCAGCGGAAAGGTCCCTGCATTCCCTGGATGTCAGGAGGGTGTTGAAATTTTATCTGGATAAAACCAAGGATATTCGTAGGTCAGACCAATTGTTTATCAATTATGGATCAGTCAGGACAGGTCTTGCTACCTCTAAACAGTCCATTTCTAGGTGGATTGTGTCCTGTATACAGTTGTGTTACCAAAAAGCTGGTAAGACCTTAGGGGGTAAACCTAAGGCTCATTCCACCAGGGGCAAAGCTGCCACGACTGCTTTGCTCCGTAATGTTCCAATTGCAGAAATCTGCAAGGCGGCCACTTGGAAGTCGGTCCATACCTTTGCTAAGCATTACTGCCTGGACACTGATGCCAGGGCAGACGCTCAGGTTGGGCAGGCTTCGCTGCGAAATCTGTTTGCACAGTAGTGGTGTTATTTCTCTTTTCTCCACCGCCGCGTTGGTGTGGGGATGGGCTTGCCATTCTATTCACTAGATTATGACTATACACAGAGATCCCCTACTACAGAAGGAGTAGTTTCTGTCCTGTAACTCCAGTTCTGTAGTAGGGGTATCTCTGTTATAGTCATAAGCGCCCACCCGCCTCCCCGGTGGAGAGAGATATTCATGTAAGGAATGCTGTAGGTCTGGCGTGTTAGGCCTTCAAAAAGAACTGAAAGTAAAAGGGACCTGCAGTGCATTCTGGGATACTGTGAAGTTCTGGAAAGTTCTCTTAAAAGCACGGTATGCTGTTCTGAGCCACATAATGGCAGCCTATGGGGCTTGTCTGTCCATGTCTTCCTCTCTATCACTCCAGAGGGATTTTGCTGTTAAAGCAAGGGCAATCTGGACAGGCTTTGCGGTTTGTGGATTTTTGGTGGAATTTCTAGTCGAAGTACTGGACAGTGTAGCCTGTGGATATAGGCTGCATTATCTGTCTTTAATTCTCTCTTAAGTGTCTGTGCAGTTCTGCATTTTTCGACACTTTAAGAGATTATTTTTGATTGCTCCGGGGTCCACGCACATGGGCGGGACTATTCACTAGATTATGACTATAACAGAGATACCCCTACTACAGAACTGCAGTTACAGGACATAAACTACTCCTTCTCTTTGTTAATTTTGCTGGCTTTCAGATGTGTAGGCAGACACTCCCAAGAACTAGCTGTTAGGCCTTCTGACAACTTTCTCTAAAGGGTTCTTCAGTATGGTGCTTCATGGGCAGTTTTGTCAGGGGAGATCTAGTCAATTGCAGCGATGTTCACTGGAAATATTCATAACCGGAAACCTATGTCAACACATCATTTGTCTTCTGCTATTTTGTGTGTCTGTGATTTCCATTTGAAGCAATAAGATGATAACTGCCTTAAGCGAAATTGCTAAGAGTTGGATGTAAAAATGTGTGGTGTTTTCATTCTTTTCACAAAGCAGGCTCCTGCACACAATCCTTTCAAGTAGTACCCTCGATAGTTCAAATCCCCAAGATATCATTTTAACAATGGACAACACTATATTCAAGGTTCAATTGAAAAATTATATTTCTGGATAAAAAGGTATTTTACCTGAAAATAGTATGCATTAATTTAGGGGAATTGTATTTTTCCACAAAATAATGAGCTCATAGTTGGCATGAAGGTGTATGCATTTTTGTAAAATGACAAGCTGAAGTTTAGAGACAGAATGACTTCATTTCTGAACGTTTGTATCAAGGTTATATCACTACTTCAGACTTTTAAGGCACGTTGACAAATGTGCCATTTACTAAGAGTTTTGCTCAATTTCTTGAGGCAAGTGAATCTCGAACAATTGGGGATGATCAGGCCTGCTTGGAACACCATGAAAATATTGGAGTCCTTCACAAGTATCTGTTCAGAACCTATTAACCTTTTTTTTAAAGTGTGCAAATTATGGTATAGATGCCCCATTTGGCTCAATCTATATCACATTTTTCTTGGGCAAGGAACCCTTGTGAACCCCTAGTTCAAGAAGAGCTCCCATACCTCTCTCACTCACTGCAGTTCATGGCGGGCATTTATGTCTGATCTTTCAAAGATCACCAGCAGCCACTGTTGCACGCAGGAATATAATTTTCACAGCTGTAATGGTGTGTGCTTATATGTTTTTTCTCAAAGATATAGGTTCTTTTTATGAGTACAACGGTCTACAGGACTGCCGTACTTGTGGTGGCAGTCCAACCACTGCCACATTGTTGGTCTGACTGCCGTATTGTGAGTGTGGCGGTCAGACTGCCACGAGACCACCACTTCCGCCCGATCAAGGACCCCACTGCACCGGCTGTCTGGAAATGGGCAGGAATTTGCTAGTGGTGCAGAGTGTATTCTGACTTTCATTTCCACCGCACTTTTCATGGTGGTTAGCTCGCCATGGAAAGGGTGGCGGACATGGAAGTAAGGGGGTCCTAACAGGGCCCATGCATCTTCAGGGTCTGGGGGTGCATGCAGCAGGGCACATGTTGTGGCCCCCTGGAATTGCACCCGAGTTCTTGTGCTGTATGGCATGCTCAACATGGTGTATGCTATACCGTGCAGGAACGTGGTGCAGGTGCTGTCACGGCATCGATCTGCTGTTAAGACTCTCCTATGAGACTTCAACAGCCGCCACAGCACCACCCGCCTTCGATTAGTTTAATCCTGCAGGGGGGCGCACAACAGGCTTGCGGTTCTCCTGTCAGCGGTGGTGGTGGGCCGACAGGAGGACTGCCTAACTCATAATAAGGCCCTTAGTCTTTAATAAAGAAACCAAAAAGGCAGAATGCAAAACAGGTCTTTAGCTATCTTTCCTTTCCACTTAGAACCTGTAGAAACACACAGAAATACGTTCCTCCTTTCATGCGTATGTGAGTAATTGGCAGGAGTTCTAGGATGTCTTTTTGCAGCAAGGGTGGGGCTTTTCCCTTTACTGTGGAACTTGTAGTAAGTTCTATCTGCATAGTGGTCTTTGTCTTTTTTAATTAAATTTTAGACCTCTGGAATTCAGATTCCTGCTTTGTCCTGAGTCTTTCTAAACAGACTTCAGCCACACATGCCCTGCTAAAATGTTATGTGCCATCAGACTGGTCATACTGGCTTGCGAAAGGACGCGGCCCCTGCTTAAAAGATGGGAATGCCTAACTGCAGGGAAAATTGCAATGGAAAACAAGCATTTGCAATGCAATAGGTCTCACAATCGAGAGATTTTGAGCTAAATGGTATTTCAAATGAAAATTCCTTTTATTTATGTTTAAAAAACTAGCAAAAATAAAAAGGCATTGGCATTTACAGTACCAATAGGTCAAAGTTTGAAATATTGGAAGGGATACCGCTCACCCCGGGCTCCAGGCTTTTGTTACATCAATTTGAGGGTCTCATAATCGGTGCTTTATGAGAATGTTCAACCAGCTCATTTCCCGCTTGACTGTGCCGCGCTGCAACAACCGGATTTTTGGACCACGTTATCAGCTTACCAATTAGAGCACACCCAGCCGCCATGTACCACCACCCTTCTCAGGCCCTATAGAACACAACACCTAAAATACCTACCTGAGAATGGGGAAAATGACAATAGACAAGCTTATATAGTTAGAAATACTACTAGAATCTGAGGAAATCCACATTATATCTTATAGTGACCTCACTGCACTGATTTATAGTCTCCCGACTGTCACATTTATAGTCTTCCGACTGTCACATTTATAGTCTTACGACTTCTTTATAGTCTCCCGACTGTCTCTTTATAGTCTCCCGACTGTCTCTTTATAGTCTCCCGACTGTCCCTACAATTTGGGTTTTCCTGATGAGAGCTGATTTCCCTTCCACATTGAAAAGGGTCCTGACCTTCTCAAGCAAGAACTATTAAGCCAAATCACTCCCATCTGCAAATATCTCTAATCATGAGTCATGCACCTTTCTATCATCAGTTACCTGTAAGAAGGGAATCGCCCATCCTTCTATACGTCAGCACCTGGCTAAAAAGACACTGGGGCTCCTTCTTAGAAACAACATACACATGCTCAACTTAGCTCAACTTAGCATTCAGGCTACAAATTCCTTGTTTGTCATTCCTCCCGTCACAGATCTCAATCTGGCAACACTTATTGGCCATATGAAAACTGGCTCCCCCAGCGACCTCCTTCCTGCCAAAATGGTGGCCCCTCTGATTTCCATCTTAGGCCCCTCGATCCAGGCAGTTATAAACACCTCCTTGGCCAAAGGCCAAGTCCCCATGGAATGGAAGACTGCGGTAGTAAGCCCAATCCGGAAGAAGGCGACCCTACCCTGGACGGACTTATCCAACCTCCGACCTATCTCTCTCTTGCCTTACATCGGCAAACTAACAGAGAAGCATGTGAACACCCACCTTTCTAACTATATCGAGACAGCGGGTGGCCTAGACCCTTCACAATCCGGGTTTAGGCCCAACCATAGCACCGAATCCGCCCTACTGGCCGTCACCAATAACATCAGGATGACGCTTGATAGTGGAGGGTCGATGATTCTGGTGCTATTGGACCTATCCGCTGCCTTCGATACGGTGTCTCACGATCTGCTTCTCTGTCGGCTGAGAGAGATAGGATTGGGAGGTACAGCCCTGTCCTGGATGGCGAGCTTTCTTTCGGGTCGCTCTCAGGAAGTCCGATTGGGCTCCCATAAATCCATCGCTAGGGAGCTCACCAGGGGTGTGCCACAGGGCTCATGCCTAAGCCCCACATTGTTTAATGTGTACGTGGCCCCCCTGGCCGACTTGGTGAGATCCTTTGGGTTTATACCGGTGTCCTACGCCGACGACACCCAGCTTCTGTTCCCTTTTAAGACCTTCTCTCCTGCCTTACAGAGATCTTTCGCAGAAGGCATGAGGGCAGTTTCCAGATGGATGACTAACAACTGCTTACAGTGCAACGTGACTAAAACAGAGGTTGTACTCTATGGGGAAGCAGTAACACTATGGTCCAATGAGTGGTGGCCGCCTGAACTAGGACCTGCCCCTATTCCTAAACAGACCATAAGAAATCTGGGAGTGCTGTTTGATCAGTCACTGACTTTTAAAGAACACGTCAACCAGGTTGCTGGTACCTGCTTCGGGGTCATTTCTCTGCTGAGAAGGGTGTTTCCTTTTCTCCCAGACCACCATAGAAAGACCTTGGTCCAGGCTCTGGTCGTCAGTAGACTGGACTACTGTAATGGCCTTCTTTTGTCAGCTAATGAAGGCCAATTTAACAAACTACAGGTGGTCCAGAACACGGCCGCGAGGTTAGTCATGAATGCTCCACCTAGGACTCCCTCCCGGCCTCTACTGACAGAACTTCACTGGCTGCCAGTGCGACTCCGGACCAAATTCAAAATCCTGTGTACTATTCACAAGTGCTTGATGGGGAAAGGACCGAAATATCTCACCTCAGCCTTCCTTCCCTATGTCCCTGGACGTTCATTACGATCAAGCAGCCTCCAGCTCCTTAAAGTTCCAAAAATTAAAAAAACTCGGCAAGGAGGCAGAGCCTTAGCATACACAGGGCCTGTTCTATGGAACACCCTCCCCCTTGCACTAAAACTCAGTACTGATCACCTGTCTTTCCGAAAAACCCTGAAAACGTACCTTTTTTCCAGCATCTAATTCACTCCTCTCCTACCACCCACTAAGATGTATATGGGTAGAGTAGCTGGTCTCTTTTGGATGGCGCAGCGCGGAGATACCCCTTTCGGGGGTCTATTCAGGCGCTATAGAAGCATATAAATAAATAAATAAATAAATAAACTAATGCACACTGGGGTCTCTTTATTACACAATGATAGATGGTTAAGCTTTTATAAACCCAATGATAGCCAAACCACTCCCATCTGCAAATATCTCCGATCATAAGTCATGCACCTTTCTATCATCAGTTACCTGTAAGAAGGGAATCGCCCATCCTTCTATACGTCAGCACCTGGCTAAAAAGACACTGGGGCTCCTTCTTAGAACCAACATACACATGGAAATCTTTATTACTAGAATAGCAATCACCAACACATGCACACATATGAGGAGCTGAAAGAAAAGCGATTAATTATGGCATACAAATAGATAGCTGAAAGAAAAGTGAATAATTATGAACAGATATAATGAAAACATTCTCAGAACACCTCACCCTATTAAGAAGGGGTCCAACTCTCTGTTCCTCTTTGGTTGAATCAGGACTCTCTGTCATCACCAAACCACCATCACCAACGGGCTAACTTCTGATGTTCCTCATGGCCTCTGCACTCCACTGGCTCCAACTGCACTCCAACTGCTCCAAAAACCAACTCCAGATGTAACTCCATAAACTGTCTTCATCAACTCCCCAAAAAACATCTGAGTCCTCTGCTCCACTGCTCCAAGATACTTGAATCCTTCTCTGGTCCTCAGCTACACCAACCCTGTACGATATCATTACAGGATTCTCAATCACTCTCCTTCTCTGGCTTCAACCTCCAACTTTCTGCATCACAAGTCAAGACTTCTGACTCGGGCTGTAGCTGACTTCTTTCTCACCCTCTGCTCTCTTGATCTTTGATAATATGGGAGGATCTCTCCTCATGGAAATTTCCAGCCATCAGCCCGCCTCCCAGCAGATTCCTGCACCAAGCTCCGTGCTCCCTACGCACCCCCAGTGGCCAGCTGGTGTTGCGTCTAGAACACAGAAAATAAGTACATTCCTCCGATAAGAGCCGGTTCCTTCCAGCTTGCAAAGAGCGAACAACAAGTTATAACTAAAACAACACCCCTGACCTACAAGCGCCTCAGAGAGTCAGGGCAGAAACAAAATAGAGTCTCTCTTGTTTAGGCCTCTAGGCCTGAAAAGAGGCAAAAGAGACATAGAATCATGTCAAAGCCAATAGGCAAACCTTGCAAATAGGTAAAATAAAGTCAGAAATGAAGGACCAATCATCATATACTGAGATGGCGGTGGACAATGGTCACCACCAGTCCAAATGGTACAAATTATCCTGTCACTACACGCACGCGCCCCCGGTACCGCAACCCCTATTGTCAGCTCTTGTTACATCAATTTGAGGGTCTCATAATCGGTGCTGTATGAGAATGTTCAATCAGCTCGTTTCCCGCTTGACTGCGCCGCGCGCTCCCCCGGTCCCGCAGCCCCTATTGTCAGCGCTGAGTAAACAGCCTTTGACACGTTTTCAATATGATAACCTAATATGCAAGCCATGCAAATCATCAATCATGAGAAGTTTATTCATTATTCAATGTAATAGTCTAATGTAGGAATCAATGTTGGGAGTGCAGAGAAGACATGCAGCGGGGGCTTGCGTGATTCACTTGCAGGAGCGATAATTGCTACCATATGGTGGCGCAATGGAATGCGTGCACTTGTTTGGCTGAAAAGCCAAAGCGATAGGAAAAGGTATTTTTGCCTATGCAGCGCATGTGCGCTGCGTGGGCGAAACCTAATAAAGGGTTGCTCAAGGCAAGGCGATGGACTAGAGCCAATATTGACAAAGAAACCAACGAACAGGATACATACAATAAACAATGACATACAGAGATTGGATATTCAATCATTTAATTTATAGAAAAATAATCATAAATATTTTATATAGGCATTTTTTCTGTATATATTTAAAATACATTTCTTGGCATGAATTGATAATCATGAATTAAGTTTACATAGCAGTGCTAACCAAGTAATGCAATCGTTGTTGTGTTTATTCTCTGCAATACAATGTTTGAACTGAGTTGATCTGAGCGTAGTTAACAATGGAATTTGTTTGAAAATAGATAACACACAGAAACATTCGCATGAACTGGCGGTCAATTATTAACCCTCTACACGCGTTTCGGCTTTGCCTTCCTCAGGGATCCGTCTCAGTTGAAATCTTGTTGGGAAGCTACCTATGGAAGTACTAAAAGTTATTTGACTGAAGGTCTGGGCTTCCAATAGTCATCAAGGTTAAGGTGTCCTTGTTCAGACTGATGCTGCAAGACTTTCACTCAATTTTTGAATTCGTCTCGTATAGCGGTATTCTAGGAACATCTCACGCTTGACGTATCCATTTTTCGGAACCGGATTTACAGAGTTCCCCTTCATCATTTTATTTGGAAACTCTTGTAACTCTGTGAGGAACAACATGCCTCACATCTAAAGCAGAGATTCATTAAACCAGCTGCTTTCTGCCATCAGTGGGCCCGTTATATTAGGAGCTCACCGCCAGCTGTTTTGTTTTTAAACCAGTCCTACACATTCTCTATAAATTACCTTCTGGATGCTCACCATGTGTCAGAAATAATAAGTACAATGCAAGAATTATCATTATCCCAGGCTAGGTCATCATACCATGGATGCCTACAGTATCATGAGTTAGCAGTATTTCGCAGAGCAAGCATTTTACCAGAGATTGACAACATTATGCCATAGATGCCATAATATGCCATGTATCAATACCTTTAGCCCAAGGCTAGTATTTTACCAGGGTTGAGCATGGCATCATCATTCCGATGATATGCCAAAACTGACCAGTATTGTTTCAGTGCCATCACTTTACCCTGGAACTGGGTTGGGCAGCACACATTCATGCACACAGACACACACTAGCACACCGGCAGACACCAACATGTGTACAGCTCTCAGATTTACAAACTGGAGTATTCTAAGATTATTCTTACTTTGAGCTGGTGGACTTCTCCCTCCTGTGCTCTGTTGGCTTATGCTTTGGCAAATTTGCCAATGACTGCATCTCAACTACAGTTTTGGTGACTGAATCACCTGATTAGACCCTGCACTATTACTCACCCTATTAGGTGTGACACAATGCTCGGATTGGCTTTGTGATGCTGACATCCATGGATGTGCGAGCAAGTTATGGAATAACTCTAACAGAGCTTTGTGATCATTTCTTTAAGCCAAAGCAAATTGTGCATATCTGATGGTATGAGAGTGGAGCACACAGCTCACGAGCTGTACAACAAAGGCAGTGTGACACATCTTCAGACACCCCTGCCCCCTAGTGATAGCATTAATAAGAGGTGGCAGGGTGCTCCATAATTTTACTCCTTTTAGTATTGTTAATCAGGCAGCAGTAGTTTATTTACCACACCCAAAAATTGTGACCTGTGCAGCAGTCTTTGCTATCAAATTAATAATTATAATCTCCAGGATTTTAAGAGCCCCTTAGTTAGCTGCTTCCCTAAATCCATGATATTCATAGATCTTTAATGATGTTCAGCAATACCTCAGCCTGGTCAGATGCCCCCTGTGGGCAAACAGGTGTTTGACTTATCATTTCTACCTTAACACAAAGCCAGAAAAATCATTGTGTGGTCCACTGTTGTTACCCTTTAGCCGGTCTCTTATTGTGGTCAAATTGGCTAGAGGGGGCCTGTTCAAAAACTTTATTTGATACCCGTTTTGTAGTTCTACAATAGTTCTGCAAACTAACTACAAAATGCTATTCACAACTATACCTGTGGAGTTTCTGCCTCTATTTCTCGTATCACTTTCAGTGCAGATATCTGTGCCTCAATTTCAAATTCTTCGCACACATAAGCATACATTTTAGTAATAAATGTGTTAGGGATGGGGAAAGTGGTGCGAAAATGGGAAATACTTATTACTAAAGGAGAGGGGAATAGGGAGGAATAAGGAGGAGTTAAGGTAGTATTAGGGAGGGGTTTGGGGACTAATGTGTACCCACTCATAAAAGAGTAAGCCTATTCCTACTCACAAAAAGCCCTTCTAAACTGACTTCAGTCAAAAATGAAAAGAGACTCACTACGGTAGTAAATTACTCTAGCTCAAAAGTTAAAGTATGCCCAGCACCACACATGGCGAACCACTAGTACTGCAACACCTTCCCATTAAAAGTCCATAGGAAATAATGTTAAATTAATTGATTGAACTCATTTAAATAAAAGTAAATATAATTGAATGTTATCAAAATATGAAGATAGTATGTATGTATTATTTAATTATATAATATTTTAATAACCTTTTTTGAAGAAAAAAAGAATGTACCCATACATCTTATAAAATATTGAATGAATTGTGATCAATTCTACATCACTTTTAATAAGTATAAATGAATCATATTTTTTTTTACTTTAGCTGGGAATTAATTCTTTAATTAAATAGCAGAAAAATTAGTTTCATATTTTTATATTAAACATTTAATGCATAATTAAGTTATTTACACAGTAGCATTTTTTCCCTAGTTCTGCATTTCAAATACATATATAATATTAATTCACAATATTTTTAGACAAACTTCCAAACCTTTTTTTTACCTATAATTTACTTACACATTTACTAATAGAGAGACTCCGTAGTCAGCGTAGAAATCTCCGTATGGTAAGTTACCTAAAATCTTAGAGCAAAGTTGCACGTACTTACAAAACAAATCAAATAGCTTTATTTGAGCATTAAATAATTTTCATAAATGCAAGTTCCATTCATAGTTCAGCATAGTAATGAATAAAACCCAGCCATGTTGGCATTCTGGGCAAAGGATTCAGCATATTCGTAAAAAACATCACGTTAAAAAATAAACTTTGCATTAAAAGACTGGCAGCACTCCAGCAAGGAAGCATACCACAATACAGTCAGACTCTACAAAGATGCCATCAGGCACGCCAAAGCCTCCCACTATGACACGCGGATTACAGAATCTTCTAATTCAGCCAGGGAATCCTTCATAATCGTAAAGGAGCTGCTCAAAGTACCCCATTCCCCGTCCTCCAGTGTCCCCTCGGTGGACCGAAGTAATGACCTAGCCACGTACTTCAACGATAAAATCGCTCGTATACTAGTTTCCCTCCCCCTTCCGGGCCCACCAGCCACTTGGACAATCCGACACCCCCCAGTCAAACCGAAAGTAATCCTCGTCCTCAACTTGAGACATTCAGGCCAGTAACATGTCTGGAGGTCGAGCGAACCATGACCAAAATGAGAAGTGGTTCACCACTTGATGCGGCTCCCATCAGATTCCTCAAAACCGTGGCCCCTGTCATCGTTCCCACGGTCACGGAGCTCATTAATAGCTCACTTACCCAGGGATCTGTCCCTGCCAGCTGGAAGAGCGCGGTGGTAAAAGCACTCCTTAAAAAACCACAGCTGGATCCAGCAGACATGGGAAACTATCGTCCAATTTCTCTCCTACCGGCAATCAGCAAGCTAGCTGAGAAACTGGTCAACAGACAATTTCCCAGTTTTTTTAAACAAACAACATCTTACGGGAATCCCAAACTGGTTTCCGCCCGGGCCATGGCACAGATACTGCCCTCCTCGCCGTCATCGAGGAGGCAAGGGGCATACTGGATTCAGGAGGGTCAGTGGCAGTGATCCTCCTGGATCTCAGCGCAGCCTTCGACACAGTCAACCACCGTGTCCTCCTCCATCGGCTCGCGGCAGCAGGGATCACCGGGACGGCACTTAGTTGGACAGAATCCTTCCTCACCGGACGCACGTTCCAGGTATGGGACGGCAACTACCACTCAGCCACCCTCCCCCTCACAAGCGGGGTCCCTCAGGGATCTTCCCTGAGCCCGATGCTTTTTAACGCATATATGGCTCCCCTGGAAGACGTGGTGACACCATTTAACATAAAAATGGTAAGCTACGCTGATGACACTCAACTGGTCGTCTCTCTATCCCAACTAGTCGACCACCCGGAGAAACTGGCGAACTGCCTTACCCAAATACACAGCTGGATGAGTGATTCATCACTAAAATTAAATGGGTCTAAGACCGAAGTGATGCTCCTGGGAAAACAATGGGCAACTATCCCCCCAACAGTCTGGCCTGACGTATTCGGAGAAATCCCCTCCCCGAAGCGTGAAATCAAAACCCTTGGAGTATGGCTCGAACCGGAGCTCACCATGAAGACGCAAGCGGCCAAAACTGCTGGCACCAGCTTTGGGCTCATGCGCACCACCCGTAAGATCTTCCCATTACTACCACCTGCCTCTAGGAAACTTCTTATCCAGGGGCTAGTATTGTCCCGTCTTGACTACAGCAATATGGTCTACCTGGGTGCTCCAGAGGCCACCCTGACTAGACTACAGCGGACACAGAACGCTGCGGCCCGTCTGCTCACGAACCTTCCTTCGAGAGTGTCAGCAAAACCAGCCCTCAAGGCCTTGCACTGGCTCCCTGTTCGCCAAAGGGTGGAATTCAAAGCCATGTGTACAACACACAAACTTATCAACGGATCTGGCCCTACTATCCTCAGCAGCCTGGTCACCCCCTACAAAGCATCCAGATCCCTCCGTTCAGACAGTGAGCACCTGGCCAACGTCCCCAAATTCAAAAGGACCCGCACCGGAGGCCGACGATTCTCGGTGCAAGCGGCCGTGAGATGGAATTCCCTCCCACGCACCCTCAGACTGGAAGCCAGCTACCTGACCTTTCGCAAAAAACTGAAAACGCACCTATTCCCGAAATAATCGTTCCTCCTTCCTCCCTCTCCTTACAGGATAAACAATCTCCTTACAGCGCGGGGATGCCCTTGGGTCACCAGGCGCTATACAAATCGCTAAAATAAAAAAATAAAAAAGAGGACCCTGACGGCCTCATTCAGAAGAGTATGGACTTCCTCACACAAATGGCATTTTTTACAAAGGAACATATGCTATTGTATATCACACGTGTACTCAACAATGGCAAATACAATAGCGCAGGCCTGTACCTGGACAGGCCCGAATGCCTCAAGTCTGGGATTAGGAAGACCATGGTAAAATGACAATAACATTTACAAAAAATGAAGGGGACTCTGGGGGGGATCTTTCATCATATGTACAAACAAGAATAGATGAGTGATCATAATGCCAAAGGGGAAAACAAAGGTAACATCTGATGATCCCCATCCTTAATCTAGTTAAGAGTCCTATCCCACCCATTAGACACGAAGTCCAAGTACAGCTCCAGGCCAGGGGTTGTTTGGATTGCAGTAGTTCTTGATTCTGGATCTTGGACAACTCCACCGCCTCCCTTTTCCACTGCCACCAGTTTAGATAAGACCTTCTGATCCAAATCTTGTCCATTTTAATTAAATGACGTGGCTTAAACAAATGACTGGTCTGCCCTGAATTTAATATATTAGCTTAATATAATCCACCCTAGGGATATGGTGGGCCATCTCACAGGACAAACGGTCCTCAAACACCTCCCTATTAAACGAAGCATGAGGGCTACACCAATTTGAACACAACCAAAGTAAAGAGCCAAATTAATCTGATTTTTGACGTAATCTAAACAAAGCTCCTGACGGATAGCAAAATTTGGGGCGCTGGAAGGGAGACCTAAAAGCTGTCTAAAGGCTCAGTGCTCCTCAGCCTGCAGGCCATTGACAGTTTTGTACCACCAAAGACCTGCTCCATAGGTACATACAGGTATACACGTCCTCCCACATACTTCTAGAAGAGGCCCAGTGGGCTTCTTACCTATGTTTCAAGCCAGGCTGACACAAAACCCAAGGAGTTCGGAAAAAATTGTCCTTACCTTTGCAATACATGGGGACCAAGTAGATCCTGAATGAAAAGTGAGTCCCAGGTAAGAGAACTTGTTGATTCTCATGATCAGTTTACCCTTTGTGGTCAGGGATCTCATTTTAGAGTTCCTCGGTTCATAGACCATAGCAAAGCTTTTAGTGAGATTAACTTCCAGAATAAATGTGGCCATGTAGCCGATATAACCATTCAATAGAGTTCTGGGTCGGTTGGGTGTTCTAGCCAATAGGACAGCATCATCTGTATATGTTAACATGGAGATGGGCCAGCTCATAAAGACTGGCACATCCCAGTTCTTTAAAATCAAGACATGGTCTAGACCATGTGTACTCACAAACATTTTCCCAGGGTCCAAAAGGTATGGTTGGTGGTGTGCCGAGGGCCACACTGATGCCAGGAGGGTGGTGGGGGCTCGGCGTAGGGTGGTTGTAGGGAAAGTGAAGCATTTACATCTAGTGGCTAAATTGAATTGCACAATGTGGAACCAGAAAACCTGGGATTAATCCTGACTTTCCCACATTACCAAATTGTGTGATCCTAGGCAATTGTTTTATTTTACTGTTCCTCCTTTGCTTTCATTATCACAAGTAAGAGGACGTCTAAATACATGGCTTCAGATGTGCACTGTACAAAAACTTCTCGTGTGTTTGATTTAATAAATTATAGTGTTGTTTTTGCATAATCGCAACCCATCTACCCGAAGGGTGTGCATAACAACTGACATGCGTATTAGTTCACTATTGTCATTGTTGTCAGGGACGGGGGGAGAAGGAATGTTTCTAAATTCATGTTTGAAAACTATCACTTATAAAAAAACCTTCTCAATGCACTGATATAATCTGAGTTACTAAGGTGAAACGGTTCTGCATGTTAATGCAATGCACTTATTGAAATTTGCAGAGACTTTATCATATTTGTACATGTTTGCTGCAAGATGTCTTTATAAATGAAAGCGTTCCAAAAGTTAAATAGTGCAGAACACCCTAGTTATTTGCTTTCTTTAACTATTTAACCTTAACATTTAAACTTTAAATAAATTCTTGACCGTTTATTTAGCTTTTTGTTATGTTATTGCTGACACTAAGTCGAGTGATCTGCAGCCCAGTGCTGTTGTTGAGCAGGGGTCTCTTGTAAAGTTCATGAAGTGCTGTATGTGGTCCCTGGGCTGTACTTTGAGTATCACTGGTCTAAACCATTTACATATAACAGAAATAAGATTGGGGCAAGGACGCAACCCGGGCGAGCCTCGCTATCAAAGCCAAACGATTCAGCAGGTTCTCCATTTTCTCCATATCTGACAGAGACAGCAAGGTCATAATTGAGTATCCTAACAAAACCCACCAGAGTCTTTTCTACCCCTATGGATTTCAGCGTTGCCCAAAGCTTGGACCTGACCACACTGTCAATTGCGCAGGAAGATAATGGAGCTACGTTTGGCTATGGTATATTTCCTGATTGTACAAATTGAGGCACTGCTCCAGCATCCCAAGCCCTGCTTTAAACCCTTATTGTAGCCTGGAAAGAACTTACAAGTATAAGTTACCTTTGAATGGCCGTGAAGGTGATCAGATTTGTGTTGCCTGGCCTAAAATTATGTGCAGGTATGTAATGCACAGTCAGCTTCTGTAGGAAATTTTGGTATGTTGGATGTTGCCAGTTAGTTATAACCACTGGGAACCAGTGCAGCTCTTTCAGAGCCAGGTTGAAGTGAGCCAATTTGATTAGGTTTAAGTAGAGACCAGCTACTTGATTGTGTATTCCTTTGAGATTGCAGTTTTTTTTAAAATCTTAGCATAGGTTACCCTTTAGTAATTAAACCATGATAAAGCCATGTTCCTAGTCGCTCCAATGCTGGGAATTGTCTGTGGGCTATGGATGGTCCCTATCTTGCTGTGTGTTTTATTTACAGCTGCTGAGCTCGAGTGTGCCACATAGAACACTCAGTCCAGCTGCACCAATTTTATTTTTTTACTGTCTATACATGCAAAGGGCAGATCTCAGTCGCTCGCGGGTTGTGCCGTCAAGGGTGGCTCACCATAACATGGTATTTTTGTCTTGAAGCTGCTCGTGCATCGGCTTCTCCTCTCCACCCAGTTGTGTATGATTTTCTGGCATATTGTGATTTTCTTTTTATCCATATTCTTTGTTGGTACCTAATTGAATGTCTCCATTGTTTCTCCTGCATTTTGAAAGCAGATCTCTGGTGAAGGGTTATGTGGTTAGTAGTAGTTGGTGATACTCAGAGGGGATTCCTATCAGCAGAATAGTGATGATACTTGATATTTTGACTCATAATTTCCTGCAAAATGTAATTTTTAGAAACATTAATAAGTTCAGAGAGAGAAAGTAGGAAAGCAGAGAAACTGAAAAGTGTCATTTATTTTGTTAAAGAAAGTCAGACAGCTTGATTTTTTGCACATAATGATCTAAACTAGTTGATAACATTCCTAGAGCATGAAGTCAACAAATGACAAATTTCACTTGAAGAAATTAGGAGGTGGGCAAGACAAGTTCCATATGTCAATTTGTGGTTAATGTAAATGCACCATAGCTTATTCGTACCAGCCCTGCCTGGGCCAAATGCAAAAAACAGCTGCTCAGTGGAAGTTACAGAGGAACCAAGAGTTTATATTTCACAAAGGCATAGATGCTGAAGCATCAATTTACGTTGAATGGAAGCCCAGGGAGTGTAGAGCCTAAGTAGAGTATCCAGATGTTAAAATAGTTTTTAAATGGGCAGATTATATAGAATGTTTTCCTTGGCTGCTCCCACTTTGTGTGGCTTAGCCTGCTTGATTTACATCACAAATCAAGGTGACTGAGCCATCCCCTATGACTGTCCTTCACATCCCCTTGTGTCTTTCGTTCACATCCCCAATATACAACAGACAAAGGCCTGTTGGCCATTGTTCACATTACCCGAGTCTGCTGTTGTTCACATCCCCATCTTCAGTAACTCACATCCCCCGTCTGCCACTTTAATCCACCTGCCTGCCGTCCAAGTCCCTGCTGTCTGCCTTTCTCATCCCTCCGATGTCTGCCTTTTGCATTCTCCAGTCTGCTGTTCACATCGCCCCTCTCAGTCATTTTCACACCCGCCATCTTCAGCCAGTCACAACCCTTCTGTCCGCAGTTTCAGCCCCCACCTGCCATTCATATCCGCCGACTGTTGTTCACATCCGCCGACTGTCGTTCACATCCTCCGACTGTCGTTCACATCCGCCGACTGTCGTTCACATCCCACGACTGTCGTTCACATCCCACGACTGTCGTTCACATCCCACGACTGTCGTTCACATCCCACGACTGTCGTTCACATCCCACGACTGTCGTTCACATCCCACGACTGTCGTTCACATCCCACGACTGTCGTTCACATCCCACGACTGTCGTTCACATCCCACGACTGTCGTTCACATCCCACGACTGTCGTTCACATCCCACGACTGTCGTTCACATCCCACGACTGTCGTTCACATGCCACGACTGTCGTTCACATGCCACTACTGTCGTTCACATCCCACGACTGTCGTTCACATCCCACGACTGTCATTCACATCCGCCGACTGTCGTTCACATCCGCCGACTGTCGTTCACATCCGCCGACTGTCGTTCACATCCGCCGACTGTCGTTCACATCCGCCGACTCTCGTTCAAATCCGCCGACTGTCGTTCACATGCGCCGACTGTCGTTCACATTCCCCGCGACTGTCATTCATATTCCCCGAGACTGTCGTTCACATCCCCCGCGACTGTCGTTCACATCCCCCGCGACTGTCGTTTCTGCCACCCACATCCCCCCCCGGTCTGCCGCCCACGTCCCCCCCGTCTGCTGCTCGTGTGGACCCCCGTCTGCCGCCCATGTGGACCCCAGTCTGCCACGTTGACCCCGTCTGCCGCCCACGTTGACCCCGTCTGCCGCCCACGTCGACCCCCGTCTGCCGCCCACGACGACCCCCGTCTGCCGCCCCCGTTGACCCCCGTCTGCCGCCCACGTCGACCCCCGTCTGCCGCCCACGTCGACCCCCGTCTGCCGCCCACGTCGACCCCGGTCTGCCGCCCACGTCGACCCCCGTCTGCCATCCACGTCGACCCCCGTCTGCCACCCACGTCGACCCCCGTCTACCACCCACGTCGACCCCCGTCTGCCACCCACGTCGACCCCCGTCTGCCACTCACGTCGACCCCATCTGCCGTCGTCCCCATCTGCCGCTTGCTCCTGCCATCGTCCCCATCTGCCGCTCCTGCCGCCGTCCCCGTCTGCCGCTCCTGCCGCCGTCCCCGTCTGCCGCTCCTGCCGCCGTCCCCGTCTGCCGCTCCTGCCATCTTCCCAGTCTGCCACTCCTGCCGTCGTCCCAGTCTGCCACTCCTGCCGTCGTCCCCGTCTTCTGCTCCAGTCGTCACCCCCGTCTGCCGCTCCAGTCGTCACCCCCGTCTGCCGCTCCAGTCGTCACCCCATCTGCCGCTCCTGCCGTCCCCTCGCCTGCCGATCCTGCCTTCCCCTCGCCTGCCGCTCCTGCCGTCCCCCTTGCCTGCCGCTCCTGCTGTCTGCCACTCCTACCGCCCCCGTCTGCCGCTCCTGCCGCCCCCAATATGCCACTCCTGCCGTTCTCCTCTGCCGCTCCTGCCGCCCCCCTCCCCGTCTGCCGCTCCTGCTATCCCACTCTGCCGCTCCTGCCATCCCCCGTCTGCCGGTGCTGCCACCCCTTTCTGCCGCTCCTGCCACCGCATCTGCCGCTCCTGCCATCCCCCGCCATCCCCGTCTGCTGCTCCTGCTGCCCCCCCGTCTGCCGCTCCTGCTGCCCCCCGTCTGCCGCTCCTGCTGCCCCCGTCTGCCGCTCCTGCTGCCCCCGTCTGCCGCTCCTGCTGCCCCCGTCTGCCGCTCCTGCTGCCCCGTCTGCTGCTTCTCCTGCCCCCGTCTGCTGCTCCTCCTGCCCCGTCTGCTGCTCCTCCTGCCCCCCATCTGCTGCTCCTCCTGCCCCCCGTCTGCTGCACCTGCTGCCCCCGTCTGCTGCTCCTGCTGCCCCCGTCTGCTGCTCCTGCTGCCCCCCGTCTGCCGCTCCTGCTGCCCCCCGTCTGCCGCTCCTGCTGCCCCCCGTCTGCCGCTCCTGCTGCCCCCCGTCTGCCTCTCCTGCTGCCCCCGTCTGCTGCTCCTGCTGCCCCCGTCTGCCGCTCCTGCTGCTCCCGTCTGCCGCTCCTGCTGCCCCCGTCTGCCGCTTCTCCTGCCCCCGTCTGCTGCTCCTCCTGCCCCCCGTCTGCTGCTTCTCCTGCCCCCGTCTGCTGCTCCTCCTGCCCCCCGTCTGCTGCTCCTCCTGCCCCCCGTCTGCTGCTCCTCCTGCCCCCCGTCTGCTGCTCCTGCCGTCCCCCCGTCTGCTGCTCCTGCCATCCTCCCGTCTGCTGCTTCTGCTGCTCCTGCCGTCCCCCCGTCTGCTGCCCCTGCCGTCCCCCCGTCTGCTGCTCCTGCAGTCCCCCCATCTGCTGCTCCTGCCGCCCCCGTCTGCTGCTCCTGCCGTCCCCCGTCTGCTGCTCCTGCCGTCCCCCGTCTGCTGCTCCTGCCGTCCCCCCCGTCTGCTGCTCCTGCCGTCCCCCCGTCTGCTGCTCCTGCCGTCCCCCCCCGTCTGCTGCTCCTGCTGTCCCCCCGTCTGCTGCTCCTGCTGTCCCCCCGTCTGCTGCTCCTGCTGTCCCCCCTGTCTGCTGCTCCTGCTGTCCCCCCGTCTGCTGCTCCTGCTGTCCCCCCTGTCTGCTGCTCCTGCTGTCCCCCCGTCTGCTGCTCCTGCCGTCCCCCCGTCTGCTGCTCCTGCCGTCCCCCCGTCTGCTGCTCCTGCCATCCTCCCGTCTGCTGCTCCTGCCGTCCCCCCGTCTGCTGCTCCTGCCGTCCCCCCGTCTGCTGCCCCTGCCGTCCCCCCGTCTGCTGCTCCTGCAGTCCCCCCATCTGCTGCTCCTGCCGCCCCCGTCTGCTGCTCCTGCCGTCCCCCGTCTGCTGCTCCTGCCGTCCCCCGTCTGCTGCTCCTGCCGTCCCCCCCGTCTGCTGCTCCTGCCGTCCCCCCGTCTGCTGCTCCTGCCGTCCCCCCCCGTCTGCTGCTCCTGCTGTCCCCCCGTCTGCTGCTCCTGCTGTCCCCCCGTCTGCTGCTCCTGCTGTCCCCCCTGTCTGCTGCTCCTGCTGTCCCCCCGTCTGCTGCTCCTGCCGCCCCCCCCGTCAGCTGCTCCTGCCGTCCCCCCGTCAGCTGCTCCTGCCGTCCCCCCGTCAGCTGCTCCTGCCGTCCCCCCGTCTGCTGCTCCTGCCGTCCCCCCCGTCTGCTGCTCCTGCCGTCCCCCCCTGTCCGCTGCTCCTGCCGTCCCCCCCTGTCCGCTGCTCCAGCCGTCCCCCCCTGTCCGCTGCTCCTGCCGTCCGCCCCGGTCTGCCGCTCCTGCTGTCCAACCCCGGTCTGCCGCTCCTGCCCCCCCCGTTTTGCCGCTCCTGCCGTCCCCGCCTGCCGCTCCTGCCGCCCCCCATCTACCTTTCCTGCCGTCTCCCCTTCTGCCTCTCCTGCCATCCCCCGTCTGCCTCTCCTGCCGCCCCCCTGTCTGTCTCTCCTGCCATCCCCCTGTCTGCCTCTCCTGCCGTCCCCGTCTGCTGCTACTTCCGTCCCCCCATCTGCTGCTCCTGTCACCCCACCTGTCGCTCACATCCCCCCTTGTCTGTTATTGTTTACACCCTCCATCTTCAGCTGTTCACATCTCCAGTCTGCTTTTGACATCCTCCCATCTGCTGTTTACATACTATATGATATTCATAGACTTTTTCAAGGCCCTCTCTGTCCTACATCCTGCACTGAACCTTATTGCTAGCTATTCACAAAAGGTGTTGTTTATAGACAAAAAGGTAAACTTGAGATACTAGGGAGGCCTCAAAGATTTTGAAAATCATGTATTGGAGTGGGGTTTAAGATGGAGCAGCCATTCACAGAAAAACCTTTTTAGGAATAGTTAAACAACGGGGTTGTAGCAGCCTTACTTTTATTGATCGTGTGCCTACTCTCCAAAATGCGCAGCTCATGCTCTTTACCTCCTCCAGCTTAGCAGCCATCTCATGCTTTGTGCAAACTCTGTTTGACCTGTGAGTAGCTGTGAGCATTAATGCTTACTGTGCTTGTTTAGGTTTTGATATAGCGCAACACACTGTTTTATTACCGTGCAAAAGAACCCCTTAATAAAATCAGAACACGAGAGCAACAGAAGTATAGTATCAAAATAAGCATTGTGGTTTCAATGGCTCATAACCAAGATAGTGGACTGAAGTGATTCATACTAGGGCTTTCTGAAGTGCTCCTTACTTACCAAAATGTATCCAAGATGGAGACGGGAAAAGTGAACCTATGCTCAACCCTTTGTCTTTCCATTTCCTTACCTATGGGCATTACTTTTTCTCCAGCTTAGTTTATTAATTTTATTCTGGATGTGTACATAGTGCTTGTTCACCATGATGCATTAGTGTGCTTTACGTTAGAAATAGGTGAACACATAATAGCAAGAAAACTGGAGATTAATCAGGTTCTCACTGAGAAAATGTCTTTTTGAGTTAGCTGGGCTCAAGGTGTTCAGAGGTGCGTTGAATATATGTTGTCCTATTTTTTTGCTGAAATTATGGTGGTTGGAAGTATTTACAGAGAAAACTGCAGCACCACAATAGGACTGATTCACAAGGTAAAATGGTCTAATTGGAACACAATTGGCACACACTTTACCACCGCATTAAGTCCCTGGTAAGTGGCACCCTTGCACCTAGGGCATGCCTCCTAAAGAGAGTCCCTCAGGGCTGCAGCATGAACTATCCCACCCTAAGGGACCCCCATACAATTTGCGTGCAGGCTCCCATTGCAAGCTGTGTGTCATGGTGCAAACCATGAGTGGAAACACGACATAGCACACTCACTATGTGCAATGCCAAAGTCTCTTACACTCTATGTAATGTCTGTAAGTCACCCCTACAGCAGGCCTTGTAGCCCTTAGGCAGAGTGCATTATATTACACATGAGGACATATCTGCATGAGCAGCTATGCTCCTTGGCTGTCTAGTTCAATTGATAGATGATGCAAGTGAACAGGGAAGCCATCTTAAGTATATGACTGGGTACTGGACATTACAAGTTCCCCAGCTTTATGATAGATTTACTGAAGCCTATGGTGTTTGGTAACAAACACCTTGTCTTAATAAATCTGTACTGTTACCAGTACTCGAATTATTATGACATGCAACCAGAGTGCACGTTAGAGGTGCCCCCTGCAAAACCTGCAAGTGTCTAGTATGCTGGCTGACTCGTTTCGTTCAGCCTGCCACCACAAACGGGTTTCTGACCCCCTGCAGGTGAGAGCTTGCGCTCTTTGAGGCCAGACACAATGCCTGCTCCGGAGGAAGGTGTTTACACCTCCTCCAGCAGGATGGTTAGTGATTTAGCATATCAGGGCCAGGGGCTTTAAAGCCCCTGCCTCCTTTGATATGTGTCCCCAGCTTCCCCCAGACCTGGGAGGTGCTGCCCCCTGCCCTTTGGTCAATTTGGTACCAGGGCAGGCGGGAAATAATCTATGCAAGTAGGCATGTTGCACCCCCAGGCTATTCACACCGCTTGGTGGGCTACCTGATGTGCTCCACAAAAGAAGGGTTCCACCATCCTGTTTTTGGTGGAATTAGGATCTCAGGGACAGGGTTATGCCCACTCCCCACAGGAAGTTTTCATATGGGGGGGTGTAGTGACCCCATGGAAAAGTAGCCCATTGGCTACTCCCCTTCACTCCTCTTAACACCCCTAAATTTAGTATTAGGTAGCCCCTCTGAAGTCCCAAACCTTTCTAAGTCGAATTTAAAAAAAAATGGGGGGGGGGGGGGATTTCAGATTAAGTCCTTTTGGACACCGTTAAGGCATCCAGGTCCTCAGGGACATCACCTAAGGATTAGGTCTCACTCCAGCAGAGGCCACCAGCAGGGTCTTCCAGGTGCACCAGGTCACTCCAGTAAAAAGGTCTCTTGCATCTTTGAATGCCCCTCTAGCCACACGGGAGGTCAACCAATTGACCCTTGGCGTCCACTTCTTTGTTCTAGGTACAAATAGGAGCAGATCTACTCCCTTGGGTCTCCTTGCAGGTCTTAAACAGCAGGTGAGTTCCTTCTTTTTCCCTTCCACAGCTCCAGAAGGTGTACTGAATAGATGGCGATGAGGTCCACTTTTGTTTTGTTCAGTTCATTAACCAGTGGATGGAGGTGACTTCTGGACACTCTTTAACCAATGGGGAAAAAGTTCCCAGGGGCATTCCTGCCCATCTTTGCTACATATCCTGATTGTTTTACTGCAAACTAGCCCAAAGTGCACTTTTCTAGGGGAAATCCAAAATAGCACTGGCCTTAAGTGATTAGAGGAAGCGTGAGTGCCAGGCAGGGATATGTTTAGGGAACTGAGCAGTCCCCTTCTAAGCTGCCCTAACATGGTTCTTGGATCAGCTCTCCCTCTAACTAAGCTGGTGCCCAGTTGGCTACTCTGGGCATAAAAAACTAAGGCCTCCCAATCTTGAGGTGTCCCGTTATGCTAAACTATGACTAGGCAAGCTTCACCTCTGTCCCTTTCAAGTTATTGAAGTTCCTGGAACCTCCCAGGTTGCCCTTCCTGAGCTGTCCACCTCCTGTACCTGTCCCACATCCATTCCACCCTTTCCCCATTGTCCTGCTTTGAGAGCAGTTTTCACACCTCATTATGGTCAAGCACTGACAGTGCAGCTGCTGGCAGGATAATGCAAATTAGCCTTCAAGGGGGTACAGGTAGGTAAAAGGTAACTTTCTAAAAGTTACCTTTTCTAAATATTTGTTGAAAATCTAACGTCACCATTGAATTGGATTTTATTAAAAACAGTGGTTGAACTGTTTTTCTAGCTTGCCAGAAATACTAGGTTGCAGAATTAATATTTTAATATGTACTCTAGGGTTTATCGTCGTAAATAGCTTTTGTTGGCCTATCACGGCAGAGACAGGGTATCATTACATTTCAAGGGTTCCCACTTTTAAATACCATGTACCGTACCTTGCGGGCTTCACGACCTACATAGACTTAATATTCAAAGGGAAGGTTTTCCTACGTGAAAGGAGTTATTCCGACAGGTCAGACTGCAGGTTCAAACTGCAGCATTTAGGCTACAATGGTTGGCCTGAAGCCATGTTTTCCTTTGCTACACTAGTGGATTGCATGATACGTGCTGCAGTCCACATGTGACGTTTAACTGTCCATGCCATGGGTTTGTTACGCCCCCTTATACTGTGGCCTTATAGGGAAGTAAAATATGCCAATCAGAGATGTAAATGTAAATGTAGTTGAGCTTATATAGCGCACAGCTACCCGCAGTGGGTTTCCCGGCGCTTGCTTAGGGAACCCTTCCTGGTATTCCCCTGTGAGATAGCAGGGTATCCACAAGGTGAAAGTCAGGCATCCCGCCGCGAGGGGCCGTTGTGGAGATTAAGCAAGCTATTGCCCAGAGTCGCAGAGTGTGAACCCGTGAGTCGAGGAGGCACCGGGGCGAGAATTATCGAGTCCGTGGAATTTTTTAGCCCAAGACCCGCCGAGGCGGGGAATTGAACCCTGGTCCAGGACCGATCTCAGCTTCCGGGTCTGCTGCCTCTAACCCCTGAGCCACACTTCTCCACGATAAGCCAGTTGGTACATATTTTAAAGATCAGAGCACAATGTATCTAAGCAGGGACCCCCTGTTCTTGAATACTGGTTCCTGGGACAGGGAAAATACTAATAATAGTATGAATTCTCAGGCAACCATCCGTTAAAATTATCATTGCAATGTAAAAAGGCTCAATTTACTGCATTGTATAGAAAACTATCAAAAATTAATTGTATTAATGGACTCCATAATATGAAATATCTATATACGTATACAATAAATACCAAACTTCTTATCTCATACATTTATACATACCATTCATAACACCAGACTGTTTCTTAATATTGAAACTGTGAAAGAGATATTTTTCTATAATTTCATTGATACATATGTCCTATATGTGGGCGAAATTAGATTATAAACATTTATTACATTTTAAAGCAGAATTTATAGAACAAATCAACCCTGAATATGGAACTATATTCTTCCATTACATAATATTCTCCTTAAATCAGCATTAGTGCAATACTCCAGCTTATTATTTTGTATTCCTTTCCAATCAAAAAATCTTCGTACATCACAAATATTCCATTAATCTCCCATTCTCTACACGCGTTTTGGCATTAGTGCCTTCTTCAGGAGAGTCATCAAATCACAGAGTCTGAAAGACATTAATCCAAAGGCAAATTTTTATCAACTGCCAAATTCTTGGGTGGTTTTCCTGGTTATCCTTACTTATCCTCAAATCTGTATCTCAAAGTGCCGACCTTTATGTTATCCAAGGAGGGGATGACCTCTTTCAAATTTTCATGGTTTCAGCACATGGCTATGTTCAACTGGGATCTAATCCTTGTGTCGATGAAGAAAATCTGCTCCGGTTTACTGCTGCCGCTCGATGTTTATATTATGATGTATATTGAGCTTTTGTACATTGCAATGAGAATTATAAAGGATGGTTGCCTGAGAGATGAGAGCACATACACAGAACACTGCACAGCAGTGCCTCAGAGTTCAGAGTAAAAAAATAATAATATTCAGCAAAAAAATGGGGGTGACCGTGCAAAAAGGAACATTTTCTCATTGTTGTCAAATAATGGTGGTAGTTGATTAGGGCAATTATTATATCAAATTAGAACTGGTTGCCACCACTTCAACCAGTGCAGTGATACAACAAGTTCGTAGGCCATGTGAGATGGCCTAAGAACTGAAAATAGGCAGGGACCAGTACATCAGGGATAAATCCCATGTACCCGATCACCAAATGACTGTGCCAAGGTGCCTCCAGCCACTGGTGAGGCTGAGCTCATCATGCAGACCATTGAACTAACAGAGGGCTGACTTACAGCTTAGTCTGTTCAAATTTCTGGAAGAGTATTGTGCGCCGATATCATCACCAATAGGTCACTCACTCAGTGCAACCTATGTATCCTTTGCCCCCCCCCCTCGTCCCCCCACCTAACTCCTGAATCCTGTGTGATAGAAGAAAACAGTAGAAAACAAAATGAACATATGTCGTCCCATTGGGGAACCCATGCAAAAAACTGTGTTATTTGCGATCACTACCAATTATGTTTCTTGAACCACAACCACTTTTATTGAGAAAATTCCAATGCTATCCGCAAGTTGCCATCTCTTGAAAAAAGTTAGAGGGACAGGCAGTGGGGAAGAGAGAGGAATGGTCTAGGCACCGAATTTGCCTCATTCTGAAAGGGAGAGGATGAAGCGAAGGATATGTCTGGGACAATTACATGATCACCCCAAGTGTGGAAGGTAATGTCTCGGTTGAGTGTCTCTTCTTCTGAACATCTTTGAACATTGCTCCAGAACCTGTGTGTCGGAGGCAAACACAATGCAGACACCTGACTGCAGTGGGAGAGAGGGCACCTCAATACAGACTGAGGCTTGAATCTCCGCCCTCCTCTACTCTATGGTGTGGAATGGGTTGTGTGATGCTGTTCAAACAGCGAACACTATTTAACTCTGTTCCTCTGATTTTGGACACGAATTGTGCTGTGCTTGTACGGGAGCATAGCTGCCTAGTGGCCCCATGTAATGCCCCACAGTGAAGGGTACATTACAAAGCATGTCTGCAATGTCTGAATACGTGTTTGTTGGTATGTGTCTGACTGTGCAGCCTGCCTCTAGGCCTGTAAGTAACACATCCGTTCTAGAGGTCTTTCAGTGTGCGTTAGTGCCACTCTGGCCCTTATTCAGAGTAGCATCCAAGTCCTGGTTCGTATGCACATGGGTGGTTGCGCCCAAGTAGGGAACCCAAGTTTTGCGGTATTTAACACCATTTTATTCAGAAAGATTTTTCTTGGGAAAACCTTACAAAATTCTATCTGGAGAATAATTGTCGAAAAAGGCAAAGCATGTGGTAATTAGATTTCTACCGGAGTCCAATCAGTAGAATGAGTGAATATTAATTAAACTGGTAAATACTGCACTCGTCGGTATTGGTATTTATGTAAGCAGTCTTGCCATCCAAAGTACAAGAGCGCTGAGAATGTGGTAATAAGTGTTTCATTAAGGGCCTCAATTTTCGGACAAGTAGTAGCACAACTTCAAAATACCAATACCATTGAGTCGGCTGTATACTGGGAAGGTATTATCACCCAGTACTGAGTACTACTCCTATGAATGGGGACTAACAAGACATGGCTGCATGTTTAACTCACACAAATTCTGCTAGGTTTTTCTAGGGGAAATTTGTACGCAGGAATTGAAATTTAAATAAAAATTAAATACATTGACTCTCCCAAAGAAAGTATTCACTTCACTGCACGATTCTAGGAACGCATATATGTGACTTTGAAGCGTGGCTAGGTTAAACCTTGCGCAAAACCAATATTTTAGTCGGGGTGTAAAAGAGTATCTTAAAGGGTGCTCCAGGGAACCAAGAGGAAACTGCCACCTACGTCCCAATAATCCTCTGTTACTGAAAGTACACAGAAGATAGACAAAAAACAGAATATCGTTCCCGAGCAAGAGACAAGTAAACAATCAATATTAAATTATTAAAGCGTATGTGATTGAGTTTGCAGAAATATAGGCGAAATTAACTGAACGTGCGTTTTAATCAAGTGTACTTGATTCTCAGACTGTGTGCAGTGCTTCAGGGACTTGTTGAATTGTGTATGATGTGCGTCTGTCCATCTGAATTTCTCTGTCGTAATGTGTCAGTTTCTCTAGAAAGTGCATCTGCGCCCAACTGATATTGTGGTATTTTTTATTCCCTAATATTATACTATGATGTGTGCCTGCCTTCCAGTGCCCCCAGATATGTGCATCCTTTTTTGTGTGTTTGCCTCTTTTTTTAGCCTGTGTGCCTGAACATGAGTTTTTGCATATCTAGCCTTGGTACCTATGTCTATTCTCTACCGTCTCTGTACAGACGTGTTTTATGCTTGCAATCATGTTCGCGGGCCTCTCTATTTTTGTGCACCTCTTTACATGTACACATGGAAATTTAGTAAATGTGTAGGTTCTTGTCTCCTCGCCACATTTGGTTATGTCTGAACCCAGCAGCGTGCCCCGTTCTCCTTCCCACCGGGAGTCGCCATGTCTGGTTTGCTGTTGTGTCTGCCCGCGTTGGCCCGCCGCCATCCCTTAGATTAGAACAAAGCTGGGCGGCTGCCAGGCCTCAGCGGTCTCGTGCTGCGGCCTGCTGACATAGCAGCTTACAGCATTCCGCGCACCCGCGGGACGCCATTACAGGCCTGAGTCATTAGGGGTTCCAGAAGGGGGGTTACCTGGCTCGAGACGTTCCAGAGAGTATGAGTTTAAAACAGCAGATGCGTGTTTTTTTAGTTAGTTTTCTTACAACTTTGTAGCGCTGCATAGTCCAGACTGCACTAGGATCAAAGCATCAAAAGTGTGGTGACCCGCGAGAATGAACATATAAGTTAGGACCAGCCTCACACCGGCAAAAAAGATAAAGTCCTGTGTACCGTCTCTGTAAATGCGTCTTGGAAGGGTCGGTATTTCTGTTCCTCTCCTAAAGACGGAAGTGAGGCTTAGAAATACCCCAAATAACCGAGGAGACGATAATTTACCATTGGAGCTTCAGTCCTCGAATGTTTGGGGAAAGCGTTTGTTTCTGAACGTTGCATATTTTTTGGGGCAAACGGGGGTTAAGAATACACGCATGTCAGTTCGTGAAATACATATTCATCTCGTTTACTGTAGGGCATATCCCCATCCTCTGACATTATCCATGTACTAAACAGAGTAACAAGCATTGGCAAAGCCAATAGTTCTGGCTTTAAACGAAAATTGTATTGTAATGTGAAGCATTACAAGTAAATATCTTAGGATAAATATGTATTTGTGTAGAACGGGGTTGGACTGGTAAAGCGGGCACAATAGCAATGGGTGATGGGCCGGTATGTGAGTTGCAGCTGTAGGACGCTTTTTTGGGCATCATGGTGGCCTATTTGAGCCACCACGCTGTGCTGGTCTGCACCCATTGGGGGCCTGAGCGGCATTTCTGGAGGCAGATGTACCTCTGTTACCTCTGTTTTGCCAACAGGGCCGAGATGTCAATCCCAGTCTCTTTCTGGGCTGGCCCATTAATGCAGATTGAGCTGGGTCAGGGGGCCTGAGCAGAAGTGACTTTACTTTTAATCAGGTGTGGTTCACCATTGTGAACTAATCCATGCACAAAGAGTCCTGGCAACATTTGCATTTTTTATTTTAAAATCTCAGTGAAGTTGAAAAAACACGCCTCTTTTAGAGAACTCCCCCCCCCCCCTTTATAAAACTAAAACACGGAAGCAGTGTTTTGCAAAAAAGACACAACCCTCAAATAGGGGCCACTTTTTTAGGGTTCCCAGGCCAAATTTTGATCACAATCCAACCCTGGTGTAGAAGCAAGGAACTGTAAAATAATATTGGTGTAAGTTAAAAGGCCAGGTGAAAGTTGCACTGTCAAACCAGACCTAAAAATCCATGTAGGTTAATGACTGCCCTCCTGTCATCTGGGCTGCTGCCAGAGAATAACAACATACATTATCTAGTAATCTAAGACACTTGAATAGCATTTTGGTGTTGTGTGTGCCCCTAAAAGTCCAAATCAGGCAGTTGGATAAATAAGCAAAACGATCACAGCCGTGTGGAGGGCAAGCAATTTTTTGTGGAAGCACACAACTTCCACCCAATCAAAACATGTACTCTTTGCTCTCATCATATGAGTGGAGTCAAAGCCCCTCTCTATAATTGTCTGACGACATCTGCTCTTTCAAGCCAGACCATGAAAACCCTATGCTGCCGTCTACCCACACCCCTTCCCTATTTCAGTGTAAGCCTTATCTGCTGGTCTTCTCAGACAGTGGTCTTAAAAATTCACCACACTCCTTTCTTCCTTGTGTGTATGTGTGGTGATTCATTCAGACCCTGTGCGAGAGAGCTTGCAGTTCACATAACCCACTTTGCACATGAGCATGGGTAAATGCGCAGTTTTTGCTAAATGTGGACGTAGCTTTCTCCACTCTGTGGGAATCTGTGCGAAAAAAGAGATCTAGAGTAGTGTTTCCCAAATTGTGATGAGCCACAAGCCGATTTTCTTTGGTGGGTCCTGTAAGCCCAAGCAATAAATAAAGATACCTTTAAATTCTGTATTTATCTTGTCACATTTGCTGCGCTTCAAAGACAGAGGTCAAATGTCAGCCTATGTTTTCTGACAAATTACTACTTGTGTTTTTTAACATGGGGATTTGTGTTTACAAACTCCTCTCAGTTTTCAGTCAGAGAAAGAAAAGTAAAGTGAATTACTGGACAGTCTTGCAGGTGTACAGAAAGTGTGAAAGGAAAAGCTACAGGACGTCCATTTTTGTAATACACAACAAAGTGTAAGTACCAGTAAACCAACTCTACATATTCAGCACCTAGGAAAGCAAAAAAGAAACACTTTTTTTTTAAATTCTGAAGTGTGATGGAAGCAAAGATTTTAGTAGGATAAAACGAATCAAAACACTAGTTGGTGATGCACGAATAATACATAGTCACCGAAACCTGATTTTCACACAATATCATTTGTGTGCAGTATAGTTGTATTAGTAAAACTGATAGTCAGTGCAATTATAGTGGCCGTTTTAAAAGGTTGTCATTTTAAAAAGTGTGTCTAATAAAGTTTAGGACTGTAATTGCAAACACAACAATGATGGACAGAATGTGGATCAATGTCACACATTCACCCCAGTCCAAAGATCTGGGCCCAAATCCATCGTTTTTCCACTCCACACCTCCCTGGGTTAGACAATGGCGATATGCAAATCAGCGCTGACCCTGTGCCCCATGGGAACAGTCCAGTCCGAACTACAAAAGCCATGTCCTTCCCAGAACGGAATCAAGCATCCGAGGACCGGCCCGGTTTCGAGGTAACACCTCATCAGCCCGGCTAGCTTGACTCCAGTGGTGTGGAGTGCCTGGGACTCACGTCTGAGCATCCCCAGTACACTTAGAGCGGTAATTGCAAACACAACAATGATGGACAGAATGTGGATCAATGTCACACATTCACCCCAGTCCAAAGATCTGGGCCCAAATCCATCGTTTTTCCACTCCACACCACCCTGGGTTAGACAATGGCGATATGCAAATCAGCGCTGACCCTGTGCCCCATGGGAACAGTCCAGTCCGAACTACAAAAGCCATGTCCTTCCCAGAACGGAATCAAGCATCCGAGGACCGGCCCGGTTTCGAGGTAACACCTCTCATCAGCCCGGCTAGCTTGACTCCAGTGGTGTGGAGTGCCTGGGACTCACGTCTGAGCATCCCCAGTACACTTAGAGCGGTAATTGCAAACACAACAATGATGGACAGAATGTGGATCAATGTCACACATTCACCCCAGTCCAAAGATCTGGGCCCAAATCCATCGTTTTTCCACTCCACACCACCCTGGGTTAGACAATGGCGATATGCAAATCAGCGCTGACCCTGTGCCCCATGGGAACAGTCCAGTCCGAACTACAAAAGCCATGTCCT
The DNA here is from genome assembly GCF_964261635.1 of Lissotriton helveticus. Taxonomy (NCBI): domain Eukaryota; kingdom Metazoa; phylum Chordata; class Amphibia; order Caudata; family Salamandridae; genus Lissotriton; species Lissotriton helveticus. Next base: position 512,556,727 of record NC_136065.1, read on the forward strand.
TCCCAGAACGGAATCAAGCATCCGAGGACCGGCCCGGTTTCGAGGTAACACCTCTCATCAGCCCGGCTAGCTTGACTCCAGTGGTGTGGAGTGCCTGGGACTCACGTCTGAGCATCCCCAGTACACTTAGAGCGGTAATTGCAAACACAACAATGATGGACAGAATGTGGATCAATGTCACACATTCACCCCAGTCCAAAGATCTGGGCCCAAATCCATCGTATTTCCACTCCACACCACCCTGGGTTAGACAATGGCGATATGCAAATCAGCGCTGACCCTGTGCCCCATGGGAACAGTCCAGTCCGAACTACAAAAAACATGTCCTTCCCAGAACGGAATCAAGCATCCGAGGACCGGCCCGGTTTCGAGGTAACACCTCATCAGCCCGGCTAGCTTGACTCCAGTGGTGTGGAGTGCCTGGGACTCACGTCTGAGCATCCCCAGTACACTTAGAGCGGTAATTGCAAACACAACAATGATGGACAGAATGTGGATCAATGTCACACATTCACCCCAGTCCAAAGATCTGGGCCCAAATCCATCGTTTTTCCACTCCACACCACCCTGGGTTAGACAATGGCGATATGCAAATCAGCGCTGACCCTGTGCCCCATGGGAACAGTCCAGTCCGAACTACAAAAGCCATGTCCTTCCCAGAACGGAATCAAGCATCCGAGGACCGGCCCGGTTTCGAGGTAACACCTCTCATCAGCCCGGCTAGCTTGACTCCAGTGGTGTGGAGTGCCTGGGACTCACGTCTGAGCATCCCCAGTACACTTAGAGCGGTAATTGCAAACACAACAATGATGGACAGAATGTGGATCAATGTCACACATTCACCCCAGTCCAAAGATCTGGGCCCAAATCCATCGTTTTTCCACTCCACACCACCCTGGGTTAGACAATGGCGATATGCAAATCAGCGCTGACCCTGTGCCCCATGGGAACAGTCCAGTCCGAACTACAAAAGCCATGTCCTTCCCAGAACGGAATCAAGCATCCGAGGACCGGCCCGGTTTCGAGGTAACACCTCTCATCAGCCCGGCTAGCTTGACTCCAGTGGTGTGGAGTGCCTGGGACTCACGTCTGAGCATCCCCGGTACACTTAGAGCGGTAATTGCAAACACAACAATGATGGACAGAATGTGGATCAATGTCACACATTCACCCCAGTCCAAAGATCTGGGCCCAAATCCATCGTTTTTCCACTCCACACCACCCTGGGTTAGACAATGGCGATATGCAAATCAGCGCTGACCCTGTGCCCCATGGGAACAGTCCAGTCCGAACTACAAAAGCCATGTCCTTCCCAGAACGGAATCAAGCATCCGAGGACCGGCCCGGTTTCGAGGTAACACCTCTCATCAGCCCGGCTAGCTTGACTCCAGTGGTGTGGAGTGCCTGGGACTCACGTCTGAGCATCCCCAGTACACTTAGAGCGGTAATTGCAAACACAACAATGATGGACAGAATGTGGATCAATGTCACACATTCACCCCAGTCCAAAGATCTGGGCCCAAATCCATAGTTTTTCCACTCCACACCACCCTGGGTTAGACAATGGCGATATGCAAATCAGCGCTGACCCTGTGCCCCATGGGAACAGTCCAGTCCGAACTACAAAAGCCATGTCCTTCCCAGAACGGAATCAAGCATCCGAGGACCGGCCCGGTTTCGAGGTAACACCTCTCATCAGCCCGGCTAGCTTGACTCCAGTGGTGTGGAGTGCCTGGGACTCACGTCTGAGCATCCCCAGTACACTTAGAGCGGTAATTGCAAACACAACAATGATGGACAGAATGTGGATCAATGTCACACATTCACCCCAGTCCAAAGATCTGGGCCCAAATCCATTGTTTTTCCACTCCACACCACCCTGGGTTAGACAATGGCGATATGCAAATCAGCGCTGACCCTGTGCCCCATGGGAACAGTCCAGTCCGAACTACAAAAGCAATGTCCTTCCTAGAACGGAATCAAGCATCCGAGGACCGGCCCGGTTTCGAGGTAACACCTCTCATCAGCCCGGCTAGCTTGACTCCAGTGGTGTGGAGTGCCTGGGACTCACGTCTGAGCATCCCCAGTACACTTAGAGCCGTAATTGCAAACACAACAATGATGGACAGAATGTGGATCAATGTCACACATTCACCCCAGTCCAAAGATCTGGGCCCAAATCCATCGTTTTTCCACTCCACACCACCCTGGGTTAGACAATGGCGATATGCAAATCAGCGCTGACCCTGTGCCCCATGGGAACAGTCCAGTCCGAACTACAAAAGCCATGTCCTTCCCAGAACGGAATCAAGCATCCGAGGACCGGCCCGGTTTCGAGGTAATACCTCTCATCAGCCCGGCTAGCTTGACTCCAGTGGTGTGGAGTGCCTGGGACTCACGTCTGAGCATCCCCAGTACACTTAGAGCAGTAATTGCAAACACAACAATGATGGACAGAATGAGGATCAATGTCACACATTCACCCCAGTCCAAAGATCTGGGCCCAAATCCATCGTTTTTCCACTCCACACCACCCTGGGTTAGACAATGGCGATATGCAAATCAGCGCTGACCCTGTGCCCCATGGGAACAGTCCAGTCCGAACTACAAAAGCCCATCATTGTTGTGTTTGCAGTTACCGCTCTAAGTGTACTGGGGATGCTCAGACGTGAGTCCCAGGCACTCCACACCACTGGAATCAAGCTAGCCGGGCTGAAGAGAGGTGTTACCTCGAAACCGGGCCGGTCCTCGGATGCTTGTTTCCATTCTGGGAAGGACATGGCTTTTGTAGTTCGGACTGGACTGTTCCCATGGGGCACAGGGTCAGCGCTGATTTGCATATTGCCATTGTCTAACCCAGGGTGGTGTGGAGTGGAAAAACGATGGGTTTGGGCCCAGATCTTTGGACTGGGGTGAATGTGTGACATTGATCCACATTCTGTCCATCATTGTTGTGTTTGCAGTTACCGCTCTAAGTGTACTGGGGATGCTCAGACGTGAGTCCCAGGCACTCCACACCACTGGAATCAAGCTAGCCGGGCTGAAGAGAGGTGTTACCTCGAAACCGGGCCGGTCCTCGGATGCTTGTTTCCATTCTGGGAAGGACATGGCTTTTGTAGTTCGGACTGGACTGTTCCCATGGGGCACAGGGTCAGCGCTGATTTGCATATTGCCATTGTCTAACCCAGGGTGGTGTGGAGTGGAAAAACGATGGATTTGGGCCCAGATCTTTGGTCTGGGGTGAATGTGTGACATTGATCCACATTCTGTCCATCATTGTTGTGTTTGCAGTTACCGCTCTAAGTGTACTGGGGATGCTCAGACGTGAGTCCCAGGCACTCCACACCACTGGAATCAAGCTAGCCGGGCTGAAGAGAGGTGTTACCTCGAAACCGGGCCGGTCCTCGGATGCTTCGTTCCATTCTGGGAAGGACATGGCTTTTGTAGTTCGGACTGGACTGTTCCCATGGGGCACAGGGTCAGCGCTGATTTGCATATTGCCATTGTCTAACCCAGGGTGGTGTGGAGTGGAAAAACGATGGATTTGGGCCCAGATCTTTGGACTGGGGTGAATGTGTGACATTGATCCACATTCTGTCCATCATTGTTGTGTTTGCAGTTACCGCTCTAAGTGTACTGGGGATGCTCAGACGTGAGTCCCAGGCACTCCACACCACTGGAATCAAGCTAGCCGGGCTGAAGAGAGGTGTTACCTCGAAACCGGGCCGGTCCTCGGATGCTTGTTTCCATTCTGGGAAGGACATGGCTTTTGTAGTTCGGACTGGACTGTTCCCATGGGGCACAGGGTCAGCCCTGATTTGCATATTGCCATTGTCTAACCCAGGGTGGTGTGGAGTGGAAAAACGATGGATTTGTGCCCAGATCTTTGGACTGGGGTGAATGTGTGACATTGATCCACATTCTGTCCATCATTGTTGTGTTTGCAGTTACCGCTCTAAGTGTACTGGGGATGCTCAGACGTGAGTCCCAGGCACTCCACACCACTGGAATCAAGCTAGCCGGGCTGAAGAGAGGTGTTACCTCGAAACCGGGCCGGTCCTCGGATGCTTGTTTCCATTCTGGGAAGGACATGGCTTTTGTAGTTCGGACTGGACTGTTCCCATGGGGCACAGGGTCAGCGCTGATTTGCATATTGCCATTGTCTAACCCAGGGTGGTGTGGAGTGGAAAAACGATGGATTTGGGCCCAGATCTTTGGACTGGGGTGAATGTGTGACATTGATCCACATTCTGTCCATCATTGTTGTGTTTGCAGTTACCGCTCTAAGTGTACTGGGGATGCTCAGACGTGAGTCCCAGGCACTCCACACCACTGGAATCAAGCTAGCCGGGCTGAAGAGAGGTGTTACCTCGAAACCGGGCCGGTCCTCGGATGCTTGTTTCCATTCTGGGAAGGACATGGCTTTTGTAGTTCGGACTGGACTGTTCCCATGGGGCACAGGGTCAGCGCTGATTTGCATATTGCCATTGTCTAACCCAGGGTGGTGTGGAGTGGAAAAACGATGGATTTGGGCCCAGATCTTTGGACTGGGGTGAATGTGTGACATTGATCCACATTCTGTCCATCATTGTTGTGTTTGCAGTTACCGTAATAAAGTTTAGGAAGCACTGATGTAGATCATCCCCTTGCAAAAAAAAAAGATGGAAACCTTTCAAGTCACAGAATTTTACCCAGGTCACCTCCCTTATCCCTCTATCCCCTCTTCACTAAATGAAAACTTTTGAACACCGATGAATCCCGCCTATTTTATTCCTGACAAACGAGAGAGAGGACGAGAAAGGGAAATAGTACACATATTTTAAATTATTTGTGATTAGACCCAGAATAACATGAACCCGGGGGTGGACAAGAGACAGGAAACAGTCCACCTTTGGTTTGTGGATTTTGGGTACTCAGACTCATTTAATTATTTTAAGCTTTAACCTCTCCCTTTTATTACAAAAAATATCTTCTCCTTATTCCTCAGGAGAAGATTGGAAAAATGAAATCCAATGAGACCAAGCTGGAAGGTGACAAACGCCGCTTGAAGGAGATCCTGGACGCATCAGAGAGCCGCTGCACGCGGCTCGAGCTAGCCCGGCGTGCCCTGGAGGGAGAATTGCAGCGCACCCGGCTAGTGCTTAATGATCGCGAGACAGAGGTGCAGGCTTTGCAAGATCGCATTGACACGCTACAGAAACAGGTATTTGTACTGGCCCTCGGTTCTTATGTGTTGATTGGGAATCATTTATCCCTATCAAGTCTTCCAGGATTTATGCATTGTTTCTGTCTGTAGTTCTCTGTGCTGATAAAGCTTGGGATCATGGGAGTGTCTGTGTAAAGTAAACTGGTAAATGGGCTGACTTCATGGGACTGGAGATCCTTAGTTGCCATAAAATATTGTGCTTCTGTATCTTACACAACAATATTCCTTTTTTTCCCCGCTGTTCATTTCTTCTGTACCTATTCTGTCATTTCACTAATATCACTAGAACGTAAGTCAGATTGCTCTAAGTAAAAGTGACCTCTGTGCACAGACAAGGATTCACCACAGTGGAGATAAATGTTGCAGCAGATACACGGAAATAGTACTTCACCTCGGTAAGAAGGTGTAGTAGCCACAGAGACATACTTGTGTAAAAAGTAAAAACTTGACAATGGGAGGTGAAATAGACACACAAAAAACACTTCACCCTACCAGGAGTGTTGCCTGCATATAGAAGCATATTTGCGGAGGAAGGATTCAACTGCTAGTTTACTACAAGTTAGTCACCAACAGCTAAACCTCTACAAAGTGAATGGTCAATTCGAAGTGGAAATTTCAGGGGAGCTTCGGGCTTACCCTGTAGCCAAGAAGAAAATGTCTAGTGGTCCTCATCACAACCCGCCACCTTCATGTTCACCATCCCCAGCTCAGTCTATACACACATACTCAGACCAGGACCCATCTACAGATCAGGTAGACCAGCATGGAGACACAATGCCCACTGATTATGGAGGTGGCCTATGTTTTGGCTACGATGTAGACCCTCAAGATGACTCCTCTTCGGGGCCATACCTAGTCAAACCATCTTTGCAGATGACACAACCTCATACCATATGGTCTTCCAATGAGCAGCAGTTTATCATCAGTTCTCCATGTGGTAGAAAATGAGGATGACATCCTTGTAGAGGCCCTCTCAAAGATTGAGCAGTCCATCCAGTGCTTGCCAATGCTAAAAGGCATGCTCAGATTCTTCCTAATAATTTTAGGGATCCAGGCACGGCACGTCTGATCAAACTTATGATAGAGAAAAAATACAAGGCGATTACGCAAAAAAAAACCTTCTTCATTTGCAGATATTTTCTATCCTATTCACTTGTAGTCCACACAGCAAGAAAAGGGGCGTTCATCCAAGGCATAAGAGACCTTCCTCCCCTTGTAAAGACATAAGGAGAACCAATAGCTGTGGGTTGTGTAAAACAGTGGCAAATCAACCAATTAGTTGGCCAGCTTTCCACATACAATAGGCATCAATGAGCAAAAATTAAGGAGATTATCAAGCACCTGCCTGATGCTTACAAAAAGTAAGAGAAAGAGATTGTTCAAGGGAGCAAAATAATTTCAAATGAAACCATCGCATGTGCCCTTAACACTGTTGATACTGCTTCCCAGGAAACCAACAGAAGCATCCTACTTCACCAACAAAGCTGGCTTAAAGTGTATGGATTCGGGCCAGAGGTGCAAAAGCACCTCATTAGCTTTCCCATCAATGGTAAAAAAACTCTTTAGGCCGCAAGTCAATTCTATGCTGGATTTAGTTTTTTTATTAAAAAAGAACATCGACCTGTCAAATGCCTTGGTGGCTCTTCAAAACTAGCCACCAAAGTTAGGGTTCCACCGGCAATAAGTGTGGGCTGATTCTAAAACAGCAGACCCCTCTCAACGTGTCCAGTACCAGCTATAGCATCCAGTTCAGGAAGATTAAACATCCAAGCTCTACTCCCAAGGCAGATTCAGCGGCAACAACTGCAGTAAGGTTAGAGGAGCCTACACAGCCTCAGCTGCCTCTAAGGAATGACATTGTACATCCCTGGACCACTCAACACCTTTCGCTGGACAAATCATGTTCTCTCTTCCCCAGCCGACTACTGTATAGAATTCCATACCAACAATCCCAGTACATCACTATGCAGGCACAGCAGCCACACTGTACAACACAATGTAAACCCTTCAGTGCCCACAATATACTAAATCGAGTACCCTAATAAAGGTAATAAATATATAATTTCAATTAACCTACTTAAATCATTGAAGTAAACGATACAAACAGTTAATTAGTAATTGTACAAAAATAATTTTATTCCACATATTTCATCTAAAATACATCATCATATTTATCAAAGTAATTTCTGTTTACACCTACAAACCCCGACACCAAAATCCTACTTATAATGAGGCCATTCAGTCCAGAAAAATAGAAAATGTAAAACAACGTCCCTGTTGTACACCATCAGTCCCGGAGATAAGGAGGAGGTCCCAACACATTTTCAATTCCGCCTTTCAAGGCAATCAAAAGTGAACAGCTAAAAATGTGGAAGCATGTTTCAGTGGTTCATCGTCCATGTATATTCCACCTTCATTGGGACCAGAGGTTAAATAAACTGTAAAAATAGAGAAATCTTGAATCATTCAACACAACATGAAGGGGCTACTGATAGAGCTATGGAGTGTAGAAAAGAGTCATGGATTCCACAATAACAGATCAGTCATAACATCACAGTGAAAAGATTCATCTGCAGCGAAAAAGTTCAACCATGGCTGCCACACTATCAGTGATGATACAAATGTTAGTAGTGCCAGAGAGTGCCTGAAAGAAAAGGTATAAAGTGAAAGTGGCAATACATAAAGGAGGCAGAATAGTCCTTCCTCAATGATAGGTAAGGATGTTCTTAGCAGCAACATTCAAGAGAAATGGGCAAAAAGAATGAGCCATCCAAATATTTGAAAAAGAAACACTCCAGTGGGAGTCTAACATTGAATCAAGGTGGAAATGACACAAACCTTTGGGTTTCACTCTACCAACTGCGACGGTCTGGACTTAAGAGGCTGGGTCGATGCCTTTTAAGACCCCATCCAAGGGCACAAACTGCCCCCCACTTCAACACCCTCCTTGCACCAAAAAACTGCGATTTGCATTGAAATCACCATCACATCGGTCCAGTGACTCTGAGAAGCTGATCTCTGAGCTGAAGTTAATGCCAAAAGCTACTCAGCAACTGCCATCGAAGGGCATGCCAAAGCACCCTCCTATGCTGAAGTCAGACACCACAGGGGGTAAATCTTTAGGAATCGCAGGTATTCGGCTGCAGCCCTATCCTATTATTATTACTGCCACTCACACCTGCTCCACAGGCACCACTACCCCAGCACTCGACTCATCCTGTGCTCACAACACTGACTAAGAACAGGGAAGCTCTTTCTACAAACCGGACCTCTATGATGAGCCCTATGAACTGTGGGAGTGAGATGATCTTAGGAAGTCTATGTGGTAGTCCCCCCCCCCCTGGACGACCCAAATCTAGAGCCTTACCCAGTCAAGCCATCCTCACAACATGATTCTACTGCATACCATGCAGCAATAAAAGGGCTGCACAACATAATCAGGCAAAACTACACACAGTGGAGCACCACTTCCTTTCCGAAACCCAGGCTAAAAAAAGAGTGTTTAGTTATATTACCCCCCCCATGTTCAATGGGGTGCTGAAGTCTGCCACCAACAGCTTTAAAGAGCCAGTGAAAGCCAGGGTGGTTACTACCTGTGTGGAAAAAATATAAGCTTGTCCTAGAAAATTTGGCTTATATTTCTCAACTGACAGTTCCTGATTCCTTTGTTCTGCACGTTGCGTAAAAGGGCTTCTGCACAGGGCACAGGAGATGCCCCTCTGCCTGACTCAAGATCATAGGAAAGAGATTAGTTCTTGAGGCAGCCACACAATGGCGCATGCTAATTCACTAGGCCTCCTTTCCAGGTATCACCAGTACCACTCTGAAGAGATGGAGGAGCTAGTAAAGTACCTGCCAGAGGCCCATCATAAAAGAGGACAAGAGTTGGTTGCTGAGGGAAAGACCTTCAGCAATGGTAATGTCAGATAGGGCCTAGACATGCAGCCAAGAGGGGTATTGATACCAGCATCAGGTCTGGCAGGCATGCCTGTATCAGGGTGTCAGGGTTTAGGCCTGAGGTGCAGCAGCACCTCTTGAGCGTCCATTTTGATGGTGAACACCTGTTCTGAATCCATGTCGACCATGTGCTTAAAAAATAAAAAAAGAACATTGTCATCGCCTTATCCATGGGCGCCCTCCAACCTTCCAGTCCGAAAACTGCTTTTCATAAGCTGCAAAGTAGGGAAGGTACAAAACAGGGGGTCTGGTCAGAAATCTCCATACCAACAGTGCCATCAGTCTTTTCAGTATCCCTAGCATCCTAAAATCTTCCAGAGAGGGGACTATAGGAGAAATGGGTATGGGAAAGACAGAGGTGGCTCTGCAAGGGTCTCCTCCACTTGAAACAGTGACTCCTTTACCCCCGACCACATGACGCCTGTTGAGGGAAGGCTGAGGCACTTCCTAGCGCAGTGGGAAAACATAATTTCAGATGAATGGGTCCTCTTCTACAAAAGGGCTCAATAGAACCAGTACCTGCACACCAGAGCTTCACAGAGGTCTATTCCCTGTACTTTTTAATAACTAAAAGGATGGCTTCCTCAAGTTGATTCTTGACCTCAGTCCATTGAACAGTTTCATCCTCTCTGAACCCTTTAATATGGGTTCTCTACAAGATGACATCAAGCTGCTAGGGTAATTTTGAATCTAAAAGACAAGTACTTTCATAATCTGATCTAACAAGCCCATTACCAATACCTTTGATTCATGGTAAGTGGATGACATTACCAGTTCAAGGTGTTATCCTTCAGAGTCACCACCGCTCATTGGGTGTTTACAAAGTACTTAGTGGTGGTTGCAGTGTACCTATGCCCAAACCAAATACATGTCTTTCCCTACTTAGACGACTGGCTGATCAAGAATAACAGCAAATGACAAGGTATAGCACACACACAAACAGCAGTGTCTCTGCTTCATAGCCTTTCAGCATTAGTGCAAGGAAATTGCATCTTCAGCCATGGCAGATTCAGCTTTTCCTTGTCTCAGTCCTGAATGCAGTGATAAGCAAACCATACCTCATCTAACAGAGGGTTATAGCATTCCATCAGCTGCTGGCTCTTTTTCAGACACACCTTCCCATTAGTGTTCAAACTATCATGGAACTTTTGAGAATGATGGTTTCAGGCATAGCAATCGTACCATATGCCAGGATGCACATTTGCCTGCTACAAGAATGCCTCTGAAGGTAGTGAACACAAGCAGAATGGTATCAGGAGGATCTAGTGTTGGTAACAGCAATGTCCCAGCTCTGTTGGCTTTGGTGTAACAGCAATAAACTGTTTCACAACAGGACCTTTCTGGACCCCTTCCTCAGGTGACCCTAACCATAGATGTCCCTTGTCATAACCCCTTTCAGAGGGCCATAAAGCACATGGGTTACTCGGCCCAACCGTGGTGGTTGAGGCCTTTTACTCCTGATGTCCTGGGGCGGACCTGCTGTGGATCCTGAGCAACTGGGCCAAATACCTCTCTGTGCTTGGCTCTCAGTGGTAGCTGTGGACAAGCAGTCAAATGCTCCCCTGGGGGGAGTCGATTCAGATGTGTGAACACAATTCATGAATTAAAGAGCGCACAGCAGTTCAATAAATCAATGTCCAGTCAAATATTTTTTTATAACAAAATGAGTATTTTATTTGTAACTCTTCACATTCAAAGGCAGATTACGACATTTATAGACATCACATGCACCCTTGAGTTCGGGGCTCTAGTGTTTCACTGGCTGATCCCTGTCTCACCCGCTCCTTGCTGTTTGGTCAGTGTTATTCCCCTTTCACTGGTGGCTGCATCAAGGGATTGGTAACTAGTAGCCCTAAACTCAAGAGTATACTCTAACTCTTCGAAATTAGTAAAAAGTGTCTTGGCAGCACAGCCCTCTTAGCAGCGAGTCCCCTGGAGCCCAGTAGAGTCGTTACCAGTCTTACCTGCTCCAGCAGAGAGGTAGCGTGCAGCGTCTCAGCGAATGCCCTGTCTCCAGGCACTCACAAGGCCCCAGTCCTGTTCGGTGAGTCGGCACAGCAGCACTCTTCAAGCTCAGGCTATCCTCTGTGACTATGTGGTAGTCTCCAGCAGGAATCAGAGGTGTTCCCATGCTCCTCCTGCATTGTAGGTTCTGTGCTCCCCCCTCCCATGGTTGATTCCGACGGGTCTGACCTGGGTCCCAGTGAGATATTGATGCGCCCACGGTGACCTTACTCAGTCCACAGGGTCAGGTCAAGTACAGTCCTTGATGCTGTGTGTGACCTACTGGCCATCACTGCTTCACAGTTCTCGGATTTGGCCCTCACCTCACAGCACGATTATTTTTGGAAGCCCCTCCTGGCAAACGGGGGTTGCCACACCACTGCCACCTAGACGCCAGCCCTCACTTCACTATAGCGTGTAACACAGTGGCCCCTTCTGGCACATGGGATCGCCGCTATACTCCCGCACAGGATTTGGCCCTTGTTATCAGACAGTAAGTTCAACAGCGGCCCCTCCAGGCATACAGGTAACTGCAATGGTACCACACCGGCTTTGCTCTCATCACGCACCATGCTTTTCACGGCGCCCTTTCCTGGCATACTCGGGTCACCGACTTGAATCTGTACATGGGCAACGACTCATTCAGTGCAGCAGCCATCTCCTCACACCTTGCTCCGGGAGTCCACTTGATAGGTTTCCCCACTGGACCTCACTCCTTCCAGCACTGTCCTCTCCCTCACAAGGCACACTGGCCTTGGCAGGTGCTGGTGCTCCAGGCTCCAGAGCAGGTAGTCTTGGTTTCCTTGGATGATGTCCCCTCACTCAAAAGGAAGGCTAGCAGGCCTTGGCCCCCAGTTCTGGTCATAGGTAAAAGTCTTGCAAAGTGTTCTCTGCTCACCCATTAGGCAGATGATAATTTTTGGGGTCTCAACCTCCCCTTCTTATAGTCCATTTAAAGACACCTAATGTGATTTAGGTCTGGGTCTATGAAGTTTTATGTTGGGGTTCTGCTTCTTTTGAAGTGCATACATTCCCTCTCCCTCTTGAAAGGCCTTCCGTCACGGAAGGCGAAACTCCAAATCTGATAGTCCCACAATATAGGCCATGGAAGTGACTAGAGTTCACACCTGGATGTCAGCCACAGCGATATGTGCATCAAACCGTTAATCCTGGACTCCCAGCCCTACTTTTTATGGTTCCCTGATCATCCCCATCTCTTTCCTGAGATCTGTCCAGGCCCTTTCCTTGTGATCTATCACTGAATCAAAGAGCACCCGTTGGAATACAGCAATACAGAAATCTGTCTGGGGGAGTCCTCTACTTCTCATGTCATCATCAGGCAGTCCTGGGCTTCCTTGCATGGAACTGTGGAAAAGTAAATTTTGCCATGTTCTGTGTCCCTACGCCTCATCCATCATATGTTATGTGTGCATGACCAATATGCATATGTTATTCCCCATGTCCGATTAATGACGCAATTCCAGTTGTGTCCACCTTTAGTATGCTAGTTTCCAGTCCTCGTGAATACTACGAATATCAGGCCTATGTAAAGCTACGTTGCCACGTTTCCCAGTGTGCACGTTATTCCATTATAAAGTCCCCGTTTCCAGGCCTCAAAAGGGCCCGGACATCAGATTCAGCTCCTGTCTCCTGAAAGCCTCGCTGAGGAGCGATACAGCCCCCACCTGTATCCTCGACCCTTCACTTACTTCCTGCTTCGCAGTGCCCGGTGCAGCTTGGCTCTGCCTCTGAGTCTGCCAAAAGTATGTTATAGTTCCAGTTATCAGTTCAGTCCTCCTTCTTTGCATTCCTAAGCTACTGAACTGCATCAATAGTTTCCGTCATTGTCTAGCCTTCTCGGCTCCATGTTAGAGAAATACTGCATTTACTGGTCATTTAATATTCCTCATCACGCATTTCATGTAGAATAATGTATGGTCCAGTCTTAGAATCAAGTTAGCTTTTCCCCTCATGACTCCTAGTTTATATCAACATGTTCTCTAAACATCAGATACCAGATAGGGTTTAGGTACATGTCGCTCCGACCCTCCAGACTCTAGTCTCTGCTCCTAGCACAGAGTTCATAGCCCCAGCTTCTCCTAGTGATACGTCATTGCCAGTTTTCGCGCACCATTAGGTTAGAGGTCCCGGCTCCTTAGGTAGCCCCTCCTAAGTTTCCGCCCATTCATGACATATTCTGTTACGTTTGCATCACATGTCTAAGTATACTCCCAGTTACACCTCTTTTTACTGTTATCTCTCGCGACTGCTACGCGTCACGCCTTCTGCTCCACCCACTGCTACGCCTACTGCAATGTAATGCTATGTGTTTGCGCTATGTATATAAGTTGATGTATTGTTATTAAAAGTTAGCGCGCTCATCCCAGATCAAGCCCAGGCAGCTGCTGGGCCCCAGTTGTCCTGCTGGGCCCTGTCACCTCTGTTCCATGCAGGTTGTCCTGATCCTGTCCTTATGCTGTAATAAACCTGCAGAAACTCCTACTACCTCGAGTCTTGACTCTTATTTTATTGAGCTATCTGTTATTCATTCATTCATTCAAAAATAGATCCGGTATTATTTATTTATATACCACATAATGGCGCCCGAATAGGGACTTGCCCTTTCCCCACGCGTCGGTGAAGCCACGCCGACCCCCTGACCCTCTGCAGTCGTGACGGAACCATACCGTGCACTGGCAGATATTTCTGCTTCAAGTATCCCTCAGGCCCACGGAGGAGACGGAGGAGGCGGTCCAGCATCCAAACGAGACGGTGGAGGAACGCGGCGAGTCCCGACCAGAGCCCAAGCCGAGAGTCCAAGGTCCGAGGTATCCGGAGGTCCACCTGTAACTGAAGTCCGAAGTTCGTCGTCCGTCGTCCAGTCCAGTCCGAGGCTTTCCGTTCCGTGCTGCCCGGTGAGTACCATTGCTGGGGTAGTATCTAGACAGGACCAATCTAAATTGACTCCTGGTCCGTGGGTTGGTGGTACCCAGACTCACAAACGAAGTGTTCACCTAGGTGGATACGGGTCTTGATGCGTCCCTTTATGGGACCGGTATGTTCCGTACTGTTACAGCAGTGCATCCAGTAACTCTAGTCTGTTCCGTTCTCGAGAAATTCTGTTCTGTTTCTGTTCTCAGTATTTCAGGTAATATTCTGTCCGAACTGTTATTTACAATGTTCTTCATGTATTTTAATGTTGTGGTATGAGTGCGATGTGATTTCGTGTTTTCATTGTGTATTGTATTGTGCCCAGATTACAGTTCAGTCATGCCGCTCTTTTCAAGATTACGTCAGCTAAAAACTAGAAAGGGTTTATTAGAAGAAGCAGTTCCTGTCCCGCCCAGGGACAGTCCAGGTCACTTTATGTATCAGAAACATGGCATAAGCGCCATAATGTATCTAGATTTATGGGTAGAGTATACCAAACAGTTAGAAGAAAAGTATAGATGGCCCGTAGCGGGTACATGGGATGCCGAATGTATCATGCGAGTAGAAGAAGCATTATGGAAAAAGAAAGCCAGACAGTCACAGAAAGATGCCATCGAGTTATGGCGTAAGGAAGCTCATAGAAGAACCGAGAAAGAAGTCAGAAAGTCAGAGTTAAGTAGAGAATCCCAGGAACGAGCCCAAGAAAGAGAATTAATCGAGATAGGTGAACAAGTCAAAGCCGAACAGTCAGACAGACAGAGGCATGCCCTCATTAAGGGTATGTATCCTCTTCTTGCCGAAGGTGTGCCAAAAGCGACCCCAGAGGCATCTAGTAATTTCCCGCCACCATTAGTTCCGACCAAGCTACGTCACAAACCGACCGCAGCTGATATTTTTATTTCGTCCTACTTGGACGACACAGTCCCCGAATATGCAAATCCTGTCCGCGCTCCGCCTATCCCTGTAAATCAGGCACTTCCCGCTCCTCCAGACACCGGAGTACCTGTTACGGTACCCCCGGTCCAGCCCGTCATACAAGTCCAGCCCACGTTACAATTACCGACCCTGCCAGGACGAAGAATGTCAGTCGACGATTCTAGTCTAGGGGCCGCAGGAGGAGGTCTTCCTCAAACCCCGCCGCCACACAAGCGTTCAACATTACTCGAATTACATGCTCAAGCGTTACAGCGCACGCCTAAACATCAGTCTGTCACAGAGATCAGGCAAACCCTTAACGAATGTGTCTATGATCCAGTTCCAGGCGAATATAATATGGTTTTATATTCCTTACGTGTAAGGAGAGTGACCGAGTATCTAGTTACCTTGCCGAATATGAAAGAAGATCTAGACAGAATATATCGTTTCATCCGTACAGGGGATGATCCAGAAAGTATTGGCGAGATTATGTCTCAAAGGAAAGCCGAGATTCAGCTCATGATATTAAAGTTCCTGATCAATTGTCTAATAAGAGAACAAGATTACCCGTCTAAAGATCCCGCCGAAATGAGAATCCTGACAAGGTGGAGTGATAATATAGCCGAGGGTAAGCACAAGACCGTCGGTGCTATGGAGAGTATGTACAAGAAAATCCGTAAAGAAATAATAAAGATACACGAACAGCGTAAAGCAGCACAAGTAAGCGAGAAAGAAAGTACCTCTGATCCTGAAGAGGAAGACGAGAATTCCGCCAGAATAGCGTATGTAGGAAAATCTAGATTTCCAGATCACCATTTACGTCTAGAACCCAAGTCTATTTTTCATCATTCAGCAGCAGAACAAGGTTCTCTAGAACAAGTATTTCAAGCTACCGATCACATTCTGAAATCACGAATCGGTTATAGTGAGTTAAGTACCATGCACGAACAAGAACTAGCCCGATCAGCAGTCCGATGGATTACTGATTCTACCACTTTTCCAGACGAAATAGTGGCACAAATGTTTCTGAAACTGCCCCCAGCCGAGCAACGACTGGTGGGTATGTATATGATCCAGTACCTCATTACTCTGTATGAGGGTCAACACTCTGATCCAGGCCCGTTACACGATGTCCTGAACGAGTTACTCCAGTATAGATGGAGAGGTCTAGGTACCGATTTAATTAGTGTCATTCTAGAACAACGCCACAAATATAGAACGTTCCTGAACCCGCATTTTGTTCATGTCTCACCCCCAGAAAGTAAATCATTCTACATAGATAGACAGAATCCGTTACGAGAAGTCCACCCAGTCCAAGGGGCGGGTGGCGTAATGCAACGAGTGTTTGTATACACTCCGATTTCAAAGATGGAACTTCTTGAAATGAAGAAATTAATTCCCTGTCATGACAAAGATCCAGCAGGGTTCCATAGAGAATTAAAAGACATGCTCCGTATGGGAGAATACACTTACCCAGATATCATCAAAATGTTAAAGGTCCTGTTACCCGCAGGGGTGTATGAAAAGTTAAAGGAAAAGGAATGGGAGGTGGGAGAGAAAAAGATCGATTGGGCAGCTCTAGAAGCTGAAGACAAGGCACGAGTACCAGGTACCGGTCTTGGAGATAAATGTAAAGATTTACCAGAATTATTGATTCAAGTTTTACCCAGATTATTGACAACGAGAAAAGAAGACTGGGATGCAATCTCAGCCTGTAAACAGAAACAAGATGAAGATATTAGTGATTTTTATTCTAGATTTGAAAAATGTTTCAGTATCAATAGTGGTCTCAAGACAAGTAGTGAGTCATACCCTCACCTTTTTGTTACTAAATTAGTCGAGAATTCGAGTCCACAAATTAAAAACCGAGTTTTGAAAGTCGAAAGCACCTGGCAAGCAAATACTCCGTCCCAGATGCTCCAGTATCACCAGAATAGAATCAGGGAAGAGCAAGAACACGAAAGAAAACGTATGAAAGACACGAAAATGAAAGTGCTGGTTGCACAATCTGTTCCTCAAGACAGTCAGAAGAGGGGTCCGAATCAAGCCAGTCATCCTGCAGCTCCCGTTAAAGGGAACTGCAATTATTGTAAACAGCCAGGTCATTTTATAAACGAGTGTGCAGTTCTGAAACATAACATAGCTACTGGTAAGACTAAAGAAAGACCACGTCCGCCTAGACAAGAACAAGTTTCACAGATTCCTCAGCCACAGAATGCACCACAGACAGTTACAGCTCCGCAGCCTATTGCTGCAACACAGCACGTTACATCGCAGATGTACCAGTATGCACAGTCTGAGTATCCAGAGTACCAGCCATATTCATGAAACAGCCTAGAGAGGGAGGTAGGCTTGCCTCTCATCGAGATACCTGTAGATCAAGAAGGTCCCTATGTTCACAGTCAAGTATTAGGGAAAGACAGAAAGTTTTTGATCGATACAGGGGCAAGTAGGACCACAATTAGTCATGCTGAAGTTCCAGGGGCTCCGCTCTCAGGCTCAAGAAATGTTTCCCTTGGATTTTCAGGAAAACCCATTATAAATGAGATCTCAAAGCCAGTTACTCTAGAAGTAGGTCCATTGTCCCGCACTACTGATCTGTTACTTACTAAGTCATGTCCAGAAAACCTATTAGGCATTAAGACACTGAAAGAGTTAGGTGCAGTTATTTGCTGTTCCCCAGAGGGAATACGTCTGTTCCTACGTGACTTCAAGGGTCACTATGTATTACGAGATTTTGATTCGAGATTGTCTAATGTTCCACAGCATTTATGGGCGCAAGGTCCAACTGATGTAGGTTACATGCAAATCACACCCCATCGTGTGACTCTCAAACCAGGTGTAGTGTTACCCCGAATCAGACAGTACAGATTGCCACCCGAGGCTGTAGCAGCCTTATCCAAAATTATTGACGAGCTCATTGCTCAAGGAGTAGTTGTAGAAACTGACTCCAATGTATGCAATTCTCCGATCATTCCAGTCATGAAACGTACTGATCCAAATGCACCCCCAGTATATCGATTAGTGATTGATTTACGAGAGCTTAATAAATGTATTATTCCTCAGTACCCAGTTGTCCCAGACATCTCTTCCCTATTAACAGCCATTGATTCCGAAGCCATGTTCTTCACTGTCATTGACCTCAAGAATGCATTTTTTAGTGTTCCAATTCATCCAGACAGCCAGTTTCTTTTCGGATTTTGTTTAAACGGAAGGAGCTATATGTTCACACGCGCTCCTCAAGGTTTCACAGAAAGCCCTAGTATTTACAGTCAAGCACTTAAGAGACAACTAGACAACATTCACATGCCAACTGACACTGCCCTGCTCCAGTATGTCGATGATCTCCTGATCACAGCCCGTTCTGAACGTGACTGCGAACGAGCGTCACTTACAGTTTTGTATTTCCTTGCCGAGATGGGGCACAAGGTGTCACCTTCGAAGCTTCAATTCTGTGTCCAGCAAGTGGTATACTTAGGACACTTGCTGTCCAAGAGGGGTAGGCAGTTGACACCCGACCGTATCCAGTTAATAGCGAGTCTTCCCCAGCCCAGAACCCAGAAGGAGGTACGTGCCTTTATCGGCCTTACTTCTTATTGTAGACAATGGATTCCCCAGTATGCATTTCTAGCCAAGCCACTGATACAGTTAACGACACAGGAGGCAGCCGTATCGACTGTCCTCCCTTGGACATCTGAACATACACTTAGTTTCAATGAGTTAAAGAAAGCCCTAAGCCAAGCTCCAGTTCTAGCTACACCGAACTACAGTAAGCCTTTTACACTTTTCGTTACTGAACGGGAAGGTACAGCATTATCTGTTCTCACACAAGATCAAGCAGGACAATACAAGCCCTGTGCTTATTTTTCGAGCACATTAGATCCAGTCGCCCAGGCGTTGCCTGCGTGCCTCAAGTCAGTTGCAGCCACAGCACTAGCTATCAGACAAAGTGATTCCATAGTTTTAGGACATTCCCTGACAGTACAAGTTCCACACGCCGTGGAAGTTCTTTTAAACCGAACACAAACTCAGCACTTGACAATTGCACGTTTAACAGGTTATGAATTGACACTGTTCCAGCCACACATAGATATTAGACGCTGCAACGTCCTGAATCCTGCTACACTGTTACCATCAGTTAGTTTAGATCCTGACCTGACACTTTATGTGGATGGTTCATGTATGAGAACTAGTACAGGAGAACTAGTCGCCGCGTATGCAGTGACTACGGACACCGAAGTTATTGAAACACACCGTATTGATACCCTGTCCGCTCAAGCAGCAGAGCTAGTCGCTCTGACACAAGCCTGTATACACGCCAAGAACCAGAGAGTTAATGTTTATACAGATTCACGTTACGCATTCGGAGTTGTACATGACTTCGGAGTGCTCTGGCAGGAGAGAGGTTTCATGACTTCTCATGGAACCAAGATTCAGCATGGTCTCCTTATTCAAGCCCTGTTAGATGCCATACATTTACCGACATCTATCGCTATCATGAAGTGCAAAGCACATACGAAAGTCACTGACATTATTTCCCAAGGTAATGATCTAGCAGACCGCACAGCCAAGCTTACAGCACAGACTCCAGACAGTCCAGTTAACCTAACACACACTCCAGATCCGATTACATGCATGACAGTTAAGGACCCTACACAAGACGTCATAGATATACAGTTACATGCTACTCCTGAAGAAATCAAGAAATGGTCTGAACAAGGAGGGGTCCAGACAGATCAAGGATGGCTAACGAAGGGTAGAGCCACATGGTTTCTCCCCAACTCTATGGTTCAAGTCATTATTAATACCGCACATAGTCCAGCACATTTAGGAGAAAAAGCTATGTTAGACAGTATCCAGAACATTTGGTTCAACAAGCATTTACGAGCTGCAGCCAAGCAGAAAGTCCGCACCTGTATGATATGTTGTCAGTTTAATCCAGGTAAAAGTGTTCCGGTGGAACAAGGTGGTTTCCAGCCCCCTGACCACCCTTTTGAGGTCCTCCAGATGGATTATATTCAAATGGAGCGATGTCGAGGTTTCAAGTATGTCCTTGTAGTTGTATGCGCTCTGTCCAGATGGACAGAAGCATATCCAGTCCCAGATTACACAGCCGCGACCACTGCCAAGCAGTTGGTTCGTGAATTTTTCCCTAGATATGGACTCCCTAGAGTCGTATATTCTGATAACGGTCAGCCATTCTCCTCAGAGTTAATGAAGCACGTTTCCCTTTTGTTAGGGTACCAGTGGAAGTTCCATTGTGTACGCCATCCTGAAGCAGCCGGTCTGGTCGAGAGACATAATCAGACTCTGAAAATCCGCATTGCCAAAGTTTGTAAAGAAAAAGGTGTGGACTGGCTAGTAGCTCTGCCAGTCGCTTTGTTTTATATGCGCATGGTCGCACATTCTAGATCAGGTCTGTCCCCGTATGAGGTCGTATTCGGCCGCCCCCCTAACATGTGGGGTACTCCTAGACCCCGAAGTATTACCGATGTTTCATGTAATATGCTGACAGATTACCTAGCTTCCTTGATGTCTGCCCTCAACTCATGTCGTTCACAGGTTGCTGCCGCCTTTCCAGACAATACCGAGGTGGCACCGCACGAGATCGTTCCAGGCTCTTTGGTGATGATCCGAAATTTTGACAGATCAAGTCCGCTGGAGCCTCGTTGGAAGGAGCCACGTCAGGTCCTCTTGACCACCCGTACTGCCGTCAAGTTGGAAGGCAGGAAGGGGTGGGTCCATCTTTCTCATGTAAAACTTTTCAATGGATTGAAACCAGTCTCCAAGAACATTTCCAAGGATTCCCAAGATTCTAAAGACTGCCAAAACATTGTTTTAAAGGACTGTCCCGCAAAAGACATTACTACAACCCCTCCCTTGTTAGAGAAAACTCCGCAACAGGAGTATAAGTTAAAGCTCAGGTCTAGTAAAATAAGTCAGTCAGTTTGATTGTATAAGTCCTCCCCTAGGTGAAACGGTTAGACTGTTTCTGACATGTATAAAATAGACCCCCATAGTGAGAGAGTCAGTCAAAGTTCAATCAGATGTATCGTTTTTCTGAGTTTCATATTATTCATCAGCATTTTGATTTCCTGCACCAGCTATGCGTTCTATCTGTATTTTCCAGTTCCTCATGCTAATATGTCTGCTAATGCTACAGTAGAACACACGTTTAGTGATCTGCCTCCTCACGAATATTCATACCGCCTCGCTATGCGCAACAACTCATTTATCCGTATGTTACATTACTCACACCAGACCAGCAATGCCACTAATTGTTGGGTGTGTGGTCGACTCCCCCCTTTCCAGACAGCAAAGGGAGTTCTGCCACTCTTTCCTTATCCATTCTCACACAATGGCTCGTGTGGAGCATGGTCCACGTTAACGTCATCCTCAACAGATATGTCTTTTCTTAACAGTACATGTTTTCCAGACAAGAAAGGTCTCCCCCACAGAACAGGTTTAGATCTAGAAAATGAAGTATATAATTTAGGTAATTATTCGTCGAATTTCATGGTCCTGAATGTTCAGTCTGATACTACTCCAGACTTACCTGCTATTTCAGTACTACCTGTCAAAGGCGAATTATGTGTCCGTAATTATGGTTCCGTACACGTAGGACATAGTGAATGTACTACTGTTATCCAGTACAGTGACAGTGGGAAATCTGTTTTCAAAGCTTCACGTCATTCTTATTTTATTTGTGGTCAAACCGCATATGTCCGTCTGCCCCTCGATTGGGAGGGAACCTGTTACATTGCCTTCCTACTGCCACCTGTTTTCCTAGCTCCATCTGATTATCACAGAAACACACATCTAGTACACATTAGACATAGAAGGGAGTCCCCAATTGTCGATTATACTGAAACTACTCTAGAACAGTATACAGATTTCAATAAAGGTTTCTTCTTCTTTGTAGGACCTGTCCAGAATAGTAAACTGATCCGTAGGTTAACAAGAACCCTTGAAGCTGTAGTAAATGAGACTGCCTCTGCTCTAGGTAACTTAACCGAAGAACAATCTGCTATGAGATTTGTCGTTTTGCAAAATCGTCTCGTCCTTGACGTCATACTGGCCGATAGGGGCGGGGCCTGTAGAGTCATCGGATCTAGTTGCTGCATTTTCATTCCAAATAACGCGCCGTCTGTCTATTCAGCTATAACCAGACTCCATAAAATTGCCCATCTGTTACACCAAGATCCAGGCACCTGGACATGGTCCGGTTGGTTCTGGAATATAATTTCCGCCTGGGGATGGAAAGTCCTGTCCTTTTTAGGTATTGCAGTAGCGATCATATTTAGCTGCTGCCTCTGTATACAATGTGGCCCTGCGATTTGCAGCATGTGTGCTACCTCTTGTATTCCTAGTCCCAAGCCCCGTTCTAAATCCCGTTCCAAGACAATTCGAGACGAGCAAATGATACTGTATGAAATGATAGACGGTATCATGAAAATTGATGTTTCCTGATGGAAACGTAGTGACAAGGAGGGAATGTGGAAAAGTAAATTTTGCCATGTTCTGTGTCCCTACGCCTCATCCATCATATGTTATGTGTGCATGACCAATATGCATATGTTATTCCCCATGTCCGATTAATGACGCAATTCCAGTTGTGTCCACCTTTAGTATGCTAGTTTCCAGTCCTCGTGAATACTACGAATATCAGGCCTATGTAAAGCTACGTTGCCACGTTTCCCAGTGTGCACGTTATTCCATTATAAAGTCCCCGTTTCCAGGCCTCAAAAGGGCCCGGACATCAGATTCAGCTCCTGTCTCCTGAAAGCCTCGCTGAGGAGCGATACAGCCCCCACCTGTATCCTCGACCCTTCACTTACTTCCTGCTTCGCAGTGCCCGGTGCAGCTTGGCTCTGCCTCTGAGTCTGCCAAAAGTATGTTATAGTTCCAGTTATCAGTTCAGTCCTCCTTCTTTGCATTCCTAAGCTACTGAACTGCATCAATAGTTTCCGTCATTGTCTAGCCTTCTCGGCTCCATGTTAGAGAAATACTGCATTTACTGGTCATTTAATATTCCTCATCACGCATTTCATGTAGAATAATGTATGGTCCAGTCTTAGAATCAAGTTAGCTTTTCCCCTCATGACTCCTAGTTTATATCAACATGTTCTCTAAACATCAGATACCAGATAGGGTTTAGGTACATGTCGCTCCGACCCTCCAGACTCTAGTCTCTGCTCCTAGCACAGAGTTCATAGCCCCAGCTTCTCCTAGTGATACGTCATTGCCAGTTTTCGCGCACCATTAGGTTAGAGGTCCCGGCTCCTTAGGTAGCCCCTCCTAAGTTTCCGCCCATTCATGACATATTCTGTTACGTTTGCATCACATGTCTAAGTATACTCCCAGTTACACCTCTTTTTACTGTTATCTCTCGCGACTGCTACGCGTCACGCCTTCTGCTCCACCCACTGCTACGCCTACTGCAATGTAATGCTATGTGTTTGCGCTATGTATATAAGTTGATGTATTGTTATTAAAAGTTAGCGCGCTCATCCCAGATCAAGCCCCGGCAGCTGCTGGGCCCCAGTTGTCCTGCTGGGCCCTGTCACCTCTGTTCCATGCAGGTTGTCTTGATCCTGTCCTTATGCTGTAATAAACCTGCAGAAACTCCTACTACCTCGAATCTTGACTCTTATTTTATTGAGCTATCTGTTATTCATTCATTCATTCAAAAATAGATCCGGTATTATTTATTTATATACCACAGAACCCAGGGTCATCCAAGTAATGTGCCATTACAATCTCACTGTGTATGTACACAGCACACACACTTTCCAATACCTCCATGTATTGTGCCACCACAGACGCATACATTCAGCACACACATTCACTCAACGCGCACTGTTCAGTACTGTAGCCTCCCTGTGTTGCCACTTGCAAGTACATATGAAACCAGCATTCACATTCACCATGTGCGCTGCACAACTCTACACTTTTCATTTACTGTAACCCTCGTAGATACACATAAATTCAGTACATGCACACCATGCATGCACTGACAGCACTATATCTCTCATTTAGTGTACCGCTCGCAGATACACAGTTCATGCCCTCACCATCCACGTACTACACAGTACTGCTCTAATCCTGTACTGAAACAGTGCTAATAAAGGAAGACAACATTTAGCCATGTTCTGTATCCAGAAGCAGGGTGATATTCACTCACCCCAGTTTTCTGCCCTACTTCAAGTGATTTGGCATTAGGCAACCTGCAACAGCATTCACCTGTTTGCAGATTATTACTGGGTGTGGAGAACAACTTTGCTGACCTGCTTAGCAGGACTTATAAAGTCCATGAGTGGGAACTCCACCCACAGTTCCTTCATAAGTACTTCCAACAGTGGGGAACTTCAAATATAGACCAATTAGCCGCTACTGAAAATTCAAAATGCCAAAACCTTTGCCTCCAGATACCCGCACCCGTGGTCCATGGGCCACGTACTATGGAAGAACTGAACAGTACTATTTGCCTGGGCTTTTCTTACTCTTTTTTTCATTCCGCATGTGGTGAGGAAGATATGGGAGATGTCCATGTCCCTCATTCTAGTGGCACCAAACTGTCCTACTGGTATTCTTAGTTAATCCTTACCAGAAGCTCCCACATAACAGACCTTCTCACTCAGCATCATGGCCAGCTCAGACACCCAGATCTCAAACAGTTGAACCTAGCAATCTGGCACCTGACTTCCTCATGTTTGGCTAACTATGTCTACCTGAGGAGTGCATGGTTATCTTGAGGGAGGCGTGAAAGACCACTACTCGCACCTGTTGTGCTGCTAAGTGGAAGAAGTTTGCGCATTACTGCAGCTCCAAACAGTTTGATCCCATACATATTTCTGTGCAGTAGATTGTGTCTTACCTTCTTCACTTATACAAGGTAGGCCTTGCTTAAACTTCTATATGTTTTCACTTAACATCGAAATGTTAAATCTTATAAACAGACAACGCTCTTCACTACTTAAAAACAGTCATTAAAGCCTTCAGGGAAGTTCTACAGAGGGTAATACCTCCAATGACGCCCCCAGCACTAGTCTGGAACTGTGGTCCTCACACAACTTATGGGCCATATTGTGAACCCCTGCACTGATAGCAATTACAGCAGTTGACTTGAAGGTGGCTCGCTTAATCACAGTCACCACTCTTAGATGCATTACAGAGATTCAAGCTCTTACAGTCCAAGAACCATATATTCAAGTTTACAAAGACAGGGTAGTTCTTCATAATCAACCCAAATTTCGACCCAAAGTGGTTTTGCCTTTCCACATGAACCAAATCATGCCCTTCTTTTTTCGACAACCAGCGTCTGTAGTAGATAGAGCCCTTCACACTCTGGAAGTCAGGAGAGCGCTTATGTACTATATTGATAGAATTAAGCCCTTTAGAAAAACTGCTCTGCATTTAGTAGCCTTTGCAAAACCCTACAGGGGATAGTATTGACAGAAGGTAATTTAAGTGCACTAGGCTTGCTATGCTGAGGCTAGTCGTATACTCCCTGTGTCCCATAATGCCTGCTCTTCAAAAAAAGGATGCAACCCGTGGCTTTTTATGTAATATCCTTTTAGCGGATATCTGCTAGGCTATTACTTGGTCAGTGCCTCACACCTTCATCAAGCATTATTGTGTAACGTTCTAGCACGTCAACAGGCTTTAGTTTGCCAGGAGGTCGTAAGAACACTCTCAAACATCTCCATCATCAGCTTGCTGATCACCACTATTGAGAGGGCCTGCTTTATAGTCTGTGCAGAGTATGTATGTCTACAGCCACAAGTGCTACATACAGAAATAAAATTTTTACTTACCCTGTAACCATCTCATCATAGTGTGTAGTGCTGTAGATTCATATGCTCTGTATACTCCTGTCATCTGTAGTGATGGACCTGCATGTATGCAACTCGTTTTTCTTCAAAGAAGTCTGAGTCACAAGACCTGTTGTAACTCCAGCCTTGTTCCAGAATGCTCCAGCTCAGATTGTTTTTAGCACGGCTGGTGAGTAGTGTAAGTGGAGTTCTGCGTCAAAGACAGAATGTGCTGTGCATTGTAAAGGGTCTAAATAATAACATAGAATCCTTGTGATCACGGCTGGCATACGGGGAGTAGGGTGGGTATAAGAGAATCAACAATGGTACATGCTATAAACATTTGAGTCTACAGCACTACACATTACGGCAAGATGGTTTCAGTGTAAGTAACATTTCTAATATATGACACTGGCAGCGATAGAGCCACTGTAGTTTATAATTATATCTAACTTGCAATATGAAAGTCTTTTTTTAGTTTCTTTTAAAACGTTGGTGCTGTTTTACAATTCTGCACCAAACTACCCTCACCCCCCACATTTTCAGCCACCTCAGCGCCTTCCTGTAAAGTTTCGCGCCAATCCATCAAACGTGGGTTAAGAAAAAGGATCGGTGGTCTCAAAACATTGTTTTCCCATGTAATTCGCATTGGAAAATTTGTTCTCCAATACAGAAAAATAATCTGAGTGGAATTACACCAAACTTGTCAAAAAGCTTGAACTTTACTCAAAAAGCATGTACGGTCCAGTTAGGTCTCAATAAATTGAACCTTACTGCAACCCTTGGCAGTTTGTCACAGAGCAGTCAGGCTTAACGTAGGAGAAAACATCTGTAAAGCATTTAACACCACCAAAACAGTTAAAAAGTAAGAAACCCAACACATTAAAATCGCTCTCCAATTTATAAAAATAGTCTGAATATTAATCTTTAAAATGGCACCAAAGTGATAAAAATCTATTGTTGGGAAAGGGAGATACGATTTTTAGTAAAATGCAGCTTTTAAACTTGAATCTAGCATCAAAAAACACAAAGCGTCAACAGCAGGCATCTGTTTATGCTAGACTTGGTCAAAGTCAAAATTTAAGGCCAATCGCAATGGAGCACGATTCGAATACAGGGACCAGGTACGTTACAGTGAAATCTTTACTTTCAGACCTGGTCTTTTTCTTTGAGGATTTTCCTAATCAATGGTGAGGCCTGTCTGCCGAATTCGATGGAGGGCTCGATGTCGACGGCATGCTCCTCAGCATTGGCCCGGCTGAAATCCCCCACAAGGGGGGAAAACTGGCAAGTTTAATCCGCCCGGCGATGCACCTTTGGCGGTCTGGCTTTCATGTTGGTCCCAATCTTTACTGTGTTCTCCGAGCAAAAAATCCTTCAAAAAGTTCCCAACTTTTGGGGTTAGGCAGAAGGAATTCACTCCGGCTTCCA
The DNA here is from genome assembly GCF_964261635.1 of Lissotriton helveticus. Taxonomy (NCBI): domain Eukaryota; kingdom Metazoa; phylum Chordata; class Amphibia; order Caudata; family Salamandridae; genus Lissotriton; species Lissotriton helveticus. The sequence continues at coordinate 512,583,985 of NC_136065.1, forward strand.
TCCAAGGGCTTTAGGACCTAAGGGACAACAGTAGTCAGGACTCATTCTCCTGGAATGCACAGTAGGGTCCATGTAAAAAACAGTTGGAACTGGTCAACTGGCATTTCTTTTGCCTTTGTCCTGCAGGTGAAGTATTGTACCTTTTTTGTGGCCCTGTAGCTGCACAGGAGACTAGCCAACTAGTCCTTGGAGACCATTCTTCTGTCCTCGGTACAAGCGCATGGAGGTCCATCCCCTGGGGTTGCTCCTCACAGGTCAAACAGGATGCACAGCCTTCCTTGATGAAATCCTTGGTGCAGCTGTTGCTGTTCTTCTTGATACAGCCTCTATTTGTGCAGTCCAGGATCCCACAAGACCAGTCCTTCTTCTGTTTTTCATATGTCATGCAGTGATATGAGTTTTCTTGGCAGGGTTGCAAATGTTATCCTTTGCCCAAGCTTGTGTGAGGTGAGGACTCAACCAATACGACTACTTCCTGGGAAGAGTGGCTTCAGACTATCGCAGAGTGCCCTATTTTGCCATCTACAAATATTCAGAAAAGGCTACCAGTGGCATTTTAGACACCTTTGAAAAGTAAAGCTTGTAAAGCTACTTTTCTAAAATAGTTATGTTAAATCTGACTTATGCAATCATTTGGATTTAATGTCCTTATTAATTTGACACTTTGAAACTTGCTTCTGGTTAGGTCCTTTGGGAAGTTATACTTTATTAGAATTATTCAAAGTCACCCAATGTTATCCAATGGGACTATCAGCTTTCCAATAGGGAAAATCACATTTGGAGATTCTCCACTGCCAGGACATGTAAAACAAACAGTTGACATGGACCACTATTTGGAACCTTACACCGTGCCCTCTGGGCACTTAGGGTAGGCTTTAGGGATGATTTATAGGTAATAAATGGGGAGGATTGAGCCTATCAAAAGGGTCAAATTGACAGGTCGATTTTGACTGTGCCTCCACTGTCATGTTTTAATTTACCACAGCAGCGGGGCACATTTTAGTGCTCCAGCTTCCACTAGTGACATTTTCAACTACAGGCCCTGGGTACCCTGAGTACATTATACTAGGGACTTACAGGTAAGTTGAACTTTCCAATAAGGGTTTCCAATTGGGATATCTTTTTACTAAAGGTCTAGCCCCAGATCTTTACGTTCGAGGCATGTGGGCTGCTAAATTCATATCTGATGCATAGATCGCCGCCTAGTGTTGGGTCCGGATGATTGCACATTGTTGTCCTGGAAGAGTCTTCGAAGTATCACGAGATAGGTGGCTCCTCCCCTGGACTACAGTGCGCATGGGCATCAACTCCATCCCCAGATTGTTTTTTTCCGCCATTGGGTTCGGATGTGGTTTCGACGTCTCCGTGTCGGAACCGATAAACTTTCATCTTAAGGCCAAAAGGCCTTCGTTACCTACGTCGGTATTGTTTGCGTACGGTCTCGAGCGTCGCCCGGCTCTCTAAGCCGGATATCTCCGGAGTCGACTAACTCCTCGGACATCGAGGCCTTCTCGTCGCAGCAAGATTCGACGAACTTAACATGGAGCGGAGCCCGTTCAAGTTCTGCCCCGTCTGTGGATCCAAATATCCACACATCGATGTGCATCCGGTCTGTAATAAGTGCCTTTCGCCGGACCACAACGAAGAAAACTGAATGGCCTGCTCCAAGTTCAGGTCCAAGAAGACACTCAAGCTTCGGCGCGCGGTGCGCCTTGAGGCCCAGCGAGCGACCCCGGCACCCGACAACATCTTCGGCGACCCCGACGAGGAAGGCGATAGCCATCATCTCCAGATTTCGCCACCGTCGACGGAGGTCCTGGCCGATCCAGAGGAATACGTCGGAGGACAGGCCCCAGACCTTGAATACTTCGAGGAGGTAGGGGACGACGAAGAAGTTTATGGGGCCGTGGAAGATAGCTCAGAGGAAGAGCTATGCCCCGAGGTATACGTTGTTGAGGCTCAGGTCACGGGATCGCCACACGGCCTTACCCACGACCATGCACCGCTCTCCCCGGCCCCGCCTTCTGGCCCGGCCACGGACACTCAAGCGGAGCCGCAATTGCCCGTTTCGAAACCGAAACCTTCGGATCCTACGGGACACAAGATGGCCGACGTTCAGTCGAAATCGAAACCGAAACCTACGGACTCGACAAAACCTATGATGGCCGACGTCCTACAAAAAATAACAAAGCCTGCTCCTTCATCGACTCCGTCGGCCTCCGGCACACAAAAGTCGAAGAAGGCTGTTGAGTCGACAACGCCGCAGAAGGTACACAAAGAAACCTCCTCCAAGAAGGCCGTCCACCAGCCGTCGACCTCGGTTGCTCCGGCGCGGACACCTAAACCTCTTGAGACGCCTTCGGGCGCTGCTACGGCGCCGTCCGGTAAACGCACGGCCGACCCAAAGTCGACTAAAAGCCACGAACCAAAGGCCGCTAGCTCAACGCATCGGCACAAGGATGCGGGATCTGCAGCATCGGCGCCAAAGCCTTCAACAGAGCCCCAAAGCATTGCGGCCGAAGATTCGTCGACGCCAATACCGTCGACACCACACAACACCGACGACTCCGAAGATCGGCCGTCGGTTCCGAAACCCTCTGCCTCCTTTACGAAGCAGGTTACTGACTCCCTTAAGCGTATAAAGGAAAAGGCATTATCGTCCACGACTTCCACGCCATCGGCTCCAAAATCGGTGGACACACCTCAGAAGTCCTCAAGCAAGCTTCTTTACACTCTGCCACCAAAAGTGGCCCCAAGGCCTTCGCAACCACGTCGGTGCCAAAACCATCGGATCCATCAACGCCAAAAGGCCTCTCGGATCCATATCTTGCTTCTGAGGAGCAATCTGCGCATTGTATCGATGCCCACACAGGTAAATTGACCCTTTATAAAGGGAAAATCACTTCCCAGCCACTGGAATCGTATGTTATTCCACTAAAGAAGAAGAGGCCGGCACAAGACGTCCCTTTACTTGTGGAGCCTATTCTGCCTCCACCGAGAAGGAGTCCATCGCCTTCCCCCAACCAATCAGGTGGGGATGATGACGAACAGCAGGACCAATACAATTTCCCAGTGGACAATGACCCTGATGTTCAGCAGGACTCATATGGCGACGCTGGGGACCAAAGTGGGCATCAGGTGGTACATGATCCACAAGGTTTTGGGCCACGTACATCTCCAACAGAGGATTCTGCTGCATTTAATGCTTTACTCGAACGGGCAGCAGCAAATCATAATGTGGACATGCATGCTGACCCGGTAGAAGAAGACTTTTTATTTGACACTTTCTCCGTCTCGGAGAGAACAGTTAAAATACTTCCTATGCTTAAAGGTGTCCTTAAACATGCCCCAGAGATCTTTAAGGAACCTACCAGGGCAAGGGTGGTGAACCCACGTATCGAGAAAAAATACAGGCCAGCACCTGGAGATCCTGCATATATTCGGGGACAGTTGCCCCTGGACTCGTTGGTGGTCGCAAATGCCCGCAAGAGGGCAAACTCCCAAACAACGGGTGAAGCTCCTCCCCCAGACAAGGAGTCGAAAGTGCTCGAGGCATCAGGCAAGAGGGTGGCAGCGCAGGCTGCCAATGTATGGCGTATCGCAAACACGCAGGCACTATTGGCACGATACGATAGGGCGCATTACGACACCCTAGAACAGCTCCTTCAACACCTACCTGATGAGTTTAAAGAAGCAGCCGAAGCACTCATACAAGAGGGAAAGCTTATCTCCAACGCAGCAATAAAGTGTGCACTTGATGTGGCAGATACAGCGGCTAGGGGGATTAACACTAGCGTCATGTTGAGGCGACAAGCTTGGCTTCGTATATCTGGGTTTAAGCCTGACATCCAAACTACAATCCTCAACCAGCCCGTCAATCCTGACACCCTGTTTGGTCCAGATGTAGACACCACCCTTGAAAAAATTAAAAAGGACAACGAGACTGCTAAGTCCATGGGGGCGCTTCAGTCTCAACAATTCAGAGGAAACACTTTTCGTCGCTCAGGAGCACGTGGTGTTACCAGAGGACAATTGGGCCAACAAACACAATATGCGAGGGGTGGTGCGCAATCCTCGTACCCCAAGCAGGGTAGAGGGGGTTACAGAGGCAACAGTGCCAAGGGCAGAGGCAGAGGAAACAACAACTCCCGCTCCTCTGCCGCCAACAAACAGTGACTCTCTGTCACTGCCCCCCGACCATACCACTCCGGTCGGGGGGAGACTCCAGCAGTTCCTGCCAGTCTGGACGTCCATCACCACGGACAGGTGGGTGAGAAAACTTATCCAGTACGGTTACTGTTTAGAGTTAATATCCACTCCCCCCAACATTCCCCCAAGACACCGTCCTATGTCGGCAGAGCACTTGCACTTATTGCAGCAGGAAGTACTGGTGATGCTGCAAAAAGGCGCAATCGAGCTCGTACCGGTAGAGGAGGAAGGAACAGGAGTCTATTCCCTGTACTTCCTCATCCCAAAGAAGGACGGATCCCTCAGACCTATTCTGGATCTACGCCCCCTCAACATGTACATACTGTCAGAACACTTCCACATGCTGACACTGCAACAAATCCTTCCCCTGCTCAATCAAGGGGACTTCCTAGCAACCTTGGACCTCAAGGATGCTTATTTCCACATACCACTCCACCCATCCCACAGAAAATACCTCAGGTTTACCATTCTAAACAGGCACTATCAGTTCAAAGTCCTGCCCTTCGGGGTAACTACTGCCCCAGAGTGTTTACAAAGTGTCTGGCGACAGTGGCGGCGCACCTCAGGAGACAGAACATACATGTCTACCCGTACCTAGACGACTGGCTTGTTCAAGCAAAGTCGGAAAAACAGTGCGCCGCGGACATGTCCCACACTATTCAGCTCCTTCACAGCCTGGGGTTCTCGCTAAACTACCCGAAGTCGCACCTTCAACCAGCCCATGTGCGGCAGTATCTGGGCGCGACAATAAACACCCTGACTGCTATGGCTCAGCCAAACCCAGTCAGAATCGACAGCATTCAGTCGCTGTGCCAAAAATTCAGACCACAACACTCCCTCCCAGCGAGAGTGTTCATGCAGTTGATAGGCATGATGGCCTCCTGCATCTTCATAGTCCCGCACGCGAGGCTGCACATGCGCCCGCTCCAGAAATGCTTGGCAAATCAGTGGACACAGGCTCAGGGACAGCTAACAGACCTAGTGTTGGTGACCGGTCGGGCATACAACTCTCTGCATTGGTGGAATCCACACAACCTTTGCAAGGGCCGACCGTTCCAAGAGCCAGTGCCACAGATAATCCTAACAACGGACGCATCTCTCCAAGGGTGGGGAGCCCATGTGCTCCACTACACTGTGCAGGGACTGTGGTCCACCCAGCAGCAGAAGTTGCACATCAACTACCTAGAATTGATGGCGATCTTCATGGCGCTCAAGTCCTTCAAAGTACATCTGTGCAACAAAGTCGTGTTGATCCGGACGGACAACATGACAGCCATGTACTACATCCAGAAGCAGGGAGGTACTCACTCTCCACAGCTGTCTCATCTGGCTCAGAGCATGTGGAAGTGGGCCATTCAGAGGAACATCTTCCTCATGGCAGAACACCTCCCGGGCAAGGACAATCAGATGGCGGATCTGCTCAGCAGGTACAGCCATCAAATGCACGAGTGGGAGTTACACCCATCAGTACTCCACCCGTACTTCCAGCAATGGGGTCATCCAGAGATAGACCTGTTTGCCACAGGGGAAAACGCAAAATGCCAAAGCTTTGCCGCCAGGTTCCCTCACCCAGAATCGCAAGGGAATGCGATATGGATGAACTGGTCAGGCAAATTTGCGTACGCTTTTTCCCCAGCGCCTCTCATTCCGCTGGTGGCAAAAAAGCTAAAGCAACACTCGATGACTCTCATCCTGGTTGCTCCAACATGGGCACGCCAACCATGGTACACCACGTTTCTAGACCTTTCCGTGGTACCGCATCAAAGGCTGCATCTCACATCCCGGCTCTTGACGCAGAACCATGGCGACATTCAGCACCCAGATCCGCAACAGCTCAATCTGGCGATCTGGCTCCTGAAGTCTTAGAATTTGGCTACCTCAACCTGCCTCCGGAATGCATGGACATCATCCGGGAAGCACGTAAGCCCACTACCCGAGCTTGCTATGCAGCTAAATGGAAGCGGTTTGTCATGTACTGTGCAGACAACAAGATCAATACGCTAGATGCATCCATTCCTAACATCATCTGCTATTTGTTACATCTTTACAAATGCAATCTGGCGTACGCTTCCATTCGGATACACTTATCCGCCATAGCGGCTTATCTCCAGAATAGGCAGCATCTCTCTGTTTTCAGGGTGCCTGCCATTAAAGCCTTCCTAGAGGGACTGAAACGAGTCATTCCTCCAAGAACACCGCCAGCTCCAGTGTGGAACCTCAATGTGGTCCTCACTAGGCTGATGGGTCCACCTTTCGAGCCACTGCACTCCTGCGAAATTCAATTTCTAACATGGAAAGTGGCTTTTCTCATTGCTATTACATCGCTCAGACGTGTTAGTGAGCTGCAAGCGCTCACAATCCAAGAACCATTCATCCAAATACATTCAAACAGGGTGGTGCTCCGCACTAACCCCAAATTCCTTCCTAAAGTGGTGTCACAGTTTCATCTCAACCAAACTATTGACCTGCCTGCATTCTTCCAAAACCCACAAACAGTAGCAGAAAGAATGCTTCATACATTAGACGTTAGGAGGGCGCTAATGTACTACATTGACAGAACACAACACTTTAGAAAGACACAACAACTTTTTGTTGCCTTCTCAGCACAGCACAAAGGCAACCCCATTTCCAAAGCAGGAATAGCCAGATGGATTGTTAAGTGCATTCAAATCTGTTATCAAAAGGCTAAACACACTTTGACAATACCCCCAAGGGCGCACTCCACACGCAAATTGGGGGCCTCCATGGCTTTCCTTGGGAACATTCCCTTAGAGGATATTTGTAGAGCAGCCACATGGTCTACACCACACACATTTACCAAACATTACTGTGTGGATGTGCATTCAAAACAGCAAGCAGCTGTAGGACAGGCTGTTCTCAAGACACTTTTTCAAGCTTCTGCAGCTGGCACGGGCAACCGCCGTTAATGGAGGGACTGCTATGTATTCTATGCATCAGATATGAATTTAGCAGCCCACATGCCTCGAACTGAATATGCTACTTACCAGTATGCATCTGTTCTTGGCATGTAGGGCTGCTAACATTCATATCGCCCGCCCTCCTCCCCGGTGCCCGTAGCGGCTGCAGTTACTCTCTCTAGATTCATCATTAGCATGGACATCCTTTACACTGTTTCACTCCATCTCTGCCACAATGGCTAAAAACAATCTGGGGATGGAGTCGATGCCCATGCGCACTGTAGTCCAGGGGAGGAGCCACCTATCTCGTGATACTTCGAAGACTCTTCCAGGACAACAATGTGCAATCATCCGGACCCAACACTAGGCGGCGATCTATGCATCAGATATGAATGTTAGCAGCCCTACATGCCAAGAACAGATGCATACTGGTAAGTAGCATATTCATTACCATTGTATTGTTAACACAAATAGTGCTGCAGTCTACTAAAGGCACCTTACCTCACAGGCCCAATGTACTCTTAGTACTATAGACTTGCATGTAAATAGCCTTGCCAATCAGGGATTAGTCGGTGTGTACTCACTTGTACACACTTTTAGGGATCAGAGCACATACACTGAGCACTGGACCTCAGTCCCCAGTGTGCAGAGTCTTACCTCTGGAACCTAAATACCTAAAGTCATCATAAAGTAGGTGCAAAAAGTGTGAGTGAACCTGCAAAAAGCCGTTCTTCTGCAGTGTAGCTTTTGTGATCTTGTGTAAATGTGGCTGCTAGTTTTTGAGAAATTTGTATTTGAAGAGGTGATCAGGTTGAGCTTGAAGGGGTTGAAAATGAGGTATATCTGGTTGGTTGCTCCTTCGGGAGTCCTGGGCTACCCAAAATGAGAAATAAATAGGACCCTCTGATAGGAGAAGAAGCTCCCTTGACCAGTCAGCCCTTTCGGTACTGCAGGACAAGTCCCTGCGGCCAGCCACCTGCTGTGAAGTTCCAAAGGCCATTCGCAGCAGGGATGGTCAATCGCAGGGGGGGTTGTGTTCAGTTCCTGGCCAGAAGCCAGGAACGGCAGAAAATTCACTGCTAGCAGTGAGCGCTTGTCGCCATTATGGGGTTGTGCATACAGTCTGGCCACAGGCCAGACCTTTGGGGCAACCTCTTGCTGTGCATGTGTGAAGGCTGTGCCGAGCAGGCGGTTGGCTGCCCGTAGCAGGGTTGGGCACAGTGTCTGATCAGAGACCGAAGGCTGTGTGCATTTGGCTGAATATGGTTAAAAGGCCTGAAAAAAAACAAAGGTTAAAATGACCAATAATTGGTTATTTCCCTTACAGTAAAAAAAAAAAAAAAGTGAAATGTACTGAGAAAAACAAAGGTTAAAGTGATGTCATATTTAGGTATGGTAATAAGATCTGAGGTAAGGTTGAAAAAACACTAGAAGCTGACTGAAAAACAAAGATTAAAGTGAGGTTATAGCTCGGTGTTGAAATAGTATAAAAATAACTTTCAAAAACAAAAAAACACTGATATTTACAATTATACCTTACTGAGCTAACTATAAATTGCACCCCCTCCATGCTCTGCTTATGACCTCACATATATCACTCATGACATGTTAAATGACATAATTAAATGTTCGAGGCATATGAGCTGCAGATCGTACACTTTTGCAATAGATCGCCACCTGGTGTTGGGCTTGGATGATTGCAGGTTGTTGTCTTCTTGGAAGAAGTCTTTGTAGTCACGAGATAGGTGACTCCTCCCCTGGACAATACTGCGCATGGTCATCGACTCCATCCTCAGATTGTTTTTTTCCACCACTGGGTTCAGATGAAAGTTTTCCGCTCTGGCTAGAAAATACTTTTTCAGCAACTTCGAAGCGTAAAATCTTTATACAAACATTATCGACATCGAATAGACTACTTTTGACATCATCAGCTACATTCCGGTTGTAGGAGAGTAGGGTCTGCTATCCTATGGTCACCCCAAATTTTTGCTTTTTGCTTCACTGGTTTTCGACTACTGAGGCTGTGGGCCTGCTGATCAGACCCCCAGCCTGCTGTTCTCTCACTAAATTAATGACACATGTGCTATAGGCACATACCAATTGGAAATGGACTTCTTGTCAGCCCCTGTGGAATGCACTATAGGTGCCCAGGGCATAGGGGCCACCAAGGCCTACCAGGGGCTGCAGCATATCTTTTGCCACCCCTGGCTGGTTCTTAAATTGACACAACTGGCTGATCACTCAGCTGGGGTAAGGTGGTGTAATCACCCCTTGCTTAGGTATAGTATACCTATATCTAAACCTATATCTGGACACATGTAAACCTGTAAGCCACTCCTATAGAAGGCCTCATCAATCCTGGAGGCAGGGTGCGTGGTTTTGTGTGAGATGGAACTCTAGCATGAGCTGAGCCTGTCTGCAGCCGTCGGGAACAAATCCCTAAGCTGTTTCAGGATAATGCCATACCATATACTATTAAGTGCCTTATAATCCTCGCGGTTATTTAGCAACTTTGGTTTGGCTTTATCAAAACATGTCGTGTAAGGTGTCATACGCTTTGGAATACCATCCCCTCGCCAGTTCTGGCGACGGGGATGGCATTCCACCCCTCTAGAGGGGTAAGACATGTTACTTTACTTAATGCGGTTAATTTCTCCAAAGACCTTAAGATCCACAAAATGGATGCCTCTGCCACAGACAAATGTCTGGACCCCTGCAGTTGACCGAAACTCAGCAGATGGGGCCTGGACAAAGGGTTTCCTGTCACAGGAGGGTGTCACCACCCTCCAGACAGGAGATAGTGTATTGTAGCAGGGAGGTTTGAAAGAAACCAGACACTGCCTGGGGCGCACAAGGCTGCCCCTTGCATAATCCGGCCAAACCGGTTCTGGGGCACTCCAGCCCTCGTGCCAGGGCGGCCTGGATCAAAGGAAAGGGGTGTATCCACCCCCTTCCTGGGTCCCACCCCTAGGGAGGGACCTAGCAGGTAATCACGCCCCCCAGATTGGAATAAGAGTGGGAGCAGTGCCAATGCACTTCAGATTTCCTGGAAGAAACATTAGAAACGAAACTCTGGACCCTTGGACCTCCATCTCAACGTGGAAGCCCGAAGAATCTCCCTTGTGGTCAAGGAGTGACCACCCTGCAGCAGCAGGCACCATCCAGCCCTCGACGTCTACTTAGTTGCAGTTCCCGCCGGAACTCGAGCGACTGAGATCGACGAGATCAAGCTTGCCTGCCTTCCAACAGCCCGATCCACAGTCCCTGCAGAGCTGAGACCCGTGGAGGCGACCGGAAGCGTGGGGCACGCCATCTTGAATTGACCACGAGACGCTGACCGTGCAGCCCACGAGTGACCCTCGAAGCTGTGCACCGGGGTTTGAGAAGCCCCCACCCTGAGCTGCTCCTGAGCCGAAGTTCAGCTCTCCACGCTCGACGAGTGCTGCGTGGGGCCCTTTGGCTCTATTTGGCTCAACGCGTTGGCCCGGTCACTTGCCAGCTGGCTAGTGGTCCCTGTGTCGACGAAACTACAAAGAAGACTTGGGAATCTGGTTGCTCCAGATCCACACCAGCTCCCCTGAAAAGGAGCCCCGACTCTGACCTTCCTGGTCCGAGTGAGAAGCAATCTTCCGATCCCGCGTGGATTGCTCTTGCCAAGGCTTGTTTGCTCCAAACTTGAAGCCGACTGCACCGACGGTGAGAGCCTGCGTGGGACAGATCGTGACCTGCTCCTGGACGTCGCAGATGCCCCAGAGCCCACGTGACAGCGGAGAGAAGCTCCTCGACGACCACCTGATTGCGCCCGACATTGCCTGGTTCCGTCCTGGTTCCACCCTGGTCACTGCTGAGTGACCCAGACTCTGTCCCCTCTGCTTTCAGGTACTCTACAACTTGAGTCCACCCTTGGACTCCACCGGACACTTCATCTTTAACCCGCCTGCAGCCCTTTCAGCTTCAAGCACCAAGAGCCTGCGTGTCAAAACCCGACGCCACTTCGACCCTGTGCCCCCACTTCCTGTGGGTGAGGTAACTTTGCTCCGCCGGTGTTCCCACACTGGTGCACACCTCTAGGGTCTGTGTGTTAAGTTTTGTTCCTCTAGGTTCAGCGGAAGTGTCCTTAAACTTTAACTCTATGACTTTTACGCACCATTGGTTAACATTGGTGCATGCGTGCGCTTTCCGCACATCTCCCGAATCCCGAGGGCCATTCCCGACTTCAGCATTGCTTGTCCTGACTGCTCCCAGCGATTCCCTAGGCCCTAGGCCTAACCACTGTTCGAGTGGCCTCTCTTATACCACTTGTTTAGTATATGGTTTGAGTGGCCACCCGCCCTCATCCATAATTGTGCAACTTGTATGTTTAAACAGTGCTTTTGATTTAACGCTTGTGCCCCTTTATTCATAAAGAATACTGGGGATTGTTTTTAGTAATAAACACATATATTTTTATAATATATACTTGTGTGGTGTCCTTTCATTTGGTATTACAGGATTGTATGTGGTAAAACAGCTCGCTTAACACGACCTCTTAAGTTAAGCCTTTAGGCTGCTTAGTCCATGCTACCCCTAGGATAGCTTGTCTAATAAGGTTGACTTACAACCAGACACCATAAGGGATTGTTTGGTCAGGTAGTAGGTGGTTCCAGAATTGGAAACATCCCCTACCAGGCCAACTTCTCACATTGGTGAGCAGCGGTGCGGATTTGAGCTTGCTGTTGTTTTACCATTGCAATCTTTATATCAAATTGAAAGATCACATCAAGTACCTCTAGGTACATATAAATCAAAAGCTTAGCATATTAAGTTCTACTGAACTTAGTAGTTGTAGGTTGAAGGGATTAGCACACCCTGACTACAACTAACTAGCAAGGTACAGTAGGAAAACACTTAGTGTAGGTAAGTGCACCACTTACACCTCACTAGTAACCATGTCTGACACAGGAAAAGCCTCAGGGTCTAATCCTGTGACAGTTGACCCTACCCAGGCAACTTTTGGATATGACAAACTAACCCGCAGTGACTTGATTGCCTTGTGCAAAGCAAGAGGGTTAAAAAGGGGCAGAAGCCCCACCTGCCTAATCCTGGTAGAAATCCTAGAACAGGATGACTTAGAGAAGGCAAAGGCAGCTTCCCTAGACACAGGAAGTGGAGGGAACCCCCCTGTCACTGATCCCCCTGAGGAGGAGGATGATGATGACTTAGATGAGGACTCAGATGTTGAGGACTTAGAAGTTCAGGAACAGGGTAGCCAGGTTCCAGTTGCCAGGCTTAGCCAGGCCAACTTGGACCTACTGGGGAATGGAGAGGGCCAGCACCTCCCCAGAACCCAACATGTGATTCTCCCAGGCAACAGAAGAGTGAGATCTCCCTCAGGGGACTCTCATATTTCTAGTGCCTCCAGAGAATCAGAGAGAGGCATGACTGCTTCTCAGAAAGCTGAGCATAGGGCTAGAATGAGGGCTGTCAAACTCCAGATAGAGAGAGAGGAGGTAGCCCTGAGTCAAGCTAGACTTACCTTAGCTCAAGCTAAACTTGCCTTGGCAAGAGAGCAGAAATTAAGTGGCTTAGATGTCACTGGTGGCAGCAATTTTCCAAGAGAAAAAGACAGGGCCTATGATAATAGAAACCTGACCAAAATTGTGCCCCCCTTTAAAGAAGGGGATGACATCCACAAATGGATGACTGCTCTTGAGAGAGCCTGCATGGTACAGCAGGTTCCTGAGGATCAGTGGGCTGCAATTGTGTGGTACTCCTTTTCTGAGAAAGGGAGAGACAGGCTCCTCACAGTTAGACCTGAGGATGCCAAAAACTACTCTGTTTTGAAGAGTGCTCTTATTGATGGGTTTGGCCTAACCACTGAGCAATACAGGTTGTTGTTCAGAGACACCCAAAAAGCACAGACTCAAGACTGGACTGATTTCGTTGAGTGTGCCACTAAGGCTTTGGAGGGTTGGTTGCAGGGAAGTAAAGTTTCAGACTATACAGGATTGTACAATCTTATAATGAGAGAACAGATCCTTAATAACTGTACAAACCAGCTGTTGCATCAATACCTTATTGACTCTGATCTGACCTCTCCCCAAGAATTGGGAAAGAAGGCAGACAAATGGGTCAGAACAAGGATTAAGCAGAAACCCCAGAACCAAGGTGGTGACCAGAAGAAAGCAGACCAGAAGGGTGGTAATCAGAATCAGAAAGATAAAGAAAAAGACCAGAAGTCTTCAGGCCCCCAAACTAATAGTAAGGAGGGTGGTTCCCAGAATGGTAACAAGAAGAAGAAGAACAAAGGTCCAAAGACACCTTGGTGTAATACCTGCAAATCAGTTTCACACTGGGGCAGTGAGTGCACCAAGGCAAATCCAGTTCCCACCACTACAGCTCCTAAAGCAACTGCAACCCCAAGTACAGTAAGCAGTGGTGGAACACAGTCCAAGGGTGTAGCTGGGTTGACCCTGGGTATTGAAGTAGGATCTGGCCTAGTCAGAATCCCTACACAGGCAGTTCTCCTGTATGATGTGGACATTGAGTTGCCCACTGCAGTAAGCCCCACTAACCTGGGCAAATACAGGCAGACTCCCTTAATTAATGAGAAACTGGCTCAAGCATACAGGGACACATGTGCCCGTGTCACAATGGTGACACCTGACTTTGTGGACCCTGGACAGATTGTACTAGGTGAGAGCTACCTAGTGACCAACGCCAGCAACTCCACTACCTCCCATAGTGTGGCAGTTGTGAACTTCTCCTGGGGAGGGGTTGATGGCCTAAAGAAGGTTGTGGTGAGTGCAGACCTACCAGTAGACTGTCTGTTAGGCAATGACCTTGAAAGCTCAGCATGGTCAGAGGTGGAGTACAGGACTCATGCAGAAATGCTAGGGATTTCAGAGCATGTCCTTGCCATGACAAGGGCTCAGGCTAAGAAGTGCCTTCCTGAACCAGTGGTGGATCTTGAAACAATAGACCAACCACAACCCAAGAGAAGGAGCAAGAGAGGAAAGGCTCAGCCTTCCACCTTGCCCCAGGTTGAGGATCAAGTTTCAGAGGAAACTGATTCTGCAGTCCAAGAGGAGACTGTCTCTGAGGAGCTTGAACCTGACCAGGTTGAGTTTCTGGGGACAGGGGGACCCTCAAGGGCAGACCTGAGGCAGGCTCAATTAGATTTCCCTTCCCTTGAACCCCTCAGACAGCAGGCTGCTGCTGAGGCTGCTGGGGATGCCCAAGGTACCCATACTGTGTATTGGGATGATGGACTCCTTTACTCAGAGGCTAGAGACCCCAAGCCTGGCATGACCAGGAGGTTGGTCATACCTCTGCAGTTTAGGGGGTTCCTTCTTACCTTGGCCCATGATATTCCCCTTGCAGGACACTTAGGCCAGAACAAGACGTGGGACAGGCTTGTCTCACACTTTCACTGGCCTCACATGTCAGAGGATGTCAAGGAGTTTTGTCGCTCCTGTGTCACTTGCCAAGCCAGTGGTAAGTCAGGTGGCACAACAAAGGCCCCCCTAATACCACTACCTGTGGTGGGGGTCCCCTTTGAAAGAGTTGGAATTGATATTGTGGGTCCAATGGACCCCCAAACAGCATCTGGGAACAGATTCATACTGGTGGTAGTGGATCATGCCACCAGGTATCCAGAGGCTATTCCCCTAAGGACCACCACAGCACCTGTGGTGGCAAAGGCCCTCATTGCAGTTTTCTCAAGAGTGGGCTTTCCTAAGGAGGTACTATCAGATAGGGGCACCAATTTTATGTCCAGCTATCTGAAAGCAATGTGGAAGGAATGTGGAGTAAACTATAAGTTTACCACCCCATATCATCCACAATGCAATGGGCTTGTGGAGAGATTTAACAAGACCCTTAAAGGCATGATAAAAGGATTACCAGAGAAGCTCAGGCGGAAATGGGACATTCTTTTACCCTGCCTGCTCTTTGCTTACAGAGAGGTCCCACAGAAGGGGGTTGGCTACAGCCCTTTTGAACTTTTGTTTGGCCACCCTGTGAGAGGTCCATTGTGTTTGGTGAAGGAAGGATGGGAGTTACCTCTCAAAAAGCCCAAACTAGACATAGTGGACTATGTACTTGGTCTCCGCTCCAGGATGGCTGAATACATGGAAAGAGCATCCAAAAACCTGGAGGCCAGCCAAGAATTACAGAAAGCTTGGCATGACCAAAAGGCTGTGCTGGTAGAGTTCCAACCAGGACAGAAGGTATGGGTACTGGAGCTAGTGGCTCCAGCAGCACTCCAAGACAAATGGAGTGGACCCTATCCTATTATTGAGAAGAAGGGGGAAGTCACCTACTTGGTAGACTTTGGAACACCCAGGAGCCCTCACAGGGTAATCCATGTGAATCGCTTGAAAGCATTTGTGGACAGGGAGGACATGAGCTTGCTCATGGCCACAGATGGGGAACAGGAGGAAGAGAGTGACCCTCTCCCAGACCTGCTTTCTCAGAACCCTGATGATGGTTCAGTTGATGGAGTAGCCTTGGCAGGCAGCCTCACTGACCAGCAACAGATGGACTGCAGACAAGTTTTGCAGGCCCACAGGCAATTGTTTTCACTCACACCCAGCCAGACTGACTGGTGTACCCATGTGGTGGACACTGGTGACAGTCTGCCTGTCAAGAATAAGATCTACAGGCAACCTGATCATGTCAGGGATTGCATCAAGGCTGAGGTGCAAAAGATGTTAGAGCTTGGAGTGATTGAGCCATCAGAGAGCCCATGGGCCAGCCCAGTAGTCCTAGTGCCAAAACCTCATACCCAAGATGGAAAGAGAGAAATGAGGTTTTGCGTGGATTACAGGGGTCTCAATGCTATCACTAGGACAGATGCTCACCCCATTCCAAGAGCAGATGAGCTCATTGACAGATTGGCTTCTGCCAAGTTTCTGAGCACATTTGATCTGACAGCTGGCTACTGGCAAATCAGACTAGCTGAGGAGTCAAAAGCCAACACAGCATTCTCTACCCCTAGTGGACATTATCAGTTTGTGGTAATGCCCTTTGGTTTGAAGAATGCACCTGCCACTTTCCAAAGGTTGGTGAACCAAGTCCTTACTGGGTTGGATGACTTTTGTGCAGCTTATCTAGATGATATTGCTGTCTTTAGCTCCACCTGGGAGGATCACCTGATCCACCTGAAGAAAGTTTTGGAGGCCCTGCAAAAGGCAGGCCTAACTATCAAGGCCACAAAGTGCCAGATAGGGCAGAGTAAGGTTGTATACCTGGGCCACCTAGTAGGTGGAGGCCAGGTTCAGCCACTGGAAAGCAAAATCCAGGCCATACAGGACTGGGCTCCTCCAGTTACCCAGACACAAGTCAGAGCCTTCTTGGGCCTGACTGGGTATTACAGAAAGTTTGTGAAAAACTATGGGTCTATAGTGACACCATTAAATGACTTGACATCCAAGAAGATGCCAAAAAAGGTTCAGTGGACAGTTAGCTGTCAGAAGGCATTTGATGACCTGAAGAAGGCCATGTGCTCTGCACCTATCCTGAAGAGTCCTGACTACTCCAAACAGTTCATTGTACAGACAGATGCTTCTGAGTTGGGGGTGGGAGCTGTGCTCTCACAACTTAATCAAGATGGTCAAGACCAGCCTATTGCTTTCATTAGCAGGAGGCTGACTCCCAGAGAGAAACGTTGGTCAGCCATTGAGAGGGAGGCCTTTGCTGTGGTTTGGGCATTAAAGAAGTTGAGGTCCTACTTGTTTGGAACTCACTTCCTGGTGCAGACAGACCATAAGCCCCTCTTATGGCTTAATCAGATGAAGGGTGAAAATCCCAAACTGCTCAGGTGGTCCATTTCCCTACAGGGGATGGACTTTACAGTGGAGCACCGCCCAGGGACTGACCATGGTAATGCAGATGGTCTCTCCAGGTACTTCCACTTAGAACATGAAGACTTATCTGGTCAAGGTTAGTTTAATGTCCCTGCGTTTGGGGGGGGGTTGTGTAGGAGAGTAGGGTCTGCTATCCTATGGTCACCCCAAATTTTTGCTTTTTGCTTCACTGGTTTTCGACTACTGAGGCTGTGGGCCTGCTGATCAGACCCCCAGCCTGCTGTTCTCTCACTAAATTAATGACACATGTGCTATAGGCACATACCAATTGGAAATGGACTCCTTGTCAGCCCCTGTAGAATGCACTATAGGTGCCCAGGGCATAGGGGCCACCAAGGCCTACCAGGGGCTGCAGCATATCTTTTGCCACCCCTGGCTGGTTCTTAAATTGACACAACTGGCTGATCACTCAGCTGGGGTAAGGTGGTGTAATCACCCCTTGCTTAGGTATAGTATACCTATATCTAAACCTATATCTGGACACATGTAAACCTGTAAGCCACTCCTATAGAAGGCCTCATCAATCCTGGAGGCAGGGTGCGTGGTTTTGTGTGAGATGGAGCTCTAGCATGAGCTGAGCCTGTCTGCAGCCGTCGGGAACAAATCCCTAAGCTGTTTCAGGATAATGCCATACCATATACTATTAAGTGCCTTATAATCCTCGCGGTTATTTAGCAACTTTGGTTTGGCTTTATCAAAACATGTCGTGTAAGGTGTCATACGCTTTGGAATACCATCCCCTCGCCAGTTCTGGCGACGGGGATGGCATTCCACCCCTCTAGAGGGGTAAGACATGTTACTTTACTTAATGCGGTTAATTTCTCCAAAGACCTTAAGATCCACAAAATGGATGCCTCTGCCACAGACAAATGTCTGGACCCCTGCAGTTGACCGAAACTCAGCAGATGGGGCCTGGACAAAGGGTTTCCTGTCACAGGAGGGTGTCACCACCCTCCAGACAGGAGATAGTGTATTGTAGCAGGGAGGTTTGAAAGAAACCAGACACTGCCTGGGGCGCACAAGGCTGCCCCTTGCATAATCCGGCCAAACCGGTTCTGGGGCACTCCAGCCCTCGTGCCAGGGCGGCCTGGATCAAAGGAAAGGGGTGTATCCACCCCCTTCCTGGGTCCCACCCCTAGGGAGGGACCTAGCAGGTAATCACGCCCCCCAGATTGGAATAAGAGTGGGAGCAGTGCCAATGCACTTCAGATTTCCTGGAAGAAACATTAGAAACGAAACTCTGGACCCTTGGACCTCCATCTCAACGTGGAAGCCCGAAGAATCTCCCTTGTGGTCAAGGAGTGACCACCCTGCAGCAGCAGGCACCATCCAGCCCTCGACGTCTACTTAGTTGCAGTTCCCGCCGGAACTCGAGCGACTGAGATCGACGAGATCAAGCTTGCCTGCCTTCCAACAGCCCGATCCACAGTCCCTGCAGAGCTGAGACCCGTGGAGGCGACCGGAAGCGTGGGGCACGCCATCTTGAATTGACCACGAGACGCTGACCGTGCAGCCCACGAGTGACCCTCGAAGCTGTGCACCGGGGTTTGAGAAGCCCCCACCCTGAGCTGCTCCTGAGCCGAAGTTCAGCCCTCCACGCTCGACGAGTGCTGCGTGGGGCCCCTTGGCTCTATTTGGCTCAACGCGTTGGCC
Organism: Lissotriton helveticus; assembly: GCF_964261635.1. Taxonomy (NCBI): domain Eukaryota; kingdom Metazoa; phylum Chordata; class Amphibia; order Caudata; family Salamandridae; genus Lissotriton; species Lissotriton helveticus. The sequence continues at coordinate 512,602,613 of NC_136065.1, forward strand.
CGGTCACTTGCCAGCTGGCTAGTGGTCCCTGTGTCGACGAAACTACAAAGAAGACTTGGGAATCTGGTTGCTCCAGATCCACACCAGCTCCCCTGAAAAGGAGCCCCGACTCTGACCTTCCTGGTCCGAGTGAGAAGCAATCTTCCGATCCCGCGTGGATTGCTCTTGCCAAGGCTTGTTTGCTCCAAACTTGAAGCCGACTGCACCGACGGTGAGAGCCTGCGTGGGACAGATCGTGACCTGCTCCTGGACGTCGCAGATGCCCCAGAGCCCACGTGACAGCGGAGAGAAGCTCCTCGACGACCACCTGATTGCGCCCGACATTGCCTGGTTCCGTCCTGGTTCCACCCTGGTCACTGCTGAGTGACCCAGACTCTGTCCCCTCTGCTTTCAGGTACTCTACAACTTGAGTCGACCCTTGGACTCCACCGGACACTTCATCTTTAACCCGCCTGCAGCCTTTTCAGCTTCAAGCACCAAGAGCCTGCGTGTCAAAACCCGACGCCACTTCGACCCTGTGCACCCACTTCCTGTGGGTGAGGTAACTTTGCTCCGCCGGTGTTCCCACACTGGTGCACACCTCTAGGGTCTGTGTGTTAAGTTTTGTTCCTCTAGGTTCAGCGGAAGTGTCCTTAAACTTTAACTCTATGACTTTTACGCACCATTGGTTAACATTGGTGCATGCGTGCGCTTTCCGCACATCTCCCGAATCCCGAGGGCCATTCCCGACTTCAGCATTGCTTGTCCTGACTGCTCCCAGCGATTCCCTAGGCCCTAGGCCTAACCACTGTTCGAGTGGCCTCTCTTATACCACTTGTTTAGTATATGGTTTGAGTGGCCACCCGCCCTCATCCATAATTGTGCAACTTGTATGTTTAAACAGTGCTTTTGATTTAACGCTTGTGCCCCTTTATTCATAAAGAATACTGGGGATTGTTTTTAGTAATAAACACATATATTTTTATAATATATACTTGTGTGGTGTCCTTTCATTTGGTATTACAGGATTGTATGTGGTAAAACAGCTCGCTTAACACGACCTCTTAAGTTAAGCCTTTAGGCTGCTTAGTCCATGCTACCCCTAGGATAGCTTGTCTAATAAGGTTGACTTACAACCAGACACCATAAGGGATTGTTTGGTCAGGTAGTAGGTGGTTCCAGAATTGGAAACATCCCCTACCAGGCCAACTTCTCACACCGGTGCGTCGACGTGGGCCGTTGGGCCTATCGGCGCTGTACGGCCTACGCCTCATGGACAGAACTCCATTCAAGAGATTCCCGGTATATCGAGCAAAATTCCCTCATAGCGACCATCACGAGGTTTGTAAACTCTGTCTATCGCCGGAACACGACTAGTCGACCTGCACAGCTTGTGCATCCTTCCGATCGAAGAAGACCATTCGGGATTGGAGGGCACGACGACACGAGATGAGGAGAACGGCCCCATCACCGGAGACCATCTTCGAGGAGGAGATCGTCGAAGAAGACATCTCCGAGGGCGAGGACATCTCCGAGGACGAGGCTCCACTCGCCGCCGAGGAAGACTCGCCTGATCTCCAGATCATATCAGAGGCAGAGGACTCAGATGACTCGATTCCATCTCGTCAACCCGTGAGTACTCTTGCCCCTGCACAACAGACACTACCCAAGCCAAAGGCAACGGTCAGCACTCCGCCCATGGGGCCTAGTCGAGACCGAAATATCCCCTCAGACGCCCTGCCTTCGGGCTCGGCTCCGAGGAAAACGACTACGCCTTCCGGTGCCTCGGCACCCTCAAAACCACACATACCAATTCCACCTCTTCCATCGGCACCGAAGCATACACACCCTTCGACACCGAAGCCAAAACGCCCTTCGGTACCCAAAGACAAAGATCCCTCGGCACCCAAACCAAAAGATGCACCGGTGCCGAAGCCGAAAACTGTACCAGATCCGCAAAAAGCTCTGGATCCAAAACCTTCCGGTTCCAAAAATAAAGATGGAAAGCCAGCGTCCGACGCCTCAAGGCCAACGAGATCTGTCTCCATTCCAAAAACTCCAACCTCTGTACCAAAGACTCCAAGGCCTGATTCAGAGACACCTAAACCCTCTAACAAGCCTACCAAGCCAAAACCACCTTCGGCACCAAAAAATTTGCCACGGGACTCTGTAACGCCTCCTACAGCAAAAAACACAAAACAACCCCTATCGGCACCAAAAAAATCGACGCCGAAGAAGGTTGTAGAGGAAGAAGAACTTTTTAGACCAGATCCTAAACAAGAGAAAGTCCATATCAACCCAAAAACTGGACATGTGGAAGCTATTCCTCACAAGAAGAGACCAGCAGACACACCACTTCTACCTGTGGTTCCTGCCAAAAAGGAAGATTGTGCAACTTCTCCAATGCACCCTTCCTCTCCTTCACCTTCTTCCTCTCCTATCCCTCCTTACATTTCACCTGCAGTTTCTCCTGTTGAATCTCCTGCATCATCACACCACACTGATGAGGAGTATGATCTAGGTGGAGGGAATGACATACCAGAGCCACATGCATACCCTGTAGATGAAGATATCAATCCAGATGCATATCCTAGAGATGACGATTTATATGATTTCCCACCACACAATGTGCCCGACATTCCTGATCCTCAGCCCTACCCAACAAAACCTTCCCCTCCAGAAGATAGTATTGGGTTTAATCATCTCTTAAATAGAGCTGCCCTTTACCACGGGGTTTCAATGCACTCTGATGCCATTGATGAGGATTTTTTACTTGATACATTTGAGCAGTCACAAAGGTCTACGTAAATACTACCCATGATCAAAAGAGTCATTAAACATGCTCCGGAAGTATTTAAAGACCCAGTACGTTGTAGAGTGTTAAATCCAAGAATAGAAAAGAAATATAGACCAGCACCATCTGATCCAGTCTCTATTAAGGGACATCTGCCACTAGACTCTTTAGTAGTGTCCAATGCACGGAAAAGGGCTAATTTCCAGACTTCTGGGGACACGCCCCCACCTGACAAAGAATCCAAAGTTATTGATGCATCAGGGAAACGGATTGCTGCGCAGGCTACAAATATATGGCACATAGCAAATACACAAGCCCTGCTCTCACGCTATGACAGGGCTCACTACGATCAATTAGAAAAACTGCTAGAGCACCTCCCAGATCAATACAAAGATCGAGCAACAGAGCTCATACAAGAAGGCAAATTAATATCTAATTCCTCAATTAAATGTGCACTAGATGTAGCTGACACAGCATCCAGAGCAGTCAATACTAGTGTTATACTCAGACGACATGCGTGGTTGCGCATTTCAGGGTTTAAGACGGAGGTGCAGACTACCATCTTGAACCAGCCCTTCAATCAAAACCAATTGTTTGGGCCGGAAGTAGACACTACACTAGAAAAAATGAAAAAAGACAGACACAAATAAGTCTATGGATGTATTACAATCCACACAGACTAGAAGTTCTTTTCGCTGCTCCTTTTATAGAGGAGGCTCTAAGCAAACCGGGTCAGATACAACATCATCTTTCAAAACGCACACACAGACCTCCTCTAACGAAGGCTACTTTAGAGGAGGATACAGAGGCAATAATAATAAGGGAAGAGGTAGAGGTAGAGGTAACAACAACAACCGCTCCTCTTCCACTCCCAAACAGTGACTTCCCTCTGCTTCCCCTACAGCATTCCACTCCTGTGGGGGGCAGAATATCACAGTTCCTACCTGTCTGGAATTCCAACACAACAGACAGGTGGATGAGACAGATTATCCAACATGGCTACTGCCTAGAACTCATAGCAACCCCCCCAAACATACCACCCATGCAGCGTCCAATGTCTACAGACCATATGAATCTGCTTCAACAGGAAGTTCTAGCACTTCTACAAAAGCATGCTATTCAATTAGTTCCTTTAGAAGAACAGAGAACAGGAGTTTACTCCCTGTACTTTCTAATACCCAAAAAGGACGAGACACTACGGCCAATTCTCGACCTCAGGCCCCTCAACCATTACATACAATCAGATCATTTTCACATGATCACTCTGCAACAAGTACTCCCACTACTACAACAAGGCGATTTTCTTTCAACACTAGACCTAAAGGACGCCTACTTTCACATTCCTATACATCCTGCTCACAGGAAGTATTTAAGGTTGGTCATACAAGGACAGCACTATCAGTTCAAAGTCCTTCCATTCGAGGAGGAGCCTAGCCTACAACCATGATGGCCGCTTAGGCTCTCGGCTCCGCCGAACTTCTTGCCTTACACGACTCTCCTGTCCATTATCCTGGCTTCAAAGCGTGATTTCATGCGGGAGACATTATGCTGCCTTCGTTGACGTGTCTTCGTGATCTTTGCCGGCAGTAATAGCGACGGACCGTCTCCGCCTGATCTAAGGCCCTCCTACCCACGAGACCGGGGCTTCGAGTGTTGGTGACGGCCTGCCCCTGATGCAATACCACCGGCCACTCCAGATGGGGAGGAGCCGGCCGGCCGAAGGAAGTCTGCCGAACTGATACTCCATTGTTGCGGTCTTCCATCCCACCCGGCGGCGGTGTCTGCCTGTGATACATTGTGGCCCTGGAGAATCCAATGTATCGTTTTCTCCGCTTTTCACCCGCCCGGGCATCTTCCTGATCTTCCTCGGGATACGGTGGGCGACGTCTGGAACATCGCGGACTCTACACCCGGTACTGGGGGCTCTAGCTTGTGCTTGCGGGCCCGTGCGACCGCTGGGGCCGCGTCCACCTCACCGATCCCGACATTATGGAGACCGCTATCCCCGTGTTCCCGGCCCGATCTTGTTCCGGCGAGAGGCATTGTGATGACCGGTGGGGGTACGGGGAGCCTCGAGTGCGGAGGACTGCCGGTGACTACGCTTGTGGGGCGCCGCCAGGGATTCCTGAAGTGCTGGCTGCCCTGGGTGATGTGCGCACTACCCTGGACTGTGGTGCCCGGGCCTTGGGGAGCCGGCTGGATGCCATTGTGTGCCTCGCCATACGTGATGACTTTCGACTGCGGGCCACTGCGCCACACCCGGCGCCCGAACTCTGGGGACTGGCTACCCTGGTGGATGTGAGACTGTCTGGTGGTTGTGAACCTGAGCCAGCCATGGAGCTGCTCATCGTGGTTGGAACCGAGTTGAGTGATGGTGGACATGCATCGTGGCTTGAGGATCAGCTTGGGACAAAGCGCCTGGCCACTCCATTTTGTCTTGTGGGGGCGACCCTCCTTTCTCTCCTGAGACCGTTGCAATCGACCTGGACCGTGGATTCTGGGGGGCTATTGCTCCACGTCGAACCCCCACGCTTCACTGTGACTTATTCATCTCTGTCCCTGTTGGGCTTTTATGAGCAGCACACTGCGCCACTGTGGCTATTTCGATCACCTACTTCACCTAAAATGGCAGCCGGCCGGTTGGATTCCTTTGCTACAACGGACCGTAAGGGACAAGGCTGAGAATGTTGTCTTGAGCTCCGGGGCATGAGCGACTGGTGACTATATGGGACGGGCGATATAATGGCTGATTTGCATTTTTATTCTGTACTATTTTATGGGACTTGACTCGAAGAGTGGACGGCCGGGAGCCCGTATGTCTATCCCTTTTCCTCCTCCGCCTGCTTCCTCCTGTTCTATTCTTCTTGGCACGGTGCATGGTGATTCTCCCCTTTTCTTATCCTATTGCTCGATTACTGTTGCTTATTGTGGCATTTGAGGTGGACGATATATACATGGCCGGGGAGACCGGGAGCCTGCGTGCGTGATTGGCCCTCCTCCAGTTGGTTATAAATATCCCCTTTTTTTTCCCTTTCTTCCCTTTTCTTTTCTCTTTCTATATTTCGGGTTCTGTTTTTTGGGCGACAGGCACACTGTCGGGGGGGGTAGGCCGTAGCCTCCACAGGCGTGCAGGGTGGGGGGATGGGGGGGGGTTTTGTTTTGTCCGTTTCGGTTTCTATGGGCCTTTTTCTTCTTTTTTCTTTTTCTGGCTCTTCCTCCTTTTTCCTCCTTATCTTGGGTCAGTATGGAGACTGGGTGTTACGCCATTTGCTGTTTTTCTTTTAGTTGTCCACGTTCTTATTCTTGAGGTTGTTTTACATGTATGTGGTGGGTAATGCTGGGTACGACCTTTGACTGTCTGTACTTTTATCCTGACCGATGTAATTTTGTGTCGTTATCCCAATTGTGCCTCCTTTGCTTTGTCAACATCCTGCTGTGTACACTGCCTAATCTGTGTTTTTTTGATGAACCGCCTGGTCTCTGATCCTTCTTATCTTATTATTTAGAAAATGAACCTTCTTTTCTCCTGCACTCGGTGGTCGATTCCCCCCTTACGTGTGATATAAAATGTCGCTGTTTTTGTTTTTGGGGACTGCTGAGTTTCTTATCGTTGTTTTATGCGCCATGACTTGATTTCGAGGCCGGCCAGATTGGTTGTGGGCCCGTAGCTGTAAACCTCCGGCATTCAATAAAGGTTTTAAAAAAAAAAAAAAGTCCTTCCATTCGGGGTCACAACACCACGAGTGTTCACAAAGTGCTTAGCAGTAATAGCGGCACATCTCAGAAGACAACAGATACATGATTGGCAAATGTGTCCAACACACAAACCAAACAATTCAAACATTGCACGACTTAGGGTTTACCATAAACTACACCAAGTCGCACCTAGAGCCTTCGCACGTTCATCAGTATCTAGGAGCTACCATAAACACATCTACAGCTCTAGCGTATGCCAGTCCAGCCAGGATACAGAGCATTCAGACCTTCGTCTCCATTTTTCAACACCAGCAGTCTCTCCAAGCCAGAGTGTTCATGAGACTAATAGGCATGATGGCGTCTTGCATCTTCATAGTTCCACATGCAAGACTGCAAATGCGCCCATTACAAGAATGTCTAGCACGACAGTGGAATCAGGCTCAAGGTCAGCTCACAGACCTGGTGTTGGTAGACGACCGTACATATCTCTCTCTGCAATGGTGGAACACCAAAAACGTGACAAGAGGACGGCCGTTCCTAGAGCCTGTTCCACAGATAGTGCTCACAACAGACGCATCCCTCACAGGATGGGGAGCCCATCTCTTACACTATACCACACAAGGCCAATGGAACAACCAACAACATTTTTTCCATATCAACCATCTAGAGCTGCTAGCAATCTTCCTAGAACTCAAAACGTTTCAATTGCAAGTACAAAACAAAGCTGTCTTAATCCTGACGGACAATATGGCAGCCATGTACTATATACAAAAACAGGGGGGGACACACTCTCTACAACTGTCCTAGCTCGCGCATAACATTTGGAGATGGGCCATTCCTCAAAACATACACCTGACAGTAGAACACCTTCCAGGAATTCGCAATCAGATAGCAGATCTGTTGAGTCGACAGTCACAACAGATTCACAAATGGGAAATACATCCACAAGCTCTTCAACCACTCTTCCAAAAGTGGGGGCATGCACAGATAGATCTGTTTGCCACCCATGAAAATGCAAAATGCCAAACCTTTGCCGCCAGGTTTCCACACCCACGGTCGGAAGGGAATGCGATATGGATGAAATGGTCAGGCAGATTTGCGTACGCTTTTCCACCTCTCCCACTCATTCCACAAGTAGTGCGCAAACTCAGACAACAGTCTCTCAAGCTAATACTAGTAGCTCCCACATGGGCACGTCAGCCATGGTTCACCACACTACTAGATCTCTCACTGGTTCCACATCAAAAGTTAAAGCTCACGCCCTCCCTGTTAACACAGAACCATGGAGAAATAAGACACCCAGAACCAAGCCAACTGACTTTGGCGATCTGGCTCCTGAAGTCTTAGTTTGGTTACTTAAACCTGCCACCAGATTGTATGAACATAATTAAAGAAGCTAGAAAACACACTACCACAGCGTGTTATGCCGCTAAGTGGAAAAGATTTGCAATTATTGTAACAATAATCACATTGATCCACTGGATGCTTCCATCCAAAATATCATTTGTTACCTTTTACACCTACAAAGGTCCAATTTAGCTTATTCTTCCATACGCCTGCATCTGGCAGCAATTGCAGCCTATTTACAGAATAGGCAACATCTATCTCTCTTCAGAGTACCTGCAATCAAAGCATTCATGGAAGGATTAAAACGAATATTCTCACCTAAATTACCACCTGCTCCGGTATGGAACCTAAACATTGTCCTTACAAGACTTATGGGACCTCCTTTCGAGCCTTTACACAAGTGTGAATTGCAATTCCTAACATGGAAAACTGCTTTCTTTGTTGCAATCACCTCTCTCAGAAGAGTTAGTGAAATACAAGCATTCACAATACAAGAACCATTTTTTCAAATACGTCCTAATAAAGTGGCCTAATCCAAAATTTCTGCCAAAGGTTATCACTCCTTTTCATCTTAACCAATTTGTAGAGCTACCTGTGTTTTTCCAAAACCCAGACTCTGTTGCAGAAAGGGCTTTACACACCTTAGATGTTAGAAGAGCCCCGTTATACTACACAGATAGGACTAAATCCTTTAGAAAGACAAAACAATTATTTGTATCTTTCTCTCCCCCACACAAAGGCAACCCCATCTCTAAGGGGGGAATCGCCAGGTGGATTGTAAAGTGTATACAAATATGCTATCAAAAAGCTAAACGTACACTGACAATTTCTCCTAGAGCGCACTCCACTCGCAAACTAGGAGCCTCTATGGCTTTCTTAGGAAATATACCACTAGAGGACATATGCAAGGCAGCAACATGGTCTACACTACACATCTTCACTAAACACTATCGTGTTGATGTGCAGGCCAAACAGCAAGTTGCAGTGGGCCAAGCTGTCCTTAGAACACTGTTCCAAAATAGTGCAACGGATACAAGCGACCACTGCTAGGGGAGACACTGCTGCACAATCGATGCAAAAGTGTACGATCTGCAGCTCATATGCCTCGAACGGAAAATGCTACTTACCAGTATGCATCTGTTCTTGGCATGTAGAGCTGCAGATTCGTACACGCCCTCCCGCCTCCCCAGGACTTGTATCCGTTCCAGTTCTCATCTTATTTAGATGCACACGCATGGACATCCTTTCTCTTTACTTCTACTAAATCCATCATTTCCCATCATGGCGAAAAACAATGTGAGGATGGAGTCGATGACCATGCGCGGTATTGTCCAAGGGAGGAGTCAACTATCTCGTGACTACAAAGACTTCTTCCAAGAAGACAACAACCTGCAATCATCCGAGCCCAACACCAGTTGGCGATCTATTGCAAAAGTGTACGAATTTGCAGCTCTACATGCCAAGAACAGATGCATACTGGTAAGTAGCATTTTCCATGTCAGTAATGACATCACTAATAACACCCTAGAATTATTAAGTATACACGTACAGGTCCATAGCATAGAACTAGCATAAACCCTAGGGAAAAGAGTAATATTGCACGCTGAAAGTAATGTGGTACACGTTTACAAATCAGAAAAGTTTGGGGTGAAAGTATTACTCCATGTTAAACTAGGTGGCAAGTGGGTTGCCTTTGCATATCACTTTTTTCATGTAAAATATAATTTTTTTCAAAATAAGGTTTAAAAACAGTGGTTGAATAGCAGAGGTAAATGGACATAGCCCCATGAATAGTGGAACTAAGTAAGCATAGCCTCTGTGACTTTCATGTAAAACATCTCGTGAGAACCCAGGGAGCTGTCCTGCAAGACCACAATCCTATCTAGCTACTGTAACTATTGAACTTGGACATAATTGGGTTCATGATGGCAAGTGCCAACCAATTCATTCCCCTTGCCAGAGTCCCGGCATAGAGTATCAGTGTAGCCCCCTGCTGCCCAGGTGAAGCAGACTTGCGTCCAGGTAGTGTGAGGCACTTGGAGGAGAAAGACAGACGTCATGTAGTGAGTCTGACTAAATTGAGGTACATGGAAAGATAGTGTGAGTTCCTGACGCCTGTGGATAAACATTATAGAGTTGTTCTGAACGAAATGGAAATTACACTTAATTTGTCTGTTTGTCATAAATAAAAAGCATACTTTCTATAGCTGTACTTTTGATGCAGTAGACCATACCAGTCACAGTAGACATGCATCTAATAACATTATTTAATTGCATCCAAATGAAGATTTATGTTAAAAATCGCTTAAAATCATTTGAAAATTAGATGTAACTTTGGTTTTGGCAGTGAGTATTTGGCTATTTCCTGGCAGGTAACTGAGGGAGAGATGAAAGCTGCTGCACGACAGGTTTCTGTGGACCGACTCACTGCAGCACTGGCAAAGGCGGAGGAAAGCGAAGGGACCATGAAAGAGAAAGTACAAAGCCTGACTGTCTTGGTGTCCGAGGGTCAGGCCAGCACAACCACGAGTCAAGAGAAGAGTCTGCAACTGCAGAAAATGCTGACAGCCAGCGAGCATGAACGCAGGGTACTGCAGGTGAGTATCCATTCCTGAAGAGAGAGTAGGGTACAGACCAGTCCTTTTAACCCTATTGCATTAACATGTGGTGCTGCAGGTTTATATCCCGGTCCCCAGAGCATGACCATTGAATGCTGCACATGGATATCCTTAGACACCCTTCAGCATGGCTGCTAGGTGCTACAACCCCATCTTATTACCCCCAGAGCTTGAAAACCAGGATCTACACTTACCCCCCATGCCCGAGTGTGCAGACAGGATTCTGTAGGTAAATATCTCCACCACCAAAGTGTTAACACAGATTACTGCAGGCGAATATCCCCTCCCCAGAGTATAAACTCCGGGTTGTGCGGGCGAATAGCCCCTCTCAAGAGCTTACACTCAGGGTTCTACAGGCGAATATCTGCTCCCCAGAGCATGCACTCAGGGTTCTGCAGGCGAATATCTGCTCCCCAGAGCATGCACTCAGGGTTCTGCAGGCGAATATCCCTTCTCCAGAGCTTACACATGGGGTTCTGCAGGCGAATATCTGCTCCCCAGAGCATGCACTCGGGGTTCTGCAGGCGAATATCCCTTCTCCAGAGCTTACACATGGGGTTCTGCAGGCGAATATCCCTTCTCCAGAGCTTACACATGGGGTTCTGCAGGCGAATATCCCCTCCCCAGAGAATAAACTCAGGGTTCTGCAGGTTATTATCCCCTCTCAAGAGCTTACACTCCGGGTTCTGCAGCAAATATCTTCTCCCAAGAGCTTACACTCCGGGTTCTGCAGCAAATATCTTCTCCCAGTGCATGCATTTAGGGTTCGGTAGGCAAATATCCCCTCTCCAGAGGATAAACTCAGGGTTCTGCAGGCGAATATCCCCTCTCCAGAGCATACACTCAGAGTTCTGCAGACAAATATGCCCTCCACTAGAGCATGAACATCAAGTACAGGAGATTAATATGCCCATTCCAGAGAAAGCACACAGGGTCTACAATTGAATATCCCCACCCCAAGAGCATGAACACCAGGTAAATATTCCCACCCCTTCAGCATGAACACTGTGTGCTGCATGTCGGTCTTACTGTATCACAGGATGAGTGCGACAGTGGTTCTCCATCTCTGATTATTTAACTCAATATCAGTACTCCAAGGGTTTGAGCACTCTGTGCTGCAGGCCAATCTTATTACACCTGAATTTTAACCCAGGGTGCTTCAGGAGACCACCCCTACCCCCAGAGTATGACCACAGTGTACTGTAGATGAATATCCTACCCTCCGGGCATAAACACCGGGTGCTACAGTTGAATATGTCGCAACAGACTATTTGCACAAGATGCTGCAGGTCAGTATTGGCATCCACACACAGAGCATGACCACTGAATGCTGCTTGTGAATACACCCATCGCTGCAGCATGAATGCTAGGTTCGACAAGCTAGCATAATTACCCCAAAAGACTGAACACATTTTTCTACAGATGAATATCCTCACTCTGTGTGCCTCAGGTCAGATCTACTGCTTCTCAGCATGCGCATACCATGTAGCAGGTGAGTAGCCCTATTCCCACCACGTGATCTAAACATCCCTACCTCAAGAGTGTAAATACTGGGTACTGTAGGCTATAGCTATTACTTCAAGAGCATGATTATGGCCAGGAGTATAGAGCATGCACCCCGGGTTCTGCAAGCGAGTGTCGCCATCCACGGATCATGATAACTCAAAGAACTCTGAAGGGAAGCCCCACTACCCAACATCATGAAAGCGAAGTGTTGCAAGTGATTTTCACTAGGTCAGCGCTCCACACTCACAGGGTGCCACATATTGGTCTTATTAACCCTAGAAGATAAAAGCCCTAGCTGTAGGGTCATCTCTCTATACATGTACTTGGTTTTTCATGGCACTATAAACATGTTTCCCTTTTCCCACAACATAAACATTGGGCAATGCAGGTGAGTCTTACCAGTCCTGGGTTACACACTTGCCTGGTGGAACAGGGGAATCTCACTTCCGCCAAGCATAAACGGAGGGAGTGCCAGGGGAGTCTCTATACCATCTACGCATGGCTCAGTGGTGCAGGAGATTCTCCTTTCCTTTAAGATATAACATCAAAGTGCCGAAGGAAGTTCTGTACCATGAGAGGATGAACACAGGCTCCTGCAGGCGAGTCTCCTGACCCACAAAGTATTAGCACAGAGTGCTGTTGGGCAGTCTACTATTTCACTCAAAGCACCATTGTTGGTACTGGTTGGGGAATGTCTGCTGGGTTCTGCATTTGTGAATGTATTTGTTTCCCAGTCTTTCTTTTTCTTATTACGAATGATAAGTGCAACCATCTAGCAATCTACAGTCTGCCACTAAGTCCTGAGCAAGACATAAGAATACTAGTGATACCTTGCTTCTGCCTGCTTGCACACATTCCACTGGCGATCTCCATCTTCTTGATCTTGAATGATAGTGACTGTGCACTTGTTGCTCGACTATCTTGCACTGTTAACTGTCTGGAACAGAGATGTCTCACACGCCTGGCATGAATCCCTTCAGGCAGTATGCAGGAACCACTTAAATTCCCTGACCTGTCCATGGCTTCTTACAGGAACGACTGGATGCGGCCCGTCAGGCTATGACAGAGGCCAAGAAGCAGAATGGCGCTCTGCAGGACCGAATTCAGGAGCTGAAGAATGAACAAGCTGAGCTGGAACTGCAGAAGGCCGAACTGGAAGGACAGGTGCGGCAGCAGCAAGAGGTAATTGAACTAGTAAAGGTTTGGTGTGTTATTTGATATGATAGGGGGCTTCCTTTGGCACAGCACTGCTGGAGCACTCGGGGGCTGTTATGTAGATGATGAGGATCCTTCCCATTGTAAATTTTTTCCCCAAGGTGGTGCCTTCTTGACACAAAAGCAAGTATCCTGATACTCTCTCATACATGATTATGTGCATTCTGTGACATATCCCTCTATCTCCATTCCACTAACATACTGAATGGACACTTTAGAATAGTTGAATTGGACACAAAATCCACATTACCATCTAGGAATTCAGCTCCATATATTCTACACTTAGTCCCTATTGTCAATGTGTTAGAAAATCTGTGAATAATGCAATTGCACATTTATCTCCTTATTTTGAAGATTTTGCGGCTGTCATTTTGGCCCTCTGCACCTTTTAACACCGTGAATAACAAACAAATCTTACTTCAAACTTCAGACAGCTGCTCATAAGCATTATTATAATGTACATCAGCAATAAGAATGAGTGAGAAGTATTTATTGGGGTTAACCCTCAGCTTCCCAAACTAAAATCTAGAACATACTCAAAGGAGGGTTAACCCAATTCTCCTAAATCTCGTCTCATATACAGTTGTATTCGTGCCTACTAACTCATACAACCATGCACGAGACGGGATTAAGGATAATTGGGTTATTATAATGCGTACATCTATTTCTTTGTGCACAATTGATCAGACGTTCTGCCTCTAGAAAACGCTACACCCGGATCTGTCGTGGAATTATCAGCCTGAGGGTAAAGTTCTTCTCAGAGTCCAAGATCACCATGATAGGATTGCAGTAGAGTCCCATACGTATGTCCCTAAAGGCAGATTCAGTTATTTTGGAAGCCTAATAGTGAACCTAGAGGTAAAGCAAATAAACGTAATCGCTTCAAGGTCCTTTAAGACCTGGTGATTTGTTAGAAATTCTTTGCATAGTCTGAGTTCTTGGACTTTGAGTTGGGGCTCATCTTTCATTTTGCAGTGAGTTGTGAGGATTTTGGCTGATGAGACAAGGCAGCATGCAGAAGAGGAGTGATTTATATGTTTTTGCTGAGGTTTTTAGGTGCTTTGTATTTGATGTTTTTGAAGGACACCTGGGCCTTTGCGAAATTGAATTGTCCTTGTACTGTAATTAGGGTCTTTTCAGGCAAAGTCAACTGTCTCGTAAGAGTGTTCCAGATAACTTAGATGCAGGAGGATTTATATGTGGTTGTTATCAACATTTATGTTCTTTAAGACCATCTGTTTGCGATATAGTGGTAAGAGACAGCAAAATCCAAGAAAAACCCTATACATTTTAGAAATTTAGGCTATGCTATTTTTGCAAATCTCTTCTTTAATCTTCATGCAATTTATCCAGGCTAACAGTTTTGTATCTTATGGTAGTCATATGCAACACATGTATGCTTAGTGTCAATTGCTATCTGAACTAGGCAGCTTCCGAAGCGTGAACTGTGCCTTACTGTGACATCTGAGTCTACCACTGGACATTATCAAATGGATGAAATTATGGTTTCCACAAATAATACACCTGCCATTTTCAGTATATTATTCATGAAGCATACACAGCCCCCTCCTTTGTCAGTTGATCCTCAGGGGGCAAGTCCTTTACCGCAGTTTCTCCCTTGTCACTGCTTTGAAGGAGTTAAAAATATGGAGTTAGACAGTTTCAACAAAAAATTGCAAGGAGTTAAATGCCACAAAGTGGCAGAATAGTATATCAGAACAGTGGATCCCAGACACAGAATATCAGCAGTCTTAAATGCCAAATGGATATTTATTTGTAACAAAATAAAAAACGATGAAAAAAGAAAATCAAACTTATTAACAACGGCTCAGTGTTTGAAGGTAACAAAACATGTTCAATGCAGCATGGCCCTTTACAAATTGAGTGCGAATAGGGTCTGTAACAACAGTCGATGTTTCGATCCCTTAAGTGATATCAGGATCATAATCAGGACTCAAAGGTTTTGAGAGCCTGAAAATTAGCTAAACTAACACAAAGGCAAAAATAAAGAAATCCAGTCATCAAAAATCAGATGTCCATAGAGAGTATCTGAAGGACTACTCACATGGTAAAAGCTTCAAGGTACTAAAAAAGAGAAAAAGCATATTGTTAGAGAAGGTAAAGACATGAAACTACAGTACAGTGTAACGTAAACGTGGCCATAAATGTGAAAAATCCCGAATAGAAGGCGCCTAGGGAGAGTACAGGAAATTAGAAACTGGACAGCCAGAATGGAGGTTAAAAAAATAAGTTAACCAGTCAAAGAATGTAACTGACGAGTACCATAAAGTGTACCAAATGGAGATCTAAGAACAGTGGGCTCTCAAATAGTAGAGTGCCTCAGTGACCACAGTGTGCTCCAAATGGAAGATCCAAACAGTTAGGGGCAGCAAGCTCCTGCAAGGCTAGACTAAGGAGTGCTCCACTTGGAAGAGTGCCTTTCAGGGAAGCGTGATGGGTAGTTAGAAACCACCTGATCAGCGGTCCACAAGAGACCTCGAGCGACCAGTGATCCCTGGGCCACAGTGTGTGCGTATATCTCTAAGCTAGGGATAGAAAAATTAATGGAAATAGATGAGGGACAACTAAGGTGGAGCGTCCAGAGAAAGAAAGTCAGCCTTGTTTGAAGAGTCACAAAGAAGTGAACTTCCACTCACAAAATCGATGAAAGAAGGAGTAAAGAGCTGTAGTGCAACAATGATATCAGACAACACCAAGTGGCAACAAGGCCTTGACACTGTGTACCTATGGGTTCAGCTCACTAGTGTTGGCAGTACATGTCATAAAGAGTCAGAGTTTCCGATTTCCGTAGGGAATTCCATCCTTTTCTCATATCTCTGAATGCCTAACCTTCCAAAGATATATACTGGACAATATGTTCTTCCTTGATGGCTCCAAGCAAAAATTCAGTGGCTAAACTGCCTTTACCCTTCCATTTGTTGGTATTTAATACATTAAGTGGTATGGGCAGAGGTTCCCCTTTAGCAATAATGTCACAAAGTGGTAGAAATTATTGTGCATGTTTTGTCATATAGGGGTCCATAATCAAAGAACTATGGGCCTGATTTAGATCTTAGTGAACGGGTTACTCCGTCACAGCAGTGACAGATATCCTGTCCACTGAATTATAAATCCCAGTATATCCTATGGGATTTATATTTCAACAGAGGGGATATCCATCACCATTGTGACGGAGCCAGTCAGCCAAGATCTAAATCAGGTTCATAGTGTTAGCCTTTCATTGAGTCTTATTATCTCAAGTTGTCATCCAATAATCCGCAAAGAGAGTTTAGAAAGAACCACCCTCTGTTGTGTCTACAATACACAGGAAATGCAGATAAAAACGGCTGTGCAGATAACCTTAATTCAATCGATTCTAATGGGCCAAATTGAAACCCGTACAGGCTTCTGGCTATAGACATCATTTTCTTAAGAAGGAAACCCAGAGGGAAATGATCCTTAATTTATTTTCAATATATTGTAATTGCATGTTCAATTGCATGTGTGGCTGTAAATACACATGCTCTGCATACTCCTCCCATATAGTGTTCGGTCCGGAGTTTTGCAGGTTGTTTTTTTCTTGGAGGATGTCTTTCAATTCAAAAAACCGAGTGACTCCTCCTCTCAGTGATACCGTACATGGGCATCGACTCCTTTTTTAGATTGTTTTCTCTCCGCCATCTAGTTTGGACTGTGTGCCTCTGCTCCGTGTATCAACTCCGTTCAGTACTATTCTTCGTTTCTGTTACTGTCTTCAATGGTATTGTTTCAATTGTGCATTTAACTTCTGTGCTGCTATTGAATTTCGTCACTTCGGGCTTTGACCGCTCGTCTCGGGCCTACTCCTGCGTGTACTCATTTCCATTGAGGATGCCTTAGGTGTTCTGGTTACACACCGGAGGTCCAGTAGGCAGTTCTAAATATGCCTTTTGGTCCACAAGTAGACACTACCCTTTTATAAGATGGAAAAAATACACTGACACATCTAAAGCCATAGGAGCATTACAGACAACAACTCCTAGAGGTCCTTTTATGACACAGGCTACAGGGGCGTATATAAATCAACAGACACCTCCATTTCTGAACAAAAACATGGCCTACCGTAAGGGCTATTTTAATGGTTCCCTCTAAAGGCGGAAACAACAAAGGAAGGGGTGTCTCCGCAAGCAGTTACTATCCAATCCTTCCCCCAACTGCTCCACACCTTTCGGTTGCAGACTGCAATATTTTCACCCGGTCTGGAAATCCATCACCACTGACCAATGGGTACTAGCCGTTATCCAACATGACTGTTGTCTGTAGCTCATTACCACATTACCCAACATCCCACCTCACAAGTTATCACAAGATCATCTAACACTTCTCAAACAAGAAGGCAAAGCCCTCCTTCTCAAAGAGGCTATAGAACCTGTCCGGCTTCAACTACTGAAATAAGGGGTATATTCTCTATACTTACTCATTCCCAAAAAAGACTGGCCACTAAAACCAATTTTGGATCTATGACCCCACAACTAATATAAACTATCAAAACATTTCCATTTGATAACTGTACAGGATGTTATTCCACTTCTCCAACAGGGAGACTTTATGATAACACTGGACCTAAAGGACGGCTATTTCATATGCCAATGCACCTTGCACAACGCAAATACCTCAGATTTGTCATAGCAGGCAAACATTACCAATTCAAAGTTCCACCGTTCGGGGTGACCACAGCACCTGATGTTTTTACAAAATGTTTGGAAGTAGTTTCAGCCCATCTGCACAGACAAACCTTTTATGTATTCCCATACCTGGAGGATTGGCTCATCAAAGCCAGGACCCACCTACAATTTCAACAGTACACTCAATTGACAGTGGATCTACTTTACATACTAGGGTTTACTAAAAACTTTCCCAAGTCTCACCCTCAACCTCTCCAAATTCAACCTTACTTAGGAGCAATCCTCAACACACTGTTAGGACTAGCTAATTCCAATCCCCTGAGTTCAGAACAGTTCCAACCAAACAAAGCTCTCACAGTTAGGACCATCATGCATCTGCTAGGAATGATGGCCCACATGAGGTTGCACATGCGTCCCCTGCAGCAATGTCTCGGTCACCAGAGGTCTCACTCACAGGGTCACCTCGAGGATCTAGTGTTGATAGACTGCTGCACTCACCGTTCTCTGCAATGGTGGAACTCCAACAACCTGCTACAGAGGTGGCCTTTTCTGGACTCTTTTCCCCACCTCACTCTCACTACAGACGCATCAGAAACGGGCTGGGGTGCCCATCTACAGCACCTCACAGTACAAGGTCTGTGAGATGGCAAACATCAGTCCCTACACGTCAACTAGTTGTAGCTTCGGGAGATCTTGCTAGCGCTAAAAGCTTTCCTTCCTCACCTATCTCACAAGGTTGTCCTAGTCCCGACGGAAAGTATGACTGCGATCTATTATTTACACAAACAGGGGGGACACAGTCTTCTCAACTGTCACAGTTGTCACAGTGGGCTCTTCACCACCATATTCATCTTTTGGCGGAATATCTTCCAGGAGCAGACAATGATTTTGTAGACCTGCTCAGCAGTATACAGACCCATGAGTGGGAACTCTACCCACAAGTCCTCCTTCCCTACTTTCAAAAGTGGGGCTTTTCTCAAATTGACCTTTTCGACACAGCCAAAAACATACAATGCTCAAACTTCACCTCCAGGTACCCACGCCCACTGTCCAAGGGCAATGCATTATGGATGAGATGGTCAGGAATATTTGCCTATGCTTTTCCACCTCTCCCACTCATTCCGTTTCTGGTTCGAAGACTCAAGCAAACATCTCTCACCATGATCCTAGTACCCCCCCCTCGGGCATGTCAGCCTCGTTAATGACACTACTAGATTTCTCAGTAGTTCCTCTTGAGAAGCTGTGCCTAAGTGGATGCTTGCAATGCCAGAACGAGGGGTAAGCTGTGGCTGCAATGCATAATGCATTTATTTTGACCTGTTGCCTAGGCGTCTAATACATTTAAAAGGAGCCTCTCAACCCAGGTGACCTTTATCTTTTGCACCCAGTTGCTCCGCCAGCAGGAGGAGACTGAAGGGGTCTCTCTGCGGAACCTAAAGAAGCTACAAGAGGATCGTGCTCTCCTGCAAGAGCGACTGAGTGGCCTGCAGCGGGCTGTGGTGCAACTGGAAAGCGAAAAGCGGGAGACAGAGCGAGCATCGATGCGGCTGGAGAAGGACAAGACTGCACTAAAGAAGACCCTTGACAAGGTAGGGATGAGGATGGGTCTGTGGGCAAGCACAATAAGAGGAGCTGGCTGTTTTAGTTTGAAAATTGTGAGGTCTGAAAGAAATAGAAGAGTTGGGGTAAGTGTAGGTTGTGGTGCAGTGGCTCAGATGTATTACAGTATTCCTTTGGCATGTTTGAGTAGCGGCATTATTCTGTATGTATTTAGCTCCCTGCATTGTAGGTTTTGTTGGTTTCTATCCATCCAGCAGTAAACTGTATGGCAATGGGATGCAGGAAGTGTTTATCTTTTAAATAAGACCCAGCCAAGGACAATTGGAGCCTGAATAAGGGAATACACTGAAGTATTTATCCGTTGAGTTTGACAGTGTCATGATCTCACAAACTCAATTTTAACCATTACTAGGGTGTGTTTCAGTCATGGCTTATAATTGATTCAGCTCATTTCTCACCACTGCTCCTGACTACCTGACTGGAGTCTCGACTCACGGATTTGAGAAACCCTACATGTGAACGCATGATGTGCTGTGAGGTAGTACCTACAGTGGCAGTTTTGTAGGTACAGCTGCCATGTCACCAACAAATTGCCCAATTCTCAGAACTTACTTTTTAAGTGCCTATTGCAGAGGAAGGCCCTTACCTACATTATTTTTAAAAAAAACACAGTTCCTTTTCGAACAAGAGTATTGTAGACCGATACTTCTGTCTATTGTCAGCAATGCCTGGAGAAATCAAAGTGAACAATTTTAATTGTACCCTTTGGAAAGGCTGCCTAAGCTTCGCCTTGTGGATGGGACATGCCCGAGATTACTCTGGGAGCTGCAATCAAGGGGCTCCAGTGGGACTAGAATATTTGACAGGGATATACGTGATTTTGCTGACCAACATAATGTAAGATGACTGCTTTGAAAAAAGAACCTTTGGCAAAGCCATTAGGTTTGGTATTTGCTGCCAGCCTTTGGCTTTAATGATTCCTGTTATGTTTTGTCATGATTTTTTACAAATGGTGCATGTATGTTTGTAGATTCACATGCTGTACAGAATAACATCCAATGTCTGGTGCAGATGTTTGCAAGTTGTTTTTGTTTAAAGTTATTTTCGAGTCAAAAGATCCGTTGTGACACCAGCCTCAGTCCACAATGCGACAGGATAAAGATTCCACCTCAGTTTATGTTCTTCTGTCATCAGGTTTAGATGTTTGAGTTCCAGCTTTGTAACCAGCAACACTTTGTCAGGAACTTTAGTGCCTGTCGAAACGGATTTGACCCCAGCAACAGGGAAACAATTGCAAACTCTCTAGTGCTAGTCACAGAGACTTTATAGCAAAATCTGACCAGCTTCGTGGTACTTTGTAGGAGGACTTCACGGGGAACGCATCTTTGATTCCTCAACGATGATGGGCATCAAAGACATTATTTAGAACTCTGGTACTACCTAGAGAAGGACTTGGGAGTGGGGGTGCTACAGAGAGAGCACCCTTCTAGTTCTGCCCTAGGTGCAACACAAAATTCCCCTGGACGGACCAACATAGGGTATGGGCGCACTACAAAATGCTGCACATCCAACATCTTGAGGAAAGAAGTAGGCACATTTCGTTTTCTGGTTTCACAGCGGCTGGAGAGCCCAGAAGTGCTTCCTCCAAGGCTTCAGAGTTGGAATACAAGGAGGAGGAGCGCCATTTTCAAGGTTCTTGGGTCCAAAGACAAAGACCTTACCCTGGGCTTCTATTGCTGCTCAAATATACAACGGTTAGCCCCAAAAATTCAACCTAGAAAGAGTATGCAGGTCAAGATAGAGCACTGCTCTCAAGGCCAGCCTCAAGATACACCTTCCTTCACATCCAACTCCGACAGCAGGTTCTACTTGACCTTGAGAGCTGCACCCAATGCCCAGTAGGCCACTGGCGAAGGGTGCTGAGCCACACCAACTATCACCATCACCTTAACCCTGAGGCACTGAGAAATTAGCATCAGAGCAAAGATTAATGCTGAGACCACCAGCCAAACTATCACCAAGGTCGGCGCTGAAAGAATCATGCATTCTGAGCTGGGATATAAGCGAGGTTTTGATCATGTTCCAGCTCTCAGATGTCTTGGACAAAAGTGAAAAAAGATTTTTCTCTACCCTTTCAGATGGAAGATTTTCACCAGTCTCCCTTCATAGGAGCACCCACACATGTCCTTCCAGATCCCCAAAAAACAAAGAGATTAGCTTGTAAAGATGAGCTCTCCTTCCATCGTCAACACTAGACACATCCGGCTCCTTAAGGGAGGGCTGCTTCTTCTAAGTGTCTACCCTGGTTTAGAGCATCCAACCTTGTATGTCTGTCGCCTTCAGTGCCTTGGGCTGAAACTCTGTGCAACCCTCACACACCTCGATTTTATGTTTCTTTGAAAGGCTGAGGTTGCAGATTTTGTGCTGGTTTTTTGTGCAAATATGGTGGTGGCACTTTGGGCAGAATTTAAAGGGGTGTTCTCCATTAGCCCTGGCTGCCTCACCTCTCTACATTGTCTCACCACATGCTCTTGGCCCAACAAGTCTTCCCCCTCTGTAAAAATAACCGGTTACAGCTTCCTCGTGGTATCTGCAGGCATCCAGTGTTATTCAGTGGGTTCAACCTGCCAGACAGCCAACATGCAGCCAAATACCTGATTTGTGCTAGCCTTGATACTGCTGATTGTCTGATATAAGGGACTGGCACCAGAGTAGTGCTACGTGTCATGCAAGGAGGCAATCCACTGGTTTCTCTGGAGGTGTAAAGGCCTCCCCTATGAATGTCTTTTGATGGCTTGCACCTGTTCAACAAAAAAAGCGTATTCGGTCTTAAAATACTATAAAGAGGGTAGGGACTCAGCACTATCTCTGGGACTTTGGGCCCCTGCCAAACAGTTTCCTCACTAGTTCAGGAATCTCTGTGGGTACTCCAGGGGTTTGGCATACAGCCTCCACTGCAATTATCACAGTCCTTTCTTGGCTGTGGGCGTTGATGCAGCAGGAAACATGCATGTCTTCATGGGCATCTGTCCTCCCTGTAGCAGCAGCCTCCAAGCTGCTTTAACTTGCCATTAATGGTGCTCTGCTACCCTGTGTGAGGCAAGATCCAGCACTTGCTTCCAGCTTGCAATCCATGACATCCAACAGATGTGTCCTCCAAATTGTTCAGCATGGCTACGCCGTTCTGTTTCTTTCTGCCCAGCTGCACCTTACTCACACATTAATAGAACTTTCAGAGGAGCCCCTGTCCATTCTCATGCAAGAGGTGTGAGCTTTCCTCTCCGAAGGAGTCATCAAGAGGGTTCCGAACTGGGAAATAAGAGTGGATTGTTACTCTCATCTCTTAATGCTGAAGAAGGATCCAGTCCTTCAACCTATAATTGTTCTCCAGCGTTGGATCTTTCATAGATTCACATGCTTGAATTATGCCCCAACTTCAGACTGCGATCCCCCGGTAATGATGTTAATGCAGCAGTGTAACGGCACACTCAATAACATTGAATCACATTCCAAATCTTCATTCCTATCCACATCTTTAAACATGATCTGAGCTCCAGCCAATCAGAGGACAGGCTCCTCAGCTGGTCCTTTGTCAGAGGCTCCAAACTGTCAGATTTTCTACGGACGTTCACTGTGAGAAGCTCTTTGAGAAAAAAAAACATTTTGGATGGTTATTGGCCTATCTTAGCTCTTTGTCCCATGAATGATTCCTAGAAAAGGAAAAATTCAACATGCTCACACTAGTCAAAGTTCGGTCTTCCTGGATCCAGGCAACTGGATCCTTGCCTTGGGCCTTCAGGACATGTGTTTTCATATACCCTTCCTGCAGTCTCCGGGATTGTACCTGCAGGTCAAGGTAGGCCAAGAGCATTTTCAATTTGCTGTACGCCCCTTTGGCCTCATCAGTGCGGCTCAGCTGTTCAGTAAAGTGATGACGGTGGTCGCTGCCCCTCTTTGGTGAATGGGCATACAAGCCTACCTTGACAACTGGCTGTTGATGGCGGGTTCACCACAGTCAGTCTGGGACCACCTCCAGGCAGCGGGGAACCTCAACGTCATTGGGGTTCAGATCAATGAGCCGAAGTTGCACCTAACTGCTGTGCAGAGGCTTCCTTTCAAAGGAGCTGTCTGGGACACTGTTTAGTTCAGGGTTTTCTCTGCATTGCAACAGGACCAGGATATTCGGGCTATGATCAAGATGTTTCAATCTCTGTGCTGGATTTTGTTGAGAGCAGCTCTGAGCTGTCTTGACCTGCTAACCACCTGCATCCTGCTTGTCGACTACATCAGAGGCTGTATGCAGGCTCTGCAGTGGAATTTAAAGTCGGCAGTGGGATGTTCAATGGTGATGGCATATGATCTGCAGTGGTGGTGCTTGACCACAATTGGACCAGCGGTAGACCCTTCTTCCTTCCACATCCAGACCTGACAGTCGTGACGGATGTGTCACTGCTGGGTTAGCAAAGTCATTTGGAGGTGTCCGGTGGACACCCAGTTCCACATAAGTCTGTTGGAGTTGTGGGTCATTTATCTGGTGCTCTAGGCCTTGCTGTCATCCATCAAAGTGAGGCTGGTACAGGTTCTCACTGACAATGCCACTACCATGTGCTAAAGTAACAATCTGAAAGAGACACGTTAGTATTAGATTCCTTACCTTAGAATATCCCCAGGCGTCAGACTGGATCCGGAACTTTTTGCGTAGCAGTACCCTTGCGCGTCGGTAGGCGTCGTCTGCGGCTCCGCGTCCGTCGTCGGCGTCGTGGGCGCCGTGATGACGTCGTCGGAGTATTTAGACGCCGCCTCCGCGTGCTGATGTCAGTTCTTCTTTTTTCCGCACCAGCAAGCGCAGATCTGGAAAAAGCAGTAACCCTAATCATTTTTTGACTAACTTTTTTGATCACTTTTGATTGTTTCTCGAAGTCTTTCGACTCCGAACGGTGCCGTAGGGATGCCCGGCTTTAAGCACTGCGATGATTGCGACCGCCTGATGTCGGTCACGGATCCTCACCCTGTGTGTTTATCTTGTCTAGGCGTCGACCACGACGACAAGGCCTGCTCCGACTGCCGGGCCCTCTCTTCGAAAGCCAGACGGGAGCTGTCCCGCAGGCGACTCGAACTCCGGCAGGCGGTCCCGCGCCGCGAGAGATCTCGGTCCCATGGGAGGTCGCGGGACAGGTCGCGGGCTCGGAGCCACCACAGCTCCGAGAGTAGGCCGCACTCCTCCGGGTCGAAGTCGTCGTCAGGTAAGAGGCACAAGAAGTCCAAGCGGCGTCATCGCTCTTCGGACTCCCCCGGCGCTCGCGCAATGCGGCCGGGGGTTCGGGTGACACCACCCACGCGGCTCCATCGGAGTCGCGGGCGCCGCGTGCAGCTCCACACCTTCCGGTCCCTGGGCTACACGCGTCGCAGGAGGAGATCGAGCGTTTCCTCATGGCCATGAGGAAACTCTCTCCTCCGACGGGCTCTGCGGCGCCTTCGGGCCCAGCGGACCCGTCAGGGACCCCTAGCGGGTCGGCGGCTCCGGCCCCGACGCCGTCGGGTGCTTCGGCACGGCGCCGCAGGCCGCCGCTGTATCTCCTTCGGTATCTGGTTCGTCGCCGGTGGACCTTACGACCTCCCCGGCGTCAGACCCTCAGGTGTCGCCTCCGGCGCCGTCCTCGGGCGGCGCCGTCCCTGGTTCCACCTTCGTTCCTGTACAGCCGTCGGGACGGCCCCGATGGGCACCACTCCAGACGTCGTTTGGTGAGTTTCACTTTTATGAACAGGCCCCATTAGTTGAGAACCCTGAATTTCATGAGATGGGTGATGAAGGGGACTGGGAGGGGTCTGAGGACCCTCTGACCAGAGAGTGTCAATCTCATGAGAACTGGGCAGGAGACCTTGGGGAGGCCAGTGGCCTGGACACCTCTCCAGATACTGGTTTTGTCTCCCCTCCTACCCTGGCTTCGGAGGAGGGGGCAACTTATAGTGTGGTGCTGATGAGGGCTGCCAAGGCCTTGGGCCTTGAGCTCCCCGTCGCGGCCGTGAGGACTAATCTCCTCACTGAGGTCCTTAAACCGCAGTCAAGCTCGGCCGAGCCTCTGCTGCCTTTTAATGAGGCCTTGACCGATGTTCTTCTGGGCACTTGGTCCAAGCCCGCTACGGGTTCGCCCGTAGATAGGAACGTGGCCAGACGCCACCGCCCAGCCCCGGGCGACCCATGTTTCCTGTCCACCCACCCCACCCCAGAGAGCCTGGTCATCCAGGCCTCCAATTCCCAGACCGCATTCCCGTCCGCCCCGCCGGACAGGGAATCCAAGAGGTATGAGCAGTATGGAAAGAAGATATTCTCATCCTTTAGTCTGGGCCTGCCGTCTTCCAACACCGCATGCCTCTTGGGCCGTTACACCCACTCTCTGTGGGATACGGTTGCGGAAGTGCTGCCAGAGTGTCCGTTGGAGGTACGGGCCAAACTCGGCCAAGCCCTTGTGGAGGGCCGGGATGCAGCCAAGTATTCCATTAGGTGTGGGCTGGATACCACCGACTCGCTAGGCAGAGCGATGGCAACGACGTTGGCAGTTAGACGCCACGCCTGGCTGAGGTCCGCCAACTTTTCGGCAGATGTCCAGAACACACTCATGGACATGCCATTCGATGGCCGTCGCCTCTTTTGCGACAAAGCAGACCATGCGCTCAAGCGCTTTAAGGACTCAGGGCTACGGCCAAGTCCTTGGGCCTCTCGGCCCCGCGCCAGCAATCGGCTGCTTATCACTCCTTTCGTGGCCATGGAAGGGGTGCACCCACACGTGCCGCTAGCCACGCTCCGCAGGGCAATACCCAACGCGGTGGCGGCTGGGGTGACCGCCGTCCGGGCGGTAGGGGTCAGCGGCGAGGTCAGTCCACACCTTCCCCCGCAGCATCCGCCTCAAAACCCTCCTAGTCCGTGCTTTCAGGCCCATGTGACGCCAGTGGGGGGCAGGGTTCGCCATTACCACCTCCACTGGCGCACTGTCTCTTCGGACAGGTGGGTGCTGCAAATCGTCCGAAGGTGCTACTCCCTCCCCTTCGAGGCGACTCCTCCAGCCATGCCACCGCAGATACACCGTGTATCGGGGGATCATTTGCAGGAGGAAGTTACGGCCCTCTTGGCCAAGGGGGCCATCGAGCGCGTTCCTGGGCCAGTAGTAGGGTGTGGTTGCTACTCCCACTACTTTCTGGTACCCAAGAAGGGCAAGGGGGGCCTCCGCCCTATCTTGGATCTACGGAACGTCAACGGCTTCCTCCGGAAGGAGAAGTTCAAGATGCTGACACTGGCTCAGGTCTTAGCTGCCCTGGACCCAGGAGACTGGATGGTAGCGTTGGACTTGCAGGACGCTTATTTCCACATCCCCATCCTGCCGGCCCACCGGCGCTACCTGCGGTTCACGGTTGGCCACGAGCACTTTCAGTTTACCGTGCTCCCCTTCGGCCTTACCAGCGCCCCACGGGTGTTCACAAAGGTGATGACGGTGGTCGCAGCTCATCTGCGCAGGTTAGGGGTTTCAGTCTTCTCCTACCTCGACGACTGGCTGTTGAAGGCGGGCTCGCCCCAGACAGTCGTCAGCCACCTCCAGACTACGGCAGATCTCCTGCACCAGCTGGGGTTCTCCATCAATGTGCCAAAGTCACACCTGTGCCCCTCTCAGAAGCTCCTCTTCATCGGAGCAGTTCTAGACTCGGCGCAGTTTCGGGTTTATCCACCCGAACAGCGGGTCCGGGATATTCAGGCTCTGATTCCCATCTTTCAGCCGTTATCTCGGGTCTCGGTCAGGTTGACACTGCGGCTTCTGGGGCTGATGGCCTCCTGCATCCTTCTGGTGCATCACACCCGGTGGCGGATGCGGGCTCTGCAGTGGGACCTGAAGTTTCAGTGGGCCCAGCATCAGGGCAACCTGTCCGACCCCGTCCTGATCTCGGAGGGCACTGCGAGACAGCTGCAGTGGTGGCTCACGGACCGCGATTGGGTCAGCGGCAGATCCCTCTCCCTTCCCCAACCGGAGCACGTAGTTGTGACGGACGCGTCCCTCCAGGGCTGGGGAGGCCACATGGGAGAGGCGGAGATCAGAGGCCTCTGGTCTCCGGCGGAGGCCCGGCTCCACATCAACCTGTTGGAGTTACGGGCGATAAGTCTAGCACTGAAGGCATTCCTCCCCTCTGTCCGGGGGAGTGTAGTGCAGGTGTTCACGGACAACACCACCGCCATGTGGTACTTCAACAAACAGGGCGGGGTGGTGTGGTAAATAAATAATTAATTACCGGTTCTATTTTTCAGGATACTCATATAAACAGATAGCTCAATAAATAAGCGTCAGGATTCGAGGTAGCTGGAGTTTACAGGCTTTAATCAGGCATAAAGGACAGGAACAGGACAGCCTGCATAGGAATAGGATGGCAGCTGCCGGGGGCAGGATCTGGGAGCATAAGGGAGACTTTTAATAACAGTACATTAGTATATATAGTTAAACAAACTACATTACATTCAATACAGTAGGCGTAGCAGTAGGCGGAGTTTTGTAGCAGTCGCGAAAGATAAGGGCAAAATGATGTAACAAGAAGGCGTGTACAGGGCGTATACATAGACATGTGATGTAAACGTAACAGAAGTGTCATAAACGGGGCGGAAACATGGAGGGGGCTACCTGAGCAGCTGGAACCTCTAACCTAGTGGTGCGCGCAAACTGACAATGACGTGTTACCAGGGAGAACTGGGGGCTATGACTTCTGCGCTAGAAGAGGAGACTAAAGTCTGGAGTGTCAGAGCGACATGTACCCAGACATATCTAGTATCTGGTGTTTAGAGTACATGTTGATAGGATCCAAAAGTTATCAGGGTAAAGGCTAACAGACACTAAGACTGGTGCATGCATAATTCTACATGTAGCGCTTGTGTGAGGAATATTTTATGAATATAAATACAGTATTTCTCTTACATGGAGACATAAAGGCTAGACCATGACGGAAACTATTGATGCGATTCAGTAGCTTAGGAATGCAGAGAAGGAGGGTTGGACTGATAACTAGAAACATAACATACTCTTGGCAGACTGGGAGGCAGAGCCAGGCCGGGCCGGGCACTGCGAGGCATGAAAGTAAGCTAAGGGTCAGGGATACAGGTGGGGGCTGTATCGCTCCTCGGAGAGGGTTCAGGAGACAGGAGCTGAATCTGAGTCCGGGCCCTTTTGAGGCCTAGAAACGGGGACAATTCAATGAATTAACGTGCACACTGTGAAACGTGGCAACGTAGCTTTACATAGGCCTGATATTCGTTGCTTTCACGAAGACTGGAAACTGGCATACTAGAGATGGACACAACTGTAATTGCGTCTTTAATTGATCAGAAAGGGAATACATGCATATCGATCATGCACATATAACATAAGATGGGGAACACGTAGGCACATATAACATGGCAAAATTTACTTTTCCACAGTGGGGTCGTGGACCCTTTGCCAGGAGGCTCTGCGCCTCTGGCAATGGCTGGAACGCCAGGGCGTGACCCTGGTGGCTCAACACCTGGCGGGTTCTCTGAACGCCAGGGCGGACGAGCTCAGCTGTCGGTGCATGATGGATCACGAATGGCGTCTGAACTCGGACGTGGCGCAAGGCCTCTTTCAGCAATGGGGAGAGCCTTGGTTAGATCTATTCGCCACCGAAGAGAACGCGCAATGTCATCTGTTCTGCGCGTTGGAATTTCCAAGGCGGCACTCGCTCGGAGACGCTTTTCGTCGCGAGTGGAGTTGCGGTCTGTTGTACGCCTTTCCGCCTATACCACTTCTGCCCAGAGTGCTGAAGAAGATCAAGCGCGACCGGGCCCAAGTCATCCTTGTGGCTCCGGACTGGGCGAGAAGGTACTGGTATCCAGAGCTACTGAGTATGTCAGTCGATCCCCCGGTTCGTCTGCCTCTTCAGGAGGACCTTCTGTCGCAGCAGCAGGGGACGGTCCTCCACCCGAACCTGTCCAGTCTCCACCTCCATGCTTGGAGATTGAGCGGCGACAGTTGAGGCCATTTGACTTGCCTCCTGAAGTCTGTAACGTCATTCTGGCAGCCAGGCGTCCCTCCACAAAGTCGGTATATGCCTGCAGGTGGAACAGATTTGTGGCATGGTGCACAGCAAAGGCTGTGGATCCTCTTGCTGCCCCTCTTTCTGAGGTTCTTCTCTTCCTTCTTTCTCTTGCCCAGCAGGGCTCTGCTCTGGGCACTATCAAGGGCTACCTTTCTGCCCTTTCAGCCTTTCTCAGGCTACCTGATCAGCCTTCTTTGTTCAAGTCCCCTATTGTGAATAGATTTCTTAAGGGCATCACACACACGTTTCCTCCTGTTCCGTTCGTGATGCCTCAGTGGGACTTGAACCTGGTTCTTACCTTTCTGATGTGCGCTCCCTTTGAGCCACTTCACAACTGTCCTCTTCACCTTCTAACTTTGAAGACTGCTTTCCTGGTTGCCATCACCTCTGCCAGGAGAGTGAGTGAGCTCCAGGCCCTTTCTTGTACTTCACCTTTACTTTCTGTCCATCCGGACAAAGTGGTGCTACGTACCAAACCTGCTTTCCTGCCCAAGGTTGTCACGGCCTTCCACATCAGGCAGTCTATCACCTTGCCAACCTTCTTTCCGCCACCGCATCCCTCTAAAGAGGAAGAGCGGCTCCACCGTCTGGACCCAAAACGTGCGCTCTCATTTTATTTGGATCGCACACGCCAGTTCCGGGTGGATGACCAACTCTTTGTTGGTTACGTGGGCGCTAAGAAGGGGAAAGCGGTACACAAGAGGACCATCTCCCGGTGGATCATCTTGTGTATCCAGGCATGCTACTCCTTGGCTAGGAAGGAGCCCCCTGCTGGATTGCGGGCTCATTCTACCCGAGCCACGGCCACTACCACTGCTCTGGGCAGGGGTGTGCCCTTACAAGACATCTGCCAGGCAGCTACGTGGGCATCGCTGCACACGTTTGCAAGACACTACTGCCTGGACAGCCAAGTCCGGAGGGATGGCTTCTTTGGCCGTTCCGTCCTCCAGGACTTTCTGTGTGTGATTATTGGTTCGCAGACCCACCACAGGGGTTGGTATTGCTGGGGTATCTATTCTAAGGTAAGGAATCTAATACTAACGTGTCTCTTTCAGATGCACAAGTTACTACTTGTGTAACGACTTACCTGTAAGAGACATTAGTTAGTATTAGATTTCTTACCGACCCACCCATCCTCCCCGTTCTGCGAACCAATATCTAGGGTTAGGGTTATCCCCTTTCAGGGCCCTAGTTTCAATGGCACCAGTGTTGGTTTTTAACATGGCTCTGCGTTTCTGGCGCGGAAAAGCTGTGTCTAAGAACTGACGTCAGCACGCGGAGGCGGCGTCTAAGTACTCCGACGACGTCATCACGGTGCCCACGACGCCGACGACGGACGTGGAGCCGCAGATGACGCCTACCGACGCGCAAGGGTACTGCTACGCAAAAATTTCCGGATCCAGTCTGACGCCTGGGGATATTCTAAGGTAAGGAATCTAATACGAACTAATGTCTCTTACACATATATTGTTACACAAGTAGTAACTTGTGCAGCAGGGCAGACTAGTTTCCCGGTCCTGTGCTATGAGGCTCTGCACCTATGGAGTTGGCTGCAACGTCAGGTCATCTCCCTGATCATGGACCACCTGGTAGAATCCCACAATGCCAAGGCGGACGACCTCAGCCGGCACCACCTGTCAGATGACGAATGGCATCCGCATCCTGAGTTGGCACAGGGTGCTTTCCGACAGTGGGAGGGAACCCTGGCTAGATCTTCTCGACAACGAAGGAGTGACTGAAGTGCAAAAGAAAAGTGACAAACGTGATAGTTCAAAGATTCCGCTCTGTGCCGCACGCGTGATCAATACTCACACGCGTATAGTGTACCCAGCGGAGCAGTCTCAATGTCCCTAAGGGGGCCCAAGCGACTGTCTTCAACTGGAAGAAAGTCAGGGCGCTTGCTGGTCACCCTATAGTGGGTGGAGGCGAAGAACCTTAATTCTTAGAAGGACCCTCACTCACCACTAGTTGGTGACATGCTTCATCATCGGGTCCCCGTTGGGGTGACCGAATGCCTCCCCAAAGACCAAATTTTACTTCTGATCTAGGATTCCGGTTCCTTAATTAAGAACCTTGGGAGTCCGCTCACTTTGTTTTTAACCAATGCGGGCTGGCCATTATTAAAAAAAATTCTAAAGGCACAACCTTTGCATTTTTTAATTGTTAATACACTTTTGCACTATCACAATTAGCCACTTCCTAATTTGGGCACTGTTGCACCCACCACATCCTGCTCCGCTGTAATCAGGCGTCGTAGCACGCTGGGGAGGCATTCGGTCACCCCAGCGGGGACCCGATGATGAAGCATGTCACCAACTAGTGGTGAGTGAGAGTCCTTCTAAGAATTAAGGTTCTTCCCCTCCACCCACTATAGGGTGACCAGCAAGCGCCCTGACTTTCTTCCAGTTGAAGACAGTCGCTTGGGCCCCCTTAGGGACATTGAGACTGCTCCGCTGGGTACACTATACGCGTGTGAGTATTGATCACGCGTGCGGCACACAGCGGAATCTTTGAACTATCACGTTTGTCACTTTTCTTTTGCACTTCAGTCACTCCTTCGTTGTTTACAATATATATTACCGGGGTACAGGAGTGTCTATACCCTACCTCTCTTGTTGATATTGAATAGATCTTCTCGACACCACTAAGAACGCATAGTCTTTGCATTTTTGTGTATTGGAGTTCCAACTAAAGCCCTCGCTAGGAGATGCATTTCAGCTGAAGTGGAGCACAATACTCATGTTTGCCTCCCGACCTTGACCTCACCTGTTCGAATTCTGAAAAAGATCAAGAACATTCAGGCCTGTGTCATCGTAGTGGCTCTGGATTGGGCCTGGAGAGTGTGGTACCTGAAACGTATGGACATGACCCTCTGCCCACCGATCAGGTTACCACTTCAGGAGAATCTTCTTTTGCAGCTACAGGGCAGTGTTCTGTAACTGAACCTGCACAATCTACACCTCTAAAAGTGAAGATTGAGCGGTGGCTGTTGACTGGGTTCAATTTACCACCTGCGGTTCTGGATGTCATCCTTGCTGCCAGGCGTCCGTTTATGTGGATGCCGGGAGAACATTTGGGACCTGGTGCGAAGTCTGCAAAACAAACCTGTAACAATCGAAACAGACTGTTTTATTGTTTGTGTTGTCTTTGGCAAAGCAAGGCCTTGCAGTGGGCACTAATTAAGGTTATTTGCATGTGCTTTTGGTCTTTTAAGTTTGCTACACCAACCGTTTTTATTTAAATCACCTGTTGTAATGCGGTTTAACACCCATATTCCCTCCTATCCTCTTTGTGATGCCAAAATTTATTTATTTATTTATTTATTTATTTACAGGTTTATATAGCGCTATGAATAAACTCCCGTAGGAGTATCTCCGTGCTGCAGACAACCGGTACAGAAACTAATAAATGAGCAGAGGATTAAAAGCGCTTAAAAGCGTTGTAAGCCCACAGAGGTGCTAATTAGACTGAACCAAACAGAAAAGTTTTCAAATATTTTCTGTATTGAAGGTGGTCATTACATTGCCTCAAAGAAAGCGGAAGTGAGTTCCACAGGTTGGGGCCTACAACAGACAGAGCCCTGCCACCTAACCTGGCTTTAGTTATCCTAGGGACATTTAATAACAACTGGTCGCTGGATCTAAGAGCACGGGTGGGAACATAAGGAACAAATTTGTTTGCCAAATACTCTGGTCCTAATTGATTGAGGCCTTTGTGGATAATGCAGCAGGTCTTAAACTTCACTCGTTGGCGTATTGGTAACCAGTGAAGTTTATGAAGTAGCGGTTTGGAGGAGGATCTGGGGGGAGCATTTAGCACCAACCTGGCTGCTGTATTCTGCACCACCTGTAAGCGATCCAGAACTTCCTCACTTGCACCTGCCAGGAGACCATTACAATAGTCAAGCCGGCTGATAACCAGAGCCTGAACAAGGGTCTTCCTATGGGAGTCAGGGAGGAAAGGGAAGATTTTACGGAGGAGACCAATCACATGAAAGCAAGATCCCACGGTGATGTTAACATTTTGCTTCATGGTTAGCTCCGGCTCCAATCTAACTCCCAAGTTCTTAACTATTGTTTTAGGCTCAGGAACTGGACCCAAATCAGAAGGCCACCAATCAGGGGACCACTGGATCCTGGCTTCTCCAAAGAGCATCACCTCTGTCTTTCCAACATTACATTGGAGAAAGTTGGAGGACATCCACCTTGCAACTGCCTTCATCCCATCGGAAAAAGATTGTAAAATATCCAGGGTAAGATGTTTAAAAGGGAAGAGCAGCTGCGTATCGTCAGCGTAGGACACTGGGCAGAATCCAAAAGCTCTAGTAACATCTGCCAAGGGAGCCACATAGGTGTTAAATAAGGTTGGGCTCAGACAAGAGCCCTGCGGGACCCCCTTGGCAATGCTAACTTCCTCCGACTTGAACTCACCCATGGTGACAGATTGGGTGCGGTTGGAGAGAAAGCTTCTGATCCAGTCCAGTGCCCTACCGCCGATTCCACTCGCAGACAGTCGTTCGATCAAGATGGTGTGGGAAATCGTATCGAACGCTGCCGATAAATCCAGCAGCACCAGGACAACAGAGTAACCCCTGTCCTGGTACCGCCGTAGATCGTCTGTTATCGACAGTAAGGCCGTTTCAGTACTGAATTTAGGCCTAAAACCTGACTGCGAGGGATCGAGGCTACCAGATTGTTCTAGGTAGGTGGATAGGTGCTTGTTAGTGTGCTTTTCGATAATTTTCCCTAGAAATGGTAAAAGGGAAATAGGCCTCAAGTTAGACATGTTGGACCAAGGAATAGATGTATTCTTCCTAATGGGTCTAACTAGGGCTTTTTTCCAGCACAATGGAACAACTCCAGATGTAAGTGATAAGTTCACCAGTCTTTGAACATCAGGACCCAGTATACTCCCCAGCGGACCCATGAGTCTGGCTGGGAGCAAGTCTGCCGGACTTCCACTTTTGATATCAGAAAACAGTTTCTGAACCTCTATCAATGATATTTCAGGAAAATCATTAAAAGGGCAGGTATTGATAGGTGCTGTCTGTATCAAAGTGTGGTTATCTGGGCTGATTAAATCAGGACCGAGTGCGTTTATTTTATTATAAATGGCATCAATTTTTTCCGAAAAGAAACAGGTGATACTATCACAGAGATGTTGTGACGCCATTTCAGCACTTTCACAAGCTGTTGGTTTCATGAATGTATTGACAATCTGATATAAAACTTTTGAATCATTGCCAGCTGCTTCTAACTGAGCAGTAATATGATTTTTTCGTGCTGATTGTATGGCTTTATGATAGATGTTGAGATTGATTCTGTAATAGTTTTTGTCTTCCTCCCTAGAGGATTTTCTCCATATTTTTTCAGACTTTCTAGCCAGACGTTTCAGACTGCGTAATTCCTCTGAATACCAGACCTCTTGTTTCTTAGCAAGTCTAGGTTTAAAAGTCTTTATCGGGGCAATGTGTTGTACTGCAGCATCGACTGCACAATCCCAGTTTGAAAGGACAATGTTAATATCATCTGTACAAGCAATTAGGGGAGGAAGGTATTTCTGTACAAAATTAACATTGGTTATTTTGTGCCACTGCCTTCGTTTAGGTTGAATTTGACTGCGGGGAATAGGTCGGGGATCATTCATTGGCATGGAGAACACAAGCACAAAATGATCAGTCCAAGGATATTGTTTGGGAGCACAGCATTTTATACCAGGAAAGTTAGATATTATCATATCCAAGGTATGTCCTGCTTGGTGTGTTGATCCGCTATTACATTGTTTTAATCCTAGAAAAGAAATATCGGTAAGGAAGGACTGTGTCTCACTATTAGTCTTCTCCTCACTATGAATATTGAAATCCCCAAGTAGCAGGAATTCTTTGTCTTGACACACATGGGGAGCTAAAGCTTCCACTAGCTGTTTTGACATATTTTTTAAGGGGCCTGGCGGACGGTAGACTAAAGCTCCTTTCCTACTATATTTAGTGGAGGAACCAATCCTAAATATCAGCATTTCAAAAGTCGAATTACAACACTGATCAATAACCGTTATAGAAATCTCCTTTTTAAATACAATTGCTATGCCCCCACCAGTTTTTTGCGTTCGATCTAATCTGACAATTTTGTAACCCTCCGGTATTCCAAGAGTGATGGCAGGAGTGGAGTGGGGTTTAAGCCAGGTCTCAGTTAAAAAACAGAGATCTGCTTTATGAGTGGAGATGAGATCCCAAACCTCAAAAGAATGTTTGACTAGAGATCTTACATTGCACAATAAAATATTTAAAATATTTCCTCTCTGAATCGGAGCTACAGGAGTATTATTAGGGCACTGCTGGAGGAAAAGTTTTTCTGTAGAGAATTGTGTTTGGCAAGACCTACACGAAAATGGCCCTTCAGGAAGACAGTAGGGTGGTAGCTTACAATTAGGTATTAACAGATTCCAACGTAAGTGCCGTAAGGACTACGAGGAATAAATCCGCTTAGATACCTTAGTGTCCACTAAAGGTTCCTCCATAGCCCCTAGCCACGTCCTGTCGCGGACGGGCGCAGACGGGCTTCTCTCTGGCGCGTCTCCGGCGCTTCGCTGCGCGCGACCGCTGCGCGCCTGCTGTGACGAGGGGGCTAAATACCCCTCAAGGTGCAGCAACTAGAGCGCTGACCGCTGTGTGAATGCGGAAGTGGCCTGGCTCTGCCTGACCCGCCCTCCGCTCAAACGGCACTGGTTGCCGCGTCGGACCGGGGCGGGCAGGACGGAAGATCGAATGGGACATTAACTTGGTGTTGATATTCCTCCTGTTTACTGCCTTGAAGTCGATGCACAGTTGCTTGTTGCATCTTCTGACCGTAAAGACTATCTTCTTCATTATGCTCATTTCAGCTTGTTGTGTGAACTCTAGGCTCCACTGACACACACCACATTCACACCACATTTTTTTCCGGACAAACTGGTGCTAAGGACTCGGACGGTCTTCTTGCCAAAAGTCATGACTCCTTTGCACATTGGCCAATCTATCACTGTCCCAGCCTTCTTTGCCTTGCCTCTTCCTTCAAAAGAGGAAGAGTGGCTCCATCAGTTAGGCTCCAAGAGTTTTAAGCTTTCACCTTGACTATACCAAGACCTTCAGGTGGATGATCAGCTTTTAGTGGGGTTTCCTAGAATGAAGAAAGGGAAGGCAGTGCAGAAGAGAACTCTATTGAGGTCTTAAGTCCTCTTTATTAAGATCTGCTAAGCACTGGCGAAGAAGCAGCTTTCGATACATCTGAGAGCCCATTCTAAAAGGGCCAAGACTTCTATCACTGTGTTGGCACATTGAGGTGCCTGTCCTTGATATCTGCCAGGCTGCAACGTGGGCATCTGTACACACATTCACGAAGCACTACTGTTTTGACAACCGGGTCTACCATGAAGGACTTTTCGCCTGTTTCGGTCCTGCAGGACATTTTGGTCTGAGACACACATCCTCCATCATGGGGAGGCACTGCTTTGTTATCTATTCTAAAGTGAGTAATTTGTGGTTAGAAGAGTCAATCTGAAAAACAAATGACTTACCTTTGGTAACCGGCTTTCTGGTGGATACTCAATTAAACTGCGGATTCCTCACTTCCCTCTCACCTGTCCATTCTGTGGATTGGCCTCTTTTTTCACATCTAAAAAGGTCCGAATTTAGGAATTGGCACACCAGTACCATAAATTGATTCACGCTCTGCGTTTGAGGTGTGGAAAGAGTCCAGCAGGAAACTGAAATCAGCGGTCAGTGGTGGCGCTTATATTCAGCTCCTCTCAGTCACATCTAGGGTAATATGGAGCAAGAGCAGAGCCACACGGTGCCACCTATCAGTGAGAGGAACATTGCTAAGAACGTTTCTGTATCTAGTCTGGTGCCTTAGTAGTATTCTAAGGTGAGGAAACTGCGGTTAGATAGAGTATCCACTAGCAGGGCTGGACTGGCCGTAGCGGGCACCAGGCGTTTCCCCGGTGGGCCGCTAGGGTGGGGGCCGGTTTTGGGCCTCTGGGGGTCGTTTTTGTTACGGGGCCTGCAATATCGCCCCCCGGAAACAAAATCGCCCGGAACCGGCCC
Organism: Lissotriton helveticus; assembly: GCF_964261635.1. Taxonomy (NCBI): domain Eukaryota; kingdom Metazoa; phylum Chordata; class Amphibia; order Caudata; family Salamandridae; genus Lissotriton; species Lissotriton helveticus. Next base: position 512,640,155 of record NC_136065.1, read on the forward strand.
TTGTAAACAGCTCAGCCCTTGTGAACAGCTCAGCCACACCCCCTCAGGCCCTCAGGGGAGCCGGCCGCGCAGTTTGCCAGGGCCGGTTTCAGTTCCCAGTCCGGCCCTGTCGACTAGAAAGACCTTCACTGAAGCTAAGTAACTTTACTAAAATCAAAAGGTCTTGGCTAACGCTAGATCTAAAAACAGTTCTTCATGTAAGGAATTACAAGCATGTTCAGCAGATGGGGTCCAATGAGTAGGCCGTTTTCTAAAGCACACCACATACTCCCATGTGCTGTATTAGCAGGAGAGGGGACCTGAAAACAGAGCAAACCTTGCCCAGTCACACAAATACCCAATACACTTGTTTTTGTTCTTCAGGATGTAATTCAGATTTTAGAAACTGTTCCTACTTTTCACCACCTACCTATGCATTTGATTGCACTTGCTTCTCTTGCTTTAACGGTGGTGGTGGAGCTTGTGCTTAGCCATGAAAAACAAGATTGAAGCATATGCACAGAACCCCCCTGTGTGTTTGCTGCCTATATTCCCAAGGGCACATTCACTGGCCCTGTTCCCCCACAGAGGACATTCTGAGCAGGCATTTATTGTGTTGATTTTCTTTTTTTCACAGGATTAAATTAAAGTTTTCCTTCAATGGCTAGGTTCTCTACTGCACTTCTTGGGCCAGGGACTATGCTGAAAAAGCCAGAGTTTTATTAGTGCAGCACCAGTGCGATTAAGATTTGATACATGGGACCAACAGATACTGACTGCTGTCTCTGGTTCGTGGTGAACAGATACGCATCATCCATTTTATATTTCTCTTCCAACTTGAGCTTGTGGATCCACTCAAAACCAGTACCTTGGTCTCACATTATTGAGCTAAACGTTTGACTTTTTGTATGCAGAAAGACTATTTTTTAAAGGTTTCCAACCTGGGTGACATAATGTTTTTTCGTACTTAGCACTGTACAGTATTTCCAGGCATTGTAAATGGGCTAGTTTGCTAGCACTGTGGATAACTGATGGTTTGACCAAGAGCTGCTGTCATTCAAAACCAGCAATAACTCTGAAAAATAGTAATGCTTTTTAAAATAAATAACCTATCAATACATTTGTTTCTTTAATTTATTAATTTTGAGGTTCCAGCTTATTATAATTCTGCTTCAGACCTTTGTGGGTACTTAGGAAAGTGTGTAAAACTCTGACACACCTAGCTGGTTTCAGTCTTGGAGCACTTGTGACCAGTTTTATTTATACACTAGAAAACGTAATCAGTAGCAAACCGACATTGATAAGACCAGTGCATTGGTCCCAAAGGTATGCATGTGGCGACCACCCCTTAATTGTTTATTATGGACATAACACCAAGTGAAGCTGAAAGTGTTGGAGCTGAAAAGTAACTTTGACTTTGTTTACTGCACTCTCTGATGTAACTTACATCAGTAACAGTAGTTCTAAAACTGACCTGGGATTGTTGGCAGCAACTGAAAGGAGGCAGCATAAGTACCACATAACACTTTTTTTTTGCCAGGTCAAGATCCAGTCTACCCAGGGACGATAACATTCTACAGATAAGGGGCAATGTGCACATCATTAAAAAGTATAGTCCACCAGACAGGGCTGCAATTCTCAGTCTCACAAAAGCACGTTTATTTCCGTGGTCATCACAGTATCTTCGTTTAAGTAAATGAGGTACAATCACAGTTTCCGGTACAATGCAGGAGTTCCGTCCCTTCTTTCAACTTTATTCTTGCATTCTATCATTATTAGATACGAGCAAAGTAGAATAGTACAATGATGTATTCTAGTGAGCTTGCAATAGGAAGAGGGTGTAGCCTAACGGCTAGAGCTGTTGACCTCAGAGCTGAGCAATTGGGTTCGAGTCTCTGCAGGAACGCTCAACATCCTGTGATTCTTTGCTTATCTCTTGATCTCCTGGACCCTCACAAAAACAAGCAAAGAATGAATTTGTCTGTTGCTCATTTAAAGCTCTCTGATACCTTCGGTCTAGCTCGCGCCATATAAAAAAAAACACAACCCCCCCCCCCCCCAAAAAATGTGCTCCAGAGTCCACTTTGCGTGATATGGAGAGTGGCAGTAGTCCACAGGAGGCAGACTATACCAGCTCAGGAAAAACAGGTGCAGTTCCCTATAGAGCAGGACTGACAATCGGATAGATTTCCTTTCTCAGGTCATATAAAAGTAATAGACCCCAGCCAATCATAATCCGTGTTTGATATTTTAATTTTATTTTTTAATTTGCGAAGTTTTATATAGCGCTGGCTAGACCCGGAGGTATCAGAGCGCTTTACATGAGGATTAGCAAATTACAACTTACATCCATTTCTGGAGCCTAGTATAACATAGGAAAAAAACAGTTTTACACAGTAACATGAGTTCCTGGAGCATAGCATAGCATAGACACACGTCCTATGGGGCATAGAAGGTAGAGGGGGAGAGGTAAAAAAGGGGTCGAAATGCCCATTGGGTCAGGCAGACTCGCAAGGGGAAAAGAACTTCAGGGGAACCAAAAAGTCAAAGAGAAAGTCAAAACAAACCTGCTGGGGACCAGCAATCACCACATCCAGTGTCACGGTGACTGTACAAGATGAGAGGGGTGAAGCAGACCCAAGGTGAGGGTCGACGTGAGGTAAAGGACAGTCAGGCGACACAGGGAGCAGTCTAGCGGCAAGAGAATCAGTCGAAGCCGCCAAGATGGAGACCCAGGTCACTGGCACCGATAGCATTACCACAAAATGGCAGGATACACAAAAATCCAATTAAAAAAACCACAAGGGGCAGAATCCACGGAAAAGGACCGGATGATTGGGGGGGGCGGGGGGGCAGCCGTGATCAAGGAGGGAGGAGGGCTGAAGAACACCGATCTCAATCTGGTCGTCAATGTGCACACGCTCTGGGCAACAGGGGCAGCAGTGTAGTCGTTGAGCATGCCGTAATGTCGGGGGAAGTCAGCCCGGGCGCCTAGGCAGCAGCCCCGGAGGAGGGAGGCAGGGCGCGCCTCCTCAGAGTCAGTAAAAATGAAAACAAAGTCAGGGGCACCAATCCGCAGTGACACGCTACTCCCGCCACTGCACCCCCGCCTGGGGAAACAAGACTTGCGCGTCCCAGTCGCTTTTCCGGAAGGCGCAGCAAGAGGTCAAGCAACTGTGATCAAGCCCAGAAGGCAGGAGACGGCCGGAGTGGTGATCTCCAGCACATCCCCTCCACAGCCACCCAGGAATCTCCATCGGGCAACGGCTGCACTGAATTTGCTGCACCATCGGCCATCATCGGTGATACGTCGGAAGGTGAGGAAGGAAGGAGACACAGCGGAGAGACGAGGAAACTAGGCCCAATATCCGGCTGGGTAGGGGACGGCTGTGGAGGTGATCCGTTGCCAATCTCCTCTATAGTTACCGAGGCAGCTCCACCGAGCATCGGCCATGTTGCTAGGGCTCCGTGGTCTGTAGATTATTCACTGTTTTTCCGAAGTTTCGAATTCAATCGCAGGAATAGGAGAATCGAAGTTCCGCAGTCCAGAAGAACCCCAGGTGTATGTAAAGGTCGGGGGTAGATTCAAGGGGATTAGAGCCAAAAAGGCAATCCCCAGCCAGGGAGCTCCCGGCCGGAGCTCCTCATCTGTCAGCCATCTTGAAAGTGGTATGGGTAAGAACCAGACCCATTCATGGTTGTCAAGGGTTGTCACCAGGGTCACCCAAACCAAAAGCTTGCTTGTGGAGGAAGGACATTCTGGTAGATAAATGTCTTATCCTGGGAGCCTTACACTACTTCTGGCCCAAAGATATTTCCCTTATGTCTTGGCAGCTGGCCATGTGTCCTACCCTCTTTGTTTTGGGTGTTGACATTGTTTGCTGTGGCTGTTTCTTTGGAGGTTAGCATCTGTTCTCAACTTGGGACTTTGAGGATCTGTTTTATATATGACCCATGGCCTTGCAGCTCTTCATCTGTCGTGGGCCTGTTCTTGGGAATTATATTTTGTTATGTTATATAAGTTTTATAAAAACGCAACATATATATGCTCTTGGGAATTATGTTCTGTTATGTTTAGGTTGTCCTGTTTTAGGTTTAAAACTATAATTACTGCTAAAACCCCACTTAAAGGAAACCGCTCTCATCAGTGTATACATATAAACACTGATTAACACCTGCAAAACCACAAGCTAAACGCCCATTCAAAGAAAGGAAAGTTAGAGAGAGTGAGTCATTTTAAGCCTCCCTTAGGCAGCACATGCGTTGTCTCTCGAGACATGCTGTATCTACTGTATAATCTTTCATCACACCCATCGGTTTTTATTAGTTCATTCATGTGTTGGTGAATAGTTTACGTTTGTCCTTCAATTTTGCTGTTTTGTTCATGCCTTGGAGATTGGCCCTGTTACATGGATCACTTCACTATCGGCCATAAGTTAATTTTGGCACACTACTTTTTCTATTGTCTTGGCTTGTTTAGCCTTCCGAACGCGCTCAGCCGAGGGCTGCAAATCATGCCTTTATCTTGTCTTGCACTGTTTTTGGTTTCTTGACATCTTTTAAGTTGGATGCTATGTTGTTTCTCATCCTATAACATTTTTGGGTTCATTAGCTCAAATGTCCAAACCTTAAATAATATACTTACTTAATGGAAGTGTAATTTAAGAAGACGGCCGACAATAGGATAAACCTTTTTACTTTGTGATTTGACAGTGTGATTATTTGGATACGATTAACAAGGTAAACATGCTGTTATTGCACCATTTTATGAAGATGAAAACAGCTTTAAGTTGTGCTCTTTCAACTTTGGATGCTTTCTTTTAGGTTTCAATCATTGGTGAAATAAAATCAATATCAAGGGATGCCTCCTCGTGCTCTCCAAATGCGGCTTGTATGTGAGGATACTTAGCAATATATCCTGAAAGTAGACTGTGCAACACCACTGCCGCACCACTTCAGCACCAGTCAGTGTCACTCAGCAACATCACCTAAGCTTTACTCCGCAGCGCCTGAGCACCACCACAACACAGCACCAACTCAGCATCACTCAGCACTGTCTGAGCACCAGCACAGCACCACCACCTCAGCATTACTCAACAACACCAGAGCATCCCTCCGCACCACAATAGATTCACTCAGCACCACCATAGCATCAGCACAGCACCATCTCACCATCAGCACAGCACTGCTTCCTCATTAGTGTACCACCACCACCTTTGCATCAGCGCACCACCACCAGCATAGCCCCACCTCAGCACCAGCGCAACCTAACCTTAGCACCAATGCAGACCACTTCAACATTAACACAGCACCACCTCAGCATCAGTGCAGCATCACCTCAGCAGAGCACCAACTCAGCATCGTTCAGCACCACCTGAACACCAGCGCAGCACCACCATCTCAGCATGACTCAGCACCACCACAGCATCACTGTGCGCCACCACTGCATCACTCAACACCACTACGGCACCACATAGCACCAATACAGCATCTCCTCAGCATCACTCAAAACCACAACAGTATCACCTCAGCATCAGCACAGCACCACCTCCACACCTCTGGTGCTGCACCAAGTCAGCACCAGGGCAGTCCCACCACAGCATCAGCACAGCACCTGCTCAGCAACAACTCAGCACCACTTCACCATTAGCCCAGCACCACCTCAGCAACAGTGCAGAACCACCTAAGCACCGCCCAGCACCACCAAAGCATTAGTATCATTCCGAACCAGTGCAGCACTGCATCAGCGCAGCACCACAGCAGCAGCACAGCGTCACCTAAGCATTACCTCGGCATCAGCACAGCACCATCTCAGCACAGAACCACCTCCTCATTAGTGCACCACCACCAGTGCAGTGCCAAATCAGCATCAGTGCAGCACCACATCAGCCCCACCTCAGCATCAGTACAGCACCATCTCAGCATCAGCACAGCACGACTTCCACCTCCGTGCACCACCACCATCGCAGCCCCACCTCAGCACCAGCACAACCCCACCTCAGCAGCAGTTCAGCACCAACACAGCACCACTTCAGCATCAGTGCAGCACCACCTTAGAATCAGCGCAGCATCACCTGAGCATCAGCACCAACTCAGCATCAATCCGCTCCACCTGAGTACCAGCGCAGCACCACCACCTTAGCATGACTCAGTCCACCTCAGCATCAGCACACCATCACCTCCTCATCAGTACACCACCACCAGTGCAGCGCTAACTCAGCATCTGTGCTGCACCACCTTAGTGCCTGCGCAGCACCACCTCAGCACAGCACCACCGCAACATCAACACAGCACAATCTCAGCATCAGCACAGTACCACCTCTGCATCAGTGCACCACCACAAGCGCAGCCTCACCTCAGCAGCAACTCAACACAAGTTCAGGATCAGTGCAGCACCACCTGAGCATCACTCAGCACCACCTGAGCACCAGCTCAGCACTACCTGAGCTCCAGCGTAGCACCACTACCACAGAATGGATCAGCATCACCACAGCATCACTCAGCACCACCACAGCATCAGCACAGCACCATCTCAGCATCACCTCCTCATCAGTGCCCCATCACCAGCGCAGCACCGCATCAGCCCAGCACCAGCATAGCATCAGCATGAGCACCATCTCAGCACAGCATTCCTCCTCCTTGGTGCCCCACCACCAGTGCAGCCTTACCTCAGCACAAGCAAAGACCCACCTCAGGAGCAAATCGGCACCAATGCAGCATCAGTGCAGCACCACCTCAGCATCAGTGCAGCATCACATCAACACAGCACCAACTCAGCATCATTCAGTGCAGCACCACCATAGCATTACTCAACACTACCACAGCCCCACCACCACTTCAGCACCACCACCACTTCAGCACCAGTGCAGCACAACCACAATATCAGAATAGCACCACCTTAACACCAGTGCAGCACCACCTCAGCAGCAGCGCAGCACCACCTCAGCTCAGCATCATCTTAGCACCTGCACAACACCAACTCAGCACCACCTGAACCACAGCACCACCAAAACATCACTCAACATTATCTCAATATCACTCAGCAGCACCTCCTCACAAGCACACCACCACCTCAGTATCACTCAGCACCATCTCAGCATGAGCACAGCACCACCTCCTCATCAGTGCACAACCAACTCAGCAGCAGCGCAGCACCACCTCAACACCAGCACAGCACCATCTCAGCATCAGCACAGCACCACCTCCACATCAGTGCACCACCACCAGTGCAGCCCCACCTCGGCACCAGTGCAACACCACCTCAGGACCAGTGCAACACCACCTTTGCACCAGCACAACCCCATCTCAGCGGCAATTCAGCACCAACGCAGCACCACCTCAGCACAGCACCAACTCAGGATCACTTTAGCATCAGCACAGCACCATTGCAGCATCACCACCTCAGAATGATGCAGCATCACTCAGCACCCCCCAGCATCACTTCAGCACCACCTCAGTATCACTCGGCATCACCTGAGCACCACCTCAGCATCAGCACAGCCTCCTAATCCGTGCACCATCACTAGTGCAGCACCAGCACAGTACCACCTCAGCACCAGAACAGCACCCCCTCTACATCAGCACAGCACCATATTAGCACAGCCCCACCTCAATGTCAGCTCAGCACCATCTCAGTATCAGCACAGCACCACCTCTGCATGAGTGCACCACCACCAGCCCAGCCCCTCCTCAGCACCAACGCAGTCCCACCATAACAGCGATTCATCACTAATGCAGAAACACTTCAGCATCAGCGCAGCACCATCTGAACATCAGTGCAGCATCACCACAGCCCAGCACCAACTCAGCACCACCTGAGCACCAGTGCAGCACCACCACCTCAATATGACTCAAAACCACAGCATCACTCATCACCACATCAGCATCACCTGAGTATCATTCAGCATCACCTCTGCAGCAGCACACCACCACCTCAACATCTCTGAGCACCACCTCAGTCTGCCCTTGGAATCTAGCACCTGTTGATTCTCTAAACTGTACCTGTCAAAAGAGATACGAAAGTAGACAGACAAAAGGTGGACAAACCTAGGGAGGGGAATCCTACCGACTATTTCTTGTGATGTCATGTTCATCATTGGACATTGCTCCTTGTCAGGCTAGCGCTTCAATGCCCTACGGACCCCACAGAGATTCTCTTTTGAGGAGGTGTTTTGTTATTTTGCCGTATAATGAAGGGTGCAAGTGTGAGTGTCCTAAAATTGTGGGGTGATTGTATGTAGGGAAGTGAGGAAAATGAGATAAAACTGTGTAGATTTTAGAAAAATATTTTAATGTAATGGTTCTCCTGGCAGGATGAAAAGACCCGAAAATGGTTAGGGCTACTGTGGGGGCATAATGTGACCAAGTAGTTCGGGATTAGTAGGTGTAGTGTAGTCAGATCTACATGTTTTGTGCCCAGCGGTCCAGAGCAGATATTGTGCTTCTTCAGGACAAAAACAAGGGAGGTGGTGAGCCTACCCCACACATATATACCGTGATGTGTAGTGTAGGTATTCCTCAAAGGAGAAATACCTGATTCAAGGATAAAAAAAAATTGATCGTCCAACCTGAAAATAGAAATAGTAAAAGAAAAACAAATCTGGTTAGAATCAACATATCTAGTATGATGTCATTGGGAGTGATGTCCCCAAAACGCTAGCAGACAATGGTGCACATGCGGGGTTGCTACTGTGTAGTTGCCAAATAGTAAGGTCAGTGACAGACAAACAGATGTGCATAATATGGTAAAATAGTTGAACAGACAAGATACACACAACATGTAAATAAAAACCTGTGTAGGTGTCGCATAATGAATCGCCGTGTGACTAATACATTTAGGTTTGAGAATGGGAATTTCCCTATGAACCAATCCAAATCGTCCCAACTGCTGAGTAGACGGATTACTAGACCATCTTTCTATTCAACAAAAACTGATCTACTCATTAATAAGGAGTAGATGATGGACATTAAAGCTTTATTTAATAAAGGATCTAATGATATTGATATAGTTTGTAGAGCGCACAAATGTCCAAAGGCGTCTAGGCGCTAGGGTCTGCTAAATTATTCAGCTATAAACTTATAGGGCAACAAGGTCGAGTGGAGCCATGTTTTAAGTTGGACTGGGCTTTGAGAGGCTAGGGTAGTTTGTCCTAGAGTTTACAAGCAGAAGAAACATAGCTTCTGCTGCCCAAAGATGCCTTGTTTATGTTTGGGATTATCACTGTTCTGGATTCAGCTGATTATAGAGCTCTCCTAGGTATGTACTATTTGAATTTCTTTCTAAGGTACTCAGGACCTGTGTTCTGAAGGGATTTGTGAACCATGCAGAGTGCCTTGAAGGCATCCCACTTCCTGACAGGAAACCAGTTAGCTCAACTAGTGTATGAGAGACTGGCTTGAATTTTGGAGTTCTCATTAGGAGACGAGCTGCTGCATTTTGTAGTATTTGTAGATTGTTCAGGGATTGTTGTTTGATGCCCATATAAAGGACATTACAGTAATATAAACCTGGAAAGTACCAGTTCATTTTCTGAAGATCAAACATGATGAATGGGAGAATCCGTTCGAGGCATGTGAGCTGTAGATCACATGCTTTGCATACTCCTGGCATCTAGTGTTGGGTCCGGATGTTTGCACTTTGTTTTTTTTCGAAGAAGTCTTTTCAGTCACGAGGTAGGTGACTACTCCTTTTGGTGATAGTGCGCATGGGCATTGACTCCATTGTTAGATAGTTTTTTTCGATCATCTGGTTTGGACGTGAATTGCTGCGCTCTGGTTCAGCAACGTTTCTCGGGTTCCCCAGGGGTGCGCAATCAACTAACCCTCGACGGTATTGTTATTCGATCCGTTTTCCATTCTCGACGTATCATTCAGAAAAATCTTTCGATGGTAAACCTTGAGGAAGGCTATTGGGTCTGGCCGCGTCGGGCTAGCTCGCAGTTGATGGAACGGACTCCATTTAAATTCTGTTCTCTGCGCCACGCAAGGTACCCGCGCAGCGACTCACATGAAGTGTGCAACTTGTGCCTCTCCTCGGAGCACGACGAACAAGACTGCGACACGTGCAGATCCTTCCGATCCAAGAAGACGCTCCGTGACCGTCGGGGTCAATGTCACAAAATGCAACAGCAACACAGCGGCTCCACTCCGGATCTCTTCGGAGAAGATTGCGAAAACAATGTCTTCGACGCTAAAGGAGCCGAGGAAGAAGAACACATTTCCGTGTCAGAGCTGAATTTGACATGGACGAAGACATCCTGTAGGGTCAGCGTACCGTGAGTACCGATCCTCTCCTGCCCCAAACTCGACCTCTGCCCAAGAAAAAGGCTCCGGTCCCTCCTCTGCCTTCAGGCCAAGGTCGACACAGAGACCATGTTTCAAATGCCCCACCTTCGGGCCCGGCACCGAAACAAATATTAAAGCCTTCAGGCTCGGGATCGAGTCGGCCACATTTGGGCACCAAGCTGAAACAATCGACACTGAAGCACGTTTTGGTCATAATCCCTTCGGGACCAAAAACAAAATCATCTTTGGATCCGAACACTTCGATGCCAAAAACATCGGCACTGAAACAAAAAACTGCTCCCTCTCCATCAAAGGAGCATTATGTTGACGTCCCGCCTTAAAACCCGGACCTGAAACAAAAGGAACTGGTGATCAATCCCAAAACTGGACATATTCATGCAAAATTGCCATTAAAACGCAAAAAACAGACATGGAAGACACTTACCACATTTTCTTGAGAGAAAACATGTTGGTACTAATCGCTCTTCTCCTCCTCCCCCACCTAACCCAGAACACCCACAAATTCACCACCAACACAATCACTGGACAACAAAGATGATGGGGCTGGTGTAGACGATAAGAGTCCTGATCCATGGGACGATTATAATACAGATCCAAACGCAGATAACGATACAGACTTATACCCTACAAAAGCCTTTCCACATGATGATAATTTAAGGTACATGGAGTTAATAAATAGGGCGGCTGAATATCATGGAGTTCAGGTTCATAAAGAGTCACATGAGGAGGATTTTCTCTTTGAAACATTAAGGTCTTCCCTGAAACCCACTCATACACTGCCTATGCTTAAGGGCATGCGAAAACATGCAGAGGACTTTTTTAAAGACCCGTTCGTGCAGGAATTCTTACACTAAGGGTAGATAAGAAGTATAAAGCTGCACCAACAGATCCAGTTTATATCAAGGGTCAATTGCCATTAGGTTCCCTAGTTGTTTCTAATGCCCGTAAACCGGCAAACTCACAAACCTCAGGAGATTACCCTCCTCAAGACAAGGAATCTAAACTAATAGATGCCTCCGGGGAAAAAAGTAGCTGCACAGATAGCCAATCACTAGCCTATTTCCAATACCCAGGCTCTCTTAGCTAGATACAACAGAGCGCACTATGATGAAATGGAACAATTGCTCCAATTTCAACCTGATGAACACAAGGCTAAGGCACACAATCTAATTCAGGAAGGGCAACTAATTTCAAACACTTCTATTAGATGCGCTTTAGATGCAGCTGACATTGCCGCTTGTGCAATCAACACCAGTGTCTTTCTAAGAAGGCATACCTGGCTTAGAATTTCAGGGTTTGAACCCGAAGTCCAGGCTTCTAACTTAAATCTACCTTTGGATAAAGAGCATTTCTTTGGCCCAGTGGTAGCCACTTCCTTAGAGCAGATGAAGAAGGACACTAACGTTGCAAAATCGGTGGGAGCCCTACAGTTCCCATCCAATCGGGGTTCTTTTCGTCGCTTCTTCTACAGGGGAGGCTCCAAAAGCATATCCAAAGACAACACCTCAAAATCGTACAGAGGCAACAGTCAATCACCCTCTTCAAGAGGTTACGTTCGAGGTGGATTTAGAGGCAATAATGGCAAAGGAAGAGGTAAAGGTTCCACACCCCGCACCTCCCCTTTAACAAACAAACAGTGACTTGCCTACTCTTCCCCCCGATCCTTCCACACCTGTCGGGGGACGTCTCTCTCAATTTCTCTCCGTCTGGCATACAATAACTTCAGACAGATGGGTGCTAGGAATTATCCAATCTGGTTATTGCCTGTAGCTTACCACCAATACCCCAAATATTCCTCCACATGCACACAAAATGTTACCACAGCATCCACACCTCCTCAAACAGGAGGTTCACTCTCTTCTGCAAAAGAAAGCTATTGAGCCAATACCTTTACAATATCAAGGACCCGGCGTGCACTCCCTATACTTTCTAATACCCAAAAAGGACGGCTGTCTCAGGCTTATACTGGACTTCAGAGAGTTAAATCTATACATTCACTCAGATCACTTTCACATGGCGAAACTTAAACAAGTGCTCTCACTCCTACAGTAAGGCAACATTATATCTACTCTAGACTTAAAAGACACATACTTCCATATTCCAATACATCCCGCTCATTGCAAATATCTCAGGTGTGTGGTAGCGGGACAACACTCCCAGTTCAAAGTGCTTCCATTCCGAGTCACCACTGCTCCCAGAGTATTCACCAAATGCCTGGCAGTAGTCGCTGCTCACTTGCGAAGACAACATATTCATGTCTTCCCATTCTTGGATGGTAGGCTCATCAAAGCCAGTTCTTACCCAAAGTGTCTCCAGTACACTCAAATAACAGTACAGTTACTGCTCGATCACATCTCCAACCCTCCAACAGGCAAACCTACTTAGGAGCCAATCTCAATACTTAAAAAGCTCTAGCCTGTCCCATTGCAGCCAGAATCAGCAATATTCAGGCTCTAATTTCACAGTTTCAGCCCAACCGGTCATTAGCAGCTCGAGTATATATGCAACGTCTGGGAATGATGGCGTCTTGCATCATGATATTGCCCCATGCAAGACTTCACATGCGTCCCCTTCAAGAATGCTTAGCACGTCAATGGAATCCGTCTCAGGGTCAATTATCAGATCTAGTGTTGCTAATCGGCCGCACCCATCACTCTCTGCAGTGGTGGAATCCATAAAACCTATCCAAAGGGCGGCCCTTCCTCGACTCAGTTCCACCGACAGTGCTAACAACATATGCATCGCTCACTGTTTGGGGAGCTCATCTCACACGATTCAAGGTTTGGGGAGTCAAAAGCAAAAGCAACTTCATATAAATCATCTAGAGCTACTAGCAGTTTCTCTAGTGCTTAAAGCTTTCCAGACTCACCTTGCAGGCAAAACTGTCCTAATATGCACTGACAATATGACAGCCATGTATTGCCTACAGAAACCGGGGGGGCACACACTCTCCAGCTGTTAAGCCTTGCACAAGCCATTTGGAGGTGGGCCATACATCACAAAATGTATCTCCTGGCAGAACACCGCCCAGGAGTAAACAATCAGATCGCAAATCTTCTCAGCAGGCAGAGACAACAGATTCACGAGTGGGAACTTCACCTTCAAGTTTTCCTCCCATTCTTTCAAATGTGGGGTTTTCCACAGATAGATCTGTTCACAACACACCACAGCGCAAAATGCTCATACTTCTCTTCCAGATATCCACACCAATTGTCCAAAGGCTATGCACTATGGATGAACTGGTCGGGGATATTTGCCTACGCTTTTCGCCACTCCCACTGATTCCACTAGTGGTTCGGAAGCTCAGACAAATATCTCTCACACTGATCCTAGGAGCTCCCACATGGGCCCATCAACCTTGGTTCACTACCCTGGTTTCTAAAGGCCTTAAGGAGGGCTAACTTTTTAATCGCAGAGTTAATCCATTCAGAATAATTAGTTGTGGCTGTATTAGAATCATTCTTGAGGGAGGTATGAGAAGCTGCTAAGATATCAGTAGGCTTTCCTGTTTTCAGTTTCTATTTTGGTCAATTCTGGTGGGGTTCTTTCAGTGTTTTCAAGTGATTTCAATACCTTAAAAACAGTGGTTATCAATGGTTACACATTTTTGCGCCATTAAAAACAACAGAAACAGTGTTTTTCCCGTGTTTATGGAATTTTTGGCTTTAATTATTGCTTGCTTTATGCACTGATAGTGAATGGTATATAGACAGTGTACATACAGTGTAAATGAGGTCTAAATATATTTTTCACAAATTAAAATTATCGTAGTGCACCATAAAATCCCTTTTCAGTGAGTCTTTGGTCATGCATGCTCGCTCTTTCCTTCCCATGTAAACTTTTCTCTGTCAAAAGGCCCTCTCAACATTGGCACTTGAGACATGCAACGCCAAAATAGCCATTATACAATTTGCTTACTCTGGCCACTGACATAGCTTTCCATACCTATACTGGTGCACCTGAAGATTGTTATTCTCTGCAACAGGTTCTGCACCATATACGTTGAACTGTGCGCATATGCCCTCGGAGTTACTTAAGTGGTCAAAAATGAGGCAGCACTCTGAAACTCCCGAGAAAATTGCCCTTCACGGAAGGGATCTATAACTTGTACAGAGTACCACAGTGAGGCTTCATTGACTTCAAATGCCATGGTTGGTGAAGGGCTATTTCACATACATTGTAAAATAAAAGTTGCTGAATTGCCTCTCAACATTTCTTTGCTGACCAAGTGGCAAGCACTCTAACATGGAATATGTTGCAGTGCCAAAGTCACTGAAAGTGTCGCCCAGCCTACTCTCAAGGAGATGTTTCACATCTACACCAATTATGATGAACACTTGGTAGACAAGTGTGTTTTCAGACTCTAGTTTTTTTATTATGTCCACTACAGCAGTCATGCTTTCCTGTAAAAATCTAAGAATGCAGTAGAGTGTACGTTTTTTTCAAATCACTATCAATATGTGATCAAAGAGCCTCACATTTCTTGCCCTGGCATCATCACTCAGCAAAGGTTCTGTAAATGATTGCCACATGGATACTATAGCATTCATGGCCTCTAGGACTGAGAACCACCAGCTAAGTGACACAGTTGGGATGACTCTTTCTTTGATGCTACACAAAGCACAAAATGAGAAATATTTGCGTTTTAGTTTTTGTGCATAACAAAACAGGGCACTAGAATGGACTAAAAAGTCAATAGCATTCTTCAGTAACTCTGAAGATTGTAAAGATGCTTTCAGTATACCATCTAACAAGTGTCCTTCTTGCAGGTAAGCACTTCAGCTCAGGTATATTTTTTGATAGGTCATCACACAACTTTTTCATATACATAGCTGAATCACTGCAAATACAAACAAAATCACTCAAATCTTTGTTGAACTTGGTAATACCTTTTTGCAGCAGCATTCCAAGTGACACTGCGTTCCATATTTTCCAAAAGTCTGTTGTCATGTTTTCACCAGTATCCAGATGCTTTATGACTGCACTCTTTTCACATATACCTGTCACTATTCCTTGCATTGCATGTTTAAAGCATGGGGTGTTTGGTAAATCACCTACAATCAAAACTGGCTCACTAAAAAAGGGGGCTGATGTACCAAGAGTTTTCACCCATTCTCTGTGGGAAAATGTGATGGTACATATTGGGAAAGATACTTATGAAACCTACATATTCGAGGCATGTGGGGTGCTGAATTCATATCTTAGCATAGATCGCCGCCTAGTGTTGGGTCCGAATGTTTGCACCTTGTTGTCTTGGAAGAGTCTTCGAAGTATCACGAGATAGGTGGCTCCTCCCCTGGACTACAGTGCGCATGGACATCTTCTCCATCCTCAGATTGTTTTTCTCCACCATTGGGTTCGAATGCACTTCGACAACTCCAACTTCGGGATCGAAGTTTTCCTAATTTCTAAGGCCAAAAACCTCATAGTTTCGACGGTATTGTTTCTGCTCGGTATCACTCGACTCAACAACTCTTTCCGTCCATCTTTGGTAGTCGACGCGGGCCGTTGGGCTTTTTCGACACCACGTGGGCCTCCCGCCGATGGAAAGAACCCCGTTTACAAGATGCCCATAATGTCGATCCAAGTTTCCTCATAGCGATAAGCATACAGTTTGCAACAGGTGCCTGTCTCCGGAGCACAACGAGGAAGATTGTCCAGCTTGTGCTCAGTTCCGGTCGAAGAAAACTATCCGGACCCGAAGAGCTGCTCGACAAGAGATGCAGCGACAGGCACCTGAACTGGAACACATTTTAGACGACGAACATGAACTTCCAGAGGCAGCGGACTCAAACCTAGAGCTAGTCACGGTAGAAGACCAGTCGGAATCCGATGAAGACTTCCCACCGGGGCAAACCGTGAGTACTAAACCCCTACCCTGCCTCCACCTCCAGACAAGGCTCTGGTCAAAGCATTGCCAAGTGGCCTTAGACGCGACCGAAACACAGCTTCAGAAGCCCCGCCTTCCGGCTCGGCTCCAAAGACCATTACCAAGCCTTCCAGTACCCCGGGACCAAGTAACTCTTCTCCAAAAGGCCGTAGGCTCAAAGACTGTTCCAAAGCCTATAACTGGCCCCGACACTAAAAAAGTCGTCAATCCGAAAAACACCGGCCAACCACGAAAGGTCGTCGACCCGAAAAAGACAGTCGACCAGAAAAAGACAGTTGATCCAAAAAAGGCCGTACACCCAAAAAAGGTAATCGAGCCGAAAAAAGGAATTGACCCGAAAAAGGTAGTCGATCCGAACACTGTTTCCGACGCAAAAAAGGGCGTCCAACTGAAAAGGGCACCGAAGAAAGCCGTCAACCCGAAAAAACACATAGAGCCGAAAAAGGCTGTCGACCCGAAAAAGACCGTCGAACATAAGAAAGTCGTCGAGTCCAACAAGGCCGTCAAGCCGAAAACAGCTGTCGAGCCGACGAGAGACGACGGGCCGAAAAAAGCTCAAGACAAAAATAAAAACAAGCAAGCGACCGATCCAAAAACATTGGCGCAGAAGCCACGGACAGTGGAAGAACTTTTTCATCCTGATCCAGTGAGCCCAGACCAAAATAGACTGCATATAGACCCTGATATAGGACATATAAGAGTCTACAATAAGAACAAGAGAAAACTGGACACTGAGGCTCCTTCTCCTGTTCCCTCTAAGAAAAAGGATTTTGGGACATCCCCTTCTAGACCTTTTACACCTCCTCCTTTTACTCCTGACATGCATTATGTTCCATATTCTCCTACACCTCCACATTATGATGAGGGAGAGGACATGGTGAAGACCCTCATCAGGACTTCATAGACCCTGATAATCAGGGAACCCAAGATTACACATGGGATAATCAGAATGACCCCAATGACCCATATGATACACAACCCATACCAGATCCCTCCACATATGCCACAAAGCCATCCCCTACTGACGACACGGTTGCTTTTAACCAGCTAGTTGACAGAGCAGCTCAGTATCATGGTGTAAGCATGCACACTGACCCTGTAGAGGAGGATTTCCTATGTAATACCTTCCCAACGTCAGAGAAGAGTATACGCACACTCACTATGCTAAAGGGAGTACGTAAGCACGCACCAGACATCTTTAAAGACCCAGCCAGAGCGCGTGTCCTCAATCCAAGAATTGAAAAGAAATATAAACCAGCCCCTACAGACCCCTCTTCTATCAAGTCTGTTACCACTAGACTCTCTTTTTGTTTCGAACAGTAGAAAGAGGACGAATTCTCAAACAGGTGATACTCCCCCTCCTGACAAAGAGTCAAAAATCTTAGAAGCCTCAGGAAAGAGAGTGGCCTCTCAGGCAGCAAATACCTGGAGAATAGCCAATACACAAGCTCTTTTAGCACGCTATGACAGATCACACTATGATGAACTGGAGGGATTATTACAACACCTACCAGAACCTTATAAGGCAAAAGCTAATGACCTAATTCAAGAAGGAAAATTCATCACTAACGCATCTATAAAATGTGCCCTTAATGCAGCCGATACAGCCGCTAGGTCTGTCATCACTAGTGTGTTGCTACGCCGCTATGCCTGACTACGCATCTCAGGTTTTAAAAATGAAGTACAGTCTACCATACTTAATCAACCCATTAACCAGGATTTCTTGTTCGGCCCAGCAGTTGATACCATATTAGAAAAGATGAAGAAAGATACCGACACCGCAAAGTCCATGGGTGCACTTCAATTCCAACAGTCTAGGGGCTCCTATTGCCGCTCCTCCTTTCGAGGCTGAGGCAGAGGCAACACATCACAAACCTCTTCATCATTTAAAACAAATACCCAAGGCACCTTTAATAAAGGTTCCAACAGAGGAGGTTATAGAGGAAATAATAACAAAGGCAGAGGACGTGCTAATAATAACACCAGAGCTTCCGCCACCAACAAACAGTGACTTGTTCACACTCCCTCCAGACCACTTAACACCAGTCGGAGGCAGAATAACACAATACCTACCAGTCTGGAATGCCATTACCACAGACAGGTGGGGGGAGACCAATTATCCAGTATGGTTACTGCCTGGAACTCACTTCTACTCCACCCAACATACCACCCAAACACCGTCCAATGTCAAAAGAACACATCACGCTGTTACAAGAAGTGTTGTCCATGCTAGAAAAGGGAGCCATAGAGCCAGTCCCTTTTCAACACCAGGGCACAGGGGTATACTCTCTATACTTCCTTATTCCCAAAAAAGACAGGTCCCTCAGACCAATATTGGACCTCAGACCTCTGAACCAATATATACTTTCAGAGCATTTCCATATGATCACTCTACAACAATTACTCCCGCTACTCCAAGAAGGCGACTTCCTCGCTACATTAGACCTCAAGGATGCATACTTTCACATACCTATACATCCAGCTCACAGGAAATACCTCAGGTTCACAATAGTGGGTCGCCACTGCCAATTCAAAGTTCTTCCCTTCATGGTAACTACAGTACCAAGGGTATTTACAAAATGCCTAGCAGTAGTAGCAGCACACCTCAGAAGGCAACACATCCATGTGTTCCCCTACCTAGACAATTGGCTCATAAAAGCCAACTCATACGTACAGTGTGCAACCATACGTCTCCAGCTTCTACACAGTCTAGGATTCTCCATAAATTACCCAAAATCACATCTGCAACCCTCCCACATACAACAATATCTGGGAGCAACAATAGATACCTCAGTGGCGAAAGCATATCCAAATCCAGCCAGGATATCCAACATACAGTCTCTCATTCAAAGATTTCAGCCACAACACTCCCTGCCAGCTCGAGTGTTCATGCAGCTTATAGGCATGATGGCCGCCTGCATATACATTGTCCCTCATACCCGACTCCGAATGCATCCATTGCAAGAATGCCTAGCACAACAGTGGAACCAAGCTCAAGGACAACTAAAAGACCTAGTGTTGGTAGACAATCGCACTTGCAACTCTCTGCAGTGGTGGAACCCACAAAACCTTTCCAAGGGGCGACTGTTCCAATAGCCAGTTCCACAAGTAGTATTAACAGCGGACGCATCACTGACAGGTTGGGGAGCCCACCTCCTTCAATACACAGTCCAAGGTCTCTAGACAGTCAAGACATTGCATATAAACCACTTAGAGTTACTAGCAGTATTTCTAGTAATGAAAGCCTTCCAGAAATACTTGTACAACAAGGCTGTGTTAATCCGGAAGGACAACATGACAGCCATGTACTACATCCAAAAACAGGGAGGGACACACTCCCCACAGCTGTCTCACCTAGCACAGAGCATATGGAAGTGGGCAATTCCAAAAAACATCTTTTTTCTGGCAGAACACCTCCCAGGAATAGACAATCAGATCGCAGATCTACTAAGCCGACACAGCCAACAAATACACGAATGGGAGATTCACCCTCAAGTTCTCCAACCATTCTTCCAAAAATGGGGACAACCAGAGATAAATCTGTTTGCCACAAAAGAAAACTCAACATGCCAGTCCTTTGCCGCCAGGTTCCAACACCCGTTGTCACAAGGCAATGCGACATGGATGAACTGGTCAGGCAGATTTGCGTACGCTTTTCCGCCAACCCCACTGATTCCATTAGTGGCACGCAAACTAAAACAACAGTCACTCACAATGATCATGGTTGCTCCCACATGGGCAAGACAGCCATGGTACACAACGCTCCTAGAACTCTCAGAACCCGCACCAAAGACTACGCCTGTCGACACAATTGCTGACACAGAACCATGGCAAAATCAGGCACCCAGATCCCAATCAGATGAACCTATCGATCTGGCTCCTTAGGTCTTAGAGTTCGGATACCTTAACTTGCCTCCAGATTGCATGAACATTATCAAGGAAGCAATGCGCCCCACTACTAGAGCATGCTACGCAGCTAAATGGAAAAGATTTGTAATCTATTGTAACAATAACTAAATCAACCCATTCGATGCCTCCATCCAAAACATAATTTGTTACTTGCTACATCTTCAAAGATGTAATCTAGCATACTCATCCATAAGGCTACACCTTGCTGCTATAGCAGCATATCTTCAAAACAGGCAACACGTGTCCCTGTTCAGAATACCACCTATCGAAGCTTTTATAGAAGGACTTAAAAGAATTATCCCTCCAAAGCCTCCACCTTCGCCAGTCTGGAACTTAAACGTAGTATTAACCAGACTCATGGGCCACCTTTCGAACCACTCCACTCATGTGAACTACAATTCTTAACATGGAAAGTGGCATTTTTAATTGCCATTACCTACCTCAGGCGAGTGAGTGAGCTACAGGCACTCAAAATAAGGTGGTGCTTCGTACTAACCCTAAATTCATGCCAAAAGTTATATCCACTTTCCACATCAATCAGTCCATAGAATTGCCAGTTTTCTTTCAAAACCCGCAGTCGGTAGCTGAAATAGCCCTACACACACTAGATGTCAAAAGAGCGCTGCTATATTACGTTGACAGAATTAAATCATTCAGAAAAACAAAGCAACTTTTTGTTGCTTTTTCTCCACAACATAAGGGTAATCCCATTTCAAAGACAGGAATAGCCAGATGGATAGTTAAATGCATTCAAATATGCTATCAAAGGGCAAAGTGCACTTTAACAGTTCCCCCAAAAGCCCACTCAACGCACAAAATGGGGGCCTCCATGGCTTTCCTAGGAAATATTCCCCTAGAAGACATATGTAGGGCGGCTACATGGTCTACCATACACACTTTCACTAAACACTACTGTGTTGACGTGCAAGCTAAGCAACAAGCTGCTGTAGGCCAAGCTGTCCTTAAAACTCTTTTTCAAACAACTGCAGCTGGTACAGGCGGCCACTGCTAGAGGAGAAACTGCTATAAAGTCTATGCTAAGATATGAATTCAGCAGCCCACATGCCTCGAACGGAAAATGCCACTTACCAGTATGCATCTGTTCTTGGCATGTAGGGCTGCTGACATTCATATCACCGGTGCCTGTCACAGCTCCAGGGCTTCCTTCTTAACATACATTTACATGGTCATCTCTTACTTTTCTATACTCCATCTTTGCCACAATGGCGAAAAACAATCTGAGGATGGAGAAGATGCCCATGCACACTGTAGTCCAGGGGAGGAGTCACCTATCTTGTGATACTTTCGAAGACTCTTCCAAGACAACAAGGTGCAAACATCCGGACCCAACACTAGGCGGCGATCTATGCTAAGATATGAATGTCAGCATCCCTACATGCCTAGAACAGATGCATACTGGTAAGTAGCATTTTCCTTTTCCTATCAGTGAAAGACTCAAACGTAGCCAAATAATCAAATGTGATTTTGATATTTCCTGATTGTCTACATTTTATAAAATAAATAAACAACACCTAAAATATGCTTCTAACCCCTGTATCTTTAGACCAAAGACCCCAAAACTGAAAAAAGGAAGAAACAATATTTTAGTGACATCCCCAAACAACAAAACTCAAGCAGAATAATGTTAGCTCAGTCTTTAGTACTGCTACCTTCTATAACAAAGTTACATTGTATTGGCCCCTTCTGGAAGAAGTAAAAATGACTCTTTCACTCTCCTTTCCCTTTTTTTTATAATGGCATTTACTTTGTGCTTATGCAGGTGTTTTTTCAGTGTTTATATGTTTACACTGGTGAGGGCTATTTTCCTTCTGGTGGTGTTTTATCAGTTATTATAGGTTTAAACCTAAGAACCGGACAGCCTAGATATCAGTAAGTTCAGTTTAGTAGTTTTATTCCTGGCCCTGGATTTTATGACCTGCAAAGTTGTATTAACTAATGCACTTGTAGCCGTGAGTTTTAAAGTGAAGCTGATGGCTTTATGATCAAATAATACTAGCGGCAACACTGTTTCTACCTGCAGGTCCGGATTGCTGGGATTAGATCGGGTTGTGCTGGAGCAAACTAGATCTTGTTTGTCATAGGTGCAATAGGCATGGACCTTTTATTCATGGGAGAAGTGTTTGATTGGGCAGTGTTTTGCCACTTAGGTCGTTTTTCTTTGTGAAAAAAAGCAGCCAGTTGTAGAGTAAAACTCTTCTAATGAACTTTACTGAACTATCAGATAGTGCATCAATTACATTGAAACTTTCTACAAATTTGTATTCGCCTGGAGTAGCTTATTTGTGTAATAGGATTGCCAAGCCTCTTTCACCACCCTTTTGTAGAGGTCGAGTTTAGATATGTAAAGGCTTTGTGAGTCCTAATTCGAGTAACAGTGCCAGGCTCTTTCAGAGGTTTTCGTATCCAGTTTAAGGATAATGACCCAGAGGCCCATGGCACAGCTGTTTGTTTTTGCTGTGGTTGCTTAAAATCTTTGGGGCAATTTCAAATAGTGTGGAGTTTTATCAGTGAGGAGATGATCCATGAATCAATTCTGAATTAACTGTATCAGGACTTGTAGGATAAAGGCACCTATTGGCATGTCCTAAAAAAGATGGTTCAGACACCTGTTTCCAATCATATGAGGTAATTTTGTTTTTAACTGAATTGTGTGGTAGTTGGGTTTGGACGGAATGTGAAAAGTAAAATAAAATGATTTAAATATGTGATAGGAATGACTGTGTACTTTTACAATGATGAGATGCACACCCCTGTACTCTTATTTTATCAATCTTTTTTTACTCCGTTTTGCTGCTTCAGACCTGTTATGGCGTGCAATGCTAGATACGCACTCTGTCCAATTGCGCTTGCAAATTATAAACAAAAACACGGGGACCCAGTTAGATCCCTTTACTAGCAGCACAGCCTTGCCTGTTGCTCCAATGAATCCAATAAATCAAGTTAATCGCTGTATATGCTTCAATTAATGTACTCTTTGACACTGTTCCTTTTCTTTCTTTTTCATTTCTCATTTTAAATCGATTTATTATATCCATTCCCAAATTAATTCCACGAATATTTACAAACAGGAGGTATTTCCACATGTCACAACTTTATTGTGAATGCACCCAATGCATTTCGGGAAAGAAAGATTTCCCTTCGTCAGGGGTATCTATACAAAAATCCATGGAATGACTGTAACCCAGCAGCCAACAGTCACCCAAAAGTTCAATACGTATTGTCCACCCGAGAACTTTCCTTTGATAAAATAAAAGTATGGTACACACTTAAAACGTAATGCTGCACAGCACATAAAAAGGGTACAATTCTTTTACAGGTGCTTGGGCTACTGCGCCTTCTAATCTGCCCCACCTCGCCTCTCTCTCTGGTATCCCCTACACACAAGTAGATTCCATCCTTGGGGTGAGTGTCTATCATGCAAATACCAATACTTTCCATTTTTAGCAATCAGCGGCTTTAGCAAATCTCAGGTTTCACAGACTTACCACAGTGCAGACGTCGGAGTTTAATTTCGCTGCTATAGGGGCCAACATCATGCCTCTTGCTTCACTCCCTCTTCTGGTAGAGACGCTCTGGCTGGAGGTTTGACTGGCAATCTTGAGAGGACCTTTGCAGAATGACAGTGGATTGTGACATCTGATGTCCTTGCAGGCAGGCGTGGACTGCAGCAAGCAGAGGACACTGTTCCAGGACACCAGTGAATTGCAGCTGGCAGACTGTCAAGATCATAGCTCTTTGAAGGAATCCACTGTGGAGATCTCAGATGCAGTACCACAGCACTCCTCAGGCACAGTCTGTGAACAACAGTGGCACCGTCTACTTTGGCACAAACGTCTGAATGATGGCACACTCCGCCTCAATTAGAAAACTTCTTGATGGTGGCGTGCACAGTAGTAGTATCTACCTTTGGCACAAGTTTCTTTAGGGCAGGGGTGATGACCGCCTTCTGTGATTCCTTAGTGAATCATCCACACAGAGTGTTTGCAGCCCACATTTCTTATGGCAAGCAGATCACTCACTTCTTTCTTTCTTTGGCCATCGGCTCCACACAGCAATGAATGTCATGCTGCTCTAGCTCTTTAGATCAGTCACACCTCTGCAGGGTTGACAGGCTTCTTCTCCCTCTGAGCAGCACGTATACTTCAAGGCAATTCAAGTCAGACGTTCCGGTTCTTGCAGTGAGGCTGGACCCCAGGTGATGTCCCCTCACCTTTAGGAAGCTGGCTGTCAGACAGACACCAGCTCTGGTTGCACAGCTGTCCTTTGAGTATACTCTGAAGAACAGTCCCTTTCTTGACTGAAGAGAACTTAAAACTAGAACAAAAAGGTGGTCAGTGTCTCCCACTTTTATACAGATTAAGCTGTGGATGCGGATTATCTATAGGCACTTTAAGCAAATTGGGTTGGATCTCTTCTCATCTAGGCTATCCTCGATGTACACCATTTATGCAGAGTGAGTCTCCTCACCGCAGATAATTTTACAGCTTGGAGTACCAGCAACAGAGGCATGAAGAGCTGTCAGCTGTATGCACCTGGCTCATCAACAACCTCACTGACTGTGGTCAGGAAGAAGCCAAAGTGCTGGCCTGACCTAAAGGACCCTTTTCACCTTAACAACAGATCTGCAGTCCCACCCTTCACCCCCATTATCTACAAAATGGCAGTGCTCATGGAGCACAATCAGCTGCTACTTTCAGCAAAAGTACCTAATTGAATTCCTAAAGAAGCCTTAACTGCTCCTTTTCCCTACTTCAGTGTCTGTCTCCTCCCTCCAGGAACCGGGGCTTTCAAAAATGTAATTAGGAGGCATCCATTACTCTGGCTAACTCACTGCATGCACTAGACATGCCAGGTTAATGCCCATGCATAACACGCCTTTGGGATGTTAGTGTTCAGATCTGGGATAGGGAAAATAATCAGACCTTTAGATAAATGGGCCGGTATGCCTCCATTCCACAGACACTGATAAAAGTTCTGCTCAACAATACTGATTCTCAGCACATGGTATTCTGCCACTACTCCTCTACATACTTAACCCACCACAGGGATAATAGCCCTCTTTCAGGTAACTGAGGGCATGCTTGGGGCCCCTCAAGAACACACAGGGAAGGTCCCGGACCACACTTATGTTAAAGGATGGCCCTAGGCCTTCATGCACAAACTAGATTAGTGTGAGACTTGTGACCAAAATCAAAAGGTACTTGCATTTAAGCACTGAGAGCAGGGTAACCAAACAGTACACCATGCAGGGGACATTCCCGTGCCAACATCTGCTAAGTCTTGAAAAGTCTGAGCTGCAGGTTTAAGTTGGCCAGTAGGATAGAATTTTTGTTGTTGGTGATAACATTGAAAAAACACTTTTCAATATTGTTGATAAATCCAGAGCCAGAGTTGGACTCAGAGGGCGATTTATGCGAAGAATGGCTAATGACAATTATGCCAAAATTGTAAGAGGTGACGATTTTAGCTCCACGCAAGTTGCAGCACTGTGTTTAAAAATGGGATTGAACTTTTTGCAATGATTGCAAATCCCCCTCCTGCTTTCTCACCTGGGCAGTTGTTCTGAATGAGGGAGTGGCTGTGAGGTTGGTTCTTCTATGGAGGCGTGTGAATACTCTTACAGCCTGTCCAGCTCATGTGAGCTCTGTCTGACCTTGCATTTCCCTTGATGAAATTTCCTGATAATTTGACTAGGCCCTATTGAGATAAGTGATGATGCACAATACAAGCTGTTGCCCAAGTAGTGTAAGTTACTGGACCTGCATCTTCTAAATTGAGAACTCCTGCAGCATGTGAGAATAAAAAGACAGGGGGATTCTTTGATAGCTGGCTCTCCTTCAAAGCAAGTGTGAAGAAATGTATAATTTCCATCTGCACATTCTAGTTAAAATATGACTCTAATCTAAAGATAGAAGTGCATTATCAAACAATGCTTTTTTTGAGGACGCCCCTGATAGATTCTTCTTTTGTATTCAGCTGTGATGCTCAAAATGTATTCATATGTGTTGTTGGCTTATAGTCCGTAATCATTCTCACATTTCACACACGTCTTTTAGAATTCACTCATTTGTAAATTGTTTTTATATATTCATTAATTGAGCATTTGCTTTAAACATCTCCAGCGAATCCTTTGCAACCTTAGTTGTTCCTTCTTCAGGTTGATATTGTAAAAGCATGTTCGATATCTCTCCTTTCCTGTGTTTATATCTCACTGAAATGCATGCTCCAAACAGGTGATTGCAATCCACTACAATGTAGAGTCTGAGATCTGTCAGCAGAAATCACTATTATGTCCCCCCATGCACACGATGTGCTAATTGGACATCACTTTTCCCTCAGTTACAGGGAAAAATGTACACACAAGCCTCCCACTCCTGTCCCACATATGATGATAGGCAGGGTACACCAGAAATGGGGAATAGGTGTTTCTTTACCAGGAACATCCAGTTAGCAGTCTTCACACAGATAAACAGTGAGACAGGCCTGTATTCCTGGTCTGTGATCAAGCTGCCGTCAACGTCTGTATCATAGCTTGCGATAAATTGGTAGTAGCTCCTCTGGGTCATTTTGGGTGACTCCCTGGTGAAAATTACATTAAAAACATAGTACCTCTCCATCAGACTTGTAGATTATAGAGTTTGGTGGAGAAAAATCTATGGCAAGAGAGATGGGATGTTCAGGGCAGGACACCATAGCTTTTCCACGTCATGCAGTGGAGTTTTGTCCCGACAGTGAGTGATGATTAAGGCACTGCACTTGATGTTCATATCCGTTCTCGGCTTGATTGTATATAGCACCTCTTGCCAAGTGCCACAATCTAATAGAATGCGTATATTTCGGATCAGATACAACCTCCCTGTCTCAAGGTGCACCAAGGAACAAAAAGCGATG
This sequence comes from Lissotriton helveticus, assembly GCF_964261635.1. NCBI lineage: Eukaryota > Metazoa > Chordata > Amphibia > Caudata > Salamandridae > Lissotriton > Lissotriton helveticus. The sequence goes on from NC_136065.1 coordinate 512,667,150, forward strand.
CACCTCTACATGTTCAAGGTACAGCCCACTGAACCAGCCTCTCACAAGAGCTTTATCATGTCATTTTGCAGCTTTAAAATATATTAGTAACATCACATTAGGTGTATTATTAACTTTTTTGTGACATGACAGTGTCCCCTCACAGCTTTAAGATTAAAATCATAAAAACTGTATTAACTTTTCCTGTGGTGCGCCTATGTCTCTTTTATTACATTAATTCTGGATACATTATCATTCTTATTCATACCTGGGATACTAAATTGCCAGGACACTATTTTGTTGTGAGTTTGGTGCTATATCAAGAAATGTAAACAAATCTTAAAAACAATTTTGTTTGGTTCTCAGGTGGAACGTGAGAAGATGAAGACTGAGGAGGACACCATGCGTCTTTCAGCAGAGAAAGGGCGTCTGGATCGTTCACTCACCTCGGTAGAGCAGGACCTGGTGGATGCACAAAGACAGGTTCAGCAACTGGAGGTATTTCTCCCCAGGAAACTGCCCATTACGTGCTCTCTGCTATTCCTCTCCTTTTCCACCAGTCTTGAGGAATGCAGTGAACGGTTCAGAGAAATTCCAATTAGTGGGCAGGGGGGAGTTCTAGTTATTTCTTACATAATGATACACTTCTTCAGAGTTCAATCTGCTTTAATACCCAAAGTTACTATTACTCAACTTGCTAGTGCTTCCTTTTGGAACAGTGAACAGCTTAGTCAACTCTGTCAAAATTAGAACCAGAAGCTGCATTAACTCAGCCAAACGTCACACCTGTAGGAGCTGTTTTCCTGACAGTGTGACTAATACTTTGTTATTCTCATAACTCCATTACTGGGGAATAACTGTGTCTTGGCCTGTTGATAGGTTAATATTTTAGAAGTTCATAGTGGAATCCATGTAGTGTGTTTAGAAAACATTTGTTTGTTTCACTGAAGTCCTCTGTCAGCTCTTCATAATTCAACTTGGACTACATTGGTCATGGAAATGCTCCATCTCTCCCTGTAAGTGGCTACCAAACAAAAGTTCCCATCTGGTGTGGGTCAATTGGACTGTTTACAGCACTGAAGGGTCCTTAGATTTTAACAGCACTGATCTGTAAGCACCAGGATTCCTAAACCTGAGCTGTTGGAGCAGAAGTGGGCTAACTTGCTGGTGTACAGTTGGTAGAATTGCTCTTTCATTTACGATTTCATTTACGATTAACCCTCCTAATTATTAACCCTCCTAACATATTCTCATCCTCCTACAGATAGCCTGAAGGAAGGAGATTGTGATGTTTCCATATTAAGTTGTTCACTGTAGATCTTTGTCAGCAACCAGGAGAAGCAATCACTTCACTCAAAAGTATCTACAACTTGATCCAGATTCTGTCCCCCATATCCCACGATAATAAAGACTTACTAACTATAGCTATGCTAGGATAGAGTACAAATGTAGACTGCAAAACATCTTCCACAAGCTCATTTTGTTAGTAATGTTTGACCAAATCCATCATCAAGCACTAGTCCTCAAATTTGCTTGAGTGGAGTTATAATACTAATCTTTCGCAGTCCACACAATACATATGAAGTGTTTTGACTGTCCTTTGGATTTTATGTTAACATTGTAGTATTTGTAAAGGCCAATAATATTTGATTAATATTTTTGAAGAATACATTTTAAATCTAATTTACATGTTGAAGTCTATATTTTCTTGTAGAATTAGTGCCCCAATGATTAGAGTATTTAAAACAGGGCCTAGTAATGGGGAACAGTATCGGTCCCTGTAGCCTAGAGGTAATGCTTTCTGTTCTGGAATCTCATTCTCAGATTCTCCTTTCCCCTTCTTCAAGCCACTTAAGCTCTGAGATCATGGACTGTCTCAGCAAAGGACTTGCACTCTAATTACTTCCGCACCACAGCTACTGCAAACTTACTGAATAACATACCCAGCTTCTCACCTTCAGTCCGTGGCAGACTTCTCCCTCAGCTTTACTTTGATCTTTTGTTGTGAATGTGATTGGCTTGCTTATTGGGTTCTCTTTTTCTGATTGGCTGCACTTCCTGTGAAGGTGGACATCCGCAGGGTTAGGAAGAAGATTACCTATGGCCTGGTGAGTGGCTGTGCTGCCTGGTACTTGTTGAAGGCTGTGGCATCATCCAGTTTGAAGGAGCCAATTGTTTAGATTTGCTTGCAGTGTTTTTGTGGCCCAAGTGTGTGGGTGCACAAAGGATAAGGGGAGCACTACACCTACTGCTACTATGTTTACTTCTTGTGGATATATTGATTTGAAAGGATACCATTGGATCCTGTGGCTTTGGGGAGCCAACACCCTAGGGACCTACCCCTTTGACCACATCAACCAGCATCATCATTATTTTAAGAGTGATCCTAGTGACCTGCACCCTTTGGCAGAACTTTCAGTAGTGTTATGCTTTGCCAGTTAGTAATCTAACATTTTCAAATTATCTGCAAAACGCCAGGAATGCTGCTGAAAGCTTTCAAAAGCTAACATTTTATCAAATTTGCATTTTAGTTTGTCTGATCTACAAATCAATGCCTTACTTTAATTTGATCCCCACAGCATCAGTTCATTCTATGAGAACTTGTTTTATGTTCAGTAGAGCTTAAATGGGAACTAAGTACTGTGATTCTACAAGTATATGAGCTATAAATGCCTTTAAAAAAAAAAAAAAAAAAAAGCATAGCTGTTGTCAACTTTCCTTTACCTCCAACAAAATTCTGAAATCGGTAGTACCCTATAGTTGTTGCTGAATTTCATCTTGGAAGGTTAAAGAGATAGCTACATATTCAGTGATGATGGGAGTCACCTAGTGCATCCTTAGAGCAGGGGGGTAGCTTAGTCAATGAGATTTTGAGGAGGTGGGGTGTTGAATCTTACATTTCCCAACTAAAGAAGCAGTGGGTCACAAGGTGGAGGGGTGAGATGACCAAGGTTTGGTATGGACTGGTCCCATGAGGAGCAAATTCAGTATTCATTTACATTAGATAGGCCTCCGTTCAAAGAGGCACAGTGGCCGAAAACAATGGGTTAGAATGCTAGCTCGAGACATTGCTAGTGGTTAAACTATTTGTTGGTATTCGTCCCATCTCCGTTTGGGTGTGTGATTGACAGTAGCATGCCTGGAAACCTGAGACTTGTACATCTTTCCCATCCTACTACTGCTAATATTTGTGAATTCCAAAAAAGTAGTACCATTACACTCATTCAGGAGTATTTCAATGGGTGCAGATTTACTACTTTTTTGGTAAACTGGGCGCTTTTTGTATTTAAGTTTCTGATCCCAAAAACAGAACAAGTTAAAACCTCTTGGTGATGTGAGAACAATGAGAAAAACAGACACAGCAGACCTGATTCAGAGACCCCAGATCCAACTACCAAGCCATGAATGCTTTCCTTTAGGTGGTGTCATGCCTAAACATCCCAACCCTTCCCTGAAACTATGCCCCTGCCTCGGACCCAAAAGGATACTAATGTCATGCACTTCTGAAGGTCTGATGGTAGATGGGAGACCTAAAGTCTTAATGAGACTTTATGGACCTGAATGAATGGTGGTTTGGCTGAAACGTTAGGGACTAGCAATGGGAGTCTTTTTAAACAGCTTGGACCTGTCTGAGGGAAGTCCTGGGTACATACATCATTAAGGTTCTGAAGTTAGACCATGACAATCAGTAGGTAGGTTTTTCTAGGATTCAGTCTCATCTTGTAGAGTTCAGTCTCTTCTTATAGTAGTCTTCTTGTTCCTTTAAGGTTCAAATCTTTTTACTAATTTCAACATATAACAAGATAACTCACCTACATCCCCGAGGGGGTGAGGGGAAAAAGGCAGTAGGGATGAAAATAGGAGTGGAAGATTGAAAAGGGGATAAAGAGGGGGTAACTTGTAACCGGGGGGGGGGGGAGGAGAGTTGTAGGAAAGGGGTGAGACCTCTATATAAGCTGAGAATCTGGGAGGAGGTTAATGCTGCTGGTTACCGGCTCCGGAGGCCAGTTTGTCCCTAACCCCTTTATAAACCAGTTTTCATATCTAGAGGCTATTCTTCCTTCAGCTGTAAACATCAATTCTGCTCATGCAACCCAGTCCTCTTGTCATGAGATCGGTCCTCCAAAAGTTGGTCTCTTCCCAAACATGCTTTTGTCCTGTGTGAATATCAATTTTGTATAGATATCTGCCCCAGATTCTATGGTCTGGTGTTCCAGTGTGCAGAACAACCCCAACTTCGACAAGGAAAAAACTCTTACTTTAGGGGTCAGTCTCTCATTGGCAAGTCATTTTTCCAACCATATGACTACTCTTCCATGGAAACTCTCAGTCTGGTTCTGTGCCATTGATCGTCGCTAGAGCTCTTGAGATTAGCTGCCTCTTCGGAGGCTTGTCGCCTCCTTATTATTTTTTGATAGAGCCAATTATTTCCATAGAAGTGAAAGTCTCCCCTGTGACTGGCCACTCAATTGACTGACCAGTAGCTTTCTCCTGTTTTCTACTGTAAAAGCAAGCCTTCTCTTTAAGAGAACAGCTGACCCTTCTAGACACAGGCCCGGAATTACCAATCCACCTGGAAGAGACAGTCTTCTTTTAATCTAACCACTCTGCTCATTGAAGGGTCACTCTCAACCCTGTAAGATCTGTCTCTCTATGTAATGTCTCCCTTGGCAGGGTCAGTTTCCAGAGCAATGTCTAAACTTCCCTTGATATGTTCAGTATCTTCTGGGCAAATCCTCTTCACTGCAGTCTCTTGATAGGGTTATTTATTTATAGTGTTCCCTCAGAAATTGAGTCACTACCTTTGCTTTAGCATTACATTTGCTTGGTAAGGCTAGTCTTGCCTTTGCTGGGCAAGGACATTCTTGCTCTGGCTCTTGGCAAGGCAGTGTTAATCGTTCCTTGGCTGGGCATGGGCAAGTCTCCCCTTAAAAGGGTAGAGACAGTTTCTCCTTTGAATGACCAAGCCAGTTCCTTCCCACATCAGGTCATTCTCCTGTAATAGGCTTCCTTCCAGTGTATGTTACAGCAGGATTTGTTACCCCTTTGTGATGCAGACTATTGCTCCCCTCACAGGCACAGCTAGCTGACATGGAGCAGACACACTCTCAAAGTCTAATGGAGTCAGTTACTCGTCACCGGCAAGAGCTGCAGCAAGAAATCGAGAGACTGCGAAGCTCACAACTCCAGGCAGAGCGCACCTTAGATGCACGGGAGCGCGCTCACCGTCAGCGCGTGAAAGGACTGGAAGAGCAGGTGAGGACCCCTAAGAAACTCCCACTGGGAGACAACAAGAGTGGGAAAAGTCTTTATCAGGGGTTGGGGTAGGGATATTCTTGTTGAGTTGCTTGCTCTGTAAAATCCCACCTGATGTCAATTCTTAGATTCGGTTAGACATTTCACATCTTTAGCTTATTAGTAACAGCTTTTGTATGTTTAATCCTGGCTGGCTTTGATACCCTTCCATAACCCTTTACTCTCTGTACCTGGTTAAAAAAAAAATTGTCATACCTAGAGGATCTCTTGATGTTGAATGCCTTATTTTTATATAATTTTACCTTTTTGTATTTCTCGTCTTATTTCTGCTTCTTAATATATGTTCCTCACTGTCTACATTTCTTCCATCTTTCATACCTTTTGCTCTCAGTGTATTTTAGTTTTTACCAATTAAACTAAAGAAAAACGCTCCAGGCAGTGTTTCGATGTAGTGCTCTATACAGTTCTCTGGTATTTCATGTTGGCATAGGGTGTGGGTTAAATGGTTGCAGTAACCTCATGAGATATTTCCACTCCTACAGGACGTTATGAAAGAGCTGAATTAGATTTATATCATTTAAAAATACAGACACAGCACACATTCCATATACACCTCACCTACATCATTCAGCAGTAGCTCTGTTCTCACCATTCTTTTTAAATCTTTCCTCCTTCTTGTCTAGGCATTTCCCATTGCTACCATAAACATGATTCTGGTGTCTGTGATAGTTTGGACGCGTTACTAATATGTTATTCATGCAGATATTTATGGTTAAGGATCAAGGATCTCATGCTTGTTTTTTTTTTTTACAAATCTTTATTCATTTCAAGAACATAAGACATGGAACCATGTCAGCAAACCATCCCAGGCCCAAACTGGGTCTATGACCAAACACAGTGGAGGCACACAAGCGCAAATGCGATATAATGTCATCACCATTCAAGTAAACTAGCAGTAATAAATATAAAACAGTAGCACAGAACTCATTCTGCAGACCGTTGTGTGGAAATGTGCTTTTTAATGAGCACACCGGTGCAGGGGTCACCCTTCTCTGTTCACGGGTCAGTAGATCAACAAAATAGAGATTGGCACTGAAGCTGGAATTCAAATAAGAAGTTTATTAATCACTCATGAGTGGGACTACATCCAGTTATCGCAAGAAGCTGCCAGTAAGATTTTCAGTAGCTCGGGGATTGGAGAGGAGAATAACTGGAGTCCTTACAGCACCCCCAAGTGTTCCAGGAGGTAGTACATTGAATACACAGACCATGGTGCTTATATACAGAGTTTGTTGCAGAGAAGCATGTAGTTACAAATAGAAGGAACAAGCATTCACAAGAATAACTACCAACAATATGGACAGATGGGAGATCACTTAGTCAGCAAAGTGGGAGGGGGAACAAAACTGCTGACAGCAGCCACAAATAGTCGACAGTTACATCTTGGACCAGGTGCATTTCAGCAGCTACAGGCCTTTGCTTAGCACATACAATGCTTTGGCTAAATACAGAAGGAGTTAACTAAAGTTCATGACACAAGCAGAATAGAAAGGCGAGCAACAGCGAAGACAGAAGAATTACATAGCTAATAAATTGGATGCCACAAAGAAGATGGCTTCAGCGTCAGCTTTATGCTAACAGAAATTATTTTCGATTTCCACAGTTAGTGTGGGTTGAAGAATTCACATTCCTCTCCCCAGCAGGCCAGGGACCAGGCCTGCCCCTCCCCAGGATATCAGTATATGGGCGTCTCCTCAATAGGACTATTTGTCAAGGCGTGCAGAGGGGCCTTCAACCCAGACAGTGGTCAGGGACAGAGCATGACCGTTTATCTTCGGGCATCCAGGGGTCTCTAGCCCTCCCATCAGGAGTCAACCCAGGGTCCGTTTCCCCAGCCACATCAGGTTCCCTCTCCGGGAGATGTGAATGAAAAGGTGTGTACATAAATGGTCGAGGTGGACGTAAGTTGTCTCGCACTCAAGGTTCCTGACAAAAATGTCCCAGATCATGCCCGCTGTCCTGTCTCCCCCCACCTGCCGACCTCTGCTAGAACATCCACCCATTATAACAATATAGGGAGTCAGCTAGTCACTTCTGGGGCTGCCTGTGACTTCCTCGATATTGCAATTTTCCACTTGAAAAGTATAAACACTAGATCTATAAATCTGTGCATTTATCTATCTCCCTTAGCCTGTGGGCGTTTGTTTAGCTAGTAGGATTCTGGCATGGCTAAGACTACCCCACCAACCAATGTGGAAGTGATCCCAACCACCTTCTCCCAGGTCCGCCAATTCGTAGAGCACTCCCACACCATATGAAAAAAGACCACCTCTGGTGATGTGCATCTGGGGCATAGTGTCGAGGTATTGGGGTACATGCGTGCTATGTGGCTTTGCGTTAGGTACGTCTGATGTAGGTAATTAAAAGGTGTTAAATGAAAGAGCAGTTTATGCATTACCCCCTTAATCTGCTGCAAGGCTTGTCCCTATTGTTTGTCTGCAAGGGCGATGTGTATGTCCCCTGTCCAGTGCTCGCGCATCTAAGTGTCAAGCCTCTGATGATGGTTCATCAATGCAGTATAGAGGGTCGATATTAGTTTTTGTGTGCACTCCTTTGGGATAAGGCTGCGTGTAGCAGTTCTGTCATAGGTGGTTTTGAGTGGCCCCACCGCCAGTGCGTAATTACTGTTGAGTATATGGCATTGTATGTTAAGGAGTGTTCCACTGGATGGACAAGAACGCTTCCTACCGCATATGTTCTTCTGGGGCGTCTCACCAAGTCTGTATCTCTTGGTGGCGGTGTAGTCCTTGGAACGCAATTGTATGCCAGATGGGCCGCAGCGGTGAGTATGGGGCCGCACTCCCATGAATGTATCTCTATCAGCAGTGTGGTCTTCATCTGGTGTGCCACATTGGGAAGTCGCAACCCGGGGTGGACAACCAAGGGTAAATATGTGTCCCATACAGGGCGCGCTAGACCTCCAATCGCTCCGAGCATGGGACCGACCATAACCACCGCAAAAGCCCCTGTATCTGACCCACCGCGTAATAAAGCTCAAAGTTAGGGGCCCCAAGTCCCCTTCATGTAAAGGGCAGCAAAGCTTGATGTGTGCTACCCAGCATCTGCCCATTTCTCAAATTAGTTTTACCAGCATCTTATTGAGGTCCATGAAGAAGCATGAGGGAAGCACAACAGACAGGGCTGCAAGCATATACAACAGTCATGGGGGAGTATCAGCATCTTATAGATTGCCACCCAGCCTACGGGTGAGAGTGGCAACGATATCCAAAACGAAAGGGAGCCCCAGATCAAATTCATCACTCTACCCACATTGCCCTCCATAAGGTCGCCATCATAATGGAAAATCTGTATTCCTGGGTATTTGAACGTATCAAATTGACATGAGAGGCGAGAGGGGGCAGCTCCTCCATGACCCGTTTCGGAATATGGTATAGGGGGAACAGGCAGGACTTGGACCAGTTCACCCTGAAGCCTGATACTGGCCCAAAGTCATCCTGTAGAGACATTAAGCTCGAGAGTGAGGTACCAACGTCCCATAAATAAATGGGAGCATCTTTCGCATATAAGGAGACCACATGTTGGACGTCCCACGATTCAATGTCCCATTGACTGGCCTGCAGCCGCCGTTTACTGGGAAAAGGCTCCATGGCAGGGGCAAAGATCAAGAGGGACAGGTGGCATCCTTGCTGGGTGCCTCGCAGGTTATCAAAGCTCTCCGATATCAGTTGTTCCTTCTTAACCTGAGCCACTGGTTGACCATAGAGGGCATGAAGCCACCTAAGGTACCCTGTACCACAGTGCATCTCCTTCAGGGTTGTAAATAAGAATTTCTCTTCCAGGGTATTTAAGGCCTTCTCTATTTTGAGGAGAGACCACCATCGAGATCCCCGCGCAAACCAGGGGCTCCATCAGCAGTCAGAGCAGAGTAGGCGGCGAATTTTGAGGAAAGTGTTATGCCCGGGAATGAGCCCGTTCTGGACCGGCTGTAACATTGTACTAATCACACGGAGCAGCCTATTTACCAAGACATTTCCAAGAAGAAGGGTAGTCTAAATTCAGTAGTGAAAGAGATGTATAAGATTTAACATCCAGAGGGTCCCGGGCCAGTTTGGGCAAAATGACTATCAGGACTTCACAAAGGGAGTCCGGAAGTCTACCCAACTTCAACACCACATAATACATCTCCAGCAATCTGGTGAAGAGCGAAGCATTGACAGCGGCATTGTATTCTGTGGGGAGGCCATCTGGGTCTTATAACAAGCGATATGCGTAACGGCAGAGCGGATCTCCTCCACCTGAAGAGGAGGATCAAGCTCTGTGCCTTTTAGCGGGTCCAGCCACGTGAGAGGGCGTCCCCTTCAAAAATCCTGTAGCCTTTTCATGGAAGGGCTCCCCCTCCATCATATAGGGCCCGATAATAAGCCACAAAGGGTTTGGTAATGGCCATCTGAGGAAGGTGTTATGTATAGTCTAGCCTTTCCAAGCGCACTTCAAGGTCTCTGTGCTCCTTTCTCAAAATTCTGAGATGTTCCGTCTCAACTGTCCACGAAGGTATCCCAACTTCCAATTGTCTGATCTCCCTTTCCTGCGATGTGAGCTCCCTGCAGATAGTTTGTTGAACCCCTATTTACGATACACCACCTTATGAGCATCCCATTTTATCACCCTAAGGGCAGTAGAACCAGAATTTGCGACAAAGTCTTAAACTACATACATTGCTAGGGCATCACAAAAAGAAACATCTTGGATCGCCTCTGTCTGAAGTCTCCCCGTGGGAATGCTGGGGTGGGCTCTACCCTAACTCAGCGTTAGCAGTAGCAGACCATGACCCGAGAGCCTACATGCCAAGTACTCAATATGTAGACTCAAGGGGCCAAATACCACCCCACATAGGAAGAAATCTAGTCTGGTATGTAGACGATGGACTGTTGAGTAATAGGAGAATTTACTCTCTTTTGGATGCTGGATACGAGAGATGTTGTGTAACCTGCTGCGAGATAGCAAGCCCTGAAAAAGCTGGGTCGTCCTGTGACACCCAGATTCTGGCACTGGTGGGAAAGATCTATCTTTATTGATGCTTGGAGCGCAATTAAAGTCCCTGCTCCTGAAAGTAGGGGCGTGTGGACCACTAAGGAGAGCCAGAGTGAGGCACCCCAGGAACACTGAGTTGCCGGCATTCAAAGCATATATTGCTAGCAGCATAAGTAGCATGCCATCTTGGTGGCCTTCAACTACCACGTATCTCCCCCCCGGATCTACTTTGTGCATGGCTGTCACAAAGGGTACCCCTGGGGAAATCCATACTAAAACCCCTCTAGTGTATGCCGACGTTGTTGTCCCTTAAATCTGCCCCCTTCATTTCACCCAAAGCTTACTTAACTCAACCATTGACATGTGCATCTCCTGTAAGAGTGCTGTGTGCATGAATGCCTCTTCAAGTAAGTATGAATGCGGTGTCTCCTGGTGGGAGTGGCCATGCCTCTCACATTCCAGGTCAGTAGGTCATATTGCAGTATGTATGTGTCCGGGTAGGTTAAGTCATTAAACATGTATACAGTTAGGTGGCCCAGGTGAACTCCAGTCCACCTTTCTAGCCGTGTAGGGGCATGGTATTGCCTGTGGTGACGGGAATAGTGTAGAGTTCTGCCTCCAACAACATATAAACAATAGAAACCCCCCTGTCTTCCCTCCCACTCAAACACCATCCGGCACTCAGCCATTACAAGAACAACAATACATTATAAGCATATATGAAACCACTATATAAATCCAGTCCATTACGGTGAACTGGGTGTGTGTTATTTAGCGTGTTGTGGAACCCGACCCCTTGGGCCCATCACAGTACTTTGGACGAACTCTCTTCATCGATTTTCCCCAAATCCAGACCATTCTTCAGTCTGCCTGGCCCAGAGATCTAGGCACAGAGCTAACCGGCCATGCGAGCCAGAGTCCTCTACAGCAAGTTTTCCGCCATACATGGTATCAACTCCGGAACCAAGCAGTCCCCATCAGTTCATTCTGTAGAGTCATTAGTATCTAAGCCAGTAATGGAGGCTTGGTCCGTCTGCAGAATCGCAAAAGGGTTATGGCACTGCTGCATCGCTTTCTCTGCCAGTGTAGCTCGCTCCCAGGCCGATTGGTTGGAGGTAGAACGATGTCTCGGCCTTCTGGAGTGGCAATAGCGTGTCCACCCAATCCGTTGTTGTCTGGGCCTCCTCCAGAGGCGACGCCAGTCTCTTGGCATGCAGCCATGTCCAAGCGTCTTCAGTAGTCGCTAAGAAGTGGGTCTTCTCATCTTCAATGACTTTTAGTTTTGCGGGAAAGAGAAGTGCGTACTTTAGACCAAGGCTCCACAGTTGCTGTTTCACTGCATTGTATGAGCCTAGTCGACTTTGCACCTCCGCAGTAAAATCCGGTTTGGTAGTAATTATAGTGCTGTCCACCAAGGCTAGGATATCCAGAGTGTGTGACACCATTAAGGAATAAGAGAAACACCACTCCAGGTCTGCACGCTCTCTCAATCAAATTCACCAAGCTCTGACCCTTATAAGAGGCTTCACCATTCAAACCAGATATTACCAGCAAGGACTTGCCTCCACATCATTTAACTCAGGCAGTCATGCTTGATCTGATTTCTTTTATCTAATTAATTATTTTTGATTAATCAAGTGTCTCAGTGAACAACGTCACAACCATGCACCACATCTGGAAATGAAATAATCACAATTGTGTTTGTTGGCTGCTTAAATGCAAACAATTGACAATATTGCACCTTTCCAATCAATCCTGTAGATGTACAGTTAAATTTAACAGATCTCTGCAAGTAAGGGCTAATGCTTCGATTTGCAGAGGAAGTGGTAAATCCTCCGTTGAAGGGTTTGCACTGATAAATTATATAATTTGAATGGAAGATTCCTCTTGATTTGTTAATGATTCAGGAAGGTAATTACCACTTATCCAGTATTGGGGTATTTTTCGTAGTTTCACATACCTGAATCATTCCCCGTCATTGAGGTTGGAGTCCCATCTTGACGACTGATAAAGATTCAGACATGTGAATCTATGAAAGATACCCCAATACTGGATAACCATAGTTACAGGTAAGTAACTTATTTTCTTCCTTCACAAATCTGTATCTATTCTGTTACCACTCATGTCTAAATAAGGGATTTAAACAATAAGGGAAATATTAAACTGGAGTGACGATTCTTGTAGCTTTAATGAATAAAGAAACAAGATTTTAATAACCCCGAAATTCCCCTTCTGTGCGGGGGGAGGGGGCTGCGGGCAGAGCCGCGGTGCTCATGACGAGCTGGGCTCATCATGAGGCACAGTGCAGCTGTGCTCATGCCGAGCTGGGCTCGTCCTGACTTGGCTCACTCCTGTAGAACGCCCGCACAGGTGTGGAATTCGCCGCACAGGGGAGTGGCGCGGCCATTATGACGAGCCCAGCTCGTCATGAGCACAGCAGACAAGGGGTTAAAGACAATAAGGGTATTATTATGCATATAACTTTTATTCACTCCTGAGCAGCAAACCATTAAAGGCTTTCAAGTAGAACTTAACAACATCACAATGGTAAAAAGTCCCGTATAAACAGTTTGGCCTCCATTTTCTTTCTCTTTTGTTTGTTCGTCTTCTGGACTGTTCTATAAATCCTTCCAAATCCATCCTCTTCTAATTCAGAAAGCAAATTATGTAACCTATTCCTAATCTCTCAACATCAACAAATAATTACACTTTCAATTAAATATTCTATAACAACAATATTCATAGAATCTTATAACAACAATTAATACAAAATTGTCAAACGCCAACCCCAACCTTTTCACAAGGGAAGGGCGGGTGGGATAATCTTAGCCTTCTTGTCCTTAATTGAATCTTGATTCTTTAGTCAGTAAACTTGTAAGAATCGTAATTTTATGTCAAGACAGGAGGCTAGCATTAGGCATGTTCTGAGTCTTTTCAAAATACATTTTGAAACATGATCTACAGATTTAAAATAGAACCTTCTAAATGTCTCCGCAGAAGACCAATTAGTTGCTTTCAAAATATCCTCCAAATGACCACCCAATATACAAACCTTACTCGCCATGGCTCCCCTCATTGAATGAGCTTTAAACTTTGACACACCCACACCTGGGTCTTTCATAGCAGCTTTCACCCCCGCTTGCAATTGTAGCAAGTGACACAGCATTAAAAGGCTTCACATAGGATATTAACAGTTTATTCAGGTCTTGCAGCTATATTTTCCCACATCCTATTGATACCCCATTAACCATCATACCACGTACATATTAGGTGAGTCATGGAAAATAGGATAAAAATTAGTCCCAGACATGGTTTTAGTCCATCTGCAAACGTCAAAAACGACACCATTATGTTGAAAAAATGTATGCAAAACTTCCAGGGCCTTCACATCTGATACTCTGTGGAACGAAAAGAGACAAAGTAACGTGGCCAATTTCCTAATGAGTTTCCTCACCTCTAAATATCTATTGGCTGGCCAACTCTCAAATAATTTAGGAACCAAATCTACGTTCCATCAGGTCTGGTACTTCGGTTTGGGTGGCCTTCTCAACCGAATGCCTTTCATCACTCTACATGTGCTCTACACAGCGCTTAGCGACCTGCCAGTATCTGAAAGAGACACATTAGTGATAGATCCTTACCTTAGAATGTACCCAGGCGTCACACTGGATCTGGAAAGTTTTCATCAAAAGTACCCCTGCGCGTCAGAAGGTAGCGGTCTGCGGCTCAGATGCGGTCGTAGGCGCCGAGATGACGTCAAGGAGACTACTTAGGTGCCACCCATGCGCGCTGATGTCAGTTCTTTCTTTTTCCGTGCCAGCAAGCGCAGTGCTGGTTATAGCACGTATCCTAGTCACTTTTTGACTAAACGTTTGAGACGCTTTGTCTTCTATTTTTGAGTCTTTGACTCCTGGTGCCACTTAGGAATGCCTGTGTTTAAATCCTGCGGGGCCTGGCGCCATACAATGTCAGTGGCCGACCCCCATGGCGTCTGTCTATACTGTCTAGAGCGCGACCATGATTCAGGGTCATGTTCCGACTGTCTGGCCATGGCTCCGATGGCCTTACGGGAGCGGTCCCGTAAGTTGCTGGAGGCCCGGCAATCGCCTCCGAGCCATTCGAGGTCCAGGGGTCGATCGAGGGACCGTCCGCGGAGCCATCATCATCGCTCCTCGGGGTCGAAGTCTTCCCACTCGGAATCAGGTAAGAGACGTCATAAGAAGAAGTCAAAGAAGCGTTTACGCTCTCCGACGTCCCCCAGTTGGTCTCCGAACGCGGTCGAGGGGGCTGGGGGTACCACCCCTGCAGCTCCTTTGGAGCCTGTGAGTCCCGCAGCCTACCCCCCTTATCCGGGTCTGTCGGCGACTCCTGCCCAGGTGCAAGATTTTCTTGCTGCCATGGACTGCCTTTTCAGGCCTCGGGCTCCTGCCGGCGCGCCTTCTGGCCCCGCAGTCCCAGCTGAGGGCCCTCCCTTGCTGCCGGCTCCGACCCCGGCAACGCAAGATCCTCCGCCGGCAGCTCCGGCACCACAAGGTCCTCCGCCGGCAGCTCCATTCCCAGCGCCGCAATGGGTTCGATTCGTCCGACCACCGCCCTTGCCCGGGTTCCTGGACAATTTTGCCCCTGTTTGGGACCCTAATTGGGACGCGGAGCCGGACCGGCGTCGTCCGGCCCTTTATTTTCCCGTGTCCCACCCCCACCGCCGCAGCCTGTTCCACGGGCAGTGGAGGAAGGGGACGACTGGGAGGGGTCCTCGGACCCTCTCGCACGGCAGTGCGTGTCAGAACAGGTGGAAGAGTTGGAGGTTGCGGGTGGCCTTGACCTCTCCCCTGACCCTGATTTTCTTTCTCCTTCTGCTGTGGCTATGGAGGATGGCGCCACATACACTGTGGTGCTCCTTAGAGCAGCTGAGGCTCTTGACCTTGACCTGCCTACACTGACCCTCAAAACTAATCTCCTCACTGAAGTACTTCAGCCAGCAGCAAGCCCTATGGAGCCCCTTCTACCCTTCAATGAGGTGTTGAATGCGTACTGATGGGCACCAGGTCTAGACCAGCCACTGTGGCCAAAGCGCATTCCATACTGCTCTGCCGGATAAGGAATCCAAGAAGCTGGAACAGTTTGGCAAGAAAGTGTTTTTATCTGCCAGCTTAGGGCTGCGGTCACTGAACACCGCATGCCTCTTGGGCGGCTACTCCCACGCTGAGTGGGACACGGTTGCGCCGATGCTGTCTCAGTGTCCGGAGGAGGTTCGGACAGTGCTTTCCCGAACTGTTGCTGAGGGGAAAGATGCAGCAAAGTTCGCTATCCAGTGTGGACTAGACAGCGGATTCGCTGGGTAGGGCGATTTCCATGACAGTGGCCCTCCGTCGCCATGCCTGCTTGCGGTCCACTGAATTTTCAGAGGATGTTCAAAGTTCTCTTATGGACATGCCCTTTGATGATACTCGCCTGTTTGGTAATAAGGCAGATAGTGCGCTGGAGCATTTTATGGTCTCCTGGGCTACGGCCAACTGCTTGGGTCTTTCCACCACGCGCCCGGCCACGTCTGCTTTTCGTTGCTTTCATGGCCACGGAAGGGGCGCCGCGGCACGTTCGTTCAGCCAGAAGCCTGTGTAGAACCAACCTAAGCGCAACCACGGACGTGGTACCCGCCACGGCGGGACAGGGGGCCAACGTGCGGGTCAGTCCACCTCCGCTCCTGCAGCATCCACCTCAAAGCCTTCCTAGTACGAGCTTTGGGGCACACCCCACGCTGTTGGGTGGCAGGATTCGCCATAGCCTTCCCCACTGGTGTTCCGTTACCTTGGACAGGTGGGTGCTGCAAATCGTCCGTAGGGGCTACTCCCTCCCCTTCGAGACTGCCCGTCCAGCAATGCCACCTCAATTCCACTGCATGTCTGGGACCGTTTTGCGCTTCTCCTGCAGGAAGTCACGGCCCACTTGGCCAAGGGCACCATCCAGCACGTTCCTGGGCCAGAAGTAGCACATGGTTGTTATTCCCACTACTTTCTGGTCCCCAAGAAGGCCAAAGGGGGCCTGTGCCCCATCTTGGACCTCAGGAACATCAACTACTTCCTACGGAAGGAGAAGTTCAAGATGTTGACTCTGGCTCAGGTCTAATCTGACCTCGACCCTGGAGACTGGATGATAGCGTTGGACTTGCAGCACGCTTATTTTCATATCCCTGTCCTGCCGGCCCACCGGCATTACCTGCGGTTCACGGTAGGCCAGGAGCATTTTCAGTTTGCCGGACTCCCCTTCGGCCTTACCAGTGCCCCTCGGGTGTTCATGAAAGTGATGGCGGTGGTCGCAGCTCATCTTCGCAGATCAGGGGTTCCAGTCTTCCCCTATCTCGACGACCCACCTCCAGACTACAGCCGACCTCCTGCATTTGTTGGGGTTCTCCATCAACGTGCCTAAGTCGCACCTGATTCCCTCTCAGAAGCTCCTCTTCATCGGAGCGGTTCTGGATTTGACGCAGTTTCGGGTTTATCCTCACAAGCAGCGAGTCCGGGATATTCAGGCTATGATTACGATCTTTCTGCCTCTATCCCGGGTTTCAGTCAGGATGACCCTCCGGCTCCTGGGTGTGATGGCCTCCTGCATCCTGCTGGTGCAACATGCCAGATGGCATATACAGGCTCTGCAGTGGGACCTGAAGTTCCAGTGGGCTCAGCATCAGGGCAGCCTGTCCGATCACGTCCAGATCTCGGAGGGCACTGCACGACAATTGCAGTGGTGGCTCACGAATCGCGACTGGGTCAATGGCAGATCCCTCTCCCTTCCCCAACCGGAGCACACTGTGGTGACGGATGTATCCCTCCTGGGATGGGGCTGCCACTTGGGAGCGGCGGAGATCAGGGGACTCTGGTCTCCGGCGGAGTCTCGCCACCATATCATCCTTTTAGAGCTGCGGGCGATCTGACTTGCACTAAAAGCATTCCTTCCCTCTGTCTGGGGAAGTGTAGTGCAGGTGTTCTCGGACAACACCACCGCCATGTGGTACTGCAAAAAACAGGGCGGGTGGGGTCATGGACCCTATGTCAGGAGGCTTTGTGCCTCTGGACTTGGCTGGAACATCAAGGCATTACCTTGGTGGTTCAACACCGGGGCAGGTTCTCTAAACACCAGGGCAGATGAACTCAGCTGCCGGTGCATGATGGATCACAAATGGCGTCTGAACTCGTACGTGGCGCAAGGTCTCTTTCTGCAGTGAGGAGAGCCTTGGTTAGATCTATTCGCCACCGAAGAGAGCGCGCAATGTCATCAGTTCTGCGCGTTGGAATTTCCAAGGCGGCACTCGTTCGGCGACGCTTTTCGTCGCGAGTGGAGCTGTGGTCTGTTGTACGCCTTTCCGCCTATACCACTTCTACCCAGAGTGCTGAAGAAGATTTGGCGCAACCGGGCCAAAGTCATACTTGTGGCTTCGGATTGGGCACGAAGATACTGGTATCCCGAGCTACTCAGCATGGCAATCGTTCCCCCAAACCGACTGCCTCTTCGGGAATATCTGTCGCAGCAGCAGGAGATGGTCCTCCACCCGAACCTGTCCAGCCTCCACCTCCATGCGTGGAGATTTAGCGGCTACAGTTGACAGCTTTCAACCTTCCTCCCGAAGTCTGTGATGTCATTCTGGAAGCCAGGCGTCCCTCCACTAAGACGGTATACGCCTGCAGGTGGAACATGTTTGTGGCATGGTGCACAGCAAAGGCTGTGGATCCCCTTTCTGCACCTCTGTCCGAGGTTCTTCTGTTCCTTCTCTCTTTGGCCCAGCAGGGCTCTGCTCTGGGCACTATCAAAGGTTATCTTTCGGCCATCTCCACCTTTCTACGGCTTCCAGATCAGTCTTCTCTTTTTAAGTCCCTGGTTGGTAATTGTTTCCTCAAAGGCATGAGGCACATGTTACCTCCTGTGCCTTTCATAATGCCTCAGTGGGACTTAAATCTTGTCTGATGTGCGCTCCCTTTGAGCCCCTTCATAACCGTCCCTTTAGTCTTCTCACTCTAAAGACGGCTTTCTTGGTAGCTATCACCTCTGCCAGAAAAGTGAGTGAGCTCCAGCGTCTTTCTTCTAAACCTCCTTTGCTTTCTGTTCATCCGGACTAGGTGGTTTTACGGACTTGTCCTACTTTCTTGCCAAAGGTTGTCACGCCCTTCCACATTGGGCAGACCATCACTTTTCCCACCTTCTTTTCGCATCCTTCAAAAGAGGAAGAGAGGCTCCACAGTCTGGACCCAAAATGTGTGTTCTTGTTCTATCTGAAGCACACACAACAGTTCCGGGTGGATGACCAACTTTTTGTTGGGTACGTGGGCAACAAAAAAGGTCGGCCTGCGCACAAATGTACCATCTCTCGGCAGGTCGTTCTGTGCATCAAAGCATTTTACTCGTTGGCTAAGAAGGAGCCTCCTGTGGGTCTGCTTGCCCATTCTACCAGGGCAACAGCAGCCACTACTTCCTTGGGACGCAGCGTTCCCTTGCAGGACAGTTGTCAGGCAGCTACGTGGGCCTCACTGCACACGTTTACCAAGCATTGTTTCCTTGACAGTCAATTCTGGAGAGACGGCTTCTTTGGCCGTTCTGTTCTCCGTGATTTTCTGGTGTAATCTTGTTCGCAGACCCACCTTCGGGTTGGTATTGCTGGGGTATCTATTCTAAGGTAAGGAATCTATCACTAACGTGTCTCTTTCAGATGCACAAGTTACTACTTGTGTAAAGATATATCTGTAAGAGACATTAGTTAGTGATAGATTCCTTACCGCCCCACCCATCCTCCCCGTTCTGCAAACTGATTTCTAGGGTTAAGGTCATCCCTTTCAGGGCCCTAGTTTCATGGCACCAGTGGTCAGTTTCTTGCATGGCTCTGCGCTCCTGGCACGGAAAGTCGTGTACAGAACTGACGTCAGCCCACATGGGTGGCGCCTAAGTAGTCTTCGTGATGTCATCTCGGCGGCTAGGACGCCAGTGACGGACGCGGAGCCGCACATCACCACCTTCCGACACGCAGGGCTACTGCTGACGAAAACTTTCCGAATCCAGTCTGACGCCTGGGGATATTCTAAGGTAAGGAATCTATCACTAATGTCTCTTACAGATATATAGTTACACAAGTAGTAACTTGTGCATTAGGTGCTTTACAAATCGCAATTAATTAACATACCAGAGGACTTTTATCGATTGATATACTCCATTGAAGTGAGTGACTAGCTTCCACTGCTGATCCGTAACATTTCACTGTCCTATACGACATATCTTTATCAAACAACTGTGTTAGGAAATTTGCTACTTGAACATCATCTACCTCCACGGGATCCAAATCCCTTTCCATGCACCAACATAACCATGTATTCCATGCTCCTCTATATCTTTTCTTTGTATTCGGAGTCCAAGATTCATCGAGTAATGTTGCAGCTGTACCCGAAAGTTATGAGAATTCTCCAGAACACCTGACATCCTCCATACTAGAACTAGAAGGTCACCAACCCTTCTAACAAATACCCCTCCCCTGAGCCCTAGAAACAGACCCCTGCGCAATCCCCCCCACCCTTCTAAAAACGACCCATCCCCTGAATCCGAGAAGCGGACCCCTACCCCCACCCTTCTAAAAACTACCACTCCCCGGAGCCCTAAAAGGGGACCCCTGCACACCTCCGCTGTCTAAAAAAATAACTTGATTAAATAACACAAATATTAATATAAATAAATAATAAAGAAAAATTAATGTAAAATCCCCCTTACCTCTTCACGATATCACCTCTCCAGCTCTACTGATCCATGGCGCACATTGTGAAGAAGAAGCAGAAGTGTCCGTTTACTCTAACGAGACTGATAGCCTCCACCAAGCTTACCACACACATACCTGTACAACGAAGTCCGTTGGGAAGGCATGCATGGTAAAGGCTCTATGCATTGTAACGCATGAGTGGTAAGGATATTCATGGAAACGGCCACATTGTAATGGCGGTTTCTCCATTATTAAAATTGGTTTCTCCACTCCTATTTCCATCACTGTCGGTAAGCACGGCTGAGTTCTCCAAAAGGGTGTAGCCAACACTATTTAAACACTTCTGTCTTTTAACCTGCACAAACACTCAATGAATCATTTAGAATGGGGGAAAAGCATAACCCCTCATTTCCTTCCAACTCTGCATAAATGCATCCACTGCCAGGATCTGGTCCCCAACTGATGTAATTTTGTAACTGAAAAGGTTAGCGTGGAAGCAAAGAGATCTACTTCCAAAGGACCCAATGTCTCAATTATTCCCTGAAAAACTTCCATTCACTCTAATCTATCACATTTTGTGAATTCCAATCTGCTATGCAACGGCTGGCAAATATTCTTCCTTCAAATCTATTTCAAACAAAATCCCCACATTTCCTTTGGTAACTCTGCTATTCCCTTTGACCTGCGTCTTCCCAACCTGTTTATGTACGTCATAGCACTCACATTGCCCATCTTCAACAATATAGATTTCCTTTGCAAGGCTATCCTGAAACTCTGCAAGGCAAACAAACCTGCTTGCATCTCAAAGCAACTTATGTGTCTCGCTCTTTCTAATAGAGACCAAACTCCCCCGGTCTCCTGACCCAAACAAGTCGCTCCTTACCCTGAGTTGCTTGCATCCTACCCCAATACATAATCTGGCGTTGTTTCAAAAATTGCTCAACCATCCAAGCCTACAGATTGTCCTTCCATCAGACCAACTCCTCTCTTGCTTCCACAGATAGAGGTTCCACAAACCTCTTGCAAAACCTGAAGTCTTCAAACGCTACAAGGCCCTGTATAGCAAAGGCCCTGGAAAAACTGTCTGTATTTATAAAGACAGTAGCCCAATCACTTGAGCTGACTCTCTCAACTTGATATCCTGTTTTTTCAATAACGGCTGCACCTCCTGCCTTATTTTCTTCACTTTCTTCTCTGGAAGCCGTAACTGACACAACTCTGTGTCTACTGTGAACCTCATGAATTCCAAATTATGTTTTGGAGTTAAAACAGACTTTTCTATTAATCCTAAGTCCTCCAACAAACTTTTCACCATAATCAACTGTTGTTTCAAATCTTACACATCCTGATTTATTATCAAGACATCGTTCAGATAGATGATCATTCTTACTCCTCTCTGCCTGAGAAAAGCAACCACTAGCCTCATCACCTTTGTGAAACACCAAGGGGCTGACGCTAGCTCAAATGGTAGACTCTGAAACTGATACAGTTGGCCTTTTTTCCTGAACTGTAGATATCCCCGCTTTCTTTTGCTACCGGTATAGTGAATTAAGAATCCCTGAGTTGGGGGGAGGAGCCTAGCTTGCGAGCGCGATGGTCGCCTTTTAGCTCGGCTCCGTCGGCCCTCCGGCCAACCTCGAATATCCTGTACTTTATCCTGTACCGTGACGATACTTCTTTACAGCTATTGAAACCTGATGATTTACTCCCACTCACCGTCTGGTCCGGAGGCTCCTGCGTGCTGTGGGTCCGCAGTTCTGTCCGCGAGAAGATTGGGGCCTCCGGTTGCTTGAGACCGGGACCTCGCCTGCGGGATCCGACCGGCGGTGCTGAGACTGCCGGCCTCGGCCGAGAGAGAGAGCCACTGGTGGGAGCCGTTGTGCGTATGCCCCGGAGTTCCTGGATCGGCCCGATTTGCGGACCGTGCGGCTGGAGGGGGGTGAGACGTGCCGGGGCTGACTGTGTGGAGGGGGCCCCTTCGCCTTTGTTCTGCCTGGCGGCCCTGGACCCCTCGCTTGGCTTTCGTTTGTGGGGCCCGCCGCTATTCCTGCGGGGCCCCCCCCCATCGAGCGTCTACCCTTTCTGTGCCAGTGAGGCCGTTGCTGGGAACCCCCGGAGTCTTGTAAAGTCCTACATTTGGGAACCGTTTGGAGGCCCACGGTGGAGTGCAGGGCGGCGAAACTCACAAGATGGCTACCGACACCGTGGGGGATGCTCCGCCTTGCACCGCAGAGCTTTGCTGGCCAGGTCGCACAGGGGCCTGGGCGTGTGCTCGTGAACCCACGCTCCGAGATGTCCTGGATGCCTTGTTGTCCTTATACGCTGTCCTGGCTCCCGATGCCTCTACCGACTCCATCCGGCCCGCCGCCATTTTGGGTCGACGCTCCTTCATGCACCTCTGTCGGCCTGCTGCCTCCATTGTTCTGCCCCCTCTGGCTGCGCCGAGGGTCGATGCCGCTGTATTTCGGTCGCTTGATGGCCCGGTGGCTTTTGAACCTCCAATTTTTCACCACCCGGACTTCGATGACTTGCACACGACGTGGAGACCTGCTTCTTCCCGGATAGTTGGGAACTGTGGCGAACTGCTGCTTGCTTTCGCTTCGATGGACTCATGTCTATATCCTGGAGGGGTGCCTTTACACTGTCGACTTGCGAGACTGGACACCTGCTTATTTTTGCCTATCCTGTTGTTGCTGCTACAATTGACTTGTTCTCTTGAATTTTCGTATCCCATTGACTTGGCAAATCTCCCTGCTCTGCGTTACTGCCGTAATCCTAGTCACTATTATGATTGCTCTGTATTGGATGGTCTGCACCATGTTGTCCTTTACTGGGTTGGTTTCGTGGTTAGGAAGGGCTGGGGGTGAGTAGCACAACATTGATAGATCGCTGGTTTGCCTGTCCGCTGTATTATCACAGGTACCCTCGACATTGTGAGACTTTACATCACGAAATTCCTCCTCTCACCCCCCCCCTGCGGATTATTGATATATGTGAAGATGTAATGTTGATCGGGTAGTTATTCATCTGATGGTCGGGGAAGGGCTGCAGCCGAGTGTGTTTGTTTGTGTCCTCTGGCTCCTCCCTCCCATATTATCATGTTCCTTCCTTTACTCCTCTTTTTTGTCTTTTTATTAATTCCTCCTCTCACCCCCCCCCTGCGGATTATTGATATATGTGAAGATGTAATGTTGATCGGGTAGTTATTCATCTGATGGTCGGGGAAGGGCTGCAGCCGAGTGTGTTTGTTTGTGTCCTCTGGCTCCTCCCTCCCATATTATCATGTTCCTTCCTTTACTCCTCTTTTTTGTCTTTTTATTCTTCTCTCTTTTTCTACTATATTTCGGGTTTCGGATTAGGGCGACAGGCACGCTGTTGGGAGGGTAGGCCGTAGCCTTCTGCAGGGGTGCGGGGTGGGACGGGTGGGTGGGGTCTCTCAGGAGTTAAAATTTTTTGGTTCTATGGCCCTTTTCTATCCTTTTATAGGGGTGCCGCCTCTGTCCTCGCTTCTCTGGCATGAGTGGGTTGGGGTCTGATGCCATGCCACTTTTATCAGTTCTGATGTTTTCCGTTGCGACTCCATACCCTTCTTCTCGCCAGCCTTTTCTTTCTTCTGTGTTATTAGCCGCGGGTCGCGTGGCCCGGAGTGGCGCCTTTCTTGCACGCAGTGTTTCTCCTATTATTTTCTTTTTCCCATTCCTTTTCCTCCCTTCTTCCCGTTCTTGTCCTTATTGGATTCTTTCCCTCAGTGTCCCCCCAAATTTCCCCCCTCTTCCCCCTCCCCTTCTCTCCCCCCCCTTCCCCCCCCCCCTTTTTTCCCCGGGCTCGTATGGCGGGTTGGCTGAGTTAGTCTAATTTATCCGCTCCCTTAGCGTTTGTTAGCGTATCATGGGGTGGGAGACACGAGATGTTGCTAATACTTGTATGCTTTTCATATATTCTGCTTTTGTTTTGTATTGCGATGACCTTGTGTCATCACTTCCTCCCCCCCTCATCTCCTCATTCTGGCGAGGGTGTATTTCTGCACATTGGGCTTCCCGTTTTCTACACGAACCTGCCATGAGCCTTGTCCCCTTATTATAAAATGAACCTTCATTGCTCCTGAGACTGGGCCGTTAAAGTTGCGTGTCCTTTCCTTTACAATGTTTTAAATATGTTCGCTTGTCTGCCGATTGGTCTTGTGTTGATTACTATGACTTCTGATCGCTTTTTGAATTGTAGCCGGCCAATTTGGTTGTGGGCCCACGACTGTATATCTTATCAATGCAAATAAAGGTTTTCAAAAAAAAAAAAAAGAATCCCTGAGTTCTAACTTCACCATTCAATCTTGATCTTGTAGCAAATCTAATAAAAGATGTATACCTTCCATCTTGAAAGGTTGGTGCATCACAAACTGATTCAAGTCTCTTAAATGTATTACTGGCCTCTATCCCTTGTCCTTTTCTACTTCCAGAAATAAAGTACTTTCAAAACCCTTCTCCTGCTCTTCTACTCTCACAGTTGCATCATTCCTCAACATTTGTAATACCTCCTTCTGTACAAATTGTTCCATCTCCAAACATCTTGTGACACTGCTTTCCAATTGTCTTTAAAGAATCTTAATCTTCCTCCTACACCTATCTGGATAGAATTAGAAGTAACTGTTACAACTTTTCTGGAATTTTGACTCTTCTTATGCGAACTCGAAATCTCGCTGTTGGAGATACAATTGGGAACCTCATTGGTTTCCCCTGTAGTATCCAGTTCCTTAGTTCTGATACTGGGCTCTGAAACCTACCCGCCCGGTAGGGTGCCCTCTCCTACCAGCCCTTACATAAAAACTACTATTTGAAAAAACTCTATGCATAGAGGATCGAGCTTTATCCATACTTGTGAAGGTGTGAATATATTTAGACAAAGACTTCATTCCATCTCCAAAAACCAAGTCACAGGAATCCTCACTAGATTCCTTATTTGCGAAATTGCTCGGTTTGGGATAGATGTGCATAAGCACTGTTTTTCTACTTTTGGCTAAAAGGCCTGCTTTTGCATTTCCCAATAACCAAATGGCCCAATGGCACCAACCACTTAACTGGGCCAAATCTAAGTCTAATCCATTTAAAAAAGACCTCTTCCACAGTGTCAGAGATCTTGGTCTATGGGCCAAGGGTGTCGAGTCCCTTATCTAGACATTGCCTCAGTGACTTTTCTAATCCCTGTCTTGTATCCTTACCCATTTTGAATAAATATGTTATGAGTTCTGGATCCAAATTTGGTGTAATAGACACCTTCATATCAATAACAGGCCTGGAACATTCTGCCCGCATCACATTTCTCTCGTCCTTCTCCAAGGATTTAGGCAATCTTGCATTTATATAATCTGAAACGTGGTTCATTGGCCACCATTCCTTCCCTCTTGGGTGCCTGATATCCTGTGGATTGACTAACTTTTCTCCAAAAGGATCAACCACTGTATCCTTGTCTTAACCACTGACACTCAACTCACTCTCTTCAGCTAGCCCATCCTTATACTCTAAATAGAATACTCATCTAGATCTCTTCTAGATCCTCATCTGCTTTGCCTTTTGCTATCCCTGCATCTTCTTTCAGATACTGATACTTATCAGCGTAAAGCTGACCCCTCCTTGCACTGCACTGTATACCTCTCCTTTGCGAGCTGCTTTGGATTCCACTCTCACTTGCTGTCTCCTCCAAGTACTTCCTCTTTAAAAGGCACTTCTCACCTAGACGTCTCTGCCAGTCCTCCTCCTCAGATACAGAAAAGTATTCCTCCTCATCAATACTGCTCCTTTTCCCTAAAGCCTGCTTGACAGATTCTTGTATTGCCACTTATATCTCTTTAGATATAATTCTTATTATTCTTTCAGATTCACATCATCCTTATTTAACTCTGTCATTATTGATATCCTTTTAATTATTTTAATGCCTCTGTTCTATTTTCACAAAAAACACCTTTGTTATAATCCCTTCACCGCCTAACTACTGTTCCTGACACAAAGCACACCAATGGATATCCTTTGCCTAAGAAACGGCTTCTCAGAGCTATTTGCTACAAAGAAAAGCATCCGCATTTCAAAGCAAGTTCTACTGCCTTGGACAACAGCGCTATTTCTGCCCAATGGGGAAGCAAGACATCATTTACGACGCCGTGATGCTCACTCCCCCACACTGCCGTCCCTCACCTTCACTTCACGTCCTGAATCAGGAGCTTGTGCGTGGACAAGAATCTTTTCTTCCTTGCGCTCCAATGTGCGCTTGCCTTCGCTCGCTGATAATGGTCTGCGCTCAAGCGCAACTCCACAAGTAGAGCTTACTATGCATTTTAAGTCTTTCTGTTAACTCCGATCACTAAATACTTTACTGTCAACACGATTAATCCCATAATTTACTGCTTTGCCTTTAATGAGATCATTTGGATATATTCCTTGTTATTGCTTAATAAACATTACACTTATCACCCACCATATACCCATAAATTGGGTATTATTGTAACTAACTCTCTCATAAATACATCACATACACTGCAATATACTCCAAAATGAAATAATTGTGTCATATACTTATCTGCTCAGAAGCAGCAAACAAAAGAGGAGGAAAATGGAGCTAACACTGTTTATATGGGACTGAACAATTGCGTTTACCACTGTGATGTTGTTAAGTTTTAATTGAAAGCTTTTAATGGTTTGCTGCCCAGAAGGAGTGAAAATAAAGTTCCTTGCCTCCTATCTTGACATAAAATTAAGGGGAAAATAATGGAAATTTCCCCTCAATGACTTGAAACCTCAAACCTAGATTCATGATGTTTTTGAGACATTAAGTTGGGTCAAAATCTATTTAATCACAGTGTAGCAGGCATCTGAGAAAGAGGAACCACTTTTGACGTAACAAGCATCAGAGCGATGACACTCTTGTAGTCCCAAACTAGAAGAAATCTGGAGACCTTCCAGATTCTCTTTTGTATCCTTCTCGCAGAGCTTCCTTGTCAGTACGAGCTGGGAGAAACAAAGACGGAGCTATAAATATCACACATAACTCCTCAGCTGTGCAAGGATCACATTCAAAAGGTCTCTTTTGCTCACCAACATTTGTAAAACTGTGGTGGGATAACCTGGCATTGGAGGTTACAGGTTTATATGCCGGAAGGGAAATCATTTATGCCTCACCCTTTCAGTACCTAGTATAGAAGCCCAAGTGCATTCAATGAACCCAAGGCCAAATGTCTCACAGGGAAATCCAGGAACCTGGTACCTCCTTCCCAGGATAGTGAGAGGCCACAACACAATGCAATAGTACCTTAAAGTGTGACAAATAACAACTTTTAATACAAATAATCGAAATGCTCCTTTGACAAATGGTGAGGCTAAATTTCCTCTTTCCGTTTTTTGTTCACTCTGGTTGCTTCTCTACCCATTTTGAGCTGCATGTCACTCTAAAAAATATTCCTTGCCGCAAATCAATAAGTTACTTGTATTGTGTATTGTCCAGTGTGGTTGCCTTCATTAGTTGCGTGCAAACAGTAAGTCCTTACTATCTTTGGAGTACCTCACTGTTGCAACATATGCGATGCAGTTGGGCTTGGGGGTGACCTGGAAAAGTTGAGATCAGAGGCTCTGGTCTTGGACAGAGAGCCAGCATCATGTCAATCTTGCAAGTGAAGTCCTGAGCCCTGTGAGGGGAGGTTCCTTGCTTCTGGAGAGTGCTGGACAAATAGAACATCTAGGGCACCAAACACCTGTCAAAGCCCTTGAACACCAGAGTGGATGAACTGACCAGATGTTGTCTTCTGTCTCAGGGCAGGATCCTTCAACTGAATCTCCACAACTTGCACCTCCATGCCTAGAAATTGAGCGACAGCAGTTGACTGAGGTTTAAGTTACTGTCTGAGGTAGTGAATGTTATCCTCGCTACTAAATGCCCTTCCACAAAATGTTTCTAAGCTTGGATCTAGGCCAAGTTTGTAACTTGAAGTGGTGTCTGAGACATTGACCCCCCCTTACTAGTGAAACTGTCAGATGTTATTTTTTCTGTCTTTAGCCCAGCATGGCCTTGCAGTGGGCTCTGTTAAAGGTTATTTGTCAATATTTTATGTGTTTGCTGCACAAGCCGTCCTTGTTCATGTTGAGTTGTGATGCAGTATGTTAAAGGTTTAAGTCACATGCTCCTTTATTTTCTCTCCCTAACTGTTTGTGATAGCCCAGTGGGACCCTAAGCTGGTCTTGACATTTCTTACGTGTACACCCTTAAAGCATATGCATAGTTGCTTGATTGCATCTGTTGATGCTGAAAACTGTCTTTCCCATGTACAGTTATGTCAGCTCGTCACATCAGAGAACTGCAGGCACTTTGCGTGCAAAAGCCTTATACCAACTTCTTCCCAGACAAATTAGTACTGAAAATACGGGCGGCATTTTTGACCTTTTTGTGACACATTCAATGTTGGACATTAAATCACTCTGCCCACATTCTTTGTTCCTTCTCCCCCTTCAAAAGAGGAGAGACTTCATCAATTGGACCCCAAATTGGCTATGAGTTTTGATATCGATCGTCATCATGTGGATGATCAGCTAAACTCTTTGTGAAGTTTTCTGGAGTGAACAAAGTAAGAATTGTGCAGAACAGGACCTGTCGAGGTGCATACATTTTTTTGTATCAAGATTTGCTGTGCACTGGCCAAAAAATCAACCTCCAAGGGCCTTAAAGCCCATTCCACCAGAGCCAAGGACACTACGATGGCATGGCATTGGCAGTAGTGGCCATCTGCTAGGCTCCAACATGGGCATCGGTGCATAGATTCACTTAGCATTACTACCTTGACAGCCTGGTCCGGTGAGCCGCAGCGGCCCGTCAGGTAAGAGCAGTGGGGCCGGTTGGGGGGGATTTCGACAGACGACGAGAAACAATTCATTATTTATTACATTTTCCCTTGTGGTCCTCTGCTATTGAAATCCCCCCACCCGGCCCACCGCTCTTACCTGCAAGGGCCTGCTGCTGCCAGTGTGACAGTCCGGCGGCAGGTCAGCCCAGCACCATGTGACTCTGGGCAATAGCTCGCTTAATCTTCCCGACGGCCCCCCAGCGCCTAGAGACCCTTACGGGTGATTGTGCGCTTTACAAATGTGGACTTTACTTTACTTTGCTCGCTCTATCCTGCAGGAATGTTTGGTCTGAGTGCATTTCTAGCCCCCCCCCCCCGCCCCCCCCCCCCAACTTTGGGAGGTACTGCTTTGATGTCTGTTGTATAGGTGAGGAATCTGTGCTAAGAAGTATCAATTAGAACAAGTTACTTTCCTTCAGTAGTGCTCTTTCTGATAGATTCTCTATCTAACTGTAGATTCTGCATTGCCCTCCTACCTCCTTATTCTGAGGTGTGGCCTCTTTCACATATAAAAAAATGTCCCAAATTAGAGATCAAACACTCAAAAGGTGAAGGAAGGGCTGCTTGCAATAAGTCTAACCACTAGTAATCACTCAGGGTAGCATTCCAGTCCATCCTTCTTTTGTCCACCATGCCGCATCCCATTACATTTTGTGTGTTTGATGTAACACCCTATGTGGTAAGGGTATCCCCAGACATGGGTCCCATTCTCACTGCCTTTGAAGCAAAGCTATAGCCAACTGATGAGACCCAATCGGTCTTGGGTTGCTTGTGTTCCTGTTCAGTGAGTGCCTGGCCTGGCAGTTCGGGATGGACTGTTCCTATTGGAGCAGGGTCAAGATTGAATTGCATATGGCTGGGTTCAAACAGAAGTGGCATAGTGGTTGAAAGAACAATGGGCTGGAATGCTACCCACAGCAATGACCAGTGATTAGACTAATGCTAAGCATTTCTCCCATCACATTCTGCTTGTTTGATGTAATGCCCAAATTAAAAATTAGTCCACCGTCAACAGCAATTGTTCTATATTCCACGTCAGGGTGCATTGAAAGGGCGAAAGACAAAAAGCTGACATCAACGCACAGGGATGAGGTTTATAGTAGCTTACTTGTGGGGCAGAGCAGACAAAACTGAGCAGCCAGGCAACACCTGTAGGCACACGGGAGCACTGCTGTTGAAATTCTCTGAATACAGTCTAATGCCTTGGAATATTCAAATGGTGAGGAATCTGTGGTTAGATAGAGTATCGACCAGAAAGAGCGTTACCGAATGTGAGTAAGGTAGGCCTGTAGCACCTTGTGCTGTGAACATTTCAGACTGTTCCTGATACGTGCAAATCTACAACTTCTCCTGCTGCAAGAGGACAAAACTGAGCGAGAAATTCATTCCCACAACACCTAGCATAACAGCAGTACTTGGTGCTAGACGTTGAAGCTATTATGTCAACCATCTCCATACTGATAGCAGCATTAACTTAGGCCTCTAATACGCCTCGTTAATTACGTCATATTTCTAGCCTATATCTCATCATCACTACTCCTTGGGTTGTCATTTATTGTATTTATGCCATACAATGCTATCCCGTGTAGACCATCATTCTTGTATACATATTACCATAATACATTTTCCCACTTTGATTTCTTTTGGATGGCCCCAGTCCTGCACAACCCTTTGCTAATATTCCTGAACTTCCATTCATTTTTATATTGTATACAACTTCCTGTCAGTACTACCTGCCCCATCCACCCTGTCCTACAAACCCCACCCTATAAGTCTTGCATGTCAAATCATTTGAGGTGCCACACACACAAGTTTGCACCCTTCCATTCAGTACCACTCTTCTGTTCCCAATAATTCCTTTATGCTTGTCATACAGACCCCCATCTTCCCAATCATCTCTATCCCATTCACGTTTTTCTCTTTTTTTCCCATCCCTACAAACCCCTTCCTCTCTGCAATAAATCCCTGTTCCTACCTTTCACACCTTCCTGTCATTTGTCTGTATTTCTTATTTCCAGGCTTCCCTTTATTTTACTCTTTGTTCCCCAGTCACACCTTCCTTCCAGTATTGCTCTATATTCCCAGTATTCCCCTAGTCACCCTTTGCCCCTGACCACTCTTTACCCATCAACCCTTCTCCCCTATATTGCATTTTCTGTAATTACCTTTCCTTCATGTTCCCCATGTCCACTCAGACACTATTTTCCCCTTCTTCACAAGTTGACTCCTTACCCCAGTTTTTTTTTTTAAACAATTTTTATTCGGTATATAAAAATACCATAAAATTAACAATTTATCCAAGAAAAAGGTTACATGCTTTAAAAAAAAAAGAAGAAAAAAACAGTTCAATTATCTAAAATCTACATAATACAATTTTAATATATAAGTAAAAATATACACATCACATATGACCTGTCCCTCGCCAGTCTGATTCATCTTCCAACTTGGAAACCATTTATAAAACAATATGACAGAATGGCAAGTGAGAAATCTATGGGCTTCCGCTACCCCTTGTGTTCCTTAATCTAAATGCAGCCCATAAAATGTTAATGGTACAAAAAAGTGTAAAAGCATCTGGGGCCAATTTTAAAAATTACAAGGCCACCCAGTTGTATCTTTACCCCCCAACACTCCTTCCTACCAACCGCCCACTGCAGTTTTCTCTTTACCCCATGCCCCCTGGGAGTCATTCCTGTCATTGCTTCACCTTCTGTCTCTGCTTTACCCTGATGCCTCTTCCCATCAGTCACCCCTTCTCCAGTCACCCATTAGCCTCAGTTGGCCCCTTGCCCAGGTCACCCCTTCATCATGGTCACTCTTTCCCCTAGTTTACCATCCACCCTTAGTCACTCCTTTATCCCCAGTAGGTCCTTACACCTGAGTCGCCCCTTCCCCCTCAGTCACAACTTACCCCGGCTCCCCTTTTTCCCGGTACCTCCTTTCCCACAGTCACCCCTTCACCCCCACCAGCCGCTTTCTGACTTGTGTCCTACTTTCCAGCCCTCCATACCTCCGCTATCCCTTTCCTCCGGTTCTGCATACCCCATCGTCCCAGTCCTGCATAACCCTTGAACGGCAGCTCCTGAGATGCTGATCTTTCCTGACCTCCACACCAATTTGTTCAAGGCGTGTAGATCTGTTCCTCTGTCACCTTTTATTCTGTACAATTCCTAATTCCTAGTCATTCCTCACTCCCACATCTGCACATCCCTTGCTACCAGTTATGCACTGCCCTTTCTCAGAATCACCCATCCCCTCCTAGTCCTGCAACCCCCCTCTTCCCTTCCGCTTCCTCCATACCACGCTTTCTCCCTAGCTCTAAAAATGTATTCCTTCTGTTTTGCTAGTCGTACAGTATTTCTCTTCTCCCTGCTTATCCACTCATTTTTTCCAGGGAATCTTTCTGTCACTGTCCTTCATTCCATTGCCTCTCAGTCACACAGTCCGCTAAGTCACTTCCTTCTTCCAGCTTCAGTTCTCCCATTGACCCATTCCACCCAGTCCTGAGAACCCCTTTTATCCACTCCAGTACGCCCCTGCCTTCTTGTCAAACTCACCACTCACTCAGTCACCCTTACCTGCGTATCTCCTCCCGCCAAATGCTTTTGAATGCTAATTGGACGTTTCTCTCCCCAGATCTCCATGCTGAAGGAGCAGTTGCAGCAGGAGCTTCGAAGATGCCAGCCTCATTACTCCTCCATCCTCTCGGGCAACTGATAGCGAGCAGAAACTGACAGCACTACTATCCTGCACTCTTGACAGATGCACCGGCGTGCATTGCAATGTTGGACACTTTTAGAGCCTGTATTTCAAATTTACAGATAACTGTTTTTTAAATCTTTTTACGCACTGAATTTTTGACTGAGCCACTGTGAAAGGATAGATTAAAAAGGAGAAATTCCTGAAGGTGAGAGGGCAGGACCTACTGAGCATTTGCGGTGCTAAACTTCAAGAAGCCGCAACAACAGCAGATCCATGCATCTTGAATCCATTTTAAAGTGTATTGCTCTTAATGGGAATCAAATGAGCTGTTTGTTGTAGGTCTTTTATTTTTACTTGAAACATTTCAGTGGGTACTGTGGTGGGGTGATAAAGCAGCACACGCATCACAACGATAGATCGAACAAACTTTGCGACCAACATTCATGGTTTTGTGAGGAGGACTTCCTTTATGGCAGTTTCCTTGATGTGAGGGGTTTACCATCTTGCTGCCATAAGCTAGAATTTTGTTTTGTGTTGAATCAACAAGACACTCTGATCATTGAAAATTTTCGAAGATTTGTTTAGAACCGTATAGCTTTTTGAAATATTTCTTATCGTGTTGGCTTTTACTAGAGTTCTTGGTGATGGGGAGTTTGTTAAAGAATTGAAAAACAATCTGATTTCCTAATTGATTTAATTGAAAAATCTTTAACATTTACTTGTTTCTTCCTGGATCCCATTTTGTGACATTGGATAATATTGAACTTCCAGGATGCATAGGTATCGGGTTTCCATATTGCTGACAGAAAGCTGCATATTTATCTAAGTCTGTTGTTTGTTTCCTTGCATGCTTGCCTTCAAATTATTTCCTAGGTCATTTATGGGATTGAATTTATGGCATTTCCTTTTCTGAGTTTTGTGTCCTACTCAGATGTTGCATGTTGCTTTCCCATCAGGGGCTGCATTGAATAAAAAAATCAAGCAAAGAAGACTAATCCACTATTACACAAGGACTAGTTGCCACTTAGCAGAAATGGCCCTGGACCGCTACTTTGTCAACTTTGCCACTGCTCCAGTATTACTTTGGCGACCTGACAGTGTCCGTTGTGTGTAATGGAACTGTTCCAGTATTATACAGTTGACCAGGAGAAAATGTGTTTGTTGGCTGGTATTCAGCTCACTTAGGATTAGCTCTACGATCAGGAGAAGAGGCGTTGATTGATGGGTTTAGCCAAAGGAGAGAGAGAGTGTGAGGGATAATGTAACTAGTAAGTACTGTCCTATTATTACATGGGTGATATGCACAGGATATGTATGTCCATAGGTCTCATTTTTACGTAGAGGATACAAGGTCACTTGGCAGGCATTAGATACATCAAGCGTAGACCTGCATAGATGTTAAGGCAGTTGAGCTGTTTGGTGTCGAAGTCTGAATGGCAAAGAACCTATCTTGCAGCTGGTTTGTTTAACTCAAGCATCCTCTCTTGCACGTCCTTTCAAACAGACACTTTTTTCTTGGCAGTCGATGAACGTACAAATTAATTTTATAAATTCATGCTATATAGAAACGTAACATTTTAACACACTTTTTGCTTCTCCGTTGTCTGTTGCACTTTAAAAAAGGGGCCAAACTGTCCAGTATTATTAAACTTTTCCATATATTGCTTCTATCAGCAATGTGGCAGCTGCGAGTGAAGATGCAGGGAGATGGTAAATAAACTTTTGAATGTAAACTCTAGTTGAAGATTGTGGGCCAACCATTCATATGTTAGAAGGCCTACTGAGTTCACGCAAACTACCAAGAAGTCTTCCTCTAAACTCTGGCTTTAGATTAAGACAAATTCAAACCGTTACATGCAGATGTTGTTTCTTCAAATTCTTCTCCATTATTTCAGGGGGAAAAGTACTTCAACTTTCCACAAGTATTCTTATGTAGCCACCTCACCAGTTGTGGATGATCGAAGCATCCCTTAACTCGTGGGGGTTTGCCTGATTGGCAAGTGTTATCATGAGCATAATTTCGATTCCAAATGTACCTGGAATTGATTCCATCTTATCAGCATCCAAGTGCAATGAAAAGGGATTTATAAAATTGGAAGGCTGACATTATTTATATGCTTTTTTTTTTATAGTGGACTTCCACAGATTCGTTCTGGGGTGGATACCCATTAAGAAATGGAGAGGGTGGCCAATTTAAGATGCCACCTTCACATCCCCTACAAAAATGCATACCCCAAACTACTATATTTGGGCATGAAGTCTGCACTTAACCCAAACTGATTGCATTGTAAATATTTTAAGGGAAGCCTCCGATGAATGAGGGCAAGGGGATCACATACTGCAGATAAAAGAAGGAATTGCCATTTTCGCTATGTACATTTCTTCTGTGTAGCGAAAAATTAAAGGAAAGGACACGTGCAGTGTTGGAGTCATATGTGGAAGGTGGATCAATGCACGATTGTACTGAGCTCTCCTAGAATCATTGCATTAACAGCTTGGTTGTCAACAGAGTACAACAAGAATTTGGTACTTCACAGCATGGTTGCAGTACTTCAGGGGCAGCCCCAAGTCTGTGGACCAAAGCTTTTCGTCTCCAGTCATAAGTATTTTGGTCTCACTGCTATTCAATTTCATTATATATAAGAAGTGTAGACCAAAACACAAACTGGTCCGACCGCCTTAGTTACTGGAAACTAGTCAATTCTTATTTTTGCAATAGCGAACAGCAACTGAGTAACTAGTATGTAACATAAATATCACACCATCAACCTTTATGGTACCTGGCATAATTCCAAAGTGGCCTTTATACATTATTGAAAGCAACCCTGAGGTCTAGGAAGGTACAAAAATCGGTCAAACCTCTTGAGGACTGCAGACTTCCTGAGGTAGCAATTTGGCAAGGAAATTGTCATATTTTTCCAAGATTAGGATGTAGAACTGGTCTGCCAGTCAATGATCATATTATGAGAGTTATGATACACTGAAAGCCTAGAAGCCAGAACATTCCCAAACAGATGTACTTAACAACTTGTGTCTGCCATTTTAAGACTGCATCATTGGGTTGTTTTCTTTAGGTTCGTTCCCTCAGACAGCTGCATGAAGCCTTTTGGTAAATGTGAGCTTTATAAAGTATATACACAGAAGTGGCTACTCTGGAGATGCTTCTGGAAACCTAAAGTGCCTATTTCTCCTTTGGAATGTGATGGAATTCGACAGTTCAAAAATAACGTATCAATTTCAGTGTTTTATTTTGCTCTGGAATCCTTTTTTATTTTTATTTTTTTTTAATCATGAATGTAGTTTTTTACAGTTACATTGCTCATTTTGCATTCCCTATTTCTATAGCATTCCAACATGTTTGTTTTTGTATTAAAAAATTACCTGCTGTAGACTTTTAGCAGCACAGATTGTGAGCCAGTGTACTTGCGTCTTTCTTCATCTGTCTCCCCATGCCGAGCCCACGGTAGCCAAGAAATGGTTAGGAGTAACCACTGTTTCAGACAGCACTGAGAACCTTCCATGGGGTTCTGTTGAGCCAGCGTGTTTGTGTACGAGTGATGTTTGTTTTTCTAATCGATCAAGTTTTATATCAGTTTACTGTATCCTTATTGGTTTGTATGTCCACTTTTGTAAATCACTTTGATTTATAATAAATATTAACTGTCAAATGTGAAGTGTCAGTTTTTTCCAATTAGAACAAATTTGCATATATATGTTTGATGGCATGTGTGGCAGTAGATACACATACTTAGCATAAGTGTTGGGCTACGAAGTGTGCATGCCGTTTTTCTTCGAAGAAGACTTTCGATTCACGACTCCTCTTGCTTGCAATGCGCATGACCATCAACTCCATTGTTTGATAATTTTTTGCAGCAGTGTGCTCCTCTGCTCCATCTCGTTATCATCAGTTCCTACTAGTTAGACTTTGAATGTCAGTATTGTCATCGATTGTGGTTACTTAGATGTCTTCCAGTTGACCAAGGCCCTGATGGCCTTCGCCCTTCAGGGCAAACTTTATTTTTTCAACGTTCGTCAAAACACCATGCTTATCTGGTGATGGAACGGAGCCAGATTTTGCCAACACTGCCACGCCAAGTTTTCACACACCGACCAACATCTGATGTACAGCTTGTGCCTTACTTCGGATCACCAAATATCCACTTGCGAGCCATGCCAGTTGTTCCGATCGAAGAAGGAACTGCAGTTTCACTCAAGAAGGCTCGAGATGTCCTGACGCACAACCAAAAGACCCTACAGGTATATTCGGGTGCGGAGACTAACACCACAAGGCCCAGGCTCAAGTTTCTGCAGCTGATGAGGGTAACTTTTCACACTACGACAGTTTGAAATCCAAGCTCGAGATCCAGGACCTTCCACCAGCGAAGACTGGGAGTACAGAGCCCCCTCCATCCCGCCACAGCCAAAAAAAACTATCCCAAAGGCTCGACCATCCACTTCGGATAGACCGAAATATGTGCACAGACCACCACCAACCTCGGTCAGCACCGAACAGCTGTATTGGAAACGTTCAACACCGGCTCGGCACCGAAAGAGCAGCGCAAAGACAATAGTCACCAGTTGTCAGCCTCAAGTCAAGAGCCGCAGCACCGGAACATCGACCATCTTTGGCGTTGAAAATATCTGCCTTGGACCCAAAAACCTCTGCAAGAAAATCTTTGGTGTCGAAAACCGTGTCAGAGCTGAAATCCCACCCTGGCTCCAAAGAAAGGGGCAGTTCTGAAATTGTAGAACCTTGCTTCAGCAGTTGCAGGAACACATCGATTCGAGTCAAAAACAGATACATATTCACCCGGACACTGGTCGAATACTGGCTACACCTCTCAGAGAAAGGAAAATTTAGCTAAGACACAATTAAGCTTTGAAGAAGTTTTGGAGGTCCCCTGCCTACCAAAGCACTGGCAAAGAGCAGACAAGGCCAATAGTTCACCGTCCATCAATCCATCACCACCTGTGGCACCAAGGGCACACTCTCCACCACTCGTGGCACCTGCAAACACACACTATTCACCACAAAATCTATTCATTCTTTTGGAGAACATGGGGATGATGGGGACCGAGGGGATGGTGGAGACCAATTCTCCATTCCACCTAAAGATGACTTGTGGGACACATACGATACATATCCACATATGGATACAGACCCAGACTTGTATCCAACGAAGCCTTCCCCTTCAGACGATAATACTACTTACCATTATTATAGGTAGGGTAGCTAGTTATTATAAGTTGCAACTCCACACTGAACCTTAGGAGAATTACCTTTTACTTGAGACACTTTCACCCTCTCGACGCTCATCTCAATACCTGCCAATGCTCAAGGTGATGCTAAGACATACCCAAGACATTTTTAAAGAACTGGTTAAGGCGCGATTCATTACACAGAAGGTAGATGAAAAGAATACAAACCCTCCTATACTGATCCATCTTAGATAAAGGGTCAACTACCACCTGAGTCTTTAGTGGTAGAAACAGCAAGGAAGAGGGCAAAC
Organism: Lissotriton helveticus; assembly: GCF_964261635.1. NCBI lineage: Eukaryota > Metazoa > Chordata > Amphibia > Caudata > Salamandridae > Lissotriton > Lissotriton helveticus. The sequence continues at coordinate 512,705,251 of NC_136065.1, forward strand.
TCACAAACATCTGGCAAGGCGCGCTCACCGATCAAGGAAGCTTGCAATATAGATGCTGCAGGGAAGAGAGTGATTGCCCAATCAGCTAACCACTGGAGAATTGCTAACTTCGTTGGTCTCCTGTTGCATTATGAAAAGACACACTAGGTTGAAATGGAGGGACTCCTCCAACATCTTCCAGAGAATGAAAAAAACGGGCCTTTGATATTGCCTCTGAGGGAAAATTGATTGCTAATACGTATATTTGCTGTGCTCTAGATGCAGCTGATACATCTGCGCAAATCATAAACACCAGTATCCTCCTTTGCTGGCATGCCTGGTCTAAAGTTTCAGGTTCAAGCCTGAAGTACAACTAAGTATTTTACACTTTCATTTGGTGGGGAAACACCTCTTTCGCCCTAAGGAGGCACTGTACGTTAATTCTTTTTTAAAGACAATGAGAGCGCTGTAGGTATGGCGGGTTTACAAACATGCACAATGAGGTACTTTTTGGCACTCCCCATATCAAGTAGAGGTACTTTTTGGCACTCCCCATATGAAGGAGCAGTCAAACCCACATCTTATGACACTTCCACCTCATATCAGAGTCCCCAGTTACAAACTACATCACTGAGTGGGTAGTATAACGGCCTATATAGTGGCAGCAACTCTAGGGCAGAGGTAGGGGCGGTTTCTCAGTCCTATCCTCCATCGTTTGAAAAAGAAGGGAGCGACCCTGCTATCCAAGAGACGGGGTACCACAGGTAAATAAAAAATAAAATTCTCTTGGAAAGGGGACTCCCCAGCCAAAAGGCTGTACACAAATTATTTGAAAAAGAAGGGAGCGACCCCGCTATCCAAGAGAGGGGATACCACAGGTAAATAAAAAATAAAATTCTCTTGGAGAGGCTTATTTGAAAAAGAAGGGAGCGACCCCGCTATCCAAGAGAGGGGGTACCACAGGTAAATAAAAAATACAATTCTCTTGGAGAGGGTTATTTGAAAAAGAAGGGAGCGACCCCGCTATCCAAGAGAGGGGGTACCACAGGTAAATAAAAAATAAAATTCTCGTCACAGAACCTTGACTTGCCCACCATTCCCCCGATCACATAACACCTGTTGGGGAAGACTCCAACAGTTCTTTCCCACATGGCGGGATATCAACACCGACTAGTCGGTAATGGATATTGTCAAACATGGTTATTGCCTGCAGCTCATCGCCAAACATTCTTACTCACACCCACAGACTGTCAGCAGCTGCTCAGAGAGGAAGTCCAAGCTCTTATAGAACTTGAGCCATTACAACAACAAGGCAAGGGGGTCTATTCAATTTACTTCCTAAAACCCAAAAAGGACAGGTCTTTTAGGCCAATTCTGGACCTCGGACCCCAAACAGGTACATTCTCTGAGAGCATTTCCACATGGTCTCTCTTCAAGATGTTATCTCGCTACTACAAAAAAGCGACTTCAATGGCCTCCTAGGACTTAAAGGACACATACTTTCACATTCTAATTCACCCGGCACACCGTCAGTACCTCAGGTTTGTGTTCACCGGTCAACACTTTCATTTCAAAGTGCTTCCATTTGGGGTCCCCACACCCCCATGGGTGTTTATCAGAATGCCTAGCAGTGATTGCAGCTCACTTAAGAAGGCGAAACATGCACGTTTTCCCTTAGCTGGATGATTGGCTTATCAAAAGCACTACACATCACAAATGTTTTCGACTCACTCAAACTACCATAGACCTACTTCACCAACTAGGTTTTAAATCAGTGTAGTCAAATCTCACCTGCAACCCCTTCAAATACAGCCTGACCTAGGAGTCATACTCAACTCACTCATGGTTATAGCTTACTCAAATGCTGCAAGGATTCAATCCTTGCTAATGCTTATCCCACAGTTTCAGCCTCATCAGCATGTACGAGTGAAAACAGTTATGCGCCTCCTAGGGACTATGGCATCATGCATAGCTATAGTACCTCATGTCGGAACCAATATGCGCCCCTTACAAGAATAATTAGTTTATCAATGGTCTCAAGTGGACGATCAGCTGTAAGATCTAGTGTTGATCAGCTGTCAAGCTTGCCACTCTCTGTACAGTAGCGGCTTCAGGAGGGAGTGCGGAGGGCGGGTGGGGGAGGAACAGGGTGGTGGGGTAGTAAACTCCGGCATACGGCCGAATGGAGGTAAGTACATAAATAAATAAATAAAACAAATTACATTGCGCACGCTGCGATGCAGTTTGCGCAATGTAATTCGCTTTATTAATTTATTTATGTACTTGCCTCCATTCGGCCATATGCCGGAGTTAACTACCCCCCTCCACCCTGCCCCACCTCACCGCCCCACAGCCCTCCCTCCAGGAGCCGCTACTGTATTGGTGGCATTTCAGCAATCTTCTAAAGGGAAGGCCTTTTCTGGACCCAGTTCCGCAGAGGACCATAACAACTGAGGCATCACTCACAAGTTGAAAAGCGCACTCACAGGAGTTGACTGTTCAGGACCACTGGACACCCAGTCAGAGTCATCTCCAGATCAATCACTTGTAGCTGTTAGCTGTTCTAGTGCTGAAAGCATTCCTCCGCACCTCACAGTGAAAGTGGTTCTCATCAATACAGTCATCATGACTACCATGTATTATCCTTAAAAGCAGAGGGACACCAGGTCACTTCAGCTATCTCACTTAGCACAGACCATCTGGAGGTATGCTCTCCAACACAACATTAACCTATTAGCCGAGTACATACCGGAAGTGAACAATAACTTTGCATATCTCCTCTGCAGGAGAGGACAACACATCCATGAGTGGGATTTCAACCCACAAGTAATCCATCCATTCTTCCAACAATGAGGTCACCCAGACATAGACCTATTTGCCATGGAAGCAAACGCCAAATGCCCAAACTTCACTTCCAAGTTCCAACACCCACAGTCCAAGGACAATACACTATGGATGAATTGGTCAGGTTGCTTACGCTTTTCCACCTCTCCCGTTGCTTCTGTTTGTGATTCGCAAACTGCTGCAGATATCCCTGACCTTTATCGTAGTGGCTCCCACATGGGCCAGACAGTTATGGTTAACTGTGCTTCAGAACCTCTCAGTAGTCCCACACCAGGTACTTCCCAACTGGCAAGACCTTCTTACCCAAAGCAATGAAGCAGTAAGGCATGAACCCCCCAGATCTCTTAATTTTGCAATATGGCTCTTGATGTCTTATGATTGGGATATTTATATTAACCTCAGCAGTGTATGGATATTCTTAAAGAGGCAAGAAGGCCCACTACTAGAGCCTGCTATGCGGAAAAGTGGAACCGCTTTGTATCCTATTTCCATGTAATACATATTAACCCATTAACAGCAAAGGCCAAAGACATTGTTTGTTACCTTCTACATTTACAAACGCCTGGGTCAGCTTTCACATCCACAAGGGTACACCTAGTGGCAGTGGCAGCATATCTCCAAAACAGAGAACAAACCTCTATTATTGAGAATCCCTGTAATTAAAGTTTTTCGGGAGGGCCTCAAAAGAGTTATCCCATCTTGGGTCCCTGCAACCCCTGCTTGGAATCTCAACATTATGTCAACAAGGTTAATGGGTCCCCCATTTGAACCTCTTCCCACATGCCCTCTCCAATTTCTCTCATGCAAAAGTTAATTTCTCATTGCAATCACTTCACTCAGACGTGTAAGTGCGCTTCAGGCATTAACTCTAGAAGAACCATTCTTTGAGCTTCAGAAAGACAAGGTGGTACTATGTATCAACCCTAAATTCCTTCCAAAAGTGGTCTCCCAATTCCACTTAAACCAATCCCTTGAGTTGCCAATGTTCTTTCCCCAACCAGAGTCAGTTGTGGAAAGAGCTTTACACTTATTAGATGTTAAAAAAGGCTGTTATGGATGATATTGAAATAACTCAATCACTTTGAAAAACTGATCAACTCTTTGTTGCATTCTCAATGCCAACATAATGGAAGCCCAATTTCTATATCGGGCATTTCCCTGTGGATTGTTAAATGTATACTAATCTGTTATGACAAAGAAAAAGACCTCTACCCCTCAAGTTAACTCTACTCATAAAAAGGGAGCTTCTATGGCTTTCTTGGGACATATAAACATGGCTGACATATATAAGGCAGCTACATGGACTACATCCCACATATGTACCAAACATTACTGTGTAGATGTTATGACCCAGCAACAAGCCTATGTTGGTCAAGCGGTTTTACGCATATTATTTAAAGCAAATGCAACCCACACTGGTTAGCGACCGTTTACGGAGGAAAACTGCTTTACAGTCATTGCTAAACATGTGTATCTACAGCCACAATGCCATGAAACAGAAAATGTTACTTACCCAGTAAGCATTTGTTTGTGGCATGTAGTGCTGTAGATTCGCATGTGCCAGCCCTCTTCCCCGGACACCTTTGTTGGTTGAACTTATCTACATTGAACATTAAAACATCACATTCATTTCTCATGGTAATCTTACTAGGATACATCATCCTTTACTCTCCATCCTCACCCGCCAAGCGGAAAACAATCTAACAATGGAGTCGACCACCATGCGCATTGCAAGCAAGAGGAGTTGTCACTACACCTGGTGACTCAAAAGACTTCTTCAAAGAAAAACTACTTGCACACATCCGAGCCCAACACTAGATGGCTGGCTTATTCTAAGCATGTGAATCTACAGCACTATATGCAACAAACAGATGCTTACTCGTAAGTAACATTTCCTTTATTTCTACATGAAGGGGTTATTATCAAAAAGTGTGGAACTTGAACCAGGCTTAGACATATGCCTACAATTTGGGCAGATTTTTTAACTTTAGCTGATTCACAAACCGAAGGGGTATGATATTTTGTCGTAAACCAATGACTTCTATTGAAACTGAGGCTATTTCACATGGGAGACAGCTAAAATAAAGCCATTATGGGATTCTCCTGCTGCTTGAATCAGGTCTGTTGGCATGTACAACAGTAATGCACATGTTAATCCTAAATAGTCCTGCAAGTTCTACCTTATTTATTTTATTTATTTGTTCATTTATAAAGCATAGGCAATTCATCCCTTAGGGGATCTCTCGGCACTTTGAGAAATGGGTACTTGTTGGGCATTAACATCTAAAACAGCCATGTCTTTAAAAGTTTCTTAAAGCTGGTTAGCTCACCACAGGCCCTAATGTTCTGTGGCAGATTGTTCCAGTGGCTAGCAGCCAAATAAGAAAAGGCTCTCCCACCCATCCTTGCCTTGTGTATTCTCTGGATGCACAAAAGGTTGCCATTACTAGATCTTAGTTGTCGGGCTGGTTGATACCATATGAGTTTGTTTCTGAGATAGGCAGGGCCTTCTCCCTGTAGTGATCTAAAGACCACATGCAAAAACAACAGTTGTTGGACAGAATGCAGAACAATGTCATACATTCACCCCAGTACAGAGATATGGGCCTAAATCCATCGTTTTGTTGCTCACACACCACCCCAGTTCCGACATGGCCATATACAAATCAGCCTTGACCCTGTGTGGACCGGAAACAGGCTTCTGAGGACCGGTTTCTGGCATTACAGCCGTCTTCAGCCTGGCTTGCTTGAACCCAGTGGCAAAGTGAGCAAGGGACTTACGTCTGAGCATACCCTGCCACACTTATGGCGGCCAAAGCGGTACAAAAGGGGGTGGTGATGGACGGAGCATCTGAACCAATCAAACACTCACACCCAGTCAAAAGATCTGGGTTTAATCCATCACCGTTCTTTAGCCCACTCTGCCACCCCAGTTCAGACATGGCCATATGCAAATCAGTCTGTCCCTGTGCCTCATGGCAACAGTCCAGCCCGAACTGCCAAGCCATGTCTTCCCTGGACCGAATCAAGCATCCTAGGACCGGTTTCCGGCTATCAGCCGTCATCAGCCAGGATAGCTTGACTCCAGTGGTGTGGAGAGCACGGGACTCACGTCTGAGCATACCCGTCCCACTCGGGGTGACAAATGCAAAAACAACAGTTGATGGACAGAATGCAGAACAATGTCATACATTCACCCCAGTACAGAGATCTGGGCCTAAATCCATCATTTTTTTGCTCACCACACCACCCCAGTTCAAACATGGCCTAAAGACCACACAGAGCATCTTAAAGATGGCTCGTTTCCTGACCGGGAGCCAGTGAAGCTGGTTTAACAGAGGGGCGGAGGGGGTCCGCTTCGGCTTGTTGAGGGCAAGGCGGGCTGCTGTATTCTGTACCACCTGCAGTCTTGATAGGAGATCTTCCCTTACTCCCACCAGCAATGAATTACCATAATCCAATCTGCTCACCAAGAGTGACTGGATGAGGGTTTTTCTCGCCAAAAGAGGGATCCAGGGAAAGGTCTTCCTTACAATCAGAAATTCGCTTTCATTTGCAACCACTAGAAAGTCGAAAAAATTCACCAATAATCAGTTTTCACTGACAACACTGCCTCACCTGCCAAGTGGCGGGCTAGGCAATTGAGTGTTTGAAGCGATTGAGGCCTCTAGAACCAGCTGTCAAATGGCTACACAATTACTCTTACCCAGGCGAAGCTGGCTGGTTCTGGAAACCCGAGTAGAAATTGTGATGTTCTGTTAGATGCTTGGCTTTTCCTGCAGTTGTGTTCAGTTAGAGAGGTAAGTCGTAACGACATGCCAACTAAACCGAGGTGCAGATGAGGGGATTTAGAGTTTTCTCTATAGGGTGAATTAAGGGGAGCATGTGAACCCTTAATCCCTATCATCTGATTGAGTTAATCTATTCTGACTGTACTTTCCTGTGTGGAATATGGGTGTTTTATGTGGTTGGGTGTGTAGGGTGTATTTTACTGATTGAATCTTTGGGTGTTTAAGGTGATTCTAATGTCAGGTTTTTGGATTAGTGATCTATGTATTCCTAGAGTAAGGGTTTAAATATTTTGTCTATGTCGGTCAAAGTATATAACTTTGTATTTGTCAAGTACTCATGGATGTACTGCCCAGGTAGTCTACCTCACGTTGTATCCTGTTACCTTGTCTCCCTGTACCATTATATGAATCTAATTATTCTGGTTCTCCCTTCCAAAGCCATGTGATTTTCTTTGGCTTCGTGATTCACGGTTGAATTGGCCGATCGGTCCTATTTTCTTTATTGATTTTTTCAATACAGGTAGTCACAGTTGAGAACTCCCCCAATTGATTGCTGGATTAGTCATTCCTCCTTTTCATCTGGTTGTCAGGGATGTGGGCTCAACAGTTTTGGTTATGCACTGGGGTTACCAGTAACATGGTCTTTATTGTATTCATTTTTGCATTTTGTTAGAGTGGAACATGACCAAAAAGTATCAAGTCAACAAGCAGTGAGCATCAAATCAGAGCATCCATTACAGGAACTAGAACACATTTTTGAATAATAATATTTAACATAGTATAGTAAGTACACAGTCAAGCTGGTACATTAAGCACTTTCAGAAGAGCGGTTTAAAAGGAGAAGTAAATATAATTGATAGATGAGATCTTCAAGTTGATCTGTTTGTCATCCACATGGTGGTGAAGAGCCATACGTACATCCTCCATCAAAACTCTTATGTTTCTCAATATACGAGAAGGCAGGGTTTGAGGTGAACCTACCCAACCTTGCAATTTGTCCGTAACGTCACAAATCGACTAAGTAACTTGCCCTGTATATCAATGTGTGAAACTAGAACTTCAAGCTGTCTCTCATGACTGTCTTTGCCAAAAGTAGCAGTCAAGTTTAGAAAGATGAAAAAACGGGATGTGCCTCTGACAGGATCTCTAACCAGTTATTAGGGGGTTGGAGGCTAGTAGAATGGTAGTGAGATGCACCCATAGGGCTATAAGGGCTTAAGAACGCCCCCCCCCTTCCTCGGCATTCGTGTGTCTCAGCCCAGGCTGCTGCAGCTCGAGCAGCAGCGGGCTCGGCTGGGCAGTGTCTGGAGTCTTATCTCCAGCACGCCCACGTTTTTCACAGCTCTTTTAAGACCATTTGCATATTTACATACCTTTGTAAACTGGTTACCGAGGCTTAGGTTTTTTTTCTGGTTCCAGTACCCCCTGGGCCTCCAATCTGCCTATTCCTTTACATTTGCATTTTACATTTACTGCGTAGTGTGATAATGCATTTCATGAAAATAAATATAAAGTAGGGTTGCCAAAACAAAAATGCCAGCCATGTGTTGTTTAAAGAGCCTGCAAAGGCCTCGTCTTGATACTAAATAGGGTAATAAATAAAAAAGTATGTATTCGTTTGTAAAGTGACTTTTCTGTCTTTGATCCCTTTATCAGTCATGGATCATTCAAGCAGCCCTGTGCAATTAAAAGTGCTTTCTATTTATATTTGCTGTTCGAAGTATGCACAGATAAGTGCTAAAAATATGGCTTTAGGTGACAGTTTATTTTTGTACCGTCTGGGACATCAAAATAATGAGCTGGCAACCCTAATCATAAAACTGGAAGTTTGTTGCAGGATCAGCACATTATTTATTTCCTCAACCCTAGATCCCTGATTAATGCCATAATAGCAATAGTTTCACTTGTATCTGAAACCCTACACAACCTTCAATAACATGCTGAGTTACTTCAGGTGTCTGGGAATGCACCCTGCATTCAGACAACTCGCTCCTCATTCTCGCCCTTCACTTCGGGGAGAAGTGTGGCTCAATGGTTAGAGCGGCAGACCCTGATGCAGAGGTCTATGGTTAGAGCGGCAGACCCTGATGCAGAGGTCTAGCCCTGGACCAGGGTTCAATTCCCCGCCTCGGCGGGTCTTGGGCTCAAAATTCCACGGACCTGATAATTCTCGCCTCGGTGCCTATTCCAATCATGGAGTCCCACTCTACAACTCTGGGCAATAGCTTGCTTAATCTCCACAACGGCCCCCACAATGCTAAAGATGCCTGGCCTCCACCTTGGGGGTGCCCAGGAGTGGACACCTCACAGGGAAAGCCAGGATGGGTTTCACAGCGGTATTCGTACAAGCGCCTTGAGACCCTTGCGGGTGAGTAGTGCGCTATACAAGTATCAATTTATTTACCCTGCACTCGCAGTGATCACAATGCGCTCACAACGATAACCATGCGCTCGCACCATTCACCTGCTCACCCTGCACTCAAAGTGATCACTCGGCACTCACAATTTACTGGTGCTGTTCACCCTGTACCTTACCCTGCAGTCACACGAGCACACTACTCAACCTGCACTCATGTGACACTTCACTCACCTGTCCTCCTCACTGCTCAATCTGCCATCTCAGTCAAACAAGCCCATCACTAACCATGCATTCATTCGTCCCACTCTGCACTTAGATCCGCACTCAAAATCATATGGTCACCTCACTCACCCTGCAGTCACACCTCCTACCCTACTCTCACACTGTCGCATTGCTCATCGTGCACTCCCATGGGCACTCCTGCAACCCACACAGTGCAGTGTTAATGTGCCTGCTACAAAGAACGTGTACCATGCAGATCACAGAACTGAGTGTAAGTAAACTATGAGAAGCGCTATAGAAAAATTTAATTTGTCAGAAAGATGCTATAGCGAGATGAGGTGCATTGCTGGTGAGTGGTAGTGAGGGAATTCATGGAGAAGGAGGAAATGGGGAGGGGGCACCAAAAAAGACTTGCACTGTGTGCAACCAGTGCTGGGGCCAGGCCTGGCTGGTATTGTCGTCGAACCCCCCCACCCCACACACACACACACACACACACACACACACACAAACCCCCAAAGTTCGAATCTAGTTGCGCCCATGGTGAGTTGTGGGTTTGAAAGATAGAGCCTGGGTTCGGAGGTAAAAGATAAATGTCAGAAGGAGGGTGGGAAATGTGTCTGGTAAGGAGAACGAGGTGGGGACAGGTGTGGCATGGTTAAGCAGGGAAGGCTCAGAAAGGTGGAAGGAGGGGTGAGGTGGTGAGCAATTAAGGAGCATGGGATAGTGACAATATCTCAACGTATATTCTTTTCAATCTTCATAAACAGCGCGGTTTATTTGTGTAATACTTCTTACTGAACAGAATTTAAAAATAGGTAGTGTCAGAATTGAAAGGAAAGCGCTTGTCAAGGACTAATTTACTTTCCACAGGACTCGGAACTGAAACAAATGCTCAGGTCATTTGGTGTTCTGCCAATTGGTGAATTGTGTTATTCGTCAATCAGCAGCCTTTGGGAGCAGATTTACCGCAACTGACCCCTTCCTTAGCGCCCTAAATGCTGCTTTTGTGTGCTAAGTTCTGGGGTTTCACGCTACTTTTGAAATGCATTCGTGAAAACAAAATGAGCCCAATACAGACTGCTGTGTAGTGAAATTCCTGCAGAAATAGATCTGTTGCTGTTTTTACACAGATAAGCTGGTGGGGGTGGTGAGTAACACTGGGAGCGCAAGGGATGTGAGGTGGCGTAATAGTATGTGGGGGAGAAAGAGAAAAAACATGATTTCCAATGGAGTGCTCAAAGAAAAAGGAAAAAAAATTTTTCCCTGAGATGATACACAGAAGGATACAAGTCATACAGTCAAAGTCATGTTAAAGAAGCTATGCTCCATGTGAGTGGCAAACACAATAATAGGAAGGAAAACCAGTCAATAAAAAGTAAGCAAATGAGACTGACAGGGCAGCCAACCATTGATAAGCATTGTGCTGACACAGGGCCAGATGTATGACCATGTCATCTAGCGACTCGCAAATTGCGAGTTGCAATCTGCGAGTCGCTAAATGACATGTACAACAGTGTCTGAGATACTGTTAGCGATTCCTAATGGGGTTGCAAATTGCATGCCTCATGCATATTAATGAGGCACTCGCAATTTGCGACCCCATTAGGGATGGCTGGCCCTCCCATGTATGGTGGCCTGCTGGGCTCAACAGACCTCCAAGTCTGGGACTGCTTTTAAATAAAGCAGTTTTTCTTTTTTAAATGCCGCCCGTTTTCCTTAAAGGAAAACGAAATGCATTTAGAAAAAGAAATGAAACGTTTTCGTTTAATTTTTTAAGGGCAGGTAGTGTTCCCTTGGACCACTGCCTGCCCCTAAAAATTATTTCCCAATGCATTTGCAAAGGGAAAGGGGTCTCCTTGGGACTCCTTCTCATTTGCGAGTGCTTTACCACCCTCTTGAAGATGGTGGTAAATTGCGAGTGTTTTGCAACCGCAATTGCGGTCACAAAACATTCAGAAATAGGCCTCTGACTCGCTATTAGGATGGGACGCCATTGGAACGCCCCTTCCCAATAGAGAGTCACAATGCCTATTCAGCGTGTCACAAAAAAATTGCGACTCACTAAACCCGTTTGTGCATGCAAAATAGGGTGGGACATCTGGCCTACAATTCTACACACTAGACCTTCGACAACGGAGAGCTAAAAGTGTCTTTGGAAGAGAACTAAAACATTACATTTATTTACTGAGGTTTTTAAGCAGTCCAGAGCAAACAGCATCCTGTTGCAAGACACCCACCTTAGAATTTTAATAGAGGCTTGTTCATAAGTTATTTCTAATTGTAGGAAGTTAAACATTCCGTATATGATCTGGTTGATGTGTAGTATCAATGATACCAGTAAACTATTAATTCACCAATTTCTGATAGAGATTTCTAGCCACAGATTGCTCACATTTTGAACATTTGCCAGGCTTCAAGAGTTTCCGGTGCCTTCAGTCGTGGCACCCTAGATTCAAAGGCTCAGCCCAGCTGTTCTCCTGCTCTTCGGATTCCCTCAGACCCCCTTTGGTGTGCCTTCAGGCCCCAGGGAGTCAACAGGCCTTTCACCTGGGATTCCACCAACGGGTTCACCCTCGGCACCAGCTGGTCCCTCTGAGCTAATATTGCCTTTGGCTCCTTTTCTGAGACCACTCCAGGTGTCCAGATCCACGCCATGCACAGGTATGTTAACGCCGACCTTGTCACCCATGAGGTGGCATAGATTGCCTACTCTGATTTCGGTCCAAGTTCAACTGATATCGCACCGATTCCGTTTGAGGCACTTATTTCTACGCTCAAATTCAAACAAGGCAGGCAGTATGCTCTGCATTCGCTTTTTGGGACCGCTTCTGATTATGACCTGCGTGATGAGTTTGCTCTGACCTATCAGGATGACATTTGCTCTGAAGACTTGCAGAAGGCTAGTGGGCTAAACACCTTCCCAGAGACTGCTCTTTTCTCCCCTCCTGAACCACCTATGGAAGAACATATTTCCAACCTGGAGATGAAAACAAAAGTTATTACTGAGGTCCTGCAGCTGGGCCAGACTTTCTCTGAGCTTCTCCTGCCTTTCAATGAACCTTTTGGGAACCTGGGCCAAGTCCATCTCTGGCCCACCAGCCATTAGACAAATCTCCAGGTGCCATTTCTGTGCTCCTGGCGACCCAGTTTTCTTGTCATAGTACCCTTCATCAGAAAGTCTTCTTGTGGTGCAGGCCTCCACCAGCCGTTCCAATCAAAACACTTTTCCTGCCAGTCCCCTGATAGGGAAGTGAGGCAAGGGGAAACATTCAGAAAACAACTCTTTTCCTCCAACAGCTTGGCCCTGCATTCAGTTAATGCCTCCAGTTTGTTTGGCCATTATATGCATGCCCTTTGGAAATCAGTGGTACAAATCCTTCCTGGTGTGCCAGAAGACCTTTGTCCTGTACAGTCTAAGGCGATTCAAGATGGTTTTAATTACACCATTAACTGGGATAAGTCTCTTGTTTATGTTTCCTGCCTAGGGATTGCGGGGCTAAAATTGTTACTGAGGGATTTCTATATTTGGGAATCCATGCCACGACCAACCCTGAAACGTTTTATGACCATAATTTGACTCCCCCGCTGTGCCGACATCCGACACTGGAGTACCCTGCCCCTAACGCTACTGGGCAGAGCTGCTCTTTTTAAAATGATGGCACTCCTCCGCTTTATTTATGCAGCGCAGAACATCCTTATTTAGTCCCGGCTCAATATTTCGATGCGATTGGAGCAGAGGTACGCTCCCTGCTCTGGAATAATGGTGCCCCTAGAATAGCATTAGCTAAACTCACGAAAAGCTGGTACGACTGAGGTATCGCCCTACCCGCAATCAAAAGCTATTATTGGGCCTCCCAGCTAGCTGTTGTTAACCACTGGGTCCATCGTCCTGGGACAGACCCTGCCTACAGGATGGATAGACATAACCTGCTCCCTGGCAACTTTCCCAGGGCAATTTATGGTGGGAAAAATCAGGCACCGAAATACACCCTAACTTCTACCACGATTGCTATATGGCACGCTGTGATGACTGTGTTGGGATGGAAGGCTAGAATTACGCCTTTGCTTGACGCATACTAACTGGGACTGCTATCCAAGCACCCTGGTTTTGACAAATGGGACATGATCTGCCTCTCTAGGGTGGGCGATCTGTGGGCAAGGGGTTGGGTGGTCCCCTTTAGTGATCTCCGGCGAGATTACCAACTGCAGATTGGAGAAACCTTTCGATATCTCCAAGCCCGAAATGCGCTCCAAAAGCGATACCCAAGGGCACGGAACTACCTGCTTCCTTGCCCCTGGAGGATAGACTTCTAAATGACTACCTACAGGGAAAAGCAATCTTCATGACAGATTGCAACATACTTAACAATACTCCGGACACACTAGGGAAAGTTCGCACACGATGGGTAGAGGACGTCGGGGATATGGATGACGATGAATGGCAGGAGGTGTTGGCTTCCCCCAGGGAGGTGGCGATCCGTTCCCGATTCAAACTCATTCAACTCAAACTCCTATATAGGGTTTACTACACCAGTTCAGCACTTGTTAAAATGGGGGTCCGCTACCTGCCCCAGGAGATGTGGCCAAATTGGTACGTACCTGCAGCAATGATGAGAATGCCCGATTCTGCAGACATACTGGGGAAGGGTTATGTCAGCAATATCCTCGACCTGTCACAAAACCATTGAAGTTTTGTCCTGCTTGTGTCTCCTTAATATCTGCGAAGCAACTGATCTGTCTAGAGCCAAGAGAGTTTGGGTCTCCCTCTGCTGTATGGTTGCGAAGGACAACATAGCTAGAACCTGGAAGGGCCTGCTTACACCCAAGTTCCGTGATTGGGAGTCTGACATGGACTGGTGTATGCAGGCAGAAAGAGTGGTATATGAGAGTAGAGGGTGCCCACAAAATGGACCAGAATTTGAGAGGCATGGAATGTGTCCAGGGCCTTGATGTGCACGCTCTTTGATGATACCTCCACACAACTGGCAGACCTAGTAGAGGAATGATGTTTATGTTACTTTGAATTGTATACACCTTCTTGAAGTATTGATCCACTGTACCATCTTGTCATATACTGTACCAATGCACCTAAAATGTTGGAACATCTTGACTTGCGCTGCACTTTGTCCCCCTTTTGTTTTTAGCATCCCTGTTTTGATTTATATAATAAAAGGATTTGATTAAAAAATAAATTGGTTTTAATGCGGCCAAGTTCACAATTCTTTGTGGCTTGGACACCAACGACTCTATCGGTCAGGCCATAGGAACCAGCATTGCCTTACGCCGCCATGCGCGGCCACGCTCACCTGGGTTTCTGGCGATGCCCAGTCCTCACTGATGGGCATGTCCTTTGATGGGACTCGCCCGTTCGGGGCAAGGCTGCCTGAGCCTTTGAACATTTCAAAGAGATTAGGGCCATCGCTCGCTCTCTGGGTCCTTCCGCCCACCTCGCCAACTGCAACATTTGTTGCTTTGGCAGAGAGATCCATTATCTGACCAACTGCTAGTCCAATCCCCATAAGGGACCTAGCAGTGTTGTTGGAGAGGCAAAGATATGCACTGCCTCCAAAGCCAAGGTCAGCTTGCCTCCCAGTCCACCCCCCCACCCTCCCCAGTCCTACCTCCCAAACCTCTGTGGTGTACTCTTACAGAGTCACAGCCATCTGGTGGGAAGCAGAATCCACCAGTTTTTTCCACGTAGGATAGCGATCACGTCAGAGAGGAGGGTCCTACAAATTGTTCAAAAAGGATACACCTTACCCTTCCTTTGTTTCATGTCACGCCTTCCACCGTTCATCCAATGACTGACAGAGGACCATCTCTCCATTTTGAGGCAGGAAATGCAAGCTTTTTTAGCCAAAGGGTCTGTCAAGATGGTGCATGTGCCAGAAGTATGGTGTCCTTGTTATTCCCTGAACTTTCTGGTGCCCAAGAAGGGCAGAGGTTTTTCATCTATTCTAGATCTGCTCTTTTACAACGCCTTCCTGTGGAATGGGAAATTCTAACACTGACCCCAGGTCTCATCTCCTGGAACAGAACATGTGCATTTGTAAGGTGCATGTTCACCCATCTTGGCACTGAATAACAGACGTTTATTGCTACCCCACTCAATGGTACTCATTTCATCAACCTCAGAAGGATAAAAGGTTCAGTGGACCCCTGGAATTTGAACCTGTGAGCATGAGGTCAAACCACGACCCTTACAGTGGATGTATTAGTCCACTAAGCCACAAGACCCGGATCCTACCGGCCCACCGACCGTCCCATCCTCCCTGTTCTATGATTGGACTTTATCCATCAAAAAGATCCTAAATCTAGGAATCTACACACTGTCAACCAATTTGCTTTTGAGGCGTCATGCCTGGGGGCGTGGACAGTCTTAAAAGCAACTGAGGTCAGCGAGCAGGAGTGGCACCTATAGCGGCCTTGCATGTCCTTTCTAGAGCACAGCGACCTCCATGCGGAACCGCAAGGCACCGCCTTCCGGTGCACAGAGGTACTGCTGGGAAGTTTCTGGATCCAATCTGACTCCTGTGGAATGTTCAAAATACAAGGAATCTGCAGCTAGGTAGTCTCTACCAGAAAGAGAGATACCAAAGGTAACTGACTTGTTCTTCAGCAAGAAACGTAAGAGCCAGATCTAAATACATTTCCTTTTTACTTTATAGACTTTAAAATTCTTCAAAACTGAAATCCTTCCCTGCGGCCTTCAAACCAAGCCCAATCCACATGGTGTGTTTAGTAAGTTCAATGTACTAATTTGTTAAAATCCCATGTGAAGGGCAGAAATGTCTTCTAGAAAATAAGGGGTGTAAGATTACATGTCAGTTACCAGTGACTGATTTGTGTATACTAATTCGGTTTGTGCAGGAGAAGGCATGATTTGACATGCGCTTAAGGCATACTCCTAAGTGGTAAAGCACAGGAAAGAAAAGAACCAGGTGTCCCAAGAAATGGAGAGTCAATGGACTGTGGCCCAGGGAAAAGTCATCCCAGACCTGGAAGTATAACATATAACAATGCTGAGTTCAAATAGTCAGTCACTTTATCAGTATGCATTTGAAGAGAATTATAAGACTGGCAAGTTTTAGTCTGCACCAGACCAGAAAGTCCCACCGTTAAATTGAAATCTGTAAAATCAAATTGGGCGTATAATGGAAAAGCCATCCACGAATGGAAAGGTTTTTGCTAAGATAATGTCAAACTTTTTATCATGATCTTCAGTCTGCCTCTGGCAGAGCTCCTTGTAAGCAAACCAAACTTGATAAAAGGTCAGCAGAACATCAAGCAGCATAAGGCATCCCAATTAAAACAGAAGATACCTTTGCCAGTAATCATCTCTTCTCCTTCCAAGAAAGTTTCAGGGCAGGATGAATTAGCTAGTAAAATCTGTAAATTATTTGTAGATGTGTTAGTTCGGAAACTCAGAGCCTTTGCTAAAACAAATTTATTTTGGAAAATACCATTATAACACTGTTTTATAAACATTTGTTTAAATTCTCAATTGGTGAAAGCTATGACTTGCATCACTACAAGAGTTATATACGTTTTTTGGTCTGGCATTAACCAAGATTTTTTCAATTTAGGAAACATACATATGCTATAGTTATAGGGGCTTTCAGCCAGCCCTCTTCATTCATTGGCATGTTGTGTTGTTCACATTTTTCTTCTGCTCAATGGAGCTTTAAGTATGGGAAAGTTGGCCAGCCCCCACATTGGCTAACTTCAATATGAGTGACAACATTATTCTCTTCCAAAAGTAGAACATCTTCAGACAAAGTAGCTCCCAAAGTCGACTGCTGAGGCAAATTGTACCTTTTGAACCAAAACACATTTTTTTAAAACAATTTTGAATTTATGTGTGCGAGGTCGAAAACTTCCCCAAAAAGGATGGCAAAACAGACACAAAAAAAATAACAAAGGACAGGCAGCAAACACTTAACCCATTGGCTTCGCTAAATAC
The DNA here is from genome assembly GCF_964261635.1 of Lissotriton helveticus. NCBI lineage: Eukaryota > Metazoa > Chordata > Amphibia > Caudata > Salamandridae > Lissotriton > Lissotriton helveticus. Next base: position 512,722,412 of record NC_136065.1, read on the forward strand.
TTGTTGATACCTTGTAGTGTAATCCATGACACATGATTATCAAATCCTCTGTACATAGAAACAGTTGTCAAGTCTCAATGATGGTAGCAAGGAAGTCACTGTAACCAAGTTCTTGCAGCGGCTGCTCCTCCGCTAAGATGGAAGAGCGTCGCCTGACTGCTTCAACTGCAAGTTCATTACAAAAATGTTAATGATATTAACGCTCCGTTATTATACATTTTAGTTTTTGCATTGAGCTTACAATTGAAGCGGTGGGGCGGGGTTGGGCTCCCCATTTCACTGGAAGGAGTGGTAGCTACACCTTAAGTGTGCATTTAGGTTTGGCCAGCCCTCTTGGGCTGGTCAACCCTACATGCCCACTTTGCATGTTCTCCACCCAGGCCGCATAACAGCTTTTTTAGGTTTCGTAACCTGGCGAGGGGCGAAGCCCCTCCCAGATCGAAATCTGTTGTTTTTAATAGTGGGGTTAGAACCGCCTCTGCCTCTCATTGGCTAGCTCCATAAATGGAGGCTAGCCATTGGGAGGCAGAGGCTGTCAATCGCGTTTTCTCTCGAAAACGCGATTCGGGGGCGTTTCTGGTGCTTTTTTTAAGCCCCGCCCCTTTGTCCCGGGCCGCGCTGCCATTGGCTGCCGGCCCGGGACACCCCCGTGACGTCATTCCAGGGCCGCGCTGTGATTGGCTGCCGGCCGGGACACCCCCGTGACGTCAGCCAATCACAGCGCGGCCCGGGACCTGACTTGTTTGTAATGTACTTCTCATACGTAAAATAGTCACTCGTGACAAAAAGTCCACTATATGTAGAATTCTTTTTTTGCGGATAACAATGCCGTAGAGCCAGGCAAAAAAATATCATTCGAGTTTAAACTTTAGAGTAAGTCGGTGATGTCAGCGCTGTATTTATACGCACTCTGAGGTAAATTGGCCCACTCGATCCGTTCGAAGATGGCGCTCGCTGCTGCTTCTCTACGAACGCCGGTAAAATGACCCATTTCAAGAGGGACGTTTCTCAGACGAACGGCTGCAAATTCCTGCTCTGACATCAGCCCGCCCCCTTCAGCTGGTAGATCCACCTGATTGGTATATGACCGGCTAACCTGATGCATGGCGATCTAGTATTCGTTACAATTCTTGGTTCAATGTGATGTCTCTTCCAATTGGTGGAATTGGCTTGTGAAACGAAAACAAACGGTTTCGGTTGGCGGAGCCGCGCCCGAGTCGACTACAGCTAGTATCTGCTGCAGGGAAGCGTTCGTGGCAAATTGCCCGCCGTGGCGGCACAGAAACAGGAAGTTACCAGTTCAAGACCGGAAGTATGGTTAACGATGGGCACCTGGAGTGCTAAAAGTGGCCGGTGAGGACGTAAAAAAGTTGGATTGGGGACCTTTTATGGTGCAAGAGCCTTTAGAGAATGACCACTCAGCAGTTCATACACGAATCAGTCGGCGCAGGACGAGAATATCTGGTCCCCTAATGGAAAAGGGAATAAGCTACCTTCCAAAGCGAGAGGGAGGGTTCGTTAATGGGGGCACCAGAAAGAGCTCACGCGCGCTGAGCGCATTGTGTGACGTCGGTTGTAGTTCAATAGAGTCACTCTCCCACCTAAGGGACGGGCGCGCACCGAAGGGACTCGAGCATATCTGGCAAGTAGACCCATGTCCTGTCTGACACGTTTCATAGTTCTGGCTTTTTGCTCCTCTGCATACTGGCACACGAGACAGTGGTTTATAGTGCTACGAGTGAGTCCCAGAAAAACCATAATGTGGGGTACGAATAGAGCTGCAGAATTCTCTAGGTTCACGCATGGGTTGCCCGTTAAGTTCACTTTGGTGTGTGTTGCCGCGAAATTAAAATGTAACTATACTATTAATAACATTAAAGGAAAGGATGGATAACAATGATCTACTCGCACGTACAGCTACCCGGTACACTTACAAGCTCCGCATGAACGTCAAGTTTGGCTGAAAGGGTTGAACTTGACATAGGTCTTCGGACCGACTTTGCGGCGGTGGGGGAAGGGGATGCTAAGCAGCGGTAGTTACAGTATGAGTGGATTGACTCCTTTGACAAATAGGAATAATGGGTCAACTTGAGTGGGTGCGGGGTGGGGTTGGTGGACATTCAGAAATGGGCTGGAGAATGTAGTGTGACTGCGAATGGGAAGGCTGGGCCTAGGAACTTTTTTGTTTATGCCGCCGCAATCTTTGGTATTTTGCATTACCCTTTTTACACGAAATGCCTGATATTGCTTTCGGGTTAAGACCTTATCTCACGAGCACGGCAATCACGCAATGAATAGTACGTGAATGCTTGTTAGCAACGTTTGTGCTCCCCAACCCCCTCTCTTTTAGAGCGAAATCCTTCTTTGCAAAGATATATAACACGCTTGAAAAATAGTGCAACGTGCCAGAGTGGCATTTAGCACAATTACATTTTGTTGGGGGTTTGGAACTCCTTCAGTACAATATCGCGTAATTTTGTAACGTTTGGAAAGCCACTTGATGACAAAGACTAGACTTCTAGCTTTGCCAATTTTTTTTGTAGGTCCTTTCTAAAGCAGAGCCCCTACTTTTCGTTGATGATAAAATATACAAACCTTGTTTATTTGCTTATTGCACTTGATCTTTGCATTCTAGTTAAGGACGGTTTTATTGTTGGCATTCTGTAAAGAGTTACAAAATAACCTCTGCAGTCAATATTGAACCTCCAGGTACAAGACGCCTTGTTTAAACAGTTGCACTAAACTCGTGTTGGTTCAGGCATGGTTTATAAGGAAATATTCCAAATTGTAACATTCTTAGTGGCTGTAATATTAAATGAATGGCGAGCTTTCTTTTGATGCAGTGACTCCACGGTGCACTAGGCTCGGGACTTATCACGTTACAATCAATTCAATCTTTATTTCGGTGTAAAAGACCATAAAAGCTTAACAAAGTAAAATACAGTACAACAATTTCGACAATGCAAGAATTTTGACAATGCATGGTGTCGAGCATAGGAAACAATACTGCTAGACACACTGGATACTACATGGAATAATCAACCAATTTTGTGATGTTGAAAGGATTTATCAAATGTTTTGCAATTTTGCATGGTAGTATAAAAAATTAATAAAAACAGATATGAGGAATAGACATAACAGGTCATTAAAAAAAAGATTCAACTGTACAGTTAGATTACTACCTCTAAAAAAAATATATATAATAAAGACAATTGCTTCATTAATAAATACTAAGAATAGTCTAAAAATCATTATACATTTTATTTTATATTCATAAAGTGCACGTGCCAAGCTCATTATACTTTTAATTCTTGTCAGCCTAGGGTGTCAGGCCTTCCCTATTCCTTGCCAAACAAATACCTGATAATACTAATGGGTTTAATCCATTTCTTCCTACATTGCAAATAGTATGGGCAGAAGAACAGTAGGTGTGTTTTCATTCTCTATTGCACCTAAATCACATAATACACATCTGCCCTCCTCTGTTTTGCCTGGCGCCCATTTCACAGTATTTGCCTTTGTGTAGGACACCATAGCGGTATTTAAGGTATAAAGATTTAGCTAGCTGCGGCTGTATTTCGTCCAGAAAGTGCTCAAACTTCCAAACTGTTTTTATTTGGAGGAAACGTGATGTCAATGATCCCACATTAGAGGAATGGGACGAAATACCATGTATAAAAGACCAATATGTCTTCTTTAAAAGCTTTTTAGGTTTCGCCCTGGCGTTGCAACTGCGTAGCAGTTGCTCCGCCCAAGGGCGAAATCTAATGTTAGCTCTATAGGCTGACCCTCCCCCACCCCGCGCCCACAGACTGCACCTGTCTACCCCCCGGTGATTCACGGTGACGTCCGTTACATTACCGGGCACTGCGGGTCACCCCCGAGAACTTCAAACGCTGATTTATGCCTCGAGACTGCACCCTCATCTAAATATTCGCATTATACTACACCTGTATGCTGGTGAGCAGCCAATGTTGGGGGGGGGGGGCTCGCAGTGTGTGGGGGGGCTGTGTGTGGGGGGGCTCTGTGTGTGTGTGGGGGGGCTCTGTGGCTCTGTGGGTGTGTGGGGGGGCTCTGTGGGTGTGTGTGTGGGGGGGGCTCTGTGGGTGTGTGTGTGTGTGGGGCTCTGTGTGTGTGTGGGGGGGCTCTGTGTGGGTGTGGCATTTGCGAGAGATTAAGCTATTGGGATTGTAAATGACAATGCCATTTATTTATCTGTTTTCAAAACCAACACATAAATACAAATGTTGTCATTTAAAATGCCAATAGCTCTAACTTTTGCAAAGGCGAAACCGTTGCATTGTAAATGCTTGTTTTTCTTTCTTTTTTTTTTTATCCTCACTAGCCTTTTCGCCACCCATTTTCCCAACAAACGATACCACCCATGGGCTTTTATCTCATATACCAGCTTTACCGACAACGGCATATGCAACGCTATTTCAGAAGTGGAAACTCTTGTACAGACCGACCAAATCTAAGAGTCCAGCTCTTAAAGCACAGCTACCATTTCGATTCACCGCCGGTGAGATAGGCCAAGACCTTAATCATTGGATTGTTATTTTTTAAATTACCTTCTCCATACCAACATTTCCCTCCCTTGCTACTAAAATTTCCCTCCCTCACCCAAAATGTGTAAAAAATGGTAACCAATAATTACGCTTTTTCTTAATCTGATCCAAGGTATCTATTTTAGCCGTATATCTCATGGCTCGTAGCCAGTCCAAGATCGCGACGGATAAGGGAGACATCCATAATTTACATAGCTCCCTTCGGGCCAGGAGAATCCCATAAAAAAACAGTTTAACTCTATCATCCATTTCTTTGCTCTGCAAATTATATCTTCCTGTTATAATTAATTCAGGGCTTACCTCTATCCTCTGATCTGCTGCTTGTGTTAGGCATTTACTTACAGCCTCCCAGAATTCCCTAATATTCGGACAATCCACGAACATATGCAGATCATCTCCGTTTAGGCACCTGCACTTCGGGCATTCCACCAGCCCACCAGCTTTAAATTTGGAAAGTCTGCGAGGGGACCAGTACGCCCTGTGAATTGAAAACAAGTGATTTCGCCTTAAATTTGCAGGTTTGACTATTTTGTAAAGCATAGCCATAGTTACTTGCCATTGAGTTTCCGTTGCGATGTTCGGCAAGCAGTCGCCCCATGGTACTTCAGGAAGTGAAAACACGCCGTCCTCCGTCTCGAGTATCGACCAATACCATAAGGACACTTCCTTCTTATATGATTGTGCTGAGAAGAGTTTTTCTTCTAGGTCATTCCGGAGTCCAACCGTGTTTTCCACTTTGCTCGCCCAACTGTGAATTTGCAGATACTTGAATTTTGAGAAGCCCCTACCCCAGATCGCCTGTCCTTGCCCCCAGTCAATCAACTTCCCATCCGGAAATAAGTAACCCCATCGCTCCAAATCCGAAAGTCTCAGAGGAATAGCCAGTGCGTCCTTAGACCAAAGGGGTGACCCTGGACCTTCCCATATTGGGGCCATGTAGCCATAATAGGGAATCTTCAGTGCTCTCCTTATCCTATACCACAACTCCGCCGCATCATGCAGTATCTTGAGCCTTACTTTCTTGAAGAACCTTGGGTCAGAAAATTTACACAAAAACCCAGACTCGTTATATTTACAAGATTTAAGCATTACTTTCTTGAAGAAACTTGGGTCAGAAAATTTACACAAAAACCCAGACTCGTTATATTTACAAGATTTAAGCATTACAGCTTGGGTGGAGAACATGCTCAGGCTCCCATTCCCTGTCTGAGCGCTGAACCACGGCGCTCAGACCAATCACAACGCTACATTGCATTGTTGTGATTGGCTGGTTGCCTGGTTGTTTTCTTCCTGGTTCCTGTGTGGAGGAAAGGCGGAGTTGAGTTCTTGGAGTCAACTTTGGTGCATAAATGGAGTAACGTGATGGCTCTCTGTCTTCTATCAAAGTGTCTGATAGGTAAACTACCCTGCCTAAGAGAGTAGCCAAACGGTGCTGGAGCAAATCCAGAGTAAAGAACAGAGTCAACCTCCCAAATGGAGGATTACTGGTATAACAGGGCAGGTTGGAAGCACATCATGGCAATCTGGACTGCAGCAGAGATGGTACCGTTGAAAGATATGTATGAAACAGGTACTCAAAGACCCTTCTAGGGACTGACAAGAGAAGCTGCCCTGCCCACTGGCCTGTTTCCAACTTATGGGAAGGAAGTTATTAACATAAAAGAAACAAGGATCGAGGGTAAAGGACAACCACCCACCCACCCTGTACTGACTGAACTACTCTCAGTGGGTTGGCCATAAAAGCTGTAAAATTCCTATACAGGGTCTTGCTTGCTCGAGAGATGGAAGTGCCTAACTTCAGAATGAATAGTCTTCCGACATAGATAGGGAAATTAGAGACGAACAGTGGTACCCCATATTTAGACAATCGCTCAAGGTGTCTAGAAACATTTGGTTCCTGCGCAGGACATACCTTACCCCAAGGGAGATAGGAGCAACATTCCACAAATCTAACAGTCTTTGCTATCGTTCCCACTTGAAAATGTAGGACTGTGTAATAAGACATCAGAATGCAGGGACTGAGTTCCATCTACACCATGGATACTCACAAACATTTCCCCAGGGGCCACAAAGTCCTGTCTGTGGCATGCCCGAGGGCTGCACCAATGCCAACAATGGGAGGGTCGGGTGGGGACGCGAAGCAGATGCATGGTGTGGACAACAAACCGAGCCTTAATGTGACTTATGTCTGCCACCTATGCTCAATTCTCATGCAACAAGAATTAAAGTCAAAGCATTAACTTATAATGTAAAACATGAGAGGGAAAAAGATACTCATCTGGGGGCTGAATTACAAAAAGTGAAACCAGAACACCTGGTATCAGTCCTGGTGGCTTCCCCACTTGAGGAAAGTGTGTGATCCTGGACAATATGTTAATTTCACTTTGCCTCCTATTTCTTCATTAACACTAATGGGAGCCCCTTAAAATATATGAGTTCAGGAATAGATATGTATGGTACAAAACCTTCTTGAGTTTCATTTAATAAACTATAATGGTGTACCAATTATATAACAACCAAGGCTACACACAAGGTGAATCTGACAAGTGGCTTCCCTCTTTGTCCCTAATAGTATTCTTTTCGGAATGGGTACGGCATGAAAGTTTCCAAGATCATGTTTGAAATCCATCACAATTCATAAATGCCACTCAAAGCAGTAACACTCTGATCTACTAAGGAAAAATTCTCATGCATGTTAATAAAATACACTTGTTTGCAGAGAGTTTAAAACTAAACATGGTGTTCCTAAAGATAAGTTGTCTAGGGCACTTTCTTTATCCAGTATTAGGGGTGTCTTTCATAGATTCACATGCCTGAATCATTCCCCGTCGTCGAGACGGGAGCCTCCGGTATATAAAAAAGTAATGTCCTATAGACATACATAAAGAAAAATAGGCCTAAGGGCCTCACCTTAGTAGCCTATCCTTGTCCTTATGCAAAAAGGACCAAACTCTTAGAGCCAGCCAATCAGCTATCACCTCCCTCTAGAACCTTCCCTGCAGGAGCCTCAGTCTCTCAGATTTTCTACCGCACGTTGTGCTAAGGGAGTCTCCTCTGAGCTCTGCTCAGATTCTGTGTTTTTTCACTTCATTAAATGACTTTCTTGTCAAGGATTCTTTTCTACTATGGATTATCTTCAAATACATTCTCTAAAGAACGTCTGGTAAGGAGAAGAAAAGATTTTTTAAGAGCCTGTGCAACTTGTTTCTAGAGGTTGCTCTGCTTTGATCCTCACACGGACCGCATTTACTTTCTATACCACAGGCCAGAGACTGCAAGGTATGTCTCACTTTCTCAAGTAAGTTTTTGAGAGGTCGTGAAGGGCGATTTTTAATATGGTGTCAAACACTAAGACCAGAAAGGAGGTTTTTCATTTTCTCCAGTGTCCGTGATGAGGCGTTATCCTCAACGTCTAGGAGACCTCAGAAGAGAATCTCCTCAGACTCATTCCTCAGGGGAAAATCCTGAGAAGGCCCTCAAAAAGATCACCCATGGGTCTTCTGGGCGCAGTTCTTAAAAATCTCCTCACTCTGTGGTAAAGGAGAGTACAGGACTTGCTTTTGGGAGAAAAATCATGTAAAAAAAGACGACTTCTGAGCCGTCAAAATCACCTCCTCTGGTCATAAGACCCTTCAGGAAGGCGTCTTCTATACCTCCTGAGGTAAAGACTAAGAAGCCAACATCGTCAACAGGATCGTCGACGAAAAAATCATCATCATTGCCTATTACAGCCTCTTCGTCTACGATGGCCTCGTCTACGATGGCCTCGTCTACGATGGCCTCGTCTACGATGGCCTCGTCTACGATGGCTCGTCTACGGCGGCTCGTCTACGACGGCTCGTCTACGATGGCTCGTTTACGATGGCTCGTCTACGATGGCTCGTCTACGCGGGCTCGTCTACGAGGGCTCGTCTACGAGGGCTCGTCTACGATGGCTCGTCGACGATGACTCGTCGACGACGGCCCCATCTACGACGGCCTCATCTATGATGGACTCTTCTACGCCTCCTCTACGATGGCCTTGTCTACGATAGCCTCGTCTACGATGGCCTCGTCTACGATGGCTCATCTACAATGGCTCATCTACAATGTCTCGTCTACGATGGCCCGTCGACGATGGCTCGTCGACGATGGCTCGTCGACGATGGCTTGTCGACGATGGCTCGTCGACGATGGCTTGTCGACGGCGGCTTGTCTACGACGGCTCGTCGACGATGGCTCGTCTACGACGGCTCATCTACAATGGCTCATCTATGACGGCCTGTTTACGGCGTCGGCGATGACCTCGTCTACGATGGCCTCGTCTATGATGGCCTCATCTACGATGGCTTGTCTATGATGGCCTCATCTACGATGGCTTGTCTATGATGGCCTCATCTACGATGGCTTGTCTACGATGGCTCGTCTACGACTGCGTCGTCGACGACTGCCTCGTCTATGACTGCCTCGTCTATGACTGCTCGTCTACGACGGCCTGTCTATGGCTACGATGGCCTCGTCTACGATGGCCTCATCTACGACGCCTCGTCTTCGATGGCTCATCTACGACGGCATCGTCATCGACGGCCTTGTCTATGATTTCACAACAAAGATTTTTGGACGACGTTGGGTTTGATGCGGTGCACTAGGGATAGTACACTAGAAATCACACTGTTTGACACTCCACCAACTACTGGGGCACCGTCCCACCCCAGGTAAACTAAACTAATGCAAGAAAAAGAGCTGGGAGTGCAATATTTTTGTCGGAAACAATTAGATATTTTAATTTACAAAAAGAAACACAAGTAGATCAATGGTTCAAAATTTTAACCATGAATACAATCAAAATTCTTCTTTCTCTTGTTTTTCTGCAGCCGACGCGTTTCGTCCTAGAAGCAGGACGTCATCAGGGCTGCAATAGCAAACATACAATACAAACACATCAGTATATATGTTCAATATCACTCAGTAATCACCTGTGAAATGAAACAACACATCTTCAGGTAACTTTTAAATCCAATACAGCTCATTGTGCCGAGTGGTACTAACCAAGAATTTAAATAACTTTACAATACTCCAAATAAGCGGGAAAACATTTCACAAATCAACATATATGTTTCAGCAAGCACATAATCTACAATATATCTGTTGTGCCTACTTAGAGCATTTACATATATGGTCTACATCCTGAGTTGAAGTACTGGCAAACTGTTGCACAAGTGTCTAAAAACAATATTCATTATTGGTGGACCGCTCACCTAATTTTGTTGAAGTGAGGCTCTTCTGTTACTTTGACTTCTAATCTTAAACCAGTGGTCTAGGCAAATAGTGCTGCGAGAGGCCAATTCTTCGTGTATATATTAGTGGCATTGACAAACTAGGTTGAGGCAGAAAAAGAGAGACTAATGAATTATAAAGTCAATTTCTATATATCATTCCAAATAGCCTGCGCAATTTCTAGTTCTCTTTGATCTTTGATCTTCTTATGCCTCCATATGACGGACTCCATTAACATTCATACCTTTCTAAACTGAACGTCTAGGCTTCACTCAAAATCGATTTATCCCTTCATTTAAACCGAGAGTCTTTAAAAAGCGATCCGCCCGTGGCTTCTCACACCTATGGAAGGTCCAAACACAATAATACAATTTAGGACGTTCTATTTGCCCTCTTTAGTATTAAGACATAGTGTTTTCCTATTAACTCACCGCTTTCCAATGTATTATAGCCAAGCGGGAAAATAACATCTATGTTCACAGAAATGCTGTCCATTCGTTTGTAAACTGTTCAATCTAAAAAAGATATTTAACACAAAAAGGGCAGGTACCATAAACTTAGCGTATTATTAATTGTAATTTCACTCTAGCACTCAACTCTACCTAATGTTCTTCGCTTACCTGCGTCATATGGCCTCTTGTTCCTCTAACCACGACAACCGGGTGCGATAAATCCCGGAGGTGGGGTTTCCCCATACTCCATGTGTTTAAAAAGGGCTCAATAGCCAATCAGAGCTTTCAAAAATACCGCGCATATCGTGATGCCGTTCACCTGCGAACGAGTGTACGTTTCCATTCAGGTCCGCTACCACTTTTAACTACCGATCATGCGCATAGACTATTATGTGGGTTGATCGTTGCCTCAGTTCATTACTAATTATTTCCGGTCATGCGCATTGGACTTCAATGCAAGATGATTGGTCTTCCCTAGTATTTCCGGTCCTGCGCATTTAGTATGCGTGAGTTTCCAGTCTGGTCCGCCATATGTACGTGTTTTTATATTATAGAAAAGGAGGGATTCCTAAATATTCCTTATCCTCTCTGCATAATGATTCCAACTATTAATGCGCACTCGCGCATCAGTCCACAATAACACGAACAATTCGAAAACCCTCGTCTGCAGAGAAAGTTACCCATCCGACACCGCCATACACCGGCATACTCCAACGGAAAACACCGTGGCGACCTCAACCAAATCCCTCATGGCTAGTAGTGTCATGAATCATCTCCTACAGATTGACCAAAGCCACCTTATTTCTTAAACAAAATGCTCCAATGTGAAGAAACAAACTTAGTAATGAAGCATCGTGCCTGCTAAGATTTGGCCTGCCTTTTATTCCCGTGTGCTCAGACCTATTCTTGCCGTGCTTACCTATACCCTTTTTAGCCATTTTCTTGTGAGTGCACCAAGTGTAAGTGTTATCCCACCGGGGCATATTTTCGAAACGTTTGGTCAAACATGTCTACACTTAATGGAGAGGTATCCGTAAAGAAAACAACAGTTTGCCGCTCAACACCTCAGAATGTGTACAATAAGCAAACCCAATAGTTCTGATCATATTTAAACATTTAGATCATTATTCATTAATGGTTATGCCAAAAAATGGTGTAATTCAGAATCAATGTTTAAACCATGTGTCACACTACGACATTTAATAATCCAACGCGCTTCTGTTTGACGAATTCGTAGTTCCCAGTCCCCACCCCTTACATGCTGAGATACCTTCTCTATACCATGGAATTTAAAACCCATGTTGGCACCATGTTCCTTTACCATATGCACGTAGAGTGGCGATCTAGTGTCACAATTCATTATTGCTCGTCTATGCTCCTGCATTCTTATTTTTAAGGGTCTTTTTGTACTCCCTATGTACACTTTGTTACAGCTACAGATAATGGCGTAGATTACTCCTACACTGTTACAATTGATGAAATCATTGATGTAAAATTGCTTGGTTCCATTGAATCTGAAAGTTTTTGTTTTGTTAATGCCATGCGGGCATATTACACAGGACCCACAGACATAAAAGCCTTTAGGCTGAGTGGATAACCAATCTTTGGTTTGCTTCTTTATTGGACGAATGTAATTCGTTGAAACTTTATCTCTGATGGTCGGGCATTTTTTGAACGTTATTACGGGTCTGTCATCCAATATCGTGGATAGACCCGGGACACCTTTCAACAGGGTCCAATTCCTACTTAATGCTTGTCTAATTTTCTCCTTTTGCACACAATATGCTGTGACAAAGGAAAGTTTATGTCTGACTGGTTCTTTGTTTTTCGAGAGTAAAGTGGTTGCTCTATCAATCTTTGACACTTTCTCACTGGCCCTTGCTAAATCTTTTTTGGCATAACCTCTCTTCCCTAGTCTCAGTTTCAATTGGTTAAGTTTTTGAATATAGTCTTCATCCCGACTGCAATTTCTTCGGGTTCTGACCATTTCACCGTATGGTATCCCCCCAATTACAGATCCTGGGTGAAAGCTGTCTGCCCTCAAGATGGAGTTGGTGGCCGTTTGTTTTCTGAATAGACTGCTGTTAATTTTGTCCCCAACTACTGACAGTGTCACATCTAAGTATTCTATACTAGATGTACTATGGTTCATTGTCAGTCTCACATTAAAATCGTTCTGATTCAAGTAATTCAGATAATTATTTAGAGAATCAGGGGTGCCTCTCCATATTATTAGGATGTCGTCGATGAATCTGGCCCAAAATACCACCAGATCCATCCACTCTTCAGCTCTGCGGCTCCAGGCGTGCTCCCTCTCATACCAGCCCATAAATAGATTGGCATAAGAGGGAGCAAACCTGGATCCCATCGCCGTGCCCCTGATCTGATGAAACCATTCATCCTCAAATAGGAAGTAGTTGTTTTTCAGAATTAGCTGACTCATTTGGATTATCATTTTTGAGTGGTGTCTTAAACTCGCACTTCTGTTGCCCAAAAAGTGCTCTAACGCTTGTATCCCCTTCTCCATCTCAATGCAAGTGTACAAACCCACCACGTCTAATGTTGCCAAAATCATCCCATCTTCCCACTTGAAATCCTGCAATTGATTTAGAATGTCAGTGGTGTCCCTAACATATGAAGGTAAGTTCACCACTAACGGCTTAATAAAGCCATCAACGAACTCTGACATATGTTCTGTGACACTCCCAATGCTGGAGACTATGGGCCTACCTGGTGGATTAGCTCGGTCCTTGTGAATTTTTGGTAGTGTGTAAAGGAAAGGAGAAACAGGGTGACTAACATTTAGATATTTATATTCTGAATCATCTATCAGTCCTTCCTCTTTCCATACACATAAGTGTTCCAAAATATTTTGGGAAATCTCTTTTATCGGATTGGCTTTGACTTTTTTATAACAATTACCATCTTTGAGTTGTTCCCGTATCTCAGCCACATAATTTGCCCTGCTCATCACAACGATGTTCCCCCCCTTATCAGCTTCCCTGATGATTATTGAGGGATCCTGTTTTAAATTTGATAGGGCTAGTCTTTCTTGCCGGGACAGATTGTCTTTATAATGATGATTTAGTGTATAATTATCTTGTAACTTGTGGAATTCTTGTAATGTCTTTTCCATAAAAAGGTCAATTAGGTGAGCGGTCCACCAATAATGAATATTGTTTTTAGACACTTGTGCAACAGTTTGCCAGTACTTCAACTCAGGATGTAGACCATATATGTAAATGCTCTAAGTAGGCACAACAGATATATTGTAGATTATGTGCTTGCTGAAACATATATGTTGATTTGTGAAATGTTTTCCCGCTTATTTGGAGTATTGTAAAGTTATTTAAATTCTTGGTTAGTACCACTCGGCACAATGAGCTGTATTGGATTTAAAAGTTACCTGAAGATGTGTTGTTTCATTTCACAGGTGATTACTGAGTGATATTGAACATATATACTGATGTGTTTGTATTGTATGTTTGCTATTGCAGCCCTGATGACGTCCTGCTTCTAGGACGAAACGCATCGGCTGCAGAAAAACAAGAGAAAGAAGAATTTTGATTGTATTCATGGTTAAAATTTTGAACCATTGATCTACTTGTGTTTCTTTTTGTAAATTAAAATATCTAATTGTTTCCGACAAAAATATTGCACTCCCAGCTCTTTTTCTGGCCTTGTCTATGACTGCTCGTCTACGACGGCCTGTCTACGGTGTCGACGATGGCCTAGTCTACCATGGCCTCGTCTACCATGGCCTCGTCTACCATGGCCTCGTCTACCATGGCCTCGTCTACCATGGCCTCGTCTACCATGGCCTCTTCTACGATGGCCTCATCTACGATGGCCTCATCTACGATTGCTCCTCTGCGATGGCTCGTCGTCGACGGCCTCGTCTACAACGGATCGTCTATGGCATCGCCTACGGCGGCCTCGTCTATGACTGCTCGTCTACGACGGCATAGTCTATGACGCCGATCTCGTCGACGGACTCGTCGACGAGGGAAATTCTGACAATTCTGGAATCTTATAATGTGGTAGAGAGGGCTGCTCAACCTTTTAAGATCTCAATGGTCTCTCAAGAACAGGTCTGCTTCTTGTAGGACTTCACAGAACCTCTCAAGAAGGCAGTAAGGTGAATACCGATTATCGATTGCTTATAGTCAGAGGGGTAAGGTTAATGCAGAACCCCTCCTCTATCACCAGTGATCCCTCAGTTGGATAAGAAGTATAGGGCGCCAGATACAGCGCCGGCGTGTTTAACAGGACATACTAAGCCGGACTCCGTGGTGACACAGGCGGCCCAGAAGGCCTCCAGGAATCCTTCGGCCCCTCTGTCGCTTCCTCCTGATAAGGAGGTAAGAAGAGTGGACAACATTGGGAACAATGTTTTCCTCAATATCGGCAATGACGGTAAAGGCCGCGAACGCCCTAGCACTCTTGGGACGTTATAATAAGCAATTGTGGGCACACATAGCCCCATAGCTGTCGGAATTGCCAGGTTCATCCACTGAGGTAGTAAAGAGGATTCTGCTAGATGGTGAAGCATCGGCGTCAGAAACTATAGACTGCGCGATGGATATCGCTATGACAGGGTTCTGCCAGTTGGCTGGAGCAGCAGTCTTGCGCTTCCAAGGAAGGCTAAAGGCAACCTCTTTCCGTCCTGAGGTGCAAACAAAGATTTTGGACATGCCATATGTTAACCAGTTACTATTTGGAACAAAAAATTGACGAAGCTGACCCTGCAAGAGCTTTGGGCACTCTTCAGTATAAGGATCAGTCCTTTAGTAGAATAGAGGAAGAGGGCAGTCTTCCTACAGAGGAAATTATTAATACAAGTCTTCCTGCCGTTCGGGCCAGAGTAGACCGCAATACCAACTGCGCCAACAACAGCAAAACAAGCAATCCTCTTTTGGGAGGTCGTCCTTTCAAGGTAAAGGACAGCGGACATAACAAAAATCTACGGCTGCTTCTATGAGAAATCTCGATTATGCTGCAGAAAGGAGCAATAGAGAGAGTACCTCCATCTCAGAAGGGAAAAGGGTTTTATTCCTGCTTCTTTTGATCCAGAAAAAAGACAAGAAGTGGAAACCAATCTTGGACCTTAGGGCCCTCAACAAATTCCTAAGAAGCAGTTGTTTCGCTTGGTAAAGATCCAGGAGGTCTTGCGACTACTGTAACAGCAGGATTTTAGGGCGTCCCTGGACATACAGGACGCTTACTTCCATATCCCAATTCACAGGAATCACAAAAAGGTACTTGCGATTTGCAGTAGCGGGCAGACACTTGCAGTTTCGCGTTCTGCCCTTCGGGCTCAAGTCTGCACCGCGCATATTCACGAAATGTCGTACCCCGGTGGCGGCATATCTCAGACAGTGCCCTCACCAAGTCTTTCCGTATCTGAATGACTGGCAGGTCAGGGCTCCATCCTTAGAAGACACGTCCAGGCCTTCCAACGCCTGTTTCAAGCTTTTCGATTGCTTGGGTCTCACCCTCAATCAGGAAAAATCGGTCCTACAACCTTCTCAGTGCATCAGTTTCCTAGGTGCAACCCTGGACACACGGTCAGCAAAAGCTTTCCCATCCAGAGAGAGGATGAACAAGCCCCTTGCACTAGCTGCTATAGTAGCCACGAAGAAAGTCTTGACAGTCCGTCTCTTCAAATCCCTCCTGGGGATGATGTCAGCGTGTATCCTCCTGATTCCTCACTGTCGACTACGAATGAGGAATCTACAGGAGGTGCTCTCGAAGCGGTGGGTCCAATACACAGGGTCATTCGACGACCACATAAAAGTGAATCCTCAAATGGTCGGAGACCTGCAATGGTGGATGTAATCTCAAAACCTGTCTCAAGGCTTGTCATTCCTGCTTCCGGCTGCTCCTCATGTTGTCACAACAGGCGCCTCCTTGGAAGGCTGGGGAGTTTTTCTGCAAGAGCTACAGATAAGCGGGTAGTGGTCTCCTATGGAGAAGAAAATACATATCAATCTGCTTGAACTGCGGGCGGTCTTCCTGGCCCTTCAAGCTTTCCTGCCAAGAATAAAACATTCCCTGGTGCTCATCCGGCCAGACAACACCACGACTAAGCACTACCTCAACAAAGAGGGAGAGACACGCTCTCTGACACACTCTCGCGAGTTGCAAAAAATAATCTGGAATTGGCTCACACTCCACAATATAACCCTAAGAGCGGAATATGTCCCAGGCATGGACAATGTGCTCACCGACGTGTTGAGCAGGCAGAAAACATCGTCACACGAGTTCGAATTAGATCAACAAATTATCGACCAGATCTTCTCCAGATGGGGCACGCCGCACATCGATCTATTTTTGACGACCATGAACGCCAAATGCCCACACTTCGCAAGTTGGCATCCCCAGTCAGGGTCTCTAGGGACTGCATCTTCCATCGCATGGCGCAACGTCGTTGCGTACGCCTTTCCGCCATTCCCCATGCTTCCCAGAGTCCTCAGCAAAATTTAGGTGGAGCCTTGTACTCTAATTTTAATAGCCCCAACTTGGCCGAGGCGGCATTGGTTCACAGAGCTCCACCGTCTATCCCTGGAGCCGCCGGTCCACCTGCGGCAGTATCTATCTCTGCTTACAATGAACAACAATAAAGTGCACCATCCGGATCTGAAGTCTCTCAGGTTCGTCGCCTGGCTCCTGAGTTCAGAGAGTTCCACAATCTGAATATTCCACAAGACTGCAGACATTCTTGCCAGAGCAAGGGCGGATAGCACGACCAAGACGTATTCCCTGAAATGGAAGCGCTTTTGTGTTTGGTGTGCAGATCACGGAATTCGGCCTTTCTCCACATCACCGGAGCAAATATTAACTTATCTATTACATCTGGCACAGTCGGGCCTAGCCCACTCCTCCATTAAAGTACACTTAGCAGCAATATCTCGTTATAAAGAACTTCAACGAGTCCATCGCTCTGGTCAAGCGGGTTGATTAAGCAATTTCTAAAACGATTATACAGATCTTTCCCGCCAGTAAGGATGTTGCCACCTACCTGGCATCTCCATGTGGTTCTTAACCAGCTCATGAAACATCCGTTCAAACCAGTACACTGAGCTGACCTAAAGTATGCCTCGTGGAAATCAGCACTCCTCCTGACGCTCACATCTGCAAGGGGGGTCAGTGAGCTACAGGTGTTTTCAATCCAGCATCTTTTTCTACTATTTAACCGCATGCGTGCGGGCGGAATTCCGCTCGTACGCTGACTTTTTTAAAAGCGCACTTTACGTGACGAGCTGGGCTCGTCATGAGCGTGCGAGGAGGCTACCTCATGACGAGCCCAGCTCGTCATCAGCGTCGAAGGGGTTAATAACGACAGAGTAATCCTGAGAACCAATCCTAGGTTTATCTCAAAAGTCCCGTCGGACTTCCACCTTAATGAACCGGTGGCTCTACGTTCCTTCTTTGCAAACCCTACCACTGCAGCAGAAAGAACATTACACTCCTTAGACCTCAAACGGTGTATAAAGTTTTACTTGGACAAGACGAAAGGCTTCAGGAAGTCTTCACAACTTTTTGTGGCCTACAGTAGACCAAGGCTTGGTCTACCTCTAACAAAACAGAGTATATCTAGGTGGATCTCTTCAGCGATAGCATTCTGCCATGACAAGGCCGGCCGGCCGTTGAATGCCACGGTTCATGCACATTCCACAAGAGCAATGTCCACATCAGCAGCGCTGTTCGCTGGAGTGCCGATTCTGGACATATGCAGAGCAGCGACGGGGAAGTCACCGCATACGTTCGCCAGGCACTACTGCCTGGATGTTGAGCTTCTGCAGGACGCAGCAGTGGGTCAGGCAGTGCTTCGACATCTATTCCAGTGAGGTGAGCCTTCCTACATCCCGCCATCCTGGTATGCACATCTCTTCTATTTGGTTATGTTGATGTATCCTAATGCTTACAGTCGCATGATACTAAGTGTGTTATATCACTGATTATATGGCATCATTGCTTCGAAGATGTGCATAGTGTATTGCTAACTACTCTGATTCAGGCATGTGAATCTATGAAAGACACCCCTAATACTGGATAAGAAATGCGTTACTTACCTGTAACAGCAGTTATCCAGTATTGGTGTCTTTCATAGATTCACATGCAACCCTCCCGCCTCCCCTGGAAGGTCTCACTTTCTCTCTACCTGCATTACGCCTACCTAGCTTGGTGCGTACGAAAATCTGAGAGACTGAGGCTCCTGCAGGGAAGGTTCTAGAGGGAGGTGATAGCTGATTGGCTGGCTCTAAGAGTTTGGTCCTTTTTGCATAAGGACAAGGATAGGCTACTAAGGTGAGGCCCTTAGGCCTATTTTTCTTTATGTATGTCTATAGGACATTACTTTTCTATATACCGGAGGCTCCCGTCTCGACGACGGGGAATGATTCAGGCATGTGAATCTATGAAAGACACCAATACTGGATAACTGCTGTTACAGGTAAGTAACGCATTTCTTTCTTCCTTATGGTTACTTCAGCTAATGTGGAAAACGTGTCACTTAAATGTGCCCATTTATTTTGCAGCTTTCTGAATTTTCCTGCTCTGTTAAGTGAACAGAAGCTCAGTGCTGCTGTTCACCAGGAGGACACAATTAAAGGTCAGAAGGGCCGCATGTGGCCCCCGGGCCCTACATTTAGTATCCCTGATCTACACCATCAAAAACTGTTGGCCCAATTCCTGGCTAGCTCACAGTGCCTCACCCGAGCCCCTAATCCTTCTGGGGTAGCGGGTGATTTTGGCAACCTCGAACATGACACTCGGATATCCAAGGGAATTGTGGAAACAGATATTACCCCTTTTGATGCTCACTCACGCATGTCCTCTGTAAAACATAGGAAAGATACTAATAGAGTTTCCAATACATTTATTGAAACCATTGTAATCTTGCATAGAAAGAATGTGCTGTGATTATTCGGCAGATAAAACAAAGCAAAGTAACTATAGTTTTGAAAATAGTGAAAAGAATTAACAATGCAACCAAGGCAGTCAGTAAATTTCTCTTCCAGGGGAAACGCATCATTAGTCATAAGTAGTGAATAGTCCCACTCACACGCTGGGACCGCGGACCACATATATCAAATACATACATATGTATGTTTAAACCTTAAAAAGTACAAAGTACTCTAAGACATCTATATATATATGCACAAACCCACGCACATATATATATATATATATATAAATGTATATATATATATATATATATATATATATATATATATATATCCTACTGGCGGTCGCCAGTAGGTAGCTATAGTTAGGACCTATTTTCCATAGGAAATCTGCAACATTCTATTAGGAATAACTTTGGCGCCGGTTGACGAACCTTCGTGAAATTTTCAAAACTGATGGGGCACTCCGGTCCGCTCCTATCCTAAAAATCTCCAGTTGATTCTTGAAGCGGGGGCCGAGAAAAAAGGGGGGCCCCAAAACGTGTTTTACCCATGCAATTTTCCATAAGAACCGTTTATTGCGGCTACAGCCCGAACTGCTGAACGGAATGACACCAAATTTGGCAACGAGGAAGTCATTGTTTCAGACTCGCGCCTTTTGCTTAAATGGTGTAAATCTGTTCAGTAGTTCCTGAGAAAATTACAATTAAAAGTACATATGTATCTATGGCCTGGTGGATCCGCATATCCTGCGAGCACTCTAAGCGCACCGTTCCGATCACGCGCTGAATGCTAATTGGCTATCAAGTGGTTGTCAACATTCGAAACGAGGAAGTGTTGGCAGCCACTTTGTGCCTCGGTAGAAGCGAGGATCTAGAAATTAGTGGAACAAGTGTTCAAAACGTATAAAGGGGGCAGGTAAGAAATATTTTGACCCTGTAGACCTGCATAGGGGGTCCCACAAGGACCCTAGGGCCCCCCAAAAATGTTTTCTTTGTTGAAAAACGGAGACATGTGCGCTGGGTGCATGGATCCGCCGTAAAATAACTAAAAACGAAGCACAGACTCCTGTGCTTATTTCAAAATTAGCTACCTGGGAGGGCCAAATCCCGGGGTCTAAAACATTAGTTTTGATGGGGGTTCCGTGGGGCCGGGGACCGCCATTCTTCGGTGCTATAAAATAAATGGGTGAGGGAGCTCAAATGTCCGTCTAAGCCCCGTAGATTACCACCCTCCGGGTCTTTTTATATTTTGGGTGTGGGGCTGCGTGGTTCCCATTTTGGTGTAGTCGAGGGCCCTGGGGAACACCACTCCCCAGGGCTGGCTCCTGTTGTGTCTCGGGGTGCCTACCCCATGGACACTGTTGTTTGCTGTGGCAGGGCGGGAGTCGAGGTTCCCGCTCTGTCATAGCAAACTTGAGGGCATATTAACAAGTGCCAATTTGCCTCAATTTTTTAAAAAAATCAAAAAATGCGGAGAAAATTATATCGCCCTATTTACTAGGCGACGCTAAGATGTATTAACGCATGTTAGCAGCCGGTTTGCTAACGGCTCGCCTTGTATCTCCAATGAGTTGCAATGTAGGCGTTTCCAGTGGCAAGGTAGGTGTTCCTATGACAATATAACATAGAAGAGGGAGGTATGACAACAGCGTTGTATGTTCAAGGCGACCCTGGGTTTGAGGACCGATAGCAACATTCTTGATAATTGCGTTTTATGTCGGATCCTACCATCTGTTCTGAAGTAGAGTTAAGCATGTTTAATATGCGAGGTGGATTGATATGTTAAGTCCACAGTCTTATATTAACAAGCTTTTCATTTGGGAACATGAATTATCGCTGTATTTCTCGTGATGTTGGGGTATATTTACAAGGACAGCGTTAAAATTATTGTCTCTTTACCGTTAGGAAAGTGCCGTTAAAGCGGCAATAGTGGGCTTAATAATAGGCTTTTGAGAATTTGTGAGAATTTCAATAGAAGCCCAGGTGTACACCAGAACATTTTAACACTGTCCTTGTAAATATGCCCATTACAGACTCCTCATTTTACCGTAAAAAAAATATCACCTACTACTAATTTTTATTCTTTATCGGGATTCCATCCCATGGGCGTATATTCAACGTTGGGGACTGTGGGTGGATGCCTAATGTCCCTACGGTGCCAGTCAGCTCCCTGCGTCCTTCGGAAGCCACCATTACTTTTCCACACGGGGACCTGCTAATAGACAGCTCCCCGTGGGGAAAAGCATTTTGCTTTGCATTTTAAAAGAGAGAGTAGGTTTTCTTGTTCTCTCTTTCAAAATGCAAACCAAGTTTGCTATGGCAGGCCGGGAGCCTCGGCTCTCACTCTGCCATAGCAACCAGCAGTGTTGAAAAAACTCTTACGGTAAGACAACAAAGGATTTTGAAGTCCATTATCGCCATTTTAGCTGTAGTTTGCTGCCGTTTAAGCGGCGATAATTTTAGCGCCGTCCTTGTAAATATGCCCTTAAGTTTTGGAATGTCGACAATCCCGTCTCCCATTTAAATAGGCACAAAGTATTTAGTGAAGTGCACACTGTGAATCGTGAAGCAACAGTGTCTGATTGTGATCGATAAATAATTGCACATTGTTGAGTACAGAGTAGGCAAATTGTACATGAGGTTTTGTAACGTCAGTGGCTATTCCTCGTGCCTTCTCTTGAGGTTAATTCGAAGAGTTGTGTACTTATTTTGCTCGTAATGTACATAGTGTTCTGTCGTCTCAGTTTGCTTTCCCCTCTGTCATGTAGAGAATCCTGGGTAAATATAACGGCTTCTGTACAGCCAGTACCTTTCAACCCTACCCCCAAACTGCTTACTGCCTGTTACCATAGTAACAGTTCATGGAACACTTAAATGAGAACACAGGTCACAAGTTCACCATACAGTGTTGCTAATCCAATCAGCAAATGTGCTGGACTTTTTAAATGTTTCCATAGGAACATTTAATCGCAGCTACGGACTGGTAAAGAGCTGGTAAAGAGTTAGCCTCAGTATTATACTTCTAGTTATAAACATCATTTCTTCTTTTACATTTTTTAATCTTCTCTAAGCATATCATTATCACAATAAATAATAGTGAAATGTCAGAAAAAGAAGACATATACGCTCAGTTTTTTTAAAATTAACTTTTATTAAAACAAAAACAAATAAATAGAAACGTAACTTTAACATAACAGTATAATGAACAAAATGTGAGATGGACTCCAATGGTAGGAGCGTTGGTAACCTGCAAAAGAAAAATGAAAATAAGTCTTTTAAATTAGATCGATGTGATTGAATGAGGTAAGATCGTTTTTTCTCACATGCACACTCAGGGTAGTGCACCCTACCCTGAGTGTGCACAGAATCACCCTCAAATCACCCTCAACAGGAGTTTGTAGGCCAGCGCTGCTTGTAGGCTTAGGCCTATCTTATGGTATAGATGGTATTTAAAATGAGACAGAGATGTGACTGAATGAGGTCAGGGATACGATAGCCATCTTAAGGAAGGAGTACAAATCCGTGGTTCATGCACGAAAGAGGGAGATTAGGGAAGAGGCCTGGAATGCACTTTTATCAGTGGAAGTTCTAAAGAACAGTTCAAGATTCTGGGCTATCCAGGGGCGTAACACAGGGCCCCGCAGCCCACGCGTTGCGGGGGGTCCCGTGCTCCAGGGGCCCCGTCAATCAGTGGAGCAAGCAAGCCTCTATATGAATTAATGGTGCAGGGCCTCCTCATTAACTAAATGGTGCACACACGGGCCAGGGCCAGAGTATTTCATCAGGACAGGAGATGGATTCCTGCCGCGGCGCGGATGACGTCACATCCTGCTGCCGGATGTGTGAGGCTGGTTAGAGGCATTTGCGGAATCGCGGCAAATAATGGCACTCACAGCAGAGCTGCCTGCTTACACTGTCCCACCGCATGATGCTCAGTTATCAGAAGAGGGGCTGCAATTAAAATCAAGCCCCCACCCCCCCTACACGCCAAGGAAAATTAATTTGCTGAGAGATCGTCCTCCCCACAGAGAGGCAAGCCAGGCCGGTAAGCTTTTTTTCAAGTGCTAACATGGGCTGCAGCTTGTGCACACTGTAAACATGGGCATCTGCAATGTCCATAAAAAGTTACTAACAGAGCATAACTTATGAAAAGAGTGATCAGCGGTCCACTGCTGGCCTCGGGTTTGTTCCCCTCGCTCACTTATTTGTGGTTTTTGTAGAGCGCATCACTCATCCCAAGGGATATCACGGCGCTAATACCAAGTGAACACTACTGAACCTGAAGCTGAGGGGCCTATTGAGAAATGGGAAAAAGGTGGGTTTTCAATTTTTTCTGGAACAGGAGATAATTTGTGGTATGTCTAAGGTCATATGGAAGCTCATTCCACTTCCTGGCCGCTAGGTAAGAGAATGAACGGCCGCTGGTTCTGACTCTATAGATATGTTTTGTCCCTGCTAATGCTAATTGGCTTGATCGTAGGTTCCTAGTAGGGACATAGAATTCGATCTTTCCTTGAAGAATAATAGGGCCTGTCTTGTGTAAGGCCCTGTGGGTATGGCAGAGTAGTTTGAAGGCGGCCCTCTGACGCATCGGCAGCCAATGGAGTGTCTTCAGACATTCCGATGCCGAGTCTAACCTGCCTTTATCACAGATGAGTTTGGCGGCCGAGTTCTGCAGAACCTGTAGACGAGAGAACAGGTGTTTGTTCATCCCTACAAACAGCGCGTTGCCGTAATCTAGACGGCTAACC
This sequence comes from Lissotriton helveticus, assembly GCF_964261635.1. Taxonomy (NCBI): domain Eukaryota; kingdom Metazoa; phylum Chordata; class Amphibia; order Caudata; family Salamandridae; genus Lissotriton; species Lissotriton helveticus. The sequence continues at coordinate 512,746,350 of NC_136065.1, forward strand.
AGTAAGGCCTGTGTAACTGAGCGTCTGCAGTCCAGTGGTATCCAGGGGAACAACCTAGCTAGGAGTTTCAGGATGGCGAAACCCTTGCCACAGAGGGATCGCGCATGGTCTTTCATGGACAGTTCATCGTCCATGATAATCCCCAAATTCCTAGCCTGTTGTTTGGGAGTGGGGGCAAGACCCAATGAGGGCGTCCACCACGAGGCATCCCACACTAGTTTGGCATTACCAAACAAAAGGATTTCGGATTTCCCTGCATTTAGTTTTAAACAGTGGGAATGCATCCATTGAGCCATTTCTGCAAGGCAACCCTGTAGTTTGGTTTTAATGATCTCAGGCTTCTCATCCAGGGCCACCATCAGCTGCGTGTCATCCGCATACGAGCACATGCCAATGCCCCACTTCCTTCCAATGTTGGCTAGAGATGACATATATACATTGAAAAGGGTGGGGCTCAGCGAGGCGCCCTGCGGGACCCCGCAGTTGATGGGGGTGGATCTAGACTGGAACTGGCCCATATGAACGGCCTGAGTGCGATTACGCAAGAAAGAGTGTAGCCAATTCAGGGCATTAGATTGAACTCCTTTGTGCCGATGTATGTTCAGCAGGCAATGGCGGGAGACAGTGTCAAACGCCGCTGACAGGTCGAGCAGTATCAGTGCCACCGCCCCTCCTTGGTCTATGCAGGATCTGATACTGTCCGACACTGCCAGCAACATAGCCTCGGTGCTGTTATTTGCTCTGAAGCCCGTCTGGGAGGGGTCCAGGAGAAGATTAGTTTCCAGGTATTTGGTCAGTTGAACATTGACCAGTTTCTCTAAAACTTTAGAGAGATAAGGAAGCTGGGAGATGGGTCTGTAATTCTCAGGATTGAGAATATCGGAACCCACTTTCTTTAGGAGAGGGATCACAGCAGCATGCTTCCAGACGTCAGGAAAGGTGGCAGTTCTGAGTGATTTGTTAAAAATGTGGGTGATTAGAGGACTGAGCGTAGGTGCAATCTTGGAGAACACAAAGTGAGGACATGGGTCCGCAGGGGAGCCAGATTTAACTGATTGCATAGCTGTTAGAACATCCTCCACTGAGAGTGGTTCGAAATCAGCTAAACGGGGTGTAATTTCGTCATCTGAAGTTTCCAAGTCAAGCATAGTGTTGGGGGATTCAACAGTGTTGGTGTTGGCTGATTGAGGGGAAAAGTTTAAGTAGATTTTCTTAATTTTGTCCGAGAAAAAGGTGCTAATGCGATTACAAGCATCGACCATAGGGGTGAGTGTTTGCGAGATACTGGCCGGTTTGCTCAGTTCCTTCACTATCTTAAACAGGGATGTATGACGTTATAACGCATACTTTTACTCCGCAGACCATTACAACGCGACTTTTACTCCGCATACCGTTACAACGCATAGCGCCTTGGGGCGCTGGATAGTGGTAAGTATAATTTACTATTCTAACTCCAGTCCCCGTGGACCCTAGGGAAGGTGTTGGATAGTAAATTATACTTATTCCCTATCCTAGAGCGCCCCCCAGCGCAATGCGTTGTAATGGTATGCGGAGTAATGGTCGCGTTGTAATGGGTCTGCGGAGTAAAAGATCCGTTGTAACGGGTGTATACCCTTAAACAGTTCCTTCGCAGAGTTACTATTCTCTTGAATGCGCTGTGTGAAATGGTCTTTCTTAGCGTGTTTTATGGCAAGGGTGTATTGTTTCCGGTGATGAACATAGTTTAATTTGGCTACATTGTCCTTTGACTGCCTCCAAAGGTGCTCGAGCTTTTGGCATTCCTTTTTGAGATTTTTTAGATGAGGGGTATACCATTTCTCCGTTGGGGCCTTTTTCCTAGTTTCCCGCAAGGGAGCTAGTTTATTCAGAGTTTGCAGTATGCCGGCATCAAGAGAGGCGACATCTATGCATACAGGAGAGTCTATCGGGAGTATAAGATTGGTCTCCTGGAAATATTTATCAAAGTTGGATTCCTCAACTAGTCTCCATGTACGTTTGGAGATTTTCTGAGCAGCTTTAAATTTCTGAGGCTTGCAGGGGACTTCGAGTTGGAAAGATATGAGAAAATGGTCCGACCAGGGCAGAGGCTGAACCTCACCTATATGAGTTGATTCGATATTGGTGAAAAGTAGGTCCAGTGTGTGGCCGGCTATATGAGTGGGGCCCACCACTCACTGCCTGAGGTTCAAAATTTCCATATCATGTTTCAATTGAGAGGTTCCCAATGCATCCATTTTCTCAAAATGAATATTAAAATCACCAACAATAATGTAGTTTTTGACTTTTAGACATAGAGGCAGAAGTTGATTAAGCAATTTGGCTCCAAAATTAGATTTTTGTCCAGTGAGGTTGTAGATTACAGCTCCTGCTAATATAGTAAAGCCCTCGTAGAGTACTTTGAAGGGTAAAGTCTGATGTTCACTATAAGAGACTATTGGTTCCACTAGACATGCTAAGTGCTCCCTGAAGATCACCGCTACCCCCCCTCCTCTCTTACCAGATCTGTCATGTGTAATAATTTTGTAGTTGAAGGGGAGGGCGTTAGCTAGATCCGGGGCGTTGTTGTCGGACAGCCAAGTTTCGGTAATGAAAAGCAAGTCTGGAGATTTAGAGGTGAGTAAATCCCAAATATCCAGGGCATGTCTGGGTAGGGATCTAGCATTAAGATATAGGCAGCTAAGAATTGTGTTGCTAATGACATGGCTTGGGTGGCTGCCCGGAAGAGTAACACCCATGCTGGACCAGTGACATGAACAAGAGAAGGGCCCATAGGATAGTCCTGGTTCCACTTGCATGCAGGGACTTTTAGTGGTCTCTACATTGCCAGCATATGCTAATAATTCATTACGAGAATAGCGGATGGAAAGGGAAGCATTTTGCTTGGGACTGGCAGGGAGTGAGGCCCCGGACGGACGCAGACGGGCTTACCTTAGGCGCACCTTTGGCGTGCCATCGTCGTGCCCGCTGCGCCCGTCCGCTGCGCCTCGGCCAGCACATTGAGGTAAATAGGGGAGAGGAAGCGCGGGCTCCTGTCTCCGCCCTCCGGCTCGCAGGGGCTGACCCCTGATTGGTCTGCCGGTCTGCCTCCCCTTTGGCTCTCCACGCAATCGGCACTCTTCCGTGGTGGAACGGAGCCCAGGGATTGGCAGCCGGTGTTGTTGGGGAAGAGGAGCAGCCTAAGTCGCTGTCGTCCTCGGTAAAGTGCAATAGGTAATTTAAAATGAGGAGCAGCCTACAACGCTGTCGTCCTCTCAGAATAAATCACATCACAGTTTTAAAATCACCGTTTCAAAAATGCGGGCAGTGCAAATTACAATTTTTTTAAATGACCGGGATCGGCGCGGATATCAATTTTCAAAAGTCTGTGCAAATCAGCAAATTTAGTACAAGTTAAGCAAAACACAGCGCAGCAGCTTCAGTAGCAAATTCGTAAGGTATGTTCACTGCTGAATATATCGTGTTAAGTGCCATGCTTTCACGAATTGAGTTGGAATGAAATGCGATCGGGACCCTGAACATTTAAATACATTTTATTTCATCAATACTGAACGCTCTGGGGGACGGGATTCCCTGTATTTATGGGCAGCCAGGTGCTTTTCGAACAGATTAAAGGTACTGAGGCTGCTGGCGTCGCGTGTATGGAAATACAGCTGCATATTAATTTCATGTAACTGTGTGCTTAGGGTTAATTATAATGAACTCTGATACCCCATTGGGTCTTGTTCGCGCTATAGACAATGGCAAAGTAAAATAAACTTCTACTTTGAGACTGAACCTCAGAATGCTAAACTTAAGCACCATGAGGCCTGCTTCACTAGATAGCCAGACTAGGCCTGCTTGAGCAGCAAAAGCCTTAAACTAGAGCTAACAGTCAGAGACAGTGGTCTTGTGCACACAGAGTCTGATCCATGGGGCTGGATGACAAATCTGAGACGTGCTGCACAGAGTTTGAGCCCTGGGCAAACTGCATGCAGTCTGAAGCTTGCTGCACACAGACATCCACCTGCATGTAGCCAGAGTCTGAGAGATGCGGCCTCAGGCATGCTCTCTAAGGTCTGCTGCACCAAGTTATACCGTACCGTACACACAGACGCAAGGCTCCACCTGCACCACATCAGAGCACACAGTTCACTGTGCACACAGATGCAAGCCTACTGCATGCACAGAGCAACATGCACGGCTACACTGTGCACACAAACGCAAGCCTCTTGCACCCATACAGCATAGCACACAGTTCACTGTGCACACAGATGCAAGCCTCCTGCTTGCACATAGCACGTGCACAGCTACACTGTGCACACAGACGCAAGCCTCCTGCTCCAATACAGCATAGCGCACAGCTACAGTGTGCACACAGATGCTAGCCTACTGCATCCATACAGCATAGTGCACAGCTACACTGGGCACACAGTTGCAAGCCTCCTGCATGCACATAGCATTGTGCACAGCTACACTGTGCACACAGATGCAATCCACCTGCATGCAAACAGCATCACACAGCTGCTCACTCTGTGGTGCCTACTGCTACACACAGAATGAACCTGCAGTCTATTATACATAGAAAGTAAGACCTGCAGCCAAAATGTGTAGCGCAATCATTGCTGGACAGTTTGAGATCTTCTGCACACGGGGCCGAGACCTGATGTGTGCAGTGGTCCGACTTATACAGAGATCGAGGGCACACCAAACTCAGCAGTCACTAGTCTGTCTGCAAAGTTGTGCCAATCATTTAATTTACTTTTATAGGAGCGCATGGGTTCTGATATTTGTTTCCTTTGCCTTCATTGCTTGATTTTGCTCGAGAGAAAGTGTCACTCAGAGCTGTTGAATGTCACTCATAATTACACTGAAATTATGAAAATGTCACACATGGCAATCTGAAACCTTGGCAGCTATACAGATGTCTCTGCATCTGAGCATCTTCAGGGTGGGGCAAAGGGTGGGGCTGGTGACCAATGCCATACAGTCTTGCGCATTGCGCAGCAGCGCAATTAAAGGTGCGTGTGACGAGTGAAGTGAGGCATCCCAGGACCCAGCCAGACTACCAAGAAAGACTGTCACCGTGCGGCGCCCCTGGCCATAACTTAATTATGACTAGTCCCTGCCTGGCTAGCCTTGCCTTTGCCCTCTTCTGCTGCCCGCTCGCACCTGCCACTGAGGCTGCAGGCCAGGCCTCAGGTGAATCTCTCCGAGCCGAGGCAGGAGTGGTCCGTGGTGGCGAGGAGTCTCAGTGGGTGGGTGAGGTGGGAATGAAGCCATCCGCAGCTTCTTCCTCCCGAGCCCCTGGACGCATATTCTTTCAACCCCTTTAAATCTCAAGCTCCTTAAACCCTTCATCACTGTAGTGCAACTCGCTTTAAAATACATTTCACCCCCCTGAAGTCCTCCATTCCCTCGGTAGTGTCTACAGCCAGCCTCACCCCCACCTCATACAATGATGGCCTTAGATCAGGGTGTAGCTCACTCTCGCCACATGCCTAGGAACTAGATACTTTGGTGGTGAAAGAGGAGGATGTGGGTAAAATTCCAGAGCAAGGGTGTGTGCAGTGCGAGTCTTCCCTTGTACAGTACCTCCGTATAACGAAACTAGGACTTGGATTTTTTTAGCCATCCAGGAACTTAAGAACCCTACCCCTACACCTGTGTCTCCCCCCTTCTCCCCCACTACGGATTCCAAAGCAAAGTGCTAAATACTCATGTATTAAGGGAGATGCAGGGCGCTCCCACAGGGACAAACACATTGAGGCGATCACCCAGAGCTTCGGATATGGTTGGGGGTCACACATTCAGTCACATAGAGACACAAATGCTCCCACAAAACCCTAAAAGGTCTTCCAAACACCCTGCCTTGAGATTAGTTGGATCAGCACATAACCTGACCTCCCCTGGTGGTTTCTCTCATCAGGTATCTAGGCCACTCCGTATGCGAGTCCCTGTGGGGTCCTTACCATTAGGGAGGCTACCAGTGAGGAGGACAGGGAATCCTCACATTGCCGGCAAGTGCAAGCATGTGTATCATGATGAAGGAAGCTCTGCCTTCTTAAGATGGCGGATCTAGGGAATGTCTACCTGTTATGCCTACTTCTAGGATACTGATCCAGCGGCCTATAGGAAATATGCCATAACCAATGCTACCCAACTCTATAACCTACTACATAAAATACTACTCTAACTCATGGACCCATTAATCAAACATGACATATTTGACCTACTGAATCAGGTGATCAAATTAAATCTATATACACCTTATTCACAACTTATGTACACATTATATACAACCGCGGTAAATATTGACGTCATTTGAACAAACCCTAATTATTTAAATGACCACCATGGCGATGGCATCTAGCTAATAGTAACCTACGCTTCTGAATAACCAAGACCAGCTTGTTTCAAAAGTAAGATTTTTATTAACTAATTGTAGATAATTCAAAATATTGTTTTATAAATGTAATTTTATTAGCATTATAGTAAACATGTTTGCAAAGTGTCATGAGAAAATACAGTTTAAGCAATGAAATATAAGTTTAGCATTTCTAAAATCCTAAATCCCTAACTGAGCTAAATAAAATGGAAATAAAGTAAAGTTCTTTGAGGATTCTTACGTGCTCCACGCAAAGTTCATCAGCACGACACCCTCATCAGAAAGTCAGAAAGCAGCAGCCAGCCCATCCCCAGGGAATGGACTTTTTATACCTTTCTATGCTAGCTAATCTAAGTAAAGGAAAATTTTCTGCAAAAGACGATGTCTCATTGGACGAAGGGTGACAAGTGACATGTCACCTACATTTCAAAACTTCCATTCGGTCATATTCTTTGGGACCATTGTCTTTCTTGTACGAGTTCCAAAACTTCCTTGGTTTGCAACAATTTAAACAAGAGTTCATACTGACTCCATTGCACTTCCGCGGATGCCAAGTTAACAAGTTCTTTTCTACCGGTTTCTGACCTTGGCCACGTCCGACAGAATGATGACAACACATCATCTTTGCTGAATGAATGCAATTTTGATGGAAAACTTTTTCTTTCTTTCACAGAGACATCTCGTGCTCCTTGCAGAATTAAGTTCATCTTTTAGCAAACTCGAGCAAACTAGGCCCAAAAGCAGGCAACTTATTTTTCTAGTATAAAACAAACACAAGAAAAGTATTAATGTAAGAAATATTATTTATTCTGTTTCCACCCTTCGTTTACTAATTAATTAATCCACCCAATTAGTCTAATGTTACCTAGCACCAAGCAACAATCAAGCAGCATTTTATATCTACCAGTCTTCATGAATCCATGAAACCTTATGTGCACCTAGAATAGTAGAAATGACATCACATAGACAAGGAAAGCAAAATAAGCACATGCTTCTTTTAAATCTGCTGCAGTTTAGTAATGACAAAAACGAAAACAACAAATTAATTTATTATTTTTGCACGAACGAAAGATGCAACATTTATGCACGTTTATGAGCACACGTGTTACCAACCCCATGTGTAAAGTTTAATCTAGGTTGTGTTAGCAAAACACACCATAAAACGTTAATAATATTATTTATGTTATGGAAGTGTGACTTCACGAGTTTTAACAGATTTCTGTTTTCTATCTCGCTCCATCAACTCCCTCATCTGGTGATTAACAAATCACCACACCACCACCCAAAATTTGGAAATTTAAACTTTCTGGAAAATGATTCAAATTCATCTGTGTCAGTATTTCTAAAAATCTGTTTCTGCAAAATCCTTGCAATTATCATAACGAGCTCTATGTAATTCCTGCAACTCAATCTCCCTCTCCTCTTCTTTTTTGAGTTTATAAATCCTTTTCTTTTCTTTCATTTGTCTCTTTCTCTTATGCAACAAACAACCAAATTTTGTCAAAATGAAAATGAATATTATCACAATCAAAGGTGCCAAAATCTTGCCAAGAACTGAACTTCCAATGTCATGAAACCAGTTTTTAATCAATTGGAATCTTTTTGAAAGTCTTTCTGTAAAATCTTCTTCTTCTAATGGAATTATCTCTGAATGTATCTCTGTGATGTTCTTAATGTACATCTCAAGGTTCTTACTTTCATCAGGGATATATGTGCAACAATGTTGCACATGTAAAATGCCACAGACTCCTCCCTCTTTTGCCAGGAGTATGTCTAAAGCAAGGCGATCTTGAATTACCATGGATCTAATTGCAATGACCTCAACGTTCACTAATTGGAAACCATCAGCTGTGTCTGTTGACAATCTGTCAACAATTGTGGACAATTTTCTGATTCTACCTGAGGTCAGGGTTATACCTACAATAGGTATTACTGCTTGGAAAATATCTCCCATTACTTCTGTAAAAGTTTCTCTTTTAACCCTATTTACATAATTGTGAATTTTGAACAAACCTTCTGAATCTCTGTCAACATGAAATATCTCAGGAAACACAATCCCAACATAACAAGTTCCATACCAATGGTCAGGAAGGTTGTAATATGCCTTGTCACCACACACAAAATAAATCCCAGGGAAAATTGGATCTTTTCCACCTTTGAATCCCCAACCTCCCATAATCTGATATGTATCTTCACAATTACTTGCACCCACAAAGTAATTATCAAAAAGTGTATTATCTCTTCTAATGCAAAGCTTACCACTAACTGGTTTGTCTATGTGAATTGCAACATTATCAAGCATTTTGCCACTTAGCTTCTCATCCTCTTTCTGCCAGAACCTGGATTTAGTCTGCTTGATTATCTCATTTCTTTTGTAAATTGCTCTCCTTTCTTCAACCAGGTTCAAAAACTTCTTTCCCTCAGCACTTAGTTTGCAAGTTAAATTATTTTTGTAAGCATACTCATAAGTAAGTTCATTAGTAACAAGGAAAAATTCCCTCATCTGTTTTGCTCTCTTATGCTTATTCAAAGCACCCTCAATTTTTAAATTAGCAAAAATCTCGTCAAAATCTGAATAATAGTATTCTAAGCGTCCAGTCTGATAGAACAAGCTAGCTAACACACTGCATGTCACACCATATGTAAGAGGAAGCATATTGTATGTTACTCCCTTAGAAACAGAAGCAGGTAACTTGACACAGACATAGCAGTCTTTTGCATCCATTACCTTGACATATTCACTCAAAAGCTTTGTGAATGTATTGCTTGAAAAATCACTAATAGATTTATCCTGATGAATGTTAGGTTGATGATCAATAACTTTGCCAGTTGCACTATGTTTGTTTTGACTAACTGAAGCTTTGCTTGTCATGTTAACTTTATGAAAATCTTTGTGAAACTCAAATGGAATAATAACAGCTAAAACTACCCAGAGCAGAATTAAAATGAGCAAACACACCAGAGTCATCTTACAGCATCTCTTAAAAATGGAACATCCTGAAGTACTTTGTTCCATAACGTAAGGCATCTTTGGTTAGTTTTGCCTTAAAAGGGAAAAAAAAAATTAAAACTATTTTAAAAAATGTTAACTAACAGAATGAATTATTTACACCCCCCTTTTAAAATATTTTTTTTTTTTTTTTTTTAACCCTAACAGTATTTCTTCGACCTTATGTCACAATGAATTTTCTTCAACTAAACAACTTTTCTTCGACCTTGTGTCTCCTAACAAGATTTCTTCGGCCTTTTGCCAAAAATTAAAAACCCAAAACCCAATTAAAATTTCTGTACTTCAATCATTGTCACTGATTTCTTCAATTTCTTCTTCCTCTTGACTACTATCGTAAATGTCAATAACAGGTGGAATTACTAGATAAGTCCACTCAGGTGATTTGTACTTTTGATTTGGCCTTATAATCCTCTTTCCTTTTCTTGTCACAACTTCGATTTTCCTTCCAACTCCAACTTCCTTTTCAGAATCCTTTTGACTACTGATTTCTTCCACCTGCTCCTTCGGTTTCTTGATCAACCTAACTCTCAATCTTCCACCAGGCCAGTAATCTGCTTTTCTCACAAACTTTCTCTTTGGTTCTGAAGTTTTCGTCTCAGACTTCCAAGATCTTTTCTTTGGACTTCTATTTTCACCATCCACATCACTTTCTCCAGTATCACTGTCGGAAACCTCAATTATTGACTCAGGAACTTCTCTATTCGGCAGTTTCACTCCTTCAGGAACACTTTGTCTTCCATCACTGGTACTCGGCAATTCGTCTTCCTCCTCCTCTTCAATTACCTCCAACTTCCCAGATTCTGGACTTCTGTTCCTTACTTCAGAGCTTAACTTCTGCTTTTCGATACTCTCCTGGTCAGAAATTTCTTTCGGTTCAGCCTCACTGTTTTCAATGGAAATCACTCCATTAATCTTCTTGACTGACTCCTCAGTCGTTTTTCCTTCTGATAGATTCTCTTCTTCTCCAGAATCTATTTCAATTATTTCAGAGCTTTTTCTTGTTACCAATCCTTCATTCACAGGCACAGGTTCCAGATGTCGACTTCCCTGTCGATCTTCAGTCTCTGAATTTGTTTCACCTTCTGCTTCTGAATCAGAATCTTCTGTAGTATCACTTTCTACATCAGAACTCTCAGGAGTAGGCACTGGAATGGTATGACTAGGATGTATCCACCTCTTCAATCCTCTGCATTTCACTGCGTTTGTAGTGACCAGAATTATTTGTCTAGGCTTCTGCCACCTAGGAGCCAAACAATTTCTTCTCCGATGTACTTTTGTTCTGACCCAATCACCAGGTCTCAAATCATGTGTTAGAACTTTCTCATTTGATTGTGCTTCAGTTCCCACCTGATTAGACACAGAAGTCACTATATCAGATAACCTTTTACAGTAATCCAAAATAGCACTATCATTTATACTCAACAATTTGCCTACAGGTACAAAAGCCTGCCTCATGACTCTTCCCATCAGTATTTCATGAGGACTCAAACCTGTCTTTTTATCAGGTGTACTTCTCAATGACATTAAAACAAGTGGAAGAGCATCTGTCCACTTTACACCTGTTTCCAGACACATTTTTCCAATTCTGTTTTTAATTGTTCCATTAATCTGCTCAACCACCCCAGATGCCTCTGGTCTGTATGCACAGTGTATTTTCTGCTCAATGCTTAATGCCTCACATATCAGCTTCATTAGTTTGTTATCAAAATGGCTTCCTCCATCACTCTCAATAGTGACTGGAAAACCGTACCTTGGGATGATTTCTCTCAGCAGCAATTTTGCCACTGTGATTGAATCACAATGTCGTGTATGAAATGCTTCCACCCATCTGGAAAACAAACAAACAATTACAAGAACATATTTCAAACAATTGTGTTGGGGCATTTCAATGAAATCCATCTGCAACCTGGTAAAGGGACCACCCTCTCGACCAATTACCCCTGTACCTACAACTGATTTTCTGTTTGGGTTCATTTGTTGGCATGACAAACACCTTTGACAAAAAGACTCTGCAATGGTTCTAAATTTTGTGTTGAACCAAGTCTCTCGGAAAAGTCTGATCATAGAATCTCTTCCAAGGTGAGCCGGGCCATGATACAATCTGGCCATATCAGCAATCAAACAATTTGGTAAAACTACTCTGCCATCTTTATAGACCCACACTCCATCCTCATCACGTGGTCTACAATCTGATCGCAACCATAGATCTTTCTCCTCATCATCTGCTTCATTTTGCAAATCTCTAATCTCATTCCATGTTTCTACCACTGTTGTTAGCATTAATGAATTTGAATCAGTTTCTTTACTCTTTTCCCGATTGTATGCACAACCTTTTCTTGCACAGTATTTTGCTGTCTCATCTGCATAGGCATTGCCTTTCGAGATATAATCCACTCCTTTTGTGTGCGCAGCACACTTTACAATTGCGATTTCTTTCGGCAACTGTATGGCTTCAATTAATCTTTTGATAAAAACTGCATTTTTAATTGGTGAGCCTGCTGAGGTCAAATAACCTCTCTGAGACCAAAGCTGTCCATAATCATGTACAACCCCGTACCCATACTGACTATCAGTAATGATGGTAACTCTTATATCTTTTGATATTTCACAAGCACGAATCAAAGCAATCAATTCAGCCACCTGTGCTGAACGAATTCCTTCAAGACATGATGCTTCTTCAACATCTGCAACTGTACAAACTGAATATGATGCTTTCAAAACACCTCCCTCTGTCCTCAGACAGGAGCCATCCACAAAGTAGACAACATCTGATTCAGGCAAAGGTACATCTTTGATGTCCTGCCTTGGTTTGGTGCAAAATTCCATGACATCCAAACACTCATGTTCCACTTCATTTTCATCAATAATTTCAGAATCAGGCAGTAATGTAGAAGGATTCAGATTCAAACATCTTGAAATAGAAACATTATCTGCTCCCAGTATGATTTTTTCATACTTTGTCAATCTGCTGCTTGTTAAATGTTGAGTCTTACCTCTTGTCAGTAATATTTCAACTGAATGGGGCACAAAAACTTTCACAGGAAATCCCATTATGATTCCTTCGCTCTGCTCAAGACTGACACTTGTAGCTGCAACAGCTTTTAAACAACCTGGTAATGCTTTTGCAATGGGATCAAGAACCGCAGAAAAATATGCAATGGGTTTCTTTAGATTCCCATGTCTCTGAATTAACACAGACAATGCACATCCCTCTCTCTCACTGCAATATAATTCAAAATCTTTCTCATAATTTGGCATGCCCAAAGCAGGAGCTTGACATAAGCTCTTTTTTAAGTTCTCAAAAGATTCCATCTCAGCCTCATTGAGAATAATTGGATCTTTCACATCAGACCTTGTCAGTCTTTGTAGTGGTTTCGCAATTACCGAAAATCCACTTATCCATTGTCGACAGTAGCCAACCATTCCCAAAAACATTCGAACCTGCCTCTGTGTTCTGGGTGGTTGCATTGCTTGAATCATTTTAATTCTCTCAACAGTCACCTGTCTTTTTCCCTTTGCAATTCTGTGACCAAGATATTTCACCTCTTGTTTGCAAAACTGTAATTTTGCTGGAGACACTTTATGTTGTGCTGTATTTTGCACCCTTTGCCTTTTTGGTTTTATTACCTGATCATCTCCTTGAAATCCCACACATGAATTATATTTCTGTGTTCCCCCACAATTTGGAAACGGTGCCTGTGGCAATTGATTCTGACGGTTATTCACTTGATTCACCTGTTGCTGGTTTACCTGTTTCTGCAACTGTCGTTGAAGACTCAATTCGTTTAAACTCTGTTGCAACTGTAGCTGTTGCTGCAGGTCAACATCATTCTGCATCTGTGGATTTAACAATGGGCTTTTTAAATTTCTAGGCGGTTTCTTACACTCGTCTTTCCAGTGTCCAATTTCGCCACAATTAAAACAAGGTAATCTTTGTTTCATCTCTTCGATTTTTGGATTACATTTTCTCACAAAAGTATTATTTTTAAACTTTCCTTGCCCTTGGTTCGGATTCGTAGTTTGCACAAAATTTGTGTTTTTATTACCAAGACTGGCAATGCGTTGCACAGCCACCTTTACCTGAGCCCACATGGCTTTCTCCTTGAGCTTCTTTTGTCTGACTTCCAGCTCATCACTGCAGTACTTTGCCTTTCTCAAAATGTCATCAACAGACAGTGCTTGCCATCCAACAATACTGTTCCTGATCATATCTGCAATTTCTGGTTTTAAACCATAAACAAATCTGTAGACGAAATGACTCATATCCTTCTCATCTAATTTTTCATAGCCACTGTATTGTTTAAAAATCAACAGTAACCTTTCATAAAACGAATGAACTGATTCTTTTGTTTCCTGGTTTGTTCTTTCTATTTTAACCCAATCAACCTCTTTTGGTGGAATTTTGTTTTTCAACCAGTAAATCACTTTTTCGTAGAAATCCATTACAAGAGGATTTGGAGCACCTGTTTCCTTAACCCGATCAGGTTCCGTTTTTGGCCAACTTATGGATATTTTACATTCTGTCCAAAGATCTGATGGGACAACTATGTCAAAAAATCCATCCAGATCAATCCACAGAACTTTTGAGACTTTGATAAACCTGTCCACCTGCCTATACCACTCCACTGGCTTTTCCCTCAGTTTCGGAAAATCATTTGTGAACAGTAGTATGTCCTGTCTTGACCGTGGGACATGAACATATCCTCCACCTGCAATCTCTCTCATTGGAAATTGTTTTGACAATTTTTCCAATTTCTCATCTTCCTTCTTTTTAGTCCATTTTACTCTCCACTTATTCAATTCTCCTAGTTTTTAAATATACACAATCAGGTCTTTTATATGCATTATTCTTCCCATAGAATTCAAACTTTCAATATCATTTTCTGAAAAGTCTAATCTGTAATGTTTTGCAAAATTCTTCTGCCTGCTCACATCAATTTCCAGTTCAGCTGCCAGTTCTTCCGACTGATCATATTTGTTTTTTGTTTTCCATTGCATACTCTTACAAATGAACAGTAGTTCATCATCTCGATAATAATTTAGACTGTCAGGACCAATCGTACCAATTATTAATTCCTCAATATTTGCTTTTAATTTTGCAACATCAAGTTTAGGTTTGGTCACCCTAACTTCAGGACTCTCAGCATCAGATTCTGCACCCATCGGTGTTTTTGGAGATAAATCCTCATTAAAAGTTAAATCAGGCATTCTCGATCTTGAAGAGTTTATTTCAGATATGTCTGAATAAAATTTTTCAGCAACCTTCTGGATTTCTGCATTTAAAGGAACAGTTAACCCTGTCTTATTGGTTTCTCTTTGCTCAAAAACAGGCTGAACAGGACCAATAGTTACTGGAACTGTCACAGCTTCCATACTTTTTGTTATTTGTCGAATTAATTCTTCTTTTGATCGTAAATACTCAGAAGAATCAACAGCCTCAACGTTTCTTGTTTCTCTCACATAATTTTTTGGAGCTTCTCTTGCTCTTGGAGTCGCTGAAAAATGTCTACCCTCATTACGGACATTTTCAAATTCAGGTCTTTTTGGAGTTTCAACAATTTCACAATTATTTGGATAAAGTTTAGGAGCTTCGTTCATTGGAGGTGCACTTGGTGAAGTTTCTGTAGAAACCACCGGAGTAGACCATGACCTAGGAGGTCTCAAAGGCTGATTCCTTTTATCTGTAGTGTATATTTCCTCTAAGACTGCATCTTCCGATTCACTTTCTAAAGGAGCACTATTTCTTTTTTCAGTTCTTTTTCCACCAGGAGAGCCTAGAACCATTTCTCTAATTACAAAAAGTCCCTCACTGGTGCTCCTGGGACTTATTGCAACCGCCCCGGAGAAGGGCACAGCGTTGACCCAGTGCATTGCCCACTACCAGGTTTGGAGCAGTGCTTAATTTGCAGAAATATACGTGTCAGGGCTATCTTCAGGAGGACACTGCACCTTGCACCACACATTGCCCCTGCCAGCGCTGCCAATGATAGTGACAGCACAAGTACTAACATTCACACTCTTACAAGTGTCACAGTTTGGACTGTTTCAGGCCTCAAAACTATAAGAATTTCTTGGGTGGCAGGAAATATTCGATTTTAATGCATATTGAGTTAATAATTAACTGTTGTTGGGGGTCATCTCTAAATTAGCCAGACAGCGCCACCATGTGGCAGACTGTCACAGGGCCCGGGGCTGACAATAAAGTGCTGGTGCCGAGCACTGGAAACCACTGGCTCAAATTAAGCACTGGTTTGGAGGCTCTAGTGGTGACCTACATGTCACACCCATATAAAGTGTGCATCTCGGGGTTCTTGGAGTGGTCTGGCCTCCCCATGTCTGGAATGGAGTGGGGCTCCAAACCACCTCAAGAGATCTGTTACTGGCCTAGAGTCCTCCTGTCCAATTCTTGAAGTCTTCATGTCCTTCCCTATCCTGGGGTGACCTTCTACGCAAGGCCTGCAGCCCTAGGTGTGCAGATCACTCCCTCCTGCTTAGCCTTCCTGCCTCTCACTGCTCTCCCAGGAAATACCACCCAGGCAGTGTTCAGAGGCACGCATCAATGTGCCTGGCCGTCCACTCTCTCAGCCTGGGCACAGTTATCCCACCTCCATTAGGCCGTTGTTAAAGAAATTCTATGCGCACAGCAATTGAAATCTTAAAGGGGTTATTAACAAAAAAATGTAACAGTCTATGAACCACAGATTCATTCAGCCAGAGAATTCGCTCACAATGTGTGTGTGTTGGAGCAAGCTCTGCAGCAGTTTAGAGAAAGGACACACAGGTCTGTAATAAAGGCATTAATGCAAAGGAGCATACACGTGTATGAAGACACAGATCATGAGAAAGGAAGAACATTATCTTTAGAATGATACGAGTATGTAAGCATTTCCGCTGAGCAAAGTAATCAACACTTTTTCGACTCAGGAGCCGAGATGTCAGGAGGAGACTTGAAACACAAGAGATGGGCATTTCCTTTAGACATGTTAGTTTGAGCTGAAAAATGGATGAAAGGAGATACAGTTATGCTAATCAATATCATCCACCACCTCTCTCCTGTTTACCAGCCCAGCATCATCGTCTTTGTTGTAGCACATTCTGGTGACAAAGTTATAGATGGAGCTACATAACTATAGGGGCAGCAAATACATGTTATGGTACGTTATTTATGTTTACATAATGCATTCAATGGAAAATATGGCCCACGGCCCAAATGCCATGTCTGTGCTTAGTTAGATGTAAGCAAAATGTTCTATTTGATGTGTTGTGTTGGAAGTTTGTGTGTGTTCCATGCTATTGAAAAGTGCTCCTCGGGGCCACATTAGAGCCAGCTGCATAGTATATCTGCGCTGTGTGGGGTGTATGCACGGTCTGTCCAGAGCGTTCTGTTCAATGCATGAGTGTGTTTTAAACTGCTTACAATGCTCTTGGGAGCTGAGTGCCATCCATCTATATGGTATTTTTGAGCTATGCGCTATATAAGCTATACCCAGTGAGCGCTATTGCATGTCTGCGTGTGATGTACATTATTGAAAAGTGTTGTTGGGTGCTACAGTGCACCACAACAGTCAGCTGTATGCTCTATCTGAGGTGCACCGTCAACATACCTTTGTAAACTGGTTACCGAGGCTTCGTTTTTTTTCTTGTTCCAGTACCCCTTGGGTCCCCACTCTGCCTATTCCTTGCATTTGAAATGTACATTTACTACTGTAGTGTGAGAAAGCATTTCATGAAAAGGAATATAAAGTAGGTTTGCCAAAAGAAAAATGCCAGCTATGTGTTTAAAAAGCCGGGAAAGACATCGTCTTGGCACTAAATAGGGTTATAAATAAAAAAGTATGTATTCATTTGTAATATGACTTTTCTGTCTTTGTTCCTTTTAATTATCAGTCATGGATCTCATCATTCAAGCAGCCCTAGAACACAATTGAAGTGCATTCTATTTATATTTGCTGTTCGAAGTATGCACAGATTAGTGCTGAAAATACGGCTTTAGGTGACTGCTTATTTTTGTCGGTGGGGCAAAGTGGTAGGCGGTGGGCCGGGCCGCTGGGGGGGGCCCCCTCATTGTGCTTTGCAGGGGGGCCCCCTCAGGTTTCGTTACGCCACTGGGGCTATTGTTTATACACCCTTTTTCTCTGGTACAGAGATCAGCACTATGGAAAGTAACAGCACAGAGGCACAGTGGCTTACCCTTGTTGAGGCTATTTATGGCTCTAGTGGAATCCCTGTTTCCATCTCTAGCTTGGAAAATGACAGAGCTTCGCCTCTGTTGGTTTTTAAGGAGGAAGATGTTGAAAGGGTAATTTCAGAAACATCGAGTAATAAAGCACCTGGCCCAGATTGTGTGCCTGCAGACTTGTATAAATGTGATTCCAAGTTCTGGGCTAAGATACTGACTAACGTTTTTAATGCCTCTGGTTCTCAGGGGTTTCCTGTATCGTGGTCCTTGTCGACTATTGTACCAGTTTTTAAAAGGGGCCAGAGAGGGGATCCACGGTGCTATAGACCAATATCATTGATTGATTCCGCAGTCAAAATTTTAGGTAAAGTGATCGTTGTTAAAATAACGGACTGGGTGAACAACAATGAGGTCTTATCAGATTTGCAATACGGTTTTCGACAGGGCAGAAGCACTATGGACCAGTGCCTTAACTTATACTTATTAATAAGTAAATACGCCAAAGCAAAAAAGGGCTCTTTACAAATGGCTTTTATGGATCTTAGTTCAGTATTTGATCTGGTGAACAGATCGAAGCTGTGGACTATTTTACTTGACAGGGGTCTTGATCCTCCTTTGGTTCATTTTTTGGCAGATTTACATAGGGATCTCTCAGAACAGTCAGGGTAACCCAGGATGGTAAATGCACCAGGCACTTTAAATCGGGCAGAGGTGTCCGCCAGGGATGTATATTAGCGCCACTACTTTTTACTTTATATATTAATGCCTTAGACAAAACTTTAGACCAGGCCAGTTTGGACATTCCGCGTGTAGGAGAAAGGACTATTCCGGTTCTCCTATACGCGGACGATGCAGAAAACAGATTTTTACGTATTTTTCTGTCCGTATCTCAATCAACCCCCACCTTTCTTATCCATCAGGAAGTGGGGTTGGGTTATGTATCTGACCTGCTTAGAATAGCTCCATTGATATGTTGGCGTAAAACCTGGTTCAACCCAGATTTATCGTTAAACCACTTAATTATGAGGGATTGTGTCGCCTTGGATAAAGCCAGTAGTATTCCATGGCTATCCTATGTTAAGTCTATGCTTCTGAAACTGGGGCGCCCTGAACTTTTTAATGCTCCTGAAAGGATTGAAAAGGAGGATGTGAAATGGGTTAAGTTACAATTCATGAACACTCTGATAACAGAACGGGAAGAGCTAGAGTTAAAGAAATCCACTGCCAGGGCTCATTATTTGACAAAAACCTCACTATTAATGGAGCCATATTTGAGAATCGTAACTAAGCCTTTTCACCGCTGGCTCCTGACCAGGCCTTAATCTAATCCACTTCTCTCTTGGTAATTTTACGAGCTGGATTTAGGCACATGTCAGTGTGATAATTTCTCTCCACAAGATACGCTGCATTTTATGATGTTTTGCGATTGTTATAGTGATATTTGTAGGAGGTTCCTGGTCCCCTTTTTGAGGGATAGGGGATTCCTACAGGTTAGACCTGCATTGCTTTACCTCCAGATTCTGAATAATACTTGGGACATTTTTAATGTTGCTATTTTTTTAGTTGCTGCGGTCCGCCTTGAGAAAAAGAGATTCCCTATGCTATCTGTTGTATGATATTCCAAATATTTTAACTTTTATGCAATTTTTATTAAAAATGTTTTGCTGATGAATCATATATGTGACACTTTTTATGCTTAATTTTATCATTGCTCATATGTATTGTCTCATAATATGCATTGGTTTTCATGGATCTTTTTGTATTGTACTTTTGTGATTTTAATTAATCGAATAAAGTGGTTATGTCTGTCTGACTGAATGAGGTCAAAGATCACAAATTAACATAACACTTGGCAATATTGCTTATTTGCGCGTGTGCAGTGTGCCTGATACATCCTACCCCTCTCATAGGCCCGTGCTGAAGAGGTGTCTGTAGGGAAGTACCTGCTGGGTCAGATCTACAGTATGGTCCAGCAGGTCTTTAAAATGATTCAGAGATGAGACAGAATTAGGTGAGAGATCACGTCATTATGCAGGACAATATCTTTTATTTGCAGCGTGTTTAATTTGAGGCATTGTATATCTAGGCCGCTCTGCCTACATTTTGAAAACACTGTTTTCAGCAGAGCTCACAACTTGAAGTCTGCTTTGGTTCTATACTGCAGACTGTATTAAATTCAGCCTTGATTTATTTATGTGCAGAGTGGACAGCAGCGTCCATAACTTGAAAAGAGAAAGAAAAACAATGTGAGAGAGAGGGAGAGGGAGACAGAGAAAAAACGACATTGAAAGTGTGAGAGAGAGAAAGTAATAGATGGAGCAGGAGAGGTAGTGTTGATACTGGAGAAAATCTTCGTAGCTCACCTTTTTGCTTCTGGTGTGTGTCCAACCACGTGCACCCTCAAGTTTAGTGATCTGAAAGATAGTATAGAGTTAGTAATAGCAGAGTACATACAACTGCACATGTATATGTCTGCGTTATGCCTTTGAACAGTCAGGATACTGTATTACATCAACTTCCACTGCAAGGAGGTGTCTGTGTGCTCTTTTTCTCCCAGAGTACTATACCCATGCACTCCCACTGCATAGCGGTGAGTTCTCATTACTGCGCACCCAGACTGTTGCACCCATTGACTCCCAGTGTCCGGAGGTAATTGTACATTTGTACGCAATCAACTTGCTGCACACTATCCAGTCTCTCCGCCCACAGGTGACTTCTCGTTGCTTCGGAAACAAGCTTCTTTGCTTACCTTGTGCCATTGGCGTGATTCAAAGAGGGTCCACCATGTGTCGAAGCAGCCTTCTTATTCGTTGTTACGATGGCCACGCATCATCGCAGAATCCTCAAACGTTGAGCTTTGGAGGTGTTGGGGGGGCGCCAATTTGTGAAACACAACCTGTTAGATAAAAAGGAAGATAAGATTGTGCGTCATTTCTTTATCAAAGGAGAGAGGAAGTGAGGGAGTGACTGAAAAAAATATTCGCAGCTCACCTTTCTGTCACTGGTGTGTCTTACACCACGTGCCGGGTCATAGTGCACCTTGAAGCTCTGCATCTAAAAGATAGTAAAAGAAAGATGTTATGATTGGTAATTGTTGCTATTTTAATGGGGAGTAGAATAACATCGCCCATTCACACACCTTCCCTCCCGCATTAAAAATACAACTATTTGTACTGTTCCAACTTGTTTAATGGGCTTCGATTTATGAAGAATTAGAAGAGTAGTAATATTTTCCATCTGGTTATAGAAAATAAGTGGTACGCAGTGATCCACGTGGTTTCAATTATAACGAGCGATGGACTATAGGAAGAAAACATACAAATGCAATAAGATACGATATATAGGACTGCGTACGCTTAAATTGTTGCGTCGCCTTTTTGTATCCAATCTGCTACACCCTATCTACTCCCTCCGCTGCACACCCAGGCCTCACTGCTCACCTGTTTGGTAGTTCGGGCCTACATGCGGCGTCTGAACCACCAGGACGGGCCATCACAGCGCTTGCGATGGGAGCAACTCTAAAATGGCGTAGAGCATGTGTGCCCCGTCTTTTTTATTGGTAGTGTCACGTGTGTTGTGACGCATGTGCTGGATGGGTGTGGTGTGGGTGTATACCAGCCATGAGGAAGTGTGTTTGAGCCGTTCTGACAACTAGACCAGGAACTAAGAAATCACTACAATGGAAATCTGGGCCCTGTAGCGTTGTTGGGTTTTCCTAGAAGCGTAAGCGGAGTGGGCTGGACTGACTTATGGCAGTGCTGTGCGAGGCTGTGAACGATGACTCCGGAGCTATGGGTGTGGCTCCGTCATGAGCTATATGAGAAATCAACTGATTTGGGTGTCCATGTTGTAGTGCTGCCGTCACCCAGGTCTTACACGGAAATGTATCATTATGTCCGTAAAGTCCCACAACATGGCCAACATGGAAGGTACGGGGAATCACTAATCCTACATTCATCCATAGTTGCACACATAAAAGATGGTGGACATAACGCATTTCTGCGAATATGAATGTTTGTTGTACATTCAGTGAAGTGTTGAAGCTGTAGAAATATAGGGCTATGAAAGCTTTAGGTTGCAGTTTTTGGCACATGATGGGCAGCTACTATATATACGTATGTGGTCATTCGGATATTTTGTCAAACTTGGCGCTGGAAATCGGTGTTCGAGGCTCGGAGTCGCGTCCACATCCTGTTGTAGTAGAGAAATGACGTAATCTACGCATGCCTGAAAATGTTCTGTAAATACGGTGCTCATGTAAATTGCTGATATAGTTTTGGGTCGAGTTTGCGCTATATAATTATGCTAAAAAAAGAAAAATCGAGCAATAGCACACACATATAAATTTACTATACACTTTGTTTGCAGTATTGTAATGATCCAGTTTGTACGTTCAAATTTCTAGAAAGAGCGAGAGAAAGTTGTATAATCGAAGTTTTTGTTACTGGCAGAGGTAAAATCGTTGCATACGCTATTTACAGCACAATATAATGTGGTAGGGCGCAGGAGCAGCATTTTACAAACATAATAAATACACAGACACAGATAGATAGTTGAAGTGGGTACAGGCACGTGTGCTCGACTCCATTTTATTACGTTGCTGTTGGTAACAAGTAGAATAGTAATCATGATATCATACACAGATATTCAATCATAAACGGTGTATGACTTCTGCTGTACAAAGGTATGAGCACTATATGTGAAATAATACACAGAAGATTCTATCATAAAGGGTTCATGAGTTGTGGTGCACTGAGGTAGGGGCGGTTTGTGTGGAGACTGCGATGATGCGTGGTTCAGGAAGACCGCACTGGTAATAATGTCTTTTGACTACTGATTTTTGCCTTAATAAGGCCATGTGGCAATTATTTATGGTGTACTGAGTTAGTGGTACGCCTGGTGTTTAGCGTGTGCTCACCCTGCAATGATGCGTGGTCTGAACGGGCTGCACTCAAAGCATTTACTGTTGTATACTGGACAGCATGAACTTTGAGGGGGAAAAAAACCAACCATTGATGGTTATCAATTGCTCTGCAAACTAGGTCTACTGATTGCTCCCCATAACAAATTAAACCATTGCACTTCACGCAGTGCATTCTAACTTTCTCAAAATGGGGACCTATGTCTGGTGGCGATGTTGAAGTTTATGCCTCAGAGGTACTTGGTATTGCCGGTGGTGGAGGTATATTTTGGCGCAGTCTTTTACATTCTTTGTGAGCATAGTTCACAGGATGCAGGGATTGAAGGTGCTTCTGCATACTAGCAGTGCCACAGGAGTATTTTATGTCTCTGCCTTAAGTACATCGAGGCTGAATTCAATGCTGTCTGTGGTATAGATCCAAAGCTGAATTCAAGTTGTGAACCCTACTGTCCGCAGTGTACATGGAAGGCAGTAGTTAGCACAGTTATAGATGAATGCTTTTTTTAACTTATTTTAAAAAAATCTAAATACATACAGTATAATTGTCTCTGCATTAAGTAAATCAAGGCTGAATTCCCTACTGTCTGTAGTGTAGATGCAAAGCTGAATTCAAGTTGTAAACCCTGCTGTCCGCAGTGTAGATTTTAGGCTGGGCTGCATCATGTGTAATCACAATTGAAATAACAGATGAAACATGTATGGTATACATTGTCGAAATATGTATGTTTCGGGGACATTATAGTTCAAATTGTGACCTGTGCTGTCCACGGTGTAGACTGTCATTAAGTGTGCCTTTGCTCTTGCAGCGTGAATGTTATTATTCAACTAAATTTAGAAGAGTTATAAAAGAAGTTTTTGAAGGAAGGCACTAAAGGTATATTGTGTAGGTTTGATAGGTGTTATAGTTTGGTTTGCACTGAGTTAGTGGCACCTGAAACAACAAGGTTCTGTGGAGCCAGCGATGATGCGCAGTCCGGGCAGGCCGTACTGATAGTAATGTTTTTGTCTTGTGAATTCTGCCTTAGTAAGGCCCCGTGGCGATGATTTTTGTTGCACTGAGTTACTAGTACCTTTGGCGCTTAGCGTGTACGTACCCTGCGATGATGCGTGGTCGTGGGGGGGGGGACACAGCAATTGGAGTAATGTCTTTTGTCGATAGAATTCTGCATGAATTCCATTTAAAAGTGATAGTATGCCTCATTGCTGACATAAAACTGTTCACTCTTCTTTGCGATGATTTATCGTGCACTGAGTTAGTAATATCTTTGGCACTGAGCTTGTACTTACCCTTCGATAATGCGTGGTCCATGGGGGCCGTATTCGGACCAATGTCTTTTGCCTGTTGAATTCTGCCTGAATACGGCCATGTAGCGATGAATTATGGTGCACTGAGTTAGTAGTACCTTTGGTACTGAGCGTGTACATAACCTGCGATGATGCGTGGTCTGGGCAGGCCTCACTGGGAGCAATGTTTTTTGCATAGTGAATTCTGCTTTAATGAGGCCACGGGGAGATGACTTGTGGTGCAGTGAGTTAGTGGTATCTGAAGAACTCAGCGTGTTCGCACCCTGGGATGATTCGTGGTTCCGGTGGGTCGCACTGGTACAATGTCTCTTGCCTACTGGAATGCGTCATGTCATGTGCAATCGCCATTCCACCTGAATCATGAGCCCTCACAATGTAGATCGAAGGCAGTAGTCAGCACAGACATCAATAAATTCTTGTTGTCGTATCCTTTAACAAAATCTGAGGACATAAAGTACAATTATCTCTACCTTAAAAAAATCAAGGCTAAATTTCATGCTGTCCGTTGTATAGATCCAAAGCTGAATTCAAGTTGTGAACCCTGCTCTCCGCACTGTAGATCGAAGGCAGTAGTCAGCACAGATATCGACGAATGATTTTTGTCACTTATTTTAACAAAATCTGAACACATACAGTACAATTGTCTCTGCATTAAATAAATCAAGGCTGAATTCCCTACTTTCCGTAGTGTCGATGCAAGGCTGAATTCAAGTTGTGAACCTTGCTATCCGTAGTGTAGATCTAAGGCAGTCGTCGACACAAACATCGAGGAATGCTTTTTTGTCACATACTTTAACAAAATCTGAGGACGAGTACAATTGTCTCGGCCCTAAATAAATCGAGACTGAATTCAATGTTGTCTGTAGTGCTGATGCGAAACTGGTATCAAGTTGTAAACTCTACTGACCACAGAGTAGATCGAAGAAAGTAGTCAGTACAGACATTGAGGAAGAATTTTTGTCACTTATTTTAACAAAGTCTGAGGACATAGAGTACAATTGTCTCTGCCTTACATAAATCAAGGCTAACTTCAATGCTGTCCGTAGTGTAGATCCAAAGCTGAATTCAAGTTGTGAACCCTTCTGTCCGCAGTGTAGATCGAAGGCAGTAGTCGATACAGACATAAGTCTCCGGTCCTGTGGCGCTGAGTTCGCAATGGGCCTGTATCGAGGAGGCACGTGGTCATGGCGGCAGCCAGGTGGCAGAGTGAGAACCTTCGCTGTGGCAGAGTCTTTTCTCTTTGCAGAAGTGAACCACGCCCCAGGCGTAGTCTAATTATTTATTCTCTTACGCTGGAGTTGCGTACGTTGGACCTGCCCATTCCGCTTCTGCTTCAAGGGGGGAAGGAGACAACACAGCTACATGACCGAGATATTCCCCAGAGTCTGAGATAATATGGTTGCGTCCACTGTGCAGCACACTACACAAATCAATTGTATATCTACACACGGAAACGTTATTGATGTGTATAGCATATCACCAGTAGTGTTAGCATTGTGTACATTATTGTTGATGTGCATGTTTCCTCCCTTATACCTAGTCACGTGCGACATCTTTGAACATTGAGCTAGTGTGCAGTTGAGGGGATATATTATTTTGGGAAGGTCCGTTGTCCTGTTTTGCGCTGCCTCTGAGGTAGTAGAGGGGGAGGGGTCAGGAGGGATGGTTGTAGTGGTGGTGGCGCTAGGTGTTATGATTTTGTTGGGTGTTGGAAGTGCATAATTAGTACCTCTATTACATATTTGTCTTTAGATACGGGTAGAGTTGGATGTAGTTCACACAGTACATAGTCAACGTCCTTACACTAGTTAAATGTTGATATTAATTTGTCAGTGGTAAATGGAACTATCGCCTGTTTTTTAGGTAGCATTGTAGATTTGGTTTGTTGGTGAAAGTATGGAAAGGGGTGTTTTTTTGTTTCTTTTCTATGAGAACGCCTTGTTTGTATATTAACGTTAGTTGTGGTTCTGATTTGTAGCGATTTTCTTAGAGGAAGGAATACATTGAAGAGTGGTAATATTTGCAGTTTTTACTACGTTGAGAACAGAATGATAATTAAAAAAGATAGAAAAAAACAGATATGCTTAATGAACATTATAATTAGGAATTATCATTTAAAAAAAACTTTGAAATTCACTGAAAAAAACATAGGTTTCAGGCAGGTTATAGTTAGGAATTAGCATTTAAAAAACCTTAGAAATTCACTGAAAAAAACGTAGGTTTCAGGGGTGTTGTAGTTAGCAGGACATTTCACTCGTACAAAACCATTGAAATTCCTCTGTTATAGTTAGTCGTACTAACTGTAACTCTCGCGCCCGCAATCCACTGGTGATGATGTCACATTTTACATCATTCATGACATGGTCAGTGACATCACTGATGACATCACTGATGACATCTCAAATGACATCACTGATGACATCAAGATGACATCATCCACGTGACAAACAGATACACCTCCTCATACACTAGTATAACCTTTCATCACTCATTGTAAAATACAGACTACCATATTTGAATCCATTGACACAGCAATACAAGTATCTAAAAACCCACTCAGTGATTCCTAGATCTACACACCGATCTAATCAACTACCTATAGATTCACTCATACATGTTGTCAATGATCAATAGAACACTATAAAATATACTTATACACCTATATTGACATTACACACCAGCACACATCCTATTCAGTTATGCAGTCATCCTACTCACTTTTGCAAACAATGTATCATATTTACATTTACTCAGCTACACACTTATACAAATAGCACTTCATTTATTCATATAGATAGTAACTCATACGTAGTGTGTTATGAAATTACTATTACAAGTATACAGTTATCTATACTGTCACTCATGCAAGTAAACTGTCACACACACTGCCTTTTATTTTTCTACTTTGTTGGACATGTACCATTGAGAAATATATTTGCTCATCACCTCACCCATAAAGATATTCACTCACCCAAACAACTATTATAAAACGTAATCTTAACGTCATATATCTAATGAATTAACTATTCACATATCTTTGGGCAGTCACAGATCCCCCACCGAACCACACACACATTCACTCTCCCAAACAAATAGTCAGTTAACTAGTTAATAACTAATATAGAATAAAATCCCGGGTACATACACGGAACTAGTTACTGACTGTCCCTATTGCCTTGCGGTTCAAATTACCCACAGGGGTTTCCATAATGTGTTGATAGTGAATTTTTACAATTCCTTTGATAGGGATCATTCAGTTAGCAACTTGATGATGCTAAATTCCTTTTTGCTTAATTTTAAAGAGTCATCAAAGTCTGAGTGTACCATCATATTAATGGGGGATTTCAACGTTCATGGCTGTCAGGACAAATGTCCCCCTAACGTTCTATTTGGTTTTCCGGATGAGGAAAATGCTCATTTTGAGCATTCAGACCAGGGTATTTTCTTGGAAACCATGTTGGCTGAAATTGGGCTGATACTACCCAATGGGTGTGATGAGGACATTCCCACATTTACAGGACATGGCAGCGGGTCTGTGATTGAGTATATCTTTTTAAGCAGCAGTTGTGGAAGCCACATTAACAGTTATTCAGTTGTGCAGTCCCATTTTAGCGACCATAACCCAGTTGTATTAAGGGTCAAAAATATAATTGTTGCCTTGGAAAGCAGATTAAATCTGGTGGACAAATATGACATGCGGCTGACCGACCAAGCACGTAGAATCAAGTGGTGTAAGATAATTCCTGAGGAGTTTTTTTGTAATCTTTCTAATAGTAGCCAGGAGGAACTAAAGCTTTGTATGGATGACCAGGCAGGGGACAGCGAAGTAGTGGAGGCGTACAGAAAGGTTTGCCTCGACATAGTCTCCAACCTGACTCGTCAGGGTAAAAGCAAAGCACAAGGGAAGGAAGGCTGGTTTGATAAGAACTGTTCTGTGGCCAATTATAAACTTAAAGTGGCCCTTAAATCCAAACTAGTAGACAGATCGCTTGTGGCTACCCTCAGGAAAGAATATAAGATGGTCGTTGAAAGAAGGCGGCGTGAGATTAGAGAGGACGCCTGGGCTGAGTTGACATCAATTGATGTGTTGAAGAGTAGTGCTAAGTTCTGGGCCGTGGTCAACCAACCCTACTTTGCTGACTCTAGCAATAATGAACTGGATTGCGGAATCCAAGAAGAGAAATGGCACCTGCACTTTAAGTCTGTCTATGAACAGGAGTTTTTGGGGGCTGAGGGCCTGACCACCTTTCCCAGACTGCCTTACATTTTAACTGTAGATGAGGGGGAAGTGGCAGCGGCCATTGGCAAAATGACTAGAAATAAGGCCCCTGGGACAGATGGCGTTCCCTCTGATCTCTTTAGAGTTGATATTTCTTTTTGGTCCAAAGTTTTAGCAAATCTTTTTAATAGAATTTCAAAAACAGGAATTCCAGAGACTTGGTCTCAATCGGTGATCGTCCCCATCTATAAGAAAGGGGACAGGGGTGATCCTGGCAATTACCGCCCTATATCTCTCATCGATTCCGCAGTCAAGGTCCTTGGGAGAGTGGTCCTATGCAAACTTACTGAATGGTTAGAGGAGACCAACACCCTTTCTCCCTTACAGTATGGTTTTAGAAAGGGGCGTAGTACCATTGACCAAAGTCTGAATTTATAATTGCTCATTGGGAAGTACACAATAGCGAAGCAAGGATCCCTGTATATCGCCTTCATGGATCTGTCCTCGGCATTTGATCGAGTAAACAGATCCAAGTTGTGGGGCCAGCTTCTTAGCATTGGAATAGATTCTAACATTGTGTATTTTTTAGCAGACCTCCATAGCGACCTTACAGCTACGGTACGATATGACAGAAAAGGTAACAGCACTGGTAAAATTAGCATCACCAATGGTGTAAGGCAGGGATGCATTCTTGCTCCCCTGCTTTTTACACTATATATAAATGATTTGGGTGGAGTCTTGGGAGCAGCCTGCAAGGATATCCCGAGGGCTGGGAAGTACCTATTGCCCGCATTATTATATGCGGACGATGCTGCTCTCCTAGCCAGAACTGCAGTGGGTCTCCAAAGCCTGTTGAATTCTTTTTTTGATTTCATGACAAACCTCGACTTAAGTGTTAACTATGGTAAATCCCATGTCATGGTGGTGGCCCAGAAAGGGAAGGCCAAGAAAAATGTAATGACACTGCATTGTAATGGACACAAATTGACAAGAGTCTCCAGATTTCCTCATTTGGGGGTTGTTTTCGATGATTGCTCTACGTGGCGCCCCCAAATGCTGGAGAAAAAAAAGGCGCTTATGCGCTCTATTTCTGCGGTGATGGGCTTCTCACGTAAATTAGGGGTTAAACCTCTGGAGACAGTTCTAAAGGTTTATGCGGCTAAATGTATTGCCATCGCTATGTATGGTGCAGATTTGTGGGGTATCAGGCCGGCTAAAACGCTTCAGGTAATAGAAGACAACTTCCTTAAAAAGATTCTTTCCCTGCCAAGATCCACGGCCAGCTTCATAGTCCATCAGGAATGCGGCGTGGATTATCTGGAGGATCGAATCGCCATGGCCCCCGTATTAAAATGGATATCAGTCTGGCTTAACTTGGAACTTGAAGTGAACCACGAAATCTTTAAAGATTGCCTATTGCTAGATCATTGGGACAAGATCCCCTGGCTAAAATACGTTCAACAAATGTGTGTAAAGTTGGGTCGGACTGAATTGTTTAATAAACCATCTAACTTAGTGAAAGGAGATCTGAAGTGGGTCAAAAGTACTTTTTTGTTGAATCGAGGGATGGACAGAGAAGGCTTGGAGCTGTTAAAGCCGTCTGTTAGGACTCACCAACTGATTGTTTCCTCTGATCATGATCTGGAACTCTACCTAAAGGTTGTTAACAACGCAAACCACAGGTATCTTTTAACCAAGTTCCGATTGGATAAAATCCACCTGCTGATTTCAGGCCGCCCCTGCTGGACTAAGCCACCTGATCTAGATCTGTGCAAATGTGACGGTTGTTCAATTATGGATACTGCTCACTTTGTGTTTTTTTGTGATTATTTTAAAGATATTAGGAAAAAGTTTATCATACCCTTGCTAAAGGGGAAGGGGTTTAGGCAAGTCAAGCCAGCTTTATTGTATCTTAAACTATTAGTAGGTATATGGGAAATTTACAATATAGCTAAATTTTTTACCATAGCGGTGAGGCTCAGTAAAAAGATTAACTGGTCCTAGATGATTTACTGTAAATATTGACCACTGTAACTGGAATCAAGTTTTAACTTAAACTTTCTTATGTTGTTTTTTTTAACTACAGAATGACGTATATATTGTTGTCATTTAAAAATTTTGGCACCATGCGCTGCATATTGTAATGGGTACTCCCTCCCTTTTTATATTGTATTTCTATGTTTTTATGTCGCCTGGCGACTCATGGACCGTTTTTGTGTGTTCTTGTACTTTTATGGTTTTGTAATTGAACCGAATAAAGTTTTCTTGAACTTGAACTAATATAGACTTTCACATAGCTAGTAACTAACTGGTGCAGCAGTTTACACAATAACTGACAAAGTAATACAGATATTCACACAGTGTAGTCACTATCCAATATATTTAGTGAGACACTATAAATTAGTCAAGTAAACAGTCAATCACACTGCTACTAAATCCTCCCTCAAGATAGGTATATATCCACTGATTCTTAAATGCAGATTGCTATATATATATATATATATATATAATACATATTTAAATAACAAACCAAACCACATTCACTGGATGATGTCATCAGTGATGTCATTTGAGATGTCATCAGTGATGTCACCAGTGATGTCACTGACCATGTCATGAATGATGTAATATGTGACGTCATCAGCAGTGGATTGCGGGCGTGAGAGTGCCAGTTAGTTCAACTAACTATAATGGAGGAATTTCAGTGGTTTTGTATGAGTGAAATGTCCAGCTAACTATAACACCCCTGAAACCTATGGTTTTTTCAGTGAATATATATATATATATATATATATTTTTATATATATATATATATATATATATATATATATATCCCAAACTTCCAAACACCAGCCGGTTGCACTCGTGGGCGGGTGCACGCCAAACGGGGGTGTGCCCGTTACACAATGTTCGTCACACGCATTCCAGGATAATACAATCCATAAAGAAAAGCAGCACTCGCAGGGGGTTGTTCCAACCAATTTATTCGAGGTGGAACAAACAGCAACGACGCGTTTCGCCGTAGGGCTTTGTCAAGTTGACAAAGCCCTACGGCGAAACGCGTCGTTGCTGTTTGTTCCACCTCGAATAAATTGGTTGGAACAACCCCCTGCGAGTGCTGCTTTTCTTTATGGATTGTATTATCCTGGAATGCGTGTGACGAACATATATATATATATATATATATATATATATATATATATATATACACACACACACACACACACACACACACACACACACACACACACACAAACACACACACACTCGCACAGATATGCAGCCTACATAACTATAGGCTAAAGAATGCCAGGATTCCATTGAATTTTTCATTTAAAATAACCATATATGTTTAAAATGTCTACTAGACAGTACATGAACACCTCAAATTTCACAACATATCCTTTATTTGAAAGGAAAAGGGCAAGTAAATGGAAAGCATTGTTAGCCAATAGGCTGCATTGAAAACATGCCAGAACAAACTGGCACCATACCTTTAAGACCATACCTTTAAGACCTCCTCAATCCCATCACGCCCCATAGGTGACAGTTCGGTCAGTTCTTTTTTCTGGCTCCTTCTGTGAGGACCCTGCAGTCTGAGCTCTTCACTTTAGACATTATCGACATTATTGTCAGAATTTTCTCTTCCAAAAACAATTTTTTGTGTTTGCTCAACGGTTTTTAGTACTTGATATACTTCTAACC
Source organism: Lissotriton helveticus (assembly GCF_964261635.1). NCBI lineage: Eukaryota > Metazoa > Chordata > Amphibia > Caudata > Salamandridae > Lissotriton > Lissotriton helveticus. The sequence goes on from NC_136065.1 coordinate 512,778,053, forward strand.
ACTTTTCTGATTCAATAAAAAAAATTCAGTCAAAAATATGCCATCTCTATTCAACAAATGCCCTTCTTGTGGCGAAAAGAAGACAAAATCCGACCCACACTCTGTATTGTGTGTTTGCCATCTTCTCATCACCTAGATACTTGCTACTACTATCATCAATTTTCCGTTGTACCTTCGTCATCGCACCACCGGTCAATGTCGACACCGATGCAACAGACATCTGGCTTACCGGCAAAGGACAGACTGCATCCTTCGATTTTGAAATCCTTTATGATGTCGAGAAATGTACAGCGGAGTCACAGAGGCATAGATCGATGTCAAGACCCAGTCAGTCCACGTCGAGGTGCAGATCATCTTCTCCAGGAATCACAATTTATCAGGTTTCCCCAGAGGGATCCCCAGTCCTGGAGAAGGATTCTACAGAACTGATCAATCTTTCACCACAATGGCTCCAGAGTTTGAAGGAATAAAGAGTGCCGCATCATAGTCCGCTGTCAGACTACTCGCAGACCTATTCTTCATTCAGGGTTTCAGCTGGTTCTCCTCCTCCTTCAAAAACTACTACAAGGTCTTCATGTAGATCTCCACGGAATCAATGATCGCCATATACATGGAGATCACAACCTAGAACACCTCTCAAGTGTAAACCATCAAGATCGCTCATTGTCCACTTGCTCCTCATTGTGAGATTATTCTCCAACTCTGTCACCTACGTCTCTGGCAAGGATCTCACCTGATGATGACATCATTACCTTTAATGAGGTACTAATCAGAGGGGCGACAAAACTAAATATTCATATACCTGCACCGGTCACATCGGCTTCTGTGATATTTGGAACATTGAATCACAGGGCGCTATCCAGGCCTATGCTACCGCTGGTCACTGGTCTTTTAGAGGCAGCTCTGCAGACTTTACTAACACTGGCATTGATAGCTGCTGGACCTGAATGCATTGTGAAGAAATATAAGGCACCTGATCAAGACCCCCTCTTTCTCAGATCAAATTCACCACCTGATTTGGTGATAATAGCAGCGGCTAGGAAAGCACATTTAGGGGCATGCATCTTAATCTACACTGCCCCCTGATAAGAACGGTAAATACACCTCTGCATCTTACATGAAGGTCGTCAGCTTCTCAGCTTTATGACATAGGTATGACTGAGCACTATGGGATTCCCTGTCCAGGTTTACTGAAAAACTGCCAAAGCATAATAGGCAGGATTTTCAGGAAAACCACCAGGAGGGTGGTCTGGGTAGTAAACAATGAAGTTGCTTAGGACATTTTCCAAAAGTGGGGAACACCACAAATCGACCTGTTTGAGGACGAAGCAAATGTAAAATGCTGCATCTTCTCATCCAGATTTTCCCACCCAGCATCCAAGGGGAATGCTCTTTTGATCAACTGGTCAGAGACATTACTGTATGCCTTTCCTCCCATACCTCTCAGTCCTGTGGTCATCAACAAGTTTTACAGAACCAATAATAGGATGATCCTCATTGCTCCAGTGGCCTCGCCAGTGGTGGTATCCAGACCGTCTTCACCTGTCCAAAATCTCACACAGGAGGTTTCCATGCAGACTTGATCTCCTATCCAAGCTAGAGGGGAAGGTGTCCACCCCACCTTTGCCTCTCTCAGCTTGACGGCATGGTTCCTGAATTCTTGCAATATGGACACCTAGGCCTTTCCGAAGACTGTATGGACATCTTGATTGAATCCAGGATGCCTCCAATCCAGGAAATCTTACACTTTCAAATGTAAGTATTTCTACTTTAGGTGCATCAGCAGTGGTCATCATCCTATTCTAGGTCAAGAACAGGTGATCTTGCCTTATTTGTTACCCTTAGCTAAATCTGGACTTCAGTTCACATCCATAAAATTGCATCTGGCGGCCATTACAGCCTAAAGAAAGTCATCCACACAAGCTTCTTTTTTCCAAATGCCTGTATCAAGAACTTCCTTGAAGGTTTAAAAAAGGTTTACCCTCCTGTAATGTCACCCTCTCCTTCCTGGGAGCTTAACTTGGTTCTCACCCAATTAATGGTCCCCTCCTTTGACCCCAAATACAAGGCGTCTCCACAACCCCTTACCTGGAAGACTGCTTTCTTAGTGGCCTGGTACAAACCAAGTCATCAGTGCAGCCGCTGATGCCTCTGATCTAGCAGCCCACGGCTACTCCCATGGAATCTGTGCATGACGTGCCTCCTGGCCAAGACTTACGGGGCTTAAACCTGAGGCCCAGCACAGAATACTAAAGATGAAGTCCGGGCTAGATAACCTCAAAGCAGTAGGGATTGAGAAGCGCAAGAACTTCTTCCACAATTCCGCCTCTATGATCATCTCTCTCACTGGGCAATGCAGCAACACCACCTGGCTAGGACACACTACCTTCTGCGGCGACTGGCCTAATAAAGGGGAGCCCCTCGTCCATCATCCTCCTCTACCAAAACAGCAGCGAAGCAATGATAAGCTGCTTCCCCTTCCCTGTTTCCTACTCCGGTGGGGGGGAAGTATTGTGTCAACCTGGACAAGTGGCGCAAAATAACAAACGACAAATGGGTGCTCAATATTGTTCAGAATGGCTACTCCATCAGGTTCAAGTCTCTTCCTCCTGCTGTTCCACCACGGAGAACTTCTTGTCATCAACAAGACTTGTTAAAAGCAGAAGTCTCCACTCTGCTCCAAAATGACGAGATCCAAAAGGTTCTGGCCTCTAAATAAGGCCTAGGAATATACTCCCGCTATTGCCTGGTGCGAAAAAAGGGGTCAAATCGGGAGTACAGACCCATTCTAGACGTAAGACTCTTAAACATGTTCATCCATAAGGAAAGGTTCAGGAGCTTGCCCTTCACCAGCTCTGTCTCCAACTTCATCAGGGAAACTGGTTGTGTGCCATCGCTCTATCAGAATGCTTACTTTCACATTCTGGTTATCAGGTAACACTGGAAGTTCTTGCAGTTCAAAGTGGCATCCAAGCACTACCAATACAAGGTCCTGCCCTTCGAGCTCAAGTCAGCACCTTGCACGTTCTCCTAATGCATGGCAGTGATAGCTGATTACCTGCGAAGAAGGAAGCTTTTGGACTACCCGTACTTAGACGACTGGCTAATCAAATGTTCCTCACCTCTCCTCACAAAGGAACACTTTCAGACCTGCATACAAGTGCTGCAACAGTTGGGCTTACATATCAACTTCAGAAAGTCCATTCTCAATCCAATGCTGGTGTTTCACTAACTGGGAGCAATCCTGGATACCGAAAACACAAGAGTGTTATCCTTCTGGGGAGAGGTTATCCTCAGTCAACAACAAGTGCCTGACTCTCCTCCACACTCCGTATCCTTCAACCAGACAAGTGGTTTCTCTGATGGGGTCCATGTCATCATGTATCTAAATTGTTCTCAATGCTAGACTTCACATGCGTCCTCTCTAGCAGGCATTGGTAGACCAGTGGTCGCAGTTCTCAGGCCGATGGGAAGACAGGGTGATCATGCCTCAGATGGCCAAGGAATCAGTCCAATGGTGGATGAAGGGGCCTCAAGTCACAGTGAGAGTGCATTTTCACCAGGACCTTCCCACACAGACACTTACTACGGATGCTTGTCTCCAGTGTTGGGAAGCCCACATGGGCCCTCTGCAAGTTCAAGCCCTGTGGTCGGAAACTGACAAGTTGTACCATATCAACATGTTGGAGCTGAAGCAGTCCATCTTGCACTCAAGTCCTTTTACTTATCCATTCAGACATGCTTGCCTTTGGCGCAACAGGCAATACCACCACAATGTATTAGGGAGGAACCAGGTCATGCCCCCCATCTCAGGTGGTTCAAGCCATATGGACTTGGCTACTTGCCAGAGATCTGACCATCTCTGTATTCCATCTTCCAGGTGCACAAAACATGCATGCAGACTCCCTAAGTCGCAACTTCGCCAAAGTTCATGCCTGGGTAGTAAACAACGAAGTTGCTCAGGACATTTTCCAAAAGTGGGGAACACCACAGATCGACCTGTTTGAGGACGAAGCAAATGCAAAATGCTGCATCTTCTCATCCAGATTTTCCCAACCAGGATCCAAGGGGAATGCTCTTTTGATCAACTAGTTAGAGACATTACTGTACTCTTTTCCTACCATACCTCTCAATCCTGTGGTCATCAACAAGTTTTACAGAACCAAGAATAGGATGATCCTCATTGCTCCAGTGGCCTCGCCAGTGGTGGTATCCGGACCTTCTTCACCTGTCCGAAACCACACACAGGAGGTTGCCATGCAGACCTGATCTCCACCCCACCTTTCCCTTTCTCAGCTTGACGGCATGGCTCCTGAATTCCTGCAATATGGACACCTAGGCCTTTCCCAAGACTGTATGGACATCTTGATTGAATCTAGGATGCCTTCTACCAAGAAATCTTACACTTTCAAATGGAAGTGTTTCTGCTGTAGGTGCATCAGCAATGGTCATCATCCTATTCTAGGTCAAGAACAGGTGATCTTGCCTTATTTGTTACACTTAGCTAAATCTGGACTTCAGTTCACATCTATAAAAGTGCATCTGGCGGCCATTACAGCCTACAGAAAGTCACCCACAAAAGTTTCTTTTTTACAAATGCCTGTATCGAGAACTTCCTTGAAGGTTTAAGAAAAGGTTTACCCTCCTGTAATGTCACCCTCTCCTTCCTGGGACCTTAATGTGGTTCTCACCCAATTAATGGTCCCTCCATTTGACCCCAAATTGAAGGCATCTCCACAACCCCTTACCAGGAAGTCTGCTTTCTTAGTGGCTATCACTTCCGTGCGCAGAGTCAGAGAAATCTAAGCGCTTTGTGAAAAGGTGCCATATCTGATTTTCCATTCAAACAAGGTGGTTATGAAAACACATCCTAGTTTTTCGCCTAAGGTCATTTCCATATCAATCAGACCATTACTGTAACCACGTTTTGCCAAACCCTTCCACAACACCAGACAAGGCTTTACACTCCCTAGATCTCAGAAGGGTTCTGAGGTTTTGCTTTGTAAAAACCAAACAGATAAGACAATCAGACCATTTGTTTATTAATTATGGCCCAATGCACATTGGTTTACCTTCTTCCAAGCAATCTATCTGGAGGTGGATAGTCTCTTGCATCTCCCTTTCTTACCAGTTAGCCAACAAACATCTTCCTTGTGGGCCTAAAGCTCATTATTCAAGGGGTAAGGCTGCCACTGCCGCCTTATTTAGAAATGTGCCCATTGCTGAGATCTGCAAGGCTGCTACATAGAAATGAAATACTTTATTGTGCATGGTTGTTTAAAACCTTTACAATATAAATCAAAAAGGATTCAATAAAACATAAATCAAATTTAAGCGTGTTAAAACAGAGATTCTGTCCTTAAGACAAGACGCAAGAATCCATGGTGAGGTAGCAGCAGCAGAAAAATAAAAAGTAAAAAATTAAGAAATAGATTCTTCCTCCCTGCCTGCCAAGGGAAGGTAATAAAAAAAAAAAGAAAAAGATGCCAAGGTGGAGGAGAGAATAGTTAAATTATTATAACAGTTCAGGGGAGCCCTATTACCAATCAGTACTAGACAGTGTAAGGGAGGGCAAACGGTGTCACTCTGGAGGATGGGCTTCTGAGGTACCATTTAGCTCATCATTATGGCCCTTTACAGTGCTACTTGAATTGTTCGTTCCTTCAAAATTTTGAAGCGGGCCTCAGCTTTTTCAAGAAATTGGCTGCTACATGGCGATCGGTGCACACCTTCGCTCGCCATTATTGTTTAGATTCAGACACTCGGGCAGATGCTCAAGTGGGGCAGACCTTTTTGAGGAATCTGCTTGGGTAATGTTCTCTTAACTACTAATAGCTGCTTTTGTATTTGTCCGCAAGCTTAGGGGATGGTCTTGCTATTCTTTTCAGTGCTTATGACTATCGATGAGTATCCCCTGGAAGAGAAGGATAAGTTACTTATCTGTAATCCTAGATCTCTTTCAGGAGAATACTCATCAAAGTCATAAGTGATCCTCCCTCCACCTCGGACAAATATGTAATACAGCAGCCGTGATCTGATTATTATCCCAAAATGTATTCTTGTTCCGTGAAAAAAGACCTGACCTAATTGACACCTGTGGGGCATGATGGGATTGAGGAGGTCTTGGAGGTCTTAAAGGCTCAGTGCCAGTTTTTTCTGTTAAGTTTTCAATACAGCCTATTGGCTAACAATGCCTTGCATTCCCTTGCCTTTTTCCATTCATATAAAGGATATGTTGTGAAATTTGAGGTGATCATGTTCTGTCTATTAGACATGCTAAACGTGTATGGTTATTTTAAATGACAAATTCAATGCAATTTTAGCTTTCTTTAGCCTATAGTTATGTAGGCTGCATATCTGTATCTATCTATCTCTCTCTATATCTATATCTATATCTATATCTATATCTATATATATATATATATATATATATATATATATATATATATATATATATATATATATATATATATATATATATATATTTATATTCCAAACAAATGAAGCTCCTTCTGATTGCCAGGGCCCGGCGGGAGTTGGCGTACACGCCGGCGGAGCGTGCCGGTATCCAATATTCCCGAAAAAAACGTCCCAAATGCAGTACGCTCTCAATAACGCCAGACCAAGCAACATTTTCCAGCGAGGCACTTTGCTGTTAATCCTGCTGCTTCCTTCAATAAAAGAAATGGCATACTTACTTCCTTGTGTGGACTCGTCCATAGCAGGCAACCAGTGTTTGTATGTTTAGCGGCCCCGCCTGAGCCGCGGACGACGTCCCGCTGCACTCCATGCGGCCCTGCTGCCCCGCCCAAACGACGAGGCGGCGTTAAGGACAAGGAACCTGAATTGAAGGAGTAAACGGATGCGGGTGGCAGCCCTGATGTACTCTGCAACCCACTGGGGTAAAACTTTATTTTAATGACTGTGGAGAAGGCGCACAACCCACTTGGTTAACAATGAGGCACCACAAGTACCAGGATTCAACGGTCTTTGGCCGCGCCCACTGGGGTGGGTACTTGGACATTTGCATTTAAATAGCTGTGCCTTCTCACAGTGTGATTTGCCTGAGCCCATGATGAAGTGCTAATCCAGCACGAAACGCGTCGGGCGGCGCAACATTTTCCAGCGAGGCACTTTGCTGTTAATCCTGCTGCTTCCTTCAATAAAAGAAATGGCATACTTACTTCCTTGTGTGGACTCGTCCATAGCAGGCAACCAGTGTTTGTATATATATATATATATATATATATTACCTACTGGCGGTTGCCAGTAGGTATATATAGTCAGGATTTTTTCTCTATGGGATTTTTGAAAATTCTATGTCTAATAACTTTGGCGTTTGTGGACCGAATTGGCTGAAATTTTCAGGAAAATGGAACATTTTGTTTCTGAGCAGCCCCTGAAAATTTGGGGGGGTTTCGTCAAGGGGGGGCCGAGAAAAAAGGGGGTCCCAAAACGTGTTTTTAACATTGAGTTTTCCATAGGGCGGTTGGCCTCACTTTTAGCCCGAACGGCTGAATGGATTTGCACGAAACTTGGCAAAATTGTAGGGACTGGTAGCCCGATATGCCTTTGCTAGGTCTCAATATATGTGCTCCAGTGGATTTTGAGAAATTAACGTTCAAAAAAAGATATATATCTGTAACAGCGGACCGGGCAGCGCTCCAGTTCGCGTACTTTTCACGTTACGGAGCTTTGTGAAGCGAAGCTGATTGGTTCTCCGGCGTCTGTAAACATTCCAAACAGTCCGTAGCGGCCGCCATCTTGTCTCTCGGTAGGATCGAGAGACAAGAGGAGGCCAAAGCGAAGGGGCAAATGACCATAAGGGGGCATAGTAGATCCTCCCTGACCCCCTAGGTTTGATGTGGAGATTTAAAAGGGCCACGCGGGGCAAAAAAATAAATAATAATAATCGAACGGCTGAATGGATTTGCACGAAACTTGGCAAAATTGTAGGGACTGGTAGCCCGATGTGCCTTTGCTAGGTCTCAATATATGTGCTCCAGTGGATTTTGAGAAATTAACGTTCAAAAAAAGATATATATCTGTAACAGCGCTCCGCGTACTTTTCGCGTTACGTAGCTTTGCGAAGCTGATTGGTTCTCCGGCGTCTGTAAACATTCCAAACAGTCCGTAGCGGCCGCCATCTTGTCTCTCGGTAGGATCGAGAGCCAAGAGGAGGCCAAAGCAAAGGGGCAAATGACCATAAGGGGGCATAGTAGATCCTCCCTGACCTCTTAGGTTTGATGTACCATTTTGCCAAGTTTGGTGTAATTCCGTTCAGCCATTCAGGCTGTAGACGTATCTAAATGTCCTATGGAAAATTGCATGGGGAAAACACATTTGAAAGTGTTGAAATTTAGAACCAATTAAAATGTTACTTTGGTTTTGTATTTGTGTGTGATGAAAGTTAATTGGTTATGTATATATCTAAAATGAGAGGAAACCACAGCCATTTTGTGATACTACTGTCTGAGGTACATTTGTGAGGAATTTTTGGTGCTCAATTTCTGGTGTTTGATTTACACAATACTAACACTTCTCCTACTTTTAAAAAGGTGAGTTGTTAATTTGTAAGGGGAACTATGTTGTTGTCAGGGCTCGGGTGGCTTGCGGTCTAGGGCCCGCCCCACTCTGCAGACGGGGGTACCGGTGTGGCAAGATGCATCAGTCGACCTTGGGAGGGCGTTGGTGGCTGATGTGCTCTAAACCTGCTTGTGCTTCTGTTGTGCACCTGTGTTAGGCTATCTGTGTGGTTTGCCTTTCATTGAAACGCTGTCTTATGATGTTCCGCCTAATGCGTGAGGTTTGGCAGTTGGAAAGCGTCCGCCTAATGCGTGAGCTTTCATTGCCTGGTCGCATGCGTGAGCGGCGTAGTCACGTTAACCTACGCGACCGCGCCCTGTTTTCTGTGCTCACTATTCCAGACGTTTCCAGGAAGCAGCAGTGGGTTCCTCTTGCCCCGCATTTTATTTCTTTGCAGATCTTGCTTTTGGAAGACAAATTCACCGGAGGCTTTCGGTGAAGATCCCAGGGGGCGTGTCAGTTTCCAGCTTCCTCCGTTTTGAGGATTCCTGTCCAGAAGGATCGTTTCGAGTGTCCAGAGTGGACGTTGAGACCTTAGGAGAAAGTAGAGTAGGTCGTACTCTACAGGTAGGGGACAAGAATTCTGTGTTCATGGCGCAAATTACTTAAAGGTTAAAATTCCTGATTTTGAAAGAGACAATTAAGCTAATTAGTCTTTGATTATTAGAATGCACAGAAGATCTGAATCTCTTCATGTTTTGTTTTTGATCCTGGAAATGCTTCTCATTGCTGGCAATGCTTAATTAATGTTTTATGTGGTGTGCAATGCTAAAAACGGCGCGTAAATACTGTATTAATCACTGAATATTTTGGCGCAATTCATTATAGAGGCTTTGGCGAAAAGGTGATGTTCTAAAGCTTATGAAAACACAACTATGTGATATTTTGAGTGTTCTCTTCAACCTTTGGTAAAGGAGTTAATTTGCTAAAGTGTGCTGCTATTTCTTTTAAGGAAGAATCTGTCGCTATTCACAACAATTAAGATTAAAACAAGATAGTGAATAAGAATGTGGGTATTGTTTGAGATTTACAAGAAGTCTTTTGGAATCTTAGAGTGTTTTGTTTAGAGGCTTGTGTTTATGTAAATTCCCAGTTTTGGGTTTAAAGGTCAATGGACAAACTTTTAGTTTAGAAGTATTGTTTCTAACTTTTCCTTTTCAGATCTCCTTCCCTGCTGTTCCCTTCCTAATTCCCTTTTCCCCCCCGCTTGATCACTCCAAGATTCTGTGTAATTATTACATTCGGAATTGGAGGTATCGAGAGGTGGGTCCTTATTACTTCACGACAGACCCTGAGGAAGATTTCGCCTGACAGAATAGTGAGCCCACAAATTATTTTTCCTCCCGGTCTGTACGTGAAGTCATAATGACTACCATCAATGACTTAATGTCGGCAATCATGCGTATGCAAGCAGACTTAAAAGAAACCATGAATGCAACCGCTTTGTTAGCTGCTAAGGTAGACAATATCCAACTACAGGGTACTCCTCTTCCTGATGATGTTCAGGAAACTGGTGCTAGTAGGGCAACTACGAACATAGCTGTTACTGTACCCCCCCAGATTCCTTTAGCAGCTCCTGAACGTTTTTCTGGGGATTCCTCCAAGGTGCAAATCTTTTTGACTCAAATTGAACTACATTTTGCTTGTAGACCAGCTGCGTTTCCAACCCCTCAGTCTAAAATTGCGTTTTTAATTTCTTATTTGACCGGAGATGCCGCAAACTGGGCAGTTCCTTTGGTCAGACAAGATGATACCTTGTTATATAACTGGAAACGCTTTGTGGAAGAATTTGAAAAGGTTTTCGATCGACGTACTGTAACTTTATCAGCAGATCGAGAACTGCTTCAGTTAAAACAAGGAAACAGGGATCTTGTTTCTTATTTGTCACATTTCAACAGATTGATCGCCGAAACTTCTTGGCCAGAGGAAAAGAGAGCAGCTCTTTTTTATCAAGGTTTAAAAGATGATCTAAAAGATGTTTTGGCGCAAATAGACCCACAACCAACTGTTTGTTCTGAATTGATTAATCTAACTCTGCGTTTAGATCATAGACTCTCTGAACGAAGATCAGATAAGAAAAGAATAGACAAACCTAATTGGAGATCTGAAACTAAATCTAGACCTCAATTCGCAAACTCCGAAGCTAGTTCTGAGCCAATGGAAATTGGGACTTTAAGGCAACCTTTGTCAAAAGAAGAAAAAGACAATAGACGCAAAAATGGACAATGCCTTTATTGTGGTCGAAAAGGTCATTTTGTGAAGGATTGTTTGACTAAGCCTAAAGGAAGGTTTCCTAATCCTAGTAAGTCAGCAGCTTTGGAAAAAACTGATCAAAAGTCGGAAAACTAGCTTGCCCAAGATGTTTGAAGGGAGATCTCTTGGGAACCATTGCCTTCCCTTCTGTGAACTCATGTGTCTCTAACTACAAAGCACATTTTAGATTAGCAGTGCAAATCAGGTTAATTCGTGAAACATGCCAAATGGAAGTTTTAGTTGATTCTGGAGCTACAGGTAATTTTGTGGATTTAGAAACTGCCCAACGCCTAGGAATCATCTGTGAACAAAAAGAGACTCCAGAAATTGTTCAAGCAGTGGATGGAAAAATATTAGCTGGAGGTCCAGTAACCATGCAAACTTCCAAAGTCGTTATGTTCCGTGAAGATGCTAAGCAACAATTACATAAGGAAGAGGTTCAGTTTGACGTTATCCAAGCACCTCAATATGGTTTTATTCTTGGAATGCCTTGGCTTTGTTTACACAATCCATTTATTGATTGGCGGAAGAGAGAACTGGTTTTTCTATCTGATTTTTGTCATTCTTCTTGTCTAAACACCGCAAAACCAACTCTAAGTCAATTGGCCACAGCAGAAGAAAAAGAGACAGTTTTACCTAAAATGTACAAGGAATACGCAGAGGTTTTCAGTGAAGTAAAGGCAGCCCTCCTTCCTCCTCATCGTAGCTATGATTGTCAAATTGATCTCGTACCAAGTTCCAGTGTCCCAAATTGTCGCATCTATGCCTTGTCAGAAAAAGAGAATCAGCATTTAAGACAGTATCTTGATCAATACTTAGAGAATGGCTTCATCCGCCCTTCCAAGTCCCCGGCAGCATCTCCGTTGTTCTTCATTCCAAAGGCAAATGGAGAATTAAGAATCTGCATCGACTATAGGGCATTGAATAAAATCACAGTAAAAAATAAATATCCATTACCACTCATCCCTGTTCTGTTGGACCAAGTTAAAAAGGCCGAAATTTACACTAAATTGGACCTTAGAGGGGCCTACCATTTGGTTCGTATTAGACAAGGAGATGAGTGGAAGACTGCTTTCAAGACTCGATACGGATTATTTGAATACTTGGTAATGCCATTTGGTCTGTGCAATGCCCCAGCAGCTTTTCAGTTCTTCTTGAATGATGCCTTAAAAGAATTTTTGGATCTTTTTGTTATCGTCTATATAGACGATATTTTGATTTATTCCGATTCTGTAGCAGAACATGAAGGACATGTCAAAAAGGTTTTAAGCACTCTTCAGTCACACAACTTGTATTGTAAACTATCTAAATGTGATTTTCATGTTAGAGAAGTTGAATTTTTGGGAGTTCTTCTTACACCAACTGGAATGAAAATGACTGATAGAAAGATTAAAGCAGTTGCTGAATGGCCTACTCCAACAACAGTTCGAGACATACAATGCTTCTTGGGATTTGCGAATTTTTATCGTCGCTTCATTGATCACTTCTCTGCTGTAGTAGCCCCCATCACACGTTTGTTGAGGAAGAAGGTGAAATTTGAATGGACCTCAGAAGCCGAAAATGCGTTCCAGAAGTTAAAAAAAGCCTTTACTGAAGCACCCGTTCTCATGCATCCCAATGTAGAAGAACCTTTCATCGTTGAAGCTGATGCTTCTGATGTAGCTATTGCAGCCATTCTCTCTCAAAAGCATCGCACTACTGGTCAAATGCATCCAGTTGCGTACATGTCTCGAAAATTAAATCCAGCAGAGCAAAATTACGTTATAGCTGAAAAAGAACTACTTGCCATACTTGAAGCCTTTAAAGAATGGAGACATTATGTAATGGGAGCAAAATTTACTGTGACAGTTTATACTGATCATAGAAATTTACAGTTCATGAGTTCAGCTAGGATGTTAACCCCGCGACAACTAAGATGGATGATGTTCTTTGCCGAGTATGATTTCATAGTAACTTTTCGTCCAGGTCAAGACAATAAGAAAGCTGATGCCTTGTCCAGAAAAGACTCTTCTTTGCATCGCTTTGAAGGAACACCACAATCTGTAATAGATCCTGGCAAGGTAATCAGTGTACTCTCAGCAGATCAATTCCTGGAGAATATTCATGAAAGTTTTCCTCCTTCTCAGTGGAAACTATGGTTGAATCCCAAAGGTGATCAAACTATCAAAGAAGGAATACCTTTCCATGGAAAACAAGTTTATCTGCCCTCCTTGAAATTACAAGAAACTGTGTTCAACTGGTTACATTCACATCCTATGGCTGGACATCCAGGTCCCAGAAAGACTGTGGAGAAAATACAAAAGATGTTTTGGTGGCCAACGCTGCAAAAAGATGTAATCAAAATGGCTAAAGATTGTGAAGTCTGCGCAAGATTTAAATCTGATCACACGAAACCAAAAGGTTTTTTGCAGGTTCTACCAACACCAACTGAACCATGGAAACATATTTCATTAGATTTCATTACTGATTTGCCACCAATCAATCAGCATACAGTGATTCTAGTAGTTGTGGACAGTTTAACTAAATATGCACATTTCATTGCTTGTAAACAATTACCTTCTGCTGGACAATTAGCACAGCTATTTTTGCAACATGTGGTGCGCTTGCATGGCTTGCCTTCAGTCTTACTTTCAGACCGTGGTTCTCAGTTCTCTTCCAAGTTTTGGCAACAATGGTGTCAACATTTACAGATTGCTTCCAATATGTCCACCAGTTATCATCCTCAAACTGATGGGCAGACTGAAAGATTGAACCAAACTTTGAAGCAATACTTGAGATGTTATGTTACGGACTCTAAAAGATCTTGGTTAGATTTACTTTGGATTGCTGAATTTGCATACAATACTTCGCCTCATTCGTCGACTGGATCTTCTCCGTTTGAGGCTCTTTACGGTTATGTACCTAACACCATTCCGTTGACTCTACCCAATGATGTGAGTGGTGTGCCGGCAGTTAGAGACTCTGTACAGCTTATGCAGACGATTCATCGCCAGGTTCATGATCGCTTATTGCAAAGCAAAAGAAAGTATAAGGAACAGTATGATAAAAGACATCGTTCAGGTCCTAAGTATGCCCCTGGAGATAAGGTTTGGTTGTCCACAAAGAACTTGAACTTTAAACACAAGAGTATGTTCCAACCTAAGTTCATTGGTCCTTATCCAGTCCTACGTCAGGTGAATCCTGTGACATTCAAATTGTTGTTGCCCAGGTCCCTGCGTATTCATCCGGTGTTTCATACTTCCCTTCTAAAGCCTGCTAAGCAAAACCTGGCTCCCCGACCAGCACCGATTTTAGTTCATGGCAATTGGGAATATGAAGTGCAGAGCATTTTGGATTCTAAACGTCGGGGCTCCAAGTTGTGGTATCTTGTCTCTTGGAAGGGGTACGGGGCTGAGAATGATTCCTGGGAGCCGGCTGACAACATTCATGCCCCTCGCTTGTTGCGCCGTTTCCACCTCCTTCACCCTTTGAAGCCGGGCCCTAGACCGCTCTTGGGAGGGGGGAATACTGTCAGGGCTCGGGTGGCTTGCGGTCTAGGGCCCGCCCCACTCTGCAGACGGGGGTACCTGTGTGGCAAGATGCATCAGTCGACCTTGGGAGGGCGTTGGTGGCTGATGTGCTCTAAACCTGCTTGTGCTTCTGTTGTGCACCTGTGTTAGGCTATCTGTGTGGTTTGCCTTTCATTGAAACGCTGTCTTATGATGTTCCGCCTAATGCGTGAGGTTTGGCAGTTGGAAAGCGTCCGCCTAATGCGTGAGCTTTCATTGCCTGGTCGCATGCGTGAGCGGCGTAGTCACGTTAACCTACGCGACCGCGCCCTGTTTTCTGTGCTCACTATTCCAGACGTTTCCAGGAAGCAGCAGTGGGTTCCTCTTGCCCCGCATTTTATTTCTTTGCAGATCTTGCTTTTGGAAGACAAATTCACCGGAGGCTTTCGGTGAAGATCCCAGGGGGCGTGTCAGTTTCCAGCTTCCTCCGTTTTGAGGATTCCTGTCCAGAAGGATCGTTTCGAGTGTCCAGAGTGGACGTTGAGACCTTAGGAGAAAGTAGAGTAGGTCGTACTCTACAGGTAGGGGATAAGACTTCTATGTTCATGGCGCAAATTACTTAAAGGTTAAAATTCCTGATTTTGAAAGAGACAATTAAGCTAATTAGTCTTTGATTATTAGAATGCACAGAAGATCTGAATCTCTTCATGTTTTGTTTTTGATCCTGGAAATGCTTCTCATTGCTGGCAATGCTTAATTAATGTTTTATGTGGCGTGCAATGCTAAAAACGGCGCGTAAATACTGTATTAATCACTGAATATTTTGGCGCAATTCATTATAGAGGCTTTGGCGAAAAGGTGATGTTCTAAAGCTTATGAAAACACAACTATGTGATATTTTGAGTGTTCTCTTCAACCTTTGGTAAAGGAGTTAATTTGCTAAAGTGTGCTGCTATTTCTTTTAAGGAAGAATCTGTCGCTATTCACAACAATTAAGATTAAAACAAGATAGTGAATAAGAATGTGGGTATTGTTTGAGATTTACAAGAAGTCTTTTGGAATCTTAGAGTGTTTTGTTTAGAGGCTTGTGTTTATGTAAATTCCCAGTTTTGGGTTTAAAGGTCAATGGACAAACTTTTAGTTTAGAAGTATTGTTTCTAACTTTTCCTTTTCAGATCTCCTTCCCTGCTGTTCCCTTCCTAATTCCCTTTTCCCCCCCGCTTGATCACTCCAAGATTCTGTGTAATTATTACATTCGGAATTGGAGGTATCGAGAGGTGGGTCCTTATTACTTCACGACAGACCCTGAGGAAGACTTCGCCTGACAGTTGTACACTTTAAGATAATTTGAAAAATGTTTTCTGTTATTTATTTACAGTCCTTCTGTTATACTAAATACTTGATAAAGTTAGTTTTATATTATGTATTACTAAAAACGATAAATGAAAGTGATTATTTTTTTCTGCAATTTACAGCAAGCAATTTCAAAATAAAATGGATCACAATGAAGAGACCGTGGCAATTTCTTTTGAATTATCCACTACATTTATTGAAATTGACAGCACCAATAATGAAATATTCTCACAAGGAGGAGATGACTTGAATGATTTTTTTGATCAATCTCTTGACGGCGAATTTATCGAATGTTTGGAGACCATAGAGTTACAAGAATCATCATTGCAGACTTTTCATGAGGAGATTCCTGATGAGATGATTGAAGAGGAAATTCCTGATGAGGACATGTTACTAGTTCTTTCAAATTATGAAAATTCAGAAGAATAAATTTATATTTAGAAATCAAAAATTGTTTGAGACATTATTCATTTTTATTTTTAATTTATGAGGTTGTAGCGAAGTGATTGTAGTATAAAAAAAGACTTATAGTATAGAGTGCAAAAATTGGTTCTTTTTGGAGGGGCAAAAAAAAAAATTCGTTTTTTTGGTGGGGTGCGCCCGGTTAGCGTAACGGGAAGCGGACTGGGGAGCGTACTACAAGGAAAGAAGAATGATTGACTTTTAACTTATTGTATGTTTATAGACTTGTTTTTCTGCTGAGTGACGTCTCGGCCTATCTCCACGGGATGCAGTCCCTACCATCTCGGCGTTTAAGCCCAGGGGGACCGGTAGTGTGGAAGAGATAACGGGGCATATTATCAAGGGGGTTTATCTCCGCTTTTTTGGCTTTAAAAGCCAAGAAAGCGGAGATAAAATTATCTCCGTATTACCTAGCTGTCGCTAACACCAGTTAGCGACCGCTAGTAGGAGATAGCGACCATCTTGGGCTCCACTTTGCATGTCAGTGATATTTATCACTAATGACATGCAAAGTGGGCATGCCAAGATGTTAGCGACTGGAAACAGTCGCTAACATTGCTATCTCCTATTACCAACTTTTGGAGATATTCGCGCTAAGCGCGAATATCTCCAAAAACTAACACCTGCCCTGAGCAGTTCTTAGCCATGTCATCCAATGGGAGGTGGATAACATGGCTAAGAGCATTAGCTCGGTAATGCATGAATATCGCTGACTTTTTAGCGATATTCATGCATTGCGGCCGTTTTTTATCGCATTTGCGATAAACCTTGATAATAGCAAGGTTTATCTGCGATAATTTCTGACGATGCTTAGCGGTAAAAAATTCGTTGCTAAGCATCGTTAGCAATAAATATCGCTTAACTTTGGTAATATGCACCAACGTCTGTTAACGTTCGATTCGAAGGAAATGAGGAAGTGTTGAAAAACATTGTCTGCGCCATCTTGCCTTTTTTCAAATGCCACACTTTTGTCGTGCACGGCAGCCATTTTAGATGCCTTGACCAGACCCACTCTCTGCACGCTGTCGATCCGTAGCATGGCTCCCCACCCTCGCAAGCATCTTCCCCAGGCACTGGTCACCCCCGCTCTCTGTCTTATGCATGGGCAATAAACCTCCCCCCATCTGCGCTGCTCTTCCCTGAGAATCACACTCTGTGCCCGCCCGACACCTCCCTTTCGCCCTATTCACTACCGCACCCTCTGACACTCCTCTTCCTCTGTCTCCGATTGTCCAGGCCGGTCCCAGGCTATCAGCTAGCCCTGCAGATGTAGTTTATGGCCCCAGCTGTAAAGAATCACCCCTCTTCAAAGGAGTTATAGTAGATCAAGGCCCACACCCGATGAGATCCGTCACACCACACGCGTTCCTACTATCTGAAAACCATCCTGTATTGTGATTGGGGAGGGGACCGAGCCTGAAGCGGAAGATTCCAGGGATGACTCTTTGTACATCAAAGTTTTTACAATTATGTGTCACATTAAAAATATATAGCACTCCAACAAAGTAGTAGGAATATAAAACTTTAATAACTTATAAATATATACAACAAAACAAAAACAGTAAAAACATTTAGACATTTTTAGGGAAAAAGAAGGAACAATGGTCAGTAGCGGTCGGTTGTGCGAATAGTCCCAAGGCAGCACAACGTCCAGATTTCTGGACGGCACCCAGGTGATGTTGCCTGGGTGCCGCACTGATTTGGGTATCCGGCGTGGGGCGTCCCGGGGGGTGGGTCGTCAGTAGCGGTCTGTTGTGCGAATAGTTCCAAGGCAGCAGAACGCGCTGAAATCTGGATGGCACCAAGGTGATGTCCAGTAAGTTGCCGCCCACCAAATAACGGCGTGGGGCGCCGCGGGGGGGGGAGGGAGGCAGTCCAAAGTTCCGTTAAAAGGGCAAAGGAAAGGATCGGTGGTTTGAACCATCAGTCAAAAAGGGGAGGGGGTGCAACAATTTTTCCTACCGGGTCACACTGTGCTTTCACCGGAACTGAGGTCTGCAGGATTCTAGTCATTCAAACTGAGGCTGGCGCCAGCATGGGAGCGCCGACGTCCCGCGGCTACAGTTTCGTCACTCTACGGGCGATCATGGCAGTCATTCCCCATCGGGGGTGTCTGCGGGGGTCGGGGACTCCCGCGGCTCCTCTAGAATCTTCAAGGTCGTGGAGGACTATGGTGGTGGAGTCAACCAGTGACCGGGCCATTTCTTTATGCTGGGCCCGCTCTTGCCAGGTCGACCGCCATTTTGAGAGTTCGGTAGCTACCGTCGATCGCGGGGTCAAATGAGCGGACGGGCTCCACCCTGCCGGGCGAGACGTTGCAGCATCGCCACAGTGGAAGAACCCTTTTCCGGGCGCCTGGAGCGCTGAGGGTGCAGCTGGGAAGCCTCCACCTGGGGAGGCGGGAGAGGCCTGTTCGCACCGTCTCTCCCACCCAGTGCACCCCACGGCGTCTCGCTTGACATTTGTTATGGCCGGACCAGGCGATGAGGACGAGGGGGGGGGGGTCGGAGGCATGTGCAAGACATCCCCCCCCAGTGTTGTCGCAGCCATTATAAAAGAAAGAAGAAATGTCCCGTCCGTCTTTGGGCCGGACCTCCGGTGGATGGCGGCCGGACGCCCTTTGCTCTGGCCCCATGAACGGGTTCCTTGGCTCATCCGGTGGGGCAGGCCTTGGCGTGTGGTGCCTCTCCTGGGCCTTTCGTGCAGTGGCTTCTCCACTCCCAGGCCCTCCATGGATGCTGGCCCAGACTGGGAGAGAGAGGGTCTAACCTGCAATTCTCCAGGGTTACCGCCACCGCGGCCGGATCCCGTCGGCCTCGGCCTCTGGTTGATGGTGGCCGGACTGGGAGAGAGAGGGGAGGGTCGAGGACACAGACATTCCCCCCCTTGCAACTCTCCAGGGTGGTCGTAGCAATCCCCCTGGACGGGTGCCATTGGCCTCGGCCTTTCCTCCGGCTACACCCTACGTGATGATCTTCTGCCGACGGTTGGCAGCAGGACCCGCCTTATATGTGTTGCTTCCGGCTGGGCGTAGCCGGAAACCTGTTGCACTTTGGAAGTTTCCAGAATGGGGCGGATGTCTGCTGACTTGTATCTTTCCCAGTTTGCCGTTATTTGGCCGTGGCAGGCGGTGGGACAGACACGTTTTGGGGCAGTGAGGGGCGATGAAGCCTCGTTGCCTTGTGGCCGTTGCAATGTCACACTTGGTTTCTCTTACTGTTTTCAGGTTTCTTATTACGGGCTTACTTCTAACGTTTCTTGTTTCTAGGACAATAATAGGTTTTATCATTACGTATTGTTATCGTTTCTTTGTTTGTTATTTAATAAAAAGTTCATCAGTGGCCTACTGATTTTCGTTTTCCTATTCCTTTCTTTCCAGGTTGTTTCATGCTAAAGTTTCTGTTAACAGGATACAGTGATCACTTCGTTATTATTGCATATGTCCTTTTCACTAGGGGTGCTCTCTGGTCGGGCCAGATGACCTATCTCTAGTAAATGGTCCGGGTGAAACAGGTGCATCAATCAGTGGGGAGTAGATAGGCATGACAGATTACAACGGGGGAGAAAGGTCGGCATTACCTACCCTTTCACTACTTGCAAAGATTTTCCTACGTTTATTTGCAAACAGGGAATACCTCCAAAAAGAACCAATTCCCAAACAGTCAATGTTCGGGCAAACAATCAATCAATGAGGAATGAAATAGGCATGACGTGTTAAAGGTTTGCGTTACCTACCCTTCACTATCTGCAAAGGGAGAGAGAATATTCCTATTCTTCCTCGTTTGCAGGCAGAGAAGATCCTTAAGAGAACCAACTTCGAACAATTCAATGCTCGATTCAAACAATCAACAAGGGGTACTGTGAACACAAATGAACGCCGCTTATGTACATACACATTGCTATTTTGAACAGGTTGTTCCTAATGTTTCTATTTTAGCGAGGTCAAAAAGAGATCCCATTAGTGGCCTACTGATTTTGCTCGATTCCTTTTGTTTTTTTACACGATTTTTCGCTATCTGCAAAGACTAAACAGAGTATTGCGACTCTGTGCTTGTTTGTAAATAGAGAATGAACCAAAGAGAACCAATTCTAAAACAGTAAATGCTTGGATAACAATCAATCAAATGGAGAGAGAAGCAGGCACGACGGATTACAACGGGGGCAAAGGCCTGCGTTAACTACCCTTCACTATCTGCAAAGAGAGAGTACTCCTAATAGAAATGAGGGGGGGGGCAGCATTCAAAGCAGATCAGTGTGCATAAACACGAAAATGTTTTTACTTACCACGTACTTGACATTCGACAGCTTATGATATTTGCTATTAAAAAAACATTGAAATTCACTGAAAAAACCATAGGTTAGAGACCATATATAGTTAGGAATTAGCATTTACAAAACCTTGAAAATTCCCTGAAAAAACCATAGGTTATAGACCATATATAGTTAGGAATTAGCATTTAAAAAACCTTTTTTTACTCACACAAAACCATTGAAATTCCATATATAGTTAGTAGTACTAACTATATATCGCGCACCCGCAATCCACTGCTGATCATGTCACATATTACATCATTCATGACATGGTCAGTGACATCACTGATGACATCACTGATGACATCTCAAATGACATCACTGATGACATCACTGATGACATCTCAAATGACATCACTGATGACATCACTGATGACATCTCAAATGACATCACTGATGACATCACTGATGACATCTCATTTGACATTACTGATCACATCACTGATGACATCATTCATGTGATAATACGATGAACCTCTTCAGACTCTAATATAACCTTAGATACACTCAGTGTAAACAGACACTCACAGACTGTCACTCATCCATGGAGTTACTTACACACCTAGTCAGTCATGCAAAGAATCAATCACACCTCCATTTCCTCAACTATACAGTTATACACACCTTACTTATTCAAACATATACTAACACATATTTACTCTCTTTTACAATCCCTGATACAAGTTCACAATGATCCATACAGCCACTCACACATTCACTGGCTCTTATGCACAGTTATTTATATATGCCAACTCTCACATGTACTGTGTTTTACATATGTACTTACTTTGACATGTAGCACTGAGATATCCATTCACTCACAATGCACTCATGCACACAGTCAACCACCCATACAGCTGTTTCCACATGCACTTTTGAACCCATACATCTAGTGAATCAACTGCTCACACATCTATGCACAGTCATACACCTCCCAGCCACCCACACACACACTCAGTCTCCCATACAAATACTTGAGCAACCAATCAATAACCCATATACTTACTCATATAGCTACTGATCAACACATGCAGCAGTTTACAGAACAACAAACATAATGATGCACAAATTAAGACAGTTTAGTCACTAACCCATGCACTCAGTGAGACACATTTAATCACTCACTCATACAGTCAGTCATGCACCTACTAAATCCTTCGTCCAGACACTTATACATCCACTCATTCTTCAATATGTAAGACATATTTAAACTTTACAGAAACAAAAAATCACTGGATGTTGTTATCAGTGATGTCATCAGTGATGTCATTTGAGAAGTCATCAGTGATGTCATCAGTGATGTCACTGACCATGTCATGAATGATGTAATATGTGACATGATCAGCAGTGGATTGCGGGTGCGCGATATATAGTTAGTACTACTAACTATATATGGAATTTCAATGGTTTTGTGTAAGTAAAAAAAGGTTTTTTAAATGCTAATTCCTAACTATATATGGTCTATAACCTATGGTTTTTTCAGGGAATATATATATGTATATATATATATATATATAATTTTATTTATTTATGTATTTATGTATTTTCCCACAAAGGATGCGGCACACAAGGTTCTGGTTTGTTCACAAATAGAGTTTGTTACACCAGCTCAGACCAATGCGTTTCAGCCTCAAATCAGGCTTTCTTCACGGTAAGTGAGCAATCTTCTATGTTTACTATTTATCCCACCTGGCTATTAAGGTGCATTGTGGGATTAGTGGTTCATAGTTTCAAATAACAATATTTTCAATATTCTGACGTACAGTATTTTAAACACATACTATATTTTTGGCATAATAATGTGATTACGCGCTGCTGTTACACGCTATGTTTTTTGTGATATTTACATAATAAGTGTACATTTGCACATTGCATTTCTACGCTGATACTTATTAATGGTATAGTACCCATTCTAAACATCATTCGAGTATACGAGTTTTTGTATATACGTGTTTTTTCAGTATAGTACCGTGTTTCTTGAAGCTATTACATGTTTTGCATTTATACTTTACAGTTATATAACATTTCTCTGTTATCATTCTAGATGTACATAAAACCTAACGTTAATGAGCAACAAATGAGAGATGTGTTCTCCATGAAGCCCACCAGGGAAACGATATCCGTGGAGTCGAAGGATCACTTTGCAGAGAATATATATATATATATATATATAACAAAACCGTTATTTCCAAAGTCTTTCCTCACTAGAAAAGAAACATATATATATATATACCTCTGAAGAAGGAGTTTCCTTACTTCGAAACACGGAAGGCATCACAGACATTTGAACTACTTTAAAGATCAACTTACAGGCCTCTGTTTGTACCAATAAAGGTTTGGAACCTATGACGGCATCTGAGTGATTCCTGCCATCCGGGCAAGTTCTGAGCATTATATTTTAGTGGCAGCCCTGCTGCCAGGAGTGCACCACCCCGGAAGAGGGGGCCATAAGGTTTGGATACACTGAACCTAACCTTGGGATGCCGTACTGGATGGGAACGGGACCTACAGGCTGAGGCCGCATTGGCGGCTTGTAATTAGCAGCATCAAATAGTGCTATTTATCGAGAAAGGATTGTTCTGTACTACCGATCGCAGAACTCCTTGCGCAGACTCATCTGGTCATTTGGTCAGACTGATTTGCATATGGCCATGTCTGAACTGGGGTGGCAGAGTGGGCTAAAGAATGGTGATGGATTAAACCCAGATCTTTTGACTGAGTGTGAGTATTTGATTGGTTCAGATGCTCCGTCTATCACCACCCCCTTTTGTACCGCTTTGGCCGCCATAAGTGTGGCAGGGTATGCTCAGACGTGAGTCCCTTGCTCACTTTGCCACTGGATTCAAGCAAGCCGGGCTGAAGACGGCTGTAATGCCAGAAACCGGTCCTCGGAAGCTTGTTTCCGGTCCAGGGAAGGCATGGCTTGGCAGTTCGGGCTGGACTGTTCCCATGAGGCACACAGTCAGACTGATTTGCATATGGCCATGTCTGAACTGGGGTGGCAGAGTGGGCTAAAGAACGGTGATGGATTAAACCCAGATCTTTTGACTGGGTGTGAGTGTTTGATTGGTTCAGATGCTCCGTCCATCACCGCCCCCTTTTGTACCGCTTTGGCCGCCATAAGTGTGGCAGGGTATGCTCAGACGTGAGCCCCTTGCTCACTTTGCCACTAGATTCAAGCAAGCCGGGCTGAAGACGGCTGTAATGCCAGAAACCGGTCCTCGGAAGCTTGTTTCCGGTCCAGGGAAGGCATGGCTTGGCAGTTTGGGCTGGACTGTTCCCTTGAGGCACAGGGTAAGACTGATTTGCATATGGCCATGTCTGAACTGGGGTGGCAGAGTGGGCTTAAGAACGGTGATGGATGAAACCCAGATCTTTAGACTGGGTGTGAGTGTTTGATTGGTTCAGATGCTCCGTCCATCACCGCCCCCTTTTGTACCGCTTTGGCCGCCATAAGTGTGGCAGGGTATGCTCAGACGTGAGCCCCTTGCTCACTTTGCCACTAGATTCAAGCAAGCCGGGCTGAAGACGGCTGTAATGCCAGAAACCGGTCCTCGGAAGCTTGTTTCCGGTCCAGGGAAGGCATGGCTTGGCAGTTTGGGCTGGACTGTTCCCTTGAGGCACAGGGTAAGACTGATTTGCATATGGCCATGTCTGAACTGGGGTGGCAGAGTGGGCTTAAGAACGGTGATGGATGAAACCCAGATCTTTAGACTGGGTGTGAGTGTTTGATTGGTTCAGATGCTCTGTCCATCACCACCCCCTTTTGTACTGCTTTGGCCGTCATAAGTGTGGCAGAGTATGCTCTGACGTGAGTCCCTTGCTCACTTTGCCACTGGATTCAAGCAAGCCGGGCTGAAGACGGCTGTAATGCCAGAAACCGGTCCTCGGAAGCTTATTTCCGGTCCAGGGAAGGCATGGCTTGGCAGTTCGGGCTGGACTGTTCCCATGAGGCACAGGGACAGACTGATTTGCATATGGCCATGTCTGAACTGGGGTGGCAGAGTGGGCTAAAGAACGGTGATGGATTAAACCCAGATCTTTTGACTGGGTGTGAGTGTTTGATTGGTTCAGATGCTCCGTACATCACCACCCCCTTTTGTACCGCTTTGGCCACCATAAGTTTGGCAGGGTATGCTCAGACGTGAGTCCCTTGCTCACTTTGTCACTGGATTCAAGCAAGCCGGGCTGAAGACGGCTGTAATGCCAGAAACCGGTCCTCGGAAGCTTGTTTCCGTTCCAGGGAAGGCATGGCTTGGCAGTTCGGGCTGGACTGTTCCCATGAGGCACAGGGTCAGACTGATTTGCATATGGCCATGTCTGAACTGGGGTGGCAGAGTGGGCTAAAGAACGGTGATGGATTAAACCCAGATCTTTTGACTGGGTGTGAGTGTTTGATTGGTTCAGATGCTCCATCCATCACCACCCCCTTTTGTATCACTTTGGCTGCCATAAGTGTGGCAGGGTATGCTCAGACGTGAGTCCGTTGTTCACTTTGCCACTGGATTCAAGCAAGCCGGGCTGAAGACGGCTGTAATGCCAGAAACCGGACCTCGGAAGCTTGTTTCCGGTCTAGGGAAGGCATGGCTTGGCAGTTCGGGCTGGACTGTTCCCATGAGGCACAGGGTCAGACTGATTTGCATATGGCCATGTCTGAACTGGGGTGGCAGAGTGGGCTAAAGAACGGTGATGGATTAAATCCAGATCTTTTGACTGAGTGTGAGTGTTTGATTGGTTCAGATGCTCCGTCCATCACCACCCCCTTTTGTACCATTATATTTTAGCGGTAGCCCTGCTGCCAGGAGTGCATCACCCTGGAAGAGGGGTCCATAAGGTTTGGATACACTGAACCTAACCTTGGGATGCCGTACTGGATGAGAACGGGATCTACAGGCTGAGGCCGCATTGGCGGCTTGTAATTAGCAGCATCAAATAGTGCTATTTATCAAGAAAGGATTGTTCTGTACTACCGATCGCAGAACTCCCTGCGCAGACTCATCTGAGCAGCCCATGCAGGGCGGGCAGATCTTGTTAAAATATATTGGTGTAGTGATCCGCCGCCGGAGCCCGGCTACAGCCCTGGTTGATGTTAGCAGGCGCGTGTAATGCCGTTGAATGAGAGAGTTATCAGCCGCGGGTAAATCCGTTTAATGAGAGAGTTGAGTGACAGCGAGTAGGAGAGGCTGCAGCAATTGTCCCCGCAGACACGCTCATTTGCGTGTTCCCCCGCTTGAGGCCCAGATGCAGGCCTGTTTGATGTTAGCAGGCGTGTGTTCCCCCGCTTGAGGCCCAGCTGCAGCCCTGGTTGATGTTATCAGGCGCGTGTAATTAGTGTACTGATCCGCTGCCTGAGCCCGGCTAGAGCCCTGGTTGATGGTAGCAGGCGCTTGTAATTTCGTTGAATGAGAGAGTTCAGTAACAGCGTGCAAGAGAGGCTGCAGTAACGTTACTTACCAGGCCTCCAGGTGAACACGTTTGTCTCGCCCCCAGCACACGGCCACAGCAGACGATCTTCTGATTAATATACGACCCACATGGCATGAAGGGCAGAACGTAGCACACGCCCCCAGCGTTTCTCACCCCCCCAGCGTGCCCCTTGATGCGGCGCTATTGCGTTCACATGGCATGAAGGCCGGACACACACCCCAGCGTTTCTCACGCCCCCAGCGTGCCCCTTGATGCTGCGTAGCAACCTAATTGGCGCTTGTATGTACGACTCACATGGCATGAAGGGCGGACACACGCCCCCAGCTTTTGTCACGCCCCCAGCTCACTCCCACAGCCCACGATGTGAGGGCGGTACCACACGCCCCCAGCGTTAGTCACGCCCCCAGTCCACGCCCACAGCACAACGCAGACACGCCCACTAGGGACTACTTTGCTGGCACGGTTCTTTTACCTTTTAAATGTATAGAGGAGTTGGCCTAACGGCTAAGGCGCTCGACCTCGGACCTGGGGATCTGGGTTCGAGTCTTGGTAACGACGCCAAACATCCTGTGATTCTGGGCAAATCACCTAATCTCCCCGTGCCTAACAAAAATTAATGTGTGTCCTTATGTAACCTAACTGGTGCTATGTAAAGCGCTCTGATACCTGATTCAGTTTGTGTCAAGTTCGCGCTATATAAAACTCTGCAAAAAAAATATATATATATGGTGGCCGTCTGCATAGCCTACATCCTTCTGCTGCAACTGCCCTTTCCAACGCTGTATTGGGTGTTGTGATTGGTGCTGTGGTTACTGAGATTACCCGCCTCAAAGGTTTGGGCTCTCTCTTTTTAATATTAGTATGTATATATATGCCAAACAAACTCGAACCACCGTCCCCCAACATCCACCATACACCGGGACACCGCTGGAGGAAGGAATGATTGCCAACCCAAAATTCGCAGGTGAAAGTAGTTTTTATTCCGTTTTGTAGCGACCTGCCAGCATAACGTTTCGGCCTACCCAGAGGCCTTGAATGAATGAATGAATGAATGAATGAATGAATGAATGAAAGTATTTATAGAGCGCACGGTGGCCAAACGGCTTCCTGGCGCTGAGAGCTCTAGTGAACAGAACAGACAGGGCCAAGGAGTTAGCAGGGGTAGGCCTGGGCAAACAGGAATGTTTTTAGCGCTTTACGGAAGTGTGAGAAGATGGGGATAGAACGCATAGAAAGAGGGAGGGAGTTCCAAAACCGGGGCGCAAGGACAGAGAATCTGGTTCCACCAGGCCTTGATCACATGACGTTATTGAACGAGCAGTTCAATAACTATATATAAATATATTCATTGAAAAAACCATAGGTTTCACACACGTTATAGTTAGGAATTAGCATTTAAAAAAACATGCAAATTCATTGAAAAAAACATAGGTTTCACACTTTATAGTTAGCTGAACATTTCTCTCATACAAAACCTTTGAAATTCCTCCGTTATAGTTAGCTCAGCTAACTATAACTTGCGCGCCCACAATGCACTGCTGATGACGTCACATATTACATCACTCATGACAGGTTTTTTAAATGCTAATTCCTAACTATAACGTGTGTGAAACCTATAGTTTTTTCAGTGAATTTCAGAGGTTTTGTAAATGATAATTTATAAATGTATTAATTATTATGTCTTTCTTTTTATACTAATTTCTTATATTTTTAATATAAATATTTATATGTATTTTATTTTTTAGATTATATTTCATATTCTTATTATAAAATAATAACAAAACTAAATTGCAAAGTAATTTTTGGATTCATTATTGCTTGGCGTCGGTTGCAAGTATAACACAGCTCCAGCAATGCTCTTGGGGCCCTATGCTCACAATGCTGTATCAATCCTTACACCTGCTTCAAGCATGTGCAAGGTTTTGACGCAGCATAAGCTCAAAAGTGACTGAATGAAATGTTATACATTTCACTCAGTCACTTTTAGGAGGTGTTGCTGCACCCCCTTCTGCACAAGAAAGCCTCTTCTGGCGCAGTGCTTTACAATGTAATACACCCTCCAGATGCGTCACATTGTTAGTAGCACACACCATGGCACATCTTTTGCACCACCGCTGTGTCACAAAAGTGACGCAAAAGTGACGCAACAGCTGTGTAAAAGAGGCACAAGGGGATTGTAAATCTGCCCCTAACACATACAAATTCACCCAGGCAGTTTCACCAGCAGCGCAAATTGAAGCATAGACGTGTAAAATATTTATGTACATATGTTACATTCAAGTGCTTCGGACACACTACAGTATACTATAGATAAACACCTTATAGATTTATGCTGTAGCACTTCCTTATAGTTCTGCACTTTCACATTCTCCATACACTAGTAAGACATTCATTCATTCATTTATGAACTACACATTCATTCTGACAAATTTTTACACACTGACATAGAAATATAGTTCTTTCTTTGACCAGTGAAGGTAGTTCTAAAAAGAACTGTTTTTTTTTGTTTTTTTAGCTTTGTATTTTTTTTGTGTTTTCTCAACAAATTCCAAGCGGAACAAAAGAATGAAAAAAAAAACAACAACTAATGTCGAGGACAGCAATGATCCTGCATCCTGCGTTTCATCAGGTCTATAGAATTTTAACTTTAGAAAAGTCAGAATCAATATGTAGGTGTGGACTGCTTGCTGAAAATGCTGTTGCCGCAGTTGATGTGCTTGGTGTAGCAGCAGGTGGGTTCTCGTGCAACCTCCGTCTTGCAGCTCGAGGAAAGTTCTTGGGGTGCAAGTTCTTCACGTGTCGCACCATATTTGCTGTGACAAAGGAGTATTTTTTTACATGGATCACCCCTTGAAAGAGTTGTTTGGCAAATTTTACAGGTTACTTTTGGAGCATTAACCTTTTTTTGTCCTTCTGGAAAAGTAAAAAACTTCCAAATTAGAGCTTCTTTCCTCTTCTTTGGACGTTCTTCAGGAATGAAATCTCCCTCTGAAGAATTGCTGGAAGATGACTCCATTGCTCTTATAATTGTGATCTTCCTTCTATTTGAGAAGATTCTCAGAAGAAATGCTTCTTCTTAGAAACTCAAAGTTGAATAATTATAATGGGACGGAACTTTCAACCGTCGCAATAGGAAAAGTTCTGAACCGATCAAATCTCTACTTTTAAAGTCACATGCCTTTCCGTACGCTTATGACGCATGATGTTCTACCGCGATTTGTGTAATTGTTTTTCAATTGATTTTACAGAGAAGCTGCTGTACACTACGCACTCTGGGCCATAATATCAAGCCTGGGCAACAAAGAGATCGCAACTTTATCGGCAGCAAAGTGCCGCTAAAGTGGCGATAATGGGTTTGATAATATGCTCTATGGAATTCCAATCGAAGCTCATGTTAGATGTGAAGGACATCTAACATGAGCTTCGATTGGAATTCCATAGAGCATATTATCAAACCCATTATCGCCACTTTAGCGACACTTTCCTTCCAATAAAGTGGCGATAATTTTGTCGCCCAGGCTTGATATTATGGCCCAGAGTGCGTAGTGTACAGCAGCTTCTCTGTAAAATCTATAATTAACTCCGAGCAGTGACAATAGATAGGTTACAACAGTCTGACAAACAGATCCACAACCTTATTACGCCACTTTTGAGTCACTTTTAACATGGGTAAAGTGATGCAAGGAGCTAGTAAATCTACGTCTGACTTTTCAAGAAAAAATCTCAACTCCAGACTCTGCGACACAGTTTTAATGTTGTTTTCTCTCTCTTTCTGTCTCTCACTCTCTGTGACATCATTTCTCTTTCTCTCTTAAACTTAGACACTGCTGTCTGCTTGGACGTGTAGAAGAATTGTTGAAAACAAGTTGTGACACCAACTGCCTGAAATGTTTAGCCGCAAGGTTTATACAACGGTAAACACAGAGGCCTAGATCTACAAAGCCTTCATAGGTATGCATTAGAAATAAGTCGGCATAACGGGCGTCAGTAACGCAATAGGCACTTCCATATAAACACCACTTGAATGCAGCACTATAACAGAACTGGAATGTATGAGTCACACTGCACCCGTAAACCTGTAGAGTTACCAAAACTTGTAGGGGCATATTATCAAGCATCGCCGTTTCAGCGGCAGGAAACTGTTGCTAAAGCGGCGATAATGGGCTTGATAATATGCCCTTGTGAATTCCCATAGTAGCCCAAGTTAACACCAGAACCTGGGCTGCTATGGGAATTCACTAGAGCATATTATCAAGCCCATTATCGCTGCTTTAGCTGCAGTTTCCTGCCGCTAAAACAGCGATAATTTTATCGCCGTTCTTGATAATATGCCCCGTAATGCTTCAGCTCATTTACTCACATCTACATAATTCTAAACTCTAATTTTCTTTTTTCTTTTGCAGATTACCAATCGGACACCTTTTGGAATCCATTTCACAATTTGTTTATAGCATTGTTTGTTAAAGTTATTTTTCTAGTTCTAATATAGTTCAGTTCAAGTATCTTTATTTAGATATAAAAACAATATCTTTAAAAGTTTTTCCCAAATCACATTATGTACAGTTTTGTGAGAAAAAAAGATTTAAAAGAGAAACCCATACAGTCATAAATAGCATAAAAAAAATAAGACTTTAAACTGTTTTAAAAAAGGTGACCTGACATGTCACAAGCATCTCCCATCGTATTCAATTGTAAAATCAAACCGTGCGACAAGGTTTCGATTGATCTTATTAACCCCCTGGTCGATGGAGATTATGTTACGGATTTGGCGGTTTTCTTGATGTTAAGGCAGCAATACGCTTGTTGAACAAATTTAGCAAATTTTATGTTTAAAACAGTATTGTTCGTGCACAGAGCGCCAATGATGGCATGCCTGCAGGTCCGAACCCCCAACCTGTTCCATTCTGATCTAAGCATGCACCTGCGTTGGGAGTTCTAATATAGTTATAATTGAGTTTCGTTTATATTTATTGTTTAATAAAAGTTAATCTAAAACAACGACATACTTCTTTTATTTTGTGGGGGAGGGGTATGACGGTCCACAAGAAAAATAATGTTGAAATACTATAGTAAGATATTCAAGACTAGGATTGAAAACTACTGAGTTCTAACTAACAGATATAATAAAAACAACGGTGAAAAACTACTAAAATGGCGGTGGACGGAGTACGTAATCAACGTTTGGCGCCTCGGCACTACCTTTCAAATAAATATAGAAAAAATATGATTATTAATACTGTACAAAAGTTCAGCAGCGGATGACACACACGAACCGGGAAAAGAAAGCTACAGATTTACTTCCTGAAATAAAGAAAGGTTTGCTTGTTGAACTTGAAGAAAAAGAAAACGTGGGCTTCGAAACGATACTGCGCATGCGTAGAGAGTACAAAACCTACACAAAAAAAAGGAAGGCTTTACATACTATCATAGAAATGAAGGAGCATATTATCAACAAAAGGCGATACATTATCGCCGCTTTTATCGACAGGAAACTGCCGATAAAGCGGCGATAATGTGCTTGATAATAGGCCCTTGTAACTTCCCATAGCAGCCCAGGTTCTGATGTTAACCTGGGCTGCTATGGTTATTCACTCTTATTGCTCTTTTTTTGACCAGTAAACTTAGGTGCATATTATCAAGGACCGGTGTTAAAATTATCGCCGTTTTATTGGCAGGAAACTGCCAATAAAACGGCGATAATGAGCTTGATAATACTGCCTTGTTATTTCCCATAGAAGCCCACGTTAACACCAGAACATAGGCTTCTATGGGAATTTACAAGGATGTATTATCAAGCCCACCCTCCCAACATTAATAAAAAACCATAGGCCCTTGTAAATTCCCATAGCAGTCCAGGTACTGATGCTAACCTGGGCTGCTATGGTTATTCACGAGGGCATATTATCAAGCCCATTATCGCCGCTTTATCGGCAGTTTCCTGCCGATAAAAGCGACGATAATGTATCGCCTTTTGTTGATAATATGGCCCATTGCTCTTTTTTTTTACCAGTAAGGACCGGTGTTAAAATTATCACAGTTTTATTGGCAGGAAACTGCCGATAAAACGGCGATAATGAGCTTGATAATACGGCCTTGTTATTTCCCATAGAAGCCCATGTTAACACCAGAACATAGGCTTCTATGGGAATTTACAAGGACGTATTATCAAGCTCACCCTCCCAACATTAATAAAAAACTCCAGACAATGCAGGTACCCGGAGCTGGAAGGTCATTTTACAAATCACTGCCCCAGAAAGGTGGCGTTCCCAGCAACGTGTACGGGGAGAGAGAGAGCGACAGAGCTCAAAACATATTTTTGTTTAAAAATGACCCGAGGGGTGCCACTCACCGAAACTGCGGGGAGTAGGACTGTAACTCCCCCTGCATACTAAAAAATAAAACCAGAGGATTGCTGTTCCCCAGTGCTCAGGGCACCTTACAAGCCCCCATTATGCAAAAAAATTGCCCCCATAATTTGCCCCCCAGAACCTAATGAATAAAATGGACGTCTAGTTTTTTTTTTCACCTTTTCCACCGCTTACAAGTACTGCACGAGTATCCCGCCATTTTATATTTAAAAAAAAATACAAATTGAGCCTAAAGATCCATGTACCACCCCCTGACCAAGACTATAGGGTCAGAATGTTTCTACCCTGCCCCCTTTCCTTATTTCTCAACTTTGTTTTACTGTTTTCTTGTGACTCTGCTCTCCCGACAAACAAGATGGCTGCCAACACTTCCTGGTTTGGAGTATTGACAGCCAATCAGTATGCAGCTCCTGCTCATAATTGTACGTATTTCCATACACATATGCCGCAATTTTTCTTAAAAAAAATAAAAAATTAAAATAGAGCCTAAACATCCATCTATGACCCCCTGAGCAAGCCCTAGCCTACCCCCTTCCCTTATTTCTCAACTTTGTTTTACTGTTTTCTTGTGACTCGGTTCTAGCGCGGCACAAGATGGCCGCCAACACTTCCTGGTTTCGAGTGTTGACAGACAGTCCACAGCCAATCAGCATGCAGCTCGCGCTCGTAATTGAAAAGATTTCCGTACGCGTGCTGAACTCCGTCTCTAGATATCGCTATGATTTTACTTGCAATTTTCTCAGAAACTACTGAACGGATTTACACCATTTAACAACAAGCACAATCTGCGAACAGAACTCTACCTCTCTGCCAAATTTTACGACCAGCACCCGCAGTTCGGAAACAACGCCTGCGCTCCACCCTCTCTGCAGCTATCAGTCAGAACCCCGATTGGGTTAGCGAACTCCCCAGCAAAGTGCTCCGCCAGCACTTAAGGTTTAGTAAAACCTTAGTCTATGGTCAAATTCGGACAGAGTACTCTGCAGCGCTCTGTATATTCAGTCACCTATTGAGTGCGTTGGGTCAGTGACAGGTCAGCTATTCGGACAAGTCGGACAATTTCTGTAGCTGAACCTAGGCTAGATATACGGTTCTGGGTCAGTGTACCACCCCTAAATGTTGCAAAGTGTCAGAATCCCCAAATTTCGATTGGTCCTAAGGTAGGATGGGTTAACACACCAATCAGAACAGACTTTTCTAAGGCCTAATCTACATGTTTGGGTACCGCCTAGCAAGATTGGGGTTCTCATGAGACATGCCAGTGGAATACAATGAAATATTAACAAATGTTTCAATATGGGTACAGACAACTCCGTCCTGCTGGGTCGCAGGTCACTTTCTCAGGAGCATCTTGCCCGTCTCTGCCACTGTTCAAGGCTGAATTTCCCCTGGCTGCGCGACATGCGCAGAAGGGACCTTCAAGATGGTTCTCGGCTCGGTCAGACCCCCCAGTTATCGTGGTACATGAAAAGTAAGCGAAAACAAATTAAAACATAGAAATGAATGAATGTATTACATGTCATGATCTCACACTTCAGGTTTATCATCATAAAAATATACTATGCGATTAAGGATAAGT
This sequence comes from Lissotriton helveticus, assembly GCF_964261635.1. Lineage (NCBI taxonomy): Eukaryota > Metazoa > Chordata > Amphibia > Caudata > Salamandridae > Lissotriton > Lissotriton helveticus. The sequence continues at coordinate 512,811,880 of NC_136065.1, forward strand.
GCTACACATAACGACACGATGAGCAATAGCACGAGCTTCACCTTGTTATCACATCCAGCGGCCATCTTATGGCTATTACGCATGCGCCCCCTTTCCCTCCACAACTACCTTTACGTAAAGTCACGTGAGTATGACTAACGCATGCGCAGAAGCGAAAATTCAAGCAGCGGCCATTTTAGGTACAAGGGTTATTTGTATTAGTAGAACACATAGGCAAGCTTCACTAATACACACGCATATCAAAATAAAGGAGATTAGTAAAACGTACAATTTGTTTATAGGGTTACAACAGAATCGAGGTTCATGACTCGAGCAAGTCGCGATGCGAAATCTTGCTCTATCAAACCAACTCCTCCCCGCACCCTCCACCCACTTCCCGGTCTGCCATCCTGACACCAACTGTTCATCCTAATATATGTAGACTATTATCTCTATGCATCCTTTCTTAATGTTGCAAAGTGAACCAACTCCTCCCCGCTCCCTCCACCCACTTCCCGGTCTGCCATCCTGACACCAACTGTTCATCCTAATATATGTAGACTATTGTCTCTATGCATCCTTTCTTAATGTTGCAAAGTGAACCAACTCCTCCCCCTCCCTCCACCCACTTCCCGGTCTGCCATCCTGACACCAACTGTCCATCCTAATGTATGTAGACTATTGTCTCTATGCGTCCCTTGTAGTTTTTGCGCAGCAACCAAATCGATAGGGTCTGTTCGGCCTTTCGATTAAAAACACGCGCATATTGGACATGAGCGTATTCTAATCCGACATTATGTATATATAAACACGCGCTTAATCGAATCCAACGTTGTGTCAAAATTATAAATCAATCGGTGAAGAACTTTCGGAGATTTAAGATTTTGAACAAAGGAACATTGACATTTGGATGTGTCTGTTCGGCTTTCGATTAAAAACACGCCCGTATTTGACAAGCGCGTATTAGAATCCAACGTTGTGGATATAAAACACCCCCCTATTCGAATCCAACATTGTGTCAAAGTTTCAAAGCAATCGGTGAAGAACTTTCGGAGATTTGCGATTTTGAACAAACATTTAAATTTTTATTTATATAGAAGACAGATAGAATATAAAACTCATGGTGGACCACCATAAAAAATGGGAGGCACATGTGGTATGCTGGTTGCATTTTATAGATGATGTTTTTATTATATGCAAGGAAAGTGCCAGTAAATTTGTAGAATGTGGTCAATCAATCAATCAGGGATTTGTAAAGCGCACTACTCACCGTGAGGGTCTCAAGGTGCTGGGGGGGGGGGGGGGTGGTTATTTCAGGCAGCTCCAACTCATCTGAAGAGCTAGGTCTTGAGGCTCTTCCTGAATCAATCAGTGGTTTATAGAGCGTGCTACTCACCCATGAGGGTCTCAAGGTGCTGGGGGGGAACAGCTCCGGATCAGTCGAAGAGCCATGTCTTGAGGTGTTTCCTGAACGTGTTGGGGGTTGGGGAGCATCTGATGTTGACCGGGAGCAAGTTCCAGGTTTTGGCTGCGATGTAGGAGAAAGCCCTCCCACCCGTTCTGCTTCTGTGGATGCGGGGGACCTCTGCCAGGGTGAGGTTGGTGGAGCGGAGGTTCCTCTTGGGTGCGTGGAAACATACTCGGTCGTTGAGGTATTTGGGTCCGATGTTGTTGAGGAATTTGTAGGCGTGGGTGAGGAGTTTGTAGGTGACCCTCTTCTCGATGGGGAGCCAGAGGAGGTTTTGCAGGTGTTGGGTCATATGTTCGTGGCGTGGTGTCCCGAGGACGAGCCTGGCGGCAGCGTTCTGGATGGTCTGGAGCTTGCATATAAAAGTTTTGTTGATTCCGGCATAGAGGGCGTTGCCGTAGGCAAGTCTGCTAGTGATAAGTGCGTCGGGGGGGATCCATTTGAAGGTCTTACGGAGGATGCGGAGGCACTTGAAGCTGGCGGAGGAGACGGCGTTGATTTGGCAGTTCATGAAGAGGGAGGAGTCAAGGATTATGCCAAGGTTCCGAGCGTGGTCTGCCGGGGTGGGTGGGCTCCCGAGGGCGGAGGGCCACCAGGTGATGTCCCAGGCGGAGGTGCAGGTTTCGAGGATGAGGACCTTGGTCTTCTCGGAGTTGAGCTTTAGGCAGCTGTCCTTCATCCAGGCTGCTACGTTTCTCATTCATTCCAGGAAGCTGAGTCTGGTGATTTCTGGGTTCTTGGTGAGGGAGATGATGAGTTGGGTGTCTTCAGCCTAGGATACGAAGCTGAGCCCATGCTGTCTGGCGATGGGGGCCATGTAGATGTTGAAGAGTGTCGGGCTTAGTGAAGATCCTTGAGGTATTCCGCAGACGATGTCCGTGGGGTCGGAGAGGAAGGGGGGGAGTATGACCCTCTGGGTTCTGGCGGAGAGGAAGGATCGGATCCAGTCGAGGGCGGACACCTGTATTCCTGTGCTGTGCAGTCTTGCGGCTAGTGTGCGATGTGAGATGGTGTTGAAGGCTGTGTAGAGGTCTACAAGGATGAGGACTGCGGTGTGTCCCTGGTCGAGCAGCATTCGGATGTCGTCGGTGGCAGCGAGGAGGGCGGTCTCAGTGCTGTGGTTGTTGCGGAAGTCAGATTGGGAAGTGTCCAGGGTGAAGTTTTCTTCGATGAAGGTGGTCAGTTGGGCGTTCATAAGTCTTTTGGTGACTTTGGCTGTGACAGGGAGGAGAGAAATAGGCTGGTAGTTCTTCAGGTCAGTAGGGTCGGTTGTTGGTTTCTTGAGGAGGGGTTTCACCTCTGTGCTTTTCCAGTCGTCAGGGCAAGTGCCAGATGTGAGGGAGGAGTTGATAGTATGTCCTAGTTCAGGAGCGATGGCAGTGGCAGCCCTGTGGAAAATGTGAGGGGGGCAGGGGTTCGTTGGGGCTCCTGAGTGTGTCTTCTTCATGGTTGAGGAGATGAGCTCGACGGTTGCAGTGGCCCAGGAGGTGATGGTCGGCTTCTTGTTGGTGGTGGGTGGTGTGTTGCTGTCTTCTGCAGGCTCCCTGACATTTTCGTAGAGGGCCTTGATCTTCAGGTGGAAGTAGGAGCTTAGTTTGTCACAGAGTTCCTGGGAGGGTGCGATGTCAGTGGCTTCGCAGGAGGGTTTTGCGAACTGCTGAATGACGTTGAACAGCTCCTTCGTGTTGGATGCATTAGTCTTGACGTTGTCACTGATGAAGGTTCCTTTGGTGATTCTTATACGCTGGTGGTAGTCCTTCATGGCAATCCTGTGGTTGTTTCGTGCTTCTGTGGTCTTCTGGTTCCGCCAGGTTTTCTCCAACCGTCTGCAGGTGTGTTTGGCTTCTTGGAGTTCGGTGGTGAACAAGGTGGCCTTTGGCGGGCATTGTTTGACTGTGTGTCGGAGAGGTGTCAGCTTGTCGGTGCAGCAGGAGACCCAGTGGTGGAATTCCCTGGCTGCGGAGTTGGTGTCGGTGGTCGCCTTGGGGGGATTTGGAGGAGGGTGGATTTCAGGTGTTCCTCGGTGACCTTACTCCAGTTCCGTCGAGGGGTGCGCGGGCTGGGTTTGGGTGCGGTGGTGATGCTTGCAGTGTGGGTGTTTGTCTGATGCTGAGGGGAAGTTTGTTCCAGGTCTTGGCCGCAATGTAGGAGAAGGCTATTCCTCCCGTTCTGACTCTGCCAATGCAAGGGAATTCGGCCAGGGCAAGATCGGCGGGCGTAGAAGGAGATTCTTTTGTTGAGGTATTGGGGTCCTGTGTTGTGGAGGGATTTGTAGGCGTGTGTGAGCAGCTTGAAAGCCACTCTCTTTTTGACAGGGAGCCAGTGGAGGTCTCGTACGTGCTGGATGATGTGGTCTTGTCATGGGATGCTGAGGACAAGTCTTGCTGCGGCGTTCTGGATGATCTGGAGTTTGTGGAGTAGAAATCTGTTGATTCCAGCATAGCAGCATTCGCGTACTCCAGTCTGCTGGTTATGAGTGCGTGTGTGATGGTCTTTCCGGATTCGGGGGGGGTCCATTTGAAGGTCTTGCGGAGTATGCAGAGGGTCTTTAAGCACATGGAGGGTACGGAGTTGATCTGTCAGATAATGGTGAAGGAGGAGTTGAATATGATGCTGAGGTTGCTGACGTGATCCGTGCGTGTGAGAGGGTTGCCAAGGGCAGGGGGCCACCAGGTGTCATCCCACGCGGGAGTGGAACAGAGGATGAGGACTTCAGTTTTCTCAGAGTTGAGCATCGGTCAGTTGCTACTCATCCAGGATGCGACGTCCTTCATTTCTTTCTAGAAACTGTCTGGTGATGTCAGGGTCCTTTGTGAGGGAGAGAATGAGCTGGGTTTCATCGGTGTAGGATACTTTGCTGAGTCCGTGTTTTCTGACGATGGTTGCTGAAGGGGCTATGTAGATGTTGAATATCGTGGGGTTGAGTGAGGATCCTTTGGGTACTCCACATCTGATCTCTGTGGGTTCAGAGAGGAAGGGTGGTAGTCTGATTCTTTGAAATTGGCCGACGAGGAAGGAGCGGATCCAGTCTAGGGCAGTTCCCTGTATGCGGGCGTCGTGGAGTCTGGTGGCTATTGTGCAGTGGGAGACGGTGTTGAAGGCTGCTGAGAGATCTAGTAGAATGAGGGCTGCTGTGTGGCCTTGGTCGAGGAGAATGCAGATGTCGTACATTTGAAGGTCTTACGGAGGATGCGGAGGCAGTTGAAGCTGGTGGAGGAGACGGCGTTGATTTGGCGGTTCATGGAGAGAGTGGCCTTGGGCAAGGAGAATGCGGATGTCGTACATGGCGACTAGGAGGGTGGTGTCGGTGCTGTGGTTGCTGCGGAGTCCAGATTGAGAAGTGCCGAGGATTGAGTTTGAGTCTATGAAGTTTGTGAGCTGGTTGCTGACGGTCTTCTCTGTGACTTTAGCAGTGAAGGAGAGGAAAGAGATGGGTCTGTAGTTCTTGAGGTTCATCGGGTCTGCGGAGGGCTTTTTGTGGAGGGGTTTGACTTCTGCACGTTAGCAGTCGTCGGGGAAGGTGTCTGTTTCGAGAATGCAGTTCATTGTATGTCGTAGATCAGGTGCTATGGTGGAGGCATCTCTGTGGAAGAAGTGCGGCGGGCAAAGGTTAGTGGAAGCTCCTGAGTGTATGCTCCTCATGGTCTGTGCGGTGTCTTCCACGGTGACAGGGGTCTAGGCAGTGATGGTCGGCTGGGTGGCTTTGCTGGTAGGTGGTGTTGTGTCGGTGCCTTGGTTCTGTTCATCGAAGTTGTGGTACAGAGTCTTGATCTTATGATGGAAGAGTTTTTTGCAGAGGTCATGGGAAAAAGGGATGTAAGAGGTTTCGCTGGGGGGGTTTGGTGAATTCTTGCGTGATGCTGAAGAGTTCCTTAGAGTTGTGGGAGTTGGGGAGGATTCTGTCCTGGATGAAGTTCCTCTTCGTGGACATGATAAATTGGTGTTGTTCTCTCATGCCGGTCTTGTAGGCGGTGCGTGATTCCAAGATTTTACTGTTCCGTCATGCTTTCTTGAGTCGTCGGCCCATGTGCTTGGATTCTCAGAGGTCCGTGGTGAACCAGGTGGCTATCGTGGAGCATTGTCTGTCTGAGTTCTGGAGGGGAGCGAGCATTTTTGCGCAGTCTATGATACATCTGTGGAGTTCATTGGCTGCAAAGTTGGCGTCGGTCGTGGTGGTTGGAGGAGTGCAGCTGAGGGTGGAGTTGAGGTGCTCTTTGGTGATCTTGCTCCAGTTTCTGCGCAGGGTGCGTGAGTTAGGCTTGTGTGAGGTTGGTTTCGAGAAGGAGAAATGGACACAGTGGTGGTCCGTACAGAGGGGTTGCGTTGTGTGGCTGAAGTGAATGTTTCCTCCTGCAAAGATGGCATAGAGCGTGTGCCCTGCCTTGTGGGTGGGGGTGGTGACAAGCTGCTTCAGTCCGATGTTGGCTAGGTTGTCCAGGAGAGCCGTGGAGTTTGGGTCGCTGAGGTTGTCGAAATGGAAATTCAGTTCTCCGAGCAGTGCGTAGTCCGTGGAGGCGAGGGCGTGGAGCGAAATGAGGTCTGCGATGGTAATGGTGAACGGGGAGCGAGGTCTGGGAGGTCTGTAGGCGAGAGTTCCGCGAAGAGTTGTTATGGGGTTGAGCTGGATCTGGAAGTGGAGGTGCTCCATGGAGGGCAAGGAGTCGTTTGAGCTGGCAGTTGTGAGTCGGAGGGGGTTTTCGTGTACGATCTCAAGTCCAGCTCCAGGGTGGTTGGGGCGGTCTTACCTCTGGATCGTGTACCCGTCAGGGATGGCAGTTGTGATGTTGAGTGCGGTGCTGGCGTTGGTCCAGGTCTCTGTGAGGAAGGCGACGTAGGGCGAGAGGGTGTTGAGGAGGTCCCAGATTCTGTGTAGAGAGAGTACTTTGAGGAGGAGGCAGCTCAGGGGGTTGGGCTCACTGGCGTCCAGTGGTGGGTGAAGGTGCGGCTGCAGTGTCGGCAGGAGAACTGGCCTTGGGTGGTGTTCTGCATCGACAGCTGGCAGTTCTTGTTTCTCCTTGGCTTGAGTGCGTGGAGGGTTGCTGAGTAGTAGCGGCAGGGGGTCGGAGGACCAGGGTTCCTGGCACTGGTTGTGAACGGGGCAGACAGGCTTGCCTTTGGTACGCCAGAGGCACAGTCAAGTAGGGGTCAGGGAAGGGGAGAGCAGCTGGGATGTGAGAGCAGGAAAATGCAGGGGGGGAGGAAGCACGGGGCAGCAGCGGGAAAGGGAGCAAAAGCGGCAACAGTGAAAAACAGGTACAGTGAGACAAAAAGGCACAAAAGGCAACAAGGCACAAGAGACAAAGGCACAAAAAGACAACAAGGCACAGGAGACAAAGGCACAAACTGCATAAACTGCCAACTAGGAGCAGACAGACGAACAAGGCACAGACAGACAGAAGCAGGGAAAACAAACTGAAAGGCTGGCAAAGCGGACCAGCAGAAGAGCAAGGCTCTCCCACTGGACCCCCAGGGATGAGGCACAGACAGGAGCCTGTAGGTGGAGGAGGGTCTTGAACACCTTTCCTGCAGACCAGAAGGAGCTGGGGCAGAGGCTCATCGATGGAGCTGCATGGGGAGAGCAGTTTCCCTGACCAGGAGGTCAACGGTCTTGCTCATCCTGTTGCGCAGTGGCCACCATTAAGTAGGGGTCAGGGAGAGCAGCTGGGCAGCGGAAGCCGGAACACACAGGGGGAGGGTGCGTGGGGGTAGCAGCAACGGGTTAGGGAGCGAAAGCGACAAAAGTGAAAAACAGGCAAAAAAAGACACAACAAGACAAAAAGGCACAAAAGGGTACAAGGCACAAAACGACATCAGGGCACAGGAGACAGAGGCACAAACTGCACAAACTGTCAACTAGGCACAGACAGACAAATAAGTCACACATTAATATGAACACAATGAGTTTGGAGTTTACTGCCCATATCAGTGCACAAGCGCTTGATTTTTTAGATGTGCAGATTTATATCAGTAACAACATACTTGAGTCCAATTACACCGTAAAACCACAGCTGGTAATTCCACGGTCCCCACATCCAGTGGGGAGATGCTGAGACTACGCAACGCAAGATCTGCAGCCTAGACATTGATTTAGCCCGTTGCCAACTTGAGGCTAAAGAAAGATTTATAGAGCGAGGTTACTCAACAAGTACAATTGAATAAGCGATGAGTTAAGTCAATGAAAAGACTAGGGAATGCATTATTTTTGGAGTTGAAACTAATACCAACCAGAGACAAGACCCTCGTTCTACTAGTGATAAGAATGAGATCAGCATCAGATTAATCACTACATATAGCAAACAAGAAAAACCAATCAGATCTATCATAAACAGACAATGGCCAATAGTGTTAACTGATCTTATAATGGGTCCGATTCTTCCTAAAAAAACAAGTATAACTTTTCGTTGAGCCAATTGGCTTTCTTCTAGCAAAAATGTTATTATGTGCAGTTCCTGCAGGGCGTGCCGGTTTGGGGGTCAACACTTCATATTATAACAGAGAGTTTAACCCTAGACCAGTTGAGCTAGAAGGTTTTTTCACATGTAGAACTGATTGTGCTGTTTGTGTTCTAGAGTGCACTTGTGGGCTTCAGTATGTGAGAGGGTGTTGAGGAGGTCCCAGATTCTGTGTAGGGCCAGAGGGAACTGGAACTACCCCATGTTTTCTCTTTCTCCATAGGAGAATAATTAAGTGTTCCTACAGTGAAACAGTAAAGCACACCTACTATCCCTTACAAGTGTCTCCCCACATTATAAGGCCTACTCCACCACCCAACTCTGTATCGTCCCTTCCACACCATTCTATCTGTACCCAGCTCCTGGGCTGCACACAACAGGAATATCCCCAGCACAGCTCTTGCACTGGTGCACACCTGTCCACATGTAACCAGTCCAGTGCTCCTTACCCTGGCTGCAGCGTAACGGTCTTATCTCACAAGGCAGACACCGGTGGAACCCACATGCAGTCCATTTCATCGTGAGTTTACCGTGGGTGAGCCCCAGCTTATGAGGCTCTCCCACAGTAAAATCTCAAAAATGCAGGTGTTCAAAAAGAAAAAAATCCGGGCGGCTCAGATGGTCAGAACCACCTTCTCATATGCATGTAATATACTGTTCTATGCAAGAAAGTGCAGTCAAATGTATCCAAATTTAGGTGCATCTTTTACCCCGACAGCATATGAATATGAGGAGCATCTCTTGTTTGGTACTCTTTTTGCGTAAAGAAATCAGCAATTTCATCAAGAAGTGATTTTTTCATTGCAGATGAAGGAGAACATACTTTCAAATCTGCGATTAAAGTACCTGCAAAAATTTGCCAGATCCAAAGAGCAATGTTCTTCTGATGTCTTTAATGTTATGGTTTGTTTGTGTGAAAAAGTTATGTAAGTTATGTCTTATATATTCTTCACAGATCAGAGTAGGAAACCAAGTTTTTTTGTACAATATTTATGTTTGTTTCCCCCCACTGTTCATGGATGATTCTTTCAACAGTGCATCACTTTTGGTGTATGAGTATAGAAACTGAGAATAGTAAAAAAGGAAAAATGCACCCACAGAAGGCATTTGTATGGTGGGATTCACGTGGCATTTCACACACTGAGTAAGTTTCTTACTTACATTGTTGAAGGAAGGGGCTATTATGACTGAAGCTGGTGGCGGTTCTCCCAAGAGTACTGTACAGGTGGACTGTCCTGCGGCACCTACTTTGTCCTGCGTGATTTAGTCATGGCCCCTTTTTGGAATTGTTTTTAAGTGCTTCCACATGGAAGTTGTCCCATGTAAATAATGCTTTGTAGTGTCCCTGGATAACTGTTTGCTGCAAGTATTGCAGTACAGATATTTATCTATAAGCTGTTTTTCCCTTGACGGTATTGTAAGATGCTTCAGATGCTGAAGTACTTGTGAACAAAAGTGCATTTGTAAATAGTTAAATAAGTTATGTTATGTTTTCCGGTTAATTGTTTGGTTTAAAATGCTATGTAATGTGTTAATAACATGTATTTGTAAAATTATAAAAATGTATATTAGTAATTTTAGTTATAGTTCACAAACACACCAACACTAGTTCTCCTACATGAACTTGCACTCCTATGGAGTTACTTACACAGGTACTGACACACCCACACATACACTCATAAATCCACTCAGGATCCCATACAGTCAGTGACACACCTATTTACACATGGAAACTGCTGCTTAGATAGATTCTTACAGGCATTCACACATCAACTCACATACTCATACAGTAACTCGTACACCAAGGCACACACCGATACAGACACACCCATACCCAGTTATACACTGATAAACCCACTCTCAAACCCAAACAAATACACCAATACAGCTACACTCATACCAAGTCATACACTGATACAACTATACAGAGACTGAGAAATTAATGCAGAGACAGCCACTGACCCATCCAGGCCCTCACATATACAGCCACTGACAGACCCAGGCTCACACTGATACCAACTCTGACACACCTAGGGACACGCTCATACAGTCATTGACATACCTAGACACACACTGATACAACTACTGATACACACAGCCATACTCCGATACAGAAACTGACACACCCAGGCACATACTCATACAGACTGTAACACTCCCAGTCACATATTTAAACAGCCACTTAGACATTCACACAAACACTGATACAGCGTCTCAAACACACATATACTTACTGATAGAGCCAGTTACACACACAACCACATCCTAATACAAACACTAACACAACCAGGTAAAGACTAATGTATCTAATAATATACCCAGGCACACACAGGTGCATACTCAGACACACACAGGCACACACTGACACAGCCAGGCATACATCAAAGCATACATCAAAGCAGACACTGACACACCCAGCCACACATTAATGTATACAATAACATACACAGGCACACACTAATGCATACACTGAGACAGCCAACCAGACACTCATTCATACACTAACACACTCAGTTATACATTAATGCATATGCTCACACACCCAGGCATACCCTCATACATGCACTGACACAGCCTGGCACACACTAATACATACCCTAACACACCCATGCCCACACACACATGCATACACTGACACACCCAGACACACATTGATGCATACACTAACACGCCAGTACAGACACTGACCCACCAAGGCATACAGCCATGCAGACACTGACACACCTAGTCAAACACTAATGCACCCAGTAACAGCCAGGCACACACTGACACACCCAGGCATACACCGATGCATAGACTGATACACCCAGGTATACAGCAATGCAGAAACTCACACACCTAGCCATACACAAATGTATGCAATAACACACCCATTCACACACTGACATACACAGGGACATACCAAAGTAGACACTAACACATCCAGGCATACATCAAAGCAAACACTAACACACAGAGGCAAACACACATGGGGAAATGCAAAGAAGCTACTGACTTCAGTCTTAAAAAACACAATGTGGTCACTGGACACAAAGAAAAAAAAAAAACCAGCGACGCTTCTTCACTGTATCCAAAAATGCAACCACAGAAGACATTTTTACTGTGACAAGCATGTTTGCGTTTCATGCAGTGAATAACCATGTCTCTAATTCTTCACAGGCAGCAGGTATTAGTATGACTGCAGCTAATGATGGTTCTCCCAAGAGTGCTGTAGAAGTTGACTGTCCTGCTGTACCTGCTTTCTCTCGCATCATCTGGTTGTAGACCCTTTCGAGAATTGTTTTTAGGTGCTTCCACATGGAACTTATCCCTTGTGAATACTTCTTTGCAGTGCCTCTGGATAATTGCTTGCCGCAAATATTGCACTGCACATATTTTGCTCTTACCGTCTTTCCGCAGAAGGTATAGTAAAGTGCTTCCACGCATCACTTTGTTTTCTGCGAGGGGTGTGTCTTCCTCCTCTTCCGCAACAGGTTGTGGTTATTCATCTTGAACTGATGATGTAGCTTCAGCCATTGTGTAACAGCAGAGCACCACTTCTAGAGACTTCACTGAAGAAGTAACTGCTTTTGGGTGTGGGTTTTTATGTGCAAGAGTGGGGTCTTAATATATCCAGTTGGAACACAACGACAATTTGCAGGTTTGCGAAAGTTGCAAAATTAGAAACTTTGTTGGAAATTAGATCTTGGATGGTTTATATATACTTATAAATATGTTCACACTGATGTGATTAATTACAATGGAGGGGTGTTCGTATCACATTGATCTATAAAATCTTTGGCGAATCCACATATTCAGACTCGCGTGTTCATCCTGATCAACACAAAAAATATTTTAAAAAAATAAAAAATGTGTTTAATTTCATTAAAAAGTCATATACTTTACATTAACTACAAATGTGATTTTTAGGATTTTAAACGTATAATAAGTATATTTATTCAAAAAGAATTCTTCGAAAAAGAAAAACCTACATTAAAAATCAAATTCAATGATAATACACTTAGTATGTACAATAAACCACACAAATTAACTAAAAAAATAAAACATTAGAGGGACATAACCTTTGAAATTCTCAGAAAAAAACAAAGGTTACAGGGACGTTAGTTAGGCTCAGATTTCACTCATACAAAACCATAGAAATTCAGCAGTTATAGTTACCTGAGCTAAGTATAATCTACGCCCCCACAATGCACTGCTTATGACCTCACATAATACATCACTCATGACATAGTCAATTACATCACTTATGACATCTGACACTTGAGCCAACCTTGCCAGCTTGCTTGCTACACCCAAGCCCTCATGGAGCAACGGACTTGTCCTGCCGCTGTGCAGACTTAAAAAAAAACCCAGAAGGCTGCCAGTGCTTCACCAATTGCCAAAGAAACTTCCTTGGAGTAGAGGAGCTACTCCCCTGAAAATGCAGGCACCAAAGTAGCAAGACCCGGTTTACCGACCTGCCGCTCATTCGGACTCCCAATGCAGTAGCCACCCAGGAAGAGGTAGCAGTGCTTCTACAGGTCAAATCCATCTTCCTGGAAAGTGTGGGGATGCAGGTCTGACTGGAGCTTCACAACACCAATACGAGGGGTACTGAACCCCTTGTAGCAACCAAGGCGTGTTGTGTCCAGTCCAGACACTATCACTGAGGAAAACCGGCCAGCACATAAAGGGACTTCAGGGATAGTCCCACAGCCCAAGTCCAAGTGAGGTGACCGTGCCAACAGGGTCCTGAGATCCTCTAAGGCTGAGCCCACCCTTGGGTCTGCCAAGACTGGACTTTCAGTTGCAGCCTGCAGCCTCTTTTGCAGGTCCCCTTCCAACTGCGGGAGAGTCCAGCAATGAACCCGACACCAAAAGACACCACTGCAGCCGAGCCCCACAGCCCGAGGAAAAGTGGACCAATGGTGTACCCACATGCGCAAGCATCTCAAGGGTCGAGCCCCCCATGTGGGTTCCCCGGACTGGTCCCCCGTTCCAGCTTGCAGCCTCTTTCTGACCAGACCGTTCCCCATTGAAGTGAATGCTACACCCAACGCCATGACACACCTCTGCACCCAGATGCAACTTTGGGGTTTACCTGGACTGTTTATACGGTGTACCTCTTTTGGTCCACTATATAAAGAGACAGCTTCCCACAGATACGGGTGGCATACTATTATTTGTGGACCCCTCTTTCCCTCTGGAACTGATTCAGAGGATGTCGGAATGAGAGGGAGAAAATATGTTAAAGCTCCACCAACTTATTGATTTAGCCGAATTTCTCTCTTATTTGAAATTCATTGTAAAATTTAAGGGAAGGTTTAAAAAAATGGTTACTTACCATAGGAATAATTTAGCAGCGTGAAGAGTTTTTTGCTTGTGCTGTGGTAGGATTTACAACCCAGCGCAAATTGCGATTGCCGTTGAATTTTAACACAAAGTAATGCAGTGCTCTGAAATGCACTGCTTCTTTTTACTTTGTGCCACTGGGGTATTCCAGGGGTGGTGCATGGACGTTCCCATGCAACCACAAATGGGTTTTAATACAAATCTCTATCTACAAAGAATTATAGACTGGGATGTGTGCCGAACTCTTGTGCCTTCTTAAGGCAGTTGAAACATGGAGGTTATGGTTCAAGTTCTCTTAGTTTTTCATCACTCGTATGTGTGCTGCATTGTTCAGCTCACATACAAAGTGGGAAATGCCTTAAAGCATAATTTTTGTACTGGAGTGGAGGAGCTGCGCGCTGAGTAAGATGGCCGCGTAAGTTCTAGGCTCTTAGGTGACCGTCCCCAAGCCTCACTATCCTGTCTTCTATCCTGGAATCTGAGCTTGGCATTCGCTCTGGGAGGCTATGCGGCGCACTGGGAACTAACTCCGACCTCCCGGTGAAGCTGCGTTCCAGAGAACCGGGCAAAGGGGCTTACGGCCTGCTCCGTATTTGAGGCCGGGAGCTGGGTTGTTGCAGAGGCTGCCCGCAAATTGAACAATAGCGGAGACCCGAACCGGAAGTCGCAGGTCGGATCCGTCCGCGAAGACCGGATTGGCTCGGAGACTAGGAAGGTGAGTGGCGGGGGGTGTGTGGTGTGGGCCGCGTCAGAGGTGCCTCCACACTCCCCCCCTGCGAGATTGTGTGGGGCCTCTGTGCACAATATTGGAGCCTGTGTCAGCACTCCGCAGGTGAAGCGGAAGCCGCGGTCGCTTGGGGTGCGGCTCGCCACGAAGACGGAGGTGAGTGCCAGGAGGGGAAGCCCCCCCCTGGAGCCGGAGTGCAGATGCCCGAATGTGCTGTGGTGTGCCGCGGAGGCTCCCGCGTCAAAGTCACGACATGGGAGGCGCTTGAAACAATCACTACCGCCGCGTAGTGGGACAGCTGTGCATCGGAGACCCCCCCCTGCTGCCGGGAGGTACAGGGGTGTGAAGTGGCAGCCTGTGGGGTTGGAGAGGGACTCTAGCCACTTCAACAGGGCTCGAGACGCTACATTTGCAGCAGCGGCGGACCGCAGGAATTGAGAACTCCCCCCCCCCCCGCAGCCTGTGTACGAGGAACATTGCGTTGGCCCGGGCTGCCGCATAGGGGCTCCTGGATTGAATGCTGGCTAGCTCCCTAGGCCTGAGAGGGGAGCAAACTGGGCAAAGGGGACCCTGGTCAGAAGATCGCAGACTCTGGGGTGAACCAAATTGAAGTGGGCCGGGAGGCCATGGGTCGACTTTTGGGCCCCCAGCTCTCGCCTCTGGTGGTCTTGTGGAGCCGCCCCTTGGAGCCCCAGTGGATGTATACACAGACCTCTGGGACACTTGTAATATACGGCCAGCGGCTGCATCTCTTGATAGCAGGGTTCCGGGGGCAGGAGTCGCAAAATATGGCAACAAAAACGGACGGCGAGAAGCACTCCTCCAGGGGGTCCAAGGGACTGAAACAGGTACAGGTGAACAAACTTGACCGCTATACAATGCCGAAGGGCTCTCCATCTGAAACTAGACTCAGCGTGGTGGGCGGCAGAGATTCTAGAGGTTCAGAGACGGAGTTGACGTTGTCGGATGTCATGGCGGCGATAGAGGGAATTCAATCTTCTCTTGGGCAGCAAATGGTGGCACTGGATACCAAGCTTGACACCGTCTCGATAGAAGTCAATCTCATTCGCGTGGACCTGACTAAAGTCAATGAGAAGGTCAAGTCCCTGGACATCAAAACCGCTAGCTTGGTCGATGACGTTGCCCAGCTTCAGCAAGAAGTGAGCGCCCTTAAATCATTCACAAAAAACACAGTTGATAGACAGAATGTAGAACAATGTCATACATTCACCCCAATACAAGGATCTGGGCCTAAATCCATAGTTTTTTTGCACTCCACACCACGCTGGGTTAGACACTGGCTATATGCAAATCAGCTCTGACCCTGTGCCTCGTGGGAACAGTCCAGTCCGAACTACCAAGCCATGTCTTTCCCAGACCGGAATCAAGCATCCAAGGACCGGTTTCTGGTTATCAGCCTTTATCAGTCTGGATAGCTTGACTCCAGTGGTGTGGAGAGCCTGGGACTCACGTCTGAGCATACCCAGCCCACTCGGGGTGAAAATTGCAAAAAACACAGTTGATGGACAGAATGTAGAACAATGTCATACATTCACCCCAGTACAAGGATCTGGGCCTAAATCCATCGTTTTTTTGCACTCCACACCACCCTGGGTTAGCTATATGCAAATCAGCTCTGACCCTGTGCCTCATGGGAACAGTCCAGTCCGAACTGCCAAGCCATGTCTTTCCCAGACCGGAATCAAGCATCCAAGGACCGGTTTCTGGCTATCAGCCTTCATCAGCCTGGATAGCTTGACTCCAGTGGTGTGGAGAGCCTGGGACTCACGTCTGAGCATACCCAGCCCACTCGGGGTGAAAATTGCAAAAAACACAGTTGATGGACAGAATGTAGAACAATGTCATACATTCACCCCAGTACAAGGATCTGGGCCTAAATCCATCGTTTTTTTGCACTCCACACCACCCTGGGTTAGACACTGGCTATATGCAAATCAGCTCTGACCCTGTGCCTCATGGAAATAGTCCAGTCCGAACTACCAAGCCATGTCTTTCCCAGACCGGAATCAAGCATCCAAGGACCGGTTTCTGACTATCAGCCTTCATCAGCCTGGATAGCTTGACTCCAGTGGTGTGGAGAGCCTGGGACTCACGTCTGAGCATACCCAGCCCACTCGGGGTGAAAATTGCAAAAAACACAGTTGATGGACAGAATGTAGAACAATGTCATACATTCACCCCAGTACAAGGATCTGGGCCTAAATCCATCTGGCTATCAGCCCCTCCGATATGAGAATGCCACACTCTCCTTCTTTCCCGACTTTACTCAACTGGTGCAGAAGCAACGCCGTAACTTTGTGGCTGTTAAGAAAAAACTGTGTGACAGAGGGTACAAGTATGCCATGATGTTTCCGGCGCGTCTTCGGGTGGAGGCTGAGGGGCAGGCGTGGTTCTTTGACAACCCGGACTTGGTATCCGAATGGATTGACAGCCGCCCTCCGGATGGCCCTGAGTCTCGGGATCGAGATAGGGAGGAAGAGGCCGCTGAACAGGAATGAGTCCAGGCCTCACTACGTGAGCTCCCCACAGATTGTCAGGTATTGGGTTGTGGCTCGATAAGTGGCCCGGTATTGACTTCCCGGAGTGCACTGAACTGTATCTGTGCTTTTCTGCTCAGATGGACAATTGTGACTATTGAAATGTGGGCTCATGGGGGGGGGGGTGCGGGATGCCGTTTCCCCCTCTTTACTACATTTAGTAGCTTAGAATTTGTTTCTTAAGGGCGACAGGCACTCTGCTAGTTGGGGATGGGCTTTTGCCATATGCAGGGGTGCAGGGTGGTTGGGTGGGGGACTGGGGTAATTTCACGCCTTGGTTTCTTTTTTTTTCTTTACGTTTTGGTTCTTTTTCCCTCTTTCTTTATACAACAGGTGGTAATGTTGCAGTTGGACTATATCGATATTGGTTAAATGTCGTATATTAGCCAGGGTTCGGGGATAAAGGTGCTGAGCTGGAATGTAAATGGCCTGGGGGATAGGATTAAGAGGGGAATGGTAAATCAGCTTGTGAGAAGGCACTCATCAGATGTTGTATTATTGCAAGAGACACCTCATAGGCAAACGCTGCATGGCCCTTCATAAAGGGGAGTATAAATTGGTGGCGCGTGCTGGGTTTACCACGGGGTCCAGGGGAGTCGGTATTTTTATGAAAAATTCCTTTCCCGTGGCAATCCAAGCCATGTGGTCCGATCAGAGGGGCCGTTATATTGGTGTCTCAGGAAGTGGGGTGTGGGGGGTACGGTGACTTTCTTGTCAATATATGTACCGCCAGGCCTCCAATCTGACACTTTCCGGGACCTGGGTGCTGTTTTTCTCACCTTACCCCTGGGCCTTTTGGTATTAGGGGGCAATTTTAATGCAGTGCTAGACGGGGAGGGGGACAGACATCCAGCGCGGATACTTAGACCATCGCAGAGGTGGCTCCCAGACCTCCTTGAAACAGTGGGGCTTATTGACAGCTGGCGGGTACGTAATCCGACACAGACGCACTTCACTCACGTGTCCGCCGCACACCACAGTATGTCCAGATTAGATTACATGTTGGTGCCGGCGGTCATGGCAGCCACAGTTAAGGAGGCACGGTACCTTGGAAGGGGTACTTCTGATCATTCTCCGGTTTGGTTGTGTGTGGAGCTTGGGCAGCCTGCGGTGGGCAGAGTAGCCCCCATTAGTGCGTGGCACCTTAAGGATCCCGCCACTTAAAAAGAGGTAGTCAAGAAGTCGGAGCGCTACTTCCAGGAAAATATGGGTACAGTTGACTCAGCGCAGTCTTTGTGGGAACCATATAAGACAGTGATACGGGGGGAAGTCCTGTCCCTGGTGGCGGGGAAGAAAAGGAAGCATCAGGCAGAGTTAGTCAGGGTGGAGGCAGATGTGATAAGGTTGGAGGAAAAGGTGTCCAGATCTGCCACTCCGGAGGACCTGCACCTTTTAAAGTTACGACAGGATGAATATAAAGGCCTAGCTAGAGACAGGACGATTGCCCAGAACAATGTCATCCAAAGTCGCATATATGAACAAGGTGGCAAGGCTGGTAAATGGATTGCGTGGCTTGAACGTGAGGGATGGGCATCGAGGCTGGTGCCTGAGTTGTGGGGGATAGATTCTGGTATGGTTACGGCCCCGCAGGCAGTGGCGGATGAGTTCTCCGACTATTACAGAGGGGTATATACCACGGTTTGGGGATATACAGAGGCAGAGAACAGTGAGATGATTAAGGATATTTGCATGCCTGAGCTGTCTGAAGATGATAGGGGATATTTAGACTCCCCTTTTACCGACGATGAAGTGGCACAGGCGATTAGAGGGGTTAAATCAGGGAAGGCGACTGGCCTCAATGGTATACCAATAGAATTGTACAAATTGTATGCTCCTAAGCTCGCCCCATATATCTGAGCCATGTTCATAGAAAGTAGGGAGATAGGTCAACTCCTGTATGATCAGCGGGTGGCAAATATTGCGGTTATCCATAAGGCAGGCAAGCCTAAGGCACTTGGTTCCTCATATAGACCCATTTCACTGCTCAAAACCGAGCCCAAAATCTTGGTGAAGCTCCTTGCTACCAGATTGGTCAAGGTAGTCACAACTTTGATTCACCCCGATCAGTCTGGCTTCATGCCGCGCCGCAATACAGCACTTAGCTTGCGGAGGCTACATGGGATCCTGGGTGGTTCCCCGAAAACACACGAACCGGCAATGTTGGTGTCCTTGGATGCCACCCTGGCGTTCAATTGGGTCGAGTGTTCCTGTTTATTCGCGGTATTGGCAAAGTTGGGGTTTGGACCAGAGTTCATCGTTTGGGTACGTTTACTGTGGAGAAGTGTGGCTCACTGGTTAGAGGAGGCAGACCTGGAAGCAGAGGTCAGCCCGGGACCAGGGTTCAATTCCCGGCTCAGCGGGGTCTTGAGTCCTAAAATGTCCATGGACTCGACAATTCTCGCTCCGGTGCCTACTCGATTCACGGGTTCACACTCTGCGACTCTGGGCAATAGCTTGCTTAATCTCCACAACGGCCCCTCGCGGCGGGATGCCTGGCTTTCACCTTGCGGATACCCTGCCGGGGTTATCTCACAGGGGAATACCAGGACGGGTTCCCTAAGCAAGCGCTTAGAAACCGCTCGGTGATTTGCGCTATATAAATTCCTGTACATTTACTGTACGCTAATCCCCTGGCCAGGTTAGTTGTGAATAATTGCAAGTCGGTTGACTTTCCTTTGGGGAGGGGCACGAGACAGGGGTGCCCTCTGTCCCTGCTTCTCTTCGCTCTTGCACTAGAGCTTTTGGCGGCATGGGTCCGGTGGGACCGGTCAATACATGGCTTGCGGTGGACACCGGAATGGGAGGATAAAATTTCACTATATGCTGATGATATCATACTTTATTTTACCAACCCCAGGGCGTCTTTGATAAATTTTCTGGATATACTGGCCATATTTGGTAGGTATTCCGGATTCACCATAAATAGGTCGAAATCGGTGCTCTTCGTCCTCACGGGGGATCCAACAGTAATCCAGCAGTCACGCCCCATACAGATTGAGCCACTCGGGTTTAAATACCTAGGTATATATATGTAAACTTGACCCAAAGCTGCGCTATGCTAACAACCTGGGTCCCCCTTTGAACCGGTTTAAAAAGGACGTGGAGCGCTGGAAGGCTCTTCCGCTATCCTTGCTGGGTAGGGCGGTGCTGTTTAAGATGCTGGCGCTTCCCCGATTTTTGTATGTACTCCAGAATGCAATGGACCTGGTACCATTATCTTATTTTAAGGAAATAGAATCCCTTCAGAGGAAGCTTCTCTGGGACGGAAGACCCCGAAGAACATTTTCCAAGCTCACTCTCCTATTGTATAGTGGTGGGATTGGACTGCCAGATCTACAAAAGTACTATTGGGCTTCACAGCTTGCAGCGGTGAACCATGTTGTGTACGGGCCACTAGGGGACCCAGGTTATGCCATGGATCGGGGGCAGGTGCCGGTGGGAGATATCACCAGGGCGCTCTATGCCAGGCTTAAGCGGTTCTCGCTGTTGGGCCCAACGGCACACGCAGTCCCTGGGAAGGGAAATTAAACTTAGCCATCCCCCTGTGGTACTCAGAGAGACTTGGAAGCTTGTGGAAATCCAAGGGATTTGACAAGTGGGATCTCATCGGGATCACCCAGATCAAGGATATGTGGAGAGGGGACAAAATACACACATTTGACTCTCTCAAACAGCAATATACCCTACACGACAGTGAGTATTATCGAAACCTCCAGGTTAGTCATGCCCTCCTCACTCACCTACCTAGGGACGCCACGCTTCTGGAGGCGCCTCCTCTTGAGGATAGAGTGTTAGACGGGCACCTCCCTGAGAAAACTATCTCTTTAATATACAAAAAGCTTATTAATAATATGAGGACCCGCTGGGGATGGAATAGAGCTAGATGACGAGGACTGGACAGAGGCGGTTCCCTCCCCGAGGGTGGTGGCGATCCAGATGAGACTGAGACTGGTGCAACTAAAGATCTTGCACAGGTCGTATATCACTGGGCCTCGATTGGTACGTGTGGGGAAAACAGAGAGTGGAGAGTGCCGAAGGGGATGTGGAGAGCTTGGTACCTTTATGCATATTCTATGGCACTGTGTGGTAATACAGGAATATTGGACAAAGGTTCATGACGAGATGAGGGAGGCTTTGGGGAGGAGGTACGACCAGAGGCCCGGAGGTGCATACTGAATGTGTGGGAACCCACGGATCTAAATGTGTATCGTAAGCAATGGGTGACGCTGCCGTGTATGGTAGCGAAATGGAATATTGCTCAGCCGTGGGGGGTCAGCCAACTACCCCGGGTTTCCAAATGGGCGGAGGACTTGGATTGGTGTATGTTCAGGGAGAAGTCTGTATATGTAGCCAGGGGTTGTCCAGAGAAATGGGGAAAGGTCTGGGGGGGCTTGGAATGGTCACCGCAGCGAGATTTGTATGCCCAGGCAGAGGCGCAAGAATCCCCATGATCCTATGAATCATAAATTGTTTTAGTGATTCTTGAAGAGCGATATTTTAACTTGTCTAATGAGGAAACTGATTTTTTTTCCCCTTTTTTGTTATTTTGTTAATAAAAAGAGTTTTAAAAAAAATGTTTGTACTGGAAAGGGCCCTTCCCTGCGCAAAACCTATTCTTCTCACAACACAGACACCCACACCTTTGCACTATGATACGCCGGGTGTCTACATTACGACATGCCTGCCAAAAGTGCACTAGCACAGGGAAAGAGCAGAACAGTGCTGCATTTTAGTAGATATGGTGGTGTTCTCCTCTTTCCCGCTCACACAACACTGAGAAGCAACTTTCTTCGGTACCTTGCGTTGCGCGACTTCTATGTAAATATGGGCCTTAACTTATTACACTGTGAAGGTTGTTGGTGAGTGCTGAGCCTGAGCACCCTCTAACAAATCCCCCTGAAAAGCCTGTGACTGCTTGATATCACTGCAGCTGAAGGTCAAGTTCTGAAACAGTTTTTCTTGGCCCAGTTTGCAGACCTTAGTAGGGCACCACCCAGAACAGTGAAGTCAAAAGGCTCCAGCCCCCACTGTTGTGTTCATTTTTGTTTTGTTTGAATATTTTTTTATTAGTTTTCAGCACTTATTGTCAATATTCAGCGATGCAACAAGCAAAGAATAACGAGCACATATAATCTCCAATGTTTTACAGGGATAAGCCAACATGTTGATATTACACAGTGATAATCGGAACATACATCGCATAGCTCTCGGCCAAATGTATACTTGAAGGGGGAAGGAGAAGGTAGAAAAATTGGGAAAAGAAGAGGGGAGAGCCCTTCATTTGCAGGAGCACGACAAATGAACAATATGCATAACTTTTCTGTATGACAATAAGCTTGTGATGTCTGCAAACAACATATAATGCAGTGCAACTATATAGTGATCTCCTAGGTGAAACTGAGTCAATCTGCTATGGCGTTCATTACTAGTAAAATATAAATAAAAAATGGAGGTGTTAGAGAACGTGAGGTCATGTGTTGCTGATAGCAGCGCAATCTGAGGTTCAGGGACGAGATGTGAGGCGGCATGTCCCTATAGTTGCGCTCCTCCCTCAGGTCTCACCCAATAGCTAGCATGTGGTGTACCATCCATTTTAAGGTCATGACCGAAGTGCTGAGTGTTAGATGGTTATTGGCAACTAATAAGATATTCACAACTTTTTTGGAACAATCGTGTCCATTGGGAAACTCTCATGACACCAGAACGTAACCAACAAGGGAGAAGTAAAATGGAGCTAAATGAAGAAACAGATCTCCAACGTAAGAGGATGAGAGGGGGGAGCTGAAGAAAAAACAAAGCATAGAAAAGGAGGAGGAGAAGATCAGTCGATGGAGTGAGAAGAGTGCCAATGTGTGTCTGCAGAGGTATATGTCCGGCTCCGGGGCCGGGGGCGCGGTGCGGCAGATGTTAAGTGGAGCGCCGGTCCCCCCTAAGAGGGGAAGTGAGCCGCTCAACAGTGATTAACAGACACCCGGGTGCTCAGGTCAAGAGGGGGGGGGGGAGGCCCGAAGCAGCCATAACCCTACAAAGTCACAGTAGCACCTCACCGCATGTGCATAATTACATCTCTCACATGTCCGAGGTGAAGTGGGTATCGATGGGGGCATTGAACTCCCCAACCCACTCACGTCCCAGGCCATAATCTCATAATGGGGACCATCTAAGTGATTCCTTGGACCAAACTCTCCTGTTGGAAGGACTTCAGGTTGTCATCCCAGAGCTGCGCGATGGGGAACTTTCTCATTCCCGCCGTCTCCTCTCTGTGCAGTGTGGTGCTTTCTGCTCCCGCCCAATGTACGAAAGAGGCGTACCAGTGTCTGGCTTGTGGGGGTTCGCCGCTTTTCCAGCGCTTGGTGAGCAGTCTCTTGGCCGTGGCGAGTCCAAGGTCCCAGAACCTAGCTGGTACTTTGTTAAGCTTGGTTCTCTTATACAGACCCAGGAGATAGGCCTCCCATGTGTGCGGTAGATCTTCGCCGGCACTCTGTTGCAGCAGGGTTGTCACCATGCTCCAATATGCCTGTATATTTGGACAGTCCCAGAGCATATGCAAGAGGCCTGCGTCTACTTAAGAGCATCTCGGACATGCAGTGGTGGTGACCGAGAAGTACCTGTTGATCTTGTCTGGCGATAGGTATGCTCGGTGTACTCTATAGAATTGTATAATCTTGAAACAGGAGTTGCGTGGAACATTGACGGGGCTGGCCAGTGCCATTGCCCATTCTTTATCCGTCCATGCCCTTCTCCTATCTGCCGCCCATGTGTCTCGCAACCGTTGGAAGGAGCACTGTGTGTGTGTCAGGAGAGCTTGTGCTAGCCAATGGACCACGTGCTAGCCATTACCCATGACATGCAGATATTGTAAGAGGTGGTGTGTCTGCAACTCATCGGCCATATCCCCCCAGTCCAGCGCAAGCGTGTGTGTAATGGATGCGTGAACGAGGAACTGCCCAGCCGGAAGGCCTGTGTCTCTGACCAAAGCCTCGAAGGGAAGCAGGGCGCCGTCCGCGTACAGGTCGCCTATCGTGTCCACTCCGACCTGTGCCCACGGCTCCAACATGGCCTCCATCACCACTCCAACGTCCGTGGGAGTCCCCAGCAGCGGGAGCGTCGGGGCATATGGTTTCACCTCATGAGTGAGTTTCAAGCTACGCTGGAAACACCTGAGTGCTACTGCAAGGTGCAGCTGCGGCGGGCAGGGCGTCTTGGTCAGGGTATGAAACAGTGTGTGGATCTGCGTATGTGTCCAGACAGTGGTGTCTGTGGCAGTGTCGCATAAGTTCCGTCCACTCAGCCATCCCGTCACCCATTGCAGCTGCGCTGCCAGATAATAAAGTTCCAGATTGGGAACTGCGAGGCCTCCCGCATCTGCGGGCGCATAAAGCTTCGCCAACGCTACGCGAGGTCTCCCGGTGTTCCAAATAAGGCTCCGGATCAAGGTCTCCAGGTCTCGAAACACCCAAGTTGGGACAAATACTGGGATATTGGCATAATAATATAATAGCCTCGGTAGGACTATCATCTTCGTCAGTGTTACACGACTGGGCACATTGAGTGGGAGAGTCTTCCAAAAGGCCATCTGCGCTCTTAGTGAGGAGATAGCCCGTATTAGGTTTCCCTCCAACACGTCGGGCAGGGTTCTGTAAATGTGTATCCCGAGATACCGGAACATGGTGGGGTACAATGCGAGACTCCCGTCGTTGATGTGGACGTCGCAGTCCTGTACATCCGGGCCAAAGGAGTACACCCCAGACTTGGCCCAGTTGACTTTGAGTCCCGACATAGCCTCAAAGGTTCGAAAGGTGTCAGATAAGGATGGTGGCAGGCAGGTCAGGTCCCTGACGTACAGGAGTAAGTCATCGGCGTACAATGAGACCGCATGTTAGCCATCTGCCAGTGGGATTCCCCATTCCTCGCCCTGCCCTCTCAGTAATGCTGCAAGAGGCTCCATGGCCAGCGAGAATAGCAACGGGGACAGGGGGCAGCCCTGTCTGGTTCCCCTCCCAACACGGATGGCCTCAGATAGCAATCTACCTGTGCGTACTCGCACTATGGGTTTCTGGTATAATAATCCGACCATATCAATATAGTCGTCACCGAGTTCAAATTTCTCCAGTGTTGCCCTAAGATAGGGCCACTCCACTGAGTCAAAGGCCTTCTCGAGGTCCAATACGAGGCACCCCGATCGAGGCCATTGTTGCGTGGCGTAGCGTTGCACTCTAAATAGTTTGCGGATGTTGTGGGAGGTACTACGTGTAGGCACAAAACCATTCTGGTCGTGGTGTACGAGGTTTGGGACCAGGGGGGGCAGACGCTGTGCCAAAGTAGAGGCAAGTATCTTGTAATCGGTGTTCAACAAGGCCAGCGGCCGGTACGAGCCCAAGCACGTGCCATCTCTGCCGGGTTTCAGGAGGGAGATAAGAGTGGCCTCATTCAGCGTGGGAGGGAGAGAGGAGTCCGCAGCGGCTGCCGCGTACATCCTCAGCAGTTCTGGATCAAATTATCCGAGCATGCCTTGAAGAATTCGGCAGGCAGCCCGTCCGGGCCGGGAGATTTGCCATTAGACAGGGCAAAAATGGCCGTGCGTAGCTCGTCAGATGTGAGCGGTGCACCCAAGTCGCCCTGCTGCTCGGCAGTTAATCCCGGCAGCTGTATGTCCGAGAGATAGTCGGTGATGTCTGTCACTGGGACCCGCAATTGGGAGCGATATAGAACCCGATAGTGGTCTACGAAGGCCATGTGGATCCTGCTTTGCGTGTACACTACCTCGCCCTGGCCAGTGCAAATCGCAGTCACAGGCGCAGTACGATCTTCCTGTTTGATCAGCCAGGCCAACAATTTCCCAGGTCTGTCACCGAGATGATGCGTGCGCGCCGAGTGGGCCGCATAATTAATGTGACATAGCCGTTCCAGTAAACGTATATGTTCTGTGCGAGCCGAGTGTAGAGATCCATCATCGCCCTCCGCCGCCTCCTGTTCCTTTTGGAGCAGGTCAATTTCAATTTTTGTCAGTTCCCCCTCCAGTTGTTTCTGCAGGTTTGCCTGTGTGCCCAGGCAGTTTCCCCTGACTACAACTTTAAAGGCGTCCCACTCGATTTGGAGGGAGGACGCAGTGCCAGAGTTGTCCTCGAAGTATTGCGCTGTTTGTGCGGAAAGGGAGTCGCGAAAGGGAGCGTCAAGAAGCAGAGCAGGCTGTAACCTCCAGGTGGGGATGGGTGGGTGCGGGTGTGCCCATGCTATTTCTAGTATGTGTGGATTATGAACGGAATGGGTACGGCCCATGTAGTATGAATCTGTGACAAGGGGGAGAAGTTCGCTGGACACCATATATCTATCCAACCGTACATGTAATGTGTGAGCGCCCGAGTAATAGGAATATATCCTGACGTTGGGGTTGCGAGAGCGCCAAACATCATGCAGATTCCATTGCGCTGCCCAGGTGATGAGTGCTTTCATTGCTCTGTGTGCTGGTATGCCGACATGGGGCAGGAAAGAGCGGTCTAGTGTGGCATCCAGGATGCAGTTATAATCGCCTCCCAGCACCTATGGGACATCGTGCCAGGGTGCCAGGGTCGCGGAAAGCTGTGTGAGGAAGCCCCCTTTGTCTGTGTTAGGGGTGTACAAGGAAGCCAAGACCACTGGATGCCCATCTAATCTGCCTTGTACAACTACATACCTGCCCTCTGGGTCCACGTGAGTGTGTGCTGCTGTGAAAGGAGTCCCCGGTCTCACCCATAACAACGCTCCTCGGGCATAGGAAGAGTATTCCGTGGCATAAAGTTGCCCACGCCATCAATGGCGTAGCGTTTGCGTTTCCGCCCTGTTTAAATGTGTCTCCTGTAGGAGCGCGATATGGACGTGATGACGTTTAAGGTAGGAGTAAATCTGGTACCTGCGTGATGGTGTGTGCATACCTCTTATATTCCAGGTTCATATTTTATTCGTAGTCATTTTGTCACATTAAGTAACCCCCGCCCCCACCCCTGACATCCCCCCGCAGCAAGATCCTGCCCCGGCAGCCCCCAAGTACCCTATCGCAAGCCATTAAAGACATCTCCATTGACAGTAGGGATAAGTTCTCAGAAAAACAAAAGAATCGTAAATTAAGGAATAAAACAGACCACAAAAGATCAAACCAATGTAGAATACCAAAAGGTCGGCTGCTGAACATGCCGCCGTCCAAACTCTCTATCGAGTTAATTAACATTTCAGTTCAGGGGGTCGCTGTATGCGAGGCATAGCTGCGGTATCGCAACAGTATGGCCGGTAAGGGAGGCTTCACCCCTCCCCAGGCCTCGTGAAGCAGGCAGTGTCGGACAGGAGGCATGATGAGCGATCAGTGCGTGGCCCTCAGTGCTTATGTCAATTGGGGCAAACCATAATCCGGCACTTCCGACAGGCCCCCTCGTCACCCGCGCAGCCAGGCCGCCAATGGCCGAGCTGCACCAAGCAGGGGCAGCAGAGGGTCGCCACCAGCCTGGCGTCATGTCAATGATTCGGTACCGGTGGTAGTACTCACTGCGTTTCGCATCGTTGGCCATGTGTCCATATATGATCTCCGCCCCAGGCACCCCCTGGTTCACGACCCCGCCGGGGCGCACGCAACCACCGCAACCAGGATGGTTCAGACCAGGGGTTCTTCGTCACGGTTCGTTGTCGCCCCTCAAGCAATCAGATCCGCTGTTTGTGGTGTGACATCCGGTGGCTCCGCCGACATCTGGGAGACGGGTAGCCCATCGAGAGCCTCATCGTCACTGGGGAAGGCCCGGGGGCTGCTGTCTGGGGCAGGGCCCGATGTCGGGGAGCTGCTGAGTTCCGCTACTTTGCGGAGGGCATCCCGCTGCTCAAGGAGGACAAGTTCCGCAGGTGGGGTAAGGGCCTCTGCCACTGGGACTGGCGGGCCACTGGTGATCTGTGCCTGCGGCACCGCCGTGGCCCGCGACTGCGTAACGCCGCAGAGGGCCTCGGCATCCGACGGGGTGCCGTATTCACGCCGCCGTCCAGCCAGGTCTCAACCTCTTCTGAGCTAGTGAAGAAATGTGTTTAGTCCTGCACCACCACCCTCAATTTGGCAGGGAAAAGAAGGGAATATTGAAGGCCAAGGTGTCGCAGCCTTTGTTTCACAGCGAGGAAGGAGTGCCGTTGGCGTTTCACCTGGACTGCGTAGTCGGGGAAAAACATTATCTTGGCGTTGTCGATCTGGATATCCTTGAGCCTCCGGGTTTCGCGTAGGATGGAATCGCGGTCGTGATAATTCAGGATCCGAAGGAGTAGTGGTCTGGGGTTCGACCCCGTGGGGAGAGGCCTTGTTGGTACTCGGTGCGCCCGCTCCACCACAAAATGTGGCGACAGGGCGCCCTCCGGCAGCAGGGTCCTCAACCAGCCTTCCACGTGTGTCGTGGGTTCCTTTCCTTCCCATTTTTCCGGCACACCCACGATTCTGACATTGTTCCTTCGTGCCTGCCCTTCCGCATCCTCTGCGCGATCCTCCAAAAATTCAACCCTGTTCAGGAGATCTCGTACTTGTTTATCGGTTTGGGTGACCAGGGTTCAAGATCCGCGATTGTGCCTTCCAAAGACGTCGTGCGTTCCGCCAGTTTCTTATGGTCTGCGCGGAGATGGGTGAGGTCAACGGCGACACTGTCTATTTTGGTTTCCAGAGAGGTGAGCTGGAGCGATTCTTCCAGTCGCTCCAGGGCGGCCAACATGGTGTCAAGCTTCGTCGCCACGTGGTCGCCGTCCGTCGCTTTCGTCAGCTTATCCATCTTCCCCCTCGGTGGCGTGCCTCCGGTGCCGGTTCGTGTTTTTACTCCCCCAGTCATGGGCAGGGCGACAGATGAGGGAGCCCGCGCTCTCTGCGACAACCACCAAGAGCAGGAAACGTCCCGACCGATTAACCAAGCAGCTACAGCCTGGAGGCGCAGCAGCGCAGGAGGGCCTCGGGGAGAGACGGCGTTTCTAATGCGGATTCTTCACTTCCCCCCTATCGCTAAGGTGTCATTGCCGCTGTGTCCATGCCCACCGCGATCACAGGCGGCCTGGGGCGCCAGGCGCCGTCCACAGCAGCTGGGGTGCGTCTCAGGTCAGAGGCAATCACCCGGCGCAGCCACCGATCAGACAGGTGGCTGTCGCGTCATGCAGGGCTCCCACGGGCACAGCTCGGCGCAGGGCTCACCAGTTAGCAGCTCCTCCCTACCACCGCCAACAGGGTATATGTCTGGGCAGTGCTCTATACAGAGTCAAAGTCTTCACGAGCTGCTGGGGTTTTCCTGCAAGTGGGAAGGGAGGGGGGCAGCCCACTCCGGGGTCCAGGGCCAAAGGCAGGGCCCGATACAGTGATGGTTGCGCCTCGCGGGGGTCGCACTGCAGGTCAGGGACGTGTTCTAGCTTCGTCTGTGTGGGGCCTCAATCAAGCCGGCAGGGAAGGGCCGCACTCTCCAATGAGTCTGCCCTCCGCTATACCCACCCCTCCAATGGCATCCAGCAAGACCCCGCGCTCCGGGGCCTCCGAGTGTCAACGAGCAGAGGGTGTAGGGAGCACAATTTCTGGTGGGTGTTGTCAGCAGCTGAGTCCCGCGGGTCGCAGGGACGTCCGCCCGGGGCTAATGCGGTGTCTCCAGACAGCTCCCAGCGCCCCGCATCGCAGGCCTCACCTTCAGGCCCAGCCCCCGAGCATGAGCCCCTGGTTCTCGTAGTCACACCCACCGGCCGGGTGGCGCGTGATGAGGCAGGGATGTCTCAGGGCAGCCCGGAGCGGCAGGCGACGGCCGATCAACACCAAAGTCAGCAGGAGGGCGAAGTACAAGGTGTTAGCACTCCGCCAGTGGTTTGTGCCAGTTTAGTTTGTGACGGATAATTTGCCCGGGGAAGGGGAGCTCAGGCCGGAGCTTTACCCGTGTGCGTCCGCAGCCATCGCGTGCCTAGCCACGCCCCCCACTGTTGTGTTCATGTAGCTCCTGCCTGCCCCATGGCTTCCCCAACAAGGCCTTGTAATTGAAAGGTGCCAAAACCCCTGTTAATGTATCTAATGTAAGAGGACAGCAACAACACTAGAGCCTGTGTTATTTCATACAAAGCCAGGCCAAATATGCAACCGTGACCTGGCTTTGCTTCAGATCCTTAAACCATGTGAAATAAGGCGCAAATAATGAGCGATCAAAGTATCATGTGAGATTCCTATCTGAAAGGTTTATAATTATGTTGAAATTACACATCTATTGGGCTAGCTAGTTGTCATAACAGACATTTGCACTGTATGATATACCTAGATCAAAAATATCACGCTAGAAACCAATGCCTTGCCCGTGCACCTGATGCAATACTTAAGGTCTCATTTACAAGGCCCCTGCGCCACCGGAACATCACTTTTAATGACGCTGTGGTGGTGCACATTGCAGTGCATATCTACAAAGCCATGTAAAGCCACCCTGTGTGGCTTTTCATGGCCTTGTAGATCTGGTGTGAGGCAACGCAGCGCAAGTCACTGCGTTGCCTCACACAGCGATGGGGAAGCATGCCACGGGCGTTACGATGGGTATTCCTATGTAACACCCATGGTATTTAACACATTACCAGATTTACAACATTCTGTAAACCTGGGAATGAGTCAAAAGTGTACTCCTCCCCAGGGGAGGCATAGAGAAGACGCAGCGAGGAAAAATAACTTTATTTTTTTGTTCTCTTTCTGTATGTGCTGCATTCAGCAGCACACATAGAAGGAGGGAATCACCTCCATTGAATGTATTTGTGCAGGAATAATTCCCACAACGCAGGCACCCTTGCACTGAGGTTCCGTGGTTTTCGGGACCGGACTCCATTTTGTTTGCGTTGTTCATAACGCCATTTTATGTTGCCCTCATGTAGGCCTTGGAAGTAAACGAACGAACAAAGTTGCATGGGCTTCGTTGTCCATGTACATATTAACTTGCCCTTTCTGACTTGTGAGTGAACTGCAGGACGCTGACCTCTTCACCTGAAACTGACCCTTCACAAAGCCAATTTTCCTTGGTTTGATTCTTGTCTGTAATTACCAATCAATGTTCAGGACCTCGTTAACTTTTAGTTTCCTTGCACATATCTTATCCTAATCAGCATCTGAATTGTTTCTTTCCTTACGACTTTTCATTACATGGGTAGTGCTTTCAATTATGGGTTTGTCCGGCTTGTGGAAATTGAATTTGGGACATTCCTAATAATTAACTTTCGGGTTGGGTTAGTGTAAATTGGGTTTTTGTTAATGTGATACTCAGTTAGAAAATGTGTCCTATTGGTCAGAATTTTGCGCAGTGGGTGTACATTTATAATGAGAATATTGTGTATAAATACTGATGTCTTGCTCTATGAAAATTGAACAGTTTCTTGAGTTGTACACCGTGTTATATTGCTGGGATTACTGTTACTAGCTGCAGCTAATAAATTTGATCTCTGATGCCACCTAGAAGTATTCCGTGTCTCTGTTTGCCAAGACAGGAGAACCCGAAGACTTTGGGCGTGTCCCTGGCGCCGCTGGGTTCTAAAACCCGGTTCTTCAGTTGGCGCCCAACGGTGGGGCGACTTCTGCGGTACCGGTCCAAGCCTGAGGATCGTGAGGAGCCATGTGAGGATATTCTGGAGGAAGGCCGCCACTTCATTGACCCCTGCATGTCGACGTGGACCGAAGGTCTTTTCTGCGAGGCTTCCCGCTTTCCAACGGCTACGAAGGACTGCTGCCCTGACTGTCGCCCTGTCTTGGACCCTTGATTGATCCTTTGTAAAGCGAGACGATAGACGGTCTTCTGGTGGCGTGACAGATATATGCTTAAGTATAAGTGGGTCGCTCCCCTGACTTTGTTTTGGTTCTTGGATTTGATTTTATTTTTGCAAAAATCGAAGCCGAGGGGCTCGTATATTTACGAGTGTATCGATAGTTGATAACCCCTTGAAGTTTGAATCTAGATTAGTGAGCTATAAGATGCCTGGTCTTAGCAAAATTAGGAAATGGTTTAGTTGTGGTTGCAACAGGGATTCCCGATTGGAGGATTCGTGTCCGATACCTCCGGTTGGAACTCCGACTTATGAGCTCTATTCAAAACACGGAGTGGGTCCTATTACTTCTAATGAAGTGTGAGTCCGCTATACTAAAAAGGATGGTGTTTTACGATGGCCCCAACATGGTAGTTTTGAAGTAAATGTTTTAGATAATCTGGAAGTTGCACTATTTAAGAAGAAAGCCCGGCCGGCAATGTTTGACTCTTTCCGTCTCTGGCGAAAGGAAGCCAAACAGCGAGAAATTAAGCAAGCAAAGAGAGATAGGAAAGATAAGAATATGTCAGTACTACAAGCTGCTAGGCAGTTTAAGTCAGATGAGGAAGATCGAGTGTGTGAAGTTTTAGATAGACAGCGTTGCATGGCCATAGATAAATGTTATCCGGCCTTGCCGTCTTCTCCTCCAAAAGTGACTGAAGACCTTGAAAAAGATCCTTTGATGTCTCATTTACTGAGATTACCACCCCCTTATGTGCAGGGTGCTACTACGCCTCCATTACCCCCGGTTGTTCCACCCTTTGTTGTTCAACCTCCTGCTGTTGTTCAGCCACCCGGTGCTCCACAGATGGTTTTACCTCCTACCGTGCAACGCACTCTAGGGTCGCAAGCTTTGCTACCAGCTTTGCCTCAAACTCCTTTGCCTTCTACTTCTGCATCTTCGACTCCTACTGCTCTTGTCCCTACACCTCTTTTGCCTCAAAATACTTATTCTCCTGTTCTTATGTCGGCTTCTTCTCCTACTGCTCGAAAACTAATGACTGAGACTGTTACTAATCTGTTGTCTCCATTGTTTGGGCCACTGAGTATGACCCCTGTTTCGGAACGTAAGTAAGCATGGGCGGATTTTGCGAATTGGCAATCCGCGAACTTGCGTATTTACGGATTCGCAATCCGCAAAATCCGCCAACTCTCGCGAATTTTTTTTTTTGTGTTTGCAAGGGTTTCTGCCAGTTCGCGAGGGTTGTGTACCAGTTCGCAATTGCGAACTTACTTGTCGGCTCGCAACGGCCGTGACTATGTTGTTTCTACGTCTGGTTCATCATCACAGGTTCACAGCACCCTCTGTTTCACCACTGCCACCCTCTGGTACACCCATGCCACCCTCTGGTACATCACTGCCACCCTCTGGTTGGTTTATCACTGTAGATTATGGGGGTGAAAAAAAGCAAGCACACCTGCCCTGCTTCAACTGACATGAATTAATTTGGGGTTGATTAATGTGTCACTGAATTTAAACTTCCAGTCTGGCTGGCACCTGCTTCCTTATCTGTAATTTGCTTTCTGTTGCAGTGCAATTTTTTTTCACAGGACCTTTGTGGCCTACTTGTAGCTATTCTCTGAGCCTGCTGTGAGGGTCAGAGCAGGGTCATAGAATAGTTGCAAGTAGGCAACTGAACTCTGAAGGGGCCCCTCAGGAAGCACTACAGGGAATGGTTACTAATGATAAGATTGAACTTTTGCACCTGCTGAGTCCTTTCAGTTTTGTCTGTAATTGCTTTCTGTTGCAGTGTAATTTTTTTAACAGGACCTTTGTTGTATACTTGTAGCTATTCTCTGAGCCTGCTGTGAGGGTCAGAGCAGGGTCATAGAATAGTTGCAAGTAGGCAAATGAACTCTGAAGGGGCCCCTCAGGAAGCACTACAGGGAAAGGTTACTAATGATAAGATTGAACTTTTGCACCTGCTGAGTGCTTTCAGTTTTGCAAAAATCCAAATATCCAGCAGCATCCACAAAAAGTAACCCTTCCAGGTCAAGATCCAAGTCAAAGTGACCAGCACATGAAGAAAGCACTGGGAGGAGCCTGCTGGACAGGAACAGGAAGTTGGAGACTGTGGGGCACTTCCTTTCTCCCCCCCCCCCAAATGGACTCCTTGCAAAGAAAAAGTGCAGGCAAATGTCAACCTGAGGAGTTATTGTGATAAAAATCATAATTTTCAAGGTTTATGCTGCCTGCTGGTGGATTTCTTGTGCGAAATTGCAAATTTTGCAATCTCGCAATTGCGAGATTGTCGCTGCCCGCCGCATCTACGTGTTCGCAAGTGGTTACTCCCGCGAAATTGTATAGTATCCTAGTTGGCAAGTGCGACCAAGCAAAAAATCCGCTTCGCACGGATTTTACGAATTTTCAGCAAGTTCGCGAGAGTTTGCGGATTGCGAATTTGCCAAAAATCCGCGAGCGGAACGGATTTTACGCCCATGCTTAAACGTAAGCAGAGTCATAGTCAGCTTCCTAGTTCTGAAGAGCGAGCAGTGTTGGATCTGTTGGCTCGTAGATGGGTTTTGAATGCTTCTAGGTACAATTTGCCATCAGTTATGGATGTTTTCTTTCAGTGGGAGCGGCCTAAGAAAAGGTATGTTTTTGATGTAATATGTGCTTTTCTGCGGCAGGAATGGGAAGATAATGAGTTGGGTCCGATTCCGCAGGAAGTGCTTGATGTTCAGTCAGAGTTTGCTAAAGGGACGATAGTGGAATCTGATGTTACTGATGCTGTAGAGACGATACTTGCTTTCAGGTCTAGGTTACCGCCTCAGCCATTGTATGAACCTGATCCATCTGTTAGGAGGAAAGTGAAGCAGTATCCTATGAGAGAGGTTCCCCCTGTCTGGAGAGAGGCAGTTCAGGCTGATGTTAATCGGGGTATTCAGGCTGCAGAAGCCCATTTTCAGCGAGTGTGGGTACATGTTCCTTGGAAGCGAGCAGAGGTCTTGGCTCTTAAGCAGACCTTACCTGACCCCCGTAAGAATCCTGCTGGTTATTACAAGGAGTTGTCTCAGACAGTTGAAGCATGTATTATAAATTTAGCTGACATAGATATGTTGATGGGTAATGTAGTTCCTCAACCTTTGTTGGCGAATATTCGTCATGAGAATCATGCGGCAGAGTTAGGAGATACGTGGGCTAATATTGTTGCTGCAGATGGTCGACAGGTTGGAGGCGCCAAACCTGAGCCCTTAGCTGCAGAATTACCTGGTAGGATTATTAATCTAATGAAAACTATGATGCCTGCTTTACGAGTGAATTGGGACAAGTTAGCAGCATGCAAACAAAAGAAAGACGAGAGTGTGTCTGATTTCTTCACTAGGTTTGAAGAAACGTTTATCGATCATAGTGGTCAGGACATGAGTACGGAAGGTGGCCAAAGGTTGTTCGTGGACAAATTTGTCTTTAATTTGCTTCCCGAACTTTCTAATAAGTTAAAGGACTCTGAGAGTTCATGGGCTGTTTCTTCGTCTGCCCAGATATTGGCTACTGCACAACATTATGAGAATAGGGATAGAGATGAGATGGATAAAGCAGAGAAGAAGACTAAAGATCTAAAAACGAAAGTTATTTTGCAGCAAGCTTATCCGCCTCGTCAGAATCAGCCTCAGTTTCAGCAACCTCCACAGTTTCAGAGATTGTTACAGAAACCTGAGCCTTATGCTCCGCGATTCTTTCCTCGACCTAATCAGTGTGCTTATTGTAGAGAGGAAGGTCATTTTAAGAATAGTTGCCCGGCTCTGTTACAGCTTGCGAATGGCGTATCTGGTCAGAGAGGTCGTGGTGGTTTCCAGCAAGCTCCTAGGGGTAAGGGACGTGGTGTGTTACCCCAGAATGAGCGTTCCTCTTCCCTTCAGAACTCTGCGAATTATTTTGACAGACAGAATGTTCCGAGTGGTCAGTCTGCACAGTACTATGTTGATGATTATTATGTTGATAATGAGAGTGCTGGTTATAATGATAGTTAGGACAGCCATGGGCAAGGAGAGGGAGTAGTGTCAGTTCCAGTAGATCAGAGTGGACCTTATGTTGAAGTGACTACATCAGGTGTGGTACAACCTTTTCTTTTGGATACTGGTGGGCCGAAGAGTTCTATTATGCACTCTAAACTTCCTGGCGCACCTTTGTCTGGCTTGACCAATGTTTCTGTAGGATTTTCAGGCGCCCCAGTTTGTAACCCGATTTCTAATCCTTTGCCCCTTTCAATTGGCCCTTGTAAATTGGAAGCTCCTCTTATTTTCACGACTGGTTGTAATGAGAATCTGTTGGGTTTGGACTTGCTGAAAAGATTGTATGCGACATTACATTGTTCTCCTTCGGGAGTACATCTTACCCTAGGTAAGAAAGTGATTTCTCCAATGTATGTGTCTAAAGATTGTCTTCCACTGGAATTGCGTTCGCTTCCTGATACACTTTGGGATACAGGTCCTAATGATGTTGGTCTTTTGCAGATTCCACCTTATGTTGTCACCCTCAACTAGGCTACCTCGTATTCCCCGATTTAAAATCTCTAGCGATGGCGAGAGAGCTCTTCTAGCGATCGTCTATAATTTGGTTGAGAAGGGTGTGGTTGAAGAAACGAGAGGTAACGTGTGTAACAGTCCTGTTTTTGCCTGTCCTTAAGCGTACTGATGCTTCTCAGCCACCGGTGTACAGGTTTGTGATCGACCTTCGAGAGGTAAACAAGATTGTGGTGCCACAGTTTCCTGTTGTCCCTGATATCACTGCTTTGTTGACTCTGATTCCTGCTTCGGCAGCCTGGTTTTCTGTTATCGACTTGAAGAATGCTTTCTTTAGCATTCCGATTGCTGAGAAGAGTAGGGAAATTTTTGGCTTCTCTTTAGGAGGTCGAAGCTTCCGGTTTAAGAGAGCTCCTCAAGGTTATTGTGAAAGTCCCTCCATCTATAGTCAGGCGTTGAAAACTCAGCTTGATAGCTTTGTGTTGCCTACTGGTGCTACTCTTATCCAGTACGTTCATGATTTGTTGATTACTGCTGATGACGAAAAGATTTGTAAAGAGGCTACTCTTTCTCTGTTGCGGTATTTGTCTGACCTTCATCATAAAGTGTCACCTTCCAAGTTGCAATATTGTCGTCAAGAAGTAACCTACTTAGGTCATCTCTTGTCGAAGGAGGGAAGAAGGTTGACCCCAGAACGAATTTAAACGATTGCACAAATGAGTGTACCATCCACACAGAGAGAAGTGCGCGCTTTCTTAGGTATCACCTCGTATTGTAGACAATGGATCCCTAATTTTTCCCTGTTAGCGAAACCTCTGTTGGCGCTGACTCTTAAAGATACTCTGCATCCTCTCCCTTGGTCTGATGAGTGTCAGAAAAGTTTTTCTGAATTACGTGATGCACTGTGTTCGGCTCCGGTATTGGGTACTCCTGGCTACAGTAAACCTTTCACGTTGTATGTTCACGAGAGAGAAGGTTGTGCATTGTCAGTGTTGACTCAACAGTTCGGAGATAAGCAGCGTCCATGTGCGTATTTTTCAGCTATGTTAGACCCAGTTGCTAAGGCGTTACCGAGTTGTTTGAGAGCTACAGCGGCAGCGGCTGTTTCTATCCGACAGTCTGCTGGTTTGGTATTGGATAATACGTTGATTGTGATGGTCCCACATGCAGTGGATACCTTATTGAACAGGACCAAGACTCAGCACCTTACTAGTGCACGTCTGTCAGGTTATGAGTTGACTCTTCTGGCTAGCCATGTTCACATTAAAAGATGTAATGTATTGAATCCAGCTACGTTGTTGCCGATTTCTGTAGAGTCAGATGCTCAAGAACAGCATGATTGCTTTCTTCGAACAGAGGAAGAAACAAAAGCTAGAGTTGATCTAAGGGACACTCCTTTTGAGAATGTTGATGGTACCCTATGGATAGATGGTTCGTGTTTTAAGCTTCCGAATGGTGAAACGACTGCAGCATATGCCGTCACAACTTTACATACAGTTGTTGAGACAGCACGCATAGCACAGAATTCTGCGCAAGCAGCAGAGTTGATTGCATTGACACGAGCGTGTGTATTGTCAGAAGGAAAGCGAGTGAATGTTTATACTGATAGCCACTATGCGTTTGGTGTTGCCCATAGTTTTGGACGTTTGTGGAGAGAAAGAGGATTCCTTACTTCCCATGGCACAAAAATTCAGCATGGGCAGTTAGTCAATGAACTTTTGGAATCTCTTGCTCTCCCAAAGCAGATTGCAATTGTGAAGTGTAGTGAGCATTAGAAAGTTGTGGACGATGTAGGTCGAGGGAATGCGTTTGCGGATGAAGTTGCGAAGGAACCGGCGAGAGACATGATGAGCCGTATGTATGTGGCAGGTCCTGCAAGATGGTTTGTGGAAAGTGGAATGTGTGAAGACACAATAGAAAGTGTGAAGATGATTCAGGCTGAAGCTACGGAGAAAGAAGTGAGTACGTGGAGAGAGAATACGGGTATGTTGGATTCGACAGGTTGTTGGGTTGAGTTGTCAGAACACCAGCGATGGTTGTTGCCAGATGCGTATGTGCTCCCAGTGGTTACTATGGCTCATGGAATGGCTCACATCAGTTCGAAAGGGATATGTAAGTTGTTGGCTCCAGTATGGCAGAATGCTGGAATTTTGAAATGTGCTGGGAATGTTGTGAAGCATTGTATGATTTGTCTGAAGTATTATCCTGGCAAGGGAACTCCAACTGGTCATTTTGCTCCTCCGACGTATCCGTTTGAAGTGATACAGCTAGATTACATTCACATGGAGAGATGCAATAATCTGAAGTATGTCCTTGTGGTTGTTTGTGCCTTTTCCAGATGGATAGAGCCCTACCCCCTAAAGGATAATACTGCCTTGTCTACAGCCAAGGTTTTGCTCAAAGAGTATTTCCCCAGATTTGGTTTGCCGAGAATTGTATGGTCGGACAATGGGAGTGAATTTGTGGGTCAAATCATGAAGAAAGTATGCGTTGGTTTGGGTATCAATCAGAAGTTCCACGCAGCGAATCACCCCCAGTCTGCTGGACTTGTTGAATGTTACAATGGTACCTTGAAGCTGAAATTAGCTAAGGTACAAGCGAGCACTGGTCTTACATGGCCGGATGCCTTGCCGTTGGCTCTTTTGTCAACAAGGACGACAGTGCATTCTCGTGTGAGACTTAGCCCATACAAAATAGTTTTTGGTCGTCCAGCGAATGTTTGGGGTGTGCCTCGTCCTAAAAAATACAGTGACCTTGAGTACCCTATGTTGGTGGATTACTTACATGACTTGACTGCTAAATTACGTGTTCTCCACCAACAGGTCTATGACAGTTTACCGACAGCTACTACAGGTCCAGGCCACTCCATCGAACCTGGACATTATGTTCTCATCAAGAATTTCCAGCGCACCAAGAATTTGGAACCGAGATGGACTGGTCCCTACTTAGTTCTTCTGGTCACTAGAACTGCTGTTAGAGTAGCTGGCAAAAAGAATTGGGTGCATGCCACCCATTGTAAAAAAGTTCCTTTGCCTTTACCGTATGACCAGTGGGTGAGGGATGGTACAGCTGATTCCGAATGTGAGCGAGTCCCTAGATTTGGTCCTTTAAGCGATGCCCATTTGACATGGACTCGGTCAGAACGCGAGGATGATGATGTTCTAAAAGCTACTGTGCCTCTTCATCTGAAGATCGATACCACCAATCCGGAACTCCTCTTTAAGGATCAGACTGTGCCTGATAAAGAACGCTACGATTTCAGACCGAGAAAGACTGTACATATGGACAAATAAAAATATGAATCTGGAATTTATTTTTTTATAGTGAATTTACACCTTGTCAGATCAGGAAACTTTTTTGCTTTTCTCTTTTTTGAGTCACCATCCGGACTCCGCTGCAGGGTCACGGTAGGAAGTTCTTAAGGGGTGAACCACGTATTGACACAAGGTCTGTGGTCCAGGGTCGTTAGTGCGATCTTGGCGCACACTTAAGTGAAGAAGGTAACGACCGTGAGCAGCACGTTAGAGGATGGAGTTTTCTGAGTCTGACCAGAGTGTTAGGAAAGTGGATTCTAAAGTCCGAATGTGTATATTGGTTCGTAGCAAATGTTTTTTAATAATGTGTTTTCTAATGCTTTTGAATATTACGATAGCTTGTGTGGGTTGGGTTTTCTATGTCACACAACAGACGCTTGCATCTACCTCCCAACCTACTCTTTCTTTTCCTACTGTTGCCCCACATGAGTTTCATACGTTGCCTGAACATAAACAGACACGAAGATTAGAATTTGTGAACAATTTGTTTATACAGATTTTACATCAGCATCAGCTAGTTGTAAATACCACGAATTGTTGGGTGTGTGGTCTTATGCCGCATACGACTGAAAAGGGAATGCCATATTTGGTTTTGCCTTTTTCGCCTAATGGGTCAGTATGGGCACTCCAGTCAATGTTTATCTATGCGAATGAAGCATCTCCTGTACGTTCTGTCAAAGATAGTGCGAATAATAATGCCTTGATACAGGGAATAGTAGATATGGTCAGAGATATTGATGCATATAATGCTATCCCTAAAGATGAGGTACGAGCATATATTGGTTGGAACAAGACTGAATATACCATTAGTTTGACTGAGAAGGAGAGACGAAAAAGGTCTCCCCCTATTTGGATTTTACCCCAGCAAGGTCATTTTTGTCTGCAAGGTAATGGTCAGAATCCGAGAGCTCAGCTTGGTAAGAGTGTGTGTGCTCACACCTATGTCTATACGTCCCAGAAATCTCCACCGTTCGTGCCAGCTAAAGGCACGTATTTTGTTTGTTATGATAGAGCATATACATGGTTGCCTTCTGACTTTTCAGGCACATGTTATGTGGCATTTTTGCTTCCCCCTACATACACAGCTGCTTTCGACTACCATAAGACAAGATATGGTAGAGGTGTTATCGATGCGAAAGACACTGCCGCACAAGAAGTTGGAGACTTCTTTAAGGGTTTCCTGCCCTTTTGGGGTCCTATGGCTAATGGTAGGACAATTCGTCAGCTTACGAGAGTGGTCGAGGCCACTATAAATGAGACTGCAGGTGCCCTTAGCAATATTACAGCCGAGCTTCAAGCGGATCGCCTTATGACATTACAGAACCGATTTGCTTTAGACATTATACTTGCAGATAGAGGTGGAGTATGTAAATTCATCAGGTCTAGTTGCTGCGTTTTCATACCAGATAACGCCCCGACAGTGTACTAAGCCATCTTGAGGTTACATAAGTCCGCTGAGTCTATATATGTAGACGAAGGGAACTGGTCATTGATGGGATGGTTTTGGGAAATGCTGTCCAAATGGGGATTAAAGATTCTGATGTTCCTTGGTATGGCTTTAGCGATCCTTTTCTCGTGTTGCTTATGCATCCAGTGTGGTCCCGCCATTTGTAGTCTTTGTGCTACAATCTGTGTGAGAAGACCAGTCCCGAGAGAAGCGAAGGATAATAAGATGATGTTACAGCAACACCTTGATGACCTGATGAGAATAGATATAGACCTGGATTCAGATTGACGTGAGTTTAGGTCATTGCCTACGTAATGGCAAAAGGAAGGTCTGAGGTTCCGTGGTGTTCGGGACCGGACTCCATTTTGTTTGCGTTGTTCATAACGCCATTTTATGTTGCCCTCACGTAGGCCTTGGAAGTAAACAAACAAACAAAGTTGCATGGGCTTCGTTGTCCATGTACATATTAACTTGCCCTTTCTGACTTGTGAGTGAACTGCAGGACGCTGACCTCTTCACCTGAAACTGACCCTTCACGAAGCCAATTTCCCTTGGTTTGATTCTTGTCTGTAATTACCAATCAATGTTCAGGACCTCGTTAACTTTTAGTTTCCTTGCACATATCTTATCCTAATCAGCATCTGAATTGTTTCTTTCCTTACGACTTTTCATTACATGGGTAGTGCTTTCAATTATGGGTTTGTCCGGCTTGTGGAAATTGAATTTGGGACATTCC
Organism: Lissotriton helveticus; assembly: GCF_964261635.1. Classification (NCBI taxonomy): domain Eukaryota; kingdom Metazoa; phylum Chordata; class Amphibia; order Caudata; family Salamandridae; genus Lissotriton; species Lissotriton helveticus. The sequence continues at coordinate 512,853,134 of NC_136065.1, forward strand.
TAATAATTAACTTTCGGGTTGGGTTACTGTAAATTGGGTTTTTGTTAATGTGATTCTCAGCTAGAAAATGTGTCCGATTGGTCAAAATTTTGCGCAGTGGGTGTACATTTATAATGAGAATATTGTGTATAAATACTGATGTCTTGCTCTATGAAAATTAAACAGTTTCTTGAGTTGTACACCGTGTTGTATTGCTGGGATTACTGTTACTAGCTGCAGCTAATAAATGTGATCTCTGACGCCACCTAGAAGTATTCCGTGTCTCCGTTTGCCAAGACAGGAGAACCCGAAGACTTTGGGCGTGTCCCTGGCGCCGCTGGGTTCTAAAACCCGGTTCTTCAGCACAATGGTGCAAGGGTGCCTGAGTTAGCACATGGCAGCCAATTGAGTGCCAATGCAGGGAAAGAGGACACGAATGCACGGTATCTAATAGATATGGCTCGTTTCAGCCCTTTTCTTTTTACCATAGGGCAGCACAGCAGGAAGGCTTGCAGCATTGCCCTATGGTAAAATATTGTAAACGGGCCCTTAATGCCACGTTAAACAGGATGTTTTGGGCTTTTGTGTGGCTAATGGTATCAATGGGGTGTGCCTGCAAATATGGTGTAGCATTTTGTTTTTGTTCTATTCGCAATATCCAGTGTTGGAGATTTTCAAGCAGTGATGTGTTGTGTACATTTTCATAAATCTGAGGCTGAATGACAAACTGAGGGACTTCCTTTTTCTAGTGAGGATAAAGCAGGGCAGGTGATTGGAACTTAAGGGGATACAAAGCATCTTTCTGTGGAGGATGGGGCAAATTCTTCCACTCAATCAACAAAAGGTGTGGAAGGATTATGTTACTTACCCTGTAAGCATCTGTTCTTGGCATGTAGAGCAGTAGATTCACATGATTTGCATACTCCTGTCAGCTAGTGTTGGGTCCGGATGTTTTCAAGTTGTTGTTCTACGAAGAAGTTGTTTCCAGTCACATGGTAAGATGACTCCTCATTTTGGGGATAGTGCGCATGGACATCGACTCCATTGTTAGATTATTTGCCGGCAAGAGGGTGAACATGGAGTAAGTAAGTGTAGTAAGATATGTCCATGCTATGTAATGTGCATAATAAGAACTGCAACAAGCACAGGTGCCCGTGGAGGAGGGAGGGTGCATGTGAATCTACAGCTCTACATACCAAGTACAGATGCTTACAGGGTAGGTAACATAGTCCGTTCGAGGCATGTGTGCTGCAGATGCACATGCTTTGCATTGATTGTATAGAAGTATTCCCCCAAAGCTGTGGCTAACCAGTGGGTGTTGCAGTTGTTTGAAAAAATGTTTTTAGCATTGCTTGTCCTACACTAGCTTTTTGACGTGCTAATACATCTACACAATAATGTTTGGTAAATGTGTGTGGTGTAGACCATGTAACTGCCTTACATATGTCAGCTATGGGAATGTTACCTAAAAAGGCCATAGCCACTCATATTTTGCGAGTAGAATATGCTCTAGGAGGTATAGTTAATCTTTTTTTAGCCTTACCATAGCAAGTTTGAATTCATTTAACAATCCATCTAGAAATGCCCGATTTACAGATAGGATTTCCTTTAAGGAGTAAAGCAAATGCAACACAAAGTTGATTTGTTTTGCGAAAATCTTTTGTTCTATCAATATAGTATAATAGTGCTCTTTTGACATCAAGTGTGTATACAGCCCTTTCTGCTACAGAATCAGGTAACTGAACTGATTGGTTAATATGAAAAGCAGAAACTTTTGGAAGGAATTTAGGGTTTGTGTGAAGAACCACTCTATCTTTATGAAGTTGAACGAAAGGTTCTTCTAGGGTTAATGCCTGTAGCTCACCAACAAGTCTTAATGACGAGATAGCAATTAGAAAGGCAAATTTCCATGAAAGAAATTGTAATGACTAATTGTGTAATGGCCCAAAAGGTGGACCCATGAGCCTTGTGACAACAATGTTAAGGTTCGAGACAGGTGCACGTGATATCCTGGGTGGTATTATTCTTTTAAGGCCTTCCATGAAAGCTTTAATTACTGGAACTTTGAATAAGGACTATTGTTGTCTGTTTTGCAGATATGCAGCTACTGCCACAAGGTGTAGTCGAATAGATGTGTAGGCTAAGTCAACTAGCTGTAGACGAAAAGATAACAAAATAATATTTTGTGTAAATGCATCTAGAGGATCAATTGTTATTTTTACAATATATAACAAACCTTTTCTACTTAGCTGCATAACATGCTCTAGTAGTAGGTTTTCTTGATTCTTTTAAGATAGTCTGGTGGAAGGTTTAGGTATCCGAACTCTGACTTCAGGAGCCAAATGGCTAGGTTGAACTCCTTGGGGTTTGGATGTCTGATTTCTCCATGGTTCTGCGTGAGAAGATTTGAAGTGAGGTGCAGCTTTTGGTGTAGAACCACTGACAGCACTAGTAGTGTGGTGTACCATGGTTGACGAGCCCATGTGGGAGCCACTAAAATCAGTGTGAGTGATGTCTGCCTAAGTTTCAAAACCAGAAATGGAAGGGGAGGGAGAGGCGGAAAAGCGTAAGTGAATATCCCTGACCAATTCTTCCATAGAGCATTGCCTTTGGATAGATGGTGTGGGAATCTGGAGGCAAAGTTTGGGCAATTTGAGTTCTCTGCTGTGGCAAAGAGGTCTATCTGTGGAACCCCCCATTTTTTAAAGTACGGAAGGAGAACATGGGGGTGAAGTTCCCATTTATGTACTTGTTGCCGCATCCTGCTGAGGAGATCGGCAAATTGATTGTGAATGCCTGGAAGGTGTACTGCCAGAAGATACATTTTGTGGTGTACTGCCCAGCGCTAAATGGTCTGAGAGAGGTGTGACAACTGTAGAAAATGTGTGTCCCCCCCTGTTTTTGTATATAGTACATAGCTGAACTGTTCTATTATGTCCCCCTTGATAACAACCTGAGCGCAATAGTTCTCTTCCACCCCAAAAGGGATGGGAGGGTGTTGAGCGGGGTGGTATTAACCATATAAATGCCTATAATTGAAAGAAGCAGTCATTAATGCTGACATTTTATATTCATTTTTTTGTTTTTATTTTTTTTTGTACAAAACAACCAACCAAAATTAAGGTCTCACACATGAAAGTACGGTCAATGTGAGGGGTTGTTCAGGTTTATACAGAAGAAAATATATTAGAAGAGGCAAGCCCCTTCGAAATCAAAAAGAAATTCATTGTTTGATGCGTATTTGATTGTCCAATGTTTTGGAACGGAAATGATACATCTGCAACTTCCACTGGGCGAACCACGATAGTGACAATTTTGGAGCCAGAAACCAGAAAATTGTTCCCCAAAGATATCACATTTAACACAGAAAAGAGCTAGGCCTCTCTGTGGAGAGGAGGTTGGAATGATCAAGACATTGTATACTCCACGTTTTACCGTGTGTAGATATTCTCTGGTTGTAACAGTTTTATTTGGTGGAGACCTCCAGCAATGGCGGACATTTAAGGGCCTGGAGTTTAGTTCTTGTTCCTATGTGATGAGGTAATTACTGTCTCACAAAACCAACATCATAGCAATGCATTGTGGTGGTGTTAAAATGCAGAGTAACCCAGTTGATTGCTCATAATCTTGTTTGGAGTTGCCATGTCCTATGGGAAACCCAAGAGATTTCCAGACCGAATGGTGCACCAGAAAGGTTGATAGAGCTAAGATAAATTATTCACATCAGAACCTGGTATGAAGCTGACTCTATTCTGGCACTTCAAGTTTTTCTGAGATGCTGGCCAATCAGGAAATCTCCCTAATTCCCTGCTTCTTTGTCAATGTGTGGCTCACGTAGGCAACTCAAGAAACACTGATACCCATTTGAGAGACAGGATTAGAGTCCGTCCACAGATTTCTTATTGGCAAGTGGCCATTTGTTGGATTACTTATACCCTACAAAAGAGTTGTAATCTCTTTGGGAAAATAAAGTCACAATACAGTAATACAAAAATACAAGTACTGAAAAATAGTAATAAAAACAAAAAATACAAAAAATACACTATATCAAGTGCACAAAGGTTTATGCGGATCTGGCATCCGACTTCCGTTAGCACCATTCTGTTTCTTCTGCGTGTACCAAGGATGGGATTGTAGGTTGCGATGGGTTCTGTGCACACGGCCAAGACCTGGCCTCAGGCACCATGGACATTCTTTCTAGCAGCCACCGCAGCTCTTGGTGCACTGGGACCCCACTGATTGACACAGGCCACTTGTAGCCATAACACCACAACGAGAGAACTTGTCACGGCAGAGGTCAGCTGAAAAGACAGAAAACAAGCATGTAAATACTGAAGAAAGGACACCTGGGTAAGGTATTTGGGAAAGCAACAAAAATGCATTAAAGTGTGTAGGCACAAAGATGCATTTGAGTAATTCAGTATATGCATGAGACACTGAAGAATGTTGATGGTGGGAGTGCATTTTTCAAATGGGATATTTCCCTGGATTGTAAATTTCCATGTTATTATATTCTAGATTTGTCATTGAATTATCTACAATAGTAATCTACTATGAATATGAAAAAAACAAAAAAACAAATAGCTCTTTCCATGTAACTCCACCATCGGTCTATCTTTGTATTCGCTGCTTCAGTTCAGCTTTTTCCTGGCATTGCCAATGGAGCCACTGCTGACTTGTCTCCATCCTAATATTGCCAATGGATGGTCAGTAAACTCCTGAATCCAACCGGGATCTGTCAGTGGACTAGCTGCTGCTATGTAAATGGACCCTCAACCTGAAGCAGAATGCCGCCTGTCTCATGCGACTCTATTCTGGATCACTCACTGTCAAATAGACCCATTTTGGATCAGTTGCTGGGTCTGCTGCTTTCCTGTAAATGTATCTCCACTTTTGCTTTGAATTACTAGCTTAGCTATGTAACCCCACTCTGGATTTGTCACTGTATTAACAATTGGCATGTATATCCTTTGTTGATTGGTCACCGGATTAGTCACTATTTAAATCCTTCACAAATTGGTTGCAAGATAAGCTTTGGTCATATACACCCTCCCTGGATTGGCAACGAGGTTTGCTGCTGTAATAACTCCACCCTGCTGCCCTGAATATTTAGCCTCAATCTCTCAATGGATTGGCTGTCTCCACAAAACTCCACTTTGGATCTGTCTCTTGACTACTTGCCAACAAGTAGCAGCTGTTAAGCTATTTTTGTACAGTCCTTCCAAGTATTGACCTAAGGTTTTTGTCATTTTCCATCCTCTTCCATATGAGAAAGAAAATGTAACGCCCCTCTCAGTGGGACCTTTAGCAAACAATGTTTGAGCCACTGTTAAATGTTCCACTACCCACTTCAATGGAGCTGGCCTTCCATTGTTGATGGCATGTACACTAAGAAAGATATGCTCCCACACCACCTACCAAACTACTATCCAGCTCATTCCAGGAGCAAGTTCTCAAAGGCCACCAATTCAATTCTGGGTCTCCCCCGCCCTAGGACCACTGGAGCCTTCTTAGCTATTCAGAAAATCTATAAACTACAGTGCACTCCTGTGGCCACATATGGGGCTGAGATTTGGGGTATCATAAACAGTTCATGCATCCAGCAGGAAGAATATAGGTTTTGTAGGAAACTGCTGAGTATTCCAATTTCTACACTACAATATATATATATCACAGGGAACTCAATTTTAATTTTATATACCTGATTTTATGGGGCGCTAGGTGGCGCACTGGTGAATGGAAGCCTCTTTGTAAGGCTCCCACATCCTGGCGAACGATATCCGATAATTGATCCTTTTATCGGCGTCTAATCAGGCTGAAACTGCCCTCGCCTGTTCGGAGAAATCAGCGGAGGCTCCGGTGCAAGTTTGGAGCGGATCGTACACTGTATGCCGCCGGTGGAGACATCCTGACGTGCAGCGGGGATTACAGCCGGAGACACCAGCGAACCCGGACGGCCTGCCTGGTGACGCGAGGTCGGGGCTTTGTGGGCGCCAACTAGGCCCTGTAAGGCGCGAAAATGCCGGAGGACTGCGGAAACTCGGCGGAGGAGGACAGCGGACCCGGTTTTCCCTTCACGGAAAAACGCTGCCGGTAGAGCAGGTAATATCCTGTCCTTCCTGCTCCCTGAAAGCGACTGCAGACTCTCTACCTATTTCTGCAGACCCGGCGCGGCATATCTCTGCGGAGCGCGACTCCCACCCCTGCCATCTCCCCACCAGGACTACCGGCCAGTTCTGGGTGGGTGTCCTGCTGTCATCGGACACTCTGGAGCCCCGACTCTCTTAACCCTTGCTGCGGGGCCACCCCCGCTGGGCGTCTGCACCGCGCATGAATGGCCTTTCCCTGAGGCATCACCGCCGGCGGACATAACCACCGCTCCGGCCATAGCGCTGCATCCTTAACCTGCGTATGAACGCTGGGGTGCGAGGTCTGCTGGCTGGGGACCAGGGCTGAAACATCCTGCTATACCATAACCCTCCCGCCCTGGCATTGTGAGGGACTTACGCGCACTTCACAGATTGCTCAGAAGGTACTGGCTTTTATCCTCTGCAACGTATGTGCCTGGGGTACGCTTGGTCGTAGCACATAGTGGCGGTGCATATTCCCACAATCCTCGACAATCTGGGCCCGCACCTCTAAACATCTGCTTCTTACTCCTGCCTGGCACGTACTCCTGCATGACTACCACCTGTCCTGCGACAGCTGACTTTTTTGTGGCAGGCTCCTGAGTGTCGCACAGAGGGACGGCTGCACCGTTGTGCTCCCAGAAGACTGCCGAGTTTTACGCCTGGGGGGCGTGTTGAGCCCAGGAACAACGACTGTCGCCTACATATATCTGCTGCCCGTGGCCCCCTCTTCCCCACCACATGCGCAGGTGCTGCTACATATCGGGGTGCGGCTGGTGAGTGGGAGCTCCACGGCCTGATCTGCTGACCAGCGGGATTGCATAGGCGGTGCGACTCTTGCTGTCTTCCGACTCACGGATTCACCTGTCTTTGCTGAGCCGCTAGGATGGGTCGGCCTGACACGCGGCAACCGAAGCTTACGTTTGATGCAGCAAAAAAGACGAATCGTACCAGCCCGGACTCTCAGAAACAGATGGAGGCCAACAATCCCTCTGATAACCAGGCGACCACCTCCACGGATACCCAGGCACTCCTTTGTGAAATGCGCCAGGGATTCGCGACCATCGCAGACAAGGTGGACAGGATGTCGTCTCGTATGGATGCTGTAGTCCACAAATTGGAGGTCCATGAGGGGAGGCTGACGGAAGTGGAACAACGGGTGTCGGATGTCGAGGACACCTCCGGACAACATACGACACGTCTAGCTCGAATGGATAACTTATTGCGCACCATAGCGGCTAAGAACGAGGATTTGGAAGCGAGAAGCCGGCGTAATAATATACGCGTAGTTGGAATTCCGAAGTCCACCAATGTGGGTAGAATGGAGGAATATGTGGAGCGCCTGTTGAGGACTGCAGTGGGGTCGGAAGCATTCTCCCCCCAGTTCATAGTGGAGAGGGCGCACAGATCCCTGGGACCGGTGCCCAAGCCGGGCATGAAACCGAGGCCTATCATAGCCCGTCTATTAAACTACAGGGACAGAGATGCGGCTTTACGAGCAGCTCGATCTTCCAACAAACTAGTGTGTGATGGTAACGAATTCACAATTTATCCTGACTTCACACCCATGGTCCAGGAAGAGCGGCGCAAATTTCTGGACGTTAAAGCGAAACTTCGGGCCCTACAAATTGACTATGCGTTACTCTATCCGGCTAGACTGCGAATCACTTATCAAGCGCGCCAAAAGTTTTTCACGAACCCGCAGCAGGTTGAGGACTTCATTAAACAAGTAAAACGTTCAGCACACCAGCGTAGGGAGGAGGCGGAAGATCCTGCTCGCGGAGACGACCGGCTTGAAGATGATGAACACTGACCCCGCTGCATCTACACCATTGGATGTTGCAGGGGATCCTGTATGTGAGTACTGATATGGAGTACACAGAGTGATGGGGTCTGTGGTTACGGCCTATCCGTCTCCCCCTTCTTGACGACTTGGGCGAGGGCTAAGGCCTGGGACATGCTGAAACTGTACTGTGTCGCCAGGTACCCCCCTCTCTCCCGGCAGCTGAGGTTGGTCTGCCATGGGCAGCTGATGGAGAAGAGGGGTTGTTGTGTTGCCACCTAGAATGGTCCCTAACGGGTATTACCCATGCTGTTATTGTTGTTGTAGCAGGGATTGTTATTATCCCTGGTTGTTGAGGGAGGTGGGGAGGGTTGGGGAGGGAGCTAGCACTGACGAGTTGGGGTTGCCTCTGTGGGAGGAGGGGGGGGTTTGGGGGAATGTTTGGTTGCTACGTGACCTGTATGAAGTTCTGATACACAAGCAAAAAGCCACAGTCATTTACTTGAGGGAAGTGAATTGGTCTATAGCTATTTACGCTATGCAATTGGGGAGTATGCACTGCACATTTTTACAGCACAGCCAATTAAACCAATATGGGTGCGGGGCCTGATACTCGATGTAATTTTCTATCCTGGAATGTACGAGGACTAAAAGATGCGCATAAGCGTAGACAATTGTTGGCCTATTGGGATAGACACGATGTGCAGGTGATTATGTTACAAGAGACTCATATTCCCCCATCAACGGCTTCTACGTTTGGTGCGAGATGGGCGGGGGTGAGAGTTTTCTCAAATTTCTCCTCATATGCTAGAGGTACTGCCATTCTTATTCACCGAAATCTCCCATTCACGCTACAAGGGCAACAAACTGATAAAGAAGGTAGATATGTCATTGTCTGGGGAGGCTGGGAGGGGAGACGGTTACTATTGCCAACTGCTATGCTCCCAATGTTGACGACCCTCATTTCTTCACCCGACTCTGGGGAGGTATAATGGATATTGGCTCCAGGTATCTGGTCTGGGGCGGAGACCTTAACGTAGCCTTACACCCGAGAGTGGACAGAGCAGATGGATGCTCCACATACCATACTAAGGCGAGGGATTCCCTTGAGGGGATAGTTGATGAGGGGGGGTTGATTGATAGTTGGAGACACTTACATCCTGATTTGCTGGAGGGCACACACTTTACGTCCTACACGGGCACGTGGGCTAGACTAGATTACATCTTCGTGTCCCAGAATTTAGCCCCGAGCATTCTCACTTCTCGACATTTACCCAGAACACATTCCGACCATTGCCCTGTTTTCCTATCTTTAGATATGCCTGGCTTTCACAAACCACGCCCGCCCTGGCGACTGCATCCCAACATCCTAATTGACACTGTCTTCTGCGAAGAACTTAGAATCGACATAGCAGATTTCTTCCCCCGAAACAAAGACACGGTGGATAGTGTGGAAACGGTGTGGGAGGCATTTAAGGTCACGGTACGGGGGTGGTGTATAGCTAAAAGCTCGGGGGTGCTGAAAGATATACAACGAACACTATGCAGATTGGAAGAGGAGCTCAGAGCTTTAGAGACTCGCATGGCGCAGGGGATAGATGGGGAGGCACACAGCGTGTTCAGAACTAAACTGTCAGAGTACGAAGCGGAAGCGCAGAGAGAGGTGCATTTCAAGGTAAAACACTGGCGAGCCCGTGCTTATAATGAGGGAGGGAGACCAGGTAAAGCGTTGGCCATGGCAGTAAGGATGGCGCGAGGTTCGAACACTATCTTAGAACTAACTGCAGCAGATGGGGAGGTACACAAAGACAATGATGGTATACTCAACACACTCCAGGCACACTACGAACAGTTGTATACCTCACGAGCCGCTGGGGAGTTTGACCTGGACGGCTATCTGGGGGATATAGCACTTTGCTGGATCAGCGATGTCCACAGACAGTTTCTGGGGGCACCGCTCGAGCTGGAGGAGGTGCGAGATGCCATAATGTCCCTGAGCAACGGGAAAGCACCGGGTCATGATGGTCTCCCCGCGGAGTTTTATAAATGCTACGTGGAGATTATGGCTCCGGTGCTACGTGAGGTATTCAATGTTGCAATGGAAGTGGGGGTGCTCCCGAGATCTATGCGAGAAGTAATTATAACATCTTTACTTAAACCTGGGAAGATTGCCACACAGTGTGACTCATATCGCCCTCTGTCGTTACTGAATTGCGACGCCAAAATCCTGGCGAAGGTACTTGCGACCAGACTTTCCTTACTTATGACCACGATCATTTTGCCTGACCAGTCCGGCTTTGTCCCCACGAGATCCACATCGCATAACCTTCGCACGGTATTTTCCCTCATTCAAACTGTTCACCCGGAGATTCCCCTTGCCGGGTTTTTTTTGGATGCCTCAAAGGCATTCGATTCTGTGGAATGGGGATTCCTCTTCGCGGTCTTGCAAAAGATGGGATTCCCCCCTGTCTTTGTGGCCTGGGTACGGTTACTCTACACATCTCCAATGGCGAGAGTGCTTGCAAATGGTCAACTTACTGCCGCTTTCGCGATAACGAGGGGGACCCGACAGGGGTGCCCCCTTTCCCCATTACTTTTCGCGGTGGCAATTGAGCCGCTGGCCTGTCGCATCCGACAGCTCCACAAACCCAGCGCCTTCAATTGCTTTCAGCGCCAACTCTCAATTTCGTTGTATGCCGATGATGTCACACTTTACGTTAAGGATCCCCAGACTAATCTTAATTCGCTATTGCGGGAGTTCGTTACCTTCGGATACCTTTCAGGTGTCTCTATCAATCAATCAAGACATTTGTAGAGCGCACTACTTACCCGGAGGGTCTCAAGGCGCTTGGGGGAGGGGGGGGGGTGCTGCTACTGCTCGAACAGCCAGGTCTTGAGCTTCTTCCTGAAGGAGAGGTGGTCTTGGGTCAGGCGCAGGTCGGTCGGGAGGGAGTTCCAGTTCTTGGCGGCCAGGTAGGAGAAGGACCTTCCTCCTGTTGTCGCTCTTCGGACGCGGGGAACGGCGGCGAGGGCGTGACTGGCTGATCGGAGGTGGCGTTTGGGAGCGTAGAAGTTGATGCGGTTGTTGAGGTAGCTCGGGCCCTGATCGTGAAGGGCTTTGTGTGCGTGGGTGAGGAGACGGAAGGTGATTCTTTTGTTGACGGGGAGCCAATGGAGGTCTCTCAGATGTCCGGAGATGTGGCTGTGTCGTAGGATGTCGAGGATGAGTCTGGCTGAGGTGTTCTGGATCCGCTGGAGTCTCTTCTGGAGCTTGGCGGTGGTTCCGGCGTAGAGGGCGTTGCCGTAGTCCAGACGGCTGGTGACGAGGGCCTGGGTGACCGTCTTCCTGGTCTCGGTGGGGATCCACCGGAAGATCTTCCGTAGCATGCGCAGGATGTTGAAGCACGACGAGGAGACGGCGTTGACTTGTCTGGTCATGGAGAGGGAGGAGTCCAGGATGAAGCCCAGGTTGCGTGCGTGGTCTGTCGGTTTAGGTGCGGTGCCCAGGGCGGGGGGCCACCAGGAGTCGTCCCAGGCGGAGGGCGAGGAGCCCAGGATGAGGACTTCCGTCTTGTCTGAGTTCAGTTTCAGGCGGCTGGTCGTCATCCACTCGGCTACGTCTTTCATCCCTTCGTGAAGGTTGGCTCTGGCGGCGGCGGGGTCGTTGGTCAGGGAGAGGATCAGCTGGGTGTCGTCCGTGTAGGAGATGATGTTGAGGTTGTGCTGGCGTGCGATGGCCGCGAGGGGGCTCGTGTAGACGTTGAAGAGGGTGGGGCTCAGCGAGGATCCTTGAGGGACGCCGCAGATGACTTCGGTTAATTGGAACAAATCCCAGCTCTTCCCGCTGACACCGGCAGTCACCGAATTCCCGCTAGATTACCCGCTTGAGTGGTGCACTTCGGAACTACGCTACCTAGGGATACAGATCTCAAGAGACAAAGGGGAGACATTGCGAATGAACTACGGAGTGGCCATCACCAAATTGACAGATTCAGTGACGCGGTGGATCAAACTGCCCTTGTCTATGGCGGCGAGAATCTCCCTTGTCAAAATGGTGGTACTACCGCGTTTCTTGTATATGTTCCTTAATATTCCCTATCACCCAGGCGCATATTTTTTTAAAACCTTACGCTCGGAACTTATCCGACTGGTGTGGGGGGGAAGGCAGGCTAGGCTCCGCTGGGCAGTATTGACACAACCCTATGGAGCGGGGGGCTTTGATGTCCCGGACTTCAAAATATACTATTTAAGTGCTCAAGCGCACTACCTGTATCATTGGCTACGCCCAACTGCTTTCATGCCACAAGTGGCAGCGGAGGACTGGATAGCGCACCTGCTGCCATTGGAGGGAGTGGTGCACGCCCCCACAGCCGCGCTGGAGATGCATTCTAACACGGTGTCCTGCACGATAGAGGCATGGCACAAAATAGGGACGCGATTGCAAACCCCGTTACTTTATACGACTCGTATGCCACTATCCTACCACCCACAGATGACGCTCTTGCGAGAGGTAGGATTCCAACGAATGTGCAGGAGGTTGAAGGTGGGGGTGTGGGGGGATCTATTCCGTGATGGGAAGTTCCGATCTCGAGATGACTTTTTTGGAGATAGCGCACATACCCCTCTGGAGCTCTTCTACTACCTGCGGCTCAGGGAAGGCTTGAGAGCCTTATTACCTGATTATCCTCATGAACCCCCCAGCCTAGCCCCGCTCACTGTAGTGTTGAACAGCTCTGATGGCGCACACCTGGTTTCTAAACTGTATAAGTGCATTCGAGAGGAATTACCTGTAGTAACTAGTGCGGCTAGAGCGCACTGGGCAGGTGATTTTGGAAGTGATATCACAGATGCACAATGGAAGTACTGCTGTGATTTGTTAGGAGAGGTGATGTCTAGCTGTCGCTTTAAAATCATACATTACAAATTCCTCCATAGGTTGTACTACACTCCAGCTCGGAAGTTTCGGTTCGGGCTCGCCGACTCGGACAGGTGTGAGCGATGCAGACGGGAAGGAGCGGACTTCTTCCATTTATCATGGACCTGCCCGCAAGTACAGGAATACTGGGCACGGGTCTGTGAGGGCCTGTCCCACATGATAGGTGCTGCACTGACCCCAGAGCCGATGTTGTTCCTTCTAGGCTATACTGCGCAGATAGCACGGACAGTTAGGAAGTTCACTAATGTAGCACTACTGTTGGCACGGAGACACTTAGCATGTAGATGGGGCCGGGGCCGCGCTCCTAAGTTTAAGGTGTGGATGCATGATATGTTATACTGTCAGGAGCAGTACAGTGTGTTTTCAGAACTGGTACCTCTACGCTCGAGACCGGCAGACATCTGGGGCCCCCTGCAGGCCTACCTTATCGCTAAACCATCGCAAGGGGAGGAAGACACTGACAATACCGACACAACACACACACAGATTATCTAACTGGCTTGTTCTCATTTCACACTTCCTGGCCTGTGCTGGGAGGGGTATATTGGAGGATTGTTGCATTGTTAGAGATATCTCCGGTATGGAGCTTCCTCTCCGGAGTCTATGTATTATTTGACTGATGAACTACCTTTGAAATTGTGCTGCATGCCTTGCATAGTGGGTTTTTTTCAGGCACTATCTAACGCCACTGCATTGACTTGACCTCGCTGGCTATCCTACCATGCTACCTACTTGCATCATCTTCCCTGGTGGAACTGCATTGTTGTTTAACTAATGTGTAATGCCTCTATCCCCTTGCATTCCATTCTGCGGCTGTGATCTACCGATTCTGTTATGACATATCACGCCTTTTTGACTATACACCTTTGTGAGACTTGGCCCTTTCCCCAAAATTTTTCGCCTTTTTATTTCCCTTTTAAATCAGAATGCCCTCATGGTAACAACAATGTATAGGCCTTGTGTAGTGAGGAAAGCCCTGTGTACTGTGAAACTGATGTTAAGATGCAGGTGTCTTATACCCCTAACATGGCTGCCACTGACCACTGCTGCTGCAGCGGGGTTTAGTGGGCGCATTCTAGTGGCTAGGGCCTGGCTGGAACCCTCCAAACAATGTATCAACTTAGCCTGCCAGCCTGCCCACAGGTAGAATGGTGGAACCTCCTAGAACCCCCTGGAACCTTCTGGAAGAGGTGAGGTGACACCAACTGCCACTGCCAACTGTCAACTGGCACTGTATAGGGAAAGGAAGGTAAACTTTCCTGTCAGAGGGACTAAGGGGAGACCTGGGGAAGTACCTACGCAGGAGGATAGGCAGTGGGGGTCAGGGCAGGGTCTTATGATGCTGGAATGACAGGGCCTAGTGTGCTGCTTTACAAGTATTGAGGCATCCTGTACCCCCCCCCACTGACCTAACCCCGCGGCAGGGAACCCCCAGGGACCACTTGAAGGGATTGGCTGAGAAGAACTTGGAACACCAGCCACCAAACTATTCCCCCCTTCAAGGAACAAGAAACCAAGCAACAAAACTAAGGGCGTAAGGAACATCACGCCAACAAGAAACTAAGCTTCTATTTACAAGGGCGCAAGAAACATCACGCCAACAAGAAACTAAGCCTCTATTTACAAGGGCGCAAGAAACCTAAAGCGCTAAGAAGAAATTAAATCATCACAGGACTTTTGAAGAAGCAAACAGGTATTGGCGCGGTACTGACCCTGCGTTTCCTGATGTCACCTGGGGTCTCCCTTGCTAACCTGCTACTGGGGTGTCATCTGTCCTGTATATCTAGCGCTGCCCTTGCTGACCCTGTGAAGAGCGCTGAAGTAATGGAGGGGGTTGCTGCCTTCTGAAGCGCTATATTTGCCTGAACTGCAGCACCCTGAACTGAATGTTATTAGACCTGCTGGTCTTGCCCCCACCTCGTGTGGGCCAAAGCGCTATAGCCCTGCACCCTGCTGTCTGTGAAGCGCTAGAATCCTGGGCGTGATTCCTGCCTGAAGCGCTATATTCTGTGGTGCCCTTCAGCAGCGCTACCTGGAATGAACTGTCTGCCGAGCGCTACCTCTGCTGTGAATTGCCTGCTATATCGTAGCGCTGTGAATCCTGAAAAGCGCTATCCCCCTGAAGCGCTGTGTCACCAAGAACTTCTGTGGCTCTAGAAGTTGCTGCCTTCTGAAGCGCTGACTCCCTGCTCCCCCAACGCTCCTTTGCTGTCCCTGTGAAGAGTGCTGAGGTACTGAAGGGGGTTGCTGCCTTGTGAAGTGCTGTACCTGCAGGGTGCTATTATCTAAACCTGATTGCCTGCTGAAGCGCTGTCCCCAGCATTGCCTGTGGCCAAGCGCTGTCATGTGAGGAACTGAGGTAGTGCCCAGGGAAGCGCTGTAATTTCACTCCAAGCGCTTTCTTGAATGTCCCATAGAAGCGCTGTAATTGTGCCTCCAAGCGCTCTCTTGTAGGCCCCAGAGAAACGCTGTATTTTTTTACCTTAAGTGCTCACCTGTTGGCCCCTATGTGCCTCTAGTGATGTGGAGGCCATTAAGTTACTGTTTATGCCTGAGGACAGGCTTGCCATTCATTAACTGTTTGGGCCCTGGTTCCGGCGTAGGCCTAAAGACATACTGAGTTCACCTGCGATGGCTTAGCCCTGCATAGGGGAGTCCAAGGCATAGTAAAATGCTCATTGAGAATGCTTTACTGAATTGCTTATTGAAATGTTCACCTTAATTAACAGAAATGTTTTACTAGTCTAAAGCAAGGCCTGTGCTTGCTTAATGAGATGTTGCTCTCTAGCAATGAGTAATGTTCTATTTATAAGTTACTTAATGAAATGCCTATGCCTGATTCCTTCCCTGTAATGTTTACTCCTGATTAGGGGGATGTTACCTATGATTGGGGAAGAGTTTTGAAGTGGTTATTCCTGCTTGGAACCAGGATTATTCTGAACTATAGAAGTTTTATTACACCCCTGCCCCAGTGTTATAACCTCTACTTATTTACAGGATTACTCTTGGGTGCTGAGAGGTTTATGCCTGCTTAATGTAGGAATTAGAATGTTGATCCTGGCCTGGGGGTGGAAACGCCAACAGCTGCATAATGAACTGTGTCTGCTGACTAATGAAACATTTATTCATGTTGGTTGAAAGGTGGAGCACATGCCCACAGTTATGGAGTGAGGTGCTCCTTGCTTTAAAGAAATGTTTACATTTACTAAAAGGCTTTACATGCATAAACCAAGTCTTCTAAGCTCAGGCTTGCCTGTTAAAAATGGTTATCTCTGCCTTGAAGAGTTGTTAACTGTTGATTGCTGAGTAGGGGAACGTTAATGCTATAAGCATATAGTTACACTGCCTAATGAGATGTTTTATCCGCAGTGGCGTGTTTTTATTCCTGCCATAGGAGTTTCATTCCTGCCTAAGGAAATGGTTAATGACATGTTTTACCCTCAGTGAAGTGTTTTACTTCTGCTAAACTGATTATCTCTATTGCAGGAAATGTTTTACCTGTAAGCTCCTGATTAATAGGGGGAAGGCCCTGCCTGTTCAGGCATTAGGTAATAGGATGGTGTGTGATGCCTAAAGGAATACTTTATGCCTAATGAAAGGTGTTGACCTCATTTGAGGCAATGTTTACTCCTGCCCAGGGAAGGGTCTCATACCCCTGCTATAACAGAGATCTACTTACACCTGCTCAATGTAGGGATTTCTACTTCCCTGATGGAATGTTGGTGTAGCCCTGATACAGTTAAACCTGCACAAGGGGATGGTTACCTAGATTGCAATGTTTTCTCCTAGTTAGTGCTGGCTAATGCAATGGTTAGCTGGGCCCAATGAGAAGTTCTCCCAAAGGGATGCCCAACCTTGTTATATGGAATAATTATTCTTAATGAAATGTTTAATTCCTATTACAGGAGGAGAGTTACGTCCACATACTTTTGTGGCAAATGAAATGTTTCATATTTAAGGAAATGTTTGAACTACACTTAACAAATTGTTTATTCCTACAGCGGGGAGATGTTTCTGTTATGGAACTGTCCCTTTGTTTACCTGAGGAAATGGATATTGATGCTTAATGCAGTGTTGTTCTTATGACTTTGAGATGTATTCCTTTCAGGTACTGACCAAGAAGCAAGGCGTAGGTTGGGCCTGTGTCCCACTAAAAATGTATTTAACTATTTATTGATCCAATATTTAATATTTATTGCAGAACGGATATTTATTCATCTAATATTGATCGCAAGTTTTGAGACACATGTATTTTAAATGAATTTATGATTTCCCTGATCCTGCTCTATCTATCTGATTATTTATCTTAATACAAATCACTTGTTTTTATACAAGCTCTGGAGTGGAGTCATTTATTGCGTGCCCAGGTTTCTGTCTCAGTGTGAGTGTGTGCTGCCTGATCGCTTAACACATGTGCTTTCGGATGCCTACCCGCTCGTGCCATGCTACCCGAGGGGACTGGTGACCCCAGTTCCAACATATTGGTGGCAGCGGTGGGATCCAGGACCTGTGACCATGCAACACCCTCCATTGGGACAGGGTGCACAGCAATTGGGCTGCACAATTATTGTGTGTGCAAGCCTTAGGAATTGACCCCTCCACTGTCTAGCCTGTGAGTGTATCAGGGCCTGTTGGACCTCATTCTGTCGCCACATCCTAGAACCTTTTTCCTGAATTATCTGAGTCCTCACCTGGCACTGGAGTGTTGTGTCAGGGGATGGGGGTGCCTGTTGGGCGGAGGGAAGAAGGAACTCCGTACCACTTTGGGGCACGGGTAGGAGCCCACCCAGAGGGGAGAGGGGATGGGGACAGGAGGGGCAGGTCACACCCAGGGAGGCGGTCACACCAGAGAACCTTGGAAGGGGGGGTGTGTCGTCAAAGAGGTTAGAGCAGAAAAGGGAGAGTGTGAGCCTTGTAATGAAGGAAGGGAAGCTGGTGCACAGGCTTCAGCTAACAGAGACAGAGCTGAAGACCTTGAAATCATGTGTGCCAGGTACTTCCATGGTGGCAGCGTACCCGAGGTTCGGGATTGGACCAGTCACGGGGTGTAGAACCTGGACTGGGGTTTCAGGTGCAGGGATTGCCTGACCTGGAGGGTGGGGTACCAGTAACTATGGACCATACCAGTGTGACTTCCAGGGGTACCTATCCGGGGAGGAGGGTGCGGAACCCTGGAAGGGGGTGCAGAGGGAGGAAGGACTCTCCTCTGGCACTGGTCCAGCCACGGGGTTAAAGATCCTGGGTTGGGTGGCCAGGTTCAGGGGTTGCCTGACCTGGCGGCAGGAATCTCTGTATTCAGAGTTCCCCCGGTTGGGACTCTCAGGGGTACTACTCCAGGTGGGAGGGTGCGGAACCCTGGGAGGGGGTGCAGGGAGAGGTAGGTCTTGCCCCTGTCACTAATTCAACTTAAGGGTTTAGACCCTAGGTTGAGGAGGAGAGTGGAAAAAGGTACCACGGGCCTGGGGCGACTGCCCCCCACTCTGAGAGAGAGTAAGGGCCAGAGACATCTGGATTGGAGGTCTGTCCTGGCCGCATCCCACTAGGAACACCAGTGGGGTGGTTGGATTAGCGAGAATGTCATGGTGGTATTGGGCCTGCGTCCACCTTTTTCCGCCCCAAGCAGGGAAGCCCATCAAGGGAATGATCGGTCTACCCTGGCTTTTGGCTGGGGGGGAGATGTGTGAGACTTGGCCCTTTCCCCAAAATTTTTCGCCTTTTTATTTCCCTTTTAAATCAGAATGCCCTCATGGTAACAACAATGTATAGGCCTTGTGTAGTGAGGAAAGCCCTGTGTACTGTGAAACTGATGTTAAGATGCAGGTGTCTTATACCCCTAACATGGCTGCCACTGACCACTGCTGCTGCAGCGGGGTTTAGTGGGCGCATTCTAGTGGCTAGGGCCTGGCTGGAACCCTCCAAACAATGTATCAACTTAGCCTGCCAGCCTGCCCACAGGTAGAATGGTGGAACCTCCTAGAACCCCCTGGAACCTTCTGGAACAGGTGAGATGACACCAACTGCCACTGCCAACTGTCAACTGGCACTGTATAAGGAAAGGAAGGTAAACTTTCCTGTCAGAGGGACTAAGGGGAGACCTGGGGAAGTACCTACGCAGGAGGATAGGCAGTGGGGGTCAGGGCAGGGTCTTATGATGCTGGAATGACAGGGCCTAGTGTGCTGCTTTACAAGTATTGAGGCATCCTGTACCCCCCCCACTGACCTAACCCCGCGGCAGGGAACCCCCAGGGACCACTTGAAGGGATTGGCTGAGAAGAACTTGGAACACCAGCCACCAAACTATTCCCCCCTTCAAGGAACAAGAAACCAAGCAACAAAACTAAGGGCGTAAGGAACATCACGCCAACAAGAAACTAAGCTTCTATTTACAAGGGCGCAAGAAACATCACGCCAACAAGAAACTAAGCCTCTATTTACAAGGGCGCAAGAAACCTAAAGCGCTAAGAAGAAATTAAATCATCACAGGACTTTTGAAGAAGCAAACAGGTATTGGCGCGGTACTGACCCTGCGTTTCCTGATGTCACCTGGGGTCTCCCTTGCTAACCTGCTACTGGGGTGTCACCTGTCCTGTATATCTAGCGCTGCCCTTGCTGACCCTGTGAAGAGCGCTGAAGTAATGGAGGGGGTTGCTGCCTTCTGAAGCGCTATATTTGCCTGAACTGCAGCACCCTGAACTGAATGTTATTAGACCTGCTGGTCTTGCCCCCACCTCGTGTGGGCCAAAGCGCTATAGCCCTGCACCCTGCTGTCTGTGAAGCGCTAGAATCCTGGGCGTGATTCCTGCCTGAAGCGCTATATTCTGTGGTGCCCTTCAGCAGCGCTACCTGGAATGAACTGTCTGCCGAGCGCTACCTCTGCTGTGAATTGCCTGCTATATCGTAGCGCTGTGAATCCTGAAAAGCGCTATCCCCCTGAAGCGCTGTGTCACCAAGAACTTCTGTGGCTCTAGAAGTTGCTGCCTTCTGAAGCGCTGACTCCCTGCTCCCCCAACGCTCCTTTGCTGTCCCTGTGAAGAGTGCTGAGGTACTGAAGGGGGTTGCTGCCTTGTGAAGTGCTGTACCTGCAGGGTGCTATTATCTAAACCTGATTGCCTGCTGAAGCGCTGTCCCCAGCATTGCCTGTGGCCAAGCGCTGTCATGTGAGGAACTGAGGTAGTGCCCAGGGAAGCGCTGTAATTTCACTCCAAGCGCTTTCTTGAATGTCCCATAGAAGCGCTGTAATTGTGCCTCCAAGCGCTCTCTTGTAGGCCCCAGAGAAACGCTGTATTTTTGACCTTAAGTGCTCACCTGTTGGCCCCTATGTGCCTCTAGTGACGTTGAGGCCATTAAGTTACTGTTTATGCCTGAGGACAGGCTTGCCATTCATTAACTGTTTGGGCCCTGGTTCCGGCGTAGGCCTAAAGACATACTGAGTTCACCTGCGATGGCTTAGCCCTGCATAGGGGAGTCCAAGGCATAGTAAAATGCTCATTGAGAATGCTTTACTGAATTGCTTATTGAAATGTTCACCTTAATTAACAGAAATGTTTTACTAGTCTAAAGCAAGGCCTGTGCTTGCTTAATGAGATGTTGCTCTCTAGCAATGAGTAATGTTCTATTTATAAGTTACTTAATGAAATGCCTATGCCTGATTCCTTCCCTGTAATGTTTACTCCTGATTAGGGGGATGTTACCTATGATTGGGGAAGAGTTTTGAAGTGGTTATTCCTGCTTGGAACCAGGATTATTCTGAACTATAGAAGTTTTATTACACCCCTGCCCCAGTGTTATAACCTCTACTTATTTACAGGATTACTCTTGGGTGCTGAGAGGTTTATGCCTGCTTAATGTAGGAATTAGAATGTTGATCCTGGCCTGGGGGTGGAAACGCCAACAGCTGCATAATGAACTGTGTCTGCTGACTAATGAAACATTTATTCATGTTGGTTGAAAGGTGGAGCACATGCCCACAGTTATGGAGTGAGGTGCTCCTTGCTTTAAAGAAATGTTTACATTTACTAAAAGGCTTTACATGCATAAACCAAGTCTTCTAAGCTCAGGCTTGCCTGTTAAAAATGGTTATCTCTGCCTTGAAGAGTTGTTAACTGTTGATTGCTGAGTAGGGGAACGTTAATGCTATAAGCATATAGTTACACTGCCTAATGAGATGTTTTATCCGCAGTGGCGTGTTTTTATTCCTGCCATAGGAGTTTCATTCCTGCCTAAGGAAATGGTTAATGACATGTTTTACCCTCAGTGAAGTGTTTTACTTCTGCTAAACTGATTATCTCTATTGCAGGAAATGTTTTACCTGTAAGCTCCTGATTAATAGGGGGAAGGCCCTGCCTGTTCAGGCATTAGGTAATAGGATGGTGTGTGATGCCTAAAGGAATACTTTATGCCTAATGAAAGGTGTTGACCTCATTTGAGGCAATGTTTACTCCTGCCCAGGGAAGGGTCTCATACCCCTGCTATAACAGAGATCTACTTACACCTGCTCAATGTAGGGATTTCTACTTCCCTGATGGAATGTTGGTGTAGCCCTGATACAGTTAAACCTGCACAAGGGGATGGTTACCTAGATTGCAATGTTTTCTCCTAGTTAGTGCTGGCTAATGCAATGGTTAGCTGGGCCCAATGAGAAGTTCTCCCAAAGGGATGCCCAACCTTGTTATATGGAATAATTATTCTTAATGAAATGTTTAATTCCTATTACAGGAGGAGAGTTACGTCCACATACTTTTGTGGCAAATGAAATGTTTCATATTTAAGGAAATGTTTGAACTACACTTAACGAATTGTTTATTCCTACAGCGGGGAGATGTTTCTGTTATGGAACTGTCCCTTTGTTTACCTGAGGAAATGGATATTGATGCTTAATGCAGTGTTGTTCTTATGACTTTGAGATGTATTCCTTTCAGGTACTGACCAAGAAGCAAGGCGTAGGTTGGGCCTGTGTCCCACTAAAAATGTATTTAACTATTTATTGATCCAATATTTAATATTTATTGCAGAACGGATATTTATTCATCTAATATTGATCGCAAGTTTTGAGACACATGTATTTTAAATGAATTCATGATTTCCCTGATCCTGCTCTATCTATCTGATTATTTATCTTAATACAAATCACTTGTTTTTATACAAGCTCTGGAGTGGAGTCATTTATTGCGTGCCCAGGTTTCTGTCTCAGTGTGAGTGTGTGCTGCATGATCGCTTAACACATGTGCTTTCGGATGCCTACCCGCTCGTGCCATGCTACCCTAGGGGACTGGTGACCCCAGTTCCAACATATTTGTGGCAGCGGTGGGATCCAGGACCTGTGACCATGCAACACCCTCCATTGGGACAGGGTGCACAGCAATTGGGCTGCACAATTATTGTGTGTGCAAGCCTTAGGAATTGACCCCTCCACTGTCTAGCCTGTGAGTGTATCAGGGCCTGTTGGACCTCATTCTGTCGCCACATCCTAGAACCTTTTTCCTGAATTATCTGAGTCCTCACCTGGCACTGGAGTGTTGTGTCAGGGGATGGGGGTGCCTGTTGGGCGGAGGGAAGAAGGAACTCCGTACCACTTTGGGGCACGGGTAGGAGCCCACCCAGAGGGGAGAGGGGATGGGGACAGGAGGGGCAGGTCACACCCAGGGAGGCGGTCACACCAGAGAACCTTGGAAGGGGGGGTGTGTCGTCAAAGAGTTTAGAGCAGAAAAGGGAGAGTGTGAGCCTTGTAATGAAGGAAGGGAAGCTGGTGCACAGGCTTCAGCTAACAGAGACAGAGCTGAAGACCTTGAAATCATGTGTGCCAGGTACTTCCATGGTGGCAGCGTACCCGAGGTTCGGGGTTTGGACCAGTCACGGGGTGTAGAACCTGGACTGGGGTTTCAGGTGCAGGGATTGCCTGACCTGGAGGGTGGGGTACCAGTAACTATGGACCCTACCAGTGTGACTTCCAGGGGTACCTATCCGGGGAGGAGGGTGCGGAACCCTGGAAGGGGGTGCAGAGGGAGGAAGGACTCTCCTCTGGCACTGGTCCAGCCACGGGGTTAAAGATCCTGGGTTGGGTGGCCAGGTTCAGGGGTTGCCTGACCTGGCGGCAGGAATCTCTGTATTCAGAGTTCCCCCGGTTGGGACTCTCAGGGGTACTACTCCAGGTGGGAGGGTGCGGAACCCTGGGAGGGGGTGCAGGGAGAGGTAGGTCTTGCCCCTGTCACTAATTCAACTTAAGGGTTTAGACCCTAGGTTGAGGAGGAGAGTGGAAAAAGGTACCACGGGCCTGGGGCGACTGCCCCCCACTCTGAGAGAGAGAGTAAGGGCCAGAGACAGTTCCTCAATTGCTCCCCTAAAGCAATGATCTGATGTGAATGTATTACTTCTCTCGTGTATTGCTGATGGTTGACCCTAACTACACTCCCTGGGTTTGAGAGTTCAATGCCTCTGATTGCAATAATACATGTGTATCGCTGCCGGCCTTGTATGGTTGTAGGCGCACTGCTGTGTATGACTGCTTGAATGTTAATAAAAGTTTATAATCCCAAAAAAAAAAAATATATATATACCTGATTTTATACGTGCCCGACCTGCTCTTTTTTTGGCTATCAGTATTGAAGAATCAGGATGCCTCCCTTACCCGAGAGATTATTAGCGACTGTGTCATGTGTGAGAAAGGGATGGATATCCCTTGGTTGAGTGGAATGCAACAAAATTTGCACAGTATCAACAAGGAACATATTTTCTTAGATCCAAGTACAGTTGAAACTGTGTCCAAAAAGGAACTGAGAGATGACCTCTATTCTTTTTACAACAAAGAAAGGATGGTTCGAGAACCCACAAAATCTTCTGTCCTTAAATATATGTCCACCGAACAGTATTATCACCCTTTGCATATATATATCTCACTTTACCCATGAGCCGCTGGGAAAGGAGCCTATTATTCCATCTAATAGCTGGAACTGTCAGTTTGCACTGTGCTTTCCTCTTGGCTACCACCTCAACCTCAATCATACACCATGTCTTTGTGATGGGAGGAGTGGTTAATCAATTATACATTTTTTATTCTTTTGTAAGTATTATAGCAAATATTCTAAGTGGCTTTTTTTTAAAATTATTTTTATTGGTATTTCAAAACAATGCAATACAGTGTCACATAAAGATTCAAAATACGATAGTCATCTTAGTATGGCAACAGAAACGTGTGAGAATACATCTGTAACATAGGAGCAATCCGTTGTACAAATCAAAGCATGGGTGGGTAACCATAAGTCAAGAATTACAGTTCTATTCTGTATCAGAGCCAGTGCTTTCCGTATCAGAAGGTGGGTCGCAAATGTTCCCTCTGTATTTATTCCACGCTCCCCAGACCCTATTCCATTTCTTGGGACAACCCCTATTTTGAAACACTGCCCGTTCTGCAACCATCGCAGCATCCATATCCCGCCTCCAGGCCGATATCGAAGGTGACAGTCCCCCTCCCCACCTCTGCGCTATATTCCGCTTCGCCACCATCATACCTAGTGTCATCCAGGTCTGCCCATATCGTGTGAGATCGTTGGGCTCCCAAATGTTCAGGAGGCATCGCTTGGGGTCAGGCAGGAAGGAGAGTTCCTCAGACTGAGATATGGTGCGCATCACTTGGACCCAGTAGTGTGCAATGTGGGGGCATTCCCATATCGTATGGTAGAAGCTACCTATTTCCCCACAACCCCTCAGGCAGTATGGGTGAGCTATCCTCTTCATCTTGTGTAGTGCATCCCTTGTGTAATATGATCTGTGAAGTATACGGAGTTGGACTAGGCGAAGACGCGAAGGGATACCTATTTCTTTCGGGGATGAAGTGGCTTCCTGCCACTCTGAGTCGTCAATGTCACCACAGTCATGCGTCCATTTCTCCCGCAGGGCTTCTAGAGGGTCGAGTAAGTTATTTACCAGTTTCCTATAGGTTAGAGATGTCGCCTTCGAAGGCATAAAGTCAGTCAGGAGCCTGTCTTCTAGTGGGGATGCCTCTGGGATATCCGTTCCGGATTTGAACGCTGCTGTCAACGCATGCCGCACCTGTGTGTACCTAAAACGTTCTGTCAGCGCCAAGTCATATTGCTGTTGCAGCGTCTCAAAAGGTAGCACCTGCCCCTTCTGCCACAGATCTCCAATGGTCGAGATGCCCATAGCATCCCAGCGGTCGAAGCCCTTGGAGTGCCTCAGTCGTCCCAGCTGTTTTATGTCCCACAACGGGGTCAGTTGCGTCAGCACGCCCCGCCATTTCAACCTGCCTAGCGCCGCATGCCACACTATGAGCGTGTGATGCAGTGGACCGATCATTGTGGAGATCAACGTTTTATCATACAGGGGGGACAGCATGCCAGGGAGACCCAACTGTGCTCTGTCTGCCTTTAAAGCTGGTTCAGACTGGGGGAGATGAAGCCATTGGTTGACGGTCTTTAACTGCGACGCCCAATAGTACAGTTGGACGTCCGGGAGTGCTATGCCTCCATCGTACCAGCCGCGCGTGAGCTTGGCTTGCGCTATGCGGGCCGGCTTGGTGCCCCATAGAAGCACCGAGACGTTCGCCGCGATGGTTTTGAAGTACGCAGGGGGGACAGAGTAAGGTGTGTTTTCTAGAACGTAGAGGAAGCGCGGCAGGGCCATCATTTTGAACAGGGCGGCTTTACCTAATAGTGTCAGCGGCAGTGATGCCCAGTGTCGGACGTCACGCTTGAGGCGGTCAAGAGGGGGCTGTAGATTGTGTGTGCGGAAAACATCAGGGTCAGCCGTAACGTATATCCCTAAGTATTTGAACCCCGCATCCGAGATCCGCAGCGGGCAAGAGTCCAGCAAGCGCGGCGCAGGGCCGCGCAGTATGTACATGGTGGACTTGGACCAGTTGAACGAATAACCGGAAGCTCTTCCGTATGCCGTGCAGACATCTAGCAGTGTGTTAATCGAGCGCTTGGGCGAGGTGAGATATATTAAAACATTGTCGGCGTAAAGGGAAATTTTATCTTCCCAGTCATCCGTCCAGCGGATACCACTGATCGTGGGCTCCCACCTAATCCACTCGGCCAGAGGTTCAAGGACCATGGCAAATAACAATGGGGATAGTGGGCAGCCTTAGCGCGTGCCCCTAAACAACGGGAAGTCTGCCGAGATGTAGCCATTAGCGGCTACATGCGCCATCGGTCTTGCATACAGCAGACGGACCCAGGAGCAAAACTTTGGGCCGAAACCAAAGTGACGTAGCACCGCAAATAGAAAGGGCCAGTGGACCGTGTCAAACGCCATTTGGGCGTCGAGGGATAATATCACCGCGGGCTCTAAGAGATACTGCGCGCGCGCCAGTGCACCGTGTACTCTGCGTAAGTTAAGCGCTGTGTTCCTGCCCGGCATAAAGCCGGATTGGTCCTTATGCACGAGTTTGGGCAGATGGGACGTGAGGCGTTGTGCCAACAGTTTCGCGAGTATTTTAGCCTCTGCGTTAATAAGTGAGATTGGGCGGTACAACGTGCAGAGGTCAGCTGGTTTCCCTGGTTTTAGGATTGCAACAATCGTGGCCGTGCGCTGATCTAGCGGGAGTTCCCCTGCCTCTAAGCTTTCCGCAAACATACGTATCAAGTGTGGTGCAAGCGTGTCTGCCTGTTGCTTGTATAAGTCAACTGGTATTCCATTGGGTCCCAGTGCCTTACCCGTCTGCAGGGCTTTAATCGCCAATTGTACCTCACCAGTCGTTAGGTCTGCGTCCAGGGCCTGAGCCTCCTCCTCTGTCAGCGACGGCATTTTAAGATCTCTAATGTAGGTGTATGCTTCGTCTTCTGAGATCGTAGACTCCGACGCGTATACTGTTTCGTAGTGACGAGCTAGTGCGTGTACTATTGTAGCAGGATCTCTAATAGGGTCCCCTCCCCCTATCGCCAGTTGTGATATCCACCTGTCTCGCCTGTCACGTCTGTCGAGCCAAGCCAGCAACTTGCCTGCTTTGTCGCCCATTTCGTAAATTTTGTGTCTCGTGGCCGACAGTTGCAGCTTGACTTCCTCCATCAGGTGTGTTTTATGACGATGTTGAGCTATTCGTAAAAAGTGTGTGCTGTATTGGGGTTTGGGTCCGCCGCATGCCTCGCCTCTGCCCCAGCCATCGCTTTCTCCAGAGCCAAGAGTTCCGCCCGCCCCTCCCGCCTAAGCGCTGTAATGGAGACTATTGCATGTCCCCGAAGTACTGTTTTGTAGGCCTCCCACAGAGTGGTGGCAGATGACACCGAGCCTGTGTTGTCTCGGAAGTACTGTTTGGTTCCCACCTTCAGCTCCTTCCTGATCTTAGAATTTTGGAGGTATGCAGCGCGGATCGGATAAATCCGACGCCGTGTGGGTTGGTGATGTGCGTAGGTAAGCAGTAGCGGGGAGTGATCAGAGATACCACGCGGCCTTATTTCCACCCTGGACACAGTACCCGGACCACCCGGTGAGCTAAGGAAATAGTCAAGCCTAGTGAGAGTGTTGTGTACACTGGAGTGATATGTGTACTGTCGGTCCTGGGGATTGTATTTCCTCCAGAGGTCTTCCAGTCCCATAGCAGCCAGGAAGCCCTCCAGTCGTGTTGTACCTGCTGGTGCCAATTTCGGGGGGGCCCTGTCCATTAGGCTATCAGCTACCAAATTAAAATCACCCCCAAGAAGCAAATCTCCCTCAGGGAGTCCCAGTATGAAAGTGCTAAGGTCCGACAGGGCCATCGTCTGTAACGCAGGTGGGATGTAAACGTAAACGATGTTAACAGGCTTACCCTCCCATTGTGCGTGTATAGCGGCAAACCTACCCGCCGTATCTGACTTGGTCGAAAGTATGAGGAGGGGGAACTGTTTTTTCACTAGAACACCGACTCCCCTGGACCCAGAAGTGAACTCGGAGTGGACCACCATCTTAAAACCCCACCTGTCCATTGCTTTCGTGGCCGTGCCGGTGAGATGCGTCTCCTGTAGGAGGATTACTGCAGCCCCCTCCTTTTTAATGCTCCTCAGGACCAGACCCCGCTTGATTTTGTCCCCAAGGCCCCGAACATTCCAGGAAAGTATCGAAAGAGAAGGCGTCATACTAGCCCCATCTCCCCGCGGAATTGTGTGTGCGTCAACCCCCATCATCTTGGATCAGTGTGGCAACTCGACAAATATTTGTTTCTGTGGTTCCAAACCGTGTGCCTCTGAGTGCAATTTGGTGTATCGCATTAACAAAAAACATAACGAACAACAGAAAACTTACCCCCCTTCCCTCCCCCCTCCCTGCCTCCCTGCTTCGCGGACTCAAAACTGCCCGCCACCCCAACTCAGCAGAGTGCTTACGATCCCCATCAGGAAACAACATTGCTCACAAAAGCGTAGGGGGGGTGAAAGCCCAAGGAGGACCAAGTAGCCCCTAACTGTTCCAACGTCCCAGCTCAATTATAAAGTCACAGTAGCATAACCAGGGGGGTGAACATCAGTAGGACAAAGTTCAGTTCACCGTTTATAGTTCACTGCAAAAAAACAGAGGTACTTCCCTGAAGGCAGCAGGATTCATTCTCCAGAGTCTGCAGCCGGGTCGGCCTCGGTCCGTTCCTCTTGCCCAGTCTGGTCAGGCTCGTCGGCCTGCCCCTGCCCTTTGCGCCTTCTGTTTGGTCTGCCATGGCGCGCCGGAAAGAGCATGGAGTAAGGCAACTCACGAGATCTCAACGTTTTCTTCACCTCGATGAAACTTCTCCGTTTCGCCGCCACCGCCGTCGTGTAGTCTGGGAAAATGAATACCTCAGAGTTTTGTATCTTTATGGGTGGCGCGGTCCTCGCCGTTTGCAGGATGGCATCGCGATCTCTAAAGTTAAATATGCGCGCTATAACGGGTCGCGGACGTGCCCCGGTGCGTGGACGCCCCCCCGGGACCCTGTGCGCCCGCTCCACCGAGAAAAATTTGGACAGGCTTTTCGGTTGCAGCACATTCTTCACGAGGTCTTCCACATACAGGTCCTTGGCAGGCCCCCCTCCGATTCCGGCAGACCAATAAGGAGGATATTATTGCGCCTGGAGCGCCCTTCCTGATCGTCCATTTTGTCTGTTAGGAATTTGTTGTCATCCTCCAATTTTGCCACCCGCTTCAGCAGTGACGCCGTGTCCGAGGTGAGGGTCGTGGTGACCTGTTCCACCACAGAAACCCTCGACGACATTTTTTGTAGGTCCGCCCGCAGAAGTGTGACATCTGTCGAGATTGACCCAACCGTGGTTTGGACCTGAGTCAGGGCTGCCATGATGTCCTCCAACGTTATGGCGGGGACTGCACCGCCTTCCGCGCCCTTAGCACTTGTCCTTTTCTGCTCCACCAGCGGGGGAAAGTCCTTGGCGTAAGCAAATTTGTCCAGCTTGCTCTGCTGGGACCCCCGAGTACCCCTGCCGCTCATTATGGGACAGTGAGGGGGCACCACCTTGGGACACACTAGCGCAGGCGAGGGGGTGCGCCGTGAAATCGGTCAGTGTTCCAGGCAAGGAAGTCAGGCCTCTCCCCTCCCAAGTCGTCAAGGCGCCCCTCGGGGACACCCACCCCAGGCTCCCTCGACGGTCGAATAGGTACTTCACAGCAGGAGGAGGGCCCCCCGAGCAAGCGTGGGCTGTATCCGCCGGCGCAGGAGCAGAAATGTCCTCAGCCTGTGTGTGCCGCAGTGAGCCGCCAAGAGCGCAGGTTTGGCCGGCGTTGGTCCCGGCCTCACGGCCTCCTGAGCATAGGCTCTACCAGCGAAGGGAACCAGATACTCTGTTCGGGTGTTCGCTGGAGGGGCAAGGTCGGGCGGGAGGGGGGGGCATCCGGAGCACCACTCACCCGCCTCCAGGCGTCTTCAGCTCCGCCTCGCGCCCCCGCTTCAGGACAGCCACCGGCGCTCCTCCGGCAGTCCTCTCAAATTTAGGCCGGTGCCTATGACGCGGATGTAGGCCGCGGGCTCTCGCACGGCGCAGCTCCGGGCTCCGGAGTCGCAGCGAGCTCAGAGTGGGATCGATACTCGCCGATGCACCTCCGTTACAAGGTCCTATAGTCTGGGCTGTGTCGAAGCAGGATAACTGGCCGGATTTATGCTGGGCTACGGTCTCACTCTCGGAGCTCCACTAGAACGCGGCCATCTTGGTTGATCGCCGGCCACGCCCCCCCTAAGTGGATTTTAAACCCTTTTTTCAAAAAGAGAAAGCCTATTAGTTTGGATGAGGCCTATTTGTGAATAGTAACTCTGGACGATGAAGATATAGGGCCATATGTATCAAGCTAATTAGCAAAATGGTATGTATGTAACATGTTTGATGCAAAATAAGGAATCGCACATTTTGCTATTCCTTATTTTGCGATTGCACTTAAGGAATCGCAAAATTTGCGATTCCTTAAATGCAATGTATCAAACAAATATTAATGCAAAAATGCCAATAAGGATTCGCAGATTACCACCAACTTCTAGTTGGTGGTAAGTTGCGAATTCTTTTAAAAATGCTATTTATTTAAATTCCAAAGGTGCCATATGACGCTCATACATGCCCTTAGTGTTCTTGAGACACTCCTGCACCCTTGAAAAAAATTCCTAATTTGCGATTAGCAAATTGCTAATCGCAAATTCCCCCTTCTTTCCTATGGGCCTCCTGGCCCATAGAAATGAATGGGTAATTTGCGATTAGCAATTTGCTAATCGCAAATTAGGAATGGTAAGGAATCGCTATAAAAAAGCGATTTTGTACATACATACCGTTTTGCGAATTCTAAATAGCGATTCCTTAAAAATCCCTATTTAGGAATCGCTAAACGGTATGATGATACATATGGCCCTTGATCTTTTGTATAAGCACTTTCCTCAAAATTGCTATTAGAGCACGTAAGTCCATGTCTGATCCTTGAGACTCTATGTTGGCATAACTGTAAAATGTTTTAATGTTATATTTTAGTAATTAATCCATTTTTTTATCACCAATGAAGTCATTTTTAATCGGTAAATTTAAATGATTAAAACATTGTGTAATATTATTGTAAATTTTCATACCGTTATATGTTCTCAAACTCTCAGATCGTTATTTTTATTTGTTATGATATTGAGCTTTTATGGGTATCAAGGTACCCGAATAAAGTTTATGAACTGAACTGAACTACTCTCCACCCATCACAGTCCACTTACCAGTCTGTCAAATCTTCACCTATCACTCTTCCAAAGGGGCTATCAGAGTTCGAATTACAAATATTTGGATGAGCGAATTTTCAATTCAGTAGTGACTAATGGGTGTTCAATTATGTTGTTAACCGACAGTAGTTAAGATACATAATTTATTTAAAGGTACTTATCTCTACTAATGATACATTCTTTTTTTTGTGCCACCACGAAAAAGCTAATGGACACAAAAATCCCACGTCAAAATTAACAGTTATTAATGTAAATAACTACAGTAACCCAAAGATTATACCCCTTTGAATAATAGACACAATTAATTTTGCCACACACAATAGATTGTCACTAATGTAAGATGGGGTGGCTTATCACGTGGCACCAAAGTCCCGTCAAAAGAACAAAAAAAGATGGCATTAACAGATAGATTCATCAAAGTCCCGTTTTGTGAGTCTGTAATAGCGATTATTAAGGAATCGCTATTACAGACTCGCAAAACGGGATTCATGTACAAATCGCAATTTATTTTGCGATTCCTACAGCTTCCTTATTTGCGATTAGCTAATTGAAAATAAGGAATAACTCTCCATTCATTCCTATGGGCCGAAAGGCCCATAGGAATGAATGGGAAGACATATCAATGTGCGAATCGCTATTAGCGATTCACATTTTGAGTTTGCGATTTCAAGGGTGCAGGGGTGTCCAAAGGACACCCTGTTGCACCCCTGAAATGATATTGGACGCTGGTGTTACACACACACATGTCCCAAGGACATGTGTGTGTGTAACATACAACTTTGAAAGATGCACTTTATTGCATTTTTCACAGTTTTCGCTATTTACCATGAGGTTTGACTTTGCGGTAAATAGCGGCCCGAAATTGCGAATTCGCAATTTTTAAATGTTTCATGAATTGCATTTAAGGAATCTCAAATAGAGATTCCTTAAATGCAATTCCTCGCAAAATTGCGAATTCTATAATAGCGATTTTTGCATTTGGGATGATGAATCCCAAATGCAAAAATTGCGCTCGCAAAGGGCCAGATTCTCAGAATCTGGCCCTTTGCGAGCCGATTTTGCGTTGATGAATCTATGTGAAAGTCCCTAATTTGTGGTGCAGCATTAATATCAGGTGGAAATACTGCAAGTGCAAGTAACAATACCGACCAGGGCAATATTCTGCCTCGGGGGGGTGTTACCTCCCAGTGTGAGTTTTTAGGTTTCGCCCTGGGCGTTGGCAACTAGTTGCCCCGCCCACGGCGAAACCTCATGATTCTACATATGTACTTTGGTTCAGCCTCTGTCTACCATTGGCTAGCTCCATAAATGGAGGCTAGCCATTGGGAGACAGAGGCTGCCAATCACGCTTTCTCGTGAAAACGCGATTCGGGGGCGTTTCTGGGACTTTTTTTAAGTCCCGCCCCTTTGTCCCGGGCCGCGCTGTCATTGGCTGCCGGCCCGGGACACCCCGTGACGTCATCCCCGGGCCGCGCTGTGATTGGCTGGCCGGCCCGGGACCTGACTTGTTATATTACTCTCTTCCCCCCTTCATGCATACGAATTCATGCTATTGTTAACAGTTTGCCATCTGGAGCTGCACTATTAATGGTTTGGTCCTTTTATTGCTGTTGGCGCCAGGCCCCATGCATGGCAGAATGAGCACGGTTTTCGTGGATAAGCATTCCTGGCTCTACATAGACGGGTGGCTGGTGATATTAAGTGCAGATGGTATTATTTCAATGCTGCTGCTTCCACTTTCGGTGTTCGCACATACATGGAGGTCTGCTTTGCTGTGCTGTACATTCTCTTGTGCGCGTTGAATCCTTGAGTGCGCACCTAATGTATTTATAGCATTACGCACCATTTGCTGCCCTCACATGGCTTATTTAAACTCGCGCTACAATGTGCATGCAATCAAGGTACTTAAACATACAACCAGCTAGAAAGAACAACATGCACGCAATGCTGATTAAAGGACCTCAAACGCGATGCGCAATGAAGCAGGCGCAGTCTGTGTAATTAAAACACTGTACGCTAACAAACTGGCATTTGACTGCCTCGCTCGAGACTGCACACAGGGCTTCCATCGATTAGCTTAGCAAGGCTCAAGGGGGCACTTTCTATCTCAGGCTCCTGCTTCTCCCGGAGCTGCGGTTTATTGCTTCGATACATCTGCTCGGGTTGAGGCTATAGTTGGCCTATTCGGAATATAGTGTTAGTACGCATGCGCCAGTTCTTCGTGCGTGTCACATCCCCCAGCGGGTCGCACCTGTCACACTGGGCTGGTCTTGATGCTTACCACTGACTGATATATATTATGATGACGAGGTTTGGAGTTTCGTTTCTCCAGGTACATCGAATGCTACCGCAGCCACAAACCCGGCTATAGAGGCCGAGTACGGGTTGGACCAGAAAGCCACCTGCCGAGCAACACTGCAACAACGCGCCTTGTAAACTTGTAATAAATGCTCATAAATATGCAAGAAATTTAATTTATTTGCAATGCTGGGCCATTTCACGTTTTAGGCTGTATCACTGCCAGCCAAGAGGCAATTATTGAAATGGAGAGTTTTAGAGATGAACTTAGATATGTTCACTTAACCCTTTCCCACCCCACACTGACTGCAACGCCACAAGGGAATCAAGGGGCAAGGGTCATATGCCCCCAAGAGGTGCAGCAAGATTATAAGCTATGATCAAGTGATTTTCTCCAAAGCAGCTCGACTATTACTATTCACCCAAAAACTTCAAATATGTAACTAGAAATATATTGGATTTTCTCCAGGGCAGCTCTCTTGTCGTGTACATTGTGTAACCTGCAGTGCTTTAAATGGGCAGGTACTGTCCAGTACTGAGTACCTGCACTACTTGAATTGGAAGGGGAGAGTACATACACAGCACTGCTGTTGCACATTACAATGGATGAGTACTGGCACTTCTCAGGAGCAAACAGGTACTCTAAACAGAGAGTACCTGCATTTCTCAGCACTGCTGCTGTACATTTCAATGGATGAGTACGGGCACTTCTCAGGAGTAGGCAGGTGCTCTAAATAGAGAGTACCTGCACTTCTCAGCACTGCTGCTGTACATTTCAATGGATGAGTATGGACCCTTCTCAGGAGCAGACAGGTACTCTAAATAGAGAGTACCTGCACTTCTCAGCACTGCTGCTATACATTTCAATGGATGTGTACGGGCACTTCTCAGGAGCAGACAGGCGCTCTAAATAGAGAGCACCTGCACTTCTCAGCACTGCTGCTATACATTTCAATGGATGTGTACGGGCACTTCTCAGGAGCAGACAGGCGCTCTAAATAGAGAGCACCTGCACTTCTCAGCACTGCTGCTATACATTACCTGCACTTCTCAGCACTGTTGCTATAAATTTCAATGGATGAGTACCGGCATTTCTCAGGAGCAGACATGTACACTAAACAGAGAGTACCTGCACTTCTCAGCACTGCTGCTGTACATTTCAATGGATGAGTACGGGTACTTCTCAGGAGTAGACAGGTGCTCTAAATAGAGAGTACCTGCACTTCTCAGCACTGCTGCTGTACATTTCAATGGATGAGTACTGGCACTTCTCAGGAGCAGACAGGCGCTCTAAATAGAGAGCACCTGCACTTCTCAGCACTGCTGCTATACATTTCAATGGATGTGTACGGGCACTTCTCAGGAGCAGACAGGCGCTCTAAATAGAGAGCACCTGCACTTCTCAGCACAGCTGCTATACATTACCTGCACTTCTCAGCACTGCTGCTATAAATTTCAATGGATGAGTACCGGCATTTCTCAGGAGCAGACATGTACACTAAACAGAGAGTACCTGCACTTCTCAGCACTGCTGCTGTACATTTCAATGGATGAGTACGGGTACTTCTCAGGAGTAGACAGGTGCTCTAAATAGAGAGTACCTGCACTTCTCAGCACTGCTGCTATACATTTCAATGGATGTGTACTGGCACTTCTCAGGAGCAGACAGGCGCTCTAAATAGAGAGCACCTGCACTTCTCAGCACTGCTGCTATACATTTCAATGGATGTGTACGGGCACTTCTCAGGAGCAGACAGGCGCTCTAAATAGAGAGCACCTGCACTTCTCAGCACTGCTGCTATACATTACCTGCACTTCTCAGCACTGCTGCTATAAATTTCAATGGATGAGTACCGGCATTTCTCAGGAGCAGACATGTACACTAAACAGAGAGTACCTGCACTTCTCAGCACTGCTGCTGTACATTTCAATGGATGAGTACGGGTACTTCTCAGGAGTAGACAGGTGCTCTAAATAGAGAGTACCTGCACTTCTCAGCACTGCTGCTGTACATTTCAATGGATGAGTACTGGCACTTCTCAGGAGCAGACAGGCGCTCTAAATAGAGAGCACCTGCACTTCTCAGCACTGCTGCTATACATTTCAATGGATGTGTACGGGCACTTCTCAGGAGCAGACAGGCGCTCTAAATAGAGAGCACCTGCACTTCTCAGCACTGCTGCTATACATTACCTGCACTTCTCAGCACTGCTGCTATAAATTTCAATGGATGAGTACCGGCATTTCTCAGGAGCAGACATGTACACTAAACAGAGAGTACCTGCACTTCTCAGCACTGCTGCTATACATTACAATGGATTAGTTCGGGCATTTCAGATCCTTCCTCCTGGCCTCTCCCCCCCTCCCCCCGCCCCCCCACTGCATCTCACAGGAACAAAGAAGAGAATTGGCTGCTCGCTCAGGCACTGCCAGTCTAGATTGGAGCCGGTTCATCAATTACAAGTTGTCTTGAAAAACAAGCATTGGTAAAGCCAATAGATTTCACCTATTAGAAATCTATTGGCTTTCTCAATTTTTTTTTACATTGGTTTATTTACATGGCTTAAAGTAAAATGTAAAGGTCGCAATGATGCGGCCAGAACCGACCGCATTATAGTCCTTTTAAAAAAACAAACTTTTAGTCATATTGCACACCAGGCCAACTGCGGTGCAACATCTAAAAACAAATTGACAAAGCCAATAGATTTCACATAAGCGAAACCTATTGGCTTTGCCAATGCTTGTTCAGTTTGGAATGAAGATGACAGAAAATCCAGGTTTTCCGTTCCGAGCTGCAAAAACTCGTTGTTGTTGGGCATTGACTGCCCTCCCCATTTGGTGCTTAGTCCAACCTCTCCTGATTGCAGATGCCTCTTACCGGAAACCTCCATGCACTATCCATTTGACGTCCCATGGGCATTTTCTTGACTGTATGTTTTTTAACTCTTTAGTTCACTTCGTCTCGCCTCATTTCTTGGGGAAGTGGGTGGGTTGCATGTGAATCCAGAAACGTCTTCAAGCTTCAAAACTGTTCTTGCATGTAAATAACCATTTCACTTTGCAGCATTAATCTTTTCTGTGTTCACATGCTATGCATTGATTTCATAGTGGTTTCTTCACTGTGATGGCTGAGCTAGAGGTGAGGTTGAACTTGTAAACAAATATTTCAGTACTCTCTGCCCCATTTGTGCTACTCTGTTGACCTGTACTTTGATGCAGTAGTGTTTTGTGAACGTGTGCACTGATAACCATGTGGCTGCCATACAGATGTCATTTAACTGAACATTTGCCTGGATTGTATCGAATGTTCTTTTGGTGTCGTCTCTAGGTGTATGCCAGCTCCTTAGTGATACATTTGGATTGCCTGAGTTATCCACCTTGCAATGGTGTTCTTAGTGACCTGTTTTCCTTAATTACTGTCTGCAAATGAAGCAAAGATCTGCTTCTGTTTCCTGATTGGCTTTGTTCTCTCCATATAATACATTATCACAGAGCGGGCGTCTAGTGTATGCAGTGTGCTTTCTACCTGAGTCTTTGGCTGTTGGAAAAAACTCAGTATTTTGATTGTCTGATTTATGTGAAAGAGGGATGTGGTGTTTGGTAGGAAGTTTGGGTTGGACCTCATTACTACCCTGTCCTTTTGTAGTTGCATGTATGGCTCTTGTATGGTGAGTGCTTGCAATTCGCTTACTCTACGCAATTAGAAAAAGTGATTGATTTTAGGGTGGCCTTGTGGGGTGCTTTAATTGGTACTTTCATCAGTTTAGTCAGCACCACATTTAGGTTCCATGTAGGTGTTGGTGCACCTCTTGGTGGGGCTATTCTTTTGCCCTTTCCAGAAATATTTTGATCACTGGTGTAGTGAAGAAGGTTATTCCTATGTTTCCACTTGTGTAGGCCACTAACACCAGCAGTTGCACCTTTAGTGACGCATAGGTTGGCTTGATGTGTACCAGATGTATAAGGTATCTGATGGCTGTAGTGTCCCGTGTAATGTCCTGAAAAAGGCCAGATGTCTGGCATCACCTTGTGTATCTCTCCCATTTAGCTTTGTAGCATTTCCTTGTTGCCGGTCTTCTAGCTTCCCTGAGCACCACCATTGCTTTTTTGGGGAGTCCTAAGTGTTTGAACTCTGCCTTCAGGCAACATCCTGCTAGAATCAGTGTATTTGGTTCTGGGTGGTGAACCTGACCATTTTTCATGAAGTGCAGGTCTTGTGATGCTGGTAGTCTTTGCACATTGTTCTGTGTCATCTGTATTAGATCTGAGAAACAGGTTTGTCTCACCCGCAGTGGGGTGAAGCGTATTAAAGTCATCTGCAACTGTCTGCATTTGTTGATGTCTATTGGTAACAGTGGGATCTGGAGAAAAGACTAAGCAAATTTCCCTGACCAGTCTATCGACCATGCATTCCCTAGGAAGTGGCAATGTGAATGCGAAGAACTGGCATTTTCAATTTTTTGGTGTTGTGAATAGGTCTATTTCTGGTGTCCCCCAATTTCTGAACACCTTCTCGATCACTGCCTGATTCACCTCTCACTCGAGACTCCTGTCTGCTTAGCTTGTCCACCTCTGCATTGCCTAAACCTAGTAGATGTATCATCGTCATGGTTATCTGTCTCTGGATTCCCCAACTCCATATGTCTTGTACTAGCCTAGATAGGGCAAAGGATTGCGTCCCTCCTTGCTTGTTGAGGTAGAGCATTGTTGTTGTATTATCCTTTTCAATTTGTATTGATTTCCCCAACAGCTGCACCTGAAAGGCTTTAAAGGCTAGGAACACTGCCTTTAGTTTGTGTAATTTTATGTGCTGAACTGCCTCTTCTGGTTTCTTAACCCCTCTGTTCTTGAGTCTCCCCATATGAGCTCCTCATCCCATATGGGAGTTGTCCTTGTTGATGGTCACTGTTGGAGTTGGTCGTATGAAGGGTCTTCCCGTTGTTATATTCGTCTTGTTCCACCACGTCATTGCCTCCTGCACTCTCTGCATGACAACCACTTGATCCTTCCAACCCCGGTTGCTTGTGACCACTGGCTCTGGACCCATTCTTTTATAGTTGCCATATGTAACGTCGTATATGGTATTAGTGGTATGCAGGAAGCTATCTTTCCCAGCAGTTTCCCTATAATCCTCACTGTCAAAGACTGACACTTCTGGTACTTGTGAGCTCCCTGCTTTATCACCGGTGTCCTCTTTTTGCAAGGGTATTTGTTCGCTTGTGCAGTGTTGATTCTTGCTCCCAGAAAGGTGCTCTGGTGTGGGTCATAACCTTTTAATGTTTATGGAAAATCCTAGTCTGTGGAGTGTCATCATCACTGTCTTATTGCTGGTTCTGCATTTGCGTAGTAAGTTCGCTTTTACCAGCCAATCATCTAGGTAAGAGTACCATTGTATTCCCTTTCTTCTCAGGTGTGCCACAAGCACTGATAATCACTTTGTAAATACTCTGGGTGCTGATTTTCTGATTTTATTCTGAATGGTAGCACCTTGAATTGATAGTGTGTCTTGTCTATTACGAAGCTTAATCGTTTTTTGAGTTTGTGGTTCATTGAGATGTGTAGGTATGCGTCTTTAAATCTATGGTTGTGATGTAGTCTCCATGACATAGCTGCGGAATAACATCTTGCAGGGTCATCATTTTGAATATCTGTCTCTTTATGAACTTATTTAAGGATCGGAGGTCTAGTATTGGCCGCAACAACTTGTCTGGTTTTGGTACCAGAAAGTATGTTGATTAGTTTCCCTGGTTAATTTCCATCAGGGGTACTCTCTCTGTTGCTTTTTTGTGTAACAGTTCTCTTACTTTCCATAGTAGAAAGGCATTTTCTTCTCATGTAGGTCATTTTCTTCTGTCCTCATCATGGTGGGTTTTTCACAAGTTCTATGCAATAGCTGTGTTGGATGATGTTGAGGATCCACCTTTCTGATGTTACTTTGGGAGCTGCGGGGGAGCCCTAAAGGCCCCTGAGCCCTGCCAGCTCCTCTGCCAACACATATCCTGGAACCAGGAAATTCTTTAAAAAAAAAATGTTTATGTTCAGGCAGGGGCATGCAGTCCTCTCCCTGAGCGATTGCTGGGCCCGAGGACCCCATCAACTGGGGCAAATAGTTTTTCTTTTTTATGAGGAGGGGAGGTGCATTCTTCCACGCCGATCCAATGCTGGCCCGTGAACGCCATACAATTGGGCTAAAACTAATTTAAAGAGGAGGGGGGCATGCAGCCGCCCATCCCTAGAAACATTACAGGCCTGGTGGACCCTGGGGCCTGAGATGGGAGCCTTTGTCCTACCTGGGGAAAGCACAAGACATAATACATTGGGAGGAGCAGGGGAGTTCTTCATGGCCCCCACAGCCCCGCGGGCTCCCCCGCATGCACCCATCCAGGGGGACAGTGGGAACTGACCTTGAACCTGCCATCCAGAGCATACAAAAAGGAGCATACATGTCCCAGAGACATAACAATCAAATGGGCCCTGGGGTATTTGGGTCCTCAGGGCCTTTCGAAGCTCAGGGAGAAGCCCCACATGCCTACATCCCTTTTTACATAGTAGCCTTTGGGATGGGGTGCCTGGGGCCTTTCAAGGCTTGCATGGGCCTGTGCGCCCCTCCCCCTTTAATTGGCCCATAGGAATGAATGGGAAGGTATTCCAAAATTGCGAATCGCAATTGCGATTCACAATTAAGGAATATTAAGGAATCACAAAAAATATTGTGATTTCTAGCTACATGGCATTCTGCGATTCCTTAATAACTATTCCCTAAAGATCGCTATTAAGAAATCGCAAACATGCATTTACCTACATCTGGCCTTTACGTTTTGCAGCGTGAATCTTTTCTGGATTCATATGCTGTGCATAGATTTTGTAGCAGTTTGCTAGTTTTGTGGTGGGTGGGTGGAAGTTGAGCGCTGGTTTGTAAATATATGTTGTAATACATTTTGTCCTACTTGTGCTTCTTTATTCATCTGAATGTCCACACAATAATGTTTTGTGAATGTGTGCACTGAAGACCATATTGCAGCCAAGTTATTTGTCTTGAATTGGAGTATTTGCTACAAATGTGACTGTTGCTCCTTTCTTCCTTGTTGAGTGTGCCCTTGGTGCGCCTTGTAAAGTCTGTCCTGATTGTTTGTGGCATAATTGTATGGCTTGAGCAATCCATCTTGTGATGGTGTTCTTGGTAACAGGTCATCCTAGGAAGCAGTTAGCAAAAGATACAAAGAATTGCTTTGTTTTCCTGTATTCTTGTGTCCTTTCAATGTAATACATGACTGCTCTTCTAGCGTCAAGAGTGTGCAAAGCTTTTTCTGCTTGGGCTTTTTTATTTTGGAAGAAACATCGAATTTGTATTGTTTGGTTTATGTGAAATTTCGATACAACCTCTGACATAAAGTCTGGATCTGTTCTCATGAAAATTCTGTAATTATGTATTTGGAAGTAGGGTTCCTGTAGTGGTAGTGCTTGTAATTAACTAACTCGATGTAGAGATGTAATCGCTACTAAAAAGCTGTTTTTAGCATGAGCATTTGTGGCGTTGCTTTGTGCGGTGGTTCGAATGGTGCCTTCATCAGCTGAGCCAGTACTATAATTTAGTTCCATGAGGGTGCTGGTACCCTTTTTGCTCCTTCAAGGACCCTTTTGACTACGTGAGAAGTGAAAAAACTCTTTCCAGTTCCTCCTTTTGTGTAGGCTACAATTACTGCTAAGTGTACCTTTAATGACGTGTAGCTTAGATTAATTTGCAGTAAATGCGTCCGGTATTTTAGAACAGTTGTTTCCCTTGTGATATTCTTTGAGAGGTTTCCTCTAAAGCATCATTGGGAGTATCTCTTCCATTTTGCTGAGTAACATTTTCTTGTTGTTGGTTTTCTTGCTTCTCTTAGTAGTGCCATTGTACTTTCTGGCAGTTTGAGATGTGCAAATTCAAAGTCCTAAAGAGCCATGCAGCTAGGCTTGGGCTCTCGGGCTCTGCGTGAAGAACCCTTCTGTTTCGCATTGTTAATAGGTCTTTTCTTTTTGGAAGCCTGTGCACTGTTCTCTGTGTTATCTCCATTATCTCTGAGAACCATGTTTGTCTGGCTCATTGTGGTGCAATGAGAATCAATGTCATGTGGCTGATCTTGCATTTGTTAATCACTTTGTGGAGAAGTGGTATTTGGGGAAAGGCATTAGCAAATATCTCTGACCAGCTTATCCATAGCGCATTCACTAGGGATTGCTTGCAAGATTGTCTGGATGTGAAGTGTAGGCATTTTGCATTTGGTTAGTTGCAAATAGGTTGATTTGCGGAGTCCCTCATTTTCTGAATATTTTATGTAGTTCTGATTGATTAAATTCCCATTCGTGGGATGCTGACATCTGTCTGCTCAGTCTGTCTGCTCAATCTGTCTGCCTCTACATTGTGCTTTCCTGGCAAGTGTACTGCAATTATGTCTATACTCTTTGGGATTGCCCATTTCCATAGTTGTTAAGCTAGCGTTGAGAGTGCTAAAGACTGTGTTCCTTCTTGCTTGTTTATGTAAAACATGGTGGTTGTGTTGTCTGTTTGTATTAACACTTTCTTTCTGTAAAGCTCCATCTGAAAGGCTTTTAATGGTAGGAACACAATTTATAGCTCCAGGAAATTGATGTGTTTTACCACATCCTCCTGTGTCCACAAATCTCTTATTTTGAGGCTGTTCATATGTGCTCCCCATCCTATCTGGGAATCATCTGTTGTTATGGTTACTGTTGGAGTTGGTTGAGTGACAAATCTGCCCTGCACTATGTTTGTTTTGATCCACCATGCCATCTCCTGATGAACTGTTTGTGTGACAACCACTAGATCCTTCCAACTACCTGTTGCTTGTGACCATTGCTCATAAAGCCATTCCTAGAACAGCCTCATGTGCAAGCGAATGTTGGGGATTAAATGAATGCATGAAGCCATCATTCCTAGAATCTTCATTGTTCTCACTGTCAGAGCTTGCCCCTTGCAGTACAGACGTGTCTCCTTCAGCAGTGCGAATGTTCTCTTCTCACGTGGGAACACCTTCCCTACTATAGTGTTGATCTGTGCTTCTAAGAACATCTTCTGTTGTTCTGGCTCTGGTGATGACTTGTTCCAGTGTATTGAAAATCCAAATTGACCCAGTGTCTCTATCAATTGTTGTGTATGCTGTTTGCTGAGTCTGTATGAGCCTCCTCTTATTAACCAGTCGTCCACGTGCAGGTATACATGAATCCCCTGCCTTCTTAGATGAGTGGCTACTGTCGCTAGGCATTTAGTGAAAACTCTTGGTGCTGATTTCAGGCAGAATGCTGGAACTTTGAATTGGTAGTGTGTTTTGTTGACCACAAATCTTAATAGATTTTTGTGTTTTCTGTTCATTGGAATGTGCAAGTATGCATCATTAAGTCTATGGTTGCCATGTAGTCTCCTTTTTGCAACTGAGGTATCACCTCTTACAACATTGTCATTTTGAATCTTTGTGCTTTTATGAATTTGTTGAGAAACCTTAGCTCTAGTATTGGATGCAATGTTCCGTCTACTTTTGGAATTAGGAAGTACGGTGAGTAAATGCCGTAGTTCCTTTCCTTTTGTGGTCTCTCTTCTATGGCCTCTTTGAATTGAAGTTCTTGCCCCTCCTGGAGTAATTTGGATAATTCTTTTTCCGAATGTTTCTTGTTTGTATTTTTGTTTGGAGGTTGCTTTGTCAGTTCTATGCACTAACCGTACTGTATTATATTTAATATCCATTTGTCTGAAGTGATATCTCTGCAATTGTGGAGGAAGTATTTTAACCTGCCTCCTACTGGTGTAGTATGTTGGAGGAACTGTTTGTTTAAAGGATGAAGTCTTTTTTCTGATAGTGTCTTTGGGGGCCCACTCAGTGATGTTTTTGGTGAGTGATCCACTTTTGTAATGTAGTCACTTTGCTGTGGTTTGCAGTCCTCCTCATTACGTTTGCCCTTCTCCCAGAGGGCGCCCTCAAAAGGATTGTCTGCCCTGTTGGAAAGACCAATTTTGCTGCTGCCCTTGTTGCTGGCCCTGGCTTACCCCTTCTCAAGTGTGCTGGTATGTTTGCGGAGAGGCTGTGGGTTGATGGCTACCTCTGCCTTCTCTTCTCGTTGAGTGTGTGCCTCTACGCATGCCTCTAAATTGTAGTGTGCCCATAGACCTTGCTGTTTCATTGTCCTTTTTTCAGTTTGATTCAGCTTTTCTCTACAATGCTATCAAAAAGCTGTTCCCCATTGAACTGTGAGTTTAGTATGTTATTCTACACTTCTGGCTTGAAACTTGATATTCTCAGCCATGCCCGTCTTCTCTTGGTAATGCCATTCATCATCTATCTGCTCGATGTGTCTGCAGCTTCTAGGGCAGATTTTAAACATGTGTTTGCCAGGTTCTTTCCCTCTTCCACTAAGTAGTTTGCCATTCTTTGGACCAGTTCAGGCAGGTGCTTTAGTTGTTCTCCTACCCCTTCCCATATGCATGCCTGTTTATCAATGCATTTGAGTTTGCAATGCACCACTGAATTGATGCACTCCTCTCGACCTTTCTCCCGATAAGGTCCATCCTCCTGTTCTCCATGTCTGGTAGTGGAACAACATTGGTTGGTGCATTGGCCCTTTTCCTGGCTGTAGATGTAATGATTGATCGGGTATTCCTGTCCCCCTGGGCACCGATTTGTGCTGAATACCCTGCTCTGGGTTTTTAAATTCAAAATTATAAATCCAATAATTAACAAATGATGCCTCTTCTCAATGATTAGTTATGCCATACTTTCATTTTATTTCACTTGTGTTCCAATGCATTTCGGCAGTATGTACTGCCTTCATCAGGGAAATAAGTTCTACAAAAATCAAAGAATGAATGATAATCAGCATCAGTAATTTCATTAAGTTCATGGCTTATTACTGGTAGTACAAAACTATACTCTATTTCATTAATTCGTTAAACTTATACCAAATTTAAATGGTGCGCAAGGAGTACATTGGTGTCTCTATTCCCAAAACTAGTGATACCGTTAGTAACTTTCGCAGTTAACCCTCCTTGGTATGTTTTAGACGTGTCTAGCGTCAAACTATTAGTGGGTTTCACTATGGCGGCGTATAAACAATGCTAATTGGTCCACCTCGCTAAGCGTGCTGGGTGATAGGTTATAACGCTCCCCGTACTGGAAGCTTCTACGTTAAGGAAATAACTACGCGCTTTCTGTGCCTTGCCTAGTGGTTACTTTGGCTTACCTTCGCGTGTATGGCGCCCTGTACTGCGGTCCACCCGCGGGTTCGTTTCTCTTCCGGTATGGGTACTCGGAAGTTCACGCATGCGCACTAATGAAGCCCTCGCGGTTTTTTTCTTCTATAACTTTATTGGCAGCTGAGTGCTAAGGATGATCTACCCTAGTGCTCGCTTCCCATATGGATCAAAGGGGACACATACATAATGTCCAAGTATTTCAAATATGCAAATAGTGTTACAGAAATAACGAATAATATTTGATGTTAGTAATTAAAGGTAACAAAGAAATTGAGTTCGTTCATTTAATCCGCCCGGTTTTAGGCTGCCCAGATTATA
This sequence comes from Lissotriton helveticus, assembly GCF_964261635.1. Classification (NCBI taxonomy): domain Eukaryota; kingdom Metazoa; phylum Chordata; class Amphibia; order Caudata; family Salamandridae; genus Lissotriton; species Lissotriton helveticus. The sequence continues at coordinate 512,897,960 of NC_136065.1, forward strand.
AATCCAGTAGTTCTCCTGTTTTAGTAGGCTCGTTTTATTGGAAGATCCTTCTTTCTTAGGTAGAATTTCCAAAACACATACTCTTAGTTGACTGACGTTGTGTTGCTTTTGTGTGAAATGTTCTGCTATACTGGTCTTGGATGATTTCAGTCTTATGGTACTTTTGTGTTCGTTTATACGTGTTTTCAGTTTTCTTTCTGTGTGGCCAACGTAAACATCACCGCATGGGCACTTTATCATGTAGATTAAGTTGGTTGACGGGGTACAGTACCATGTCATAATTGTAACACATGTAACAACATCATCAAAGGACCCATTATAACACAACCTCAGAAGGGGTACCCCATTTCATTAAAAGTAAATGCAACTTGCGATTCAACCAACTTAATCTACATGATAAAGTGCCCATGCGGTGATGTTTACGTTGGCCACACAGAAAGAAAACTGAAAACACGTATAAACGAACACAAAAGTACCATAAGACTGAAATCATCCAAGACCAGTATAGCAGAACATTTCACACAAAAGCAACACAACGTCAGTCAACTAAGAGTATGTGTTTTGGAAATTCTACCTAAGAAAGAAGGATCTTCCAATAAAACGAGCCTACTAAAACAGGAGAACTACTGGATTTATAATCTGGGCAGCCTAAAACCGGGCGGATTAAATGAACGAACTCAATTTCTTTGTTACCTTTAATTACTAACATCAAATATTATTCGTTATTTCTGTAACACTATTTGCCTATTTGAAATACTTGGACATTATGTATGTGTCCCCTTTGATCCATATGGGAAGCGAGCACTAGGGTAGATCATCCTTAGCACTCAGCTGCCAATAAAGTTATAGAAGAAAAAAAACGCGAGGGCTTCATTAGTGCGCATGCGTGAACTTCCGAGTACCCATACCGGAAGAGAAACGAACCCGCGGGTGGACCGCAGTACAGGGCGCCATACACGCGAAGGTAAGCCAAAGTAACCACTAGGCAAGGCACAGAAAGCGCGTAGTTATTTCCTTAACGTAGAAGCTTCCAGTACGGGGAGCGTTATAACCTATCACCCAGCGCGCTTAGCGAGGTGGACCAATTAGCATTGTTTATACGCCGCCATAGTGAAACCCACTAATAGTTTGACGCTAGACACGTCTAAAACATACCAAGGAGGGTTAACTGCGAAAGTTACTAACGGTATCACTAGTTTTGGGAATAGAGACACCAATGTACTCCTTGCGCACCATTTAAATTTGGTATACGTTTAACGAATTAATGAAATAGAGTATAGTTTTTGTACTACCAGTAATAAGCCATGAACTTAATGAAATTACTGATGCTGATTATCATTCATTCTTTGATTTTTGTAGAACTTATTTCCCTGATGAAGGCAGTACATACTGCCGAAATGCATTGGAACACAAGTGAAATAAAATGAAAGTATGGCATAACTAATCATTGAGAAGAGGCATCATTTGTTAATTATTGGATTTATAATTTTGAATTTAAAAACCCGGAGCAGGGTATTCAGCACAAATCGGTGCCCAGGGGGACAGGAATACCCGATCAGGTATCCCTGCTACTTGTGGATTATAGCCTTATCGCCCCAGACGGGCGACGAACCCTGGAGGCACGTAAAAAGCAGTAAAGACAAGATTACCAGCGGTGCACGATTCTAACCTCAAAGCAGATGTAATGATTGAGTCAGCTGGCACTGACCCTTTGATGTACAGTGGGTCCTTTGAAGAATGTTTGTATTTCTTCTCACCTTCTTGTGTGGCTGCCTTACAAGTGGCAGGCTCTTTAAATGCCTCTTTCCCTTGATCCAGTACTCTTGGTAGCATGGGTAGAAACTGTCTCCTTGACTGTGTAGGCAGTAAAGTTTCTGGTAGAAAGCATGATTGTGGTTTTTCCTCTTCAAGTTGCACTGTATATGTGTCTGCTGCCCTTTTTATGACTTGGTTGTATATCCCAATGTTATCTGGTAGTGACAGCCTTCCAGGATATGTGTCTACCGCCTGCTCTGGTGATTCAGCGTCGAGATCCTGCCATTGTAGGTCTTGAGCATCCGAGGTCACCAAGCCCACATACGTTAGTGCCTCATCATCTCCTTCATCCTCGAAGAATTCCTCTACTTCTTCTTCGTTGAGTGGTTCGGGAGTCATTGAAGGCTGCACTTCCTCGACCAATTTCTCAGCTTCAGTCGATGTTTTTAGAGGTATCTTGAATTCCTTGAAGCTGTTGTTGAATTCCTTTTTGCATTGTAAAATATTCGCCATCTCTGCCTCTAGCCTCTTTTTCTATTTCTCGATCTCCGACGTGTGTGTTTCGGTGTCGAGACCCTCAGCCTTTCTCTTTGTGCTTGACGACGCCAACATTGTCATCGAAGGCTGTTTCGACCTCTCTTTTTTCGTTGCCGAGACCATCTTTCAACATATTCGATTTTTTTAGAGTTTTTGCCATCACAGAGTCCTTGTCTAAGGATCCGACGGAGTGTTTCTCTTTGGAGGCAACTGTTTCAACGCCAAGGCTCCTTTCGAGATCTTTGAGACATTTTTTCATGTCTCATCCTGTTTTTTTGAGGTCGATGGATCTCTTATCTCCTTTGAAGTCTCCTACTCGACCTCTACAACTGTGACGTCTGTGTCCTCGTCGACTTTACGGCCTTCTGCAACATTGTCCTCCTCTTCGCTAGAAAGGCCCAGATCTCGAAGCGGTGCTGTCCCCTGGCCCTGCATGTTGTAGTTGGCCCTACTCTGTCTCTCTCTTACCCTCAAGTTCTTTGGGGGTAAAGGCTGAGCATGCGTTGCAATCTTCACTTCGGTGATCCAGCGGCAGGCAAAGGTTGCACACTGGATGCTGATCTTTTTGAACGTACTTAAGCTGACAATTCTTGCAGAATTTGATATGTGTCTAGTCCATTACCGCGCACAGGGAGCCCCCTGAATGCGCATTCTCCGTGTTATCGAAGTACCGTACGTTCCCCTTTAGGCGCACTCCGGCTCATCGGATGGTAGTCTGGAACGTCGAAAAGCCTTTTATCGCTAATTTGTATAAGTTTCACCTATTTTTGTTGTTTCTTCCCTCCAAATCTCTGGAGTTCCTTCCGTATCGATCCAGACCCAACGGCGGAAAAAAAGAATCTGAAGATGGCGACCAAAGGTGGGAGCTTACGGAGGAAGCACATGGACATCACAGGAGGCCACCAAATGGTGGTATGTCAACGCCCACCAACAACAACAAAAAAGAATAAATACAACAATTCCAGACCCAACCACTAGAGGGCGGAATAATGCACAGCATGTGAATCCAGAAAAGACTCACGCTGCAAAACAGATGTTATGTTAAGATCGATTGGCTATGCAGATCCTCAGCGGATTGAAATATACAATGTTTTTGAGCCTTAATTTCTCAACAACTACTGAACAGATTTATACCAAATCATAAAAAGCACACTTTTTGGACCAAGATCTTGTTTTCCTGCCAAATTTGATGTCATTCTGTTCAGCAGTTTTTGCTGTATCGCTGATCAATTTTCCTACAGAAATATGAATGGGGAAAACATGTTTTGGACCTCCCTCTTTTTCTCCCACCCCCGCTTGACTGATCATCCCGAAAAACTTCCTAGGGAGGAGCTAAGGTGGATGATTATTCGTCAAATGGTATCAAAGTCATAATCAAACTAATAAATGCCCTTCCTATATATAGATATACATTTTATATAATAATATTCCCTGAAAAAAATAAAGGTTAAAGTGTTGTTCTAGTTACTATGGTAGTAAGATCTTAGCTTAAGTAAAAAATAAAACAAAATCCACTGAAAGAAACAAAGGCTAAAGAGACTTGACAGTTAGTTCTTAAAATGAGAAAAGAAGGGATATTTAAAAACTGAAAATGTTCTGTAATTTGGCAGTTATCTTTTAGTGAACTAACTATAACTGGCACCCAAGTCATGCACTACTAATATGCTCTTGCATGTTAAATAACAGCAAGGTAGGAGGAGTTGGCTGTAGGGCCTGACTACAGACCAAGCCCTGCACATAGTACTGTGGGAGAAGCAAATCCCTGCTGCACACAGCCCTCGACCATGCCTGCAAAGACTGGCCTATGACACGTCTCTGAACCCACCCCACAAGGGTGCCCCGCTGCACACAGCCTTCAGCAGTGTAAAGCTGTGTGGTGACCCTGCGCTCAACCCACTGCATGTGGCCAAAATAACCGCAGTACAATGCCTACAGCCTGCGCAATGGCTTTTCACTGCAGGGTCTGGCCTATGACCAGGCACTCATATTTTTTTTAATGTTTTTGTGGTGTCATGGTACTGATACCATTGCTATGCTGGGTAACAGGTGCAGGTACCCCAGTAATGACCAATAAAAAATATATTTTTTATTGACTCAAAGGGAGGGCCCTTTTTTAATCATTAAAGGTGGACAAACCTAAATATTCAAATTCCAATCAGTGCCCACTTTAGCTTCATTGAGAGAGAGATAAAACAATGTTTATTTAGACCATAGTCTATAAACCATACATAAAACTTTGGATCCTCATATTGATAGCATAATTAGACCACATTTCATTTAAACACAGTTTACAAAAATATAAATCCATACAATTCTCGTTGTTGGCAGCAGTAAAAAATGTAAAATCAACACCCCTCCTTTATTTTCTCCATTACAAATTCTCTTGTTGCTTTCAAGAACTTCCCCACGGCAATTGTAATATCTAAAAATGACATATCCATAAGGAGACAAGCGGCTTGAGACCGTGAATTCACCTTATATTTTAAAAATATTGGACATAAAAACACTTTTCGTGTTACTAAAATCAATGTGCAATCAAGCAATATATGTAAGATATCATTTCTTACTCCTAAGCCACATTTACAAATGCCATCTGGTTGGATCAAGGGTGCTTTAATTTTTTCTTCTGTCTTCCAAGGATTAATGCCCACACGAACCCTTAGGATTTCGTTTCTTAACCATTTATTGGGCAAAAAATACAAGTATGGGAACTGAGCCTCATTTTCACATGCGCTCCTTACCAAATTAACAGATTTTTTTACCCTCAGATAATCATAGTCTTGTGATCGAGAGTATAGGAGCCCTTGATCCCTAAGCATTCTTTTTGTAAACACTCAGTACAGATGAGTTAGCTGCCCACCCACCCATGATGGGTTAGGCAATGGACCTGCAGCTGAATGTCGCACTCAGTGGAGTTCGGTGGCCCTTCAGTTTCAGCCATGTACACTGGTGGGTGGGTGCCATGACAGACTGAGTGCAGGACCTAGCCATGGGCCAGGCCCTTTGATCAACCACAGCTATGCCAGAATTTAGTCGAAAAGCAGCTGGTGGTGGTTGCCCACACTGGTTTGGACTCAGGGCCAGGCTAGCCAGCCAATAACGGTGTGCAGCGAGAAGCGTCTGTCTGCGGTAGGTGGGGTGCATGACCTAGTGTAGGCCAGGCATTTCACCCAATCCTTAAGGTGCATGGCCAAATGTCCTGTGCAGTGGGACAAGGCCAATTGTGGCAGGTATATGATCAGAAAACACCAGAAAGTCACTGAAAAAAAATCGTATGTTTAAAAATACATTAAATTCACACTAAAAAAACCCACATTTAACGTACAATTATCGTTATGAATTAAAACTGAAAAACCACTGGAATTTGCAAGTTATAGTTAGCTCCGCAATTTATAACTTGCACAACAACCATGCAAACTACAATTCGCACGAGAATGCTGTGCACAGTAGGGGTTGGTCAAATAGGCGGTTTAGAGTGCATGGTGCGTGTTGCTTTTATGCGGGGTTTTAGACCAATTGCATCAATGTACGGTTGTGCGTACCAGGTGTTGGTAGCCCATGGTAGGATTTGTGTAGGGCCTGGTCACAAGCCAGAACATGTGGCCAACTCCAGCCATGCATGACATAAGGCCATATTTAGCAGATGTTGGATGGCCATGCAGGTTGGCCACAGGCTCGGACTTGCTGCTAATCCCTGCTGTGCAAGGCCAAAGCACACTGGGAGATGACTGCCTGCGGCGTGTTGCTCTCTGCCTGCCACCAATCTTTGCTGTGCATGGCAGAAGCCATGTTCAGGGGTGGTTTGTAGTTAAGTACATGATAAAAAAAACATTAAATTCATAGATTTTTTTTTTTTTTAAAGTGGTCATTATTATGGCTCAAAAACCCCAAACCAATAAAATTCTACTGTTATGGTTAGTAGCGCACACTAAGAATATCATAACTTGCAGTATCGGCCATGCTTCAGACAACAACCTACTAATCATGCAGAAATAAAAAAAAAAGCTAACAAGAAAGAAACACAGTGGCTGGACCATGTACTGGTATCTGTTATGTGTTACTATCCATAACTGGCGAACTGCAGTGGTTTTGGAACCATAACTTCCTTTTTGATGTGTTTTTTCATGGTGGTATAATAGAGGTACACATGGTTAACCCATGTGAGCCTCTACCACGCAGCCCAAACCATAAATGTGTCTTAACCACACATTACTTTTTCACGCAAATTCGTGGTATAGGCATGAATGGTAATAGGGTACGTGTGGCTAAGGCCGCCACTACCCTGACCCCCCACCCCGATAGCTTCCCCACCCCACGCTGTCCCTAAAACCCTGCCACTTTACAAACACAACCCCAACCCCCCACCCCCGCGCTGTACCTAAACCTACCCGGTATACCCATTCCCCCCCTGCACTAAGGCCTAAAATCCCGCCCCTTTACTTACACTACCCCGACACCCCCACCGCGCTGTCCCTTAAACTACAGCAACCCTTTCCACTGCCCTAAGACATACCCCAACCCCCAGGCCTAAAAATTACATCAACTACCCATTCTCCTCTCCCTGCCCTAAAGCCTAAAACCCTGCCCCTTTACATACACTACCACGACCCTGCGCTGTCCCTAAAACGACTCCAACCCCTTCTACTGCCTTGAGACCGACCCAGACCCCCAGCCCTAAAACTACCCGACTACCCATTCCCCTCGCCCTTCCCTTAGGCCTAAAACCCTGCCCCTTCACATTCACTGTATGTATAGAGGGACTCACCCCTGCGCTGTTCCTCAAACTACCCTGACACCCCTAGCCCACACAGCCCTGAAAGCTAACCCCAGCTCTACTTACCTCACCGTGTCTCTTCCTGCTTCCGCCTTCACCACAGCAGCTGCAGCCAGCTGCATGGTTAAGGCAAGTGTGGTTGAGCTTGCATAGTCGGAACACACGTGGTTAAGACTGCTGTGTTCCGACTGTTCACTTTTTTCACTGAAATATTAGATTTTTTTTTAGGCCACCTCTAGAATAATTGCAGATAATGCTGGTTTGAAAAGCCCAGAAAAAGCTATAAATGTCCTAAATATGCTTTTGGGATGTCACAGATTTCTCTACATGTAAGAAATGGTTAAACAAGCCATAGCATTAATGCATTAACAGGTGATGATAACTTTTGTTTATACAGTCAGGTCAACTCACACTAAAACCAAATCCTTGAGCCTTGAAACCTGGTATAAGTGAGGGAAAAACACTATGTGAGGGGAGGGGGGGAAGGTGTAGGGTCTCATCAACATAGAAAGATATAGCAGGGTTCATGATATCTTTGTCTATACGGATACAAAAAAAAAGGAATTCCTAGCTCCCCTACATACTAATTACAGGATTCTGGGAGTGGAATAGGCATTTTTACCTCTCAGGAGCTCCTCGTGGGCGCACACGGTGCGGACACAAACTTCCCTGTTGATTACGTATACTCGACGTAAGCTGAAAGACAGAAAAAAAATAGATGTCTACTTTAGGACTGCATTGGCTACCGTTGAGTTTCACTTTGCAAGCTTTAGCCTTATGATCTCCTTCTTGCAGGATTGTCTCTTGGGGAACCTCTGGAGTCAAGCATCTATGACAGAGCGTTTGAAGTCCTGTTTCTATGACTGTGTCATCTTGTGTCCCGGGAGAATGTCTAAAGTCATGTTTCTATAGTTGTGTGGGGTTGTGTCTTTGAGTAATCACTGAATTGCGATTCTCCTATTAACATGACCAGAGAATCTGGATTTCATTAAAGACACGGAGGCTGACATTATGCATTATCCTTTAATGCAACTCACAAGCAGCCGCACTACATCACAAAGGATAAAAGTTCTAGAATAGAGATAACACAGGATAAAGAGTATAACCAGGAAACAGTCTGCCTCTTTTAAAACAATCGCAGCAGGAAAGGACATCGGCAAAGGGTAAGATCCACCTCGAACTTGCGAATGGAGAAGAAACTCAGAAATGAAGCAGTGAAGCGAGGACCCTTGTTAGCAGACAGGACCAAACCATTAAACGGAATTAATGAATATATATAATATATATAAGTATATATATAAACACTGTATTCATGCATCAATGGCAAACCAGGCCTGTCTGTCCACAGTCTAGGACTTGCTGCTAACCCCCGCTGAAGTTGTGCTTCTATGGCAGTACAAACTTGTGTGTTTGGGGAATGTCTGAAGTCATTCTATTGGGCTGAAGGATTGTGTCCTCTCAGAATGCCCAAATTGATGCTTTTATAGTGATGGCAGTCTGTGTATTTGGAATGTCTGAACTCCTAGTTCGATGCACTTCAAAACAAGAGGTGGATTGTACTTTCTGAACTGCGCTGCCACCTTCCACCCAGCCAACCGCCAAACACCCCCACACACAGATGAAACAAGCCACTGCTTCCCTGAACTGTAGGTGATTGGGAGTGTGTTTTGCCTTTGGCGGAGGATCCTATGTCCCACACAGCATATTGGGTATGTGCTATGTGCACTTTGTGAAAATAGTGTCTCACCAACACTTCTTTCTCCTCGTACTACCCAGAAGGTCTATTCGGAGATCAATCCTAATATGTTACAAGGTTAAAAGGTATTTTAGACTAAGACAATACAAGTAATGCGATGTTATTAATGATATACTACTTCTGCTTAAGTTGAACTTGTCCTGCAGTCATTCGGAGCCAATATTAAGCATCCTATTAGCAGTTGCGACTGGCACGGATCAGGGGTGGGCTGTAGAAAAAAAAAAATAAGTCATTTACCTCTTCGGCCGGCCGCATCTATCCTTCGCTTCACTTCCGACTAGTCCCGGAACAGAAGCAGGAAGTTCACAGGCTCTCCTAAGCTAAGCACAACGCTGCTGTCACTATGACAACAGCATTGTGACTGGTCTGAGCGCCATGGTTTGGCACTAAGTCGGGGACTACGAGCCTGTGCATTTTCTCCATCCAGCCTGTAATACAGCCTGGTGTAGAACATTCAAAGTACGCATGAATGTTTGGCCGGCCCCAGATAGCCGACCAAACCGTCATGCAAACTTAGAAAATGCCCCAACCACTCATCCCCCTGCTCTATGAGCAGCCTAGCCCTGCCTCGCAAAACTGCCTCAGCAAGGAAAAATAAAATGATAATAACATTGTGTTATCATTTAAATTTTTCCTTTTTTGCACTTCTGAAAGCAGTGGGGCGACGCATCTCAGCCTTAGCGGAGGAGCCACCACTGCCTATTAGACAGGTTAATGGATGAGTGATTTGTCTTAGTCTTGTAGGTAGCGTGCATGTTACAGGTGTGAAGCCCTGAGGACGAGTTCAGCCTTTTATCATTTTGATGGCGATGTTATGCATCGGCAGAGAGTGCAAGGGTGCAGAGTAGAGTGGTGTATGGTTCAGTGGCGGATAGTGCAGTGTTGCAGAGTAGAGTGTCATAGAATGCAGTGATGTGGAGTTCATTGGCATAGAGAGCAGTGGTGTAGAGAGCAGTAGTGAAGCGTATAGTGGTGTAGAGAGCAGTGGTGAAGAGTACAGTGTGCAGAGTAGAGTGCAGTGGTGTAGAGTGCAGTGACAAAGAGTAGATTGTTTTAGAGGAGAGTGAAGTGGCGTAGAGTGGAGAGGTGCAGGATAGAGTGCAGTAGTCGTAGAGTGCAGTATTGCAGAGTGGCGTAGAGTGGAGTTGTGCAGAGTGGAGTAGCCCAGAGTAGAGAAGCAAAGATTGGAAGTGTGTAGAGTGCAGTGGAAAAGAGTGCAGTGGTGTAGACTAGCGTAGAGTGCATTGGTACAGAGAAGAGTAGTACAGAGTAGAGTAGAGAGGGTAAGAGTGCAGTGGTATAGAGTATAGTGGAGTAGAGTGCAGTGGCATGGTGAAAAGTGGAGTGGTGCAGAGTAGGGTGCAGTAGCGTAGAGTGGAGTAGAGTCAAGTGGCACAGAGTGGAGCATGCATGGTGTGGTAGCACACTGCCATTACAGACAACACATTTTCAATTCAAATGACCAGTACATTTGCAAGGGCTTACAGCTTTACTACTAAAACTATACAGTGGCCAAAAATAATGTGTGGATATAGTATCACCCAGTGTAGTGATTTGCAATTTTCATATTAAAGTATTTATTTCCAACACACTCCAGAATTAACAAAAAATGTGTTACATATGTGCTTTCCAAATACCTATATGTAGAGTGGCATACAGTTGATTGGCGTAGAGTCCAGTTTTGCTGAGTGGCATAGAGTGGAGGTGAGCAGAGTGGAGTGGCATACATTGGAGTGGTGTAGAGTGCAGTGGCAAAGAATGCAGTTGTGTAGAGCAGAGTAGCATAGAGTACATTGGTATTGAGTAGAGTAGTGCAGAGTAGAGAGGAGTAGAGCGCAGTGTGGTAGAGAGCAGTGGTGTAGAGTAGAGTTGCAGAGACTACAGTGGGGTAGAATGGTGTGGAGTGGCATAGAGTGCAGTGGTGTAGAGTGGAGTAGTGTAGAATGGAGTGATGCAGAGTGCAGTGGCATTGAGTGCACTGATGCAGAGTAGAGTGGTACAGAGAGCATTGGCAGAGAGTGCAGTTGTGCAGAGTAGTGTGGCGTAGATTTCAGTGGTGGATAGTGCATACAATGCAGTGGTGTAGAGTGCATAGAGAGCAGGGCCGTAGAGTACAGTGGTGCAGAGTAGAGTTGCAGGGCGCAAAGTGCAGTGGAATAGAGTTGAGTGGCGCAGAGTGCAGTAGCGTAGATTGTTTTAGAGTAGACTGGAGTGGCGTAGAGTGGAGTGGTGCAGGGTAGATTGCAGTGGCGTAGAGTAGAGTCACATAGAGTGTAATGGTGTAAATTAAAGTGATGTAGAGTGTAGTGGCATAGAGTGCAGAGTAGATTAGAGTGTCGTACAGTGGATTGGCATAGAGTGCAGAGTCGTAGAGTGGAGTAGTACAGAGTAGAGTGCATTGGTGTACAGTGTATTGGCATAGAGTGCAGAGGCGTAGAGTGTAGTGTTGTAGAGTGGCGTAGAGTGGAGTTGTGCAGAGTGGAGTGGCGCAGAGTGCAGTGGCGTAGAGTAGATTGTTTTAGAGTAGAGTGACGTGGCATAGAGTGGAATGGTGCAGGGTATAGTGCAGTGGCGTAGAGTATAGTGGCATAGAGTGTAATGAGGTAAATTAAAGTGATGTAGAATGCAGTGGCATAGAGTGCAGAGTAGATTAGAGTGGTGTACAGTGGATTGCCTTAGAGTGCAGAGTCGTAGAGTGGAGTAGTACTCAGTAGAGTGCATTGGTGTACAGTGGATTGGCACAGAGTGCAGAGGCGTAGAGTGCTGTGATGCAGAGTGGAATTGTGTGGAGTGGCATAGACTAGGGTGGTGCAGAGTGCAGTTGCAAAGAGTCCAGTGGTGTAGAGTAGCGTAGAGTACATTGGGGTAGAGTAGAGCAGTGCAGAGTAGAGAGGTGTAGAGTGGAGTTGAGTGGTGTGGTTCAGAGAAGAGTGCTGTGGCTCAGAGTAGAGTGCTGTGGCGTAGAGTAGAGAATGCATGGTGTATTAGCACACTGCCATTACAAACAACACATTTTCAACTCAAATGACCATTACATTTCTACAGACATACAACTTTGCTACTAAAACTACACAGCACGCCTTTAGTATGGAATGGCATCACCTAGTGTATTGATTTGTTTTGATCATTTTAAAGTATTTTTTCCAACATACTTCAGAATTATCAAAGAATGTGCTAAATATGTGCTTTTCTAATTCTAATATATCCTGAAATGCTTGCAGTTCATTTAAATGTTGTAGTGTGCTAGAAAAAAAGCTTTCCCACCCCCAGTATATAGCAAGATTGTCACATATATCCTCTCACTTAGAAGTCAGAAAAAGAAAAGTAAACAACATGCTCCCTCGGAAGACCAAGCCTTACATTTGACCTTTGTCTTTGAGTGGCCAGTATATGTGACAAGAGAGGATTTATAGTCCTCTTTATGGAAAGAAGCACTCGTGGAAGAATGCAAGGAGAGGTGGTAGTGTGAAAAGGCTTTCCTCCTTGGAGGGGAAGAACTTACACTGGCCATCCTAAAACAAATAAAGTCAGCAAACAGAAAGCCAAAACATTGTGAGTTACAAACCACAAAGCCAATGGTAAGTAATAGGCAGAATGCATTCTCAGGGAAGCTTTCTGAATGTTCCCAAGATGTTTTTTGCAAATTAGACAGCTTTGCTATCTGGTGGGCTTTTACCTAAAAAGAGTGGAAGAAACACCTTTCTCTAATCAGAAAATAGAAAAGAGGTGCGAGTCAATAGTATCTTCATTACTCTTTGTGATTCCCTTGCTATTTAACTATGTTTTTAGAATAGTTGCTAAATACTGCGAAGCATTCTCAAATTATATTTACCTTTCCAATATCAGATGAGCGTTAACTATTTCTTTATATGGTCCTCGTGATTGGTTCCTATTTGAGGCTAAAGTGGGTAGTATCGCATTGCTTGCATGTAACAGTGCCATTACCCAATAGTGTCTTGGTAGTTGTAGTTCAGTTTTTCACACAAAGTTCATATTAGTTATCAGCTAATGGGGTAATAGCGCTATTACATGCAAGCAGTGAGTTCCTACCCACTTTCACTGATAAAAGGCTCTCATGAGCCCTCCTAAGCTGATGAGGTTTGGAACGCCTGTTTGCTATGAGTGAGATTATACCTGAGAAAATTAGCAGCATGTCCAGCAACCCATAAATATTCTCAGCTGATGAGGGAGGAATCCTGAAAGACTGGTGTCTAAAGATACGATTTCGAAAAAATGCATTAGCTGAAAAATAATATGAACTTTGTTTGAGAAACTGAACTACAACTACCAAGATGCTACAGGGTATTGGTGCTGTTACATGCAAGCAGTGTGTTCGTACCTACTGTCACAAAAGGTGTGTATGTTAAAACTGGGCTTCATCTGTCCAAAGCATATGATTTGCTGAAAATTGCCTGAAAATGTAGACATGGGGCATGATGCTCAAAGTCGAATACGCTGGTGCCAAGGTCCAATTCGCAATGGATAAAACTACATTGCAGTCCTACGAATTGCAATGCAGATATTGCAAACCTTTGCAATCCGCAGGGGAAAGAGGTTACAAAGGTCTCGTAGTGATTACAGCGCGAAGCGCGGTCTCGCCAGAGACCTATAGTCACCGGCTCTGCTTCCCAGGAGACAGGAGATGGGCACGCGCAGGCTGAAATCGGATCAGGTCGCGCGCTCACCACGTACAGGCACGCGCTGTGCCCATCTCCTGTCTCCCTTGCAAGCCTCCAGCACAATGGCATTTTCCTCGCGCCACTAAGACCGCCTCCCCGGCCGCGACCAAGCCAGCTCCCCCCTCACCAAGCCAGCCCGCCCGCCCGCCCGTCTCCGACCAAGCCAGCCCCGCCTGCCGCCCAAGCCAGCCACCAGCCCCCCCCCCCCAAGAAACGTGCAAAATCACCCGGTGCTGCGGCGCGGTACTCCAGCTCCTCCAACGCAGCACGACGCGGGGCTCTTCCATTAGGCATGGGAGCCCCTGCTATTCACTGGTCTTCACCCGGGCCCTCTCCTGGGACCCGGGACTTGAGTATTTTCTCCCATGCCTGTGGGTCTCCTTCCTCAGCTGCAAAGTAAAAGTCTCGGGTGAATTACAAAGCCCTCTTCTTACATTGGGCGGCTTCAGACCTCGGGAGGAAGGCGTCAGGGCTCAGGGAAAGCGGGAGGTGCGTTGGTGCGTGAATGTGCGTTCTTTTGCGTACGATTGCCCGTGCCCGTGTGTGGTACGTCGGTGTGTTGCACGGGTGGTTTGTATGTGTGCGTGCTGTATCAGCTTGGCCCCAGACAGCAAATGGGCACGCGCATGGCTTGTCTTTCAGCTTGCATCTGAACAGCCAATGTGCACGCTCGCACGATCACGTCGTCTCTTCCAGCTTGTTTTCTGTTTGAATGCACTGTACTTTCGGGCAGTGTTGGCAAACACTTCCAGCGCCGCACACCACGCATCAAGGCTCCTCTGGTGCGTGTTTCACAAGAGAGATATGTTTCTTTTCAGTGAGAGGCACCTCGCCTTCCATTTCAGCAGAGGGCATGTTCTCCTAAATGCTGGCAGGTAAGGTTTTATTAAGTTTGGTATTAATCGAGATACCTTTTATCACCTTCTAGACGAAACTGAGTTGGCCCAGATAAACGCTCTATCAGTGTGCTCACTAAATGGCATTCTGTCACTAGGGTGTGTAAGCGCACGTTTAGGACTGTGCACTAGTGATAGAAAGTAGCAGACAACCCTGCATTGGCGGATACAACAGACAACGCAGAGACTGGTGCCTGCTTGAAGCCCGCCTCAGTCAGAGTAGGAAGTGCCCGGCCCAGGTGGTAATCAATAGTGTACCTGCAGGTAGCGCCCAGTGTTTTTTTTCTCTTTCACGCTCTGTTAAGTCGCTGTCTCCAGAGCTTTGTCTGGAATGGGTTAAGTAGCGCTGGGGAGTCCTTCATCCATCTCAGTCACTTTCCCCACCAAGCGCCGAACCATTTGCTCCTATCGAAGCCATCATTCCAAGGATAACTGTGTGTGGAGGTCACAGAAGGAGCCTTCACATCCAGGCCATTAATAACGGGAGCAGGAAGGCCCGTCAAGCGCAAGACAGGCCTAGCCTTGCCTCTTTTTTTCCACCAGTCACGCTTATTCATCATAGCCAAGCCCCCTCTATGTTACCAACAGGCCCAAACCCACAATGGTGCTTTCATTGGCCCAAAACCCTGGCATATGTAGAGAAGAAGGCTGCCCGATGCCATGCTCAGTGTGCTATAATCTTTAATATAATCTTTAATATATTCACTGACATCTCTCACTTGTGTGGACTCATTGTCTGGTGGTGCTAGGCTGGCTTCTCGTCAACACGCTTGAAAGTGGTCTGAAGCACAAGGCAAGATTAACAGAGGCATTTATGATTTCCGGCCTTAAAGTAACGCAGATCTAAGCTGAAGCAGTTGAGTGTTCTAATAGGACCCAAGCCCCACCAGCAGCACCTGCTGAAGACGTCGCAGGAGGTCATAGTCCTGCTGGGCACGCTTTCGCTTGTTCTTAATGTTTTGTACACATAGTTTGTATTTTTTTGCACTTTTTCAAATATTTTTTAGAGTTATAGTTTGATGGCTAAACACTAACCTGCAATTAAAAACACAAGTCACACGGAAATGTTTCTAAGCATTATTCAAGTAAAGATAGGAGTCGAAGGGCTTGGTGTTCTCTTTAGAAGTATGTTATTGCTTGTACATAGGTTACCGGTAGAACAAGCCATGTCATTTCAGTCCTTTAAACTTAGAACGCCATGCTTGTATATATTGTATGTGTAGCCTGTGATTATTTTGTAAACCAACTCGTGAAAATTGCCCTTAAATAATCAAAATTAATTTAATGTAAAAAAATGACACACACCGAAGTATTGTATAAAACCTAGTCTGCATGTTATAAATATCTACGTAAGCTGTGTCAGACCTGACGTTGACGCAGAGCATTAAGATTCCGTATAAGCGCCTTGAGACCCTCTGGGTGAGTAGTGCGCTTTATAAATGTCAGAACTTGAACTTTATAAGCGCCTCTTGCCATTTCCTGCCCCTCCCCCTGTCGTTCTCTTTAAATTTAGCACCTAATGGCACCTGTCCTGACATCAGACCCTATTATTGTCACACGATCTAACATTGGTTTAATCTAAACTTTTCTCTTCCTCTGAGGATTGAGCACACCTGCGGACTGTGTGCTGACTGAATGCATTTACCACCTACGATATGATGGATTTTGCATTTGGACTACTGACGTGGAGAAAAAAATTGTACTTTCCTTCTAAATTCGACCATATGGCTTCTTTAGGCAGACTTAATTCGGTAAATGTACAGAGCGATGCAGAAACAGTAACAAATCTGCTTCTGCTTGACACCTCTCCGTTCCAAGGAGTTGGGCAGCTCTCAGAGGCAACATGATGATTTTTGCTGATAAAATGGGTAAGCAACAGCTAAGAATTCACAAACAATGTTTATATACCAATTGCAAATTAAAAAAAAAATTAATGCAAAGCATTGTCATTTACAATGCCAGTAACTCAAACTTTAATGCTGCGAGACCTATTGCATTGTAAATGCTTGTTGTTGCATTGTGACCCATGTGCTTTTCAGAGGCATGGACAAAAATGTCGGCACACAGTGAATGAGAATGCTGGGATGGAGATCTGCGGCACCAAGCTGGCCTCCATCTCAACATTTGCTACTGACTGCAATGAAATGCAAAGTAGATTACCATCCCACTAATATGAATGAGGTGGGTTCTCCCTGTAAACAGTCTCATTGTGCTTCAAAGGAACAGGCAAATTCTTGACAGCACGAACGCTGAGAATGCTCACCTCACAATGCAAAGAATTACACTCTGAGTAGCCTATTCGTGTACCAGTCCGCAGATTACCTGTATAGGACCTGTGGTTTGCTGAATAACGCAATATGTGATAAACCGGATTTTTACATGTAGAAGGCCTCATGTTTTCATAATACTTGCCTGCATGGTAAACCTGAGTCCAGATTTACTAAGGCTTTGTGCTGGGTTTGATTCACAAAGATGACTCAAACCCAGCAGAAGGTGTTGACAAGGAGGATGGGGATTTGCTGTCCTACGCAAACCAGGATTTGTGTTGTAAAGTTCACCAAAGTAACACAAAGTTTCACTATGCATGAGTGGTACATGGGCATTCCCATGCGACCACCCTTGGGTTTTGATCAAAATCCCTTTTTACTAAAATTCGTAGATAGGGGATTTGTGCCACACCTTACATCTCCTCAAGGCAGGTGTAACGAAAAGAAATGTTTTCATTTCCTCTTCTTTTCCCTCTTTGTATGAGTGCTGCATTGTACAACACATATATCAAGTGGGAAAAGTCTTAAAGGTTAGTTTTGCCCGGAAAAGGATTACTGAATACTCGGTCAAATACGCTGATCTGGTCTTTACAAACATGCAGCGAGTAGGGATTGAGGCCAGTAGTGGCTTTTCTAATCCTCTCAGTCCTTACCTGTAGAAGCAGATCTCATTCAGACACTGCTTGCAAGGCTTGTGCACAGAGTAAAGCCTGGTGCAGGGGTACTGCTCCTCACGGCAATCTGGGGAAAAAGTGACATGATTTATTAGATGGAAATGTTTGAGGAAAATGTATTATACAAATCATTTATTGTATAGCAAAAGTGCCCAGGTGAAGATGTTTTCACTATTGCAGGAGGACCATTGTCACACTTATCAGTGCTTCATATTTAACCTAATGAGTTAACGTAAAAAAGGAATATTCACTGCCATTAACAGTGTTGGAGAAAGAGAGTGAGATTAAATCTCTGACAGCTGGTTCAAAATGTATTCAAAGATACATTTTACCAATTTGGGATAATTCCACAATCATTTGTTCAGTTTGCCTTAACATAGTTGTCCTCTAGATATGGTCAAATGAGTCGGGTAATAGCTGTGCCTATTTTCCATTTCAAATAGTGTTGCCACAGTAACTAAAACAGTATAAAATTGTAAATACTGATGTTTCCAGTCAGAGCGACAAACAACTGGCCACTTAATGAAATCAGCACTGAATGGTGTGAAAGCTAACAGTGAGCTTAGACAAATCTTTTAAGAAGGGATCTGCAAGTCTTCGCCAAGAGTTGTCCTTTCTGCGGAACCTTCTCCAATGTTGCTATTGGATTCACCCAGGGGCACTGGCAAAAGTTGCCCAAGCTAGGGTGTCTTGTCTGCCAACATGTATGATGGAGTTGTCCGTGATAGACCACCAAGGAAAATGTGTCAGACTTCCTTTAAAAAGTAAGCGTAACGTTCCTAAAAGGCTGAGACTTTCAATACTTCACCAGGCTTTTTAACAAATACCACCCACTTTGGAAATACATTTTCAGTGCCAACGGTTGGTGGAGGAAATTACAAGAACCTCCACTGACATTGGTGGAATTTGCAATAGGGTTTTCATTACCTCTGCCCCATCATAGGGGTTTCAGGACGGTACTTTAAATTCAATCACTTCTAGCTTCTTCCTAGATGAACTGATGGGTAGTTTTTAATATTTGTGTTCACCCTCTTTACATGTGCAAGCACACAAGGGACAAGACGTCCATCCTCTCAGAGATCTTAATTTGCTATCTGTGCTTACTGAAGGTTCTGGGCAAGGGTGACCAAAGGCTTTTTTGGTGCAGGCACCAAAACTGTGAAATTCTATTCTTTTTGACATATGTGTACTTCTTGGCTTAATGGTATTTCTGATACTTTTTTTCCTTATATTTCCTTCACTCTTTCCTTTTCCATTTTTCTTTCTCCTTTTATTGCCTCCCTGTATTCCTATTTCCTATGATCCCTTGTTCCTTTCATTTCCTATCTTCAATTTTCCCTTTCTCCCCTTTCTGTAACTTTGCCCTATGCCTTTCATTTTCTTGCAGCTTCTTTTCTTTTCTTTTCTTTTCTTCACTTCACTTCCCTTTTTCTTTTGTCTTGCCTTTGATTCCCACCACCATTACCTACCCGGGTGCGTCATCGCCCAGGCTTTTACACCGTCCACCCTTTCGGTGCCAAGAAAGAGTTCTAAGGTACTGCAGATCTGTCAGAGTGATATGGACAACAGCATAAATGTGTTATAGGTAACCAAGGAGGATCTCAATTTCCTTGAAAAACTTCTCTCTTGTCTACAAAGCCCCCTCCCTGAAAGAGTTGCCCCAGTTTAGCACAGATGTAGCAATCCTGGATAAACATCAATTCTAAAACTAGTACCACATGTTGGTCACTTAACTGTTTAGGATATTTTTGTTGAAGTCGAAAACTACAAAGCATTTTCCTGATGGCAGAATTACAATGTGTTTATTTGTACAAACTCCTTAAAAGGATTCCTACTGATATAAACCAGCATTACTCAGCTTTGTTCCTATAAAAAAGGCAAAAAGTATTTGATAAGATCATTGGAACGGCTGCTAGCTTCAACATCTGCCAAAGACTGTAGTCTGCATAGACAGCCCTGCAGCATCTGCACAGGGCACATCAGCAACGGGTAGATGATTAAAATCTGCATAGGCGAGGCATAACAACATCTGGGTACAATGGATGAGTTCCTTCTGGGGCAGGGGATATGAAAATCTGAAGACATTGGGCCTGATTCACAGAACTAACTTAAGACAAAATCCTAAACTTACTACCATTTTGGTATTCACAGAAGGCACTTACTCATTTTGGTATTCACAGAAAGCACTTACTCATTTCGGTATTCACAGAAGTTAGGAGTCCTACGGCCCAGATTTACTAAACTTTCAAGCAATGCAGTGCATTTAGGGAACTTGCTGCACTGCGTTGTGTGAAAGGGCAAAAGCAGAAATGCACCATATTTACAAAGATATGGTGCACTTCTCTGTTCAGGCCCGGACTGGGCCATAGTGGGCACCGGGCCATCCCCCGGTGCGCCGCACGGGTGGGGGACGGTTTTGGGCCCCTGGGGGCCGTTTTTGTTACAGGGCCGTTTTTGCAGAATAGCTGCAAAATCGGCCCTGTAACAAAATCGGCCGAAAACCGGCCCCGGCAAAGTGCTCGGCCGGCCTCCCCCTCCCGCCCCCCCTCCCAGTGGGGAGGGGGGCCGGCCGAGCACTTTGCCAGGGCCGGTTGTGGTTCCCAGTCCGGCCCTGTCTCTGTTCTTGTGCTGCCACACTCGTGGCCAACTAGCGCTAATTCAGGGGCGCCTGCATTGTAGTCAGAATAATTTTTGTGGAGGAAGATATTTCTCCTTGTTACACCAGCTTTGGGTAGGTGCACCATTCTGGCGCAAACCCAGGTTTGCAGATTTTAGGAATTCTGGTTTCCTGTAAAAATCTATGCGTGGATGCTCGGGAATGCCCATGCACCACCCATAGAATGCCTCTCTGATGCAAGGTTATATAAGGCAACTCTATGCGTTGTATTACTTCTTTTTTTACTAAGACACGCAAAGGCATGCAAGTTGGGCTTTGCATGGCTTACTTAGTAAATACCAAAATACATATTGCATCTGGCCTGCATCAAAAAAGTGAGGCAGCGCTGACGCCAAATGTAAGTATATCTGGGCCTAAATGGGAACTGGTGGCTCTTGGGAGCTGGAGGAGGGGTTACAGGGATGATTAGTTCTAGCATCCTCAAACTCAACCCATGTATGTGGGTTTATTGCCATTAGTGTTCAGATGTACCAGCAACCTCAGGATGTCTGCAGGATGGGATCTGCCTGTTGGGTGGTATTGAGATAAGGGTGAATATGTTGTCCATTGTAGTCCCAAAAGCTGCTCAGTGATGCTCCAAACTAGCCCTGGGAGCAAGCAGCATGTCTGTAGGTAGACGTGCTGTGTATATTTCCACCCACAACGGATGACACTATCCTTTGGGAAATGCACTAAGATATTTCAGAGCATACAGCGTTGTGATGGGTCATGCTTAGGACAAACTAAAACCAAGGTTTTAGTTTGTAAAAAAAAAAATTCAAGTACGACGGAATAGAGCCCTGTTGTATTCACCTTACAATAAATATATCCACTTGCTCCACAGAAGTGTCACTTAGGTGTTCACTTATTTGCAAATGGATCCACCTATTTATGGAACAAGCTAACTTCTCAAGAGGAAACCAAACTGTTCCTCGAGGTATGCACAGAAGCCATGTATACTGAACATCAACCAGCAAATAGAATCATAACAGAGCTCTTGACTTACCGAGAGGCCCAGGTTCTGTTGGCTCTGACTCAGGAAGCTCTGAAAGAGAAATAAAAAGAGAAAGAAAGAAACCAGAACATAAGTAAGAAACGCTCAATGTCTTGGCATGCACATCCTGGCAAATATAAGACCAGGAAGGGCCAGTGCAAAAGGGCATGAAAATATGAAAATAGAATTACAGGAGATGAGGGAGAGAAAATGTTTGAAATAAATACAGTTGCTTCCTAAAATGGTTTGAATGTACAAGTCCTCTTGGAAGAAAGTCTTTGTGGGCTCCCATTCTACCACCTTGAAAGAGCTAACAAACAACATTAAGACGTCGGGGTCGATTCCAAAGTCAGTCGGAAGGGCTATGAATCAGATTTGGGTTTGCCGAATCCGATCCAGAGCCCTTGTTTCCGACCGATTTGTTCCTAGTTTCAAAAGACCAAGAGGCAGATTTATGATGGCCTTGCGCCTCCTTGCGCCGCAATTGCGTCACTAAATGTGACGCAACGGCGGCGCAAACAATGCGCCCTATTTACAACGTGACGCATCTAAGAGATGCGTCACGTTGGAAAGCCCTGCGCCATAAGGAGGCGTTCCTGCGCAGGGGGGGGCGTTCCTGCGCAGGAACGCCTCCTAAAAGTGGCTGAGTGATATCTATGAGATTTCACTCAGTCACTTTCTACGTCAATTCCTTACGCCTGCTTGAAGCAGGCGTAAGGATGACGCACCATGCATTGAATAGGTGGCTCCTGTGCATTGCAGGAGTCATGTCGCACTTGCGACATGACTCCTGCAATGCGCCGCCCGTACGCCGAGAGATGCGTCACGCATCCTCACTGCCTTGCACCATGGTGCGCCGCATCATAAATGCGGCGCACCATGGGTGGCGGGGCAGTGGCGCACTGTGGCGCATGTTAACTGGCGCATCCCTGGGGATGCGCCAGTTAGCATAAATCTGCCCCCAAGTACGATGCCCGGAAACCATTAGGGCTGACTGAATCGATTCCAAAAGGCATTCGAACAGGTCGAGACTTTCCGGAGCCGATTCGTACAGCTCTATGGACTTGGTTTCCGAGCGAGCGTGTATGATGACCGATTCGGACAGCATTTCCGATTTGGTTTGCCCAGAATACAATGCCTGCTGGAATTGGTCTTTCGGGCCCATAGCTTGCCCCCCTTCAGCCAGGGGCCCTCCAAATCGGGCCAGTGGAGGTACCCATGGGTCCCCTCTTCCCAAACATGCACAATGTAGCAGTCAACATGGGGTTCCCACCACAGGGTGCAAGGTTTTCCCCAGCCACCCCTTTCTTCCATGGTAGCCTGTGTTCACGTTTGGAACACATGCTCCCATTGAAGTCAATGGGAGTCAGACAGAATCGTATCCGCATGCCTACAGATCCATCGTACTTGGTCCGAGTCGTATGGAAAGGATTCTGGAACCAATTTGGTTGGTTTGCTTTCTAAACGTGATCGGCCCTTAGTGGGTGAACAAATAGGGTGTTCAGACTTGAGAGGAGAAGTAAAAAATAAAGAGGGGGATACAACCATAAGGTGAGATGAAGCATTTAAGGCTGAAAAAGAGAAAATGAAGGATAGCTTTTCCTACACTCTCTAGCAGCTCATCATATTATATACACTAATGACTGAATAACTGAGCTTGAAAGAACAGTAAAGTATCCATCCCCAGCACACAGGAATCAACATATGTCCTGGAAGTTAACACTGTAGTTGCGGATTACTTATTGGAGGTATGTGGCTAGGTTTTTCAGGCATCCATCTGCTCTTGAGAGATTCACTCGCTCTTGAAGGAATCCAAAAACTTCAATATTTATTTGCCCACTCCTTGGAAGGATCTTGCTGTTTGTGGAGCGATTCACAGGGTAATTTATTTATCCACCTACTCATGTGGGATATCCATTTGACCCTGGAGCATTTACCTGATCTATTGCAGTAATGATCTCCTCTGGAAGGATTTGCATGTTCAAGAATGTATTGCCTTCTCATCCATGTATACCACTCTTCCTTTGATATCTACAAGCTTAGGTAGGTGGTACATGTTCATCTAGGTATCCACTTGCTCGCTGAGAGACTTATGCCCATGCCAACAGTTACATGCTTCATGGTGACATCTCTTGGCTCCTTTTGATATTATCTATGTTCTTAACCAGGCCTCAACACAGCTCAAAGGCTTTTTCAAAGAGATAAGCGGAGGATTGTGTAGATCCAAAGAGGATAGTAATGCATCAGAAGCCAATTTGCAAGCAGTAGCCAAACAAGTTTATGACAGACAAAAGCCTGTTGGAGTAAGTGAGTTTTCAACCCTTTTCCGGATGTTTTCATGGTCGCTTATAGGTAGAGACGCAAGGGGAGAGGGTTCCACATGGAAGTGCCTTCAACCTGTTCTGGGGTACCTCATGATACATCCTCCTGCTCATAGAGATTTCCCCAGCTCATGGAGGTATCACTCAGCTCATTAAGGTAGCCACAAGCTCATGAGGGTAGTGACCTTAATTAGCACTTGGCACATTCTGCTGTGTTCTGCAGGTCCCATGCTCAGAGAGGTTAGTTCAGCAGAGGCCATTTGTGGAGGGTTAAATGACAGTAGCAGCTCTTGATGCTATTATACTGATTTCACTGAGGTTAGCATGGCAACAAAATGTGTGGAAGCTACCAAGTGGTTAGCATCAGCAGGAAGATGAGCTCCAGCAGCAGCTTGCTTGACTTGTGTAGGGAGGTTAGTGCTAGCAGTAGCCGGAATTGTGTGTGCATAAGGATAGTCCTAAACATTCACAAAAAGCTGAGTTACCATAAGTTGGCTGGAATGGCTGGATTGCCTCTTGTGGCAAATTGCGCTGTTGCTCCTGAGGTTCAAACTGGAATGGTTCTTCTGGGCGCACTGTGGAATCTGTAGAATAAGGAGAGATTTGAATAACAATTGACTACAGGAGCACCAGGGTGGCTGTGGACAGGGGTTTTCAATCAAACTAGGAGCCAAGAGAAAACAAATTATGCAGTACAATCTGAGGTATTATCAGGTTGATGTTTTGACGCTTTAACATAAGTTAATAAAACAAGCATTGACAACGCCAAAAGGCCTCTCCTACTTGAGATATATTGACCTAAGTAGAGCGACAAAAAATCATGGTCCTTGTGCAAGCCCACAGAGTAGATACAGCATGTCTCGAAGAGACAGCACATGCGCTGCCTAGGTGAGACCTAACAAGGTTTTCAAAGTATGCAGGTGAAATTGGTTAATCCATTGAAATCACAAGCCATCCCAGCATTAAATCAGGTATGTATATGATCAATTCCATTACAACTCAGCTCAGAACCCAGAATCATAAAACTATAGTTACATTGGCACCAGGGCATTAGAGACAGCAAACCTCAAACTGATATAATCACCAGAGCCAATAAACCAGCAGTATCGACAACTACACTATGACAGAAACAAGAACACCAGCCATTGCTGCACCAGAGCACCTTGAGACAGCCACTGATATATGTGTTAGCTTAAAGATGCTGTTATGTGACATGCCACAGCATAGTCATTGAGAACGACTAATCAATAAAACAATGTAAAAACATCAGTCACACCAACCAAAGATTCATCAACACCATCTGGAGAGTAAAGATTCAGTCACAGCACTAAAGCAGAATAAAGATTTCTGCTGAAACCATCAATGCCCCTGACAGTCAACAGCCACCCTAATCACAGAGCAATGTATGAAACACTCATACATGCTGTGTTTTACAAACGGCCGGTACAAACAAATTAAAATGAAAGAAAACCTTACTAGTCAAAATCACCTCATCATTGGATTTGCCAAAGTTTCAGCACCACAAGACAACATCCCTGAAAACACCACCAACATCAAAGACATCAGAGAATGCATAAGTGAAAATAGTTAGTATTAGAGGAATGACCCAAAGAAATGCAGATACACCAAAGGGTAATTACGTCACGTCCTAGTTCAGTGAGGCAATAACGTACCACTATCCAACAGCAGCAACGAGGACGCTTAGGGAAGTGGCATTAGACAAGTAGCACTGATCAATGACATGGGATTACGTGCAAGGCACATATCGAGAGGTTGCTGATACACAGGACAATCAGGAATACAATTAGGTTAGGAACTACGGAGAAGGAAGTGGCAATCTTGAAATGCAGCGTTTGGTATTGTATTTAAAAACATAGGGCCCGATTCACAGAAATAAATTAAGGAAAAATCCTAAAAGTACTACCATTTTGTATTCACAGAAGGCACTTACTCATTTTGGTATTCACAGAAGGCATTTACTAATTTCTCAGTTTAGGAGTCCTACAGTTAGGAGTCCTAACTTTACTACTCCTAAACTGAGAAAAATCCTAACTTTAAGAATTTCGGTATTCACAGAAGGCATTTAGGAGTCCTAACTTTACTACTCCTAAACTGAGAAAAATCCTAACTTTAAGACTTCCGGTATTCACAGAAGGCATTTAGGAGTCCTAAAGTTAGGACTCCAAACTTCTGTGAATACCGAAATGAGTAAGTGCCTTCTGTGAATACAAAAATGAGTAAATGCCTTCTGTGAATACCAAAATGGTAGTAAGTTTAGGATTTTGTCTTAAGTTAATTCTGTGAATCTGGCCCTCAGTGCAGAAATATAACATTTATGTTTTGACTGAATTATTTCTAAGGTATATTTGAATTAAAGATATGCCAAATCAACTAATATTTAAATAAATATCAGAAAAGGGATAAGTGCTCTTGATTTTAAGGAATGTTATTTGACATATTTGCAGCTGCTTTGTGAATAACACTTTGTATTCTCTGTCAATTTTCTAGATGATGTTGTATTCTTTAGAGGTTGGGTTTGCTTGGGGCTTAAGTAGACAGTGAGCAGCCATGAGCGTGCGGCGCTGCAGCTGGGCAACAGCTGCACCCTTAGGAGGCCTGTGGAGAAGAGCCCGACCGCTCACTGGCCCCTTGACCCATTGAAGCACATAGCATCAGCGAGCAAACAGAGCCCCCACACCGAGTGGTGCCATAAAGACACACATCACTGTCAGTTAGGATGCAATTTCACAAAGCTTAAGAAACAAAATAAAAAAAACAGTGCGCTTAAACAAATCTAGATGCACAAAAGGGCAAGACTACAAGCAATAGGGCCATGCTCAATGAGATGGGTCGAGACACAAAAAGGAGGGACATCTAACAAACATTGACCACAGAAAAGCAAGCCTTTGCCAAGGTCACATAAAGCAACAAATAAAAAGCAATGGGCGGGCTGTAAGCCCACAGACTAGATACAGCATGTCTCGAAGAGACAGTGCATGTGCTGCATAGGTGACACCCAAAAAGGATGTCATGAAATGTTGTAAGAAAGAAATCTATACATATTTTTTGCAGATCCTATTGCTATTGGCCAACATTTTGGAACAGATTTACAAGAAACGAACTCAGCGCGGTGCCGCAAGTCATTTCGCTGCACCACACTGCATTAGTTTTGAAGCATAGGGATGCAAAATATTTACAACAATATGTCACATCTCTGTGCTTCCCCCTGCACTGGTGCACACACTGCTGCCTTGCGCCGGCACCTTTGCACCATGATGCAAGGATGCTTGTGTTGTGGAGAGATTATTTTTGTGCAGGAAGGGGCACCTTCCAGCACAAAAACAATCAATTGAGGTGATTTCGTCTTCCAATGCATGCTGTAGAATGCAGCACGCATTGAAAGAGGAAAAAATTGGGACAAATTAAAACATTTCTCCGCATTGCACCTCGTACGCCACCCGTAGGGTGACGTATCATTTTGATGCATTTCCAGATTTACGATTGCTCGTAAATCTGGAAATGCATCAGTGGACATGCATTGCGTGGGAACACACACAGTAACACCTATGTCGCGCCCCTAACACGTAAAGTGCTGTGTGAAAAGGGTAATATTTACAAGCACAGGTAAAGCCACGGAGAGTGGCTTAACTTGTGCTTGTAAATATCACGCAGCAGGTTGCACTGCCGGTGCATTGCGGAAGGTAAAGCACTGGCGGCGCAAGGGGCTTGTAAATCTGCCCCTTTATATTTTTGTGTCATAGGGAAATGAAGGACATTATTTAAGTTTCAGAATCACTCTGTTTTTTGGATTTAGACTGTTTTCACATATAGACCTTGCATTAAGGTACAACCAAATAGGATAGTATTGCACATTTCATAAGAAGACACTTTATGATTCATGCAACCAATCGTTGTACAGAAATGCACCATGCTTGCAAATCTTCTTAACTCCTAGTGCACGCGTAAAATAGCCGATCCTGTGAGATTCGTGTATGTAATGTAAAAATGTACTTAAATCGATATAAACAAAAGATATTCATTCTTGATTTGCTTGGTCACTCGTGTTTATTGTTATCCTCTTATTTCCCGTAAGAACAGCATTGAGGATGTTTGCTGTGCATATTTAAAAAATTCAGTTAAAAAAAATATATATTCATATCAAAGACTGAATATTTTCTTCAGCCATGTTTGAATTGCTTTAGTTAGGTTTTTGGGCCTTCTGTAGATAAAAGCCCTTTGTTGATTCCATCAACTGCAGATGTTGCTACAATCTTGAAAGAAAATCAACGCTTTAAATGAAAAGTGTACCCCTTTCGCAACCTTTTTTGCTATTATTTGAACTATTTAAAAAGGTCTTTGAGAAATATGGTCTGGGTGCAAACCCTGTCTGCTCCATTTCCAAATGCACAAGTAGAAAGAATTATGCAAAAGATTGCAAAATTGCATTACACTTGTGCAAATTTTAAAAACATCTGGTCCCATATAATGTAACAATAATCCTGTAATTCAAAACGGTAGTGTTTCATCATTCTCTTCGAACGTCAAAATCTACAGAGCACTTTGGGGCATATTATCAACAACTAGCGATATTTATCGCTAAATAAGCTTCACAATATTTTTTTTATCGCTGCACATCCCCAGATTTTATCGCAGCGATAACGTGCTATTAGCAACGTTTATCTCCAAAAGCGATAAAATATCCGGCGATAGCGGCGAAATGCGCGAATATCGCTGGAAATCCAGCGATATTCAGGCATTATCGCTAATAGGGTCTAAACCTGAATATTCACCTCCTATTGGATATACAGGTTAAGAAGTGGTCTGAGCAGGCATTAGGGTTTTGGCAATATTCGCGCTTAGTGCTAATTTTTTTATCGCTTTGCCTGCGTTGATAATAGGCGATAGCGATGTTAGCGACTGCTTTCAGTCGCTAACAGTTTGTGTACGCCCACTTTGCATGTCATTAGCGATAAATATCGCTGACATGCTATCGGGCCCCAAACCGCTTGCTATCGCTTACAAGCTGTCGCTAACTGTTGTTAGCGACAGCTTGTTAATAGGGCGATAAAATTATCACCGCTTTGCCGCCGAAAACGGCCGCTAAAGCGGCGATAATCTCATATCGCCCGCCTTAATAATATGCCCCTTTATTTTTTTAAATAATTTAAACATCAAAGATTGCATCTGCAACGTAAACTTGATGGCAATAACATCATCTGGCAAAACCCAATGATCAAGCATTTATATCAAAAAAAGCATTACCTTGATAATCGTAGTATTCTTGATTTTCTGGAAAAGAAAAAAACTGATCAAATAGAAGCACTATAACACAAAGGATCAGACATTTTCCATTGTACAGTATAATTTAGCTGAAATCCCTCCTTTTCCAAGAGTGTTAATGAAGCTTGTGGACAGAGAATGTACAAAGCTTTGAGCGCATAGATGGTTTTTCGGGGAACAGACTGTATCCGAATAATCATGTACATGCCAGGACTGTGAGAGGAGCTTTACATCGACTGACAAATTGTGACAGTAAGACCCCTATTTAAAAAACAATGGGGCACATGTACAAGCCCCTATCGCCACCACAACGTCACTTTAACTGACTTTGTGGTGGCTATAGGGGCCTTGCCTTATTTACAAGGCAGCGTTAGGCCACTTAACGCTGCCTTGTGAATAAGGCACCCTTTCATGCTGTGTTTAGCGTGAAAGAGGAGGGCAATGGAGGAGAAGCGAGGCTCAGTGGTTAGAGGCGGCAGACCCGGAAGCTGAGATCGGCCGTGGACCAGGGTTCGATTCCCCGCCTCGGCGGGTCTCGGGCTCAAAATTTCACGGACTCGACAATTCTCGCTCCGGTGCCTACTCGACTCATGGGGTCACACTCTGCGACTCTGGGCAATAGCTTGCTTAATCTCCACTACGGCCCCTCGCGGCGGGATGCCTGGCTTTCACCTTGTGGATATCCTGCCGGAGTGTCTCACAGGGGAATACCAGGACGGGTTCCCTAAGCAAGCGCTTAGATACCGTGTCGGTGATTTGCGCTATATAAATACATGTACATGTACAATGGGTGTTGCGGTGGGCGTTCACCTATTGATTTTGACCCTGCCCCCTATTTACAAGGGCAGCGTAAATAGGAGGCAGCGCTAAAATTAAGAACAGGGAAAACCTGGTCTTAAACAGGCAAAACGAGGAGAAATGCTTTAATTCTCCTCGTTTTTAGGTCTCGCCTGTCGATGCGCATGCGCATCGAGCTTGCGAGACTATTGGGGCTTAACCACTCTTTAACTAACTTGCAAGGAATCGTGGCGATTCCTTGCAGTGCCCGTGACTTTTAAGCTCAATGCGCATGCTCATTGAGCTTAAAAGCGCGTGCACATCAGTTCCCTCAGCCGCACTCCAGTCCCCTGCTGCTTTCACACCCTCTCCCCGCTCCGCCCCCTCCCCTGCCCGCCGTGTCGCATTTCTCCTCCCCCCTCCCCTTATCTGCCTTTCCCTCCGTCTTGTTTTTTTTTTACCCGCTCCGCCCCCTCCCCTGCCCGCCGTGTCGCATTTCTTTTCTCCTCTTTGCTCCTCCAGCAGTTCTCTGTCACCTTTCCTTCTCTCCTCCCTTGTCCACCTTTTCATTGTTTTTGCCCACCTCTCCTCCAGTTGAACTCTGTCACTAGCTCCTTTCAGCCCCTTCTCATTCCAGTGTTTTCGGGTCCCATCTCATGCTTGGGGTTAAGCTCCCTTTGCCTGCAAATGCACGGGAAAACGGACAGACACGCACCAGGAAACACCACACAGACGCAGTACAAGCATTGATTAATCACTCGCACACATCACGTTTTACTCCTTTGCTAGTGTTCTCGTTGTTTACATCAGAAAGAAACAGACCTTAAAACGATTGAATAATTGACAGAATCCTCAAATATTGTTAATTCCATTGAAGTCTAGTGAAAACGCTGCTCGAAGATGATATGTTGCTAAAATTACCGTAACAAAATCAATCCACTCACTGTAATATTCTTAATGTAATTGTATGTGCTAGCACCAGAAGGTATGGAGTGAAATTACTTAACTTGTGAGTAAACATATTTGTTCACACCCTCTCCCCGCTCCGCCCCCTCCCCTGCCCGCCGTGTCGCATTTCTCCTCCCCCCTCCCCTTATCTGCCTTTCCCTCCGTCTTGTTTTTTTTTTTACCCGCTCCGCCCCCTCCCCTGCCCGCCGTGTCGCATTTCTTTTCTCCTCTTTGCTCCTCCAGCAGTTCTCTGTCACCTTTCCTTCTCTCCTCCCTTGTCCACCTTTTCATTGTTTTTGCCCACCTCTCCTCCAGTTGAACTCTGTCACTAGCTCCTTTCAGCCCCTTCTCATTCCAGTGTTTTCGGGTCCCATCTCATGCTTGTTATAAAGGGGCTGCCAAAATGCGGACACTCCTCAACCCTCTGCTTCACATGAGACTCTGCGGCTCTCCTGGGACAATAAACCACTCCAGAACAAACATGGAGTTGTCATACGCGGCCATCTATCTCAATTAAAGGCCACATAGCTTCTCTAACCTCTAGGAAAATCTAGCCCTGCTATTTAATTTTGGTGTGGGATTACTGTGTAAAGAAGGTTTGCATAACGTCTCATCTGACTAACTAGTGCTTTAGTTTAGCATTGTATGTGTTTTCATAGGCTTGTGTGTATGTCCTTTAATGCATGTGCATGCTTGTCTTTTTCTGTTCAGTTCCCGTGTCAGTGTGTGCTTACCTGGATTTCCGTTTGTCTAATTTATGTGGCCTTTGTCAACGAGGCAATCCGCTACTCTGTCCAACGTTTATGAAGACGAGACACTCAACCACGCAATGCCACTCACACACACAACGCCACTCACACACACAACGCCACTCACACACGCAACGCCACTCACCCACGCAACGCCACTCACCCACGCAACGCCACTCACCCACGCAAGCCACTCACCCACGCAACGCCACTCAGCCACGCAACGCCACTCAGCCACGCAACGCCACTCACACACGCAACGCCACTCACACACGCAACGCCACTCACAAACGCAACGCCACTCAACAACGCAATGCCACTCAACCACGCAACGCCACTCAACCACGCAACGCCACTCAACCACGCAACGCCACTCACACACGCAACGCCACTCACACACGCAACGCCACTCACACACGCAACGCCACTCACACACGCAACGCCACTCAACCACGCAACGCCACTCACCCACGCAATGCCACTCACCCACGCAACGCCACTCAGCCACGCAACGCCACTCACACACGCAATGCCACTCACACACGCAACGCCACTCACACACGCAACGCCACTCACACAGGCAACGCCACTCATCCACGCAACACCACTCACACATGCAACGCCACTCAACAACGCAACGCCACTCAACCACGCAACGCCACTCACACATGCAACGCCACTCACACATGCAACGCCACTCACACACGCAACGCCACTGAAACAACAGCGCCACTCAAACAACAGCGCCACTCACACACGCAACGCCACTCACACACGCAACGCCACTCACACACGCAACGCCACTCACACACGCAACGCCACTCACACAAACAACGCCACTCACACAAACAACGCCACTCATCCACGCAACGCCACTCATCCACGCAACGCCACTCATCCACGCAACGCCACTCATCCACGCAACACCACTCATCTATTTGCAAAACGAAAAATGTTAAACTCTTCTATTGCGAGACCTATTGCATTTTTAATGCTTGTTTGCTGTTTCTATGTGTGCTGCATTGTGCAACACACATAGAAACAGCAACTTGCCTATGATTGTTTATGTGCACATGAACAATCGTTTAAAAAATGCTGTTTTGCACCTTCTACGTGTGCCGCATTAAGCAGCACACATAGAAGTTACAAAACTGCATTTGAAGATTGTCAGCAAACTTTCCCCCAATGCAAACACCTTTGCACTATTGTGCAAGGGTGCCTGTGTTGGCACTAGGCAACTGTACTCAGCGCCAGCGCTAGGAGAAATGCTGGGGCGCGCCGCATTCTTGTGAATACGGCACATCCCTGCGTTTTCAGAATGGAGAAGCGTGGCATTAGAAATTTTTTCTTAACGCCACGCTTTTCCATTCTGCTGTATATATGCCCCATGGCACATTTCTAACGCCACACAACACCCATTAACCTCCCCTTTCATGCTAAACACATCGCGAAAGGAAGCCTTATATACATGACAGCATTAAGCCACGTTAAGTGGCTTAATGCTGTCTTGTAAATAAGGTGAGGCCCATTTCATCATCACAACTTCACTGAAAGTGACGTTGCGGGGGCGATAGGGGCTTGTAAATACGCCCTAATTTGTGGTTTTTAACTCACCCCAGACGCAAAGTATTGTGTTGCTATTTAAAATCCAATGCAAATCAGAATTTACTTTGGATATTAACCAAACGTAATGCAAAGCTGCGCAATGCACAGCAGGGTCCAGTTTAACACTTTAATTTGTGCTTGGAAATGAGAGCATTCTATTTTAAGTGGCTGAGACATGCACTGGAGAGACAGAGGGATAAATAAACTAAGAAGTGATTTGTTTTCTTTGTGATTTGTGCTACAATACTGCAAAGAACTATTTGCAAAACAATTGTTCTGCTCTTTGAGGACCGTTATTGTTTGTGTACATAGCTTGCTCTAGGGGAGTACATCCCTTCATGTTTGGCATGAGTAAAAGCTCCATTCATAAGGGACCCATTATGGCCCCTTCTGTGTTGCAGGATGCCCCCCTCTCCAAGCACAATGAAGCATCATTAAGTAAACAAAGGGTGCCTTACTAACAACTGCACCACAGATATGTGAATATATTACTAATCATATTGCAAAAAGTATAAACATTTCAGTGCCTGAGGAATCCTGAGGGCAGGTATTTGAAAAGCCATTTTGGCCTGTAACTGAATGGTGCAGAGGTCTGCTGTCCCAGGCAGACCTTAGTCCCTGTATCAAATAGAGTGAAGCAGATCAATAGACATATAGCACATTAACAGGAGCGCATGCCAGACTTCTGAATACTCATCGCAGTAATCGCTTGTAAAGTTGGTGTGCGTAACCAGCTCCTGTTAAGGGGCAATTTTTAAAAAACGGACTTAATATATTCACAAGCAAATGCTGCGTATACGGATATATCTTAGTGAATCTGACCCACTATGCCCCAACGCCATCCAAAACTCACACTATCTATACTCTGCCGGAAATATGGATGTCAAAGGGCAACATTCACAGTGGTTTGATCATAAATAGTGCACACTTACAGCTAGATGCATCAAGCAAAATACCGTTCGCAAAGGGGCAGATTCTCAGAATCTGCCCCTCTGCGATTTATGCATTTGGGAAGCATCATCCCAAATGCATAAATCGCTATTTGCGATTGCAATTAAGGAATCTCAAATTGCGATTCCTTAAATGCAATGCATGAATGTAAAATAGCTAGCTATTTCGTTGATAGGGGTCGCTATTTACCGTGAAATCAAACTTCATGGTAAATAGCGAAAACTGTGAAAAATGCTCTAAAGTGCATCTTTCAAAGTTGTATGTTACACACACACATGTCCTTGGGATGTGTGTGCGCAATACCAGTGTCAAAGTCAATTTAAGGGGTGCAACAGGGTGTCTTTTGGACACCCGTCACCCTTGAAATCGCATTCTCAAATTGCAATTAGCAAATTGCTAATCGCAAATTGAGAATTCCTCCCCATTCATTCCTATGGGCCTCTTGGCCCATAGGAATCAATGAGATGTCATTCCTTATTAACCTCTACCGCGCTAGCGGGTTTTCCCGCTGTGCGCTGAAATTTGAAAATCGCGCGTAACGTGACAAAGCCAGCTCGTCATCCGCGTAGCGCAGGTAACGCCCATGGCGAGCTGGCTTTGCCATCAGCTCTGAAGGGGTTAAGGAATATTTAGGATTTGCTAATATTTTAGCAAATCCTACATGCATCTGATTTTGCGAGTCCCTAAATGCGAATCGTTAAACTTCGCAATTAAGGACTCGCAAAATCGAACGTTGATGCATCTAGCAGTATGTATTTTAATAGTAAATAGGTAATTGTACCTAAAGGAAACTAACAGTTTTTATGGGCACCTAAACATGGGTTATCAAAAAGAGGAAATCTCAAAATAAGCGCGTGTATTTAAATGGGCCTTTATGCAGCCTGTTGCTATGTTTTATGCATCACTTCTGTGTTTTACATGCATTTTAGGCCAGAGAAGAAGTTTTGATTGCTAGCTTTCTGTGCAGATTGAAAGTGATATTCAACAGCCATTCCCATTTGCCCATGCATTATCCAAGCCCCAACATCTTACCCGATGGGTTGATATCATATTGGTTGTACTGGCTATGATCTGGGTATGGCTGTCCCTGAATGTCAAACTGCTGTGCCAGGAACCCTGTAGGAAAAATGAAAAATGGTTAGGTCAATACAGCAACAATTTACAGTGGCAAAATGTAACTGCGGGGAATATGGAAAACACTGGGGTCTAGGCTTATAAAGTCTTTGCATCGGTTTTTCATTAAAAAAGTAATTCAAACCTGACACAAAGTGTTGTGTTGGAATTTACAATACAATACAAGTAGCGATTTACATTAGATCGTAACCAAAAGTAACACAATGCTGAGCAATGCGCTACATTGCATTACTCTGTATAAAGTGGGCATTCTATGGGTGGTGCATAGGCATTTCCATGCCACCTCCCATGGGTTTTGACGAAAAGACTTACATATAAAGAATTGTAGACAGGGACTTGTGACAAAATCATGCGCCCCCTTGGGGAAGGCATAAGGAGGAGAAATATTTTTGTTTCTCCTTATGTTTCCCTCTTAGCATGTGTGCTGCATTTTATAGCACACATAAAAAAAGGAAACACGTTAATGCATTGTTTTTGTACAGGATGGGGCACCTTCCGCTAC
The DNA here is from genome assembly GCF_964261635.1 of Lissotriton helveticus. Lineage (NCBI taxonomy): Eukaryota > Metazoa > Chordata > Amphibia > Caudata > Salamandridae > Lissotriton > Lissotriton helveticus. The sequence goes on from NC_136065.1 coordinate 512,933,215, forward strand.
AAAATCTATGCTTACTGCAACACAGACACCTTTGCACTATGGTGTACGGGTGTCTGCGTTTGGCGCTCCGCTGCCAAATTTCACCAGCGCAGGGAGAGAGTAGAAAAGCAATACATTAAATATTACAAATTGCAGCGGAAGAAAGATCAACCACAAACCTACCCACAGCGTGTGGCCAGTATCGGTCAATTTTAGTGATGGGTGCTACAACAGACAATACTCTTGGTGCAAAAAAGCATGTTGCCAAATATAGGGGCATATTATCAAGGACAGGCGATACATTATCGCCGCTTTTATCGGCAGGAAACTGCCGATAAAGCGGCGATAATGGCCTTGATAATATGCTCTATGAATTCCAATCGAAGCCCATGTTAGATGTTTTGTTGTGTTTGGTATGCTATGTTTTGCTATGCTATTATATGTTTTGTTTTGCTATGCTATGTTTTGTTGTGGTTTGCCTTGTTTTGTTATGCTATGTGTTGTGTTTTGTTATGTTATGCTATGTTTTGTTATGCTATGCTATGCTATGTTTTGTTTTGCTATACTAGGTTTAGTTTTGCCATCCTATGCTTTGTTTTGTTATGCTATGATATGTTTTGTTTTGCTCTGCTTTGTTATGCTATTCTATGCTTTGTTATGCTATGCTATGTTTTGTTATGCTATGCTATGTTTTGTTATGCTATGCTATGCTTTGTTATGCTATGCTATGTTTTGTTATGCTATGATTCGTTGTGTTTTATTTTGTTATTCTATGCTTTGTTGCATTTTATTATGTTATGCTTTGTTTTGCTCTGCTATGTTTTGTTATGCTATGCTATGCTTTGTTATGCTATGTTTTGTTATGCTATGTCAAGCTTCGTTTTGTTATGCTATGCTGTGTTTTGGTATGCTATGCTATGTTGTATTGTGCTTTGTTATGTTATGCTATGCTATGTTTTGCTATGCTATGTTTTGTTGTGTTTTGTTGTGTTTTGCTATGTTTTGTCATGCTATGTTTTGTAGTGTTTTGCTATGTTTTGTTATGCTATGCTTTGTTTTGTTATGTTATGCTATGTTATGTTATGTTATGTTATGTTTTGTTCTGCTATCTTTTGTTGCGTTTTGTTATGCTATGCTATGTTTTGTTATACTATGCTGTTTTGCTATGCTTTATGTTATGCTATGCTTTGTTTTGTTATGCTATGTTTTGTTATGCTATGCTATGCTTTGTTGTGTTTTGCTATGCTGTTTTGTTATGCTATGTTTTGTTTTGCTATCCTATGCTTTGTTTTGTTATGCTATGCTATGTTTTGCTATCCTATGCTTTTTTTGTTATGCTATGCAGTGTTTTGTTATGCTATGCTATGTTTCGTTATGCTATGCTGGTGAGGGTGTGTTAGGTTGTGTGAGGGTGTGTGAGGGTGAGGGTGTGTGAGGGTGTGAGGGTGAGGGGGTGTGAGGGTGAGGGGGTGTGAGGGTGTGTGAGGGGGTGTGATGGTGAGCGGTTGGGAGGGTGAGGGGTGTGAGGGTGAGGGGGTGTGACGGTGAGGGTGGGTGAGGGGGTGTGAGAGTGAGAGGGTGAGGGGGTGTGAGGGTAAGGGGGTGTGAGGGTTGTGAGGGTGAGGGGGTGTGAGGGTGATGAGTGTGAGGGTGAGTGATGGTATGTGAGGGTGAGGGGGTGTGAGGGTGTGTAAGAGTGGGGGTGTGTAAGGCTGAGAGGGGGTGGGAGGGTGTGGGGGAGTGAGGTGGTGATGGTATGTGAGGGTGAGTGATGGTATATGAGGGTGAGGGGGTGTGAGGGTGAGGGTGAGGGTGTGTAAGGGTGAGGGGGTGTGAGGGGGTGGGAGGGTGAGGGGGTGAGGGTGAGGGAGTGTGAGGGTAAGGGGGTGTGACGGTAAGGGGTTGTGAGGGTGAGGGGTTGTGAGGGTGTGTGAGGATGAGGGGGTATGAGGGTGATTGGTGGTGTGAGGGGGTGTGAGAGTGTGAGGGTGAGGGGGTGTGAGAGTGTGAGGGTGAGGGGGTGTGAGGGTTTGAGGGTGAGGGGGTGTGAGGGTGAGGGGGTGTGAGGGTGAGGGGCTGTGAGGGTGAGGGGTTGTGAGGGTGAGGGGGTGTGAGGGTAAGTGGTGGTGTGTGAGGGTGAGGGTGAGGGATTCAGGATTGCTACGCTGTATTCCGTTTGCAGGGCTTTCAGTTTAGTGCGAATTGGAGCAGCCCTGTCACTGTTAATCTTACAGCAAGTTGATGTATGAAGAGTGTATTTGGTTAAGCTTAACGTGCCTGGCAAAACCGTTGTTGAAATGTATACGGATGACAAATGTGAAAAGAGATGGAGCTCGAGAAGATAACATTGAGACAAAGTCGCAATAGGTACAATGGAAAAACGTTTGCATTTTAGTGACCCCTCGAAAATTAAAGGCAATATTGGCCTTACTTTTCGGATAACTTCCTTCATTTAAAATGGAATGCCCCTTGGAACGGAGTAACAACATATCGAAATGCATAATGTGTTGAGATTACGTGGGTCAAGAAGACTGGCAATTTTGGTTTGGAAGATGGGATATCATTAAGCATGCATATGAAATTTAATCTTGGTAATAAATGAGAATCACCAGGGTTAAAAACAGTTTCTAATGGAGAAGTTGTTTCAGGCAAAACTCTGCCATTGCAGCGTCGTCCGTCAGCGCTTACTTTGCCGGGTTCATGCGTACGCAGCTCTTCCAATCTAAATTGGTCTCTGCGCCGAACTTGGTAGACATGTGAGTGAGATAATAAAACTACAACTCCCAAGACACACAGGAAATAAAGCATGGATAAAAGATGCCCAGATCTTCCCTACTGTAACAAGAGGCTAATGCGGAGAGAGTGCGAGGACAAGCATGAAAAACAAGCTCTTGGCAATGCGAGGCTCCAGAAAACAGCAAGAGGCTAATGCGGGGAGAGTGCGAGGACAAGCATGAAAAACAAGCTCTTGGCAGCACAAAATGTGACGGAGGGCAATGCGAGGCTCCAGAAAACAGCAAGAGGCTAATGCGGGGAGAGTGCGAGGCTCCAGAAAACAGCAAGAGGCTAATGCGGGGAGAGTGCGAGGACAAGCATGAAAAACAAGCTCTTGGCAGCACAAAATGAGACGGAAGGCAATGCGAGGCTCCAGAAAACAGCAAGAGGCTAATGCGGGGAGAGTGCGAGGACAAGCATGAAAAATAAGCTCTGTGGGGAGGGGGGAGAGAAATGCGACACGGTCTGGCGGCCATGAAAAGTGCGAAATGAAAGCCTTTGATGCAGCAGGGGGCGGAGCGGATCCCTTTCAAGTGAAGCTGCTGGCGGTACCACGCTGGGGAAGCAACAGATGGCTGGCTTTCATGTGCACGCGCTTTTTAGGTCAATGCGCTTGCGCATTGAGCTTGCTTTTCACGGGTACAGCATCAAATCGCCGCTGGTTAAGCTCTCGTTAAGCCCCAATATCTCTCGCAAGCTCAATGCGCACGCACATTGACAGGCTCGACCTAACAAAAACTATTTAAGGACGTTCCAACCAATACATAATCCTTCTCATAAACACAGACTCCAGCTCAACAAGATCGAAAGATAGAAAACATCACAAAGGACATAAACATAGTAAATATTTAAAAGGAAGAAGTTATGCTATTTTCGCTTTGTCAGATCCATATTTTTCCGATTTAACCGAATAAAATATAACAGAGAGGGCAATATCAATTAACAGTTAACTCTTGATTTCTTGGGGGGGGGAGGGATTCAATTACAATATTTAGGAAGGTAATGGTTACAATACCAACGTCTTCCAACCTGCTATTTTATCCAGATCTCTCTCACCTCTCTAAAGGCATATTTGTAATCCAATAGAGTAACTAATGGGAAGAAGGACATTTATGGATACATTTTTTTGAATGGTATAAAAAATAAAAGACCCAGATACTACCAGCCATATCCATTTTCTATTTGATAATAATTTCCTGGCCCAAGCTGCTAAATCATTACATCTCAACAGGGCTCACTGCTATTAAAAATTTCGAAAGACACTAGAAACTTTCCTAACGGGCCACTGATGCCCTCCCATTTTCACACTAAGCTTTTTGATGTGTAGACAGTTTTCCCCATAAGAGTTCTCTCTAAAAATCTCTGTCACTCACGCTAGTCTGATCCATTTAGTTTTTTCCAACATCAGATTGGCCTGTAGTGATATCAAAGATAATTTGAACTACTACTGTTTCCTTTTTTAAATATTTTTTTATTGATTATCAAATTCCAATCATCACAAACATTGGTATACATACAGTTCAATCTAGCGATATCAGATGCGTAGTATTTAACAAGAGTTGATCAATCAATCATATTACTTTTTCCTTTTTATGATATGCTAAGCTGAGAATTCACTTCTTGGTTACATGAGAAAGTAAGACCTCTTTATGTGAGACAAATAAATGTCTGTAAAAAATGTAATATACTGTAAAAGTTCAAATAAATTGGACACCTGCCTCAAATTGAATGCCCCCTCGGGCATCATTCTTTGACTTTTCATGGGAACGACCTGTATTCAAGGACTACTGTTGGACTATTAGATAGATTTCCACATATACAAACTTACCAGTACAAATGACACCATATAAGCTTGTTTGTTAGGAATATCTCCTTTTAAAAACAAAATCACACTAAGGAGAGCTGCATAACTCTCCTTGTTGCTGGTTAAAGGGAGAATTGCAACAAACTGGATGAGCCATGAGGTAGCTAAACTTGACTATAGGATCAGGGACATGGAAAAATGGGAAAATTGGACGAAATACATTTTATGTAGTCCCGCAGTGATTAAAGACTAGAGGATGATTTTGTGAACTTTCTGTCCCGTAATCAAATTCCTCCATAGACTGGTAACACTGGGGAGATAATATGAGTAGACTTGCCCCTAAAAACTATCCAACGTTAAATGTAGCTTTTTGCATCTGTGTTTGAGGTCTACACAGACTGGGAATATGATGCAATTTAGTGGCATCAGCACCTTTTGGAATATGGCCACATTATGGCCATTTCTGAACTGTAGATTGTGCGATGTTTGCCTGAAACTTTTTATCAATCGTGTTTCCTTATTATTGATGTTTAATGTGAAAGATAATAATTAATAAGAAAAGATAATTTTACAAAAGTGGGATAAATAATAAATAATTCCACCCAGGGCCTCCTTCCAAATCGCTCTACTTTCTATCAATACACAAACGATTCTGTAAATCCTTCTAAATTATTGATAAAAATATTCCTCTAACATCTAGAAATTCTCTTTGGTATATCAAGTAACTGAAAAAATATATGTGCAGATAAACAATTACTCTGTCACTTCGTTCTTAAGATCTTTCCCACTTCTTATTAAGCAAAAGAATATTATCAATTTGTTGTTATCATTTTGCAATCACACCATTCTTTATTGACATACCGAAAAGCTTCAACTCCAAATAAGGGGCCTTATTTATGAAAAGTGTGAAATCGCTGCGGCAAAACAGCGATATGACACTTTTCAGTGCGCCCTCCTTGTGACACCATGGATGTGCCGTATTTACTGGGAGGCGCTCCATGTTGCAAGAATTTAGGCGCTCCATGATGCAAGAATTTACAGATACGTCGGGATTCCTAAAGTATCCGTCCGCGCAAAAATGGCGCATTCTTGGAATTTGTCTGGAAACAGATGCAACTCCAGCAATGTGTCATTAAACATAGGGCAAGCCCCATCTGAAAAGGCCTGCCTTCAAGCAGGCGTAATGATTTGATACAGCGCCACTTCCACAAGGCTTTTCTGTGTCAGAACGCCCACCCTGCATATATTATACCTGTTGCAGGGATTACAAGTGACGCATCTGCCTAGATGCGTCACTTTGTAAATATGGCGCAGAGTGGAGCATTTTTTACACCGCCGTAGCTTCACAAGAAAGTGACACAACTGTGGCGTACGGGCCTCATAAATGAGGCCCATTGAGTCAATATATTTTCCTCCTGGTCATTCATGGTTGGAGTAAAATGTACACACAAAAAAATTATGATATTCCATTCAGGTACGTAGGCTCCACCTTAATTCTTTTTTTAAAGAAAAAAAATAAAACATTTGAATATACATTACAGCAAATTAGACCTGCATGCACTTATTGTAAATATCACATAATTATAGAAGGGGTAGCGCCCCAAGATAATGGCTGCAAGGTGTATAAAAATAGATCTCTAATTTTCCCCATCCCTCTCACCATAGTAACTGCTACTCGGATTCCTTACCCAGAACTATAACAGAATTACAGGTGATATCTCACCATAGTTGGTTGAAAATAGTCTTGCATGAGTGGGGTAAAGTGGATGTAGCCTCTATTAAAAGTTTGTACAAAGAAGAGAGTATTCCCTTTGGCCACTGGCTGACTGCAAACATTTTGCTCAGGGTCGAGTGAGGCCTCTGTAATGGTCAGATTCATCCCAGATTGATACTGTGTGTAATGAAATTGTCCGGTTTCATCTAGTCTTAAGGGTAGAATATCACCTCCGTTGAACATTTCCAAAATTGTGAAGCAGTTCCCTTGTCTTCATTTGTCAAAAAGGCTAGACTGGTGTAAAAGCAGGATTGTGAAGGACAGGGGTGTGCAGTGAAGGAAATATAGTTAAAGTGAAGTGTTTTACAAGGGTCTCCCTGACTGTTACTTTAGTGTTTGTAGGAGTATTAATGTAAGCACTCGGGGGTCTAGCCTGTTTTGGTTTCCACCCAAGACCCCAAAGGGTATCCAAAAGTAACGCAAAGTTACTATGCTTTGCCTAGGGTTACTTTGCATCAAGGGGGAATTCCATGGGTAATGCTGGGAGTTCCTATGCAACCACCCATAGTTATTGATTCAAATCCCTAACTACAAAGAACCGTAGACAGGGACTTGTGATAAAATCCTATGCCTCCTTGAGGCAGGTGCAACACGGAGTAATGCTTTCTTTTCATTTTCTCTTGTTTTTTTCTACTTTGCATGTTTGCTGCATTGTATAGCACACATACAAAGTGGGAAAAGCCTTCAAGCATAGGTTTTGGAGCGGAAGGGAATTCTTCCAGTACAAACCCCATGCTTCAGAGACTGCAAACACCCTAGGGATATGGCGCAAGGGTGTCTGTTTTGATGCATGGCAGCCAAAAGTGCACCTGTGCAGGGAGAGAAGAAAACAGCATGCCTTCTTAGTAGATACGGCGCTGTTCTGCTCTCTTCCGGTCCTGCAATGCAGCGCAGCAGCTTGGGTCTGGACATACGGCCCTCACATATAGACCCACTTTTGCTACACCAACTTTGTACCATCCCAGTCTTTTCATCCACCACCAATGGACTGCTTATTTACCCAAGGACTTCAACCACGCTGTCAATCAAAGAGCCTGACCAAATTGACCGCTCAATAGTATGGTTGGGTACCCGATGGAAAGGCAGGACTATCTAAAGGATGCCAAACAGGGGGCACAACAATCGGCTCTTTAGAAACAAAAAGATATAAGTAAAGATTTCCGAGACCTAGCCAGGCACTTCAAAAGCCTGGCAAATCATTGTCTCAATTGTCAAAACGCCAATGATTGTTTATGTGCAGGAATATCCCCCTTCCTGCACATAAACAATAATTCTTCAAAAATGCAGTTTTTCAACTTCTATGTGTGCTGCATTTTGCGCTAAGCAGCTTAAGTTAGCACGTGCGCAGGGGAAAACGCAGGGCTGGATTATATTCTAGTAAATATGCTGCAGTCCTGCGTTTCTAATGTGACAGAGCGTGTAGTTAGCCTTCTTGGCTTGACGACACGCTTCGCCACTTTATTGTAAATATGCCCCCTGGTGTTGTCATATCATCGAATCCCATACAGAAATTAATTAAAAACATAACAGATAAATTACATATATATCTATGTTATCAATATGGGGTTTGCTACGTTTAAGTAATCAAAATGGTGTTTTAATTTTTTCAGCAACAATCCACAAACATATATATATTCTTGAAACTCACAACTCTGCCACAGTGAACAGAAATGCACTCTCCTTAAAAGTGTCTTTTATTAAAATATAACAGCAATCCAGGTGGGATTCATGAATAAAGGCCCAATGCGTTTCAAACTATAACAGTCCTTGTTCACTGGCCTTTTTCAGACCCTGGTAACATGTCGTGCTTTATAGCCTCTCATTAGCATAATGTAAATTTCACTCCTGCGAGTGTCATTTTGACTTACATATGTATATATATATGCATACATACACATACACATACAGGGGTCAAGAGCACCATCCACCTGTCTATCAGTAATCACATCGATTTCAAGTTTCTCATAAAATGAGCTGTGACAGATAGGGCAACCACCCAACCGCTCATCAATAATTAGTTCCAGTTAATTGATTATATTAGGTCTTTATAAAGGAAAGTCCATTCCTTGGCAATTGTGATAGTTACTCCTTTGATGTTTCAGTCTCCCATAGTCTAAAAGGACCATGAGATCATCTTCAGGACATTGTGTCGGTATGAAAATACATTCTACACCCCTCATTTTAAAAATAGGACACAGAATAAATCTGTTAGTGTGGCCAACCGGAGAACAAAAATATCCTAAATCAACTAAATATACAAGGGAATCTGAGAGACGGCTAGCCACCATTGGTTTAGACATCGAGAGACCAAAACGTCGATAAATTAACCACAATTGTCAAGGAATGTACTTACCTTTCTAAAGACCTCATGCAGCTACCTTTATAAGACACTGGAAATTGATCTGATTACTGATCGACAGGGGGCTTGTGCTCTTGACCCTGTATGTATGTATATTTGTGGATTAGAATGTAAAATACCATTTTGATTACTTAGATGAAGCATGCCTGATGTTGATAACATAGATATATATTTGATTTATCTATTGTGTTTTGAATCAATTTGTTAACGGGTTGGGTGACATGACAACACCGAATTCCTTACAAGTGAATAACTAAGGGGCATATTATCAAGGGCCTTATTGCCGCTTTAGCGGGACTTTTTCCCGCTAAAGCGGCGATAATTTCATCGCCCAGTTAGCGACGGTTTATAGGCGATAGCGAGCGGTTTGAGGCCCGCTTTGCATGTCAGCGATATTTATCGCTAATGACATGCAAAGTGGGCGTACCCACCTGTTAGCGACTGAAAGCAGTCGCTAACATCGCTAACGCCAATTATCAACGCAGGCACAGCGATAATAAAATTTGCGCTAAGCGCGACTATCACCATAAACTAACGCCAGCTCAGACCACTTCTTAACCTGTATATCCAGTGGGAGTTGATATTCAGGTTAAGACCCTATTGACGTTAATGCCTGAATATCACTGGATTTCCAGCATTATTCATGCATTGAGAGGCTATCGCCGGATATTTTATCGCATTTGAGATAAACGTTGCTAATAGCATGTTATCTCTGCGATAAAATCAATGCGCGGCGATAAAAAAAATATCGCTAAGCTCATTTAGCGATAAATATTGCTAGTTGTTGATAATATGCCCCTAAGTTTATATAAATTAATCTCAGCCACTTGCAATCACTTAGGGCCTAATTCAGACCATAATGTCCCCCCCATTATGACACTCTAGATATAAACCAGCCATATGCAAACCTGTCTTGGCCCTGCTACAATTAGAACAGTAATGGCTAATCTGCCAGGCCAGGCCCCCACAGACAGAAACATAGCCACCACCAGACAGATTTCAGCCTACTCAGGACGCAGCATTGAGGTATAGCTTGATTCTGGGGGCACAATAAGCTAGGGACCAAAATCTGGGGCAACCCGACAAAGTTAGGACATCCACTACAACAAAAACAAACAGTAGCGAAAGATTGTGTAAATTAATATCAGCCAGTGGCAATCAATCAGGATAAATCCCAGACAATGGTTTCTCACATGTTACACTTCAGATTTATCAACACTTTGAATTGCTGCAAAGTCACCAAAAGCGATGCAACCTGGTGCAAAATGTTGATTTTTCTGTACTTTAGAGTGAAACTCTTTGTTTGATCTGGAAAGTTGCCTAAAAGTATTGCAAAGCAACACTATGCACTAATTTGTGCTGCTTGGTATCAAGTGGACGGACGTTCCTTGGGTGGCACATAGACATTCCCAGGCTACCACTCATAGGTTTTGATGCAAAACCCTATCTACTGACATTTGAAGACAAGGCTTTGGACTTAAAACCCGCCTCTTGCAGGAAAGCACAAATTCGTAAAAAAACTTTTTAGATCCAAACTTTTTCAAATTTGGCATGTTTTACACACAAAATAGTAAAAGTTTTAAAGTAGGTCGGAGCATAGTATTTTGTAAGGGAATTGCACCCTTGCAGTACAAAAACTATGCTAGTCACCACACACACAGATTTGCACAATGGTTCAAAGGTGTGTGTGTGTGGCACAAGGCAACCTTATTGTGCACTAGCGCTTGAGAATAGAGAAGCAGAACCATATCTTGGTACATCTGGCCCTATCCTGCTGTTTTCTTCTCAAGCAAGGAAGCATATCAACTTCATTGGCTGTGCTGTGTCAGATATTAGTAAATGTGTCCTTATTTACAAGTCAAGTCAAGTCAAGTCAAAAAGGCTTTATTTCGATAAAAGATTATCATAAAAGCTTCACATAAAATTCATAGGTACAATAAAAGAAGCCAAGAGTAAAACAGATTACAGAAAGAATCTGTGCATAAACAATTATTTACACATCATGAGTTAAAAGGGAAATTAAACAATTGATGTAAGCCTTTTGGCTCGGATTAACCAGGCCCATGATAAAAATTTTGCGAGAGCACAAGCATAGGTAGTACGGCTATCAGACATTAATATACGAATTGCGTCTGAATGGCACCTAGTACCCAATTGGCGACATAGATGTTTAAGCCATATTTTCCTAGGTAAATTGTACTCTCCACATTCGAACATAAAATGCGCCAATGTTTCTGGTTTAGCTAAACATTCTGGGCAAAGCTCTACAGTTTGTGCAGGTGGTCTCCATTTTGAGGAAAAAGTATACAATGGTAAAATTCCTGCTCTAAATTTAAAATAAAGAGCCCTATCAAAAGGTTTGCCAATAGCATCCAGATAAAGTTCACATTTTGGAGAGTCCTTGAATTTTAAGAACTCTTCAGTTAGTCTGCCCATAGAAGCATTAGTGTTTCGTTGTGACATAATCCAGTTCCAATAAAGTTTCTTGAGAGTTGCCTTTGGAGGAGAGGATCTATTGTCCCATGAATCTTTTAGGCCCAAATTGAATAGCAAGATTTTAATGTCACTCAGCCATTTAATTTTGTACTACCCTGCCAAGGACATAATTTCTGCGAGGCCTTGCGCATATTTACTAAGTTCAGGCACTCGCCACAATCGTGCCCATAGTAGGAGTGGACGTAATCTTGCTAGATCTTCGATAGGGCGACAGCCTAAGTCAAGCATTAATGGGACCGTAGGGGTGCCCTGTGAAAGTGACATAATTGCCCTACAAAACTTCCTTTCAGATTTTGGCAATTCATTGGTGATGGATGAGCCCCAGAGCTCCGCCCCATACAGAGCAGAACTAACCCCTTTAGCTTCATAAATATCTAGAACAACAGCTATTGGTCTAATTACACAGGAGCGTTGCTCTTTAAGAATAGCTCCTGTGATCCTTTTGTGGGAGAAAAACATTTTATCCAAATGTGGAGACCATTGCATTTTGTGAGATAGACGGATGCCGAGGTAATCAAACACCTCTACTCTCTCCAAGGGTTCAGCATTCAGGGTTGGAGGGCATGCTAATTTTTTGGGGGGATTCAACACAAGATATTTTGTTTTGCCTGTATTGATTACGAGGCCCCGTTTGGTACAAAAAGATTGAAAATTATTCAAAAGCCTTTGGAGGCCTATCGGGGATTTCGATATTAAAAGCGTGTCATCCGCAAAGAGGAGGGTGGGTATACGTTCTCCAGCCAGGGATGGTTCATCTGAAGGATGTTCTAACAGATGCTCCACCACCCCGTTGATATAAAGAGAAAACAGGGTGGGAGCAAGGACACATCCCTGGCGGACCCCTCTCTCTACCGGGATACTGCTAGTTTTCTCCCCTCCTGGACCCCACCTAATCTGGGCAAAGCTGGGTAATCCTGGAGTAATCCGCTCTGCAGAGCAAGCAGAGTAGCAGCGTGCACCAAAGGACCAAGTAAGAACTCTAAAATGTCAGCAAGGGGGTCCCGGTGGGCCGGGGGTGAAATCCGCTTTTAGCTCCGTTGGCGGGGGCGTGGCCAGCGGGGAGAGCAGCCCAGGTGTGGCAATTTGGGCGCGCAGGGGCTCCTGGTCACTGGAGTCCCTGCCTATCTGCTTGCAGCCCCGCCGGCACTGTCGCCTGCCCCGCGCTCCTCTCAGCAGCTTCCCAAAGTCCCGAACGAACGCGAAGCGGGTCCGGCGAGGCGCTGGAGTAATCCTGGAGTAATCCGCTCTGCAGAGCAAGCAGAGTAGCAGCGTGCACCAAAGGACCAAGTAAGAACTCTAAAATGTCAGCAAGGGGGTCCTTATTTACACAAATCAGTCTTGGTCCTGCAACAATATGACCTGCACAGCACAAACTGCCAAGCCGGGTCTTCTCTAGATGGGAACACAAGCCACTCCAAACTAGCTGCAACAAAATTAGACCGTTTAAGTGAGATATAGTTTAAGTCATGTGGCACAGTGAGCACGGGTCCCACATCTGGGTATATCAGTCACACTTAGGATGCCTACTTCAACAAACCACAAAGTATTGGCAGGAATACTTGCATTAATCTTAGACATTGACATTCACTCAGGAGCCATTCTAGATCCATCTTTTGCCACGTATGCCACTGTAGCATAGGCCAGACATACAGTCCAGCACTAACCTACGGATGTATGACATTACAACGCATGCTTTTACCACGCATGCCTTTACAACGCGGTATTTACAACGCATGCCTTTACAACGCATAGCGCTTTGGGGTGCTGGATAGTGAATAGTTTAATTTACTATTCCAACTCCAGTCCCCGTGGATAGTAGGGAAGGTGTTGGATAGTAAATTAAATCTATTCCCTATCCTAGAGCGCCCCCCACGCAATGCGTTGTAATGGTTTGCGTTATAAATACCGCGTTGTAAAGGCACTACGTTGTAAAAGTTGCGTTGTAAAGGTTGTTCACCCTAACCTACAGGTGAGGTCCTCTGCAGATAAACTCATACCAATACCGGGCCTGTTTTACTCTCGTCTGGCCTTTTTAGAGAGTTACATTTGTGCCATCTGGCTCAGTGAGCACAGGACCATCATCTGGGAAGAGCCCAACATGTTTAAAGGATTTAGTGCAACAAACAAAGAGATGGAAGGAATTGGAACCACTGATTAAAGCCCAAAAGATAACAGGGAACAGACGTTTGGAAAACAGCTTTAGTTTCGCTCCTACTGGGAAAGCTCAGTTGAAACTATCTGGTCAAGTCCCTGCATAACCTACAGACAACCAATTTCATCCTATATAGGCTTTGTCAGTGAGTGAGCAAGGGACCAACTTGATGGGAATTCCCATCACACTTAGGGTGTCTGCTACAATAAACAATTTAAGTGATGAAAAAATGCTCGACTTAATCTCAGCCACTGGCATTTATTCGGGGAGCATTACAAACCACTGGTTTTCACCCATCTAAGCACTCTGGACAGAGACCAACTTTATGCAAACCAGTCTGGATCCTGCTAGAATAGGAACAGTCCAGCCCGAACTGCCAGGCCTGGTCCTCTACAGATGGGAACACGAGCAACACGAGACTGGGGCTTATTTACATGGGAACTGAAAGCGTGGCATTAAGCATACATTGCTAACGCCAGGCACAGCCATTCTGAAAATGCAGGGGTGCACACTATTCACAAGAATGCAGCGCTCTCCTTTGTTTCCCCTAGTGATGCCGCTGAATGCCGAAGGTGAGGACTTTTAACAAGGGAGCAAGACTTTAATGCTGGTATAAGGCTATTAGAACATTCCACTACTAGGAGGCAGAATGTTCTAATAAATAAAACAAAGGCCTCATGAGCCCAAGGGGATTGAAATCAACTTGGGCTCCCTGAGGCCTTTGTTCACAGGAACAGTTGTAAACGACAACTTTGGAATGTTGGAGATCTGGGCTTCTACCGGACATTAGAAGCCCAGAGTACTCTATTGCTTTCAATGGAGCTCGCAACATAACAATATTCTAATGTACCTACTAGCACTAATCTCAGTATTGCTATGGAGGCCTCTATGTCGCACTCTTCTAGAAACCTTGTAGGTGGTGTTAGTATTGGGGTATTTCTTCGAGAACAGACCAGAGTTCTTGAGTTTGTCTCTCCTGCATACTGCCAGAAATTGTGTAATCTATCCACTTCCCTCCCAACACCCTCAAGGCTCCCAGTATGATCTTGACTGCTACCTCATTTTCCCTCCAGAGTCCTTTCGTCAGACTACAGATAATTATTTGACTCCTCTTTCATCCAGTCTCCCTCCATGTTCCTCAGACTCCCCCTCACTTTATTACTTTTGTCTCCAAACTCCATTTCCAGTCCCCTTACGTCTCCTTCCATTAGGATGTTACGCAACATTGTTACACTTGTTGAGAGTGATACACTTCACCTTACTAGAATCCATCCTCCTCCCTCGAGATTCCCTTCACCTTTCCAATGTCTTCTGGCCTAACCATATCTTGGTTTAATTTAGCCCTGTTCACCTCAGACTCTATTTCCTCGCCTCTAGTCTCTCTTGAATCACTTCACTCCTGTCTCCTCCAGACATCTTTCACATTTTCAGCCCACCCTAAATTGCTGCAATCCCCTTCCCCCAGACTCTATTTCCATTTGGCAGTCTCTTTTGGCATGCTTTTCTCCTGTTTTCTCCAGGGAGCTTTACTTTTCTTATTCTCCCTGGCTCCTTCGCAGTGTGGGCTTCAGACGCTCTAGACCCTCTTCTTGGTCTGATTGCTGCCTGCATCCTCTTTGCCTCAGTCTTTTCTCTTGATTGCAAGAGGCACTGGTTTTGGAAGGACGGCTTGTTCCTGCCACTTCTGCTTCATCTCACAAACCCTTGTGGTGTTCTGAAGACCTCAGGTTTATTCTGACTTCTGGTGATCATCAGTGCGGAGAACTCACTCCATCCGTGGATCTCCTGGCTTGCTCACAATGACCTAACATTCTCCCTATTCAACATATTCCTAAGCATCTCTCCTTTTCAAGCTAACGTACTCGTCTGTGAGATGCCTCCTGGGGCAGCTCTTTTCAGAAGCGAAAGACAGCCATCAAAAAGGTGACACTAAAATTCTCCCCAGGGCTGAGAAAAGATGTTGTTAACAATGTCAGGAGATAATAGCTGAAGGTACCAGAACCACAAATGTCAATGGCTAAGGGATGTTGAACCAAAGCCCCTTAAAGTATGAATAGAATGCAATGTGTTCACCATGAATGGTAAAAATGCCATTAAATGTCAAGCCTAAGAGTAAAGCATGTTTCTACTTCTTTACGGCTTGTTTAAAGCTCTGCTCATCACCGCCAGAGCAGGTGACACCTTCCAAAATATTCCCCAACATTAAACACTGTTTTGACATAGAAAATTCCAAGAACAGCGTAAACCCCGCTTGGGCCTTCTTTCCCCCATTTTCTGTTACTTTTAGAAACACAATCCTTCCCAGAAGGGCCTGGTAAAAAGATGGCTGGTGGAATGTGCCACATTGTAAATTTCCTATTTGGCAAGTATTGTTCATCTAATTGGTGTTTAGACCGTCCCTATTGTCGTTCGTAGATGCTTACCACACACAGCGACAACTGTGCCTACATTATTCATTCTGAGACGAGATTTGATGAGATAAGTGGGATTGTGGATGATAAAAGTTTGTACTGTAAGAGACTTGGCTTAGTAGTTTAATGTAATATTTAATTGAATCAATCTGTCTGTATCCAAACGTAATGCAGGAAACTGACTATTAATCTTGGTTTACATAATGCTTTGGATATTCAGATACCAAGATACTTAATTTTAAGGTGGCTCCATCTAAATGCCATTTGACAGACAGATTTTTGTGGCAAGCAGTTCACATATTTACTAGACAATCTTGTAAACAGAGACAGACTAAACTACTTTTGTTACTGCGCCGTATGCAGTGTCATGGAACATTGTGGGCCATTTAAAAATAGATGCACACATGTAAGGAATAGTCAAGCCATGTAGTGGGTGGTTCATTCGGCTGCAGCTTCAGGCGCTGAAAGAATAAGCCAATGTGTATTGGCTTAAAGAAAGCTGACGGTTGTAATTCTCAATGCCCCACCGCCAGGTCTCACTTGTCACACAATTTTCTGAGCCATTTTTGTGAGATCATGCATCGGAGTGGCTCTACGATGCATGTAAATTGAGGGCGCCCAGGAGTTCAAATGTTTTTGATAAATGCACTTGAATGTGGCCTTTTGTAGAGTGGACTAGTTAGTGTTCTTACCGTTGTCCTGTTCATATTTATTGTATGATATTAAGTAAATAGTATATTCTCTCTTTTCCATGTCATTTTTAGTCTCTATTCTCACATTTTCTAAAGTTTTATGTGGGAGCCCATCTAACACAAAACGATGCAAAAGATAGCGTCAATTTAATTAGCCATTTTAAAGGATTTTTAGTTCTTCTCAGGCATTTTTAGGTCTCGCCTGAGCCAGCGCGCATACGCTACCCTGCAAGACTTTTTGTAAGGGGGCTTCAAAATCTGACCACACTTGTGAGTGTGGTTTGTTTGTGGTCAGAGGCTATTGGCCTTTGCATGCGTCTTTCTAAGAAAGATAGCACGCAATTGGGCAAACGGGGGTGCATGTCCTGCCCTTGCTTGCGGTTACCCGCACAGGCACCGTCTGTTTTGAATTATCGTGCCCAGACGCGTGCGCGATAATTCAAAACAGATGTCTCGCTGTGGCGCGGGCGCACCACTCGCGTGCTTGCATGAGCCTAGCATATGTTTTGTTCTGGAAGGTACTTACTTACTTTTAAACAATTCCTACTTTGTATGTGTACTGTACAGTGCAGTATATATGCAAACCTCGGAGTAATAAAAATGTTTCTCCTACTTTGCAATTGCCTTGAGAAGGCTTAATGTTTTGTTGAACAGACTATCTAGCATTGTTGGTAAATAGATCTTTGCATCAAAAACCATGAGTAGTGGTGTGGGAATGCCTGTGCACCACCCATGGGATGCCCCCTTAACGTAAAGTAAAACAAAGAGCTGCTTTGTGTTACCTTTAAGCAACTTTGGCACAAAAACAAGTATTACAACTGAAAGTAAAACAACAATTCAACTCTTTTTGCTGGTTTGCATCACTTTTGGTGCCTTCGAGTGCTGATACATTTGGCCCTTTGAGTGTGTTCCTGTGGTGTGTATGCAAAGAGAAGTTTCTTATTCAATGAGAGCGACTTAAGTGTAATCAAGACCTAATGTTGAGGTGGGAGGCTAACATTAACTAAGAACACAAGGAGGACATCAACAACACATACATGGACTACAATGCTGAGGGGCACATGGACTACTATTGCCAAGGGACAGATGAAAACCATATTGATGGACCCATAGGCTACCACTACTGAGTGACTGCCATAGCCAAAAGAAAATGGACTACCATTACAAAAGGACACAAGGCTACTATTAGCAAGGGACAGGGCATTAACAATTGCCGAAGGAAAATGCAGACTACTACATAAGATGCATGGACGACAATTTAACAATGGGAACAAGGACTAACATTAACAACCAATAAGTCAATTACTATTAGCAGAGTTACTTTGGATTACCATTGGTGAATGGCAGATGAACTACTGTAATGAAAGGACAGTTGCACTACCATTATTGAAGACACATTGAGTAGCCCTGCTAGATGTCACAAGAACTACCAATAGCGAAGGACAATGGTTGAAGATAGATGTCCGAACCTTGAGGGCCAGACACCATTGGATTGTGAATCTACAGCTCTATTAGTCAGGCTTAGCAGCAACATGTACTGAATTCCATTTAGAGTACTTACACCGCACCTACTTGTCTCTAAGAGATGTTGGAGGTGCAGATCAAACATGGGGTCACATGCACTACGAAGCTGCCAGAAAACATGAATGTTCAGGGATAAATAAAGCACATATATTTCATTTTGAATATGCCACTCCCTTTCGTCACTTTTATGACATTGTGCAATTCCGATGACCTAGCAAACAATTTTCTACAAGGAAAGAATAGCTTGCAAGATAATAATTGATTTACACTTCAAACTTCCATTTACTCAATCATAAGGATGGATTTAAAAGAATTATGTTTTTGATTGCCTATTGACATTCAATCTCAAATGTGCAGAATATACGAATTTAGTATTCTTAGTGACATGTTTAGCGATAATTTGGGGGTAGACATACTTTGGGCTTTCGCTCAGTGTAACAAAAGTTTGCTCTGCAAATGTAAATATTTTATAATGTACAGTAAATGGGCACTATGTTTTGAATCAAAATGTGCCATGTGAATGCCTCTGCAAAATTTTTGTGAATGCATGCCATGGGCTCCATTTTGAGAGAAGTCTGCTTTCTCCGGGCAGACCATGTCCCAGTTCAAACATGCATCATTCCACCAACGTCTTTTAACATTGAATGCAACACCATTAGCCTCCCCTGAAAGAGTACTTTAGTCCACAATAACACTTTAGATTTCTATCCCACATTAACAGTAAGTTCACTCAGAACTCGATCACAGCAGAAGTACCTCTTAATTCCCACACTTTAGTTTAGACAAATTAACATTTTATAAATTGGCGTTTGACTTTGAAGTCACAATGGGTTTAACTGGTACATTGGTATAAAAACTGATATAATCATTATATAACTTTCGGTCAACAGAAAGTTAAAGTTCCTCTCAAATGTCCAATGCCTTATATATACCTTAATGAAAACCTAAACATAGCTACCATTTACTAACTTAGCCGAAATCCCACTTCATGCAGCCATTTCCTGCAAACTTGTACATAATCCTTTAAAAGACCCCCCGACCTTATACTGATCCCTACTTTTTTTTACCAGATGAGGTGGGGTGATAGTAGCAGCATGTGTAAGTGTATAATATTTGTAAGAAAGCAGGTTATTAAATGGGAAGGGTGCGAGTCCTTCAAAAGTAAATGCTTGCAACCATAAATCTACTGGCAACCACGTGCCCTGTTGTACCACTTTCAAAAACAACAGTTGATGGACAGAATGTAGAACAATGTCAAAAATTCACCCCAGTACAGAGATCTGGGCCTAAATCCATTGTTTTTTTGCTCACCACACCAACCCAGTTCAGACATGGCCATATGCAAATCAGCCTTGACCATGTGCCTCATGGGAACAGTCCAGCCCGAACTGCCAAGCCATGTCTTCCCTGGACCGAAATCAAGCATCCTAAGACCGGTTCTGGCTATCAGCCAGGATAGCTTGACTCCAGTGGTGTGGAGCGCACGGGACTCACGTCTGAGCATACCCGTCCCACTCGGGGTGACAAATGCAAAAACAACAGTTGATGGACAGAATGCAGAACAATGTCATACATTCACCCCAGTACAGAGATTTGGGCCTAAATCCATCATTTTTTTGCTCACCACACCAACCCAGTTCAGACATGGCCATATGCAAATCAGCCTTGACCCTGTGCCTCATGGGAACAGTCCAGCCCGAACTGCCGAGCTATGCTTTCCCTGGACCGAAATCAAGCATCCTAGGACCGGGACAGGGGTGGCGGAGTGAGCTAAAGAATGGTGATGGATTAAACCCAGATCAGTTGACTGGGGGTGAGTGTTTGATTTGCTCAAACGCTCCGTCCATCATCCCCTTTTGTATCGCTGCTGTACCACTTGGCTCTCTCAGGGTAGCGAGGCAAAGCATTCCAAGACCTACTCTGGGAAGGGGGCATGGACTAGTACACAAGTATGCAAGCACGCAATAAACTGCTAAAAAATCAACGTCTGGTCAGTGTTTTACATTTTTAAAAGGAAAAGTACTTTATCATGCACACACAACTTAATAGCATCCATTAATTTACAAATGTATGCATGGTGGCAGGTAGAAATACATAGGATGACACCCTACGAACAGTACACAACCCTAGCGACCCGTGAAGCTATAACCACACTACCCCCTACATATACTAGCAGGTCTCAACAAATCTACTCGCCCACTCACTATGGCGAGCCAGATTTAATCATGGTGAGCTATATTTAGGGCCTACTCCCCCCTTCTGGCAAGATGACAAACAACAGGTGTTCGGTTCACTCACAAAGGAAGGAGCATTTAAGATGCCTTTATATCTTGTCACATTTATTCTGTGCTTAGGGACAGAAGTCAAAAGCCTGTTTACATTTACAATTTCTTTTCTTTCTAGGACTGCAGAGTTCGAGGATTTTGTAAAGTGAACTGTCTGACAAACAGGCTGTACATAAAGTGTGAAATGAAAGGCTGTAGGAAGTCGAGTTTTATTTAACACACATTCAAATAGCTAAAAAGTGAACTGTACAAACATTTCGAAATACATTTTAGTAGTTATGTAATTCTGTGTGATAAAAAGAATATTTGAACATGATGAAAACAAATCAGAACACTTTGCTTGGTGATGTGCAAATTATAAATATGTTTGCTGAAACTCAATATCCAAAGGTTATAGTTTATACATTATATAGTTTTACAGGTAAAACTGCATGTTAGTGGGAACGTTTTTGGCCACATTTCAGTGGAAAATATGCTGTCTGTAAATAATAGTGCACTAACACCTCATGCTTTGGGAATATATTTATTAAAAGTGAGTTTTTAAAGATGATCTGAGAAACACTCCTACCCTGATGGCAGTGCTATTAGGGAACTAAGACGCAAGTCAGGGGTCATGTAACTCTATATGTGGGGTAGATTCTTATTATGAATAGAGAAAACGTTTAGCCTTAAATCAAACTCAATAGGTTTTTTTTGTTCAGCAGGAAAGCTGAACTCACCTATTGGAAGATGCTTTCATAGGTGATAATGAAGGAAAAGGTGGCTCTTGAAAAATAAAATATTTGCCTAGGATGACATAATGAGACCGGTTTATGGGTAAAGTACATTACTGTTAGGTCAAGTAGATTTTTCGAGCTCTGGGCTGGAAACAATACAGTGGGGTGTAGTTATCAAAAGGCATGTCTACTGGCTTCTACACTGTATTTGTACCATAATAGAAGCAGAAATATGCCATAATAAACCAATGCCACACCATTAAAGTCACTAAGGCTGGAACCATCTTACAATGGCATTCATTTGGAAATGTACTTATTCACTGTTAACTTGCGAATGTCAATAAAGAATTTCAGTGACCTTCATTAAAACATATAATGACTCACTATTAACTTGACATTGCCAATAAAGCATCTCCATGAATTTTATTAAGACATGTAATGATTCACAGTAACTTTGTCAAAACGGCTTTTCAACTTTTAACAAACAGGGCACACAAATCTTGTTTTCTACTTTTACAGTTGGTATAAACAGTCTTACAATCCCTGGACAGGATTCCCTGCACTTTAAAGCCTTTAGGGAAAAGTCCAAGACCCGGGCATGGCGGTTGTATTTAGGTTATGGGGCATGCTTTCCCTCATAAGGGAAGTGCAAAAGCCACTTTCCTACATCTGCATTTTTTTGATCCCAATTTTTTTTAATTATTATATTTCCAAAGCAGATTATGATATAGACAGGTTATGTTAAATAAGATGTTACAAGTCACAGAACTTTTGGCCTCAAAAATGCAGAAAATCACCTTGATTCACTGTAATGCAAATACATACATTTTAACACGTTTACAAAAGACTTGGCGGAAGGTTAAGTTCAGCTTGCTTGGTGGATCTTTCGCCCACAAAATGCGTGACTTTTTCATTTCCCTATTTTATTGTAACAAGTAGCAATCTTGACCAACTGGTCCAACATTTATAGTTGTGTGTTTGCATAGAGTTCAAGAAAATATTTATATTTTGGGCACTCACCAGGCACGCATAGCAGAAAGAGATACACAGCCCGCACAGCCATTTCTGCAAAGCTTCTTGGAGGGACTTAATGGGACAGGGTACAGTCTATGGAAAAAGAAGAAGAAAGATGGTGAGCTTGGCAGTCAGTTAACTCCTCCCTTTGAGTAATCTCAAGCTGCAGTATGAGACTTAATCTTGACCATGCTGCCCACAGCAACCTACAGGAACTAAAATATGAGAGCTATTGCCTAAAGAAACCTGGGAGCATATTTAGAGTAGAAGTGGTGGAGCACAGCGTTAGCCTCCATGGCTTATTGCTGAGCTCCGACACTTCTGAAACGCAGGCCTGCACCATATTTACAACAATATTGTGCAGCCCTGCGCTAGTGCTAAATTTAGCTCCCTAGTGTCAACGCAGACACCCTTGCACCCTGGGGGAAGATTGTTTATGTACAGGAAGGTGTCCCTTATATATATATATATATATATATATATATATATATATATATATATATATATATATATATACACATATATACATGTACATATATACATATATATATATTCACCATATGCTATTGAAATGTAATTCCCCGCAAATAATGATTTTGGCGTGCATAGAAACACAAAAATACCATTTTATTAACACTTTTCACTCCCAGGGTGAGATAGCATGTCTAACATATTCAAGCAAACCACAGAAATAAGGATACCAGTGTACATTTCTTCTACTATACAACATACCTCCTTTGTTCTGCTTATCCTAGATACATCAAATTAATAAGTTAATTGCCTCAATAAGGTAATTGTCTCACTCAGACACTGTAAGATTCACGACTTCAGATCTTTAATAAAGATAAAGAATTTTGAGCAGATGTACTAACATTGGGAATAGCAATTTACAAACTACGATTTTCTCTGAATCACAATTAGGAAATCGCTATTCCTATTGTATGAAACTTTATTTTAAATGACAGATTCTTAGAGGGTTGCAAATCGAGTGTCCTCATTTATATTAATGAGGTAGCTCACAGTTTGTGACCCATTAGGAATGATAGCCATCACAGGAATGAAAGCCTGCTGGAGTCAGCAGAACACCCTGTCTGTGATTGCTTTTCGATAAAGCAATCTTTTTTTTTTTTTTTTTAAACAATTGAAGCCAGTTTTCCTTAAAGGAAAATGGGATCTGTTAAAAAAAACAGAAAAAATGAAACGTTGAACTTTCATTTTTTTAAAGTAGGCAGTGGTCCCGATCTCAAAAACATTTTCTTAACATTCCCGAAGAGGTCCTTGGGGACCCCTTCCTGTTTGCAAATGACTTACCACCTCCTCTGATGAACTGGTAAAGCATTACTGTTTTGCGGAGTTCGGTTGTAAAACATTAATACATTCTATTAGGGATAGCTGATCGTCAGGGAGGCCCTCAACACTCCACTTCCAAATAGCGATTCCAAATGATTTCTTAACCCCATTTAGCACATTTGTACAAGTCATTTAGGGCCAGATGCATCAAGCTAAAAACCGGTCGCAAAGGGGCAGATTCTCAGAATCTGCCCCTTTGCGACCGGTATTTTTGCATTTGGGATGCATCATCCCAAATGCAAAAATCGCAAATAGAGAATTCGCTAAATTGTGATTGGTTGCATTTAAGGAATCTCAAATTGAGATTCCTTAAATGCAATGCATGAAAGTTTCAAAAATAGCGAATTCGCTAATAGGGCACGCAAATTACCACGAAGTACAACTTCATGGTAATTTGCAAAAACCTTGAAAAATGCACTTTTGTGCATATTTCAAAGTTTCATGTTGCGCACACACATGCCCTAAGGGCATGTGTGTGAGCAACATATGTGCACAGATCTAAATCAGGGGTGCAACAGGGTGTCCTTTGGACATCCCTGCACCCTTGAACTCGCAATCTCAATTTGCGAATCGCTAATAGCGATTCGCAAATTGAGATTGTCTTCCCATTCATTCCTATGGGCCTCTGGGCCCATAGGAATGAATGGGGAGGTATTCATTAATTGCGACTCGCAATTTGCGAGTCGCAATTAAGGAATTCTAAGGATTCGCTATTTTTGTAGTGATTGCTTGATGCATTCCATTTTGCTATTCCTTATTAGCGATTCCTTATTTTTCGCTAATAAGGAATCGCAAAATGGATGCTTGATGCATCTGGCCCTTAGTGATCACAAATCCTGCGATTTAGCTAATTGCGGGCTTTGTGACTGCTAAATTGTTTTGCACATTTAACGCTCTATGTTCCCTGAGTTTCCTCCTGAAATAACTGCTGTTAACAACAATAGTGTCTGTGGTGTAACGTGAATTTAGATACTGAATCAAACATGTTGATGACAATGAAGTAAATCATTTCCATCTTGCTTTGACTTACAAATAAATTGTAATTCTTTTCATGTTGTAGACCTCCCAATTCATTAACTGTGGAGATTAATATTGTCTTGGCAAAAGTCTCACCTCATTAATACCAGTTTAACATTCGACTACAGCAATCCACTGAAAGGTTTTCTGTTAACCTTTTCAGATGGTCAGCTGAAATCTGCATTAGAAGCTGGAATATGTGGCTGTTGCAGCAAATATATGTTTACGCGCAAAACACATTGGCTGCACATTTGTCCATTCGACCTGACCAAAGATTACCCATGCCGCAACCCTACAGCTTTTTCACGCCAGGAAAAAATATGATCCCACTCTGCTAAGGGCAGCTACTTATAACCTCTGTAGTTTCCTGAAGACTACCTCAGTGCTCTAAGTAGCTACACACCAAGAACCTACAAAGCCCCTTTTCTTCAAGTAGTGTATGACTGACCCTACTCTTGAATTTCTAGGAGTAAATGAGCTATACACAACTTCTGGGCCATATTATCAAGAAC
The DNA here is from genome assembly GCF_964261635.1 of Lissotriton helveticus. Lineage (NCBI taxonomy): Eukaryota > Metazoa > Chordata > Amphibia > Caudata > Salamandridae > Lissotriton > Lissotriton helveticus. Next base: position 512,958,075 of record NC_136065.1, read on the forward strand.
GGCGATAAGGGGCTTGATAATATGCCCTTGTGAATTCCTATAGAAGCCCAGGTTTGATGTCCTTCACACCAGAACCTGGGCTTCTATGGGAATTCACAAGGGCATATTATCAAGCCCCTTAAATTTTATCGCCGTTCTTGATAATATGGCCCTTCTGTGTCTATGGATTCTAGTACCAGGACATTTAGTGAATGCCTGTTCTGTTTTATATATGGTACATGATGACACCAATGCCACCCAAGGCCTACACCAGGTTGATGGGTCTCTCTATTGGATTGTGGAGTTGGTTGCTTCTCTCCTGAATACAATGTCCCTCTTTTATCTCTACTGCAGATAGCAAAGTGTAAAGCTAGCAATGCTTGCCATGTGCATCAGATCTATGAGAAAGAGGTGAAAGAGCAAAACTCAAGGAGCATACTCTGGCTCCTGTTCTCGCCTTCTCAAGGCCACACCCCGGTGAAAAGAATGGTCAAGACCCCAGAGAAAAGCAAGATCCAACCATGATTAAACCACACTTAACTGTGCTTTTCCACTGTGTGGAACAGCTGAGTGCCAAGCCCAGCTCAATGCAAGTTAAAGACTTTAGAGGGTGAGGGGGAAGGGTACTAAAAACCTTGACAACTCTGATGAGAATTCTTAACAATATATGGAAATATCATATAGACAAGAAGTTGGGACAGGAGTCTTGGTCTTAAGCACTTTGTGCTCTCACTTGTTCATTTTAGGTCTGGCTTGAAGACAGGTTTATCGCTTTCAAAAGTCTCATGTTTTCCAAATACAAATCCCCATATAAATGCAGTTCTCATTCTCATTTTGCTTCCATCCACCATAGGACACAGCAGTGGGTCAGCCTACTTTATCTACTGGCTGTCTTGGACTGTGAGTGACAGCCTTTACCATATTCACACCTTGTGCATAGGTGCCCCAAAAGGAGTGTAGCTCGGTGCCAGTGCTGGTGTGCCTTGGCTGCTGGATCACACCTTTAATTAGATTTTTTTTATCTTCTGTATTTTTTTTTTTATTACAGACGTTTGTAAAAAATAATAAACAACAAGCATTTACAATGCAACGGTTTCGCCTTTGGAAAAGTTTGAGCTATTGGCATTGTAAATGACAACATTTGTATTTATGTGTTGGTTTTGAAAACAGATAAATAAATGGCATTGTCCTTTACATTGCCAATAGCTCTAACTTTTCCAAAGGCGAAACAGTTGCATTGTAAATGCTTGTTTAGGACTTGTGCCCTGTGAGGCACAGAGCATACAACATGGGGTGTACCCGAAACTACGTCCTCAATTGAAACTTGACTGTATGGACACGTATGGAAGAGGTCTATAAATGTGTGTAGGCACTCAGAAGATGGATGAAGAAAGACTTGCTAGGGAGAAATCATCACGCCGATACAAGAGACTGACCCATTACCAGGGTTAATGCAGGCACAGCCTTTTGAAAAACATGGGTGCCCCGACGGACTGATCCAGAACCCCAAAGGCGGCTATACAGAAGCTCATGGATGAACACATTCTTGAGGCCACAGGTACAAGTTACGTACAATCTGCTTCCTCACACATGCATCAGAGGTTGGGCATGCACCAGAGACATAACTTGGTTAAGTAAATTCTCATTCCCTATGGGTAAAGCTTATCCGCTACTGGACCTGCACCCCAGAAGTCACTGTATCCCCTAACTTGCGAAGAGGGGGCTATTCGCAACATGTACCAACCACAAAGGAGACTGCGCAAAGAAACTGGGAGTCAAAAAACAAACTGCACTGTGAAGGCACAGCTACCTCTTACATTTTGTTTGCCTTCAATTCTTGCACAAGTGCCACCATTGCCTACCTAATGTTTGTTTTTGTGTCCTCCATATATTAACGCTTTTGTAACCTGCACACATGTCACTTTTTTCCTCCTGTAATGCACCGTTTGCTATCTCTTGTATTTGTTTGCTCACGATTGTCACTTTTGCCTCATGTAATGTAACGTTTGCTTTTGTAATTTGCTCACTTGTAATGTTCTCATGTATCAGTTCTGTTCCTATTGTGAAGCGCTCTGACACCTTCGGGTAAAGTCCGCGCTATATAAAAATGCATAAATAAATTCAAAGCCCTACGCATACCCCATCCTGCGATGCGCCACCCCAGGGCACACCCGCGTTGCCCTTCGGTGCCCATCTTCCCTCTGCCCTGCATTCCTCTTCTCACCCACACTTCCTCGCCTCTCTAATTGACTTTCACCCCCCGTTGGACCCTGGGACCCTCCCGTGCAGCCGCTCCCCCCAGGCGGACACCCACCTTCCTCCTCGCCCATCAGCTCTTCCCTCCAGGTGCAGCAGAGCAACATCAGCCGGCTGCCCCCCGGCCAGGCTCGGCAGGGGATCGGGGGTCCGGCGCCGGGGGTCTCCCTGCTAGGGGTGTCCCTGCCTCCGTGAGTGTGCACGGGGTGTACGGGGGGGGAAGGGAGGGGCGAGAGGGCTGGAATCTCCTGAACGGCAGAAAAGGAGAGCAGGATGGCCAACAGAGGCAGCATCCCTGGGGAGGAGGGATGAGGGTATGTGCTGGGATGAGATTGGAAGGGAACGAGGGGTCGCAGCTCACCGGGAAAGAGGGCATCCCAGGTGAAATGAAGAGACCCCGGGCTGCGAGTAATCAAGAGAGACGAGGAACAGAAAGAAGAGGGGGGTGCAGGGGGAGCCTCAGGGGCAAGCAGGAGCGGGGGGGGTGTAAAGATCGGCGAAGAAGGGGGCTCACGGGACCATCTTGTAACTTAACGTTTGCTTTTGTATTTTGTTCACTTGTAATTTTCTCCTCATGTATCATTACTGTTCGTTCCTATTGTGAAGCGCTCTGACACCTTGGGTAAAGTCCGCGCTATATAAAAACGCATACAATAAAATAAATAAATTTTTAAAAAAACTGTTAGCTTCTTTCACGCTTCACCTGAGTTTACGTGCTTTGTTGCATGCAGACGCCCTGTGCGAAGAGTATGCACTATCTTGTGCGATCGCCCACTGGATGCCAAGGCAAAACAACACCGGAAAACGCTCTAACCCAAACACCCGCACAGCTCCCGCTTCCAGAGGCAGCCTCCGCCTCTTAAACCGCTCGAACCAATCGGAATAGAAATTTAAAATCACCCATAGGGGACGAAGAGTGTCTGACAGGGATTGGTTGGCTGTCCGGGCCCACAACGTCTGTAATTGGTTAGTCTAGAGAAAAGCCAGCATCTAGGAAATGTATTAAAAAACAAGCACCTACGAAGACACAAGGGGCGGGAGAGGACACGGACGGCGGGAGGAGGGCGGGAGAGGACACGAACAGCGGGAGGGGGGCGGGAGAGGACACGAACGGCGGGAGGGGGGCTGCGAACCGCGGGAGGGGGGCGGGAGAGGACACGGACGGCGGGAGGGGGCGGGAGAGGACACGGACGGCCGGAAACGTGCACAGGACAGCGAGGGAGGGGCGGGGAGGCACACGGAGGGTGCGGGAATGGACAGCGCATCTGAATTCACTTTCAGTGAAAGGGGAGGGAACGGGAAAAGCGTAACTCCGCCCTGGGAAAAAATCTCGGGAATGCCCCCGAATCTGGTCCGGCCTTGACGGACAGATCCGGCACTCAATGGCTAGCCTCCATTTATGGAGCTAGCCAATGAGAGCCGGGGGACGTTCCCGAAGTGCTTATTGGAGACATAGGATTTCACCTGCGCTGAAAAGCTGCGCAGAGCGCAGCCTTCGGCAGGCGAAACCCAAAAAATTGAATGCCTGTAAAGGACAGAACTATTGGCTTTTTCAATGCTTTTTGTCACAGACAATTTTTTATTTTTGTGGTTTAAGCTTTTTTGCCCGTGCTCTGGGTTAGAGGTTACCTTTTCTGCCTTCCGCTTTAAAATGTGACAAGTCCCCCATAACCTGGTTTTTCTCTTTCTTTGAGTATGGGTGCCATGTAGCGTGCGGAGTGAACTTTTGTCTAAAGAGGAGGCCATGCGCATGAAGGGCATTATCTCTTTAGGAAACCATGTGCAGCTCTGTAGGATGGTTGGTTCCCTGCATGTTGTCTTCACCCACAGTGGAGGTGACATCCTGCCTATCACATACTATGGCCAACTCCCAACACGCATCCTCCTGATCTGGTTCTGTGTGCAGTGGCGGCTCATCCGCTAAGGCAGATGAGCGTCGCCCCAAAGGAGTCAAATAACGAGAAAATCAAGTCATAATAACTTGCGTCATATCTTTTTATTTTCTCCTACTTTCGCAGCTTTGCATGATGGGGTGGGGGCAGTGGAGTAGTGGTAGCACCCTCTTAACTGGACAATGACAGCTTGGCCGGCCCTCTCAGGCCACCCAAAACAGTCTTGCACACTTCGCATGTTCTTCATACAGGCTGCATTACAGCCTGTGTGGAGAACAATCCCAGGCTCCCAGTCAGCGTCTGGGCACCAAAACAAGGCACTCAGACCAATCACAACGCTGCTAATGCAGTGTTATGATTGGCTGACTGGGAGCCTTGGTGTGCTTCCTGTTCAGGTCTGCGAGGGAGGACTACGGAGGAGAGACGCGGCGAAGAAGCAGTGAAAAGGTACTTTTTATTTGTTGGTTTTTTTGCAGCCCACTTCCCCCGCGTCCTCCTCCCCTCCTGTCCCTGGCCCCACCCTCCTACCTCCGATCCGTGCTGGCCGCCGCTGTCTGTGTATGTGTGGGATGTTAGCGAGTAGGAGTCTTGCAGAGCAGATGTGTCTGCATGGTTGGCAGAAAAAGATGCAACTGTTCAGGTAGGTGGGGCCTGAGTTGTGGAGTGCCGTGAATGTGTATGAGAGGAGTTTAAATTACCTTGAAAACAAGGAGAGGGGCTAAAAAATTCCAAGGGGACAGAGCACCACAACTGACAATGTCAAAATAGGATTCCCTTTGGAATAGAACAGTATTAATAATGCTTAGTATCCAATCACCCGGCTATCATACGTATTGAACAGCCATACTGAGAACACCCCCATAGGAATACACAACACAGTGTTTAAAAAATATAATGTACATTTAATTAGCAATACACAATCAATTCAATAAAATTTACAAAAATGTACCAGTTTAAAAAAACATTACACATGATAAAAACAATATCACAATAATCACTCTAATAGTGAAAAAAGCTGAAGACACTAATCCAGAGCATATATTGAAGCAGCAATACTACATGGAAGGAAACTATAACAAAGACAATTTTTAACCTTTGAACAGTTAATTCAAACATAGTGGTGAACCAGGGAAAGGACATGAAATTTTGTGCCTCTGTGCCACTAGTCCCCAAATGAATTTAACCAAACTTCAGAGCGTTGACGCGTTTCGGTGGCGCCACAATTATTAGGCCACCATCTTCAGGACACTCATGGATACTGTTCCTTCCTTAAGTTCGATATATTAGTGAATCTTTGAGATATAGTCCTTTATTTCTATAGCCCCCGAGTTTGTGGTATATCAGCGAAAGTTGAAAGTTGGGATCAATGTGAACCTCTAAATAGAGACTAATGATGCTCCCAAGAATAATTATTTTCTCAGTGGCAACCTTCATAGCCTTGATGTCTCGAGGACAAAAACCATCTTATGAATATGGATCTCAAATGTTACGACTTGTCCCTGGTATATGGCTGTGCGCAGGTCTTTTATATTGGATTCGGCACCCCTCTTTTAAGGAAGAGTATACGTTCGTGGTCTCATGCGTTTAGCATCCTCAGTACACCGCGTGTCTCCGCTGATGTGTATTCCTATGGGGGTGTTCTCAGTATGGCTGTTCAATACGTATGATAGCCGGGTGATTGGATACTAGGAGTTTAAATTAAACATGTTTGTGTACTGCAAGCCGGTGTAGTTTCCTGAGGTGTGGTGTAATGTGAGTTCTGTGTGGGAAGTTGAGAATGAGCCTAGCTGCTGAGTGCTGGATGGTCTGCAGTCTTCTAGTGAATTGCTTGCTGATCCGGTGTATAGGGTGTTTCCACAGTTCAACTTGCTGGTGACTAGGGTATGAATGACATTTTTTATTGTGTTGTGATCTTCCTCAGCATCTTCAGGTTGTGGAAGCAGGGTACACTGATGGCGTTGACTTGTGCAGTCATGTCCAGTTTGCTTTTGATTATTATGAGGTTCCTGGCATAGGTTCTGAGTGTGGGTCAGAGTTCTGCTGGCCACCAGTTAGAGTCCCATGGTAAGGTGTTCATGCCAAAGATCACAACTTCAGCCTTGTCTGTGTTGAGCTTGGGACATGCTAGTATAAAATGTTGCGGCCATTAGAGACCCTGGCACCTGAAAATCTTAATTCTTTCTGACACAATTCAAGATACAGGCCCCTGAAATTCGGAACTGTGGGGGAAGTCTTTGTGGGTTGCCACTCACCTTTTTAACCTTTTGCCCACAAAAGCAGTTGTAAAACATTGGGCCATTAATTGGTTGTCCTGCTGGCCACCCAGTACTGTACACATAATAGACTCATTGAAATAACCACACTTTTGTGAACTTGATTTTGGCACCTTGATTATTGACAGAAGATGGAACCTCTGTTCCGGTTATGGGTGGTGATTTTGTTTAAGGTTATTGGAATGTTGTGACCAATTTTTGGTAGGAAAATACCAGTAGGGTCTCCAAAGTACTTAGGCAGTGATTTACTAAGGATTTGCACTATTGCCTTATCCTTTACCAGGGCCAGGATACTCTCTTTTTTTGGGAAGCAGCTGCACTCTACAAAATTCTCATTAATGCATTGTAACATTACATAAAGTGACACAAAGTGATACATCATATTGACTTTTCAGCACAAAAGGTCTTTTGCGCAGGAAAGGTGCCATTTTTTTCAGCACACAAAGCGATTTGCACTGCTTACTATTGTTTTGCATCAAGGGGGCCTTACTGGAGCGTAACATGGGAGGATCAGCGCAAACACCTATAGATTATAACACAACGCTGAATCTACAAGGATAGCCAGATGAGGCTTTGTGTCAAAAACGGATGCATCCTTGAAGCAGGAGTTAACAAGGCGAAATGTTTTCATTTTGCAAAACAAACCATGCACTGTATGTATGGCGCAGAGCACAACACATACCCGGTGCGTAAGAGCCTTCTGAAGTGTGTCTAGGCATAGTACTTTATACTGGAAATGAGGTGTCCAGTACAAATCATATGCTAGACAGCACACACTGACCTCTGCAAGGCTGTGCTCCGCACTAGGAAGCATAATTAGAGTTCCACCTCAGGGGATGGCAGCAGGCCAAGGTGAGCAGCTAATGCTCTAAGCCTTATTTTCCACCTAGCTCAATGCTGCACAGGACATTTTTTTATTTTTTTTCCGAAGTTTCATATAGCGCGAACTTGACCCGAAGGTATCAGAGAGCTTTACATGAGCACCAGTTGCGTTACAGACGGACACATTCATTTTTGTTGGGATTTTTGGTTGCTGTGTTGTGTTGAATGAAAAAAGATGAAATCTGCCCCTGAGTTTCCCAGCCTTGCACCGAGAACTGTAAGAGGAGGTGGACAGACATATCCTATTCAGATACATTCCATTCTTTTTGTCTGGCACATCTCTCCATTGGCCAGCTAGACATAAACTGTAGTAGAATGAAACAACCTCCAAAGAGTTCTGGAATCAGGGAGACCACCTCCCTGATAGAAGGCGTGAAGATGGGCGAAACCTCTGGCTCCCTCCAGGGCGGGTGGCTGCAGGCACAGGCACACTTAGGACACCGTGAGGGCTGTGCTCTATGTAAGGGGTCCTGACTCCAATGGACCAGTACCCGCCTCACTTTGGGAGCTCTGGTGGGATCCCAGGGAGCTCTGGTGGGAACCCAGAGCTCAAAGGGTTTCTCCAGTCAGGTGTTTTTGAGTGTTTGCTCCCTCTCCGGTGCTACAGGCCTGGCCGACAGCTAGTATAGATCATGTTGTTCAGGTCACTTGTGAATTAGTACCAAGTGATGCAGCACAGTTGATATGCGAAAGCCTGGAAAGCACAGGGACGGCGGAGGAGCGAGTTTCACTGGAGCGCAAGGAAGGGTTAGGATTTCACTTCGCCCCGCCATACACCTCTGATTCTGAAAGGGGGCCCTATCTCTCGTTCTCTTTCTTTCGTCCCCTCTCTCTTTCTTCTCACTCTCTCATGCTCACTGTCACTCCTCTCTCTTTTTATCGTTTCAGGCTTTTCTCTGTCTCCTGTTTATATCTCACGCTCGCTTCGGCATCTCTTGATGTTCCCTTCATATCCAAGGCTTAGCTTGGGCGCCCAGCCAAGGCTCTCTTCACAGGCTGTTTCTTTCAAGGCCCAGTTTCTTACTCAGTGTTTCTTTGGCCTCCCTTGGGTTTTTGTTCTCACTATCATACTCCTGTCTGCCTCTCCTGAGCTCTTGTTCACATTACCACCAGACTCCATAAGCCTCCTCAGTCAGCGGCCCATGCTCTCTGCTCTCGTGGGCCTCTCTTATCCTGTTCATCGAAACAGACATTTACCGGGGCTCCTCTGAGGTCATGTTCCTTTTCTTTGAGCTCTCGCCGACCCTCTTAACAACACAAGATTCCCGCATGTTCCCAATTATCGTCAACTCCCTGGGAGACTTCCCAATGAGACGAGGAACTCCCCCCCCAGCCGCGCCAGCCATGTCTAAATGGGAACACATGCGCCTGGCTTCCCATAATGGCGGCACGTCAGCCTCAGGAAGAACCGGATTGACTGAGGAGCTTAGCGAAGGCCTGACCAGCATCCCTGGACGTTATCAACGCCAAGCTGTAGAGCCAGTGAGAACAAGAGGGACTGAGAGACCCCGACGTCTGCCAGGCAGGCTCCCTGGTTGTCAGGGCACTCACAATGAGGTCAGGGGCACACTTCCCTGTAGCTCAATCAATCAGAGCCGGTGAGTGCTTGTGAAACTATCAGTATGTTTTGGCCAGAGTCGTGCATGTCAGGCACACACCTCTGATAGACCCACGAGGCTAGAAGCGGTACGGACAGACCTCTGAAATAGCCCACGGAGCGGGCAAAGTCAGTTAAATAATCACAAAGGAAGGTCGGTGGTAGTGTTGCCCTAGAAGAAGGGAAATCGTCCGCACATCCAATTAATACAATCCCTAGATATAATAATACACGTGACTTTAAATATGTAGAAAATATATTGGTAAGTTACAAAGAACAAGGTGCTAGCAGGGCCTGATGCACACCCACCACCAGGGGTGTCAAACAGCACGAAGTGCCAAATTTTCATGAAAAAATTAGAGCAGGCCCAACAGCACTCTCTGATAGTTATCCAATTATTAGTTGATCCAGGCAAAGCCTAGATAAGTGTTAAAGATCTGTCAAAGCATAAAGATTAGTAGCTCCATTCACAGTCCGCAATATTTAGTGTCCATTATTCAAATCAAATCAAATCAAATCAAATCAAATCAAATCAAATCATCTTTATTCGGTTTCAAATTTTTGAAAAAACCATAAAAGAACAAAATACAATAAACGTTTAAAGAAAAACGTTAAATTCAGTTCATTACTAAAATCTTAGTTAGAAAGTAAAACATTTTGCAGAAAGAATGCTTTTTATACTAAAAAGTCGTTGTTATTTTGTAAATTTGAACGATGTCTAAGACATTGTTTTAAATACTGTGCCACGGATTTTGTCATTAGTTTATTTTCCAAAAATTGTAATGCCAAATAGGCAGGGCGGCATCTGCGAATTTTCAAGACTTTCAATACAGGTAGTATCCACCTCCTGCGTAGTGAGTCATAAAATTTGCAGAAAAAAAGAACATGTATTGTGGACTGTGCCTGATGCACACCCACCACCAGGGGTGTCAAACAGCACGAAGTGCCAAATTTTCATGAAAAAATGAGAGCAGGCCCAACAGCACTCTCTGATAGTTATCCAATTATTAGTTGATCCAGGCAAAGCCTAGATAAGTGTTAAAGATCTGTCAAAGCATAAAGATTAGTAGCTCCATTCACAGTCCGCAATATTTAGTGTCCATTATTATTATGTAGCAGTATTCCAAATTCAAAAGATCCAAAGCCAGGTTGTATTCTTTCAAGATTTTATTACGTATCCATAGATATAGCAAAACTTCACAGCTCACACCGCCGACACGTGTTTCGTCTCATAAGAGACTTTTTCAAGGCTAGGTAAGTAGGTCCGTGTCCCATCCAATCGATGTAGTGTAGGGGTGAGTGATGCCACCAGAGGCCTAATTATAATTCTTGTATATGAGGGGATGGTGTAGAGAGAGTTTCTCTTCAAAGTATAGACCCCATGGAATATGACCGTGATAAGTCGTTTCAATACGCCGTAGCACGCCAACCTTCAAGAACCGGTAGGCTACTGGTTCTTGAAGGTTGGCGGACTGTGAATGGAGCTACTAATCTTTGTGCTTTGACAGATCTTTAACACTTATCTAGGCTTTGCCTGGATCAACTAATAATTGGATAACTATCAGAGAGTGCTGTTGGGCCTGCTCTCATTTTTTCATGAAAGTCAGTTAAATGTGAGCCTCGGAAGGAACCACTGCAGCTGAACGTGTTGCATTTTTCACATGTCAGGTTCACTTTTAATTGAGCTGGGTGACCAGTCATTAAACTTCAGTCTCAGTCAGAACGAATAGGTGGAGCTAGGTAATTAAATTACATCCTGATTCGAGAAAATGCAGGTGGGCCTGGGTTACAGGCATCTAGAGCCGGTTTTAGCGCTGGTGGCGCCTGGTGCGACACTCTTTTTTGGCACCCCCCTTTACCCGCTCTCCTCTAATTCACTCACTACCACTCTCCCACAGTGGCCCTCACCTCTTCATTGCCCCTCTCTAACATACAGTTCCTTTTTTTTTTTAAAGCGCTACTCATAGTTCAGTCACATTCAGTTTTGTGATCTGCAAGGTACACTTTGTCTGCAGCAGGCACATTAACCCACCCTCTACGCTTATTTATAATGAGTAAAAACTGCCACTAGACATAATTCGGATCTCTCACCAGCAATAACATTAATCACTAGAGTTAGCGAGACATTTTTTTTCTTGCCTGAAAACTGCTGGACGCACAAGGAAGTGAACTTCCTTTCAAACCCATACATTATGTTTAAACACAGCGCCCCCCACCAAACACAGCGCCAGGTGCAGCTGCACCGGTCGCATCGCCCTAAAGTGGCCCTGGAGGCATTCACCTGAAAGGCTCGCCTGTGGAAGAGAAGGTGGCTTTGGGTCACATTTGTTGACATTAAACTTTCCCCTCTGGAAAAAAAAGGTGGATCTGGTAAGAGTCCTTCACATGAAGGCTTCACTTCTGAACCAAGAGGAGAGGTTGGGTCAGACACATTCATGTGAAAGTCTCGTCTCTGAAAAAGCACAGATGGGCTGGGTAAGAGTCAATCACGTGAAAGCCGCACCTAGGAAGGAGCAGATGGGCTGGGTAAGAGTCATTTTGTGAAAGCTTGACTTCGTAAGGAACAGATGGGGCTCTGAGGGGGAACAACCTTTCTAACGCAACTTTTAGCACGCAGTGCTATTACAACGCAGACTTTAAAACGAAAACCATTACAACGCATTACACTGGGGGGCGCTCTAGGATAGGGAATAGTTTTAATTTACTATCCAACACCTTCCCTAGTGTCCACGGGGACTGGTGTTGGAATAGTAAATTAAACTATTCACTATCCATCACCCCCCAGTGTAATGCGTTGTAATGGAATGCATTTTAAAACTTGCGTTGTTACAGCATGCGTGGTAACAGCATGCGTTGTAACAACGTACATCCGGCTCTGAGTTATTCACAAAAACCTCACCTCGGAAAGAGTGGATGGGTCAGAGTCTGAGTCCGTTACAATTCAAGCCTGCATAGAAATTAGCAAATGGCCCTAGGGACAGAAGAACCAGTTACACCACGCCGATCTATTAAAAAAAAACTGCACATTTATTTCACCCTGGCAAATGACTGTCCCTTTCCCAGACCTGCTGGCTCCAGAGACATACCAGTGAATTAGGAACCTCCCTCCATCACTCTGACAATCTGCTAGAGAGCCCAGGAGCAGCTATTCCTATCAGATACCGGGGGGAATAACTTCATTTCCCCTTCAGACACAACCCACTCACTCCTCAGCACAAGCACTTTGGCACAGACATGGAAAAGCTTTACATCTGCAATTATCATCCAGACTCATTTCTGAGAGCCTGAAGGCTCTGGCAGAGAACCAAAGGCAATGATGGAAAAGAGGGAGTAGAGACATTTTAATCTTTGGACCGTACCCTAAAACTCATGTTCGCGGCTGGAGTTCCAGAGTAATTGTAATTGTATTTATATAGCACTTCCTACCCCTGACGAGGTGTCGAATCGCTTTTTGGCGAGTAGCATGCACTCTGGAACCCAAAAGGTTTCGTGGTGGATTAGTGTAGGGAAATATGAGTACAGCATTAATATAGGGAGGTACAACTTAATTTGAGTGGATCACATGTGAGTCTGTTAGTTGGATTGAATAGAGGAATGGAGGGATAAAAGAGGGAAGAACACCGTAAGTGTTAATTGGGAGATCATAGTAGTAAATTGAGGTCTGGGATGAATAAAGGAGCTATGGAGGAGGAAAGAGCCTGTAGAAAGGGATTAGGAAGAAAGAGAATCAGTAGAAACAGGAGGGTTGGGGTGAGTCAAAGGAGAGATAACATGAGGGAGAATTTAATATGGTTGTTTGGGAGATTATAGTAGTAAACTGATGTTTGGGGTGAGCTAAGAGGTGTAGATGAGGGAGGAGTCTATGAAGGGTTATTTTGGAGATCATAGTAGTAGAAAGGGATAGGGATGAGAGAGAGTGAAGACAGAGGATGAATTGGTAGAGGTTTAGAGTGATGGCAGGACAGAGTAAAGCTTTAGAGAGAGTAATATTCATGTGCAACACGACTAAAATAAATATATAGACACATTATTACATAGTAGGGGAATATATGTGTAACGAGTATAATATATTGAGATTTGTGTGTTTTGTTTTTTGTGGAGTAGCGAGAGGAGAAATTAACGTAGTGGTTTTCTGGGAACGATTCGTATGTGCAGTACTGCTGGTGAGTGGTATTTGACTAGTACAGGGGTGGTGATGTGTTTTGGAGAAGAGTATGTGGTGGGTAAGAGAGGATGGACAAGAGTTATGAGTGCTCGTGTTAGATATGATCACTGGATAGGTAATGTGTGTGGTGGAGTGGCATGTAAGGATTGTATGGATGTGTGTAATTGGTAAAAAGAGGAGGCGGTGTTGGTGGATGGTGTGATTGAAGACTGAGTATAGGTTTTGTCATGATAAAAGGGGATCTGTTAGGAGCAAGTAGAGGTTAGAGCTGGTGTTTTGTTTGAACAGGGAGTGTGTGTATGGATGCATCAAACTTATGTATAATGTGGCTTTGTGTTGTGTTGGTGATGTGTTAGTGGTATAGGACAAAGTTGTGTTTTGTGTGAGAATACAGGTGCCATAGTATTATAGTTGTGGTAGAATTGTGTTGAGGTGTAAATGTTGGGTTTTATAGTGGTTCAATACACTTTGAAATCTGTATGAGGTTTGTTTGTGGGGCATGAGTAGAATGCCTTTGCTGATATTGTGTTTGGATGTTAGTGGAAGTAGAGGGATTAAGGTGGTAGCTCGTCAGTGAAAATCTGGCAGCATCTCTGGCCTTATGCTCGACCCAAACAGGCAACGGCCCTTGTCCTCTCCGACCTAAGCCTCGATGCTTAGGAGAATGGGAATGTCACTTTGGCCGCTTCTTGGGCATTAGGGCAGTCATGGTAACTGCATTCCGTTTAAGGGTTAATGATGTGTTTTGCCACTGGCATCCCAGGGCCACAAAACTGTTGCCCTTCAAATTGATAGCCAAGAAACTCTGTGTAGCACCTGACTCAGAGTACCGAGCTGCAAGCAATCAAGATTAGGGATGTGTGAAAACATTTTTGTTTTACTGAAACAAACTCCCGGAGCATGAGTGATGGTCCCCCTCTCTCAAACAGGTCTGCCCTCACTGTGATCTGGTGGACCAGTGGGAGAAGGACTGGCGAGCCAAGGGTTTAAACCAGAGCTGTCTGAATCTCCAATGCTGGAAACAAAGCAGTCCCCCCACCTCTGAATCAGGCAGCCCTTCACACAAACGATCTCACATTTGCTCAAAGACCACGTACTAACCATAAAGGTGGCAGTGTTGACATTTTGCTCAACAAAACTCTGAATACCGCACCTGCCCCAGTACTAACTAGGCCCCCAACGTCTTTTGAATTCTAACACATTTCTATCAGTGCCCCTTTTAAAAGTGCCATTCTGACAATCTATTGCCCTCTAGGTGGCATTACTACTTTCTTTTTGACCTCAACATTGTCAGTCAACTTTTTTGATCACTCTACCACCCACGTTTTACTTGGGGATTTCATCCTAAAGGACAGCATCTGAATACAGAACACCTTGTAAAAGCTTGGGGTAGAACATAGGTATGTTTTATAAAACTAGTGCCATTTGCCACATCCAATATGTGCTCAGCCTACTTAGCTCATTCTTCTGTCTTAAACCGATCTATTGTTAGTTCTGCCTTCCAGTGCTTAGAAGCTATATTGGTGGTAGGTGTTTTATAAATTCATTATAAAATACATTTTTTTTATATATGCTTAGGTCGACGATGATCAACACTTATGCAGATCATACTTTTTATACAGTTGTCTTCAAATGGGGATTTGCACAAAGAGGGCCTCGTCTACAAGAAAATGACGCAGCACACAAGCCACAAGCCATTTAGCTGTGCCATGCTGCGTCACTTTCAAAGCATAGGGATGCGTCGTATTATCAACAATACGACGCATCCCTGTGCTTTTCCCTGTGCTGGTGCACAAATGGTTGCCATGCGCTAGTGCAGGCACCCTTGCATCATTTTGCAAAGGTGCCTGTGCTGTGGGGATGATTGTTTTTGTGCAGGAAGGGAAACCTCCCTGCACAAAAACAATAATTGCCGCCATTTTCCTCTTTTTATGCGTGCTGCATTCTGCAGCACGCATAGGAAGAGGAAAAAACTAGGAGAAATACAAGTATTTCTCCTTGTTACGCCATTTCTACGCCTTCGTTAGGGAAGCGTAGGATTTCGAAGCATTCCCAGTTTTAAATCTGGGAATGCATTAAGTTCCATGGATGTTGAGTGGGAACACCAACAGCAAAATCCATGGAACGCGTGAAAGGGGCCCATATTTACAAGGCCATGAAAAGTCAAGCAGGGGGACATTACGTGGCTTTGTAAATTTAGGCAAGCCCATTGCGTCAAAAAAAGTGAAGCATCGGCGGCGCAATGGGCTTGTAAATAAGGCCCTAAATATTTATGAAAGCTTGTGAAGATGGTTGTTAGACTGTTTAATTGAGGTCTGATTGGGTATAAAAACCAAAGTGAAAATAAGGAAACCCATTATTCCTACCCCATTAACTTGCTCCCAATTGCTCCGTCCTAACTATTTTAGAATACGAGGGGGCGGCTCCCCTGAATTCCACTCTCAGCTCATCAATACATACTTATGTAGATCATTTCAAGTCCTCATTTCCCTTTCCATCACTTCTGGTCCACCCTTCCCTTTCCCAAAAAAGGCAGTTGTATTATTTTATTTTTTTGGGTGGGGTCGCGAATTGTAGGATTCTTGATTAGGGATAGAATTTACAGTAAAAATTACAGTGATGCCACTGGGGAGTCTAATATAGCTCCTATAGACATCTTTATCCCGGTTATACCGTATGGTCAGTCACAATGTGTTAATTTAAAATACTTATTGTGAGAAAAAAAAAGTAATGGTGGTCAACACTTTATAGGTGTGTTTCTCCTGTATATAATTTTTTGATACATTAAAAACACCATTGAATCATATTGGTCTCAACATTTTTTTTAGGATATCTCTTAAGCTTCCTAAGGAAGTTAAACTTTCCTTGACATGTTTCCTCACAATAGATTGTGATTTAAATAAGACGTGTGGAGAAGTATTAGCTATTCTGTTATTTGGGAGGACAGGGGGATTAAAGTGATGTATGCTTAATGAGGGCTCAGCATAATATATCTCATGACAACTGTTCTAAGTCCTTCATGTGTTACTTCCATCCTTCACTTGAGATCATTATTCTAAAAAGCAGCCATTGCATCATATTAAAAAAATTGCTAGTGAACACCTTTAGTCCATATTGCGAGGTTACATGTCTGCTGCATAGACTCCAACACAGTCAGTAAATTTCAGGTTGCAGTCAGGATATGGCCTAAGATGGAGGCCACCCTGAATCTAGGTTACGGTCCCATATCCTTTAGGGAACTTGATCAAGGGTGTGCTTGTTGGCAGGAAGGCTGACTATTAGCGTGTCTGGATCGCATGCACCAGGGCAGGTCGAAACCCTTTGAAGAAGTCCTCTCCCACCTTTAGTAGGTATGGTGGATCTTTTAGACCTCTGAAGACTCCAAAATGTTAAGAGAACTGGCAGGTATTAGAAACGGGCCATACCAATGCTCATATACTTTGTTGTGCTTTGGTGGATGCGTTTCATCAGCAAAGTCCACATAGCGAACATCAGTAACCTGCTGCATGGGTCACTGATGTGTAAGGGGGTGTAACATGATCTGATATGGGACTGGTGTTCTTTTTAGGTTAAAGGTTTGACGTTTGTGCAGATGCATATCTGTGCTGATCTTTAATGTTCTCAGCCATTGCAGGTGCAGTTATTCTCCCCATTCTTGGGTAATTCCTGAAGTGTCTCCTGAGATAATGACAGAAAGAA
This sequence comes from Lissotriton helveticus, assembly GCF_964261635.1. Classification (NCBI taxonomy): domain Eukaryota; kingdom Metazoa; phylum Chordata; class Amphibia; order Caudata; family Salamandridae; genus Lissotriton; species Lissotriton helveticus. The sequence goes on from NC_136065.1 coordinate 512,974,818, forward strand.
GTGTCATTGTATACTGTTTGTCCTGTAGCTCCATGTGAAGTGCAAGGAGAAACCTGGAATGGGGATAGCAACAACAGAGGGGCAGATTTAAAAGCCCCTTGCGACACATTTACGCCGCAGTTGCATCACTTCTGTGACACAGCGGCCATGATGGGCCTTAGTTACAACGTGACGCATCTAAGGAGATGCGTCACGTTATAAAGCCCTGCGCCACATTACACCTGCGTCAGGTTTAATGTATGCCGAGTGGGCGTTCCGTCGAAAAAAGTCTTGGAAAAGTGACGCAGTGAAACCCTGCACCTGCTTGAAGCAGGCGTAAGGTGTGACGCAGCATGTTAGGTATGGGCAGCCCCTGAGCATTGTTGGAGTTGTTTCGCGCTTGCGACACGACTCCAGCAATGCGCCGCCCTTACGCCATCAGTTGCGTCACACATCTGTTTATCCTTGCGACACGATGCGCTGCATTGTAAATGCGGCGCATCTGTGGTGGCGCTAGGGTAAACTTGCGTGACGCATCTTACTTGGCGCATCCCTGCTGATATGCAGGGATGCGCCAGTCCTTGTACATCTGCCCCAGAGTTTGTTTCAGTGGGTTCAGTCCACGAACATGAGAAAGTTAGTCATTCCACTGCCCTTATAAATAAGTCATAAAATATATTGAAATGCATAAGAATCCTTGTAGTGAAAAGGTTTTAAGCACCATTCACTTATACTGGTTACTGTTCACCATCAGGAAATCTTCAATTCAGGAGCCTGGTTCCCATCTTCGATGGATTATCCACCGAGGACTCTTGGTGTTAAAATGCCTACAAGAAAATGTGTATCCCCCTACTCCTCCCTCTGGCAGTGACAATGGGCATCTCCTCCAAGCTTGGCTGCCAGTACGAGTGGACCGTGTGGTGCCCTAAGTTCTGGTGCCTAGATTACAGCTGCGTCTGTAGGCTTCTGGGTGACTCTTCTCAGAGGATTTTGTCTGACCTTGGTTGAAATCCTTCACTGATGTCATACACACACTCTGGGCTGCTCTCTTCATGCTGTGCCTGTTGCCCAAATCACTTTCAAAATATGTAACTTTCTCGTGAGTAATGACTAAGGGGAATGTTCAGCCACTAGTACTGGCAGGATACAGAGAGTCAGCTAATATTATAAATCTGCTTTCTATTTGTAATTTTAGCAGCTGATTGAAACTATTCTCACCGGTCTCTTCATTCATGTAAAAAAAGGCTGCAAAAGAGTTTTACATTTAGAAGGCTGCACCAGACTGCTTTTGCTTCCTTTGGCACAAGCTTTTTTTGAGGTCAGTGAGTTCTCCATGACCCCTTCTCCCTTAAAAGTCCAGTTTCTTTTCCCCTACCCTTCCCTTCCCAGAGCTGTAGTCTATATTCTGACAATAGAAGAATTGTGCATACACTGCCCTTTTTTGCTTGGTGGATATGGTGGCAACCCCCTCAATTACTTATATCTATTGTTCCTCACCCAACATTTCTTGGCTTCAATTCTTCTTAGGTTGCGACATGCAATATTTCCCGCATCAACCATCAAAGTTGACTATGTCATCCTAAATACCCAGACACTCTAAAGAGATGGAATCTATGTTGAAGTAACTTCATTAGGTGAATTTGCCCTCAGGCTCCTGGGGAAATTCAAGACGCCTGCTTTTGTTGTTTTCTAGCTGATTCTTGAGGGCCTCAGTATGACAGGACATCGAAGGATGCCAAGTAGCAGGTAGCCAGGGGCAGTGGTGCCAGCCTGACTTGTTCTTTGCTATATCTGGTACTGAGACTGCTATCCTTGAGCTCAGGGGTCAAGAAAGCAGCAGCAGGAAGAGAAAGAAAGCATGGCTCTAAAAGCTTTATTTATTTTCTGTTCCTTCTGCTCCCTGTCCTACCTCTAATCCAGCTTTGCGGGGCCAAGAGAAGGGTCAAAGATCACCTCTGTGATGTCATGGGGGTCAGAGGGTGCATAATATCATGTTCATTAACCCTCACGTATTGGTGAAATTAAGTCAATACCCAGGCCACCAGAGATCATGAACCAGTAAGTTAAGTAGCTTCGATTTTAGCTAGCACAAAGGATACCCAAGTTCAATGACGCCCTAGCTTGCTATATTTTTACACTCTAGGGTCAAGGCTTGCCATGCAAACCTTATTAAAACATGTGTCTTTCCGTTCAGTTGGTAAAATCTCTGACAAAGAGGCAGCAATATGGACTCAAAGCATTGCAGATCAGTCATGTGATAACTCGATTCTCCTGTGGCACCACCATGTTGGTGTGTTCACCGGCATTCCAGAATGACCATCCCACTACACATAATCACTTGAGAGGTGACGTGATTCATATTCTCTCAGCTTCTCCTGCAGTTTGGAACATCCCCCAAATATCAGTGTCACTCAGATATATTTCTCACCTTGGGTGCTTTGCTGGGTATATATGGCTTTTGATATGCATGAGCGACACCATCCATGTTACAGTCTTACATGAAGTAAATATTACTTTCCTGCTACATCTTATAAGATGTATAAACTTAAGGAAATATATTACAATATGCCCTGAGACTTTCCTACTTTAGTTCCTAAATAAACATTTACTGTTAGAACATGATAGTTATATTTGGAGTCGCCCCGCAAGCCCCCGATCCCACCCTGCCACCCTTGTCCTCGCCCTACACTGGCTGTGAGAACAATTCCACCTCGTGCCAACAGAGATGACGACTGACACATCTGGACATCTAACCATCTGAAAAGTAAAAAAGCCCTATCTGGCAACTGATGACTGGGCATCCATTGACAAGAAAATTATAGTCCAGATAGAAAACGGATAACAAATCATCTACTCCAGTGGAACGAAATACATGGCAAATGCATCCATACGTATAGTATAACAGAGATTCCAGACTGGATCTAACATATTCTATTTTTAATATTACCCAATACAAACAAAACATTATACAATGTTTCTCTTCCTATGGACGAGTGGTCAAGAGAATGTTTATGTTAAAAAATAAGAAACTAAGGGGCATATTACCAAGCAATAGCGATAATTATAGCTATTGCTTGGTTAGAGACAAAAATTTACCGCTGGGATGTGGCGATTTTTATCGCAAATAAACCTTGGTATTACCAAGGTTTATCGCAAATGCGATAAAAATCAGCCGCAATGCATGCATATCGCTGAAAAGTCCGCGATATTCATGCATTACCGAGCTAATGCTCTTAGCCATGTTATCCACCTCCCATTGGATAACATGGCTAAGAACTGCTCAGGGCAGGTGTTAGCTTTTGGAGATATTCGCGCTTAGCGCGAATATCTCCATAAGTTGGTAATAGGAGATAGCGATGTTAGCGACTGTTTCCAGTCGCTAACATCTTGGCACGCCCACTTTGCATGTCATTAGTGATAAATATCACTGACATGCAAAGTGGGGCCCAAGATGGTCGCTATCTCCTACTAGCTGTCGCTAACTGGTGTTAGCGACAGCTAGGTAATAGGGAGATAATTTTATCTCCGCTTTCTTGGCTTTTAAAGCCAAAGAAGCGGAGATAAACCCCCTTGATAATATGCCCCTAAGTATGGGAGAGACAATGGAACTATTCTCAAAAAGTGTGAGCATTACCCCTTTTCTACCTAACAATGTACAGGCTTAAGGTTAACCTGGTGGTCCAAGTCAGCATGCATCCATGGCATGAGGCATGGGAGGCTTGTGGTTTCTGACAATTGGGTCCAACAAGAATAGATACAATTGTGGTGTGTACACTCCAAGGAAAAATACATAAGTTAGGATTGTCAATGCCAAAGACTTGCTCTTAACACTCGGTCACAGATGTGAAAAGTGTGATTGGGCACGGATGTGTCACAATACGCACAAGATGATTGTTAGTACATGGAATCAAGATAGGATGCAAGGATCTACCTTGTGGGTCCTACTGGATGTGAGTGGCGGGTTGACCGTTTCCACTTGATTTATATATTTAATTATTTAGGGAGTTTAGTATTTGTGTTAGGCATGTTGCCTTATGCTATTCCTGAGTATGTCAAAGCTTGAAAATTTCAGATGATTATAGAAGTAACAGATAAATGCGCTAGTCCCTACAATTCAACTGCCCAGTGATTGTGCAGGCTATTTGAATGGTAAATGAAATCCTCTAAAGTCCTGTGATATCATTCTAACAGTTAACTGTGTGCGTGTGGGGGAGGAGGAATGCAGGAGTCACTAGAAATAATCTTTAAGTAATCTAATGAAAGGAGTCAGTTCAAAACACGGTACACCTTTGGCAATGTGCATATATCAACATCCATTTTGGTTCTGATTTTGAAAAGAAAATACTAGGCCTGGTTAAGACAGAACAATGACTGAGTATGCTGAGCACATATTGTGTGAAAAATGCTATAGGTTTACAAAGCATGCATGTGTTGTACCACCAAAGTTTAGCAAAGTAATTAAGGTAGCTCAAGGGCTCGTGAAAGAAAACTACGCCCAAGACAGCTGTAGTTTTATGGTTCACAATGTAAGAAATGTAGGAGCAACATAAAGTTAAGCTAGGAAGCATGTGTGAATCATACGTCATTACACCATTTGAGGAATATGAGGGGTTTGCATCAATAGTCAATGAGCACAAATCTGACAGATTGATTGGAATATGTGTTGATCTATGAAACCTTATTGGTAAGATATAGGTGGATTAACATTTCTTTTCCAAATATAAATTTGATGTTTTCAATACAGGGAAAGGCAGAGTTGTTTTCCACGCTAGAACCCTTCTCTTACTATTATCGCTTTAAGTAACATCCATCTGCTTGTCGTTTTTATTCTAAAAACATTGTTCAAGGTATGCATGTGCTTGGGGATATCTTTTGAGTTACTATCAGTTTCTGTACTCTTCCAAATGATTATTCATAAGATTTTTTAAATGATGCTGGGTATGAATTACTTTCTGGATTACATCCTGCCACATGGAGCTACTACAGTGGTGCCTTAGACTAATGTAATCTAGCTATAGGGATGTGGGTAGATGATCAATAAGGACAAGCATAGGTCTCGCCTTTGGGACCTTTTAAGTGTTTAGGCATTGAGCACATGCATACACAGGAGGAAGGACACTGACAGCGATAGGGGTGGGGGAGGGAGAGAGCAGGAGGCAGAGAAAAATAAGGCGAGGTAGAGGAAGAAAGAGGAGAGGAAAAGAAAGTTCCTGTAAGAACGTGTGAAGAAACATGCAAATTAGTGACATCCCTCCTGAGTTGACGAGCAAACAAGGACGCTAGTTAATCCTATTAACTAGTTAACGCTAGTTAATAGGATTCTCCCATCCAAATTAAACTCACCCTTTATGGTTCTTGGTTAGTAGACGTCACCAGGCCTCAGTCGTGCTTCCCTACACTGTACAGACTCTGCCAGGTAAACAACTGCAAAGTGTCCATGCCCTGCTTATACCATATCAACATTAAAATTAATCAGCCGAGGTTGCAACCAAGCTACTTCCCCTTCATGCACAGCTCCGGTTGAGGAGGGTTTGTAACTGAGCTCTGCCACAACCGGAGCATACCCCCATAATACGGCCAGTAATCCATTAGAGTAAGTGAGTATGAGGCAACAGAAGCCCCTGGTATATCTGAGAAGCCAGCAGACCCGGAGTGAGGTCTGCGAAGGGACCAGTCGGTATGAGCGAAACCAAAGCCTAAAGAGACAGCGGGTGGACCCGTCAGTGCCATTGCCGGAGGCCGCAGATGAAGACCAAACAAACAGGAGCTATGTCACTGAAATACAGTAAGAACAGGAGACAGAGGAGGCTGAGGCTGGCAAGTCGGCGGAAATCGCGTACAGGGTGAATGAGGTGCCCTGCTACATAACTGTGAGGCCGACAGACCATGGGAGGAGGATTGAGGTGGAGCCGCACGACGCGAGCGGAGCTGAGGCCAAGAGCAGTCGCGAGCGGAGCGGCCGGCCGCAAAACGGAGTCTCGGAAGTCTGGTGGCTGAACCCGAGAGTGCAACATCCAGGACCGCGTTGACTTCACCGCCGAATTGCATCCGGAGATAGTGGAGGCCCCGAACTCAGCTGGCAAAGGGCTGTGGCGTACCAGAAAGATCCGTGCTTGGGCTCACAGATCACAGACGTGGTGCCGCCCCCGCCCGAGATTCCACGAGGCGGACTCTGAGGCCGCCTCAAGAAGAGAAAGGTGAGAGGGTCTGGGAAGCGGGCGGAGATTAGCAACATAATAAAGTGTGCTCTTGTGTGTAACCTGACACACGTGAAATGCAGTTGGCGCGCGCCACTGCTCGCTCCCGGACTGACTATTTGTTAACAAGCTGCTAATGTAAACGAAGGAGGAAAGCCACTGCTCGACAACCGCCATCTGTTTACAATTAACGCGAGACGCGGGCGTGATAATTGGAAACAGATGGCAGGCTGCGCGTAACCGCAAGCCGTAGGCCGTGGCTGGTTACGATTCCAGGCAAAGGTGGAACATGCACCCGCCTTTGCCCAATCGCGTGCTGTCTTTTTTTGAAAGATGCACGCAAAGACCAATAAGAAAAAGACTATAAAAAAAACCACAAGCACAAGCCTTCAAAGGGTCTGGAGTGATTCCAAGAAGTTGTTTTACCTACAGCAGTTCATGCACGCTGCGCTAGACTCGGCCTATAAAATAGCAGCGTACGGGAACAAGCATTGGCAACACCAATAGGTATTGCTTATGTAAGAGTTATTGGCTTTGGCAACGCGTTTTAGCCATTAAGTTCACAAGTATGGCTGCTGTTCAGCATCGCTAAACGTTAGTTGTGTGCTGTGAGTGGGGTGGATTGGAGGGGAGTAGATTGGGGTAGAGTGGAATGGGATGGATTGGGGTAGAGTGGAGTGGGGTCGATTGGCGTAGAGTGGGGTAGAATTGAGTGGGGTTAAAGTGGGTAGATTAGGGTGGTAGATTGAAGTGGGGTAGATTGAAGGGGTAGATTGGGGTGACGTAGATTGGAGTGGAGTAGATTGGGGTAGATTAGACTGGAGTAGACTGGAGTGGGCTAGATAGGAGTAGGGTAGATCAGGGTAGAATGGAGTGGGATATATTGTGGTGGAGTGGAGTGGGGTTGATTGGGGAAGAGTGGAGTGGGGTGGTTTGTGGTAGATTGGAATGGAGTGGGGTAGACAGGAGTGGAGTCGAGTGGGTTAGATTAGAATGGGGTAGATTGGGTGGATTATAGTGTAGTGTAGTTCCTATCATCCCAATAGGCTCTGCGCATTGGAATAATACCTACAGCAGTAAAGGCCTAGACCAGACGTTAACTAGGTCTACTACTGTCGATACTAAACTTAAAGTTTTGGGTTTGCCAGCTTAGCTCAGAGTTCACTAGAAACTTTCCCGAATGTTCAAGGAGGACTTAACTTCCCTGATTAGACAAGAAGGGATTTAGTTTCTGACAACCATAGAACATGACAACTTTGCTCTCCCCTAATCAAGAGTATATCTCGAGAGTCGTGTGAACAAAAGGCAATTTATTTTACTCAGTCAGTACGTGCATTCTTAGTCTCATCAGATTGTAGAGAAAAGGAAGAGACGGGCGTGTTCAATAAAAAGGTGTTATTTATTGATCAGTCTCTTTTCTCATACAAGAGAAATGGATCGATATTATTGCAATACTTATAGTTAAGTAAAGTGCATACATTAAAAGCAATAGTATAAAATAATACTGTAAAAACATTGATATGGTTTCTAAGCCATAAGATGTTTAAAATGAATAAAATATATTACATACACATATACATTTGACTAAACGTACTCAACTGGTGTTTCTAAATACGCCTACCCCGTGTACCTGACCTAAGTCTAATACGTGGGCGGGAATAGAAAGTTACAGTTTAAGTTAAGTTTGTTTTTGCCAAGTGAATAACTAAAGAATTCTCTGTGAGGGGTTATTCAGTTCTGTACCTGGAATCTAGGTTGAATGAGGGATGGTATCTCTCTCTCTGGTCTCGATATTCCAGGCTGCCTGCGAGGGCTACCCGGAAGCGCCGGTGCTGGATCTCTCGGCAGGAGAAATCAGCGCGTCTCGTTCTCAGCGCGTCAGGAAGGCGGGGCTGTGCCAGCAGGGTCTGCTCTGCTCTTCGCTTCGGCAAGTATGGCTGCTCCATCTCGTCACCACGTGTGTGTATGCATAGGGCAATATCGGTAATATTTATACCTTTAAGGTGCCGAGATTGACGTAAGGATGGACATAGATACGTCAATAAGGATGTCATACGACTTGCTCGTTAGCACATTCTTTTACTGAAGTTCTCGGTGAAATCAAAACAATGGCCGCAGGGTTTTGCCCAGGTTGTCATAGGTTTGATTTGTTATGAGAACTCCGTATGCCTTATCAGGGGCTGGAGGAATATCGCTTGTCTAATTAGATCGCAAGCGTTATGACCTAATCAGATAACACGTTCCTGTGCCGTAGTGTGACTGCGTCAGATAACGGTATCTGCATCATGGGGGTTTTCTGCCTCATGGGCTGACTGCTAGTTAACTTGTTGGTTTGTTTAACCAGAATAGGGTCAGGAATAGGGGGATCGATTCAGAACCTATAGGAATACATCACACCCACTCCACGCTAACTATGGTCATATTTACTAATCTATGCATAGTATAACATAGTACAACATACTATAGAGTATAGTGTATACCTTACCACCCCAAAATACATAAATGCATTTTGAAATTTTCAAATATACGGAAAAATTGCAGTCATATGTATTGTATGCACTCAAGCTGTAGAAAAATGCCAAAGTAATCGCATTTGTATACATTATTGCTATTTTGTATATGAGAATTACACATGAAATGGCTCTTAATACAGAAGAAAAGTTCGAGACCATTTCATCACAGAATATAATAACAATGAACATACCAGCGGGCAGCTAATGTCTATAAGCTATCTAAAATTTAGAAACCTTAGTTCTCTAAGAATAGTTCTTACTTTAAGCAGAAGATAGTGTCCCGAAAAATATGCAAAAATATTTTGGGGCTGCTGAAAAATTGCTGTCCGTGAACTGGAGGGAAAATTGTTCATGAGACTTTATTTTTAAAGTTTGAAGGCCGAATTCAGGGAACGCCGTGTGCGAGCTTGTTCAAAAGTCTCTATTTCTGTTCTGGCGAGAACATCATATCATTTAGGCTTTCGAAAAAACTGTCAACAGCTTCCTGGGAAAGTTCCACTAACTCGGAAATAGGTGTAATCATGCATTCGTGCGCATGATTGTCTCCATTGACATTCTGATTCGCATTGCTGACAGAAGGTCGTACCTGATCGATGCTGCTTTCATCTTGAACTTCACTACCCATCAATCGTAGTGGTGAAGCTTCCACGAATGCCGTCATCAGGATTGGTAGCCTTTGAGGGCAGCACAAAACATGAACCTTGATCGGGCTCAACAATGTTTCTGCATCCATTGGCGCAACCGATTGTAGCGTCAGACAGGTGTCTAACACGCATTCTTCTCCGCATAGCAGACACCTTAATACAGGTAAAACACATCTTTGCCACATTGGTCGAAATGATAGAAACCAAGTCATGTTCAGGTCTCTAAGCCGGGAGAGTCCCAGGATTTTTGATATCCGGTCCCGATATCCAATGGCTAGGATTGTTTCTTCCCTTGTCGCAAGAGTTTTGTCTGTGACATGGGTTGCCATAACGAAAAATAAGGACTAAGAATAGGATTCCTGCAATTAGTCCCAAGATCAGGGGAAGTCCGCCAAAAATCGAATGGACGAAATCTGGAAAAATACCCAGTATGGCTTTGAATGGTGTTAATGCCATCGAAAATACTGTCTTAAATACCTTTGAGACCCCATTGGTATCAGAAATATTTAAGATTTCGTTCAGAATTTCCGCGAAATGTATGGGGGAATTAGTTGATAACAATGAATGTATCTCTGCAGTCGTCCTTGCGACTTGTAGATCATACGTTTCTTTTGATGACGTGAGCCTTGTAGGCGTCTGAAGAAGCACTGTTTTCATTCTGCTTAAAGTATCTATTCGAATAGAAGTAATTTTCAAATTGGGCCATGCCCTTGCCTCCCTGTCTGAAAAGGAGCTGGGGAACAATGAGCGTCCACAGCACTTGACCTTCGCAGTCGTAGTTACTAGATAAGGAGTCCCGGGCATAAGACTACAACATCTGTGATCTACAATTAGAATGTAACTCCCATTATAGAGTCTTTGAAAGAATGGTTCTATTTCTGTTGCAGGTGTGCCTTGCTGGTGACATGAAAGGTTGTATGAATTCCCTTCACAGGCTCCATGCAAACTAATTCCGTTACACAGAAGTGTGCCACTTAGTGACATCGCACAGTTGTTGCCACTAAGAAACACTTTCTGTCCTTTATTACTGACACATGCATGTGAATAGGGCAGGTTCCATGTTGTTTTAAGGTACCCCTTTCCCAATTTCTCGTACATGCCAGCCTGTATATATTTTTGGCAGTATTGAAACCTGAAGGTTGAGATTGGAATATTTATTATCCCATGTATTATCCATTCACTGACAGGTCGTTCTGACATTGTCACTGGTAATCTTTCGAGTTTTTCAATGCTCAAGATTGTATAATCAGCACCCTTTTGCGCCATACTGATTTGTCTATCAGTAAGGTTAAAGATTTGGAATAGTGACGTTGTGTTGATTAAACGCCAAGGCACATAGCCTGAACGCAGATTTTGTAACGTCCAGCCAAGCTGTACAATAGAGCGCAATTGTGACTGACCGTGTTGTAATAACAGTAAGTCTTGCGACAATATGTCGATTGCTGAAGACACAATGCTGTCCAAAGAAAAAATTCTGGAGGACAGAGTCATTAACCCATTGTCCACTACAGAAAGTGATTTTTCCAAATTAATACGGTCAATTTCCCGTATTCTCTCTGCTGTTTCAATTTGAGTAACCTTCCAGGCCTCATTGTATGCTGCATATACAGAGGCTGCTATGAAACGATTTTGACGCTGTTTGCGCGGTCCCATAATGAAATCACGCAAGTCAGCACCATCAGTAAGTAGAGTTAGGTGTTGTTTAATTTCTGCCAGTGTGGAAGTTTGTAGCCATTGAAGGCATAATTTGCCCACACTGTAGGTTGTTATTATCCCTGGGTGATGTCTTTGGGGATATCTAGGGTCTGGCCTGGTCATTTTGAACCCCTGTGTTTTGTTCAGGAATCTGTCTTGACAGTTATTAGTATCTGTGGGCCAGATCAACCATTGTTTCCAATCAGGATGTGTTCTGTTTTGGTTTAATACATAATTTACGTCTATCTCTTCATCTGTAGAGCTATTGCTGTACATTGTTGGTTTTGGAATAGACGGTTTATTTAAGTCTTTGATTTTGGCTAGGCCAAGACAGGTAGTTTGTTGAACAGTGTCATTTAAAAATATCATTTGTTCTGGGATCATGCAGGCTCTAAACAAAGATTCTATACCCTGTACTTGCCATTCTTTTGTGCCCCAAACACTTTTCAATTCAACATTTTTGTCCCAATAATCAAAACCAAAAGTATTCATTTGTTCAAAAAATGAGTCTGAATATATCAATTTTGTGTTGGTTATCATGGTCTTTGTCCCTGTCTTGTTTGACAATTTAAAATAGAATGCTTCAGCATTACTTGCGTTAAAACCTGAAAAGTATGAATATTTGTCATAGAAGGTCCTTGAGCTTCCTTTTGGAGGGGTTGCACAATGTTCCCATTGATTATAATTTAAAACATTTCTAGGTTGTGCAGATCTATGTAAAAAATGGTTACCATAGTGGTTATAACAGTACATACTATCATAATTTGTAGAACCCTGCAAATAATCATGTTTGGTAAATTTAGCAGACATTACTAAGTCAGACATCATATTATTAATGCTTTCGAAGTCCCAATCATCAGCAAATGAGCTTGGTTTTGCAAAGTCACTCAAGGAGATCTTAATTTGGTGTGGATATTTCAGGATTTCGACCGGACCATAAATTTCATAGTCAGTGTTGTCCCAGGCTACCCCACCCGGTATCGGATTGGCTGTGAAGTTGACTGAAGAAAGTTCTCTTTTATCGATGTGTGAAGATGTGTGTGGTTTGAGGATCAAGTTGATTTTCTGACTTGCTGTGTCCATTTTTGCATATTTTCCCTCAATGAAGCGTCCCAAAGTTAGTATCATGATGAGCCAAAGTATGAGGATAAATGCACCAAAACCCACCCAAAATTCAATCCATGGGGAAATCAGATATGTTTCTTTCAGTTGTTTCAAAAGTTCTTTAGCTTTATCTTTAAAGGTTTTTGATGATGGCTGTGTCTTTGATTCACTGAAGCCTTCAGAGGAATCATCGAAGTTTATGAAGTAGCCAGATGCTGTTCTGTCAATTGTTCCAATTGCTTCAGGATTACTGTTTCTTGCATTTTCACTTGGTACTTCATTATAGATTGGTGTGTCTCTGCTAAATGTTTTTATTTGGGTTTTCAGAGGTCTGAGTTCTATTGCATTGTTGCATAGTCCTTGTTGTTCTTCTGTAGGCGTTTCGAATGTGATGAGCCTCTTCGTTAGGACCTCTGTACTGGTAGCAAACCTTGGTGTTCGGCTACTTATTGGGAGTCCACTTGGCCTACTGTTTGTTATCGGCCACATGATTGTGGTTTTACCAGGTCGATGGATACAACTCGGTTCTCCTTTTTACCAGCAAGTGGCGGTAGTACAACTGATCTTGTCCCAGTTGATAGACAAGACAGGAACTGCTTTTCTGTAAGAAGGCCCAAATTCCTTCTTTACCGCAATCTTATCCCTGACTAGATCCCCGACTTTTGGAATCCAGACAGGTCTTGCTGGGACAGGTGGTGGTTCTTCAGTGGTTGTTGGCTGTTGTTTCAACTTTATGTTGCTCAGGTCTTTTCTTGTTTTGTTTAAGTCCTGCAAAATAGCCAAACGGTCTTTGATATCAAAGCTTTTTTCTTTCACCACTGAAGTCTGACTATCAATGTCAGAGATCAACATCCTAGTTCCAAATAATAATTCATACGCACTGAATCCCTTCAGAGAATTTCTTGGCAAGTTATTTAGACTACGTTGGACACTTATTAGATGTTTGACCCACCCAGCTCCCGAACCTAATATCCTTTCCGCTATAGATTGCTCTATGCCTTGGTTTTTTCTTTACACCATCCCGTACCCTCAGGAAGGAAGTGAGAAGATTCCCGCTGGGCTATGCTCATTTGGTCATGTTTCCCCTCAGGCTGTTGGGCTAGAGTGAAGACAATGGTCAAACGTAGCATGCTCTTAGCGTATATGCCATTTAGACTCGCAAATCTTTGTATAACAGTCCAGACGTCAGCCGAGTGCTGGTGATCTACATTATAAGTGGAACTAGCCTGTATATGTTAATCGCAACCCTTCCTTTTTACTCGTGATTTTTCCTGGAGTAAACCGACGAGGTATTAAACTGTTTTTCTCCCCACTGCGATCTCTGTTGCAGTTTGGGCAGTTTTTTACAAACATGGTGTGACGCAGGCTCATGCCTGGCCACCAGTACCGTGATTGTAATTCTTCCAGAGAATCTTTTAGTTTGAGGTGTCTGAGACCCTCGCCCATATGTGCGTCTGCGATTAACAAGTTTCTCCTGTCCATGTTTGGAATTACTCTATCCCCCACTCCAGGGATTCGAGCAAAAGGGACGGAGTTTGCATCGATTATGTATGTATAATTGAGTGGATAGTTGATCGGTAACGCTGAGCAGTCGCCTTTTGATGACGTTTTCACTGCCAGCACTGTTTCACCGTCAATGTATTTTAATGTACGCTTTTTTCGATCTACGGGAGCCGATTTAGTGGCTGCCGCTGTGGCTGTTTCAGCCAATGAATTCCCTGCAACGTGAACGCCATCACGCTGATGACTCAGTGAGTGTGTCACGTGAGTCTTTGGTAGTTCTTTTTGTAAAAGAGCTATTTGTTCCCAGAGCAGTTTCTGCTTTATTGGTGCATCTGTGTCATCTTTGTAACCGTTTCAAATCCATGTCTGCAAATCCTTGTTATATGATTTGACGCAGTAATATGAATCTGACACTATAAGTGTCGGGAATTCGCGATCCGCATTATCTAGCGCCATTTTCAAAGCTAATATTTCAGTTTGTTGTTCTGAATTAGTTTCTACTGAGTGTGTTTTTGTTAATAGAGGTTTTAGTTTACCTCCGCGCCACACTTCTTTTGTAATCCCACATGTGGGGTTGTATGCCTGTTCGCCCCAAACGGGGGGTTGAGCATGCCCGTCTGTATAAATTACACAGGCGTAATGTCGTAAAGGCAGAATGTCGATTGGCAGAGGATATGTTTTTTCATATTCTAGATTTTTTAATTCTTCTAGTTCTGGATCAAAGTAGTAGTACACTTTGTCCGTTGTGATTGAATTCACCCATTGTATCCATTCCGGATTCAATGTTGTTGTTGGTAAATTACACGGTGTTGTTAGTGCCTCAAAGGCTGATTCTGCTGTTCTGACTGTGATATGTCTTCCGTCAGCTTGATCTTTTTCTCTAGCTATTGCGGTTTGAACTGCATGAACAATTTTTTCTTTGTTGCTGAATTTCTGTTCAGCTTCTGTGTACAAGTGTGATTTGAATGCAATTGGTACCTTTTCTCCCTCATTAGAGGTCAGGTATGTGAATCCGCATCTCCCTGGGATGACTCGAATCACAAGATTGCGTGTGTTATCACGTGTTTCTAATTTTGTTTTAATTAGCATGTCTGTTTGTAGGGATCTCAAAATTTCTGTGTGTATTTTGAGTCCAATTGGATCTTTTAAAATCTGGTTTTATCAGATCATAAAGGGGTTTGACCCTTTCTGCGTAATTTGCAATGTATGTTCTTCCGAAATTTAGGAAGCCTAGAATCGACTGTAGGTTTTTTAGTGTTCTAGGTGCTTGGATTACGGCACATTTCTCTAGGAAATTGTCTGCCAGGCTTTTGCCTTCACTTGATAATTCATATCCTAAGAACAGGACTGTCAGATGGGCGATTCTGGATTTTTTAAAGTTGAATTTGTAACCCTCTGCAGCGAACCCAAGTATTATGGTGTTCACTCTTTTCAAGTGAGTCTCCAAGTCATCATCTGTTAAGTAAATGTCATCGACATAAGATAATGCTTCATCATCATATAGTTGTAGTAATTCTGTTACTCTCGCTGAGAATACTCCCGGGCTGTTCTTGTACCCCTGGGCTAACTGACAGAATTGTTTTTGAGTGCCATTTATTGAAAATGCAGTTAAATATCTGCTCTCTGGTGCTATGTTTTGACAAAAGAATCCATTAGAGATGTCTAATGTTGTTTTGTATTTTTTGCGCACTATGTTATTCATTAGTGCAGCACTATGTGAGTTTTGCACAGCAAAAGTTTTGCAACATGTGTTAAGGTGTCGGTAATCCAAAACTAGACGGTATGAATTGTCTGGTTTGGAGACCGGAAACAAAGGGTTGTTCATTTGTGAGGTGCAAGTTTCAATCACCCCCTGGTATTCTAGCTGATCTAGTATTTCATTTACCTGTTTTTTAGCTTCATGCTTAATTGGGTACTGCCTTTGTGCAGTAGGTTGTGATTTTAACTGGATTTTGTGAGGAGGAGAGTCCTCATCCCATCCCACGTGATTTTTATATAAAGCAGGAGCTAGAGCTACTGCCCACTTTCTGGCAAGTGTGTATTTTTTATGAATTGGGATATGATTTGAGAAGGCAGGCATAATTACTTCTTCGCCATGAGGGCACTCCCTGACAAACTCTGGTGGCCAGTCTTTTTCAGCTAGAAGGATATCATAGCCCTTGGAGAGATTATCCCAAAATAGTCCCCTTATTTTCCTAGTCTTATCCCCCTCTATACGCAATGTTATTTCGTATATTTTGTGAGGTTTGCTAACTCTGGTGTCTGCAGTTTCCACTTGAAGATATTCATTCGTGTCCACTGTCTCCAGATGATTCATAAGGACTTTGCGAGCTATGCTCACTTCTGCTGCGCTGTCTAGCATTGTCTGAGCCCATTCTCCGTTTTTCAGTTGTGTCCTCAGTATTCTCGGCATTGTTAACTACCTTGATACTGGCTACCTTCTTTTTTGGAAATTGTAATTTCTTTTTTAGCTGAGCAGGTTCCTTGTCTTTGTGCTCTTCTCTTTGTTCTGATCGTCCTCTTCTTTCCGATTTCTGCGAGGAAGTCTGAAAAGATTGAGAGGGACGTGTATCAATGTCTTGATATCTATCAGGCTTTTTAATATTATCCCTATTTCTAAGGTTATATCTTTTCCCAGAGGGGTCACTCTGAGGTGACCTGTGTCTTTGGTTCGGAGATTTTTCTCTTCGCCTAGGAGACCTTCCTCAGGACTGGAATTTCTTTTCTTTAGGATTGGATTGTTTGTTTCCACCCCAGTTCTTTTTTGGTGATGTAGAATTATTATTAAAAAATATTTTTTCAGGACTTTCAATTAGTTGCGGTTTTACTGGTATTCCACCTAAACTATCTCTACCTAGTTCCTCATAGGATTTTTCTATGATTCTGGCAATTTCAGCTGGTTGGTCTGCTATATCTGTCTCTTTTAACCTCTGGCGGATCGCCACGTTTGCTGCTTCTCCTTTTATGTTGGCTAATAGTATAGCCGAGACCTGCTTGAAGTCTTTTAGTAATTTCATACCAAGAGTTAAAGCGGGTTCAGGACCATATTCATCTTGAATTTGTTTTAGCACATCTGGTATTACTGAAATGGATGGAACACCGTGCGTTTTTGTGTAGATGGAAGCAAAGACTGTACCCCAAGTGTCACAGTCCTCAATGTGTGGTGCGATTCCCATTGGAAGACAGATAGTCAGAATCCTGTGTTTTTCTAGCGGGGTGGTGTCTGGAAACACCGCCTCTATTTGGGTGATTTTCTGCGCTAGCCAGAATGGTATTTGTTCCCGTTTAGCCGGTACTTTACCTAGGCAGGACTGGATGTTCTGTGGTGTAATTTTATTTGTGTTCCCTGGGTGAGGGGTCAGCTGTGGGAGTTTAATCGCTGGCTGAATTGTTGAAGTCCGCATCACATATTGGACTAATTGTCTGTGTATTTTTATTAGTTGTTTTAGCTGTGTTAAAAGGTTTGGTGCAGACATCCCATCGATGTCTGGATGTGGTGTGTATCCGGCTAGGACCGGCCACGTTGCTCCTGGTCTACCTAAAGGACCGAGCCTGGTGATGTGATTATTGTGTTTTAGGGCGCCATCAAATAAGAGCAAATGCTCTTGAAATTTGAGTGGTACTTCCACCTCCTCGAAAGGAGTGTAATTTTCAGGAGGTTCCTCTATTTTGTAATAGTGGAAGTACTTTGTTACAGGATTTGCTGCTGGAAAATGTATCCATGAATAGTATACCTCCGTCTGCCGATATTCGTGTGCCTCAATTACGAATATGACTGTACCACCTCTAGGTGTCAGTCCATTTTCTATAAGTTTTATGGTTATAGATTTCCTTTTAATGACCGGGATGAGTATTATATCCGGGTCTGCGTCTTGCATGGTAGCATCAGCTGCTGCGAGTTCAGTTGCTAATCTAACTGCCTCTCTTTCTTCATCACTGTCTCCCATTTTACTGACAGGATGGTTATTTTTTTGTTTGTTTGCAGATCAGGTTTCTTATGGAAACAAAGATTAGATGCACAATATTTTGAAACCGTGTATCCTTCAACGTTGACTTGTACCAAGAACCATACATAGGAGTTCCCTCCTGCGAGGTCTGGCGGATATAACCTTTCACCCACTCCAGACGTCTTTGGAGTATTTGGGAAAAGGGGTCTGAATGAGAAAGCACGACTGAGTTACTCTAAATGTCTTACGTTAGTTTTATCGCCCTTTCCAAACGCGTTGGGCGCCATGTAGTGTAGTTCCTATCATCCCAATAGGCTCTGCGCATTGGAATAATACCTACAGCAGTAAAGGCCTAGACCAGACGTTAACTAGGTCTACTACTGTCGATACTAGACTTAAAGTTTTGGGTTTGCCAGCTTAGCTCAGAGTTCACTAGAAACTTTCTCGAATGTTCAAGGAGGACTTAACTTCCCTGATTAGACAAGAAGGGATTTAGTTTCTGACAACCATAGAACATGACAACTTTGCTCTCCCCTAATCAAGAGTATATCTCGAGAGTCGTGTGAACAAAAGGCAATTTATTTTACTCAGTCAGTACGTGCATTCTTAGTCTCATCAGATTGTAGAGAAAAGGAAGAGACGGGCGTGTTCAATAAAAAGGTGTTATTTATTGATCAGTCTCTTTTCTCATACAAGAGAAATGGATCGATATTATTGCAATACTTATAGTTAAGTAAAGTGCATACATTAAAAGCAATAGTATAAAATAATACTGTAAAAACATTGATATGGTTTCTAAGCCATAAGATGTTTAAAATGAATAAAATATATTACATACACATATACATTTGACTAAACGTACTCAACTGGTGTTTCTAAATACGCCTACCCCGTGTACCTGACCTAAGTCTAATACGTGGGCGGGAATAGAAAGTTACAGTTTAAGTTAAGTTTGTTTTTGCCAAGTGAATAACTAAAGAATTCTCTGTGAGGGGTTATTCAGTTCTGTACCTGGAATCTAGGTTGAATGAGGGATGGTATCTCTCTCTCTGGTCTCGATATTCCAGGCTGCCTGCGAGGGCTACCCGGAAGCGCCGGTGCTGGATCTCTCGGCAGGAGAAATCAGCGCGTCTCGTTCTCAGCGCGTCAGGAAGGCGGGGCTGTGCCAGCGGGGTCTGCTCTGCTCTTCGCTTCGGCAAGTATGGCTGCTCCGTCTCGTCACCACGTGTGTGTTTGCATAGGGCAATATCGGTAATATTTATACCTTTAAGGTGCCGAGATTGACGTAAGGATGGACATAGATACGTCAATAAGGATGTCATACGACTTGCTCGTTAGCACATTCTTTTACTGAAGTTCTCGGTGAAATCAAAACAATGGCCGCAGGGTTTTGCCCAGGTTGTCATAGGTTTGATTTGTTATGAGAACTCCGTATGCCTTATCAGGGGCTGGAGGAATATCGCTTGTCTAATTAGATCGCAAGCGTTATGACCTAATCAGATAACACGTTCCTGTGCCGTAGTGTGACTGCGTCAGATAACGGTATCTGCATCATGGGGGTTTTCTGCCTCATGGGCTGACTGCTAGTTAACTTGTTGGTTTGTTTAACCAGAATAGGGTCAGGAATAGGGGGATCGATTCAGAAC
Source organism: Lissotriton helveticus (assembly GCF_964261635.1). NCBI lineage: Eukaryota > Metazoa > Chordata > Amphibia > Caudata > Salamandridae > Lissotriton > Lissotriton helveticus. The sequence goes on from NC_136065.1 coordinate 512,994,046, forward strand.
CTATAGGAATACATCACAATAGTAGGGTTGAATGGAGTGAGGATAGATTGGGGTAGATTGGGGTGGAGTGGGGTAGATTGGGGGAATGGGATGGATTGAAGTGATGTGGGATAGATTTGGGTGGGGTAGATTGGAGTAGGGTGGAGAGGGGTAGATTGGGGTGGAATGCGGTGGATTGGGGAAGTGGGGTAGATTGGAGTGATGTGGGATAGATTGGGGGTTGGATGCTTGGAGTGGGGTAGATTGAGGTAGAGTGGGGAATACTGGGTTGAGTGGGGTGGAGTAGATTGGAGGTAGATTGGAATGGGGTAGATTGGAGGTGGGTAGAGTGAATTCGGGTAACTTGGGATGAATTGGAGTAGATTGTGGTGTAGTGGGATAGATTGGAGTGGAATGGGGTAGAATGGAGTTGAGAGTTGTAGATTGGAGTATGGTAGATCGGGGTACACCGGAGTGGGATATATTTGGGTGGACGGGAGTGGGGTAGATTGTGGAAGAGTGGATTGCAGTAGATTGGGGTAGATTAGAGTGGACTGGGGTAGATTAAAGTGGGTGAGGTCGATAGGAATGGAGAGGACTAGACTGGAGTAGATTGGGAAAGATTAGGGTGGAGTGGGGTAGATTGGAGTAGGATAGATTGGGTGGATTATGGTAGGGTAGATTGGAGTGAAGCGGGGGAGACTGGAGTGTAGTGAAGTAGATTTGAGTGAGATAGATAGGAGTGGGGTAGTTTGGAGTGGAGTGGAGTAGATTGAAGTGGAGTTGGATAGAGTGGTGTGGGGTGGATTGGAATGGGGTGGGGTATATTGGAGAGGGTAGATTGGAGTGGGGTGTATTGGATTGGGTAGATTGGAGTAGGGTAGTTTGGGGTGGAGTGGGTTACTGTAGATTGGAGTGGGATAAAGTGGGGTGGAGTGGGTTTGACTGGATTGGAGTGGGGAAGATTTTGGTGGCATGCGGTAGATTGGAGTGAAGTGGAGTGGGGTATATTGGGTAGAGTGGAATGGAGTGTGGTAGATTGGAGTAGAGTGGGGTGCGGTAAAGTGGGGTGGGGTAGAGTGGAGTGGTGAGAAATAGATTGGGGAAGAGTGGGGTAGATCAGAGTAGAGTGTAGTGGGGTAGATTAGGGTGGTGTGGAGTGGGTAGACTGAGTGGATTAGAGTAAGATAAATTGTAATCAAGTGGGGTTGATTGGAGTGGAGTGAGGTAGATTGGGAAGAGTCGAGTGCAGTAGATTTGGGTAGATTGAAGTGGAGTGGGGTAGATAGGAGTGAAGAGGACTAGATTGGATTGGAGTGGGGAAGATTAGGGTGGTGTGGGTTGGATTGGAGTGGAGAGGACTAGATGGAGTGGAGTGGGGAAGATTAGGGTAGAGTGGGGTAGATCGGAGTGGGATAGATTGGGTGGATTATGGTAGGGTAGATTGGAGTGATGTGGGTAGATTGGAGTGCAGTGGGGTATACTGGAGTGAGAGAGATAGGAGTGGGGTCATTTGGAGTGGAGTAGATTGGATTAGAGTGGAGTTGAATAGAGTGGTGTGGGATAGTTTGGGAAGGGTGGGGTAGATTTGAGTGGGGTAATTTGGGGTAGGGCGGGATACATTGAAGTGGAGTAGAGTAGATTAGGGTAGATTCGAGTAGGGTAGATTGGAGTGGGGTGGATTGGAGTGGGGTTGACTGGAGTAGAGTTGTTAGGGGTGGAGTGGGGTATTGTAGAGTGGAGTCAGGTAGAGTGGGTGGAGTGTGTTAGATTGGACTGGAGTGGGGTAGATTTGGGTGGCATGTGGTAGATTGGAGTGAAGTGGAATGGGGTAGATTGGGTAGAGTGGAATGGAGTGTGGTAGATTGGAGTAGAGTGGGGTGGGGTAAAGTGGGGTGGGGTAGACTGGGGTGGTGTGGAGTGCAGTGGAGTGGGTAAATTGGGGTCGAGTTGGTTAGATTGGGATGGGGTAGATTGGGGAGGGGTAGATTGGAAAAGGGTAGATTGGGTTGGAGTGGGATGGGGTAGATTGGAGTAGGGTGGAGAGGGTTAGATTTGAGTAGAGTGGGGTACATTTATGTGAAGTGTGGTGGATTGGAGTGGGGTAGTTTGAGAGGAAGGCAAGGGGTAGATTTGATCAGAGTGAAGTGTGGTAGAGTAGAGTGGGGAAGAGTGGGTGGATTGGAGTGAGGTAGATTGGAGTGGAGTGGGGTAGGTTGTCGTAGATTGGAGTGGGTAGACTATGGTAGATTGGATTGGGGTAGATTGTGGAGGAGTAAGGTAGATTGGAATGGAGTGTGGTAGATTAGAGTTGAGTGGGGTAAATTGGAGTGGAGTCAGGAAGATTGGAGTGGTTTGGATTGGGATACATTGGAATGGGGTATATTGGGTATATTGGAGTGGAGTAGTGTAGACTGGGGTAGATTAGGGCAGACTTGAGTGGAGTGCAGTAGATTCAGTTGGAATCGGGTAGATTGGAGTGGGTGAGATTGACTGGGTTACATTGAGTGGAGTGGAGAAGATTGAAGTGAAGCAGAGTAGAGTGGAGTGGGGCAGTTCGGGATGGTGTGGGTTAGATTGGAGTGGGGTGGAGTTAGGTTGAGTGTAGTGGGGTAGATTAGATCATAGTGGAGTGGAGTAGATTGGAGTGGGGAGATTGGGTTAAGAGTGGAGTAGACTAAAGTGCAGTAGATTAGAGTGGGATGGGGTAGATTGGGTGGAATGGAGTGGGTAAATTGAGGTTGGGTAGATTGAAGTGGGGTACACTGGAGTGGAGTGGAGTGGAGTAGATTGTGTGGAGTGGAGTGGAGTAGATTCGGGTAGATTGTAGCGAAGGGGAGCGGATTGGGATAGACCGGAATAGAGTGGGGTAGAAATGACCATTACATTTGCACCGAAAAACGGTTATAGTGCACACAAACAATAATGTGTGCAAATGTCATCGCCTAGTGTATTGAGGTGTTTTGATTATAATAATATATTTGTTTCCACCACACTTCGAAATTACAAAAAAAATGTGCTCCATTTGTACGTACTAATTCTGATATATCCTGAAACATCAGCACAGTTCATTGTTTTTAATGTTGTGTGTTAGAAAACAAGTATGTGCAAATGTCATCACCTAGTGTATTGATGTGTTTTGATTGTATACAAATATTTGTTTCCACCACACTTCAAAAGTACAAAAAATGTGCTTCAGTTATACTAATTATGATATATTCTGAAACATCAGCACAGTTTTTGTATGTTGTGTGCAAGAAAAAACAACATGCTACACCCTCTGCTCTAACAAGGGTCCTCAGCAGGATTGTCACATACATTCTCTCACTTTGAAGTCAGGGAAAGAAAAGTAAACACCATGCTCCCTGGTAGAGATAGCTTGACATTTGACCTCAGTCATTGAATGCACATCAAATGTGACAAGATGAGAACAAGATTTAAAGACTTGGAAGAGAGAGCTTGACATTTGACCTGTCATTGAATGCACAGCAAATGTGACAAGATAAGAACAAGATTTTAAGGCCTGTTTACAGAAAGAGAGACTGTGGAAGAACACAGTAAACAAGGTTATGACAACTGGGGACAAACTCAAACTGGACAGTCTATAGGCTCTATAACAAACTTTGCACACAGGTTAGGATGTTGGACTCCGGATATGATTCTTAAGATCTATAATTCAGTCTGCTGTGTCAAGGTGTTATATGGAAGCGAGTTCTGGGGTTTTATTATGACTAATGACTTACAAAGAGAAGAAAGCAACTACTTATGGGGTTTACTGAAGGTCCCTCAAGGCATCCTGGTATTTTCTGTCCATGAAGAATTGGGGGTTAAATCTATATCTGACGTGATAGCAGTCAAGCCCTTCTTATGTTGGCTCAAATGCTGGACAAACATAGAGGCAGGCTGGTAAACAACCTTTACAACGAAACTTTTACAACGCACTACCATTACAACGCGGTCATTACAACGCAAACTATTACAACGCATTGCGCTGGGGGCGCTCTAGGATAGGGAATAGGTTAATTTACTATCCAATAACCTTCCCTAGTGTCCACGGGGACTGGAGTTGGAATAGTAAATTAAACTATTCCAATCCAATCCAAAAATTCTTTATTTCGGCCACATGGGCCATAAAAGATACAGTAAAAATACATATAGATAAAACACAATATATACAATAAAAACCAACTGGACCTGCAGTGTTAGAAAATACAAGGTAATGTGGATTAACCAAACATTTTCTTCCTTATTATCCATGCTGCCATTAAGAATTTGGAAACCGCAAACACAATGTGGGCCAGGGTATTAGTTTTCATAACCCTGTAGGCCTGTAGATAGTTCCTGAAGCCCAGGTTCCGGCATAGAGGGGCTAACCAGCGCCTCCTCGGGCTCCGATAGACATGGCAACAAAACATTATGTGCAAATCGTCTTCATCATTAACTTTACAGCATGGGCAGAGCTTGTCACCCCCTGTCGACCATTTATAGGTGAAAACTTTAGTAGGGAGCGTGCCAAACCTCCATTGCAGGAACAATTTCCTCGCCAAAAGAGGATAGATAAAATCCATAAAAGGTTCAAAGACATAAGAATTTTTGGATACTATAAAACGACCCGTCAGGGTGCCACTGTCATAAGCATTATCCATATCAGCAAGGCTTTTGGTCTTGTAGAGCTGTGCGAGGGTTTTGCGCGAGATCCTTCTACAGCCCTGAGCTGGATCATTCCATAGGTCTGGCAACTTCAGGCTAGAACATTCCGACCTGATGAATGCCAGCCAAGGGATCTTGCCATTAACATCCAACCTCATAACGTGTATAAGGTCCTGCCTATAGTGATGCAGTTCCTCGGTGGTCCATATCCGATGCCAGAACTTCACAGGTTTCGACCGTAGGTCCTCTGCAATTGACGGAAGGCCCAAGTCGAGTCTTAAGGGGAGGAGTGGTGTGCCTTGCGGGAGAGCAAGTAAGCGTCTGAGGAAACAATTTTCCACCCCTGCCATGACCTTCCCAGCTTTATGTCCCCACAGCTCACTGCCGTACGAGGCAGCTGCCTTCGCCTGAGTCCTATACATTTCCAGGGCCGGACTAACAGGCTTGAAGGTGGACTTATTGGACACCCTCAAGAGTGCGCCCGATAGCTGGGAAAGTTTCAACCTAGATCTTGCTACCTGGGAGTCCCATGTCAGATTTTCTTGGAGTGAAACCCCCAGATATATAAAGGTGGAGACCCTTTCAAGGCTAGTTTCCCCCAGTTTTGGATTGGGTCTGGTTTTGGTGGGGGGGTTGAAGATCATGAACTTAGTTTTTTCCGTGTTCACCTCCAACCCATGTTGTCGACAGAAGTGACCAAAACCATCCACAATCCTCTGGATCCCCATAGGGGATTTGGAAAGAAGGAGGGTATCATCGGCAAACATTATTGCCGGAACCCTCCTTCCTGCCAAAACCGGGGCGTCATTGTCCCCAACAGCGTCAAGATGTTGAATGACGCTGTTAATGTACAGACAGAACAGTGTCGGAGCCAAAACACAGCCCTGTCTGACACCTCGGCGGACCGGGAATTTACCCGAGGGCTTACCATCCCTCCCACACCTCACTACCGCAAAGTTGTTCTCATGCAGCCTAATGATGGTTCTAAGGAGGTGGGGGGGAACTCCTAGCTTCTGCAGAACCTCCCATAACTTCCCCCTCGGGACCAGGTCGAAGGCTGACCTCAGGTCCACGAAGACCATGTACAGTCGACCTCCCTCTAGCGTGACCGTCTTCCAATACAGGAGAAGGAGGCGAAAAATTTGGTCCATGGTCGACGTGTTCTTCCTGAAGCCAGCCTGAAGGGGGCTCATGATGTCATTGTCCTCGACCCAGTCTAGGAGATGGTCCAAGATGAGGCGCGCAAAGAGCTTTTGGGGCACATCTATCAGGCTTATAGGCCTGTAATTAGAAGGGAGCAGAGTAGAACCCTTCTTATGGATGGGTACAATCTCTGCCCCCAACCACGACCCAGGGATCGCCATACCTCCAAGAATGGCATTGAAAAGAATGAGAAGGTATGGGCCCCAGATGTCCGGGTGGTGCCTAAATAGATCCCCGGGTAACCTATCCAGGCCTGGCGCCTTCCCCACTGCTAAGCGTTCTAGGGCAAGCTCCACTTCCCCCAGGGATAGTTCCATTCCAAACTCCTGAGTACCCAAGGGCAGTTGCAGCTCTGTGGCCGGGCAGGAACTAGTATCTTGGTAAAGAGTCCCAAAGTGGGCCTCCCAGACCGCGGGGGCTATATTAGGCTCGATCGCTTTACTGAGTTCCCCTGACCCATTGTTTACTAGGGCCCAGAATTTCCGGGAGTCCCTGACCTTAAGGGCATCATAAAGATCCTGCCAATGATTCCAGTCCCACTCGGTCCTTGCAGCCGCCAGCACTGATTTATGGTGCTTCCTGAGGTCACATACTTTGGCCTTGTTTGCTCCCTCTTTTATTGCTGCAATGAGCTCAGATTTTGCTGCCCTGCAATCTTGGGTGTACCAGGAGGGAACAACGGTCCTTTTCTTTCGGATTGGGACCTCCGGGTGGAATACCTCGGCCAAGTCCCTCACTAGATCCTGGTGAATGTTTCCCAGTTTCTTGTAGTAATCTGGGGTTCTTGGTTCATTCAGGAGAGCATCCACCTCCATAAAGCTGGGGAGTGCCAGCTCATATAATTTCTTGATGGACTCTTCCGAGCTCACCAGCTTTCCCCACTTGACCCGGCGCCTATTTGTGGTCAGAGACAAACCCCCCAGATCATCCCCTTGGCCAACTGGGGATGGGTCCGTCATGGGCAGAAGGCACAAGATATTTAGGCAAAGGGCATTGTGGTCGCTGTCTGACCTCTTAATTACCCTAAAGTCAAACACTTTGGGCCAAAGTGTAATGTCCACCATGATATAATCTAGCCTCGACTCATGGCCCCTTCTATTGAAAGTACACACTGAGGGGGTATCGGAAGGAGTACGACCATTACACGCCCTCAGTGCGCAATTCAGGGTAAGGGACATGAGTTGTAATGCTAGAGGGGACCAGGCTTTAGGGTGAGGAGAAGATGAGGGTGGAACCCCCCAGTGGTCATCCTCGGCCGTAAGGACACCATCCAGTAAACCTTCCAGGGGTTCAAAGTGGCAATTGAAGTCTCCTCCAAGCACCACCTTGAGGTCACCCGGAAGTTGGCCCAAGAAGGAGGCCAGATCATTTAGGGTAGGTGATTCGTTTGGCGAGGCCACTGGACGCGAGTAAACGTTGACAATGGCCCACGAAGTTTTATCAGGCCAAGTGAGCCGCACACACTGGATGTCCTGCGAACACGTGTGAACTTGCTCCGCCTGGCACCCAGTGTGACTCGCAATCCAGATTGCCAAGCCACCAGATGGCCTCCCCCTCCCAGCCCATTTGGCAGGGATTTCGAATACTTCAAACCCTCTCCTGGACTGAGCGGCCCTCGCCCAAGTCTCTTGAAAGAGGAGTATGTCACATCCACCTACCAGGCAATCCCATTCAGGAGAGCCTTCCTTGTTCGCGATTCCTGCCACATTCCAGGAGAGGATTCTCAATCCAGGATCAGGTGGCAGGATACCCTGAGCTCCAGTAGTAGGTTGCGGGGTGACCATGGGTGAACCAGCGTCTAGGGAACCAATTCCGCAGACAGCGATGGCGGTAGGGCCGGCCCACTCCACTGCCCCTGTTTGCAGAGTATGGGCAGACCCGATGTCAAATGGGGGACCCAGTTGGCACAGATTGTCGTCCGTGTCAGCCCCTCGCTCATTAGCGGTGTGCAGCCGGGTTGGTTCCAACGTGGGAACCACACCCGATCCCACACAACTTTGCACATCCACCACCATCTTCCCAGGACCAGACAGGATTGACCTGGTTTGTGGTCAATCGACCTGGTCCAAACAGGAAAACCTGTTATGATGTATGAAGTTTGCCTGGGAAGTTGGTAGGGAGTGCCTTGGTCTGTAGCGGGAGCCATCTACAGCAAAGCCCACCCTAGTCCACCCCTTCTCACTCCCTCCCACCGTGTTGGTACCACTAGGATAGAAATAAGAGAGGGGTACAAGTTCTATTTTGGACTTATCAGGCCTTACAAGCCAGTTGCAGATATAATTTGCAACGTGTGGGCTCCTAAAACTTAGGACGATGCAATCCCCTGACCTGTTCTTTATAGTAGGGCCAATCCATGGGATCCTCCTTACCATCAGAACCTCACCCTTCAAGTTTGGAGGCAGCGGTCTATTAATACTGAGCCAGCTTATAACCTTATTGCGTAGGGAGTCTTGAGACTCCCTAACACCACCAGTTAGCTCAGGAACTCCCACCATGATTGCCGTATATGGAACAGCTTCTGGGGGCAGGTTGACCACCCTGCGTCTGTCAGGGGGGGGGCAAGACCATCGCTCGGGGCATTTATAGGACCCACTGTCGCCCTTGACTGCGGCGCGAGTTGCGGCGCAGGGGGTAACTTAGATCTCCTGGGGGCCGGGACAGGGGGCCTAGGTGCTGGAGGTAGCAGGGTGCGCGTCTGGGAAATAGACGCACCATTTGCACAAGGCAATACCCTACTGGAAACCTGGGGCAATGTGGAAGGAAGTGAGCTATTCCCAGGTGGTTCCCCGGTAGCTATAGGAGCGTTTGTAGCTATACCAGTGCTTTTCCTAGTATGGTTATTTTCCCAGGACTGGAGTAGATTCTCTATAGCCTCTAATCTAACTGAGATGGGGCTTAACAGATTCTTAATAATAACTGTGAGTGAATTAATTACTAAATCTGAACTATTGGATGATACCCCACCAAAGATAAATGGACCCGCCGCCACTGGTGATAACACAGGAGCTGGCGAGGCCACAAGATCCGACCCAGACCCAGATAGAAGAAGCTCTGGGGAGACCGAAATATCTGTACTTTCTTCAAGGGATGATTCAGATGCAACAATTCTTGCCCTTTTTGCCCTCTTTATTTCAGCAGGCCTTTTCCTTTTTAGAGGCTGTGCCACCCCGCTATCTACAGGATCTGGTAACAGGACCGCTTGGCCCGCTTCCAGCGTGTTTGGACCCATGTTGTCCAGAACAGCAGAATGGTCAGAAATCCCCGGTGGCCGTGAGGAATCCTGATCCTTCTGCGTTACAGGAGTTCTTAACTGTCGAAGCACCGACTCAATAGTCTGGTCAATGCTATCCAGTAATGACATATGGGTAGCGTCCATGGTGATGGGTGTACTCACATCGTTTGAGGCAGATTCCCCAAGGTCCAAAAACACACTTTCAGGACCCATCTCAAGGTGAGAGTCCATGGATGAATGACACTTACTGATTTGGGAGCTCGCCTTGGGGAAGAATTTTTCCAAGGTACTTGCGCCTTGTTGTACAGACTTACTCCTTAGGGCTCTGGACGCCATACTGGGGTAAATGATGGGGCAATTTAGCGGGGGCGTTAGAGGGGGGGCCCGGTCCGGTCTCTCCCGGCCTCTAACGGCCTAGAACGGCCCGCTCTTTGCCCGGTCTTCGCCCCGGTGACCGCCCCGCGCGCGTCCCGCTGCGCGCGTGAGGAGGTCCTCCTAAGTATGACAGTGGGGCGTGGCACTGGGAGGGGGCGCGAGGCGCGGCGGGAAGAGGAACCAGCTGGCGCTGCCAGATGGACTGCTGGTCCTCGCAGTCCCGCTCGCCTCCGCCTCTCACCTCCGCTGCGGCCGAACTTGCAGTAGGTAATTCCCCAGATAGGCGTTGGCTCCCAACCACACCTGTGGCGAGCAGAGACGGAAAACAGAACAAACTCCTCGCTCGAGCGGCACCCGCGAAGCGGGGGCCGCGAGGAGTTAAGAGCACTTCCAGGCAGGGGGGCGTGGCACTGGGAGGGGGCGCGAGGCGCGGCGGGAAGAGGAACCAGCTGGCGCTGCCAGATGGACTGCTGGTCCTCGCAGTCCCGCTCGCCTCCGCCTCTCACCTCCGCTGCGGCCGAACTTGCAGTAGGTAATTCCCCAGATAGGCGTTGGCTCCCAACCACACCTGTGGCGAGCAGAGACGGAAAACAGAACAAACTCCTCGCTCGAGCGGCACCCGCGAAGCGGGGGCCGCGAGGAGTTAAGAGCACTTCCAGGCAGGGGGGCGTGGCACTGGGAGGGGGCGCGAGGCGCGGCGGGAAGAGGAACCAGCTGGCGCTGCCAGATGGACTGCTGGTCCTCGCAGTCCCGCTCGCCTCCGCCTCTCACCTCCGCTGCGGCCGAACTTGCAGTAGGTAATTCCCCAGATAGGCGTTGGCTCCCAACCACACCTGTGGCGAGCAGAGACGGAAAACAGAACAAACTCCTCGCTCGAGCGGCAAACTATTCACTATCCAACACCCAAAAGCACTATGCGTTGTAATGGATTGCGATGTAAAAACCGCGTTGTAAAGGCAGGCGTTGTAATAGCCTGCGTTGTAACGTCATACATCCAGGCAGGCTTCACAAGGACAGTACTCCAGGATAGTTTATCCTTGTACCATTCAATGCGAATTCCCTGGAAAATATGTAAAGGAGTCTTTTATCAAGTTAGGCCGGCAGACTTGTTTAATACACCAGAATGAATAAGATCAAAGGACAGGGTTGAGATTAAAGCCCTGCATCTAAGGTTCGCCACGGCACACCGAGAGACTATTAAACTTGCTAAACCCACAGAGAGAGCCCACACACTAGTAAAGACATCCCTGGGAATTGAATGTTATTTAAAGTTAATGACGAACCCACATGATAGATTTTTTACCCGTTTTAGGTTAGATTTTTTCCATCACTTACTAGCGGTACTGGCAGGTTTTTTAAAAAATATCGAAGACAGAGGGCACTGTGGCTGCGACAATAGGTCTCCACAGGATACCCTTCACCTGGTTCTTCTCTGCCCGTACTATGCTTTTCCCAGGAAAATGTTTTTAAAGGATTTATTAAGTCGAGCTGGTTTTAGACAGGCGCAAGTAGCCATGTTGTTTTTAAAGCTTTCCTCAGATGTACATACCCTATTTTGTGTGGCTAATTTCTTGAGAGTCACTATTAAATTAAGGAAAACTAGGGGCGACTAAAGAAGAGAGGAAGGGTTCCTGGGTTATTGGCATGCAAAGTCTGATCTAACAAGGCTGTAGTAATCATGTGACAACCTCCCAATGCTTGCTCTAATGTACTGAATTGTATCGGAGAGTGGTATTTTATGTATGTTTGGTTTTATATATGATTTTATGATTTGTTTTCAAATTAAATAAAGTTAGTTATTGATTGATTGATTGAAATTAAGCCAGCAAATAGACAAGCATTGGCAAAGCCAGTAGGTCTCACCTATGCAAGAGCTATTGCCTTTGCCAATGTACTTTAGCCATGTTGTACAACAGAGTGGCTTCTGTTCAGCATGGCTAAACGTTAGTTGCCTAGAGTAGAGTGGCATGGACTATAGTAGAGTGGAATGGTGAAGAGTGGAGTAGAGTGGAGTGACAAAGAGTGTTGTGTATTCAGGGTCATAGTGTGGAGTTGCATAGATGGGCATACACAGGATTGGCGGAGAGTAGAATGTACTGGTGTAGAGTGCATTGGTATAGAGTTTTGCAAAGTATAATGGCGTCCAATGCAATGGCATTGAGTGCAGTGGCATAAAATTCAGTGGTGTACAATGCAGTGTCATGGAACGCAGTGGCATAGATTAGAGTGGTGAATAGTAGAGTGGAGTGGTGCAGAGTGGAGTGGCACAGAGTAAAGTAGAGTAGCATAGAGTGTAGGGGCATAGAGTGAAGTGGTGTAGAGTGGTACAGAATGTAGTGGCATAGATTTGAGTGATGCAGAGGGCAGTGGCACAGAGTGGCGCAGAGTGGCATAGAGTGGCAAAAATCTGTTACCTGCAATGGACAAAGAGTAGTTGTCTTCAGATCTCGGTTGGCAGAATGTTGTGCCAAATTTGATTTCGACTTTGCGGAGAGAATTAAAGTAATGAGAATGCATTGCCAAATCTGATCTCGACTTTGCAGAGAGAATCAAAGTAACGAGAGAGTGAATAACAAAGAGCTGCATATTTTAGGGAACCTCTGTGTAAAAATACTTTTCACAAGAGTGGGTACCAAAATGCTATGTCATGGCACACTGTTGTCGTAATGAATGTAAAAGGGCATAACAAATGAGAACTGTTGAGCGATATACAGTCGACAAAGAATCATCATTTTCTTTACTTTCAGGACCATCCAGGGAACGGAGTAAAGCTATTCAATTACAGACTGGGAGGCCCTTGCTCGGTTCTGGTTATCATTAAAAAAAAAGTGGTGGTGTTGTAGGTAGCGACCATATCCTTGTTTTGGCCTCATGTTATTTGTTATCTGCAACAGCTTAACTAAAAGGTTGCTTTGGTCTATGGTCATTTTCTGATATAGCGCAGAGTATGCCGAAGTTTCCTGGTGCTTTAAGAAAAAGGCAAAAACCAACCCAATTGAGAATTTAACCAGAATCTGAAAGAAGAAAAAGGAGTATCAGAATATAATTGATCATAAAAAAGTAAGAAAGGTCTTAAATCTGTAGTATCCAGGGGGCATATGTAGGTAATCTCCATTTTGCGATTCTGAAATAGCGATTTTTAAGGAATCGCTATTTGAGGGTCGCAAAGTAGAATGTAGGTAATAATTCACAATTTTTTTGCGATTACCTAATATTCCTTAATTGCGATTAGCAAATTGCGAATCGCAATTAAGGAATGAGTGTCCCATTCATTCCTATGTGCCAAGAGGCCCATAGGAATGAAGGGGGATACATTCTCAAATTGCGATTTTCTATGAGAAAATCGCAATTTGAGAATCGCAATTCCAAGGGTGCCAGGGTGTCCAAAGGACACCTGTTGCACCCCTGGAATGTTCCTGTAAGTACATGTGGCACACAGTCGTTGCCCTATGTCTGTGCGCCACATGGCACTTTGAATTTTTTTAAAAAATGCATTTTTAAAGGAAATCGCAAAATACCGTCTACTTGGAGTAGGTGCTATCTAGGAATGTTTTGTACCCGGAAAGGCGGTCCCAAAACACTTGTAGTTACCACCAACTTGAAGTTGGTGGTAACCCATTCGCAAATGGGAAGGGGTCCCCAAGGGACCCCTTACCCAATGTGAATGTGGATGCCAACATTTTTTAAGAGCAAGTAGTGCAGTGGTCCCCCAAACCACTGCCTACTCTTAAAAAATGAAAAGGACATTTTTCATTTTTCTTTTTTAAATGCATCCAGTTTTCCTTTAAAGAAAACGAGCTGCATTTCAAAATAAAAAAAACTGCTTTATTTAAAAAGCAGTCACAAACATGGTGGTCTGCTGACCCCAGCAGGCCACTATTCCTATGAGTGCTGGCCATTTTCAATGGGTCACAAATTATTAATGAGGCAGGTCCCTTGCAACCTATTGGAAATAGTATACAGTGTAAAACACACTGTTATACATAGCTGTTTGTGATTTCACAAATGGAAGTCTATGTACATCTGGCCCTAAGCCAGTAAAAAGGCACAAATATTCATACACTCTGCTATCACGAAGTCGCCGTTGTCCCGTTGCTGCTTTGAACCCAGGGCTCAATATCTTTGCGTCTTGTTGAGTTTTTTAGCCCTTCATTCACTACTACTGGCAACTAGCTCATACAATTTGTGTAAGTTGCTTAAAAATACCTGTATTTTCCCCAAACAATCCTTTTCAGACTTACTATTCATGATGGCACAGAAAATGATTCTCCATAAATTTAAAATCTATATTTGTTTATGATTTTGTGAAAAAACTGTTTATGAATTTGGGCAGCACAGGATTCTAGTACCCTCGATTAGGTCACGTCATTTGTTCCAGAGGCCACGCCAATTTACAGGACTTCATGGCCATGCCCCTAAAGAGACCCCACACCTTTTCCATCCTACTTAAAGTACTGCTGTTGGTAAAAAAACATAGTCATAATTTGGGAGCACAAAGCCCCTCGCCCTCGAGGACGTTAGTGACGCTACACCTGTTGCACGACTAACCCTGTGGTTCAAAAAGGCCTTGGACATGCACATACCGCAAGAATATTTCACAACAAACGGGAACGCTGGAGACCATCAAAGAGCAGGCTGTACCAGGCTGGGCGGAAAAATGATTTCCTAATCAGCCACTGTAGAGCATATGATCTCCCAGGGGCTGGGGGGAGAGGGGATGCCCTCATCCAAGATTCTGCCTGGCGCCGCCACGTCATGGGGGCTTCATCGCAGATCAGAATCACGCTTCCCGGCATCGACGCCACATCTGAAGGTGAGCTCCGCATGTGCGGGCCGCAGGTGGGAGCCAGATGTAGCCAGTGTGTGCAGGGGCGGGAGGGGGGGGGGGGGCTAAAGCACTGAGCCCTGCATGTAAAATAAATAATAGGCCCCGAGGGCATGTCGCATTAAACTCACATAAAATATTGTTTTTGATAATAGCAACAACTGTACATTAGCAGCTACACTTGCATAGTGCACAGTGAGTACGCTAAGTCTCAACTCTGCACACTTTATAATATTTAAACAGGTACTAATTTTAATCACTTTGCAAATGTTTAATTTACTTCTGCTATGCTTGTAGATTTTGTATTACTCCCTTCTCCACTAGTAAGAGTCCTGGACCCCGGGAAGAATATACCCACGCAGATTATACACAGATCTCATTAGCAGGGGCATTATCCCACAGTATAAGTGCACGGATACGGATGTCTGTGTGAACACTCACGGCTGGGCCCGCGTAGAATGGCGAGGCCTGTCCAGGCTTGTTCGGCAAAGGCAGCAGGTTCTGGCCAAGAGGTAACTCCTCAGCTATGTGCGATGACGCCTCAGCAGGTGAAAATGCCGGCTTGCTACCTGGAGGGTGCCTCAGAGTATAAACAGAGGACATTTTAAGATGGCGAATATTACGTGCTGTACTCATATCTTCAATGGTGCATAATATATCACCTCCTGCAGGGCTTTAAGGGGAATGAAAAAATGGGTGCTCTTAAATGTGTGAGTGAGCCCTATCAAGCTCTATAATAATAATCCACATTTGTAAATCGCAAACAATCACCCGTAAGCGTCACCAGGGGCTGGGGCCATCGGGAAGATTAAGCAAGCTATTGCTCAGAGAAACATAGTACTGGGCTAATCTGCTGCCGGGGATCGAACTGTGATCCCCAGATTCCGCACTGGCCGCGGCGCCACACCTCTCCCCTATGCTCTCTGATGCACCTCCACGTGAGGGATGGCCCACATGAATAATGGGTGTGTGTGACCTACGACATGTGAAGTAGCATGTTGAAAACCTTGAAAAAATCATAGTTTTACTGGACAAAGAGTAACCGAAATACGCTGGCATCTAGATATTTATGTAACAGTTTATATAGCACCTTTATTGTAGTTCACAATCAAGAGAATACGTGCAAAGTAAAATGTACAAGTAAGAATCCTTACTTTTACTGCCCTTGGACGGTTAAATGAGCAAAGGTTATTCATTTTAAATGAAATAGCACCAATGGTACACAGTGGGATCCATCGTGTCACTTCGTATCCATCTTACCAAGTGTGTTGTATTGCAGCAAGAGTTTTATAAAGTGCAAACTCGACCCGAAGATATCAGGTATCAGAGCGCTTTAGATGAGCACCAGTTTGGTTACAGATGGACACATTGGGGGATATTCTCAAGAACGTGTGATAATTATCTCAAAATTAGCTTAAGGCAACTTTTCACATCGCGGGAAAATAACGCAGTATTCTCAACTCAGCGATACCATGCGATAGTCTCACGATAAAGTGTCAAATGACCGCGTTAAAGTTAATGCGATGCCTAAAAAAATGCAAAACGCGAAAAAGCGGCGATGTCCCAAACCGCGATACAAAAATCAGCGATAACCAGCGACAGGCCTGCAATTCCCACGCGTCATGTTGGAAAATGTACCACAAAAAAACGAAAAAAAACTGTGAGATGATTATGTACGAGTGCAACCTCACATCCGTGATGTAGTACAATGTCCACTGTCCCGCATCAAATAGGCATCTCCTCACAAACAGTAACAATGTAGGTACACACCCACCATCTATCTTCAAATCAGGAGATTGTTAGCACTACATGTTGCCCTTACACTTGTCAAAGTGATGTGTTTGTACAGAGGAGTGATATGCACTCAGGGAATGTGTGTTGTAATGAATTTATTTCCACATGCTGTGCCTGTGGTCATTTTGTACTGTCCCAATATTGCTAAGGACTGTGACAATGTGAAGTGCTCATGTGAAGAAATTGCCAATGATGGTGTTCCTACGGGCTATTCCTGCTGCAGCTGCAGTGGGGTGTCGTCCACCTGCCTCATCTTCCTCATCATTGTCTGGTGCATCTGGCACTTGTATCCATGGGGCAGTGGTGCGTACACATATGTTTTGCAACATACAACATGCAATGATCATCTTGCACATGATTTCTGGGCTGTACAGGAACCTTCCACCTGTGATGTCCAAGCACCTGAAACATGACTTCAACAAGCCAAATGTGTGTTCCACAATGCCCCTGGTGCATTTGTGGGCCGCATTGTACTGCCTCTGGGCCTGTGTGTTCGGGGCTCGGAGGGGTGTCATCATCCAAGGGTAGAGTGCATATCCTTGATCACCTGGGACAGTGCAGAGAGACGTTAGTCAATAGTTGGTTCTGCATGATGTGTTGGTAGGCTCACTGGTTCATTGGTGTGTGATATGTGTGACTTAGTGATTCCTGTTTCACATGTACTGCTCCCTCCCCCCGGGCCTACTTACTAGTGTGCGCAGCACGGTTGCATCACTTGCACTACTACGGCACACCACTGTCATGCCTGTCTGCGCATGTCCACAAGCCTGACAACGACAACGACACTGCGATGTTGTGCGTTGAAGGTGGGCAGCCACATGTGTGTAGGCCTACGGTAAGGATAGGGCGGACACAGATGTCGAGTTCATGGCTGGCTGAACTCACAGTGTGGTTGAGGGTAGACCTTTAGCTTATGCTGTGGTAATACCGACACACACAACAGTTGGCAGGGATGATCCCGGACCCTGAGTGGGCTTGCGCTCTTTCATTTACCCCTTCGGCCATGCCCGTACTCCTGGGGCATGCTACATTCCAACATTGTCCTTTGCGGGACAGTTGGCGCAACACTACAACAGAGACACATGCATTAGTTACTTCCTTGGTAAGGCCAAAACTTGACCATGCCCAGAGCACCCTAAGCTGGACTGTCATATGCCAGTCCACTCCGCACACGCTTACAGGAGGGGACGTAACAAGCTACATTTCCGTGATCTTCCCCACTGGCTGAGGTAACATGGTTGCATCCACTGTCCACTACACTCCAAACACCAGCAGTGTATGTCGACATGGATATGTCTGTGGTCTGTCCTTTGTGTACATTCTCATTCATGGGTCACTTGCCTCCTTCGCACATGCCTGGTTCCCACCTCTCCCTACAATCTGTTATTGTGTGGCTGAGGTGCCATGCCGTTGATGGCTTATGTTCATGGCTAGCTTAGGTTACCACGGCAAGTTGTGCTGTCGTGTCTCGTAGCTGGGTATGTTGTTTGGCATGTTGTATGTGAGTTTGTAACACGTGCATTCCCAGAGTTGTGAGTTGCATGATTGTGGAGTTGAGGTGTGTGGTGTGTTCATTTGGTACTTACCAACTAGCAGTGCATTCCTGTATGTGCCTCCCCGGAAGCGCTGGTTGATGATGGACTGTAGGAAGATGTAGGAATCATGCACACTGCTTGGGTAGTTGGCGACGACATTGGCGAAGAGTCCCCAGTGGTCCACTATTGCCTGCACATTGATAGAATGTGTGTGCTTTCTGTTGCGGTAATTGTGTGCAGTGTCGTTAGGGGGCACAAGTAGGACATGTGTGCAGTCAATTGCCCCCAACACGTGCGGGAAGCCAGCAATGGTGTAGAAGCCTTGCTTGGTCTCCAGCTGTTCCTGCGCAGTGTGGGAGACGGGAAGGTACTGGGGTACCAAGCTGAAGATGGCATCCAAGACAGTTGTGATGAGCTTTGATAGGGCTGGTTGTGATGCTCCTCCGGCTCTGGCGGTTGTTGGTTGGAAGGTACCAGAGGCCAGAAAGTGCAGCAGAGCCAGCAGCTTTGTCTGTGGAGGGATGTTGGTTGTCCGCTGTGTTGGTACCGTCAGCCTGTAGGCAATGATGTTCAGGATGCGGAGGATAGTTGTCCTTTTGAGCCTGTAGTGGGCAATGACATCCTCTGGTGTTAGGTCTGTGAGGCTGGTGCGTTTTCTGAAGGTCCGCTGTCTTTGTCTGCGCTGCATCTGTGGTTGTCCGGGGGTTGGAAGTGGTGGCGGTGGTGTTATGGCCCTCTTGGGGCTCTAAGCTGCATGATCAGTAGCTCCTTGGCATCTGTTGTTCTTCAGGTGTGGTTCTGGCCTGGGCTACCTTTTATGGTGCAGGTTGTCGTCGGAATTTACCCCAGGTAAGAGCAGGTGTTAAATCCCTGCTGCTAACTCACCTTCTCGCCTGTTTTGGGATCTTATCACCGATCTGGTTGGTCGTTGAGAATGTTGTGAAGTGGTGTTGCAGCAGCTTTTTGCACAGGAACGCCTACTCTGCATCTCATTAGTGTTAGTTGCCAGTGTCATCTGTGGCGATGTTTTTACGACTGCTATCGCAGGGAAACTGGTGATATTGGCTGTTAGCACCAGCTTATGAATAGGGCGATAACTTTATCGCCACTTTGGCTGTGATAAAGTGCCGATAACTCAGCGTTAAGTCCTTGAGAATAGACCCCATTCATTTTTGTTAGACACAGGAGATTAAGGGCATATTATCAAGCCCCCTATCGCCGCGTTATCGGCACTTGTCTGCCGATAACGCCGCGATATTTGCGTCGCCATATTATCAAGGCAGCGTTAAGGCAATTAACGTGGCTTAAAGTCATGTTAATTGACTTAATGCTGCCTTAGTAATAGGGCCCCTTTCGCGATAAACTTATTGTGAAAGGGAGCGTGCAGTGGGTGTTGCGGTGGGCGTTCCACCTCAATACCCATTCACTTTGATGCTGCAACCTATTATCAAGCTTGGCGATAGGTGGCAGCGCCAAACTTAAGACCAGAAAAATCCTGGTCTTAAGGTGAAATGAGGAGAAATGCTTCATTTTTCCTCGTTTTTGCTTTTTCCATGTGCGCTGCCTTGTGCAGCACACATGGAAAAGCAAAATGCCAAGGTTTCCTTATGTACAGGAAGGTGTCCCTTCCTGTACATAAACAAACCTCTTTTTTAAAATGCCACTTTGTAACTTACATGTGTGCTGCATGAAGCAGAACACATGCAAGTTACAAAATGGCATTTAAGGTTTGTTTATGTGCAGGAAGGAACTCCTTCCTGTACATAAACAAACCTTCCCTGTTTGCAGACAGCCTTGCACTCTGGTGCAAGGGTGCCTGCGCTGGTGATAAGTTGTAAAACTTATCGCCATCGCAGCGGAAAACGCTAGGCTGCACCATATTCTTGGTAATATGGTGCAGCCTAGCGTTTCCGAAGTGGCGAAGAGAGGCGTTAAGCTTAGACGGCTAACGCCTCTCTTTGCCACTTTGTTGATAATAAGCCCCTAAGTGTTTTGCCCAAAATCACAGGATGTTGAGCTTCCGGTTCCCCAGCTTCGAGGTCGACCGCTCTATCCGTAAGGCTACATCCTCTCCATTACTGACAGACAGGCAGACACAGTTATTTTTTTAGCTCTCACCTACAGACAGCTGGCATCCCTATTGTAGGCCTGGCAATAATTGTAATTACACTGGAGCAATCGGAGTAAAATTTGTATTTCCATGTTATTCTTTGAGGTGGAACAACCAATAATCAAGCAATTATGCCTGCTCACATAATTATAGTAATTTTGGGGTAAATTAGCAAGAAAAGAACGAATTTAGTGAGTGCGAGCGGGTGCTCATGCTGCTGTTCATGTTTTGCATTTAGCACAATTTTCTCAGTACAAAATGAACCCTTTCATTCATTTATTTTGGATGCAAGGGTGTATTTTATGATAATCAACTAGTGATCAATGCCTGGAATAAATTGGGGGGAAATGCTTCCCCAAGAGCACAATTAGCAAGCAAGAGTGGGTGTTCTTGGTGTTATGAGAGTTCAGTTGCATTAAGTGGTATTTTTAGTGCAAAATGCATCCTCCTAGGTCAATTTCTTCATATGTGCAAGCCCGTGGCACGGATCCTGCAGGGAGCACGCTAAAGGCAAGCCCATCTGCACCAGTCAGCGTCTGTTCCGTGGCCAGCGCTAGCACCCACAGGCCAATACATACCTGATTCCTCACTTTCCGCCGACTTCCTAAAAATCTTTAGTAATGAAGTTCCCAGTGCAGTCACACATTTGACCTCACCCGTTTAGAGGGCCCAGTGGCCTGTATTTGTTGCAGAGTTGAGTTTGGTCTTAGTTCTTCTTATGAGCCACCTCCTGGAGATAAATCCCTGGCGGGGGGACTGATTAACGCACATTCCCTACCCAAACAGGCCCAGGAAATACATGATCTGTAATCTGACCTCCACTAAGATCTCCTGTTTATCACCGAATTCTTTCTCAAAACATGGTCCAACCCAGAACTGTGGGATGTGGTGATGGCCCAGCCCTTATCTTTCATGATTCTCTTCAATCCAGGTCCTTTGAGGTGGGCCCTCTGAAGGGGCCTAAACGTTTAGCTTTTTGCTTTAAAATCAGCTCCTCTCATTCTTTCACCAACTGTCTAATCTATCAGCAATCTGGCCCTGGTTCTGACTTCTTGACTAATCTTGGAAAGGCCATATCTCCTTTACTGCTCCACTATACATACTTCACTATACTAGGAGATTTGAATTATCACTTTGATGATATTAGCAACCCTAATACAGTTAGCCTAATTGATGCCCTTACCATCCTAGACCTCCCCAAATTAGTTATAAGACCTACCCACACAGCGGGTCACTCCATAAATGTGATCTGCACAAATCACCCCTTTCTGGCCACCAGGAACCAGTAATCCAATCATGATCTTATCAACGCCTAATGCCACTAGCCCTCCTAACCCCCAAACCCATTGCAGCCTCCCCATACTCCATAAATGGGAAAAGATGATAAACCCCACTCTCACCACTCAGTTGTCCAATACCTCCCCTCCGTTTTCTGGCAGGCTGTCAGAGGATCTTAAGTTGTTCACCCAATGGATCACCAATACTACCAACAAATTAGTGCCCCTATTATGCCATGGTAAATGGTGCCCTAACCCATCTGAACCCTGGTTCTCTCCTACCCTAGCCAAGGCCAGGCTCCACTGTAAAAGGACAGAGCAAAATTTGCAGCAGCCCTACAACCCAGAGGATCTGACCAACTTTAGAAGGGCTCAGAAATCATATCATGACTTAATCAGGGAAACCAAGAAAGCCTACTTTACCACTCAAGTCGAGCAGGTCACCCTTAACCCCAAAAGGATTTCGAATATATCAAAATTCTTCCCACAGTCCAAAGCCTTTTTAAGAGAGATCCCCCCCACCCCCTTCACAGGCTCGTTGCGATCAGATTTTCACTTTTTTCAAATACATTTTTAAAACTGTACACCAGGGTTTTCGATCTCATTGTCCAGAGCCAAACCTTTCTCAAAGCAATCCAGCCAACACCATAGTAGTCTCATTCCAGGAGAATTTGCATGCCCAATCGCGCCAAGACAATCTTTCATGTAAATCAGGATCCCCTGTGACCCCTGCCCACCGGCCATCTTATATCAGGCCATCAACACAGTCAATCCAGTAATCAGCCATTTACTGAACACATCTCTCTCCATGGCCAAAGTCCCTCAATCCTGGAAAAAAAATTACGGTGGTAAAACCTTTGTTAAAAAAGCCATTAGCTGACCCCTCAATCTTTGACAATTTCTGGCCCTTCTCTTTGCTTCCCACGTTGGCAAAAATGCGTGAAAAAATTGTCACTGGCCAACTCATCTCCTTCTTGGAGAGCTCTAATTCATTACATATCCACCAATCAGGTTTCACACCTTCGCATTTCATGGAATCTGCCCTACTGGAAGTCTCTGAAACCACTGAAATGACCTTAGACGCCAGTAATAATGCTGTATTGATTTTATTAGATCTCTCTGCAGCGTTCCATCCCATCTCTCACACCATTTCCCTTTAGTGACTTTTCGATTTCAGTATCTCCCATAGTGCGCTAGCTTGGCTCAGATCTTTACTTACAGACAGGAAACAACTGGTTGCCATTGGTCAAATATCATCAGCTGAACAATCTGTGACTTCTGGTGTCCCACAGGGCTCTTTGCTCAGCCCTGTGTTTTAATATTTATATGGCCCTTCTGATATCCTTGATAGCCTCATTCGGAATTGGCTCTACATCACATTCAGACGACACACAATTAGTCCGTTCTCTTGATAAAAACTCCCTGGAACTTCAAAAACGGCCTGGCCAATATCATCTGCTGGATGGAACATAACAACCTAAAATGTAATGTGCACACAACTGAAATTCTCCTGTTCAAAAAGAACTAAGGGGCATATTATTAAGGGGGTTTATCTCCGCTTTTTTGGCTTTAAAAGACAAGAATGCGAAGATAAAATTATCTCCCTATTACCTAGCTGTTGCTAACACCAGTTAGCGACAGCTAGTAGGAGATAGCGACCATCTTTGGCCCCACTTTGTATGTCAGAGAAATTTATCACTAATGACATGCACAGTGGGCGTGCCAAGATGTTAGCGACTGGAAACAGTCGCTAACATCGCTATCTCCTATTACCAACTTTTGGAGATATTCGCGGTAAGCGCGAATATCTCCAAAAGCTAACACCTGCCCTGAGCAGTTCTTAGCCATGTTATCCAATGGGAGGTGGATAACATGGCTAAGAGCATTAGCTCGGTAATGCATGAATATCGCGGACTTTTCAGGGATATTCATGCATTGCGGCCGATTTTTATCGCATTTGCGATAAACCTTGGTAATACCAAGGTTTATCTGCGATAAAAATCGCCGAAGGTACCTGGTGTCCCCCCCACTCTTTTCACAGGATGGACGCTGTCCCTCCTGCCAAAAAGTTGGTCCCACAGAAATATGCTGAACTTGTCCTGGTGTTATTTTCAGACACCGGGACATGTTCAGCAACACCTGCACCTTGCCTTCTTTCCATTCCCAACGTGCAGGCAGCGAGGGAGCTTTTTTTCACCTCCAGCTGGGTCGAAGTTAAGGGGCCATCCGGCCTCCTTTTGTTTGTATATGCTGACTGGGGGCAGCCTGGAACCTTACATTTAAATGTAAATGCCACAGTGGGAAACAAAGGCACACAGCTTGCCATCTCCACACAGGTACTTAAGATAGGCAGGCTTTTGCCTTTGTTCTGTCCCTGTATATAAATGCAGACACTGTAAGACTGTCAGATGGGTTAGTCTGTCCCAGTATTTACACAAATAATTTAAATAGCACTATTTTATTTCTTTTATAGCGCTACGTCATGACATCATGAGGTAATTTGCATATTGTCTTACTTGGTCAGTCCCCCCACTTCTTTTTATAGGACTTGTGCCCTGATGTGAACCCCCTGTTCAACAAGCATTTGCAATGCAATAGGTCTCGCATTATGAAAGTTTGAGCTATCGGTCTTGTAAATGACAATTTTTTAATTTATGTGTTGGTTTTGAAAATAGCTAAATTAATAGCTTTGTCATTTACAATGCCAATAGTTATACGTTTCGCAAATGTGACACCTATAGCATTTGTAATGCAACATGTTTTGTATTTACGTGACTTAGATGTATTGATATTACAAATAACAATGGCTTTTAATTTTTTTAAATAATTAATACTTAAATAAAAGTGATTGTAATTTATAATGGCAATAGCTTAAATTTCTGTAAATAACTTTTGTGAAGATTATGTTCAGTGTATTTTATTGTGATGAAAATCCAAGAACAGAAGTGAAATATTAACATCTTTTTGTGACATTTGTAATAAAGCTTGAAACATTGAGAGAACATATTTTAACCAGTTGTTGTTGAATGGTTGCACAGATTGATGCTGTGATGGCGCGGAGTGATGTTGTGGTGGCGCTGAGTGATGCTGTGGTGGTGCTGAGCGATGCTGTGGTGGTGCTGAGCGATGCTAGGGTTGCGCTGAGTGATGCTGTGGTGGTGCTGAGTGGTGCTGTGGTGGTGCTGAGTGATGCTGTGGTGGTGCTGTGGTGGGGCTGAGTGGTGCTGTGGTGGTGCTGAGTGGTGCTGTGGTGGTGCTGATTGATGCTGTGGTGGTGCTGAGTGGTGCTGTGGTGGTGCTGAGTGATAATGTGGTGGTGCTGTGGTGGTGCTGAGTGATAATGTGGTGGTGCTGAGTGGTGCTGTGGTGGTGCTGAGTGGTGCTGTGGTGGTGCTGAGTGGTCCTGTGGTGGTGTTGAGTGATGCCGTGGTGGTGCTGAGTGGTGCTGTGGTGATGCTGAGTGGTGCTGTGGTGGTGCTGAGTGGTGCTGTGGTGGTGCTGAGTGATGCTGTGGTGGTGCTGAGTGATGCTGTGGTGGTGCTGAGTGGTGCTGTGGTGGTGCTGAGCGATGCTGTGGTGGTGCTGAGTGGTGCTGTGGTGGTGCTGAGTAATGCTGTGGTGGTGCTGAGTGGTGCTGTGGTGCTGCTGAGTGGTGCTGTGGTGGTGCTGAGTGATGCTGTGGTGGTGATGTTCTCTTCTCTGATGACTGTCACAGGCATGAAATGTACATATCAAGGTTTCCAGTACGTATCAAGAAGCGCTTGTCGGCGAAAACAAATTGAAAACCTACTGCATGGTTTCACAAAGACTGTGTTTGCACTATGTCTCCGCATTTCAACAGTATTTGACTGAGAGCATTGAGCGCTATAATTACCTGAATGCTTCAGGAGGCGAGGCGCTCTGTCACACGAATGACAAAGTGCTAATGTGCCTTGGAGTGTGAGGCCAGATTCTAAAATGTCCGAGCAAATGTAAAATGGCTGCTTAGCCTGGATTTAAAAACACAACCACATTCCCAAAATGAAATACATTTGTGTGTGTTGCACATGGTATGTTTTAGCAACACAAGAGACAAAGTGCTCACAAATGAATGGACGGGTTGATACTAAATACAGATTTAGCGCAGTGCAGAGTGAAGTAAAAATGATAGTACATCATGTAAACAATAAGTCAGATGTGAAAGAGCCAAAGATACAACTGCTCACAGGATACTTAAAAGCGGCCGCATTCCTTTGAAGTGTGAAGCAGGGGGCGGGGAGCGGATTCCTTTGAAGTGAAGCTCGTACATATCAAGTTTCCAGTACGTATCAAGCAGTGCTTGTCGGCGAAAACGATTTGAAAACCTACTGCATAGTTTCACAAAGACTGTGTTTACACTATGTCTCCGCATTGCAACAGTATTTGACTGAGAGCATTGAGCGCTATAATTACCTGAATGCTTCAGGAGGCGAGGCACTCTGTCACACGAATGACAAAGTGCCAATGTGCCTTGGAGTGTGAGGCCAGATTCCAAAATGTCAGAGCAAATGTAAAATGGCTGCTTAGCCTGGATTTAAAAACACAACCACATTCCCAAAATGAAATACATTTGTGTGTGTTGCACATGGTATGTTTGAGCAACACAAGAGACAAAGCGCTCAAAAATGAATGGACAAGTTGATACTAAATACAGATTTAGCGCAGTGCAGAGTGAAGTAAAAATGATAGTACATCATGTAAACAATAAGTCAGATGCGAAAGAGCAAAAGATATAACTGCTCACAGGATACTTAAAAGCGGCCGCATTCCTTTGACGTGTGAAGCAGGGAGCGGGGAGCGGATCCCTTTGAAGTGAAGCTCTCGGCATTGCATTGCTGTGGTGGGTCTGATGCAATGATGCGAGGCCGGCGGCTCGGGAAACAAATGGCAAGCGCGTGCACGGGCACATGCACTCGGCGCAATCCGCCTGGTTTAGCTTTCCTGGTTTCAACTCTAGAGTCTCGACATCTGCAATGCGCAAGCGCATTGGCAGAGGTCGAGACCTAAAACCGTACACACTGGGCCCAGAGGGACCATGGCAAGGTCACCTATCCTTTGATCAAATCACAAATGTTCTTCCGGTTATAATCACGCTCATCTGCCCTAGATGTTGAGCAGTAGACCGTATCCCTCCTTTGAAAAGGCTGTGTAGGTGTGCTCATGTTACTAAGTTAGTTATGGTCCTTGCATACTTTGATTACACTCGTTTAAAAGTAAAGTAAAGTCCACATTTGTAAAGCGCACAATCACCCGTAAGGGTCTCTAGGCGCTGGGGGGCCGTCGGGAAGATTAAGCGAGCTATTGCCCAGAGTCACATGGTGCTGGGCTAACCTGCCGCCGGAGCCGGGGATCGAACCGTGGTCCCCAGATTCCAGCGTCAGTCGCCCTGGCCGCGGCGCCACACCTCTCCCACACAAATATTGCACTGAGCACACTGCCCTTCTGCGCTGGTATGCACTATTTAGGTCAATCCAAAAAGAAAAATCCTAACTCTTACCACAATACAACATGTGCATGAGCACACACACCAGCACATGCTTCATACAAAATCCAGCATGCATACATCACAGTCCTGATAAGCCCCATAGCAACAATCACAATGCTCTTGATAGCACTTGCCCCTAAGATACACCACACACTACCAGCAACACCAGGCTTAGACTATTTTTGATTGACAGACAAAGGGCATGTTACATGCTCACAAAATGCTTAAGTAACTGGTAAATGCAGCCAGGCAGACCACTCTGGCATTAAATTCACAATCTCTGTCACCCAGAGAGCGAGGAAGCAATACACAGAATATTTCACCGCAGGATGACTGTGACTCCGGTCTGTGATGGAAATCGCAGAATCATTTGCAGAGGAATCCCAGAAAGCCAACAACACACAAGGGCAGACTAATGGAAGACTATATGTATATAAAGGGCAACAACATGATAGAAGGAAAAATATTAATGGGAGGCTCAGTGTTCCTTGAAACTCGGGTGACTTGCTATTTTTTGAACAGTGTAGTTGGCTGTTCCTGGTTCACATGGTGGCTTTGCCACCTCCAGGTAGCCCACTGCTTCCAATTCTCGAGGTGGTTTGCACCTGTCTCATTGCTGTCTACCTCTGGTTACCTGCTTCAATACATTATACCAAACTGAAGTACTACCTGCCGAAACCTTTGAGTCTGCCCTCCCTGAATGAGCCCTGGCTGGAGACTGTATACCCAGGGCTGAAGTGGGCGCTCAAAGAAGCCACAGCAAATGGTTTAGTACCAGCCCCATATGGCACGAGCAAGTCTGACTACACTGACCCATTCCAGGGAAATGTTTAAGGTAGACTGTGATTCTCCACACAAAAATGTTAAAATAATGACCAGATGACCATTTTGCACCTCATTTCCCAAATATATGGCTTCCAAGTCTTAGGGTCTACAAGTTCTTAAACATGCAAATCATTCAGGGTCAGACACAGAGAGAGAGCAGAGATAGAGAGCGAGAGAGAGAAGGAGGAGGAGGCTGTTTCTCTGTGCCCCATGCAGCCAATCCAGAATGAGCAAACCAGGCAGTGTATTTAATAAGATAGTGTTAACCCGAAATCACAAGCTACCAAAGTCCATTAACTCTCTTGACTCAGGTTTTTGAGATTGCATTTCTTATGTGTCATAACAAATATTACATTGGCATGGGGGAATCCATGATTAATTTAAAAATAAAATAAAAGCGGAGCAAACTTCTAGAAAACCAAATATGTGTAGGACACCGCTTCAAAGGCAGAGAGATCGTATCTCTAGATCCCAGGCTTGTAGAAATTGCACCCTTCGGCAGGGAATATGCAGCGCCCCATCCCCAAAACATAAGTACTTTGAAGAACCAGAAGAACAGAAAAAGCTTTGCCCATGAAAGATTATTAAACACAGACGCCAGCGCATGAGTCAATAATAGGTGAGTCACCACATAACATCGAAACCAGAGGGGCCTGGGGCTCCCTATCGCCTGTGCGTTACTTTTCTGGGAAATGAAAAACTTAACATACCATACACTTAGTGCAAACTACCTTTGTGACTAAAAATTGCCAATCTGAGCTCTTTCCTAAGACCAAAATGTATTTTGCAGACCAATAGGCCTGTGGACAAAAAACGTTTGTAGCGCCTTGACAACATGCAAATGAAGACCAAACAGAAGATGTAGATACTCAAGAGTGGAGAAAAAATATGTGTTTAATAGGTATTTATGAGGTTTCATGGTCCCTAAAACCCGATCTTCTCAAACAAAACCATTGCAGAATGAGAACAACATTATCTGCATGAGGCCGGCAGATGCAGCGCTTACTACTCCTTTATGTGAGACCCTGCTCAGGAGAGGTCTCCAATGGTAATACTTTAAAGACAAATCAAGCTCTTGTGGAAGTATGATAAGCTGAGGGGCTCAAAACCGGCACATTTTTATCTACACGAAGATAGGTTCTAAGGGAAAAAAATAGTTGACTGCCACAGAAGATGCCATCTGTGTGGGGAGAAGGCGGCGCCCCCTATAAAAAAACATAGGTGGCACTCTGGTTGGGGGTGGTATCACTTTGTACTGCTTCAAATCCCTTGTACCAGGCCTTTCCCTCAATGATTAGAGAGCAAATACATTGATAATAAAAAGTACAGATCACATCATGAGACAGTAAGGTTCAATTACACGCTCCCAACTCTTTGATGTTCTATGGTTAATATGGTTGAATGCAAATGTTACCAATTTTGATACACTATATGTAATGTCCTTTTCGACTAGCATCTGATAACTGTTGACTAGATGCAGTCTTGCCAAACATGTGAGTCAACCTTTTAGTATTGAGAAGTAAACACGTTGATTTTAATGCAAAAAGAAAAAAAACAATGCAGAAAACAGAAAATGTGTAAATATCAGTGTCTAAAAATGCAGAAAATTCTTGAGATGAAGACTAACTTATATTTAATTATATAAGTGTGTTCTTGATGTGCTAATATCTATTAAAAAATATCACTCTTAGAATGGGAGGTGAAAAGCTGAAAATCCCTTTGCGCAGCTAAAAGAAAGTATAACATACTTTGTGTTTCTGTATTGTTTCTTTATAAATTAAAATAGGATCTGGAGTTCGCTCTGACACTGTTCGCCAATGCTTTTGAACGCGGAGAAAATGTATCCTTTGGTGTGAAAAACTTATATGAAAAGAAGACTTCATAGGATGTACCATAACTAAACTTTAGAACTCATAAATGGATTTTCCTGAACGTGAAAGCCTACTGTCAATGGAAAGTTAAATGTTATTAATCTCACCATACAAAGAAAGACCATGGGTGAACTGTTTGCAGAAGATAAACTTTGCCTCTGAGAAGGTACTGAATTTGGCTTCTGGTGGGTGGCTTAGTACATATGTCACCATAAAGTAAACAAGTAGGAAATATTATCACTCATGGTATACCAATCACTCATTCGGTCGGATTCAGGGGATAAAAGAAATTTTTCTCAAGATAAAAATGTTTTAACATTTTTACTCCCTAGGGCTATTGCTGACACTGAGACGGCCGCGAGGTGGTAGCACACACAGTGTGTTCATTCACACCGTTTAGCTTCCGTGAGTTTTTTTCACCCTACCGCCATTCATTATTTTAGGAAGGGGGATGATTTCTACTGTTCTCCACACTTTTTGAATGCATGCAAGGTGTCACACCAAACACGTTATTGGGTTGACACTCCCTGTGACGTCTTGTTTTTGCCACAATAACATTGTGGTATCGGGCTGTAAATTTGTATGTACGTAGTTTGGTCTAATTCACTATGTGCACAAATTTGCTCTTGGGGCTGCACATGATGAACAGTAGACGTGGGCATTATCACAATGCAGAATTTTATGCTTTTTAATATATATTTTTTCGGTATATATATCTAGACTGAACATGTTTTTTTCTTGCTCTGATGATGGCTTCCTACAATACTTTTATTTACCCCTACATTTTTTGAAGTCGAAACACGTTGGCACTTTTCCATGGGGATTTATTTCAAGTACCACCTCAAGCATAAAACTATTATTTAGGATTCTAACAAAAATCTATCTACTCTAAAAAGAAACAAACATTTAATTTGGACACCTTTGAGTGTGGGAACATAATACTGGCTTTATAATCCCATGTTATACACAAGGGGTAAAACAATTATTGGAGTGTGTTACTTTGGACTTATTGGCAATAACTCCTGTTTGTTCAGCCGATGATGTATCTTTGAATCATTTTCATGTTTTGTGTTATATTGTGTTGTGATTTGTTTTGATCATTTTTGACGTAGTTTGTCTATAGTAGTGTTTTGATTGTACCAGATGGAAATGATTATCATAAAAATTACAAATATTAAAATAAAATATATGTGAAATGAGATAACAACTCAAACAAACAAGATTGATGTGTACATAGTGTTCCTTGAACCAATGTTAATTAATGGCCATGTGTTTTTTTTTAAGAATTCTTGTGTTTTGATACTATTCACACATGTCATACTAATCTGTCATCACAGTATTTTCACAGAACGGGTGGCGGAAGATAAAAAAATGATAATGCGTAAACGAACCCACGTTTCTTGATATAACAATGACAATGGTCCCATTCTGGAGATTCCTGAAAGTGTAAAACACCTCAAATTTAAGATTTAAGAATGTATCAAGTAACAGATCCTGGAGATACTTTAAACTATCATAGTTCCAAAGCGGAATATTAATCAATATATTCAAGGTTCCATACTGAAGATTTGTAATCCATCAATGTGTATCTACAAGCTGTTCTATGTTTCCCTTTTTGACTAGTTCCTTCAAGACGGACATATGACTCTTTCAGTCTCCTAATCTGTCCCTGATGCCATTTCTCAGTGTATCTTTGTGTTATACGTGTGTGAATTTATAACCAGTTAGGGTCCAATTATGATGTCGGGTGGACGCGTTGCGGTCTGGACCTGAATGTCCATAGGTAAGCAGTTCCAATCACCGGATTTGGATGCGACCATCCTATGGGAGGTCAGAATCATCCATTTCCCAATAGCAGCTTGTGCGGTGGGCGGAAAAGGCCCCGCAGCACAAGTTACCATTGTGAAATGGATGTTTTTAAACATCTCTGCATCCTATAGCAGGCACCATGCGGTGCCTGCCACATGGTGCAAGGATGTTTAGGGGGCACCATAGGTGCCCCGCAGACCCCACAGCAAGGGCCAGGGAGAAGGGGACCCTGTAAGGGGCCCCCAAAGTCACTTTCTGACAGCCTTTCCATGACGGAAAGGCCGACATGAAAAGGTTGTCGGAAAGTGCCACCATAATCCCAATGGCGCAGCCAAGCCTGGCTCCGCCATCATTAGGGGATTATGGTGGCTTCCCACATTCTGATGGGCTTCTCAGAACCCCCCGCAGGTTTCACTCCAAACGTTGTCATCCTAATACGGTTGTCGGACTGAAACCTATGATGTCGGGCGGAAAGCCTCCGACAGCTGGTTGGAGGCTTTCTATTGAGTCTAAAATATTGTGGTATTGAATTATTGTTATCAAGAATATCGATGTAAAGAATATCTATTTAAGGCAAATAATATCGAGTTTTAAAATATCTAAGTTATTAATATTGTTTGGAAAAATATAGTTGTTTTTAAATTATTGTTATGTATTTTATTATGTATTTTAAATGTACATGAAGTAATATGTTGCTATAATTATTGTTGATGTGTTTTAATATATTTGCCCTATTTTTTGTAGTTATTAAATTATATTTAATTTAATTTTGTGTTTTTTAGTTACGTAGAATGTTGTGGGCTTATAGGGGTATAGGGTTGGAAGTAATTCAATTATAATTAATTCATGATTATATTTTATTTATTATTTGACTGATATTTAATTATGTTAATTGTGCTAATAATTGTTTTCAATGTCAATTTGATGTGCAAGGTGTGGGGGTTATAGGGGTGAAGGGTGGGAAGTAATTTCTTTAAAATTAATTAATAATTAGTTAAATAATGTTAATTAATTGATGATTAATTATGTTAATTGTGTAATTGTTTTTAGGTGTGGGTTCTGGGGTTATGGGCCAAAGGGTGGGATGTAATTTAATTTTAATTATTTAATAATTAGTTGTTAAATACTATTATTTATTTGGCAAATATTTCTTTTAATTAACTTTTTTTAAAGTTTCATTTTAGTTGTGGGTTGTGGGGTTTACAGGGGTAAAGGGTGAGAAGTTAATTCATTTTAGTGCATTAATATTTAGCGCCTGATTTCAATGGCTGTCAGCCCGCAACCAACGCTATCTGCTGCTGTGGTCCGACTGACGCATTACAATGCATGAGGTCGGAGGAAGCAGCCGGGTGGACGTCAGTGTATCAGAAACACCTCATAATCCCTTAATGACGGCGCCTCTGCCATCAGGATTATGATGTTGGTTTCTGATGGCCATTTCATGTTGGTAGTATCGACATGTAAAGGCTGTCAGAAAGCGATACTGGGGGGCCCTAGCAGGACCCCCTTACCTCCCGGCCCTCCGCATTGTGGCCTGGGGGACACCATGCACATCCCTGCACAGTGTGGCAGACACCACGAGGGGCCTGCCACACGGTTCGGAGCTGTTTGAAAACATCCATTTTTCAATGGAAGCTTGTGCTGAGGGCCTTTTTTGCCCGCCGTACAATGTAGCATTGAACAATGGAAGTTTCCAACCGACCTATGGTTGGTCTCTTCCAAATAATGCGGTCGGGCAGTTCCAAATCCGTAACGGTGTTGAGCTGATGAGAGTCCATCCGGCATCGTAAAAAGCCCCTTCGTTTTTCATAAATGATATTTGTTTAATTGTTAATAAAGTTTGTTAATTGCGCAATTACATATTTTTGTTATTTGTATGGGGTGGTAGGATTTTTTTTTAATTAATAATAATTATGACATGATTATGTTAATAGTGTAAATAATGTATTGTTAAATGTTATAAGTGTGTTTTGTGTTTTGTAAGGGTATATTGTGGGAAGTACATTAATTACAATTCATTAATATTTAATGATGATTGGTTTGTTGATAAATATTATTATCAACAGTGTAAATACATTTTGTTTTAATTAAGTGTAAGGTACAGGTTGTGAGTTTTGTGAGGTCATAGGCTGGGAAGTTAGTAAATTAAATGGATGTAATGAATAATTTTTTGTTGAGAAATAATTTCTAAATAAAAATGTTTATATGGAAAATATTTTTGTATTTTATTTGTAATAATGTTTGTAGGTATTTGTGATATTTATTTAACATTGTAGTATTTTAAAAAAAAAATTGTATTAATATAGTTGTATATTTTTTACAACATCTTTATATTTTTATTTATTCACTTTGTTCTTTAAATATTTTAATTTTGTTCAAGATATTTTGTTTGTTTTTAACATTGCGCTGACTGGAGTGGGAATAGTACATTTTACCCCTCTGCTTTCCAACACTTTCCCTACTATTGTACTGATTGGAGTGGGAATAGTACACTTTACCCTTCCACAATCCAACACTTTCCCTACTTTGGCACTCATTGGAGCGGGAACAGTAAAGTTCACCCCTCCAGAATCTAACAATTTCTCTACTGTTCTACTGACTTGAATGGGAAAATTACATTTCACCCCTCCACATTCCAATACTTTCCCTACTGTTGTACTGATTGGAGTTGGAATAGTACATTTTACCCCTCCACACTCCAACAGTTTCCCTACTGTTGCTCTGGCTGGAATGGTTATAGTAAATATTACCTATCTGCAATCAAGCACTTTCACTACTTTTGTATTTGAAGGAGGGAAATATGTACACTTTATCCAGTTTTATTATTTTTGCGTTGCATGAAGTGGGAGTAGTACTTTTTAAAATATATTTACTATAATAGTTTGAGTAGTCTTGTATAAATTATTGTGGGAATAGTATATGTTTTAAATTTCATATTTTAGAATTTATTTTATGTTATTATAATTGATATTATGTTTTTGTTTATTTAGATGTATAATTTTTTTTATTATTAATGTTTTAATGTGAAACATAATTTTTACTACATTTTAAGAAATGTAAGTTATTAACTTTTTTAATTTAATCAGAACAGTTTAAAAAAAGATTTTCTTAAGGATATATATATATTATATATATATATATATATTTGTTATATTTTTATATCTATAAAAAAAATTGGAAGTATAATATCAATAAAAATTATTAGTTTAATACGTTTTTGGAGTATCTCTATGTAAATTATATATATTCATTATTATACGTGTGTTTAACTTTTTTTTAAATAAGCTTTTTATATTTGTTAAAATACATTAAATCTATTTTCTTTTTTAAATTAATATCACTATTTAATATATTTTTTTTTTCAAAACCGTTGGCTATTTAATATATTTAGTATTTATTATTTTATTTACATTTAAAAAATGATATTTTTTACAACGATAATAATGACATCAATATTTTTTTCTGATATTTTGGGACTTACAATTAGAAGTATAGGATAACGATATTTTGGTCATAATATTTTTGACCTCGATAATTTGAGGGTCAATATTCTGTCAGAGAATCACCACCTGCCCACTCCCCGCAGGAAGATGGCGACAGAATGGAACATATTCAGGGGAGGATCCGTGCTGATACAGACCTGGAGGAGATCACAAATCACAGTGATGGAAAATAAGAACGTGCTCTAGCAATCATGCCATAAACGTTCATCCTTCTTCTTTCTGACAGAGCACCTGTCACCAGGGTGTATTTCGCCACTCTGCCATTCTCAGGGAAATGCTGGTGGGGCAATGCGTGGTTCTGATGACAGGCAGAGAATGAGCAGTAGCGATACAGGATATAAGTTCACTGGCATGAGTAAACAAACAAGTATTGCCAAAAATGAGTTACACACGCAATTATTTATTAATTTACGGGGAAAAATTAAGTTAGGGGAATTTAAGTTTGCTCTGGTGTTAATCCTGAGTCCAACATGGAACCTCAAAAATACCAAATTCCAGCTAATGTACTACAACTTTAACCTTAATCTATCAGATTTATTGTTAAAGTGGTATATTAATCACGAAATTTACTATAATTTATGTTTTGTTTGTGACCTGTATCAACACCTGGTCAACTTTACCTTCCCAACAGCAAGGGCAATAGGAGCCAAGTGATGCTGCAGCGTACTCCGCCTAATTATGTAGTTATTGCATTTGCCACATAATTCAGCATCTTGAGCATCATTCGCAGATTCTAACAGACAAAATAGTTCGAGCTGAAATGAGTCAATGGTTACTAGAAACACACCAAACGTTGTGCTACTCAGAGGCAGATCCTTTGCTAAGGTCGGGGGCTCCTTTTAGATGCTCATTGCTGTAGTCATCGTGTAAACCGGTACAATGAAGGTGAAACTTCCTCCCAGATCGTGATAATTAATGTATATTAAAATAACAAAATAGTGAAGTAATACTGTCAAAGAACGTGCTGGGGTGTGTCTCATAATTGCCTTGTATTTGCCAGCAATTTTAGTAAACCCAGCCCATAATGTGATACTCCATTGCTATATAATTCCAATAGCCCTACCATAGCTTTATTTTTCAGGAAATGTAATTCTTTCTTTTACACATTTACACCTTCCTGCCCTCTCTATTTGAAGCAGTGCAGCACTGCAAATTGTCTTGCTGTGTTTCGCCAAATATTAGTAAATCTGTCCCTTGGTTTTTGCTTAAATGAAAACTCATCAAACCAAGAAATGCACTAAGTAGAGTCAAAATCTACATGCTTCAATATTTATTTATACAGGAAGTCCCCATGGTGATTTCCATTTTGCTTGGAAAAGTGGCTGGTGTTATATCCTAATATATTTTCACCTCCTAGACCAATCACCACCAATTTTGGCATGATAAAAGGCTGAATTGTGAATGCTGTTTCCTTCAACATTGGTTCATATTGGTCAAGAAGGGCAACCAAAGTTATTAGGGGATGACTAATGACCTTCAACTACAGAAGAGTGGCTTCTTGGGGAAAATCCTTACATTTACCTGCTTATCAATGCATGATATGTGCCAAATGACCTTCAAACTGTGAGAAGCGACTGGTCTCCTACTCCAGCAGCCTGCCCCTTTTTAGGTCTCGCCTGCGTAGGCTGTGCATGCGCAGTCTCGCTGGCGAGATTTTATGATTTTAATGGGCTTTGAGTATCAGGCTTTAAGCCCCGCCCCTCTTTCCCATTGGCTGGCGTCACCGTTAATGCTAACACTGGCCAGACATTTGAAAAGAGGTTTGTCTGACGTAGAGTTTTCTCTTTGTCAGACGGCCCACTTGGATGGGCTCACCTGCATTACGGCTGTCGTAAGCGATTTGTTATCTTTATGGGGCCAGGTGTTTAAGCACATGGGCCCATAAAGACAAGCTCCGCCGACAAATCTTCCCTCCTCGCTTGTCTGGCCCTGTGGTGTGTTTCTCCCCTTCCCTCTGTAAGTCGCATCACACAAGGTCCTCCATTTCATGTTCTTCTCTTTGGTTCCATTTAAGGTGTTGGGATCTCCGCAAAAACACCAACACAAAAAACATCTAGAAAAATGTTATGCTCATCTTACTTATTTTCGCTTCCTTTATCTCTCTCCTTTAGCTTTGTTTCTCTTGTTATCCACACATTCTGTTCTTTTCACTCCCTGGGCACTGGCTCTCTACCTGAAAGAAAAGTCTCGCACAGCAGCCCTAACCCCTGCTGGTGGAAGAGATGATATGCCGCCGGGGCCCTGCGCAGATTCAGAGGCAGCCCAAAGGACAGTGAGCATCTATAAAGGGGTAGACTCTTACCTCTCACACCCGTGTTCAGCCGCATTCCCTGAGGGTTGTGCAAATCATGCACAACAGCTGTTTGAGGAGCAGGAACAGGCCAGTCCAGCCATGGAAGAGGGTCGGCTGCCTTCTGCAGTTTAGAAGCGGTGTCAAGTTTTGTGCAGGGAGATAGTTTGCTGGCTTTTCAGTCTCTCGCACTGGCCTAAATTCTGAAGGAGCTGACCTGGTGGAGCCTGATCTGATGGCTCAGTAAACTAATGTTTCACTGTAGTGGCCTGTGTTCCACCGAACGGTCACAGGTTCAAATCCCAGTGGGGCCACTCAGCTTTTCATCCTTCTGAGGTCGATAAAATTAGTACCCTTGAGTTGGGTAACAATAAGCATCTGTTATTCGCCGCCAATATACCCTTGGGTGAGCATAGACCTTCTTTCCATCTCCTTTTAAGCATGTGAAAATATGTGTTTTTAAATTGCTTAATCGGCACAGTGGAATTTAAAACACCGAGACCCAATCCGGATGTGCCCTGCAAGTAAAGTTAAGGAACGTAATATTCCTGCCATGGAGTTTTTTTTAAAACAAATCATTGCATTTATGTGCGTAGGTTAATTTGACAAAAATTTAAATTAAAATTCCCACAGTGCATGTAGTTGTTAAGCGAATCCCAAGGGTTGGAGCAGTACGTCACTGATGGCATTGAATCGTCGTGTAACCTTGTATATCAAGCCCCAGGGAGTTGTGGTAAATTTACTGGCAGCGAAACGGTAAGGAAACAACTATTAATTTGACATGTTACTCTACTTTTTACTGTCCTTTTTATCTGAACTCACCCCAAAGTACCCCTTTTTACGGTGTTAGAGTGTCACTACTTCATAGCTGGAGTGGGAAGACAACAGTTTGTTTTCAGAGACACTGGTCACATCCTTTAGTACACACACTTGGGGTCCCCCAGTCCCCACTCTAGTTTTCTGCCCAGCATGAGTCACGTGGCCAAAGAAATGCCTGACTCAAACCATCACATGGACGTGAACGATAACTGCCTACGCTGGCTGCGGTAGGTCTTAAGAAATATAGCACCAGAGACAAATTGGTAAGTAGGAGTTAATGTCCAGAACGTGAAATTCGGTGCTCAATGTTTATAGTTTGTTGCATTTTAATCACAATTTTATTAAATACTCGAAGACTAATGTAATGCAATCAAAATGAAAGCAAAATGGGTGCTATATCTATTCGATTCAGAACAGAGTAGTTGCCTCATAAAATGCCAGAATAGAAAGAAAAACCAGTGATAAGCTGATAAGAGAGGTTTTTGGCTGGTGCAAGTAATACATAGTTGGTCTTGAGTGAATACAAAGTCACACGTAGATTTCTTGATGAGCAGCAAAAACGAGGGATGTTTTACTGCTAGAGAAAGACTTTAAACATCCCTAAATAGTACATCAATAGTTTTGATATATCACGGCTCATGGAAATATTCACACTCAATTTCAACATTTTGCTTCGTTCACAAAACATACTTTTTTTTATCAGGTATGCCATCTCCATTCATGTTCAGTATTCAAGTTTAATGGAAAAGTTTCTTGTTTATCCAATCTTACTATTTACTGTATTAATTATATTGGTAGAATACAAGTGTTTGCATGTGTGAAAAAGGCCAGGCTGAAAACACGTTTGCTGGCTCCATTGTGACCTTGCAGTGAAAGGGGAAAGTAACTCGAATGAAGGGCAGGACACAGGTCCTAAAAAAGCATTGAAAATGCAATAGGCCTCGCCTTTGATTAAGTTAAAGCCATTTGCTTTGCTAATTGAATTGTATTGCAATGCAAATGGCTTTAACTTAATAAATGGCGAGAGCTATTGCATTTTCAATGCTTGTTTAACACATCTTACCCCATTTTTTTGCAGGCTCACCTCCTAAATTTTGCCTTCCTCCTCCCCTTTTTGCTAAATTTTTTTAGTTGACTTTTGGGCTCGGTGCACTTTACCACTGCTAGCCAGTGCTAAAGTGCTTGTGCTCTCTCCTTAAAACATAGTAACACTAGCTTATACCCAGGTGGTATATTTAATTTACTTATAAGTCCCAAGTAAAGTGCTCTTCAGGTGCCTAGGGCCTGTAAATTAAATGCTACTAGTAGGCCTGCAGCAGTGATTGTGCCACCCACTTAAGAAGCACTTTAAACATGTCTCAGGCCTGCCATTGCAAAGCCTGTGTGTGCAGTTTTAAACTGCCATGTCGAACTGGCAAGTTAAAACTCTTGCCAGGCCCACACCTTAATTTTTAATATATATGTATTCTAGGCCACTAGAATTATAGGAGAGTCAAATTATGCGGCGGGAATTAGTAAATTAAGCAGCAAGAAAAGGCAAGTTATGCAGCATTTTGCAGAACATTTTGCAATAGTATTACTTCATTCTTGTGTCATTTTTAAACTTGGTAACACTATCAGGCATTAGATGTACCTCATTAGTACCCGTTTATCACCCAAATATAGCAATACACTACAGAAGGGTGACCAGTCAACCTTTGCAAAGGGCCTTCCACTGCACTTCAACACATGTTGCTGCAATTTTACTAACTTTTGAACTGTTGCGCCAGCACCGAAAATGTTTTTGTTAAAATCTGCAGATGATGGATTATGTGGCACATGTGGAAAATCTACAGTCATGCAAAAATAGAAGCCGTCGCACAATCACATAATTCCAGTGGCCCTGCATATAAGCCACCCCTATGTAAGACCCTGGACAGCACAAGGGCAGGGCTGTGTATATAAAATGTTGGACATGTACTTTTAAGTTTTACGTGTCTTGGAACCAAAAGACTCTTACATTCGTTTTACACTACTGCAAGGTCTATATCTGCAATTGGATAACATTGGGTTTGCCTTGTTACAGTTTATAAGTGTAATTTCCAAATGGGAAGATATATCTGAATCATGTTTGGTGTCTCTGGAATTCTAATTTAAAATTCTAACTGATGGTGAAGTCGGACATTAAATTACAATTCTGAAAATGCCACTTTTAGAAATTTGGCATTTTCTTGCCTTAGCAATATTTGGTGCCTTCAGCCTGTCTCTGGTCATATGACTGGGTGTAGTTGGCAGTTGGGCTTTGTGTATTCCACCTAGAGAGCCACACACAATGGGAGCTTAGGTGTGGTTGAGTTGGCTATCACTGACAGAATAGGCGGGAGGAGCTGGACCCAGCATCCCTTGCACCTAAATAGGTTGTGTCCTGTCCCCACACAAAGGGCTGCCTACTCCCTGTATTTAGTCTGGAGCCAGGGATGGCAGGGCATCTGTTCACTTTTAAGGCATGCCTCTAGAAACTTCTTCTCACTTCAAAGGCACAACTGTGTATAAAAGAAGGACCTCAGACACCACCACTTCAATATACGTCTGGACCTGTGGATTCTCTGCCAGGAGAAGTACTGCTGTGCTGCTGAAAGGACTGCCATTCTGCTAGACTCCGGCTTTACTGTGCTGACCTGCTGCCTGCGGCCCTCTTACCTAGGTGAGAAGGACTGGGCCGGTATCTCTTGAACCCAGAGCGACTCCAAGGGCTTTGGCTGGCCTACCGATCTGAAGCCTCAGGGACATAACAGGCTTCCAACAACCTTGCATCTGCTTTTGTACTCTGCCATCTGTGAGTCTACCCTGCCAAGTGGTACCACCTCAGCCCTAGACCCTCGGAGGTGGGCCTAAGGTGCTTACCAGTGGAACCAACACAACTTTACGGCTCAGCGGCGCATTCTCAAGCGAAACTGGTGCATCTTCTAGGCTGAGCGGTGCATCCTCTAGCAGAACCGCCACATTGCCGCTGCTGCGTGGATTGGATCCGGTGCAGAAGGCCTGAATTGCCATTGCAGTCCTTGGAACCAACACATCTCCAGCCTATTTCCTTGCATTTTGTCAATGAAAGCCTCGACATTGACGGTGGCCTTTGCATCGCAGCCTCGAAGCTCCTCGAAACCGACACATCACTAGCTCACAACTCACTTAACTCCTACTTTATCGAGAAGATAGCTGCCATTAAACATAACATACCCCAGCCCCCCTTTCCTTTCTTTTCCCCCCCTCCTGCCATTCCCTCCGCCTTTCTTGACACGTTCCCTTTACTTTCAGAAGAAACTTTTCTTGGTCTCGTAAGGAAAGTTAAATCAGGGTCCCCCTTGGACTGCTGCCCTGCCAGCATACTTAAGGAGGTCTTCTCCAGCTGTCCTGGACCCCCACTCACTCTTCTCAACACATCTATCCAACAGGGCATTGTCCCAGTTGCTTTCAAATCGGCCATTATCACCCCCATCCTAAAAAAACCCGGCTCTGACCCCTCCTCCCTCCCTAACTTCTCCCCCATCTCCTTACTCCCTTTCCTAGGAAAGACTCTTGAGAACCATATCACCTCCTGCCTCTCGACTTTTGTTGAGGATAACCATCTTCTAGCCTCCCACCATGCCGGCTTCCGTCCAGTTCACTCGACGGAATCCGTGGTTCTATCAGTCCCGGATGAGCTCAGGCAATGTGCGGACTCCAATTCCTGCCAGGCCTTGGTTCTCCTCGACCTGTCCGCCGCCTTCGACACGGTCGACCACTCCATCCTTCTCGACCGCGTCGAGGGCGCTGGCATCCGGGGGTCCGCCCGGGCCTGGCTCACCTCTTTCCTAGGGGACCGGACACAGGCCGTCCATCTGGACGGCTTCTCGGCCTCTCCCTGCCCGGTCACTTGTGGGGTCCCCCAGGGTTCTGCTCTTTCCCCTCTTCTTTTTAACCTTCATATTCACCCCCTTATCTCGGCTTTACAAAATATGGAGGTGACAGTCTACAACTACGCAGACGACCTCCAGCTCATTTTCAATCTTTCCCCCTCCCCTGATTCCAGGTCCAATCTCTGTTCTGTCCTTACCTTCATATTTGACTGGATGAACTCTAACCAGCTCAAACTGAACCCGGACAAAACAGAGTTGTTACTCACTGGCAGCCTTCCTAGTCCTTGGTCCCCTGCATTCTGGCCCCCCGCCCTTGGCCCCCCCCCTTCCCCTTCCACTAAAGCAAAAACCCTAGGTATCTTAGTCAGCCAAGACCTGACTATGCGCCCTCAGATTAGCGCCGTTGTTTCATCTTGTTTCCTGTCCCTACGCATCATCCGCAAAATCTCCCGTTTTTTTTCTGTTGAGGCCCTTTAGCTCATTGTCATGGCCATGATTGTCTCCCGTCTGGACTATGGCAATGGACTTTTTGTAGTGATCCCGGCGTATGAGCTTCGGCACCTCCAGCTCATTCAGAATCAGGCAGCCCGCCTGATATACCAGCTCCCTAAGTATCACCGCGTCACCCCTCTTCTCAAATCCCTTCACTGGCTCGCCATCTCCCAATGCTCCCTTTTCAAGTTGGGCTGCCTCACCTTCATGGCCCTTGCAGGC
Organism: Lissotriton helveticus; assembly: GCF_964261635.1. NCBI lineage: Eukaryota > Metazoa > Chordata > Amphibia > Caudata > Salamandridae > Lissotriton > Lissotriton helveticus. Next base: position 513,036,235 of record NC_136065.1, read on the forward strand.
ACTGCCCCTGGGTTCGTCAAATCTCAAATTTGGTCCTATCTCCCTAAGAGAGACCTTCGTTCCTCTTCCCAAGTCCTTCTGATAGTTCCTCGCTTCAAGAGGAAAAAACACGGTGGCCTTCGGTTCTCCACTCTTGCCCCCACCTTCTGGAATGCTCTTCCCTTTTCCATCCGGTCCATAATTAACTATATGGATTTCCGGAAAGCTCTTAAAACTCATCTTTTCTCCTTAGCTTTCCCCTCATAATAATTCTTTTAGCTTTTCCTCTCTTCCTTTTCTTTCTGTCTTTAATCTGGTCATAGCGCCATGAAACTGCCTGGTGTTAGCGCGCTCTATAAATGCTTTTAACTTCAACTTCAGCTGCGCACCGCATCCCCAGCACCCGGACTTCACATCACAAGCCCTGACGACAGGATCCTCGACGACGACAACACAGGACCTCGCACTGCAGCCTAGCCGCATCTCAGAACCAGCACATCCATTCGGCTGCACAACGCTCCGCAACCAGGATTTAAGGTACTTTGTTCAACGGGCCTAACTGGGTCTCTATAGCCGGCCTGCGCTCCCTCGCGGTCAGTCTGATCTTGTGACTTTGTCCCGGTCCAGCACGAGCACATATACCTTGTTGACACTTTGTGCTTTTTGGCACTATTTTACCCTAAAACTTTAAAATTCAATATCATAAGTTTTACTAACTGGATTTTTGTCGTTTTGGTCTAATTTTATTTATGAAATTCTATCCTATTTTTCTAACTGGGTGTGGGGTCTTTTTGTATGTTTTTTTCAATGTTTTACCATTTAAAGTGTGGCACAACTACTTTACACATTGCCTTCAAGTTAAACTTGACTGCAGAGCTATCAGAGGGTGAGCACAGGTTAATTTGGGGTTTGCTTGTGCCTTACTCTGACTAGGATTGTGGTTGCTGCTTGACCAGGACTCACACCCCAGTCAACCAGAATGCCAATTTCTAACACACCTCAAAACTAGCTTAAGAGAATCCATCTGCATCAAGGATGTGGGGGAAAACAATAGCAAATCCTAGTAACCAATGCCACTTAGACAACAGGGCTACCACTACTTGCAAGAATACTTTTTAATTGGCACTGGCAATATTAAAGGAAGAGTTGGCGCTGCTGTAATCGGAATCTGTAGTACACATGCAGAGTTCTCTTTGGGGTTTAGAATTTCCATGAGGTCTTGGACGGGCCTATGCAAAAACTATTGGCTTTGCCTAAATGTTTTAGTCATGTTGCTTACCAGTGTGGCTGCTGTTTAGCATGACTAAATGCTAGTGGGGTAAAGGAGAGTGGCTTGAGTGTCAAAAAATGGGGCAGAGTGGAGTCTTATGGAGTGGCGTAGAGTAGAGTTGAGTGTAATGGAGTGGAGTGTAATGGAGTGACAATGAGGGAGTAGAGTGTTGCAAAGTGGAAGGGTGTAAAGTTTAGTAGAGTTGAGTGGCGTAGAGGGACACAGGGGAGTATAATGTTGTGGAGTGGTGTAGAACAGAGTGGAGTGTTGAGTAGAGTGTTGTAGAGGAAAGTGGTGCAGAGCAGAGTCGATTGCCATAGAGTGGAGTAGTGTAGCAGAGTGGAATACCATTGAGTGGAGTAAAATTTTGTAGAGTTCGGTGGTGTAGAATAGAGTGGAGTGGCATAGAGTGTCATAGAGTGGAGTGGTGTAGAGTAGAGTGGAGTATTGAGGCGGAGTAGTGTGTCATAGAATAGAGTGGAGTAAAGTGGCATGGAGTAGCATAAAGGGAGTTGTGTAGAGTGTTGTAGAGTGGAGTAGTGTTGCAGAGTGGCATGGAGTGGAGAAGAGTATTGCAGAGTGAAGTAGAGTTTCATGGAGCAGATCATCATAGAATGGAGTATCATAGAGTGGAATGTTGTAGAGTGGAGTTTCATAAAGTGGCCTAGAGAGAAGTGGCATAAAGTGCAGTGGTGTAGTGTAGATTGAGTAGAGTGCAGTGGCTCAGAGTGCAATGGCATAGAGCAGATTGTTTCAGAGTAAGCACACTGGCATAGAATGGTGTGGCTCAGGGTAGAGTGGAGTGGTGCATGGTAGAGTGCAGCAGTGTTGAGTTGTGTGGTGTAGAGTGCAGAGAAGTGGAGCACAGTAGAATGCCATAGAGTTGAGTGGTGCAGAGCAGAGTGCAGTGGGATAGGGTGCATTGATGTAGAGTGGTGCAGAGTAGAATAGAGTGGCATAGAGTGCAGCGACATCGAGCACAATAGTGTAGTGTGCAGTGGCATAGTGTGCAGAGGTGGAGAGTAGAGTTGCATTTAGTTCAGCTGCAGAAAGGGAAGTCTTGTTGAGTAGAATGTCGCATAGTGCAGTGGCATAAAGTGCAGTGGCATAGAATGGAGTGGCATATAGTAGAGTGGCATAGAGTGGTGCAGAGTAGAGTGGCGCGGAGTAGAGTGGCACTGAGTACAATAGAGTCACATATAATGCAGTGACACAGAGAGCAATGGTGAAGAATGATGTAGCATGCAGTGGAGTAGAGTGGTGTTGAGTTCATTGGCAGAGAGTCCAGTCTTTCAGAGGAATATATGACATTACAACACAAACAATTACAACTGATGTTTTTACAACACAGTTTTTACATCGCAACTACCATTACATCGCATGATTTTACAAAGCATGCCATAAGAACGCATTTTTTAAAACTACCTTTACAACGCATTCCATTACAATGCATACCATTACATTGCATATTACTTTTAGGGCAACAGTAGGGTAAGTGTTGGTTAGTGTAGGTGTAAAAATACTATTCCCACTCCAGTGAGTGCAACAGTGGGAAAAGTGTTGGATAGTGTAGGGGTAAAAATTACTATTCCCTTGTACCCCAAAACCCATACCCACCCTAAAACTAAAAAAATCTCCATTACTTACCTTATAATGCGTTGTAAAGGCATGTGTTGTAATGGCATGTGTTGTAATGGTATGCGTTGTAATAGCATGTGTTGTAGTGACATTCGTTGTAATGGCATGCGTTGTAATGGCATGCGATGTAAAGGCAGTTGCGATGTAATGACTGTGTTGTGAAGTTTTCCATTTCAGAGTACAGTGTTGTAGAGTCTGGTGGCATAGAGTGCAGTGGCATAGAGTCCGGTAGTACAGAGTAGACTAGTGCACAGTAGAGTGGTGTAGAAAGCAGTGGCATAGAGTACAGTTGTGAAAAGTAGAACACAGTAGCATAGCCTGCCGTGGCATACAGTGCAATGGCGTAGAGTGCTACAGAGTAGATTATAGTGGCATAGAGTGACATGGTTCAGCGTAGTTGGTGTAGAGTTCATGGGTTTTGAGTAAAGTGGTGTGGAGTGCATTGGCGTAGAGCACAATGGTTTAGAGTAGAGAGGCATAGAGGGCAGTGGTGTACAGTAGAGTGGTGCAGAGAACAGTAAAGTGGCATAGAGTGGTGCAGTGTAGAGTGCTGTGGCATAGAGTGCAGTGGCATGGAGTAGATTGTTTCGGAGTAGAGTGAAGTGGTGGATAGTGGAGTGGAGCAGGGCAGGGTACCGTGGCACAGAGTAGTGGCGTAGAGTGCAGAGGCATAGAGTAGAGTGGTGCAGAGTAGAGTGGCATAGGGTGCAGTGGCATAGAGTGGAGTGGTACAGAGTGGAGTAGAGTGGCGTAGAGTACTTCAGAGTAGAGTGAAGTGGCATAGAATGTAGTGGTGCAGAGGCAGAGTAGTGGCGTAGAGTACAGAGGCATAGAATGCAGTGTTGCAGAGTAGAGTGGCATAGAGTAAAGTGGTGCAAAGTAGAGTGCATTGGCATAGAGTGCAGTGTTGCAGAATAGACTGTCGTAGACTGCAGTTGTGTATAGTAGCGTGGCGCAGAATGCACTGAGGTGGAGTGCAGTGGCATAGAGTGGTGTAGAGTAGAGTGGCATAGAGAGCAGTAGCGTAAAGCACAGTGGTGCAGAGTAGAAAAAAGTGATGTAGAGTGCAGTGACGTGGAGTACAATGGCATACAGTACAGTGGCTTAAAGTGTTGCACAGTACAGTATAGTGCTGTAAAGTGCAGTGGTACAGAGGAGATGCCGTAGAGTGCAGTGTCGTAGAGTGCATTGGTTTAGAGCAAAGTTATGTAGAGTGCAGTGAGGCAAAACAGAATGCAGCAGCACAGAGAAGAGTGGAGTGGCACAGAGTAGAGTGGAGCGGCACAGAGTGGAGTGGCGCTGAGTAGAATTGCACTGAGTGCAGTGGCGCTATGTGAGCGGCATAGAGTAGATTGTTTCAGAGTAGAGTGGAGTGGTGTACGGTAGAGTACAGTGGTATAGAGTAGAGTGGAGTAAAGTGGAGAGTAGCTACTATTACAGTGGTGTAGAGTGGATTTGCATAGACTACACAATTGTAGAGTTGAGTGGCAGAGGGTAGAGTGCATTGACTTAGAGTGCAGTGCTGCAGATCAGAGTGGCATAGAGTGGAGTGGTGCAGAGTGGAATTGTGCATAGTAGAGTAGTGTGGGGTATAGTGCATTGGTATTGAGTAGAAAAGGGTGTAGAGTACAGTGGGGTAGAGTAGAAGGGCATGGAGTTAAGTGACGTAGAGTGAAGTGGTGCAGAGTAGAGTGCAATGAGAGTGTGGAATGGCATGGAGTGGAGTGATGCAGTGTAGCAACTGGAGTATGCATGGTGTGGTAACGCACTACTATTACAGACAACACATTTTTAATTGAAATGCCCATCGCATTTGAACAGACTTACAGTTTTATGCAGCACAATAATAATGTGGGAAAATGTCGTCACCTAGTGTATTGATTAGTTTTGATCGTATTCAAATATTTGTTTCCACCACACTTCAGAATTACCAATAAATGTGCTTCATTTGTGCTTTTCTAATTCTGATATAATCTGAAATATCTGCACTGTTCTTTTACAGACATTTACGTTGTGTTGTGTGCTAGAAAACAAATAATATAGTACAGCCTTCCACAAGCACACCCCAAGTAACCAGGATGATTGTCACATAAGTCCTCTCACTTTGAAGTCAGAGAAAGAAAAGTAAACACAAAGCTCCCACTGAAGACAAAGCCTGACGTTGGACCTCTGTCTTTGAATGCATAGCAAATGGGACAAGTTTGTTTACTGAAATCAAGTACTGATGGAAGAAGACAGTAAATAGGGTTTGGGCAACAGAAGGGACGAACTCAAGCTGCACAGCCTAAAACAAATAGAGACAGCAAATAGAAAGAAAGTAAATGTGAGTCACGAACCACAAAGCCAATGGTAAGCAATGGACAGAATGTATTCCCAGAGAAGCTTTTTGAATGTCTCTAAATCATCATTATCTGAACAGTCACTAAGAACCTAGCATCTTAGACTAATCTCAATTACCAATTACTTTACTCAGTTATGTATTCACATCATCTTGTGAAAGGATGTTTGTCTATTATGGCAATACTATACCTCTACCTATATTTTAAACTTCTGTAATGCACCGATTGCTACCTCATACATGAAAGAAGGTCTGCCTATTATTGCAGTATTATAATTCTATCTATATTTTGTACATTTGTAATGCAGATTGCTACCTCATATTCGAAAGAATCTCTGCCTATTAGTGCAGTATTATAATTTTACCTATATTCTGTACATTTGTAATGCACAGATTGCTACCTCATATATGTTGGTTGCTACTAATGTCACTTTCGATTCCTTGATTCTGATTTTTGATTCATATACATTATTGTACCCTGTATATCTGTACTCTATTCATATATTCTATTAATCCGACTGCTACCTCATAGACATCATATATCCCTGGTTGCCCTTAAGTGTCACTTCTGCCTGTATTTTGAACATGTGTAATGCGTGGACTGCTACCTCATATATTCTGGCTGCTAACTAATGGTGATTTTTGATTTTTGACTCATGTAAATTGTGGTTTGCACTTGTATCTTGCGCTCAGCAGTATTATACTTTCTCCTGTAGTCTTCACTATTCTGCACTTTCCCTCTACATGCACCCATTCCTACTCTTCTCACTTGTTACGCACCGACTGCCACCTCACATACAATATACCTCTACTGTAGCCTGCACCACTCTGCAGAGTGCTACGACCTGCACCCACTCTCACTCTTCTCCTCTCTCCTGTAATGCACCAACTGCTACCTCTTATATTGCTGGAGGTTCACTAGTGTCACCTCTGCCCTTTAGGATCACTGCTAATCCATGTAACTGGTATTATACCACACTCTTGTACTTTGCAATATACTGAATGTATTTGCTCTATTGCACACTTTGATACTCTGGTTACGCTGGCTGATCATTATTGTCACTCCGATACCGTGTAACTTCTGTATGTATTTGTGTCTCTGCACACTCTTATATTTGGGTTGCTGACGGATCACTAGTACCACTCTGTTACTGTGTAACGTACTTTACGCACTTGTTTTCCTGTACATGTATACCGCCATAGTGTAGTCTCCCACACCCAACTAAACCACCGCCCCATCATGGATCCTATCGGCAATCACACATATAAAATCAACTACCCACCGACACTCACCAAAAAAGCCGCTAAACGCTTTAAACACAACTTCCTTAGGTCACACTCTGAAACACCCTTTGCTGACACCTACTTCTCTCCGGTCAATGGATCCCTGAACACTGATATCATCTTCCACACCACACGCAGAGCTCAATGGAGAAAAGTGTTCCACACCTTACTCACCGTCTCTTCCACCAAGAAATCCTCTCACAGCCTAACTCTCTCCATCACGCCATCCCAACTCTTTCCAGGCAGAGCCACCATCACTATTTACAATAACGGGATTGTCCTATCTCAATCCACAGACAGGAACCTGGAACTACTAGACAATTTGTTCCCCACTTTCAGAGGGCACCTCTCCAACGCTCGGAACAACATCTCAACCAGGGACACACCTATTACCCCGGACTCCCCATCTCACACCCGCAACTCTATTATCCCAGCTCAGCACCTGGCAGGTGCCACACGCACCTCAACCACAGACACAGATCACTCCCCCTCAGACACCACCCACCACCCCACCCCTTCTACCAACTCACGGACATCCACACTTTTCATCAACACTCCTCTCTCACCTACAGATGGCTTTAACTCTCCGCTCACCCCCGACAGCACAGTTCCCTCCCACAACACACCTAACCTAGTTCAACACCAGAACAAGACGCCTATTGATAAATCCCCCCCATTATCACCTCCCATACTCAGCCCCCATTACCCTCTAACTAACTACGTAGAACACACCTTAGCATCCCCCTCTCTCCCACATCCTATTATCAGCCCCCACTACCCTCCTGTCTCCACCACTGTCCTCAGCCTTCACTCACTCTTCCACTCACCGACACCGTCTCCCACTGACGTCACTACCTATGCCTCCCACCTACCGCCCACTTCCCCTACTTCACCCACACCTCACGCCCACAAAAAGGCCCCCACTTTGAATGCCATCCCACTCTTTAGCACCGCAGAACCCTCCAACAACGCTAGTATATCTACCCCCTCGATACCCTGCCCGTTTTCCACACTACTCAATGATTCACCAATGGCTCTCACCACAAACCCCATCCCCAATCCACCTCCTGACCAGACTTTATCCACCCTCCAGCAAGTCAAAGAGGATATTCTACAAATCAATAAAGATGTCCACGCAATCAAAGAGCTTCTCTCCTCACAGCCCAGTCTACCTCCCACCATCCCTCTACCCTACAAACGACGCACCCTCCCTACATACCCCCGCCTCCAACGACACCCGCGTTGGCCGACTATCCCCGTTCGCATTAACGCCCACCGCCCCCGGCGTGTCCTAAACCCTTTGTCGGACCGTGACTTATGCTCTCTACTATGCTCTTATGGCCCAGGTCCGGTAAAACACATACCCAACACACCCATCCCCATACCCACAATTCCTACAAACCCTCTGAGGCTCCCATCACTCAACAACAGAGGTTCCGTCCCTAACAACCTCAGAAAAGTTCCCCTCACATTAGAAAGCTCGACCACCCTTCACTCTCCCAAACTCAAATGCATCTTACTCAACTGCAGATCGGCCCAGAGACACTCCTCCGACATCGCCGATCTCGTCTCAGCTAGGGATCTGGACCTGGCCATTCTAACGGAAACGTGGCTTACTGAAGCCTCTACCCCGATTATGGACATACTAGTCCCCCCCAATTATCACATCATTAGGCTGGACAGGTCTCCTGGCAAGACGGGCGGGGGAATTGCATGCATTTTTAGGAGCAACCTCTCCGTTACTAAAATCACCCCCCCTCCTTCTCCTCCAGTGAACTCCTCTGCCTCGACATCACCAGCGACGGCAAACAAGCTTGTGCTTTACATCTCATCTATCACCCGCCTGGTGACAATCTCATATTCACCCAACAACTCATGGACATGATCACTTCCAATGCCGGTCGGCAGACAACCCAAGTCTACCTGGGGGACTTCAATCTCCACTGGAACGATCAGAAAGACACAGTGGTGAATAGTCTCAAAACTTTCCTTAATGCGCTTGACCTCACCCAAATATGCGATAGACCAACACACGACAAAGGCTCGATACTCGATCTCATCATTGCCAAAGAGAACTCAACACAACTGGAGGCGATTCAACCCTGCGACTAGTCTGATCACCACATTATCACCTTCTTTATCAATGAAAAAGTTAAACCGATCCCAGTTCAACCAATCAAAACCAAAACATGGAAAAGGGAGTTGAAGAACCTTAACCCCTCTACCCCGCCTCCCCACTTTGGCAATCTCCTCCTTCCCCCTTCAGGTGCCTCGGATGTTCAATTACTGATGGACCACTACCTTGACTCTATGAACACAGTAGTCAATGAAGTCGCCCCACTGCAACTGAAGAGAGTCACCACCAAAACTTCTAACCCCTGGTATGATGATAGACTCAATGACCACAGGCGCTCTATGCGAATGGCAGAACGCACCTGGAGATCGGACCCTTCAGCACTACACCTCAAAAGGCTTAAGAACAAGAGAAACGCCTACTTCAGGAAAATAAAGCGCACAAAGGCGGACTTCTTTAGCCGCCAGCTGGACCAAGCAAAAAACAGGCCAAGAAAGTTGTTCGAACTAATCAAGACCCAAACAAAGACTCAACCACTACAATCAAACAGCACAACAAGCGACATCCCACACTGTGAAGCCTTCTCTGCTTTCTTTAAGCTAAAGACTGACAACATAAGAAATGACCTCATCATGGATGTAAGTCGATTCCCCAACGCCACCAGAATGTCTTACACTCAACCTAAAAACAAGGCATCTTGGCTGCATTTCGATACCTACTCGGAAGAAGCAATACGCAAACTGCTCTGCACCTTGAAGCCCTCTAATCACCTCACTGACCCTCTACCTGCTAATGCTGTAAAAGACTTCATCCCCTTGCTCCTCCCTCTCTGGACCAAAATCATCAACAGCTCCCTGCAACAAGGCCTCATTCCGGACTCCCTCAAGGTGGGGCAAGTCACGCCTATACTCAAGAAACCTACAGCTGATCCGTCTGACCTAAACAATTACCGGCCCATCACCAATATCCCCACCCTGGCCAAACTGCTGGAAAAATGTGTCCAACTGCAACTAACTAAACACATTGACCAATTTGACCTCCTCAACCCTCATCAATCAGGCTTCCGAGCGAAACATAGCACGGAAACAGCTATGACACACATAATTGATGACGCCCTCCAAATTCTTGATCGTAATGAGTCCTGCCTCCTCATACTTCTTGACCTCTCGTCAGCATTTGACACGGTCAAACATGAGAACCTGCTGGAGCTGCTAAGCACTAGAATGGGACTATCGGGAACTGTTCTCAAATGGTTTTCGTCCTTCCTTCACAACCGGTCACAGAAGTTCAAGATCGACAATGTGCTATCCACACCTGTGCCTGCAGATCTAGGTGTTCCACAAGGATCCTCCCTCTCCCCCACACTTTTCAACCTCGTCATGGAACCGCTCGCCACCTTGCTCCAAGCTTCCAATGTCCAATTCCATATGTACGCCGACGACACACAACTCTACCTAAAGCTACAATCCCTGGAAGATATCAAACATCTGAACTCCACGCTTATTAACACTCAATCTTGGCTGGCAGATAATCACCTCAAACTAAATGCTCTGAAAACCGAGTTCCTACTCATCTCACCCCCGGCAAAATATCCATCACCCAAACATGGCTCAATAACCTAACAGCACTCAATGTCCAACCTACCATCGTGGACTCGGCGAAATCCCTAGGCATCACACTCGACGCCAAGCTCAACATGCAGCAGCAAGCACGTTAGCAAAGCCACAAAAGCAGCTAATTTCCAAATCAACACTTTGAGGAAAATTAAACCCTTCCTCCCTGCCAAAGACTTCCAAACTGCTGTACAATCTCTAGTCATCCCTCGAATAGACTACGGAATTGTGGCCCTCAGCGGACTCCCGCTATCCACAACTGCACCCTTAAGAGCCTCCCTGAACGCTGCAGCAAGACTCATTACTGGCTCAAGAAAACATTCACATATATCCCCAGACTTAAAGTCTCTAAAATGGCTGCCTTTTGAAGCCAGAATACAGCTAAAAATTGCAGTTATGACACACGCGGCCGTGCACCACAATGCACCCAACTACCTCGCTCAAAAGTTGTCTATCTCAGAAGGTTCGAGGTCCAATAGAAGTACAAAAAACCTACTCCTGAAACCGCGTAGATTCCGGAAAGAGAAAACATACAAACGCTCCTTCTCTGGAATGGCACCCAGGATTTGGAACGCGCTCCCGCCTGAAACTAGGCTGATCTCCTCCACTGCACTCTTCAAGAAAGAGGTGAAAACCATCCTTCTTGCCAAGATCTCCTGTACATGAGTGGTACTGTATCCGAGACTCTGCATTGCTTTGTATCACTGTTCACCTTGTCCTCTGGCACTTTACCTCTAACTTGATGTTGTCACTACCAATATATGACTCACGCTGATTCACTCTCCAGATGCCCCCACTCAGTGTTCTCGCTTCACTAAGACTTTGGTATAACCCATCCACACACCCAAGGTGCACCGCTATAGTGGGATCAATGACTTGTACCGTCTTATATTACTTGTTTACCTGATTGTATATTGATATGTTTTATGTATGTTACTATTATCCCGCCATGTTTTGACTACCATACGCATTGTGCCAGTACCCATTATCCCTGTTCACCCCTACTGCCCCTACCCTTTCTTTGTGAAGCGCTCTGATATCTGTAAGGATCTTGTTCGCGCTATATAAAACTTTGAATAAATAAATTAATTAATAAATAAGCAAACCAGACAGCTGCACTGTCGAGTACGCTTTGACCTAAAAACAAAGACAGCTGGGGAATTACCAAGATGTAACAGTCAAAAAACCTTTTTTTCACCATAATGGAACAGCAAACACCAATGTTTCAGAGTACCACATTTGTTTAACACAGCAATCAAGTTCAAACAAAGCATTTCGATAGTGGAGGAGACATACGTTACTTTGTTATCTTATTGCGGGTGCATTGACACGAATGCTCCACGTGAAATAACGAAGAAGCAGGTGCCTGACATTTGTCAGAGAGTACTAAGAAGGGGTGAGTGTAACTCGTGCAATTCTGTGTAGCCTAATCACATGGAATTAGCTATAAATTCTGTGAGATTACATGGAATTACACAAGAAGAGTAATTCTGTGTTTAGCACTATTTCTTAGTGCAAAAATGCCCCCTCATGTCCAAAATGGATGCATTTTGCACTAACAAATGGAGCTAAATGCAGCTGAACATGAATAGTGAGCATGAGCAGTCACATGTGCTGGCTAAATGTGCTCTCACATTAGGATTGTTCTCCAAATTACACTTAATTACACAAACAGGAGTAATTGCTTTATTATCTGCATCAAAGAGTAACACGGAATTAACAAAATGTCCCTAATTACTCTGTCGTTTAAAGCCCAAAAAGGTGACAATGGAAAAAAAGAAATGGCTGGATGTTTCAGGAATTTTGTGTTGTGGGCCCTTCAGTGCCCAAAAAAGGTGTTGAATGGAACTTTGTAATTCGCTTCTCATCTTCGTTTGCAGCAAAGTGCCCACTCATGCTCACCATTCCTTCTTGGAGTACCCCTCTTCTTTTTTTCGCTAGATTGATTATGGACAGAAACCTTTGGCATGTGCTTGGGAACTGGTCCAGCCTCAGTATCGGGTGCTGATGCCATTTTTTCAAGGGTCACATATGTTCTTCAACATATGAGAATATTAATTGCGTTTTAGCTTCAGTTGATCGCTGCAGCTTTATATCAGGATATGGAGAATTTTTGCAGGGACTGCACACGTGTCTTCTACATCTTGGAGCATCCCATGTTGAGCAGGCTTGTCCAATTAACACTTGTGGCATTATGGTTTGATCAGTGCTGGCTTATTCAATCTTAATTACTTTTTTAGGTCTCGCGTGGCGTACTGCGCACATGCGCAGTCGAGCTCGTGAGATTTTATGTTTTAGGGTGAGTTTCTCTAGCGAGGGTTAAGCCCCGCCCCTCTTCTCCTTTGACTGGCCTCCTAAACTGTGGCCAGCCATTGGAGAAGAGGTCGCCATGACGTATTTCTTTCTCTTTAAGCCCTGTCCTTTTCAGAATGGGTTCCTTGCCTTACGTTTGTGGTAAAAAGTTTCTTATTTTCTTTATTGGTCCAGATGGCCCCATAAAGAAGATAATGAACCTTTTAAGTCAACAGGAAGTCTGGGTGCCCAGTCTGAAAAGGACGGGGCTTAGAGACAAAAGGCTGTGTCATGGCGAGCGCTTGTATCACATACCATTGGCTCTGCTGGTTTCCATGAAATCCTGTTTCAGATTTGTACATTTTAGCGGAATTAAATCCTTGTGTGACAGTACGACAGAGCAAACCAGGTACTGGAACAAACGCTACCTCTGCCCCCCTCCCCCGATTTAGAAACATCGTTTGTTGGTAATTCATACCTCACTAGGAGCTGTAGCTGTGACATTTACTCCCGTTTCAGTCATTCTCCCATTTACTTCCTTTGACTCGCCGTGTGAGCTTGCTCCGTTTTTAGAGCTGTGTAGAAGCAGCCGTGGGCACACTGGAGCAGGGTAAGCACCTCTTGGGGGTAGTTTATGCCAACATGACCATATTCCAGTGCTCTCTTCCTCTGCTGGTGGCGTTGTGCCTGGCCCATCTGTGTCCCACGTGCACCACGTGAGGGCCGGGCACAGCCTTGCGCCTGTCCTGAGATGCCCACCGGTGGCACTGGGCCGCCTGCGCCGTGTCCCATATGGTCATCTCCACATGTTCCATGCTCTCCGGCAAAGTGCTTTGGAGAAACACGAATGTCTCAGGACAGCAGGAAACACGGGGCTTGCGTTTATTTGCACGCCACCCTCCGCGCGGCTTCCCAGTGTCGGCACGCTTAGAAACCCAACACCCCCACACCCCACCGAGGGACAGAAAGGCAGGGGATATAGCTACCAATAGTGCAACCGGTGCAGTGGCACCGACGTCCGGGAATACGAAGGGCCCACTTCAGTTACTGGCCGTTACTTTTTTTCCTACAAAACATGAGGCGGGGTGCCAAACGTCCCTTCTTGCATGGACCCCTTATAGGAGGATGAACAGACCCCCATCCCACACTGCCCCAGGCCCGCGAGGCAGGGGTACTTCCAACCCCTGAAAGAATTAATCGTTTGGAACCCTCGGGTCTCCTGGCACAGGAAGGGCATCTGGTGCCCCCAGCAGTGATCAGCTGCGCTGCACAGATTCCAAGGTCCTAAGCTGTCCTTGCATCATAAAATCATTAACTGATGGAGATTTTTGTAATGGGAATCGCTCAGTAGCGCTAGTTTTAAAAGTTTTCCTCTGAAGCAACATATGCATGTTCTTTGGGATGTTTTTCATAATAGTATACATTACCCTGTAAAAACAGCTAGAATAATAATGTTACAAATTGGGCCGCATCATTTTTAATCACAGAATACTCCACATAATTTACATTGCCTTTACTGTGTACTTCAGCAAACCCGTTTGGGATCATTTGGAACTTCATTGATACTCTCTCTTTTTACCATGGACGACCCCCCAACTATATTGCCATTTAATTTTCGGTTAATAGAACATTATTTCTGCCTGCTTTGCTATTCACAATTGAATATCAGCAGCGCCAACTTGGAATTCTATCTTTTTGGGGTCAGTAAACTATTATTAAATCAGGCATTAGTAACACCACTTATTTACAGTGCTTCCAAATGGTTGACGTGAATTACAGAGCACTGCAAAATAATTCAGTTATTCATTTTTTCGCACCTATAAATTGTACAAACCTAACACTTCACAATTCACCTCTCTACTACTCTACTCTCTCCTACACTCTACTACTCTCTACTCTACTACTCACTCTCTACTACTCACTCTATACTACTCTACTACTCACTCTACTACTCACTCTCTACTACTCTACTCTCTACTACTCCCTCTCTACTACTCACTCTCTACTACTCACTCTCTACTGCTCATTCTCTACTACTCTACTCACTCTACTACTACTCACTCTACTACTACTACTCACTCTCTACTACTCTACTACTCATTCTCTACTACTACTCACTCTCTACTACTCACTCCTACTCACTCTCTACTAACTCTCTACTACACTACTACTCACTCTACTACTCACTCTACTTCTCACTCTATTACTCTACTACTCACTCTCTACTCTCTACTACACATTTTCTACTACTCACTCTCTACTACTCTCTACTACTCACTCTCTACTACTCTCTACTTCTCACTCTCTACTACTCCTACTCACTATCTGGAGAAGCGTGGCTCAGTGATTAGAGGCGGCAGACCCGGAAGCTGAGATCGACCGTGGACCAGGGTTCGATTCCCCGCCTCGGCGGGTCTCGGGCTCAAACAATTCCACAGACTTGACAATTCTCGCTCTGGTGCCTACTCAACTCATGGGGTCACACTCTGCGACTCTGGGCAATAGCTTGCTTAATCTCCACTACGGCCCCTCCCGGCGGGATGCCTGGCTTTCACCTTGTGGACACCCTGCCGGGGTTTCTCACAGGGGAATACCAGGACGGGTTCCCTAAGCAAGCGCCGGGACGCTCACGGGCAGCTGTGCACTTTACAAATCCAGCACATTTACATTTACATATCTACTAACTCTCTACTACACTACTACTCACTCTCTACTTCTCACTCTACTACTCTCTAGTACTCACTCTACTCACTTTCTACTACTCTACTACTCACTCTCTACTACTCTCTACTACACACTCTACTACTCACTCTCTACTACTCACTCTCTATTACTCTCTACTGCTCTCTACTACTCACTCTCTACTATTCACTCTACTACTCACTCTACTACTCTCTACTACTCACTCTCTACTACTCACTATCTACTCTCTACTACTCACTCTACTACTCTCTACTACTCACTCTTTCCTACTCACTCTCTATTACTCACTCTCTACTACTCACTCTCTACTACTTTATACTACTCACTCTCTCCTACTCTCTACTGTTCACTCTCTACTACTCACTCTACTACTTTACTACTCACTCTCTACTACTCACTCTACTCTCTACTACTCACACTCTACTACTCTCTAATACTCTCTACTACTCACTCTACTACTCACTCTCTACTACTCACTCTACTCTACACTACTCACTCTACTACTCTCTACTACCCACTCTACTACTCTCTACTACTCACTCTCTACTACTCACTCTGTACTATTCACTTTCTACTACTCACTCTACTCTATACTACTCACTCTACTACTTTCTAATATTCACTCTCTACTACTCACTCTCTACTACTCTCTACTACTCACTCTCTACTACTCACTCTCTACTACTCACTCTACTCTCTACTACTCACTCTCTACTACTCTCTACTAATCACTCTCTACTAATCACTCTACTACTGACTCTCTACTACTCTCTACTACTCACTCTCTACTCACTCTCTACTACTCTAATTCTCTTTACCACTCACTCTCTACTACTCTCTACTACTCACTCTCTACTACTCTCTACTCACTCTACTACTCTCAACTACGCTCTACTCACTCTTTACTATCCACTCTCTACTATCTACTACTCACTCTCTACTACTCTACTCACTTTGTACTACTCTGCTACCCTCTCTACTACTCACTCTCTACTCTCTACTACTCACTCTCTACTCTCTTCCTCGCTACCTCTCTACTACTACTCTACCTCTCTACCTCTCACTACCTCTACACGCACACATGTATATATGTATATATGTGTGTGTATATATATATATATATATATATATATATATATATATATATATATATATATATATATATATATATATATATATATATATATATATATATATGTATACCCATGCATTTATATATATATATGTAATATGGCCTACTGCTGCTCTCTTCCATTCACTTGGGCACAAACCAGGTTGCTGAGCACTACACATTACTTTTGCACAGTAGTGCAAAGTGTGTGTGTAACGTCTAATTCAGGCTATGTTCAGGCAGGACACACTTCTAGTTCAAAAATGCTATTCCCAGACAACCTTTAAAACATTTCATGTGTTGGATGTCTGTTGTGCAGTGCAGCATACATGTAGCAGCAGATTGATCACAACTTTGCACCAGAGCAAAGGATCACAAAGAGACAACAAATATTGTAAAGTCTTTACAAATAATTTTATTACATGCGCAAAACTCTTTTGCACTCAAAGTTGCCCTAACAGTAATGCAAATAGACTTTGTGCTGCTTTCCGTTAATTTGTGTCTCGGGGGCTTCCTGTGGGTGCTACATGGGTGTTCCAAAGCTATCGCCTATGGTTTTTGCTGTAAAGCTCTGTCCACTGAAATTGGTAGACATGGCTTTACACCAAAAAATAATGTCTCTTTAAAGGCAAGTGTTAACAAGGAGAAATGTTTTAATTTCTTCTAACTTTTCAAAAATGTGATGTGTGCTCCACTGCACAGCACACAGGCAATGCGTGAAAAGTTTTAAAGTTAATCTAAGCATAGTATTTTGTAGTGGATGGGTGACCTATCCTAGACATCAATCACACACCTTTGCACTACTAAACTGCAAAGATGTGTTTATGGCACTAGATAGCTGGTTTGTGTGCCAGCTCTTGAGAAGAGAGCAGCAGTGCCATAGGTTAGTAGGTATGACTCAGCAATGACCTCTGAAAAAAGTGCAACACAACGTAGCAACCAAAAACTCATTTTTGATAAATCTGCCCTGCAATGTGTGAAATGTTAGGAGGAATAAATACAACTCTACTTACTTAACACCTGCCTCAAGGAGACATTATTTTGTATGCAAAGCTAGGTCTTACATTCGTCGTAAATCTGACTGCATCAAAATCCTTCGGAGGGTAGCGCTAGAATGCTCAGTTCGCTCATTGATCATTCCCGTGGTGGGAACTAGTGCAAAGCAGTCTAAAGCACTGTTTGAGATATTGTAAAGTCAACTTTCCTGCTCAACAAAGTTTTGCACAGGAAAGAAAATACTTCAGCAAAATCTTGCACCACTTTGCACCACTTTATGTGAATGCGTTTGCGCAGTTTTTATAAATCAGCCCCTTTGTATGTTTTTTGCTTCTGTTGTTTATTTTTCGGTGGCATGCACTCACTATGGAGGGGTACTTCATCTTAAGTACTTGGTCACTTACAGAGAATATATTTTAGAGGTTCACTCAGCTTTTTTAGCACCTGTTATTAAGGGCTGCTCAACTTGGTGATTGCTTATTTTAGGAGAGTTGCTTTCCTTGGGGGGTCATCACTTTCGCACACCTTCATAATAGGTGCTTGCTTAATGTAAGGGGTTTACTCACTCTGTGGGTCCCACTCACTTTTTCAAAACACTCATCTCGGGGTGCTCTCACCTTTGGAGAGTCCCAAACATTTGGGGGCTCATTATTATCTTATAAATTCTTTATTTCGGCCAAAGGCCATAAAAGATTTCATTATAAAACATTGTCCATAAAATAATCTATAGTGTTTCTGCCAAATGTTACATACTTTCAATAAAACTGGCAATTGCAGTAAAACAATTTCACTCAATAAAACGTTTTAAAAATATACATGGAATAATATCTAATTATTCATACAGTCTGAGGTAAGTTTCACAGTTGCAGATATCTTGGTCATTGGTATATCACAACTTTAGCCCCATTCTCTTCCTTATTAGACCCACTATAAACAAATATCTTGATAGCACAAATATGACATGTGGTAGGGTACTTGTTGTCAGTACCCTCAGCGCCTCTTGATGTTTTCTGAATCCCAACAAATTACATAGTGGTCGAATCCATTTGCTCCTTGCCCTATCATACGCCAGACAAAAAAACAAAATATGTGCAATGTTTTCGATGTTGTTTGTAGGCCCTGAAGTGCATCTAGTGCATAGAGAAAGGGCAAGATCCCCCCCCCCATTTTACAGTATAGCTCTTGATCTGTAATATGTTATATCTTAACTTTAGATACAGAATTCTTGCTAGGAACGGTTGTATATGGTCAAGGAATTCCTCGCGATTTGGACTTGGCTTAATAGAAAGGAATTCACTTGTTAACCTTCCTAGTCTTGGGTCAAGAGTGGAGTGCATTCAATGTATATTGCCAATAAATACCCTTTAGATTGCCTTTACAACTTGGTGTCATTCACTTTGTGGGAGAAATCTTTTGAATTCTCTCACTTCAGGGCACTATTATTTGAGTGTTTTTTTCACTTTTGGGTTGACTTCCTTGGAAGTAATCATTCATTCAGCAACTTTGAATCATGGAGTCACTTTTTTTGAGAGGGCTCTTTTTATGGGCACACCAGCTTTGAGGGTCACTATCTTGGGCAGATATCCTTACAGAGCAGCTCGTTTTGTTGTGCTCATGAAATTTGAGTGGTTATCTCACATTTGTTATTTTTTCTCAGTTTCCCTGATTGAAGATTCCCTGCTTTGGGGTCTTTCACCTAAGGATGACTCTCTTTAGTGGACTGTCATGCTTGCTTTCGCGGCTCATCAATTGTTTGATAGTATACGCAATATTGGAGGTGCTTACACCGAACAAAGACGTATAGGCTTCACACACACTTTAGAGAGAGGAAGCTTAGTTTAGTTGATTACCTAGGAGGGTCTGTCCACTTCGGGGGTCTCACTTAAGAGAGTTTTCTTACTTTGAGGGACACTCATTTGGGGTAGATCGCTCACTTTGAAATGGACCATAGATTGATGAGTTTGTTTACTTCTTTTTTAACACTGACCTTGTACTCTCATTGGTGGTTTGTCTCTCTTTTTGGAGCTCACTCCATTGAGAGGCTTATTGGATTTGGGTTTTCGCTCACCTTGGGAAGCATCACATACTTAGGTCGCAGTCAATTTATTTTGTGATACTTGCTTACTTTGTGGCGATCTCTTAGTTTAAAGGGCACTTGAACTCTAGGGAGTCGCTCACTTCGAGGTTTATGGTCGTTGGGACCTTTTTCTTTCTAAGGTGGCAAGCTCAATCTTGGATGAAGGTTTTGGGGGTTGCTTACTTAATTTGGGAGCACTCACTTTGGTGAGTCCTCTCACTTTGAAGAGTTACTACCTTTGGGTGGCAGAGTCCATTTGGGGCGTGTCTCAGTTTTAGAGAGTTTATTCACATTATGGTGCTTGATTGAATTGTGAGGTGTCTCACTTTGGGAATTACAGAACTTTGGGGACCGCTTACTTTAGGAATTGCTAGCATTAGAGGATCTCACACTTTGGCTGGGGCGTTCATTTTGGGAAGCTGCCTTATTTGTGTCGCTCACTTCATTTATAGACTGATTCTCTGAGGGACCTTCTCTGCGAAGGGGCTCTTCAATTTGAAGGTCTCTCAGTCTGGGGGCTATTGACTCTGAGGTCCTTGCTGCTTCTGGGTGTTGCGTCATCTGAGGGATCATGGTCACTTTCAGGGCTTAATGACCTTGCTTGTCTTTGACGTTGTTGGTGGCTGAATTTGGTTGTATTTATGTTAGAGGGTCACTCTCTTAGCAGGGGGGTCTCTCAGTTTTAGGGGCCCTCATGTTATGGTCAATCACCTTGCACCTCCCTCGCTTCTTAAGTTGTCTCAATAGGGACACACACTCGTTTTGAGGTGCGTGTTCACATCCAAGATTCAAAACTTGGGGTTCGCTCTTTTATTTATTTATTTGAAAAGTTTTATATAGCGCAAACATGACCCGTAAGGGTATCAGAGCACTGTACAAAGAAGCAGATAAGATCGCCGTACATAATAAACATAAGTAAAGGGGGTTGCACCTTACAGTGTTGGGTTTCCGATTGGGTTACTTTAGGGATTGCCTTCAATTTGGGAGACGCTCGCCAAGGGAAAGCAATGTTCTTACCTCGGTTGCCCCAACAGGATTATTCCAGACCTCGCTCTTGGGGTTTTTTTCTCTGCTGAACTATTTGTGTGTTTTTCGTTGCCATTGTCTATTTTCAGAATAATGTGAAAAAGACAGTGACCGGAACCTCACCCCCAGGCTGAACCCCTATTTCACTCTCGCTCTCGTTGTATCTACGTGTTTCGTTTTAGTTTGGCCACATCTGGGACCAATTAACCCACCCCCTCCTTTCACCCGCCGAGGGAAAAGGTCCCACCTCCCTCCCACCTTCTTTAATTCCCCCCGCATCCCTCCCACTGATACTTTTAGCAGCATTCCAGCTGCTGCTGAGAACAAAAGGCAGCCTGAGGTGGGAGGGCTGGCCTGGCAGCTGGGACATACTGTAAACTGACTGAAGCTCACTTTTATGCCCCTTCTTTCCAGGAAAAGAAGAAAGGGGGGAAAACGCAAACTTCTCCTGACAGAGCAATTCTCTCTGCTCACAACTCACTCTACCTTGGGCGCCCCACCCCCAGCTCTTGACTTCTGTTGCAAGTACAAATCTTTTGCAGCTACAAGGCATTTGGAAAGAAAAAAAAACTTACGTTCTTTAAAAAAAAACGCCAAGAATCACAAACCCACAAAACTCGCGGGCCTGTCCAAACTCCTGCCTGCTCAGTTCCCGTCTTTACTAATTCTATTTCGGTAGCATTGCTCAACTGTGCCGGTCGCGGTTTAATGCTGCCCCCCTATTATATTTAGTATCCCCACCGAAAAAAACACACACACTTATAAACTGTTTCTGTGCTTCTTCTGCTGTTCCTCATGTACCCCCCGCCCCCCTTCAAAGAAAATGCCCCCTAACAGAAATTAGACATCACAGAAGGTATGAGAAATACACAGATGCGCCATCCAGGGGCAATTTGGTGGGGGAGTGGGAAGGGCGGGGGGCTCTGACGGGCACCAGCAACAGTCACAGTGGACACACGAAGGGTAAACCTGGAGACCGTGGGTCGAGTCTATGATGTTTCCGTGGATAAGACAATAATGCCAGATGTTCTTGATAGGATGTCAGTGACATCTGTACCCTCTTCCTATTACCTGGGCGGTCGTTGTTCCCGTCCCTCCCCTCCGTCCCCACTGTTCCACAATCCACTCGTTTCATATTCTCACCAAACACCGAATATATTAACCCTGACCTCCACATAGCGGGGCAGATTTACAAGCCCCTTGCGCCACTTTTGCGGCATCTTTAACGTGGGAAAACTGACGCAAAAGTGACGCAAGGGGCTTGTAAATCTGCCCCAGCATCTTTTCCTCAGATATTTTTCGTACCCTAGTCCCCTCCATTTAATCCCCACGCCCGTTTCTTTATCTAATGCCTTCAGCTCCCTTCCTTAAATTTAGCGGTGCCCCGTGCCCCTTTCTCGGTGCCCCGTGCCCCTTTCTCTCGCTCCAATAGCCCCACTCCCACGCGCCCATTCCTGTCATATTGTGTTCATTAATTTAATTCGCGCCCCTTTTATCTTGCCCCAGTTCGCTTTCCTTGTCCCCATCAGTTACCCCAACTCTTGCCTCATTGACCCCGTAACTTCGTTCCACTCTATTCCCCAAGCTCGCGCCCTCCCCTGGCCCCGCCGCGTCGCCTCCTTCCCTCTCACCAGTCTGGGCTCCGTCCGGGCTGTTTCTTTCCCTCTGCTCTGTCGGATCCTTGAGACTCTAACGGAATGGGACAAGTGCCTCCTGTTCCTCCTCCAGCATCCCACCTCCTCTGGGTCCTAAAGGCACGCCCTCTCCAGTGCAGCCCACCCTGTTGGCTGGCTACAGCATCCTGAGGGGTAAGCGAGAGGAGAGGCCCCCGCGCGGCACGAGCTGCACGGGCTTGACCTGACATGTCAGAAACAGGGGCCTTGGTGACAGACAGCCACCTGTTGTGTCTCCCAGTTCTACACAAAGGATCCAGATACAGAATGCACCCTGTTCTTAACACACAGAACCCCAAGGCTCTCTAGCTTTACCATTGTGTACCTTTACACCTTTCTTTTATTCCAGTCACAGTTTATACGTTCGGTTTTAGCCAAGACCTTTAAATTTTACGAGCATTGCAAATGCAATTAACTTATTATTAGTTCTGGCGTTAGCCAAGACCTATTGATTTTGCTCAAGTTAAATGTAATATATTCTCATAGAGTGGCTTTTCAGCCAACACTCTTCAGTCTGTTGTTGTGCCACTCACATTTTTCTTCCACCGACTACAGCACACAATATGGGGCGGTGGGTCAGACAACTTTGGCCATTAGCTACAATCTACTCTTTCCCAGCAGAAGTAGTTTCCTTCTCTCAGAACCCCCTTTCAGAGGGCCACAGGGCACGCTGGGGCTTATGGGCTCAACTGCAGTGGTTGAGGACTTTTACTCCTGATGTCCCAGGGCCCGACCTACTATGGATCCTGCTCAACTGGACCACTACTCCTTCTGCACTCGACTCTCAGTGGTATCCGTGGACTAGCAGTCAAAGGCTTTCTGAGGAGGAAGCGTAGATACAGATTAGTGAACACAACTCATAACTCAAAGTGCACTCAGTAATGTCAAGTATTTTATTTCTAACTCCACACATTGAAAGAAATAACTACATTCTTAAGCAGGTCACAGCTTCCTTTTTCCCGGGTGAAGGACTGATCTTTGGCAAAACTCAGTACAGGCAGCCCCACCTGGCTTATGGGTTTGCTGCAGTACCTTTGGGCAAGGCATGGGCTTCTCTGGTGCGATTGCTAACACCACGGCAGCCCCTCCTGGAATACACGGTTGCCGTCAAGGCTCATACAAGTCATGGCGTTTTGTCACACAGTCACTTCTACGGTGGACCCATGTGGCATACGGGGTCACCCCAACAAGGCAGTATTAGTTTGACGCTACCCGCATGGCACTCAATGCAAGGTACAGTCAACGATGGCCCTCTACTAACATATGGGGCCGCCTAGGGCTCCCTATTCGACCCGCTCCCTCCAACACTCTCCTCATCCTCACATGGCACACTGGCCTTAGCAAGGAGGCAGGTGCTGGTGCTCCAGTCTCCAGAGTTGGTGGTCTTGGTTTCCCAGGGTAATGTCTCCTCACCCAGCAGGGAGACTAGCATGCCTTGGCTCCCAGTCCTGGTTACATGCAGAAGTCTTTAAGTACTTCCCTTTCCCCCACAGCCCATCTGGCTGCTTGGCAGATGAAGCTCCCCCGCCTAGGGGGAGAACACCTCGTGAAATCAAGACATGTTGTGAAATCAAGACATTCTCTTGTTTGAATAAAAATCTAAAAGTTGGATAACGCATTTTGGATCAACATTGGATGATTACCATTTGATTATGGAATAAGACCTTTTGGTCCTCCTTGGTTGTGCTCGGAGGTGTTCTCCCCCTAGGCGGGGGAGCTTTATTCGCTTTATCACGTCCCACTGCCTGGCCAGACAGTGTTCCCTCAGCAGCACACCACAAACCTTCAAAATTCTTTACTTTTTCAGATTAACATTGCTGTGCGAGCTCCTCTCTATCTTTGCTTGGCAGATGACACATTTTGAGGTTTCAACCTCCTCCTTTTTATAATCCATTTCCAGACACGAAATGTGATATAGGGTCTAGGTCTTTAAAGTTTTATGTTGGCTTTCTGCTTCTTTTGAAGTGCACACTTTTCTCTCTCTTGGTCCACTTGAAAGGCTGCCTGTCCCAGCAAGGAATTCTCCAGAGCTGATACAGATCACAACCACACAGGCAAAGGTCGTTCGTAATCTGGATGCCGTCCCGAGAGATATGTGCATTAAAAAAGTTAATCCTGGGCTTCCGGCCCTACTCTTTATGATTCCCTTGTCAGACCCATCTCCTTTCTAAGATGGGTCCGGACCACTTCCTTGTGATCTATCACTGAATCAAACAGCACCCTTTTGAACTGTACAGGGGGGAGTCTCTCTCTCGCCCTTCCTCCAGTGTGCCACACCTAGATTCCACCCGAGTGTGGAGACTCCTCCATGACTGCAGGTCCTCCACCACAAGTGAGGTGGCCCTTTGTAAATCAGGTCCACAAACAGGAAAGGAGGAGAAAGATGGAACAAACGTCACAAATGGAGACAGCAGGGAATGGAAAGAGTTAGATAAAGGGGAAGGGAGTGTCTGGTAGTGGATTAAACTGCATGGGTTGGATTAAAGACTACTCAGCCTTTGCACAGGCATTGAATAGAGCAGACTCCTAACTTCTAAGCAGCACTTTAGGCAACAGACCTCATTATTTTAGAAATTAATTACTGCCTGGAAGCATACATTTGTTCAATTACTGCATTTTCAGGCTGTCTTCATTTACAAGCTGCAGTTGAAGTGCATAGCAGAGTCAAAGACATGATCCCAGAAGCTTTTTGGTAGGCTTATATTAGACCGCCTCCAGATCTGGCTAGAGGAAAATGCTACTTTGAGCCCATACCAGGCGGGATTTAGAAGGGGGGTGTCTACAACCGATCAGATTTTCCGCCTAAACCTCATCTATTGGAGGACTGCACTAATCGAGGGGGGTAGCTTGTACACGGTTTTCGTGGACTTGCGAGCCGCCTTCGATTTGGTGCCAAGATCCAGATTATGGAGCGTGCTCGCTGAGATGGGGGTTCCAGTCGAAATTCTTGCTATTCTGATGAGATTGCACTGGAATAATTTTGCCCGCGTCAGGTGTGGCAGAAATGGTAAATTA
Source organism: Lissotriton helveticus (assembly GCF_964261635.1). Classification (NCBI taxonomy): domain Eukaryota; kingdom Metazoa; phylum Chordata; class Amphibia; order Caudata; family Salamandridae; genus Lissotriton; species Lissotriton helveticus. Next base: position 513,061,324 of record NC_136065.1, read on the forward strand.
ACGGATAGATTCCCTGTTGGCAGAGGGGTGAGACAGGGCTGTGTGCTCGCACCGACCCTGTTCTGCCTCTTTGTCAACGGGGTAATCGCCCACCTGAACAGGATTGATGATACCGATGCTCCCAAATTGAATGGCAGCAGGGTGCCCGCCATTATGTTTGCGGATGACACCCTGCTGCTGTCGAAAACCCCCATGGGAATCCAGCGGATACTTGACGGATTTTTAATATTCTGCACGAAGAGGGGCCTAGAGATCAATGCCCTTAAAACAAAATATATGATCCTAAATCCCACCCCTTCGACACGTCCTAATCCCTTGCTTGGTTCACTGCGATTAGAGAGGGTTTCCACATTTGAATATCTAGGAGTAACCTTAAATGAGAAAATGACATGGGGGACACACCAGATTATGAAGTTGGTGCAGATAGTGGGTGGTATCTCAAGGATGATGAACAAATCAACATATCGTCCACTTGGCCCGATCATCCAAATCTATAAATCCCAGGCACGGGGGGCTGTTACCTATGGGGCGGAATTGTGGGGCCACACTTCTGCACAAAACATGATGATAACGGAAAATAAATTCATCAGACAGTTGGTTGCTCTTCCATCAAGCACACCGTTACTCCCTCTGAGACTAGATTTAGGAGTCAGACCAATCGTAGAAGAACTGGGTCTCAAACCTTTAACTTTCTGGCGCAGATTATGGAGCAGCCAAGAACTTATCAACTATAGGACTGAGCTCGAGGAGTTTTTAACCCTACCAAAAGCCTCCCACATTCCATGGCTAATCTATATAAAAAGGTCATGTGAGAGTTTGGGCCTCTCAGAACTGTGGACTGACCCAGCAAATGCATCTACCAGGATACCACGCAAAGTTCTGTCAAAAGCTTATTATGATCTAAAGCTTACTATTGCTTTGGACAGCAAGCGCGAGGGATCCTTGACAAACCTATTTACTCAAAGCAAAGATTTCTATTTCCTGGAACGTGTATTGGGTGGTATGACCCCTGTGCTAACTAGGAAGTTATTTCTCCAGTGGAGATAGGGCACATTACCTTTGAGGTCCTTCACTGGCTCTTGGTCTTCGCCACCAACCACTGAGCAATGCCCGGCATGTGCACATTCCCAGGAAAATGACTTACATGTGGTTCTATTCTGTAAAGCCTATCAAAGCATTAGAAAATACTGGCTCGTCCCCCTTCTAAAAAAATTGGGTTTCAGACAGTTTTTCACTGTGTATAGAATTTTAAAGACTGATGTGTCACCTCCAATTGTCTTTGCACTGGCAAAATATCTCACAGCAATGTGGTTCATTCGCACCCGCATCTTGAAGGCGGAGGCGGACTCATAACAATTTTATTTTACTAATGGTTTTTTAGATTCCTGTTGATGAATTGTTTTTATACATTGCCAGTTGAACTTCTATAATTAATGTTCTTATTGATTCGTATAAAGCATAATGACTGTGTTTATTTGTATATCTTTGATGATCTAACAGATCGAAATAAAGATTGAACTGGATAAAGGGGAAGGGAGTGTCTGGTAGTGGATTAAACTGCATGTGTTGGATTAAAGACTACTCAGCCTTTGCACAGGCATTGAATAGAGCAGACTCCTAACTTCTAAGCAGCACTTTAGGCAACAGACCTCATTATTTTAGAAATTAATTACTGCCTGGAAGCATACATTTGTTCAATTACCGCATTTTCAGGCTGTCTTCATTTACAAGCTGCAGTTGAAGTGCATAGCAGAGTCAAAGACATGATTACAAAGAACAAAATATTCTGTAACTGTTTTGTTCTTTTTTTACCTTCAGGTAATAGCAGATAAAATAACACACATCTTAAATGAAAAATAATTGCAAGTTAATACTTCTGAAGCCTCAATTGGTTAATACAGTCACTGCAGATATCTGGGTATGAGGCTAAAGAGTCACAGAATTGAATCCTAATGGGTGCAGTGGGTAAAGGGGCTTGTGTACATATAGTGCTCCGTGGTCCCAGCCTGTAAAATAAAGCACTGTGAATGTTAATATGTAAATCATGATTTAGAAACTGACCTTAACTTCCACCTGGAAAAGAAAAACGACAGCAACACTACCACCCTCCTGGACAACCTGGCCAACCTCGGACTCGAACAACTTGTCAATACCCCCACCCACTATGCCGGACACACGCTCGACCCAATCTTCACCTCCAGCAAGCACATCTCCTTCAATCACACCACAGCTCTCCACTGGACTGACCACAGCTGCGTTCACTTCAACTACAAAAAACCACGACCCACAAACTATTCCCCGAAGAAACTGGAACAAAATTACCACCGACCAGCTCTTCACATCGCTTCACCAAAACCCTCCTGCAAAATCATCGGACCCAAACCAAGCAGCCACCAACCTCACACAATGGATCACCCACAGCGCAGACGAATTAGCACCCTTGAAAAACCACCAAATCAAGCAAGGTAACAAAAAAGCCCCCTGGTTCAACGAAGACCTTAAGAAATCCAAGAAGTTCTGTCATACCCTCGAGAAAGCCTGGAGAAAAAACCCAACCTCCGACAACCTGACCACCTTCAAGAACGCCACCCGCAAACACCACCAACTGATCCGATCCACCAAGAAATCAACATTCAAGGATCGTCTTGACAACAACGCCCAAAACAGCAAGGAACTATTCAACATCGTCAAAGAATTTACCAACCCCACCGCCGGCACCAACGACATCACTCCCTCCCAAGACCTCTGCGACTTCCTAGCCTCGTTCTTCCACAACAAAATCGCCGACATACACAACAGCTTTGGAAACCAGTCCGAAGACCAGTCCACTCCACCCAACTCCGAACCAAAACCGACCTCTAACATCCTTTGCGACTGGAACCCAATCACAACTGAAGACACCATCCGCCTGATGAACTCCATCCACTCGGGATCGCCAACCGACCCATGCCCCCACCACATTTTCAACAAAGCAGACTCCATTATCGCACCCTATCTCCGTGACGTCATTAACGGCTCCCTCAACTCCGCTACCTTCCCGGAAAGCTGGAAACATGCCAAGCTCAGCGCCCTTCTAAAGAAACCCACAGCAGACCCCACTGAACTTAAGAAATACCGTCCCATCGCGCTCATCCCATTCCCTACCAAAGTCATTGAGAAAGCCGTCAACAGTCAGCTCGCCGCCTTCCTCGAATCCAACAAATCCCTCGACCCCTCACAGTCTGGCTTCCGAGCCAAACACAGCACCGAAACCGCCCTCATCGCTGCAACAGACGACATTCGAACTCTACTGGACAACGGAGAAACAGCTGCCCTCATCCTACTTGACCTCTCCGCAGCCTTCGACACAGTCTGTCATAGCACCCTCATACAACGCCTCAGCAACGTCGGAATACAAGGAAAAGCTTTGGACTGGATCATCTCGTTCCTGGCCGGAATAACCCAGAGAGTCCGCGTCCCCCCTTTCAGATCAGAGGCCACCGAAGTCATCTGCGGCGTACCACAAGGATCTTCACTCAGTCCCACCCTCTTCAACGTATACATGAGTCCCCTCGCATCCATCGCACGACAACACAACCTCAACATCATCTCCTACGCAGACGACACCCAGCTGATACTTTCCCTCACCAAAGACCCAAACACCGCCAAAATCAACTTACACGAAGGGATGAAAGAAGTTGCCGAATGGATGAAGAACAGCCGTTTAAAACTGAACTCGGACAAAATGGAAGTCCTCATCTTAGGTCCATCCCCCGCTGCCTGGGACGACTCATGGTGGCCACCGGCCCTGGGAACCGCACCCCTACCTACGGACCACGCACAAAACTTGGGCTTCATCCTGGACTCCTCCCTCTCGATGACCAGACAAGTCAACGCCGTCTCATCATCATGCTTCAACATCCTACGCATGCTCAAAAAAAATCTTCCGCTGGATCCCCACCGAAACAAGAAAGATGGTCACCCACACACTGGTCACAAGCCGACTGGATTACGGAAACACCCTTTACGCCGGAACCACAGCCAAACTACAGAAAAAACTCCAACGGATCCAAAACGCCTCAGCCAGACTCATACTAGACATCCCTCGTCAAGCTCACATTTCCGGTCACCTGAAAGACCTCCACTGGCTCCCCGTCAACAAGAGAATACGTTCCGTCTCCTCACCCACGCACACAAAGCCCTCTACAACCTAGGACCCGAATGCCTCAACACGCGACTGTCCTTCTACACCCCCACCCGCCAACTACGATCGTCCAATCAAGCCCTCGCCGCAATTCCGCGCATCCATAGATCCACCATGGGGGGGAAGATCCTTCTCCTACTTAGCGGCCAAGACCTGGAACTCTCTCCCCACCCACCTCCGCCTTACACAGAACCACCTCTCCTTCAGAAAGCAACTAAAAACCTGGATATTCGATCAGTAAAATACCCCCCCTCCTCCCCCAAGCGCCTTGAGACCCTCTGGGTGAGTAGTGCGCTATACAAATTTTCGAACTTGAACTTGAACTTGTTTTACACAGTATACAATAGGCTGCTGCAGAATGGTTTAGTCAGGGTCACTGGATGTGTGCGCCAAGAAACAGCAAATTATACGGCATAATGCAGCACATTTATGATAGTATTACTTCATTATCTTGTACTTCTTACACAGGGTAATGCTGTTTGGGCAAAGATTTCACCTAATTAATACCAGTTGAACAACCAAATATAGATATAAGCAAATGAAAGGTGGCCAGTTAACCTTTGCGAATGTCTTCTACTAAGCGGGAGTATGTCGCCACATTTTTGTAATTTTTGATCCGTCTGAGCTAGAAATATTTTCTTTTGTTCAAATCTGCACTTTATACACTATACAATGTATTATGTGGCAAATGTGGGAGATCCATAATTATGTGAAAACAGCAGCAGAATCACATATTTTCCAGTGCCTCTGGGTTTGTAGTTTAAGATAAAGCAAGTGCTTTAGTAATAGGTAATGAGAATGTACCTAGTTGCAGCATTTTTATACGTATCCATTAATAGGACACTTTCAAGAACTCAACACCCATATGCCACTTGTCATTATGAAACTTCAAGAGACTCCGTCAATTGCCTTATACAGGGTCCCAGGCAGCCGTTACATTTGGTGATTAACCAATTGCACACATTTACATTTCTTTCAGGTAGCAGGCTTATTGGTGAGAAGGCCTCTTTTTCTTTACCTCTCTGTCTCACCCTCGGCTTCAATACATTTGAGAGACCCATCCTCTCCCCTTTCACTCTCACCCAGAGGCACACAAAATCCATCTTACCATTCAGGGCTGATTTTTATTTTTATTTTTAACAAAAAGTATGGGAACTGGTTTTGTTACAAAAGCATAGGCACATCAGTTCCCATAGAAAATGTCCCCTCCGACATGCAGATGTCCTTTCAGTTAAGTTGAAGGGCAGAAGCAGAGCCCTGATCATCCAGACCCTGGGGCTTCAATGTAATGGCCCAGAAGAAAGAGGAAAGGAGCGAGATCCATGGATAATGTCAACGAAGTGGCCCATAGGAAGGGTGCGATCTGGGTAATAATTTTTCCATCTACAAATGGATAGAGACAACTCTTTAACAGAGAGATGACCTGAGGAAAGTGGCAACATATGGTGGTTATTTTTTATGAAAGGGCCAGGATGACCATTAGCGTACTAGGTGCAGTGGCCCTGGGACCAAGGGTGTGAGAGGGCCACTGTACCCCAATAAAGGTGTCTTACTAGCAAAAAGTGTAGTAGAGGCCCATTTTCCTTGCTAGTGGAAGGGCCCAGGTAACCCTTGTTTCCACGGGGCTGGGTGGGCGAGATGTGGGGCAATGGTCCCTTTTTTTATTGCACAATGGGAATGAGGCAGACAGCCAACTTTGAGCCTCAGGCCTAGGAGTAATAGCTTTTTGGAGTGGGCGGAGGACGAAGCCTATTTCGTAGGGCTGTGGTATCATTGGTGCTGCAGGTGCAGTGGCATTGAGGTCCAGGAGTGTGAGGGGCCAACTAAGCCCCAATTATGTCTGTTTTACTATCCTTCCTTGTTTGCATTAGGGCCCACTGCACCTCTGATGTGTCATTGTTGCTTTCAGCCTCATACCAATGGCCCAAGAGAGGTGACTATTGAAGCAGATGAGACAGCTGAGCTTGGGCCTCAGAGAGATGACAGAAGGGTTGTGGCACAAAATCGGGGCCTCTGTTTTTAACAAAGAGATTTTGCAAGACAGAAGCTATATTTAGTGAAGCAGGTAAAGCGGCAATGGATCCCAAGGGGTCGAAGGGCCCCCTGCATCAAAATCATGATTTTATTGTTTTATAAATGTTTTATTTCCTAAAGAGGCATGGGGCCTTGCTTGCATTAGAGCCGAGGAAGCCATTGCTACAAAGTGGGAGCAGGACATGGGAGCTCATTTTTTAGGTCTCGGCTATAGTAGGCTGCGCATGCGCAGTCTCGCTTGCTAGATCTTATGTCTCAGAGTAGCGAGGCTTAAACCCGCCCCTCTTCTCCATTGGCTTGCCTCCTAAACGGCGGCCAGCCATTGGAGAAGAGGTCTCTGCGACAATCTCTTTTCGCTGTAAGCCCCGTCCTTTTCGGATTGAGGGGCGTGTTTTTTTTGTTTCTTTCTCTAAAGAAAAACACGCCCCCCAATCCGAAAAGGACGGGGCATTCAAAGTCTGGTAAAATATCGGGCATCGCATATTGGTGGTACTTTTTCGCACAGAATGGGTATCCATAGCAATACGGTAGACTCTTCTGGTATAATTCTGACGTTACATAAGTGTGTTAATTCTTTGCCTCTTTGCTGCTATCTAAAACCTGTGGGTTAATTGAGCATCCGCGCTATGTTCTGAACCCGGCTCGAGCACGGTTCTGAGCCCAGCTCGCGCTCTGTTCTGAACCCGCCTCGCGCTCTGTTCTGAACCCGGCTCGCGCTCGGTTCTGAGCCCGGATCGCGCTCGAGCCCCGTCCGCGTCAGCAGCGGCCGCCGCCGCGGGAAGCGTGCTGCAGAGCCCCGGCTACAGTACATGTGCGGGCCCGCTGTTGCGTCACAGCGGCGGCAGCAAACACGTCGGCCACGGCATCACCGAGCAACCTGGGAAAGGCCGAGCCGCTGGAACATCCTCGCCCATCCACCCTGAGCTTGACCGGCACCCCGCAGCCTCCCTCCGCCTGCTGCCAGCCCGCAGGGACCAGCTGACCGGCGTCCACGGTAAGGGTGCGCTCCCCCGACACCTGCCTCGCTGTCACCGCCCCGCTCCCCTCAGCCGTTATTGAGCACCCACACCGGCCCCCTGTCTCGGGGATGAAGCCGCTGTTATTTCAAAGTGGTTAGTGGCCCGGTGCGTTTTTCAAAAAGAAACCAAGCACAGTGGCGCGACCTGTCTGTCACCTTGGTAAAGGGCTACGGACATTTGTCAACATAGAAGGTAGACGTTGCGTGGGACGTGTAATAACATAATTATACCTCGTTGTACTTGCTTTCCTGCCCCCTGTTCCCTCATTCTGCTTGCTTTCCTGCCCCCTGTTCTCTCATTCTGCTTCCTTTCCTGCCCCATGTTCCCTCATTCTGCTTGCTTTCCTGCCCCCGTTCCCTCGTTCTGCTTGCTTTCCTGCCCCCGGTTCTCTCGTTGTGCTTGCTTTCCTGCCCCCTGTTCCCTTGTTGTGATTGCTTTTTCTGGCCCCTGTTCCCTCGTTGTGATAGTTTTTTCTGGCCTCTGTTCCCTCGTTGTGGTCGTTTCTTCTGGCCTCTGTTCCCTGTGTGTGTGTGGCTCTGTGTGTGTGTGGCTCTCTGTGTGTGTGTGGCTCTGTGTGTGTGTGTCTCTGTGTGTGTGTGGGGGGGGGCTTTGTGTGTGTGTGGGGCTCTGTGTGTGTGTGGGTCTCTGTGTGTGTGTGTGTGTGGGGGGCACTGTGTGTGGGGGGTTCTGTGTGTGGCTCTGTGTGTGTGTGTGGGGCTCTGTGTGTGTGTGGGGGGCTCTCTATGTGTGTGTGTGGAGCTCTGTTTATGTGTGGGGCTCTGTGTGTGTGTGGGGGGCTCTCTCTGTGTGTGTGGGCTCTCCGTGTCTGTGTGTGTGTGGGGCTCTCTGTGTCTGTGTGTGTGTGTGTGTGTGTGTGTGTGGGGCTCTCTGTGTCTGTGTGTGGGTGGGGCTCTCTGTGCCTGCGTGGGGCTCTCTGTGCCTGTGTGGGGCTCTCTGTGTCTGTGTGCGGCTCTCTGTGTCTGTGTGTGTGGGGCTCTCTGTGTCTGTGTGTGTGGGGCTCTCTGTGTATGTGTGTGTGGAGCTCTGTGTGTGTGTGGTGGGGCTCTGTGTGTTTGTGTGGGGGCTCTGTGTGTGGGGGGTTCTGTGTTTGTGGGGGGCTCTGTGTTTGTGGGGGGCTCTGTGTGTGAGGGGGCTCTGTGTGTGTGTGGGGGGGCACTGTGTGTGTGTGGGGGGGCTCTGTGTGTGTGTGTGTGTGTGTGTGTGTGTGGCTCTCTGTGTGTGTGGCTCTCTGTGTGTGAGTGTGTGGCTCTCTGTGTGTGAGTGTGTGGCTCTGTGTGTGTGTTGCTCTCTGTGTGTGTGGGGCTCTGTGTGGGTGAAAATGCAATAGGTCTTGCATTTGCGAGAGATTAAGCTATTGGCATTGTAAATGACAATGCCATTAATTTATATGTTTTAAAAACAAAAACATAAATAAAAATAATTTCATGAGCAATGCCAATAGCTCTAACTTTAACAATGCCGAGACCATTGCATTGTAAATGCTTGTTCTGAAAGGGACAAATAGTCTGTTTCAGGACTAGAGTGAAGGCCGGGTATGTTGAGGAAGGAAGAGGCAGGAAGGCAGAGTGGCAGTCTGCTACTCAAGGCTGTAACATCATTAATATAGCAGGTGCAGTTGCATTGGGTCCCAGGAGTGTTAGGGGCTACCAACATCCCAATTATGTTGCGTTGAATTTTTGTATGACATATTTGCTCCATTATAATGCTCACATTTAGTGCAGATTTTGATCTACAGAAAAGAACCATTTCGGAGGCATCGAATGTGATCTGCTGGACCATTGACCCTTCTTTGACCTGTTGTGGTGTGAAATGGCCCCTCGGGAGGCCACCCCGGGGACACCGTCACGTAACCCGCCAGGGCTACCGCCCCTCAGACACTCACCTTTCCTGGCGGATCAGTCGGCAACAGCGTCCATGACTACGGAAACCCCTCCCCTCTCTGTTTTGCAGGAACCAACCCAGGGAAGCCGAGAACCGGAAGCACAACCGCCTGACCCCGGAAGTCCCGCCTCCCCGCCACCGGCAACAGACAGAAAAGACGAAGGTGGGAGACCAGAAGGCGTCGGAAGATCGTGGCAGGAGATTGCGACTGGAGAGGAGGAAGAGAGCGGAGAAAACGGAGAAGTAGACGATTGGTGCGAGGACTGGTGGAGTCCCCAGGAGGAAGCTGAAGAGCGGCCGCAACTCACCCGGAGAGTTGCGGCGGAGCGCGTGAGTAACACTTAGCCTCTCTGTTGCACCTTAAGTGCCTGTATATAGTATAGTACGTTTGTCTTACCTACTTAACACAGTTTAGGCACGCTAACCCTGCTAGCTCACTGTAAATACTTGTAGAGCACTTATTATGTATGTGTCCCTGGAATACTAACCTCCCCGACACGTCTCACGCTGCTGCCCTAGCATCTTCATCTCCGTTCCTACCCCAACCGTCCTGAAAACCCCCTCCCTTCTTCCCCCTCACGATACTGTTTCAAGTCCCTCACGACCCGGTGTTGGTAGAGGTTCTACTGTGCCCAGTACGGTGGGACTAACGGCTCCTTTTCTGTCTCCTCTTACTGCCCTCCGGAGAACTCCCCGGCACAGAGCGGACCTCCATCCCAAGACCCGGACCTTCACCCAAGACCAGGATCTTCATCCCAAGACCCGGACCTTCACCCAAGACCCGGACCTTCACCCAAGACCCGGATCTTCATTCCTAGACCAGGACCTTCACCCGAGACCCGGATTCCACAGAGTCTTTCCTTGCCTTACCAAACTACCCCCAAAGCGGAGTTATCGTTTCTTTGGTACCTATCCTCCCTCACCCCACTTGGACTACGTTACAAGGACTCTCAGTGTATGAAATAAAACCACACTATTGCACGCTATATCGGCCTCCTTGCCTGATTTTCCAGCCAGCCGACCACCCACGATCACATGTGGCCACTTTTCTTTTTATATTTATACTCTAAGATTTATTTTGTGGCAAACAAGGCCATTCAGGATGAAAAAGCACATTAGACGAAAGTTTTACATCACATAAAACAGCATTTGCAGATCAAAATATAAAATATAGGTTAAATGCAAAGTAATTTCAAAACAATTGGTGGGACAGTGAAGCACACTTGCAGTATCACGGCAATATATATCTATAACTCAAAAGTTAAGCAACAGATCAAAAGCATATCAACAAAGTTTGCAACCTTCTAATTAGGAAGATTACCATCCTTAAAGGTAATACTATTAAATGGTCCATCGTGCTGACAAGGAAATGTAAAAATAGCAAAAAGCGATAAAATGTGACAAGATAATTCTCAAGCATGTGGAATTTCACGGATCGCTTAAATCGAATGAAGTCATGCGTTATATCGGAAACAGGTAAAGAGTTCCATAACTTAGAAGATGGCCTGAGGCGAAGCAGGTATTGAATATCTTTTTTTTAAATCTTGGATCTGTAAGCAATAGTTCAATTTGCTTCTAACCAGGTGTGAGGCCACATAAATGGTGTGTTTCTGGAAAAATATTTGGAAAATGATAGGCATAATGGCTTGTATGTTCAATAGGTACATTTACACATGCATCTTGCTTCTATCAGCGGCCAGTTTAATGGTTTTACTTACCATTGCTTGGCCCCAACTTCACTCTCTTTTCCTTGCTTCTTATTGGTCAGAGCTTCCACCTCGCCTCGTCTTCCTCCTGGCATTTTGTGTGTCCCCCTGACGGGGAGCAAGGGCAAAGTAAAGCTTCCTGTCTGTGGCCAGTGTTCTTCCACTGGCCACAGGCTCCTGCAGGTACTCTTTTTTAAAGCTTTTTTACAAGTTCACTAATAGAGGTCATGCATCTGCAGTCCCTATCCCACACACCCACCCTCCTCCTGCTATGCACCCCTCCCACTATCCTTTGTCCCACCCCACCACCACCCAGTCGTTTGTATCATGTGTTCAAATTGTGGCAAGGCCTTCTGTCCTTCCGAGGTTAGTATCTGGTGTGCAGGGGCAGATTGGCACTGCGGGCATTCGGGCATTGGCTGAAGGGCCGGTGTCTCAGTGCCCTCTGTGGGCCATTTTTTTTCTCCCCTTTCCCAGTCCTCAGAGAGTGCTAGGAAAGGGGATAAAAAAAACGGCCCACAGAGGGCACGGACACAGAGACAGAGAAATGAAAGCAGTTTCACTGTGCGGCTGTACAGCGATGATCAGCTGTGGCCTCTTCTTCACCCCCTGCCCTTCAAAGCAATCACGCTGAGGATGGGCTGGGGAGGGGTGATTGTTTGCAAGAATCGGCCTCCCTGGGGTCCAGGTGTTGCTCAGGCCTTTGAGCCATTTTCACCTATGCCCCCCTGGGCCCACACAGCCCAGAAACACCTCGCCCACAGCCCTTCACATTCAGGCCATAGTGGGCGAGGAAGAATGGGTCTCGCTGTGGGGGCCAGGTGATGTTTGGAACTCGCACCATCTTCACCTCAGCCTCCCCCTGGATACCATGGATGACCCAGCAGCTGTGTTTTGTGCTCCCCTGCCAGGACATTGCCCTGAGGCCTGGAGAACTGGGGAGGGCTGATTAATTTACTAATTGCAGGGGCCTTACTGCTGTTCATGTGCTCCTGAGATGATGGTCTGGGGAGGGCTGAGTAGGTTAGCAATAGCAGGGGCTTCGCGTGAACAGTATCCTCCCACTTTCATTCCTTGTCTGTGCATAGGCATGTGTGGCCTGACGCCAGAGTTGTAGAGATCCTCCCACTTTCATTCCTTGTCTGTGCATAGGCATGTGTGGCCTGACGCCAGAGTGGCAGAGATGGGGATTCAAGTTTGAGTCCCAGCGTCTGCTCAACAACCTGTGATTCTGGGCAGATCACTTCATCGCCCAGGCCCTTAAATACAAAATCGGATCATGCGTACTATAATTGGTACTCATGAATAGAACTCAAATAGCCTTTGTCTTGGGCTGAATTCACACTATATAAAACTGTCAAATGGAAAAACAACTATAAAAAATAACCATTTGTTCATGCTTTATGATTCTGCGAAGGGACCTTGATAATTAAAAAGGACACATTATAAAAACATGTCCATATTTTTTAATACAGCTTTTCTGAAGCAAAATGTTTTTTTTAATGTAATTCCTCTTAGTGCCTCCCTGTCTAGTTTTCTTATGTTGTGGAGGCTGCGCTCCGACCCTTAAGTCATTGTGTACCTCTTATCGGGTGTACCATTCTACTTCTATGTTCTTTTTGTTATTCTGGGAGAGTCTTAGCTTGCACTAAGAAAACATTTCATAGTCTTCATAATTTCCAGTGACTCCCTCCTCAATGGGGTATCTTGTTGGGTGATGTTTGTGGCCTTCCTTTCCCTCCCCAGATCCTGCCTCACCTCCATATGGACACACCCCTTACTCACTGCCTGCATGAGTGGGAAAACAGCAGGCCAATAGGTTTCTGTCTCACTGCTCTGACCACACCCCCTTTCTCAGTCAGCCAGTTTCTGGATTGAAGTGGGGGTAAGAATTCATAGATTTCCTTCCCGCCTCCTGATTACCACACCCACGTTAGCCAGGTAAGGGACATAAAAGCAACTTGCCAGCAGCTTTCAACAGACAACTTCAAGTTGGACTCTACAGCACCCACCATCAGGAGGATCGTATCCAGAAGTCGCAGCAGGAGATCAAAGCAAAGACCTGCCCAGCCCTCAGGTGCCCACAAAACCTGTTCAGCAGGCTGCTGCTTCAGCCTACATCTTCATCTCCATAGGTGGCAACCTTTTCCTATCCTTCCCAGGTGGAAGGAATACATGTGTAGGCCTTCAGTGACCCAGTCAAACTCCGAAGCCTTAGGAAGAAGACAGTCCTGACCCTCCCATACAGAACTACAGAGTGTTCACCCTGCCTTTTCAATTTGATTACTCTTCTAACCAGATGCACCACACTGCCAAGCTCTAACTCCAGAGGGGCCATCTAATCCCCATGGCATCCCACTCTCCACAGGGCTGACCAAAGTAGGCTGAGTAAAGCAGTACTCAAAGCAACATCTAGTGCGCCTCAATCGTCATCCCACCAAATCCGGAAAATACTGCACTAGGCTCAGTGCAGTAGGTCTTCCTCAAAGCTTTACTTGACTTGCCACATCCAGCACCCAGAAATGCAATGTGTTGCTAGCCGATCCCTTCCTCTGAAGCAACAAGGAACAGGTAGGAACCATTTTGTTTACCAATTTTTTGCACAATTAACTGATTCATTTGTGCGCCAGTTAACAATTTAACTCTATTTTAAAGGCCTCATCCAAAATGCAGACAAGGGGCATATTTCTCTATATGCCAAAAATATTAATTAGTAAGTTTTGGTTAGTTTTTGTTTGTAGTTTGTAGGTCATTCTGACTGCACTCTATTTTAGGTCCTAGGCCGGAGTGTGGCAACATGTTTGTGTGCTGATTTCAGGACATGTCTAAGACTCTCTGTAATGTGCTTTCTCAAAAGACAGCTGTTTAGCCTCATTCTAAGCTAGGCCTTGTTCGAGGCCTAAGCAAAATTTGCAAACTTGACACTTTTTTCTCTTTACAGAAGAATTCACTTTTCTAGCATGTTCAGGTTATATGTCCTTTTTGCTGATTTTCTATCATTTTCATGGTTAATGCCATCCATGGAGGACCTTTTCTGAAACTTAATTGCCTCTGGTCTATTTAAGGGCTTAGGCACTGTTGTGCCCAAACATGTGGCTCTATTCTGCCTGCCAGAGGGCCATTTGGTATTGCACAACTTTTTCTGGTTGGTTGTGTTTAATTATCATGCATGTGAGCCCCAGAACATGCTTCAGAGCTGGTGCTACATCATGTGTCTTACACATGGAGGACATGTGGAAAATTGTGAGGGATTGTTATACAGTTGGAATATTTAAAACCAATATCACTAGTTGTTTGCATGTCTCTTGAACCATGATTCTGAGAACAGAGTGTGTGTATTGTTTCTTCTAAAATTTTAGTGGCATATAAGACATATTCTCTTTGGAAAAGTAAAGAAGGATCACTTTGCAGGTTTGCATGTGTTTTTCTATGACCATAAAGTATTACCTATATCTCTCACACTCATCATCTACTAACCTCTTTCTATAGCTGTGCTTTTGGCTATCTGATCTTTCCACCTTTACCTTATGCCTCTACCCATCGCACCTATCACTACCTCATTTCGAGGTCTACTTCACCGCTCTCATTATACTGTCTCTTTACCTCTTTTTTTACCTCCTCTTTTTCCCCAGCCCTTCAGTTGGTACTACTCAGCGGAACTGGGTATCGCTGTTTAACAAGAATAGTGCACGCAGAGAAAGAGGGGAGGTGGGACAAGGCAGGTAAGCGAAATAAGGAGGTAATTATTAGATTTCATCCAATGGAATGGTGAAAATCCTCAGAACATCGCATTGGTTTTCATTGTTGCTGAAAGAATGGCATAAGTAAACATTACTAAAGCTACAATTGCAACCACAATGCCCATATGGTTTATTGTGATATTGTGTGCTAGTTCACAAAACATCAACCAAATCATCTTTACCACTAAAAATGTGAGAAATAGGCAGGTTACACAAAGAATTCCACATCAAATGGTGTTGCAATTTAATGTACACAATTTACCCAAGGAATGTTTTTGAAGCATTATTCCACATTGTAATATATTATGATATAGGCCTGAACATAGGTGCTCACAATCATTTTCCCAGGAGCAACAACATTTGGTCTGAGTTATGACCAAGAGCCATGTTGATACCAGAAGAGTGACAGTTGGGGGTAAGGTGAGTGTAAGGGAAGTGAGGCATATACATCTAGTTTCTGAATTGCACATTGTGATACCAACAACTTGGCATTAATATTGGTTCTGTATCTTAATCAGATCATGTGATCCTAGGCAATGGTTTTATTTCACTTTTGGACCTGTTTCTTCATTCTCACATTTGAAGAACTTGAAATACATGACATCAGTATGGGTGCTGTACAAAACCTTCTCCTGTGTGAATGAATAACACAAACAGGATGTTTTATGTTGTCTAGGCAAAGAAATGGAACAGAGGAAAAGAAAAGAGGGTGTTGAAAAATTATGAGAGAAGAAAAGAAGACGGCTTGAAGAAGAAGTGAAAAAACAAGAACACTTTCAACATGTTTACAACGCAGACCAAAAAGCTGTATCACAATGCTTGTACTACAGCAGCAGGTCCTCTCTCTTTAGGTGCAAATGTTTTGGCCATTACTTTGACAGAAGACTCCCCCTGCAAGCAAATGATAGAAGAACATGATTGTGAAAGAATGGCAGATATAATGTCAGAGGAAGCAGGAGTCCTACCTATTGATGCAACTAAAGGTGTCACTAGTGAGCAGGACTTACATCTCAGTACTTCTGCAATACTCAGAACAAATGTGGAGAAAGCAACAGAATCCAGTGCAAAGGCCACTCCAGCAGACGAAGAAACCAAATCCACTGTGTCAGGGAGATCTGCATCCATCTTATTGAATTTGCCAGAAGCTGGGATCTAAGATAAGACTCAAAGGAAGGACCAGACACAGTTAGTTGACCTTTACTTTCAACGGCCAACGCATGACCAGTTTTCTGCATTCTTTCACTATCACCCGATCCAATCTTCCAAAATTCAACAGTTTAATGTGCAGTTGGCATTCATGAGGAAAGATGGGAGTACGCAACACTAGTTACGCTTTTCGCGAATCCAAAAAGCTTTTTTTTGCACAGTTTGCTTGCCATTTAGCAAATGTGAAGAAAGTGGTCCTTTTATCCGAGGGCTGAAAAACTTTAGGCACTTGTACATGCGCATTACAGAGCATGAGGCATCCCAATTCCACAAAAGATTCGCTGATTCGTATATGATGACCATTTCTGGAGTTGATATAACCACTCTTCTCTTCTCTCTGCAGACAACTCGTGCAGTACAAGTCAGAAAGAGGAGAGACGTATTGGAGCGTGTGGTTGAAGTTTTTAAACTGATTGGTAAAAGGGGGCTTAGTTATCAGGGGAAATCAGAGTCTGTGTCTGAGTTGGATAATGATTTAATGGATCATGGGAACTTTCTGAAACTCATCCTTCTGCTTTCAAAATATGACCAACCTCTTAAACAACACATTGAGTCTCTCACTGCCAAAGCAAAACAGAAAGGGGGCCGTGGTGCGTCTGTGACATTCATGTCAAGGACCACAATTGGTTTTGTAATAGAAACAATTTCCAAACTGATAAAAAGACACATTGCTGAAGAAATAAACAATGCAGATATGTACCTAATCCAGATAGACTCAACTCAAGATATAAGTATTACTGACCAGTGTTCCATTATCATCCGATATGTCACAGACACTGTACATGAACGCCTAAGAGCAGTCAGAAATTGCACTTTGTCAACTGGAAAAAGATTTTTCGAGTTGTTACAAACTGCAATTCAACAAAATGGTCTTGACATAGCTAAGTGCATTGGAAATTCGACTGATGGTGCTTCCAACATGCAAGGCCAGTACAATGGACTCAGTACTTGGCTAAGTAAAGAATATCCAAGTCACATACACGTCTGGTGTTATGCACATGTGTTAAACCTTGTCCTTATTGAGGTGTCCCAAGCATCTACAGCGTCCACCACTCTCTTTGGACTGCTACACTCTTGTTCAGTCTTTCTCCGGGAGTCATATAAATGGATGGAATTATTGGCGTGAGCTGGCAAAGGATGGTCGAACAGTCCAGATCATTGGAGAAACAAGATGGTGGGCAAAAGATGCTGCTCTCAGGAAAGTTTTTGGCTCTTTCAATAACCCTGCCAATGCTATGTTTATTGATTTGGTCGAAGTCCTTCATAAGATTTTATCTGACAGTCTTAGATTTATTCCAAACGTACGGTGCCAAGTCTTACAATTTGCTGAGGGACTATGTAAATTTCACACAGTCCAAACAGCCCAATTGTATCTTCGCATTTTTGCTTCAACCACACCACTGTCTAAGTATCTCCAAACAAGTGGAATGGATATCCTGCAAGCACAGAGAATGGTGTCAGACACTATAAAACTCCTTGCCACAGATTCCCACATTTGTGATGCTGTGTACTCTGCTGCCACAACAGAGTGGGCCAACAAAGGTTTAAAAGAAAGGAACTGTGACCAAGAAGTACAAACAACACTTCCAGAAGGGAGACTGTTCTTTAAAAAATTGCCTGGGATCCTCACAAAGATATTCAGAGTCTGACCACTCGTTTCAAGACACACTTCACTTTGGCAGCAGATATAGCATGCCTAGACCCAAAGAACTTCAATCAGACTCTCCCAGGTAATGCTCTTGTGAGCCTTTGCTCCTTGTTGCAAAACATAGATAGCTCCATAACTGTGCAGACTTTGCTCTAAGAACTTCAGGATTCTGCTGCTAAATGGTCAAATTTAAAAAGGACACTACCTGAAGAGTATGGCAGAGAAGACCAAACTAATGAAGACAAACCACTTCCAGTAGAAGAATTTGACCAAAAACCTGAGGCTGAGCCAACAAAGTGCAAAACTTGCAGCGACTGTGCTGTCTGTTGTTAATCAATCTTAAAAAAATACCTTCTTTTCAGCAGTGCCTATCAGCATTTGTATTTGGCATACAAATATGTCTTGACCTTATCCTGTACACAAGTAGCCTGTGAGAGAAGTTTTTCCAAACTGAAGTCCATCAAAACCCACCAAAGAAACCAAATTGGTCAGGAAAACCTTGAAGCCTTTATGCTCATGTCAGTTGAATGGCATGTGCTGTCTCAGTTGAAAACTGATGACATTATTGACTTAGTTGCAAATAAAAGTCCATTGCTGCAGGATTTTTTGATTGAGTAATCCTCAGTCTCCCCATGGCCCAGACTTAAAGGCAGCAACAGATATGAATAAAAATGTGTTTTTTGTATATGTACATTACCTGCTGGCTGTGAAATAAATGTATAACTAGATTGTACAGATACATTTTTTCAGCATTCTTTACACCCCAGACTGCCTTTTCCTCATTTGTGAATTCTTACTTTTTTAATTTATTTATTTACTTGAGTTTTATATAGCACTGGCTGGACCCGGAGGTATCAGAGCACTTTACATGAGGAGAGTTACATAGGTTACAAGTTACACATTGTTACTTTTGTTATTACATGTTCTATTCCCAGAGATTCCAGTCTTACCCATTCTCCTTGATTTTGTACTAGATGTCTGCTTTATGTGATGATTAGAGACTAGGACATAGCTGGTTGGGAAAGAGTATTTAACGACATTGTGCTGGGCGTTAAGACTGCAAGTAAGTATTCAGTTATCAGAATTGCAGTGCTCCTGGTATTTACCAATGTTACTTGCTCTGTAAGCTTTAAAAGGCTTAATTTACTAAATATTTCTCTACAAATTAGACCTCAATTTAACCAAATGGTGTTTCATGAAAGCGCACGCCCCTTGAATGTGGGCCATGCCCCTTAAATGTGGGCCGCGCCACTTGAATGAGGGCCACGCCCCTTGAATGTGGGCCACTTTTTTTGTCAGTGCTCAGTCCAAATTGTGATCTCAATCCGACCGTGCTGGCGTGCCATTATATTGGGCAATCTGAACACCTGCTGTTTAGTGCACTTATGAAAGGGAAAAGTGTGACATGGTAGGCTATAAAAACAAGCATTAGCAAAGCCAATAGGTCTCGTCTATGAAAGACATATAGGATTTGCCAATGTGCTTTAGCCATGTTTTACACTTGTGTGTCTGCTGTTCAGGATAACTAAAAGTTAATGGCGTCGAGGGGAGTGGCGTGGAGTGGCGTGTCGTAGAGTGGAGTGGCATAGAGTGGAGTAGAGTATCATGGAGTGTAGTGGTTTAGAGTGTCCTGGAGTGGCGTATATATGGGTGAAGAGTTGTCAAGTGGCGTATAGTGGAGAGGAGTGTCATAGATTGGAGTGTCATGTAGCAGAGTACAGTGTCATGGAGTAGAGTGGAGTGTGCTGTCGAAGAGTGAAATGTTGTGGAGTACAGTGGAGTATTTTGGAGTAGAGTGGAGTGGAGCAGAGTGGCGTAGAGTGGACTAGGGTGGCGGACAGTGGAGTGGAGTAGAGTGGGCTGGTGTAGAGTGGGGTGGTGTAATGTTGATGTGCGCAGAGTGGAGGGGTGTGGAGTGGAGTAGAATGTCGTGGAGTAGAGTGGCATTGAGTGGCCTTGAGTGGGGTGGCACAGAGTGGAGCTGTGTAGGGTGGAGTAAAGTGGTGTGGAGGGGCATACAGGGAGTTGCGCAGAGTGAAGCAGAGTGTTGAGGAACTTCATTGAGTGGAGTGGTATACAGTGGAGTAGAGTGTTGTATACTGGAGGGGCATAGAGTAGAGTCGCATACAGTGGAGTAAAGTGTTGTAGAGTGGAGTGTCATAGAGTGGAGTACAGTGTTGTAGAGTAGAGGAGAGTGGTGTAGAGTCGAGCGGAGAAGTGTAGAGTAGCATAAAGTGGAGTGGAGTGGTGCACAGTGTCACAGAGTGTATTGCCATAGAGTCGGGTGTCGTAGAGTAGAGGGGCGTATGGTGCAGGGGCTTAACATGGAGGGGCGTTGAGTGGAAGGGCATAGAGTGCAGGGGTGTAGAGTGGAGGGGCGTAGTGTGGAGAGCTTTGGAGTAGAGGGGCATAGAGTAGAATGGTGTAAAGTGTTGAAGAGTGGAGGGGCATAGAGTGTTGTAGAGGGGTGTGGTGTAGAGTGGGGTATTGTAGAAACTCAGAGCAGAATGATGTGGCAAATAATAGAGTGAGGTTTCATAGAGTGGAGTATCGTTGCGTGTAGTGGAATAGAGTGGGGTGAGTGTTGTAGAGTAGAGGGGCATAGAGTAGAATGGTGTAAAGTGTTGAAGAGTGGAGGGGCATAGAGTGTTGTAGAGTGTAGTGGTGTAGTGTGGGGTATTGTAGAATCTCAGAGCAGAATGATGTGGCAAATAATAGAGTGGAGTTTCATAGAGTGGAGTGTCGTTGAGTGTAGTGGCATAGAGTGGGGTGGCATCGAGTGGAGTAGAATAGAGCTGAGGAGAGTAGAGTTGAGTGGTGTAGCATAGGGTGGAGTACAGTGTTGTAGACTGGATTGAAGTGTCATAGATTGGAGTGGAGTAGAATGGCACAGAGAGGCGTAGAGTGGAGTAGGGTGCGGTGGTGTAGAGTGGCATAGAGCGGAGTGTTGTAGAGTTTCATGGAATGTCATAGAGTGGCATGGAGTGTTGTAGAATGGAGTAGAGTAAAGTAGCTTAGAGTGGAATAGAGTGGCATAGAGTGGAGTAATGTAGACTTTTGTGGAGTGTCATAGAGTGTTTTAAAGTAGCACAGAGTGGCGCGTAGCGGCATGGAGTGGTGTAGAGTGGGGTGTCATTGAGAGGAAGCTCATGGAGGGATGTAGAGTAGGGAGTGTTGAGTGGAGGCGTGTAGAGTGGAGGGGCATAGAGTGGAGTAAAGTGTCATAGAGTGTAGTAGAGTAGAGTGGAGTAAACTGGCATAGAGTGGAGGATGTAGAGTGGCATATAGAGGTGCAGAGTAAAGTGTCATAGATTGGAGTGTCGTAGAGTGGCGTGTAACAGTGGCATGGTGTAGAGTAGAGTGGAGTCTTACAGGCACATGCATCAACCATTTTTGCGAGCACAAACGGTGCAAATCGCAAAAATCGTCCGTATGCGCCTGCAAAAAGGGCATTTGCGATGCATCAAGGTTCAAGGCACTCGCAATTTGAGAATTCGCAATTAATGGTGATTTCTCAAATTGCGATTGCATTTAAGGAATCTCAAATTGCGATTCCTTAAATGCAATGCAAGAACCACTTTAAAATAGCGATTTCGCTACTAGGGGGCGCAAATTACCATCAAGTTGAACTTGATGGTAATTTTCCAAAACTTTGAAAAATGCACCAAAGTGCATTTTTCAAAGTTGTAGGTTACACACACACACATGCCCTTTGAGCATGTGTGTGCGCCTCATGTTTGCATGCGCAATTTGCAAGTACCTATTGGTACTCGCAAATTGCGCATGCTAGCTCCCATTCATTCCTATGGGGCTGTAGGCCTATAGGGATGAATGGGAAGGCATTCCTTAATTACGACTCGCAATTTGCGACTCGCAATTAAGGAATGTTTGGGAATCGCTAATTTTATAGCGATTCCTACATGCATAGGCTTTTGCAATTCCTTAATTGCGATTCCTTAATAATCGCAATTAAGTAATCGCAAAAGCCTATGTTGATGCATGTGCCTGATAGAGTATAGCAGCGTAGAGTGGAATATAGTGGAGTAGAGTGGAGTGACATTGAGTGGAGGGGTGTAGAGTGGAGTGTCATAGAGTGGCATAGCATAGCATAGAGTAGAGCAAAGTTTTGTAGAGCGGAGTAAAGTATCATAGAGTGGAGTGGAGTAGAAAGGAGTGGTGCAGCACAGAGTTGAGTAAAGTGGTGTGGAGTGGAGTGGGATAGCACAGCTTTGAGTGTTGTACCGCGGCATAGAGTGTAATAGAGTGGAGTGGCATAGAGTGGGATGGCGTAGAGTGGAATGGCGTAGAGTTGAATGGAGTAGAGTGGCCTAGACAGAAGTAGTGTAAAGTGTCGTAGAGTGTTGTAGATTGGAGCAGCATAGAGTGGTGTAGAGCGGAATAGAGTTGAATGCCGTAGAGTGTAGTAATGTAGAGTTGCATAGAGTGGCTTGGGGTAGAGTGTCAAAGAGTGGAGTAGAGTGGAGTGGCATTGAGAGGAGTGGCATCGAGTGGAGTGCCATAAAGTGAAGTAGAGTGGCCTAGAGTGAGGTGGTATAAACTGGAGTAGAGTGCTGTAGAGTGGAGTATAGAATGGAGGAGAGAAATATGTTGTTTAGAGTCGAGTGGTGTAGAGTGGAGTGGCGTACAATGTAGTAGCTTAAAGTGAAGTGGAGTAGAGCGACAGAGTTGAGTAGAGTGGCGGAGAAGAGTGGCGTAGAGTAGAGTTGAGCAGATTAGAGTACAGTGGAGTAGAGTAGAGTGGTGTAAAGTGGCATAGAGTGGCATATAGTTGAGTGGAGGGGCATAGAATGGCATAGAGTCGAGTGGAGATGCACAGAGTGGAGTATGTGTGGTGTTGTAGTGCACTGCCATTGCAGCCAACACATTTTCAATTGAAATACCCAGTAAATGTGCTCAGTCATACAGTTTTACTGATAAATCTATACTGTACAAAAACAATAATATGTGGAAATATTATCACCTAGCACCTTAATTTGTATTGATCGTATTCAAATATTTGTTTCCAGCATACAATTACAAAAAATATGCTTCATTTGTGCTTTCCTAATTCTGATATATTCTGAATATTTACAGACATATGTTATGTTATGTTAATTGGTTTATAGAGCGCTCAACTCACCCTGGGGCATCTTGGCGCTGACTAGAAGAATAGGATTCTGCGAAGGGAGCACGGAGGGGATGGAGAGTGGGTTAAAACAAATTGTGTTGTGTATTAAAGACAGGCTTGCCTTTCACACTCCCAGATTTTCACACAAATCCTTTCACTTTAAAGTCAGAGAAAGAAAACTAAACACCTAGCTCCCTCAGAAGGCAGAGCCTGACATTTGACTTCTATCTTTAAACGCACAGCAAATGTGACAAAAAAAAACTTAAATGCATGTTTAGAGAAAATGATTAATCGTAGAAGAATACAGTAAACTGACTATGATCCACGGGAGCGACAAAGACATGCTGGCAAATGGTAAGCAATGGACAGAATGCTTGTCTGGTTGGCCTCGACCTAAAAAGACAAGCTACTGTTATTGTAATGTTTGTAAACAACGGTTGCCAATCAATGAAAAGCTCCAGTCCAAGGCTTAGCACTCAGGTTCAGCTTTTTATCACAAACATTCAGGATTTATGCACTCTGCAGCAATGAACGGGTATGGGAGCTTCTGGCTGGTCGGATCTAGGATAACACAGAATGAATGCATAATTCAAATAGGTCCAGGGCCAGAGGGGTGCAGGGAGGATGGGAAAGCAAGAAGACACATGATTCTCTCAATCTGTAAGTCAAAGGGCAAAGTCAGACTTGAAGCATAGGAGAAGGAACTCCAAGGTGTGGAATTATTATCCAGACAACCGTGCTTCACCAAACTGTGTGATCCTGGGAGGACAACAAGCTATATGCCCTTATCCCCTATATCTACTGTTTGGAGGATACATAAAACAGGATGCACTCCAATATACCAAAAAACAATACTCTTCTAGTTTTATTCCTGCTGCTATGTTGAGATTTCCTTCTTAAATGCACTGCAAGCTTTTCTTTTTCAACCGTGGCTGCTGGTCTTGAGAGAAGACTTCTGTGCTTGGGTTGTTGTATTGTCTTTGCTGTTTGAACTTTAATATCCCTAACTGCACGAGCTGGTGATCAAGTGCCGCAACCTATCCATTATAGTCAAAGGGACTGCAATGCCGAATTTCACATAAGTAGAGCTCTCCTGTTTCCCAGGTGCACGTGCGAGCAGCTCATCTAGCCCTGGATGAGCTACCCTCTGGCATACGTTAGTCCTGGCTTTATATTGAGCCATCCAGTACTATACAAGCAGAATGCACAGCAAAACAAGCACAGTCAAAGCCAATAGCTGTCACCTATGCAAAATATATTGGCTTTTTCGATGTTTTTTTAAAAGCACTATGATGCGTTAAATGCTGTTTGTGTCATAGCTCTGTTTTTAGGTCTCGTGACCTATCAATGCGCATGCGCATTGAGAGAAGCGAGACTATAGGGCTTTAAACAAAGCTTACCTAACTGCGGCGATTTGGTGCTGTGCCCGTGGCTTTTAGGTCAATGCGCAAGCGCATTGACCTAAAATGCGCGTGCACAGCATCAAATCGCCAGCCATCTGTTCCCCAGCTTGGATCTCCTGGCTGCTCCTCGCCTAATTATCCGCACATCAAAGGCTGCTCCCGCCCCCTGCTTCACACTTCAAACGAATGCTACCGAGAGCATTTCCCGGCCGGCCGCTTTTAATTTCATTTCGCAAGCAGTTCCCCCTCCTCCCTCTCCTCCCTCTCCTGACTTTCTCCTGCCTGCCACACCAATCCAAACTGAGGCGCTGCTGCTCCAGTCCCTGTATTACTCCCACTCATCTATGATTAGGAATAAAAGACTGTCGGTTAAAAACAGTTTCAAGATAAAAATGGTTTCCCATTACTTTTGCAGAATGTTCTGCATTTCCTTAACCGCCTCCAACTCTCCGACTTTCACATGCACATACCACTTTGCTGATACTGACCGAGACATGCGCTTTATAAGCAGGAAATAGAATTCTACAGGAAACAATACTACCGAAGACCATTCGAGGGTGTGAGCTCAATGCCACTGAAGAGTACGTACAATTATTATACTTATAGTTCAGTCAACTACCCTTGATGCACGGACAACCTTTGAAGAAAGTGAAAAGCATGTACCCTCACCCTCACCCTCACCCACCCTCAACCCCTCACCCTCACTCACCCTCAACCCCTCACCCTCACTCACCCTCACTCACCCTCAACCCCTCACCCTCAACACCTCACCCTCACTCACCCTCACCCTCACCCTCACTCACCCTCAACCCCTCACCCACCCTCAACCCCTCACCCTCACTCACGCTCACCCTCACTCACCCTCACCCTCACTCACCCTCACCCTCACCCTCACCACCCTCACCCTCACCCTCACTCACCCTCACTCACCCTCACCCACCCTCACCCTCACTCACCCTCACCCTCACTCACCCTCACCCTCACCCTCACTCACCCTCACCCTCACTCACCCTCACCCTCTCTCACCTTCACCTTCACCCCCACTCACCCTCACCCCTCACCTCACACCCCACTCCCCTCACCCCACTCACCCTCAACCCCTCACCCTCACTCAACCCTCACCCTCACCCACCCTCACTCACACTCACCCTCACTCACCCTCACACCTCACTCACCTCACTCACCCTCATCACCTCACCCCTCACGCCTCACTCACCCTCACCCTCACTCACCCCCCTCACCCTCACCACCCTCAACCCCTCACCCTCACCCTCACTCACCCTCCCCTACCCCCACCCCCAACCCTCACTCACCCCAACCCCTCACCCTCACTCACCCTCACCCCTCACCCTCACCCTCACTCACCCTCAACCCACCCTCACTCTCTCACCCTCACCTCACTCACCCCACTCACCCTCAACCCCTCCCCTCATCCACCCTCACCCTCACTCACCCCCACCCTCACTCACCTCCCCTCACCCTCACCCTCCCACCCTCACCCATCACCCTCAACCCCTCACCCTCACTCACCCAACCCCTCACCCTCACCACCCCAACCCCTCACCCTCACCCTCACTCACCCTCACTCACCCCACCCTCACCCACACCCCCACCACCCCCATCCACCCTCACCCTCACCCTCACCCTCTCACCCACACCCCTCACCCTCACTCACCCTCACTCACCTCACTCACCCTCACCCTCACTCCCCTCACTCACCCTCACCCTCACCCTCCTCACTCACCCTCACCCTCACTCACCCTCACCCTCACTCACCCTCACCCTCATCACCCTCAACCCCTCACCCTCACTCTCCCTCACCCCCTCACCCCCCTCACCCTCACCCTCACTCACCCTCACCCCTCACCCACCCTCAACCCCTCACCCTCACTCACCCTCACCCTCACTCACCCTCACCCACCTCACCCTCACCCTCACACTCACCCTCAACCCCTCACCCTCAACCCCTCACCCTCACCCTCACTCACCCTCACTCTCTCACCCTCACTCACCCTCACCCCTCACCCCTCACCCTCAACCCCTCACTCCCCTCACTCACCCCTCAACCCCTCACCCTCACCCTCACCCTCACTCACCCTCAACCCCTCACCCTCACCCACCCTCACCCTCACTCACCCTCAACCCCTCACCCTCACTCACCCTCACCCCTCACCTCACCCTCACTCACCCTCAACCCTCACCTTCACTCACCCTCACTCACCCTCACTCACCCTCACTCACCCTCACTCAACCTCACCTCACCCTCACTCACCCTCACCCTCACTCACCCTCACTCACCCTCACTCACCCTCACTCACCCTCACCCTCACCCCCCTCACTCACCCTCACTCACCCTCACCCTCACTCACCCTCACTCACCCTCACCCTCACCCTCACCCTCTCACCCTCAACCCCTCACCCTCACCCCCACCCTCACCCTCACCTCCACCCTCACCTCCCTCACCCTCACTCACCCTCAACCCCTCACCCTCACCCACCCTCACCCTCACCCTCACTCACCCTCAACCCCTCCCCTCAACCTCACCCTCACCCGCACTCCACCCTCACCCTCACTCACCCTCACCCTCAGTCACCCTCACTCACCCTCACCCTCTCACCCTCAACCCCTCACCCTCACTCACCCTCAACCTCACCCTCACCCACCTCACCCTCACCCTCACTCACCCTCAACCCCCCTCACCCTCACTCACCCTCAACCCCCTCACCCTCACCCTCACTCACCCTCAACCCCTCACTCACCCTCACTCACACCTCACTCACCCTCACTC